>NW_026606260.1:192500-1626031 GCF_029834395.1 Sorex fumeus
CTTCTAAACACCCTATACCCCTGAACGAAATGCCTGACTCTCACACACCATCTCCAAGACATTCTGTGCTCCTCCAGGATATTATCAACATTCTGAATCTTCTGCTATAAATCATGCACCCATGAAGGACAAGCCGGAAACTACTACAACTTCTCTTGATGCTATGCACCCCATCAGGACATCTGCAAATGTCCTGCCGCTATGCTAGAACCTTGCACCCCAGAAGGACATTTTCGAACCGCCTTCACCTCATCCAAAACACCCTGAACCCCTCTAGAATATGTCGGAATTACCTACACCTCCTCTAGACATCCTGCAGCCTTGTAGGACACCCAGAAATCTCCTGCACCTCCTCTAAATACCGTACATCGCTGATGGACATGCCCAAATCTTCTGCACATCCTGCATGAGCCCTAAGGCCCTCAAGACATGCTCCATCCTCCTGCACATTTTCTAAGCAACCTTTCGCCCAGCAGGACATACGCAAACCTCCTTCAACTACTCTAGACACCCTGTACACCTGCAGCACATGCCTCAAATTTCTGAACCTCCTGCAAGACACCTTGCACTCCTTTTGAAGATTCCCTAACCTTCTGCAGCTCCTGCAGTACTCTATATGCCAAAAACTCGTGCACCTCCTTCAAAACACCATGAACCCCAGGAGGACATCGTTACACTCCTGAACCTACTATAGGCACCCTGCACACATGTAGGAATTACGCAAAGCTCCTGCAGCTCCTCTCAAACTGTGCACTGTGTACCCCAGAAGGACATGCCCTAATTGCCTGCACCTCCTTCAAGACACCATGAATCCTAGCAGGACATGCATGGACCTACTGCACCTCCTGCAAGACACCCTACACCCCTGTAAGGAATGCGTGAAATATCTGCACCTACTTCAGACACCCTAAATCCCTGCAGAGCATACAGGAATCTCCAGAACCTCCTCCAAGACACCCAACAAACCTTCTGGACATACCGAACCTCCTATACCTCCTCTAGATACAATTGCACCCTGCAAGATATCTGCAAATCTTCTACAATTCTTCTAGACACCCAGCACCCCATGCCTGAGCTCCTGCACGTCTTCTAGAAACTCCGCACCCTGTAGGAAATTCTGAACCTTCTACACCTCCTGCAAGACAACATTCACCCCTGTAGCACACAGCTGAACCTAGTGTACCACCTGCATGACACGCTGCACCTAAGAAGGACATAACCACACTCCCGAACCTACTGTAAATACCCCACACACATGCAGGACATGCCCAAACCTCCTGTACCTCCAAGACACCCTGCACCCCTGCAGAATAACCTCAAACCTCCTTTACCTATTCTAGACTCCCTAAAACCCATCAGGACACGGCCAAACTCCTGCACCTCCTCTAGACACCCTGTACGCCTGTAGGACATTCCCAAAACTCCTCTACCTCCTCAGAAGACCTTGCACCCCTGATGGACATGCATGAAACAACTGCACGTCCAGAAGACAACCTACAGTCAAGCAGGACATGCCTGAACCTTCTACACCTACTATAGACACTCGACACCCCTGCAGAGAATAACAAATCTTCTTCACATCGTCTAAACACCCTGTCACCCAGAAGGATATAAACAAACGTCCTGCACCTACTCCAGACATCCTACACCCCTGAAAAACATACCAGAATCTCCAGAACCTCCACCAAGATACCTAACATCCCTTCAGGACATGCCCAAACCTTCTGCACTGTATCTAGGCACCCTGCACTGTGGCAGGACATCAGTAAATCTTCTGCCCCTCCTCTAGACACCCTGTACCCTTGCAGGACATACCCAAACATCCTGCATATCCTTCAAGAATCTGTGCACCATTAACAGTACATGCCTGAATTTCCTGTACCTCTTCTGGACACTGCACCCCTGTAGAACATGACCAAACGTCCTGCAAATGTACAAGACAGGCTACACCCCAGGACATAAACACACTCCTGAACATACTATAGATACCCTGCACACATGCAGGACTTGCCCGAAACTTATACATTTCTAAGACACTTTGGACCCCTGCCGGACATCATCAAACCTCCTGCACCTGTTCTAGAAACTCTGCACTCCTGTAGAAAATGCCCCAAACTCGTGCACCTCCTTCAAACCCTGCGCTCACCTGCAGTACATGCCAAACCTCATGCACCTCCTCCAAGACACTCTGAACCCCTCCAGGTCATAACTGAACCTCCTGCATCTTATTCAAGTCACCGTTTTCCTCTGTAGGACATTTCTCAACCTCCTGTAGCTCCTCTAGAGACCTTCGCACCCGCAGAACATCCGGAAACATCCTGCACCTCGTCCAACATACACTGCACCCCTGCTGGACATCCTCAAACCTCCTTGAGCCTCCTCTACTCACCCCCAATAAACACCACCCACAATTTCCTCCGGAGCTAACCACCCTAGCACAGGACAGCCTCAAACTTCCTCCACCACCTGCTTCACCTCCCCTCCAACACCTCCCAAAGCCTCTTGCAGACATATTGCACAACCTCCAGAGTCCTCCCAGACTCACACCCTGTCCAGGACCCTCCAGACCTGCTCCATCCCCCTTATCACCCTCCCAGACCTCCAGAATCTTCCACTCCCCTCCAGGAAAAGCAGAAGGAGCCCTAGTTTTTCTTCCCAGGACTTCCTACTTATGGGGGAGTTAGAAATTTACAACACCGATTTGCAATTTTCCTAAATTTATTTAGTCCACCGGAAATATTCCATTTATTTTAAAGCCCAGAAGTACATTAATAATAAAGTACATAAATAAGCAAAGTTTCAATATATGTACTGATTGTGGGTGACTAATTTTCAGGACCTGGCTTCTCCTTACAATGAGGGGGACTCTGGATTCTCTTCTGCATATGGGTTCTGATGGGGACCCATTGTTATCCATGACAGGAAGATGGAACGGAGTGTGTTGTACCCTTGGTGGTCTGTGCTTGTTTCCACAAGCGGATTCTGCCCAGCAGTGGCCGGGGCTGCCAAAATATTACTAGGCGCAGCCTCAGCTGGGCCACAGTCCTCAATGGCATTAACACTGCACAAAACAGATGAGAAAGTACCATTAGGCACGGCCTCAGCCGTGGGATTACCATTTTCCACGGCAGAAGGGACCAGAATATTGCCAGGCACTTGAGGCCCACCTTCCTCAGACAAAGTAAAGTTTTCCATGGCACTAGGCATGCCCTCCCCTGGGCCATCTACCTCCATGGAACCAAAATTGTTCAAAGCAATTGAAAAAATATCAACAATTGAATCGCAATGAAGAGGACAGCTGTCCTCAGTGAAAGGAACATTCTGCATGGCAGACAGGAAGGCCAAGCTGCTGGACACGCCCTCCTCAGGGGGGTTGCAGTCCCCAGGAAATTGAACCTTCTGCAAGGCAGATTGGAAGGCGGAGCTATTTGACACACCCTCATCCTCAGGGACCTCCTCCTCCTCTTCCTCCTCCTCCTCATTCTCCTCCTCGTCGTCGTTGTCCTCCTCCTCCTCCTCGTCCTCCTCCTCAGTAACCTCTTTACTCTCCAAACCAGGGATCGCCTCAGCATGGCTAAGGACACCCTCAATCTCTCTGGTCAAGGCAACGTTTTCCTCAGCTGATGGGAACAGAACAGTGCCCGGGGGCACCTGCCCTTCAGGCCCGGCCTCCTCATTGGAGGTGAACAGCAGTTCGTTAGGCCCTGCCTGGGTGTCACAAGCACCATCCTCTCTGGAACGTCCCTTGTTCTCGGCCAAAAGGTCAGAGGGGACCCTCACGCCACTGCAGCACTGCCAGTCAGGTTTGGCAACAGGGTGAAGCCGCGGGGAGCAGCGCGTGGGCTCCATCCTCCTCCTCCTGGTCTGGGCGGCCGGGGGCCTCTTTTGGCCCTTGCAACGGATGTTGTTCATCAACTGCGGCTGATCTCGATGGAAGTTGTAGTTCCGGTACGCCTGCGGGGAAACGTGACATGGGCTCGCACACAAAACAGGGTGCAAGGCCCAGCTTGACCCCTTCACACACATTCCTTCCAAGTCCTGATCCACAGCCCCTTTTCTCCTGTCTCTGTGGGGTCATACTATATTTACAGTATTTGCAACATTGACTAGCAATTAAATTTAAATATCAAATAGTATTATCACCTCACTATAATGCAATCGACAATATCAATTTTCGATACCAATTTCTTAATATATCTTTCATAGACAATTTATCACTTAATCACTTAATCACTTAACTTCCCGTTAGTCGTCGATTTGCTCGAGCGGGCGCCAGTAACGTCTCCATTTGTCCCTGTCGCGTGCTAGTGTAGCCCAATGGCATCTCTTCGCTCCGGGAACATGGAGGGCCTCAAACCGATCGTTCATGACCTTGACAAAGAAGTCTGACCATCTGGTAGGTGGGCGGCCACGCGGTCTCTTGACATCCCGTGGAATCCAATCAGTAACAGCTCTAGTCCAACGGTCCTCTTTAAATCTCATTACGTGACCAGCCCATCTGATTTTCGACACCTTGGCAAATGAGACAGCGTCCCTGATCCTTGATCGTCGACGGATGTCAGAACTCCGGATTCGTTCTCTCATTTGAGTGAAACGTGATATTCCAAGCATAGCTCTTTCTATTCTTTTTTGGGAGACATGAATGGCGTTCTCATCTTGTTTGCGTAGGGCCCAGGTCTCTGAGGCATATGTTAATGCAGGAAGAACAGTGGAATCAAAGAGATGTGCCCGGAGCCGGAGGTTCTTCGTCCTCTTAGCTATTTCTTCGACGTTCTTGAAGGCGTTCCAAGCCGCTCTCTTCCTCCTGCGCAGCTCGGGTGCCAGGTCATTTGTCATGTTGACCTCTCGACCTAGGTACACATAGCTGTTGCATTCGGAGATGGTCGTTCCATTGAGAGCGAATGGGGCGTCAGGAACAAGGCTGTTTCTCATAAACATTGTCTTCGTAGGATTCAGCTGTAGTCCTACCTTTCCACACTCACGGTCAAAGTCGGCCAGCATTTGTGCCGCTTGGCTGATGTTTGGTGTTATTAAAACAATGTCATCAGCAAAGCGGAGGTGGTGTAGTTGCCGACCATCTATCTTCACTCCCATTCCTTCCCATTCCAGTCGTCGCATGATGTTCTCGAGGGTGGCACTGAAGAGTTTTGGTGAAATGGTATCACCCTGCCGCACCCCTCTCTTGACATCAACGATCACTTCTTTGTAGAATGGTGAGATCCTGGTAGTGAATCCGCAATAGAGCTCACGGAGGATCCTGATGTATTGGGCTTGAATGCCCTGATTGGCTAGGGCTTCAATGACCGCTTCCGTCTCAACAGAATCAAAGGCCTTCTTTAAATCAATGAACGTTAAGCAGAGCGGCATTTTGAACTCCCGAGAAACCTCAATGAGTTTGGTTATCGTGTGGATATGGTCGATGGTGCTGAATCCTTTGCGGAACCCTGCTTGCTCACATGGTTGTCCTTCATCTAGTGTTCTGCCAATCCTATTCAGGATGACTCGAGTGAACAACTTGTAGATGACAGACAATAGGCAGATCGGGCGATAGTTGCCAATGTCATGGATGTCTCCCTTCTTGAACAGTAGTACGGTCCTGCTGGTTTTCCATTGAGATGGAACCTTGCATTCAGACAGGTAGCGAGTGAAGAGCCGAGCCAGTGTATTGATGAGTACTGACGGCAGGTTCTTCAGGTGTTCAGGTCTGACCTTGTCTGGGCCGGGTGCTTTTTGCTTCTTTACTGACGAAATGGCATGTCGGATTTCGGAAGGGAGAACGTTGGGAACGACATACCCATCCTGTGGAATTTGGTATGTCGGCAAGTGGACATGGCTATCGAAGAGATTTGAGTAGAAGTCATGGATAATCTTCTCCATTGCCGTTCTGGAGGATGTGATGGATCCATCAGGACGTCGGAGGGCAGTCATCTTGGTCTTATAGTTGGCGAAGGACAGGCGGGCGTTACGAATACTTTTCCCGGCTTCTGCCGCATCTACCAGTACTTCTGCTCTTCTCTCTTTGAGGTCTTCCTTGATCGCATCTCTGCACTGCTTTGCAAGCTCGGACGTTAGCTTGCGGTTGCCTGAGGCATGCGCCAAACCACGCTGGCGAATTAGCTCAAGAGTTTTCGAAGATAGGCGACTTTTTGTGGCTATCTCTCTCTTGGCGTTCCTCGCACATTCATGGAGGTGCTGAACCAGTCGATCGTATTCCTCGTCAATGTTGTCAACAATGGCATCTTCCCATGTTGCCGCAATAGTACCAAAGAGTTCCCAGTTGGTGGTCGTTCTGGGAGTTCTCTTTTTGAACTTTGCAGCCCTTTCTCCCCGCTCTGTGAAGTAGAATTTTGCACGAAGGAGACGGTGGTCCGATCCCGTTCGAAATTTTGGGACAACAGCGACATCAGTCAGGCAAAACCGTCGATTGAATATGATGTGGTCTATTTCGTTGTGGAATCGTCCACCGGGAGACTCCCATGTCCATCGTTTAGATTCTGCCTTCTGGAACTGTGAGTTACCATGAATGGTCTTGGTCGACATGATGAACTCAGACAGTCTCTCACCCTGTTCGTTCCATTCTAGGCCATGGGTTCCAATGTGAAGTTCTTCAGCTGATCTTCTCGGTCCTATCTTGGCATTAAAATCACCCACAATGATCTTGTAGAAGGTGTGGTCTTCTTTATAGAACTTCTCTAGCTCCATGTAGAACTTCTCGATTTCTCTTTCATCATAATGAGATGTTGGTGCGTAGACAACGAAGATAGAAACTGCAGGCAGTGAGCCACATCTATTCAAATGTAAACGTCCGATTCGGGTTGTTAGGCATTCGAATGAATCAATGCTCTTGGCCAAGTTTGTGTTGACAAGGACACCGACGCCTCCAACACCTCTTTTGTCGCATGTTCCGAGGAACAATTCTTCTCCAGTGTCGAAAACGGCATGGTGAGATTCGTGTCTTCTTGTCTCGGTCAGACCAATGATGTCGTACTTGATCATTCGCGCTTGTACCATCAGGTCCTCGATGGATGCATCTGATGCTAGCGTACGTGCATTGAAAGTACAGACGATCATTTTTGTCTTCCTTCGTTGTGGCAGCCTAGGTCGGCCTTGAGATTTTGTCGGCCTCTCCTTTCTCATCCTTCTCAGTGTACTTCCACTACCCAGACAATTTATATTAAAAATAATATAAACACAGTTATTATGAACATGAATGGTTAATGCATCGTTTTTGAATCACTGTCACTGTCCTCCTGTTGTTCATTGATTTGCTCGAGCGGGCTCAGTAACGTCTCCATTGTGAACTTGTTACTGTGTTTCGCCTATCGAACACATCACGGGGAGCTTGGCAGGCTTTTCTGTGCAGGCGAGATACTCTCGGGCAGAGCCTGGCAAGCTTTCCGTGATGTATTCAATATGCCAAACACAGTAACAACAAATCTCAAATTGGAGACGTTACTGGGGCCTGCTTGATCAAATCAATGAACAATGGGAGGACAGTGCTACAGTGCTGAGATCATATGAAATGTAATTTTATGGCCGGAGAGATAGCACAGCGGGTAGGGTGTTTGCCTTGCACGCAGCCAACATGGCCCACCCACGTTCGATTCTTCCATCCCTCTCAGACTGCCCGACAAGCTACCGAGAGTATCTCGCCCACTCGGCAATTCCTGGCAAGCTACCCTTGACTTATTCCATATGCCAAGCACAGTTGCCAAACACAGTAACACCCAAGTCTCACAATGGAGATTCATATTAATTAATTACTTTATAATAATGTACATAATTGTTACTTATTACATTAAAATACTAAAAAATAGCATTAATATCTTCACAAAATTAATTTATGGTAATGTAAACGAGGGACAGAGGGGCAGAGATGAGGAGAGACAGAGAGAGACAGGAGCAGAGACAGATGAGGAGAGAATCAGAATAAACTACAACTAACCAACCAGCCTGGCCCTCGTTCCTTCCTCCGCCTGACCATTGCCATCGACCTCTCCAGGGTGGGAGAAGGGTGAGACTACCGAACGCGGGCGGTGGGAGAGATAGAGCCACCACCACTGTGGGTGTCGCGTGCCCCCCGTTTTGTGTGAGATTTACACATTACTATACTATAAATCATGGTCCATGGTCCTCCTGTTGTTCATTGATTTGTTTGAGCGGGCCCAGTAACGTCTCCATCGTGAGACTTGTTGTTACTGTGTTTAGCATATTGAATACGTCACGGGTAGCTTGCCAGGCTCTGTCTGCCGTGCGGATGAGATACTCTCGGTAGCTAGGCTCTCCGAGAGGGGTGGAGGAATCGAACGTGTTGGCCATGTTGGCCACTTGTAAGGCAAACGCCCTACCGCTGTGCTATCACTCCAGCCCTATACTATAAATAACACAAATTACATTTAAATGCTTATAAATATATTGAATTATTCATTATTTACTATTTTATAAAATCAACTATTGTTTAGCAATTAAATTGACTATAATAAAAGTATGAATGTAATAGAGTAAATTAATACATAATGTAAATTGTGTAAACTCACTCAAGATAGGGGGGCACGGCACCCACAGCGGCGGTGGCTCTATCTCTCCCGCCGCCTGCGTTTGGTAGTCTCACCCTTCTCCCACCCCGGAGAGGTCGATGGCGATGGTCAGGCAGAGGAAGGAATGAGGCCCAGGCTGGTAGGTATTAGTCGTAGTTTATTCTGACTCTCTTCTTCCTTCTCCTTCTCCCCATCCCACTCCTCCAGTACAGTTAAATCCTCTCTCTATGAGGAATTGGGGGAACAATTACATAGGTGCAGTCACAATCATTAGGGGTGGAGATCAACAGGGGTAGAAATCTTAGCCTCAGGGAAGACCGCTCCTAGGACAGATCCTTCCTTAGCAGGAGGACCCACCCTAGAGCAGAATCCCATGGGCGTGCCTCTCCTCTCCTTGTCCGACAAGCATATAAAAATATAATATAAATCATTTTGTATGGATACAGTAAGAAATATCTTAAACTTATAGAATTGCTCTCGTAGGGCCATCTTGATCTCAGACTACGGTGCTCAGGCCAGATAGTCTTTCCCACCCCTAGCAGGATCCTAGTCTTGTCGTTACCTTGGATCATGACAGCATTTGTCCATGATCAAACTCTTAACTTATAGTTAAGAATCGTGGCCCTTTGGCCTGGCCCATTTCGCTGCCAGGGTAGCTCACTGCTTGCCCTGGGTCCATTCAGTCCCTCGTCGGGACCCTGCTTTTGGGGTGTTAGGAACTAAGGGCCACTGAGGCTTAAGTCGAGAAAGCAGATGCCCACGAGTGAATAATATTCAAGGCCAATCGAATCCTAAGTTACAAAGCATAATGTTAACGGTCTTTCTGTATCTATACAAAAAGGATATTACTTTAAGGTAAACTATTCATAAGGCATAGGGAGAGGAGAAAGGCAATATTTCACTCATACATATAAAATCATAGATTTCTGGGAAACTGATGTTACAAATTAACAAAGTCTGATTAAGGGGAAAGCTGATTAACTGGGTGGGAAGTAGAGCATAGGAAAGACTGTTTACAGATAAACACAATGGAAGTGGAAGTGCTTCAGGAGCACTGTGATGGGTGTAACCAGATTGATGGGTGTATCCAGATAAACCTAAGTATCTTGAAGGACAGAGCAATGTTAACCAACAGTAAATAATATTAATTGTTTATAATTGCATTTATTAAAATATTAAAATTTTCCAAAATATATCAAACATACATTTTATTTTAATCCCAAATTTATACCAAAACATATTTTAATTTTGATCTGATAAAAAGATTAATTAATAAGTCATCAACATAATATTCATCACATTTGTAATAAAGACAAGTGTGAATAATATAAATCACTTCACTTAAATCACTTAACTTCCCGTTAGTCGTCGATTTGCTCGAGCGGGTGCCAGTAACGTCTCCATTTGTCCCTGTCGCGTGCTAGTGTAGCCCAATGGCATCTCTTCGCTCCGGGAAAATGGAGGGCCTCAAACCGATCGTTCATGATCTTGACAAAGAAGTCTGACCATCTGGTAGGTGGGCGGCCACGCGGTCTCTTGACATCCCGTGGAATCCAATCAGTAACAGCTCTAGTCCAACGGTCCTCTTTAAATCTCATTACGTGACCAGCCCATCTGATTTTCGACACCTTGGCAAATGAGACAGCGTCCCTGATCCTTGATCGTCGACGGATGTCAGAACTCCGGATTCGTTCTCTCATTTGAGTGAAACGTGATATTCCAAGCATAGCTCTTTCTATTCTTCTTTGGGAGACCTGAATGGAGTTCTCATCTTGTTTGCGTAGGGCCCAGGTCTCTAAGGCATATGTTAATGCAGGAAGAACAGTGGAATCAAAGAGATGTGCCCGGAGCCGGAGGTTCTTCGTCCTCTTAGCTATTTCTTCGACGTTCTTGAAGGCGTTCCAAGCCGCTCTCTTCCTCCTGCGCAGCTCGGGTGCCAGGTCATTTGTCATGTTGACCTCTCGACCTAGGTACACATAGCTGTTGCATTCGGAGATGGTCATTCCATTGAGAGCGAATGGGGCGTCAGGAACAAGGCTGTTTCTCATAAACATTGTCTTCGTAGGATTCAGCTGTAGTCCTACCTTTCCACACTCACGGTCAAAGTCGGCCAGCATTTGTGCCGCTTGGCTGATGTTTGGTGTTATTAAAACAATGTCATCAGCAAAGCGGAGGTGGTGTAGTTGCCGACCATCTATCTTCACTCCCATTCCTTCCCATTCCAGTCGTCGCATGATGTTCTCGAGGGTGGCACTGAAGAGTTTTGGTGAAATGGTATCACCCTGCCGCACCCCGTTGTGTATTCGATATGCCAAAACCAGTAACTACAACTGGTCTCATTCTCATTCAATATAAATATTAAAATTAAATATATTAAAATCAATATACATTAATTGAATAAATTATTTTAGTTAAATAATATTTAACTATTTAAATATTTAACTAATTTAACAATTAATTTAATAAGACTTGATATTAAATATGTTTATAAACATGAATTTTTTTACTTTAATATAAAAATTATATTATATATCATTGAAATGTATATACATTATATAAAATATAAAATTATTGAGCTATACTTACATTTTAATAAATAAGAAATAATATTAAATATGTATTAAATACCTATTAAACATGAATACATTTAACAATTAATAGTTACATTAATATAAATTAGTTTATATTGATGTACATAATTATTACTTATTACATAAAGATACTACACAATAGGATTAATATCTTAACAAAATTAATTCATGGTAGTGTTAATATAAATCATTGATAGCTGGTTTCATTCATATTCTATGTTACATTATATTTGTTTATATTTTACAACATCTGAAAATTTACTTAGCTGTAATATAAATACAATCACGTGATTTACTATTCAGTGCATTACAACAATGGAATTAGGGGAAAATTATATTGGTTTTTAATATCTAAATTGAATGCTGTTGTATTCATATTGATATAAACAGTTCATATAAATTTGTATTACTATACAATTAATAACATAATGAAATCACATTTTCCTGCATACAAATAAAATTAAATGATTTATTATTTGTTGATTTATAAAATCAACTAATGATTAGCATTTAAATTGCAGATAATAAAAGTATGAATGTATCTGGGACTTGCCTTCCACCCTGCAAAGGCCAAGGTGTCCTCTCGGACCCTGGAACAAAAGCGGACCTCTGCCCCTTCTTTTTCGCCTGCCCTCAACGCTGCTCCGCTGGTCTCCTCCCTACCCAGGTCAGTCCACCCGCCAGCATTTGAATCCGGGACTTGGCTTTCACCCTGCAAATGCCCAGGGGTCCTCTTGGACCCTGGAACAAAAGCAGACCTGAGCCCCTTCCTCCTCGACCACCACCAATACTGCTCCGCCAATCTCCTCCCCAACACAGCCTTCACCCCTCACACACACCTGGTTACGTGGGAGCGTGGCCTTTTCAGAAGTTCGTGGCTTTGGTAGAATTGGGCGTGGCTTAATTTTAGGCGGGCGACCACTCACGCGCTCGCAGTTATTTTACTATACCAAGACATCTAGTGTGACACTACAGTTCCTATACCTACACACCAACATGAAGAAACAATGCAAATCCCCACCACATGCAGAGGACAATGAAAAGAGTCCAGAAGCCTCAGTAGGTTCTACTCAACTAAGGGACCTCTCTCAGAAAGAATTCAGATATGAAGTCATGAAGATGTTCAATGAACTCAATGAAACAGTCAGACAGATAGCCAGTCAATTGAAAGAGGACATGAGAGAAACAATGGATTGCACAATTGAGAAAATACAGGAAGAAATGAGAGCAGAAATTGGAAAGCTACGCACAGAAATATCACAAATCAAAGAGTCCATAGATGAAATAAAAAATTCAGTCTGTTCCCTCAAAAGTAGAATGACCACAGCTGAGGAAAGAATCAGTGAGCTGGAAGATCAGCTGCACCAAGCCAAGCGGCAAAAACAAACAATGGCAAGGGACCTCAAAATAGCTCTAGAGAGAATCAGAGTCCTAGGAGACGATTCCAAGAGGAACAACATTAGAATCATTGGACTACCAGAATCTCAGGGAAACAATCCCAATGAAAAAGCAACAGTTAAACTAAGCATCGCTGAAAAATTCCCAGAGCTCCACATTGCAGCCATTCAGATTCAAGGACCCCGAAGGGTGCCAGCTAAAAGAGACCCAAACAAAAACACTCCAAGACATATAATAGTTAGAATGATGGATGCCGCCGATAGAGACACAACACTGCAAGCAGCAAGGTCAAAGAAGGAAATCACATACAAAGGAACACCCCTTAGATTCACAGCAGACCTATCAGAGGAAACCCTCCAAGCACGAAAGCAATGGTGTGATATAGTGAAAAAACTCACTGAAATGAATGCTTCACCAAGAGTACTCTATCCAGCTAAACTCTCGCTCAAACTCAAATGAAGGTACACTATTTTCTAGATAAACAGCAGCTCAGGAACTTCATAGACTCAAAACCAAACCTAAAACAAGGGCTGAAGGGGCTACTATAAGAAAAGACAAACCCTACAACCACAATAGACCCTTACAGAAAGATGACACAAAACCCCATAACAATTATATCTCTCAATGTCAATGGTCTAAATTCACCAATTAAGAGACACAGAGTAGCAAAATGGATGCAGAAACAGAACCCAACATTCTGCTGCCTACAAGAAACTGATCTCAACAGTCAGAGGAAACACAGACTCAGAGTCAAAGGATGGAAAACAATCCTTCAAGCAAACAGTTCCCTCACAAAAGCTGAGGTGCCCATACTAGTATCTGACAACATCAATTTCAGGTTGAAAAAGATTAGAAGGGACAATAATGGCTATTTTCTATTCATCAAGGGACAGAACGAAAGAAATCACACTCTTAAATGTATACGCACCTAATGAGGGAACAGCTAAGTATTTAAAACAACTACTAACAAAATTTAAGGAGGACATTGCTACCAACACAATAGTAGGCGGAGACTTCAACATTGCCTTATCACCTCTGGATAGATCAACAAGAACGAAACTCAACAAGGAAACATTGGCCTTGAAAGAAGAAATAGAAGAGAAAGTGCTTATAGGCCTATACAGAGCTTTACACCCCCCAAAAGAAAGAATACACATTCTTCTCCAGTGCTCACGGAACATTTTCCAAAATAGACCATGTTCTAGGCCACAAAACATACCTCAGTAGAATCAGGAAGATAGTATCAACCATCTTTTCAGACTATGATTCACTGAGGATAGAGGTGAATCACACACAGACAATGAGAACCAAATCAAACACCTGGAAAATAAACAACTCAATGCTGAACATCGAGTGGGTCAGGAACGAAGTCAAGGATGAAATCAAAAGATACCAGGAAACAAATGAGAATGAAGACACGAGCTACCAGAACTTCTGGGATGCAGCGAAAGCCATATTAAGGGAAAAATTTATAGCTCTGCAAGCATTTCTCAGGACGGAAGAAAGGATGCACATAAATAACTTGACTTCACAGCTTAGAAAAGGCCTTAGAAGAGGATCAACAGAAAGAGCCCAAATCAGGAAGAACAAAAGAGATCATAAAACTTTGAGCAGAAATCAATGACATGGAAACCAAAGAAACAATCTGAAAGATCAATGAAACCAAGAGCTGGTTGTTCGAGAAAATAAACAAGATAGATAAACCACTAGCAACACTCAAAAAGAAACAGAGAGGGAAACCCAATAAATCGAATCACAAATGAGAAGGGGGATCTCACAACAGAAACCAAAGAAATTCAAAAGATCATCAGAGAATACTTTGAAAGTCTGTATGCCACGAAACAAGAGAACCTAGAAGAAATGGATAAACTCCTGGATTCCTATCATCTCCCAAAGCTGAATCAAGAATATCTGGACTAACTGAATAAATCTATTTACATCAAGGAAATTGAAACTGTAATCAAAAGTCTCCCCCAAAATAAAAGCCCAGGTCCAGATGGCTTCACTAGCGAATTTTTCCAAACATTTAGAGGACCTACTGCCAGTCCTTCTCAAGCTTTTCCAGGAAATTGAAAAAGCAGAAACTCCCCCAAACAGTTTCTATGTAGCCCATATCTCTCTAATATCAAAAGGAAACAAAGACACCACAAGAAAAGAAATCTACAGGCCTACATCCCTGATGAACATGGATACGAAGATTCTCAACAAAATACTAGGAAATAGAATTAAACTACTCATCAAAAAGATCATACACCATGACCAAGTGGGATTCATCCCAGGGATGTAAGGATGGTTTAACACTCGAAAATCAATCAACATAATCCATTATATCAACAAAAGAAAAGATAAAAATCATATGATCATATTAATAGATGCAGAGAAATTATTTGACAAGATCCAGCACCCGTTTATGATGAAAACCCTTGCCAAAATGGGGATAGAGGGGTCTTTCCTCAATATATTTAAAGCCATCTACCACAGCCCACAGCAAGCATCATCCTCAATAGGAAAAAACTTAGAACCTTCCCCCTAAGATCAGGGATGTGACAAGGATGCCCACTCTCTCCACTACTGTTCAATATAGTATTGGAATACTTGCAATAGCGATTAAGCAAGAAAAAAATATCAAGGTCATCCAGGTAGGAAAGGAAGAAATCAAGCTCTCATTATTCGCAGATGATATGATACGATACTTAGAAACCCTAAAACCTCTAACAAGAAACTCCTAGAAACAATAGACTTGTATAGTAAAATTGCAGGTTATAAAATCAATACCCAAAAGTCCATGGCTATCCGACGCAAATAGTGAAAGAGAAGAAAGTGTCATAAAGAAAACAATCCCGGTCACAGTTGTGCCACAGAAAATCAAGTACCTAGGAATCAGCTTAACTAAAGAAGTAAAGTACCTGTATAAAGAAAACTACAAAACGCTGCTTCAGGAAATGAAAGAGGACACCAGGAAATGGAAAAATATCCCCTGTTCATGGATCGGGAGAATTAAAATTGTCAAAATGGCAATACTTCCCAAAGCACTGTACAAATTCAATGTGATCCCTATAAGGATACCCATGACATTCTTCAAAGAAATGGAGCAAACACTCTTGAAATTTATATGGAACAATAAGCCCCCACGAATAGCTAAAGCAATTTTGGAGAAAGGGAAAATGGGAGGAATCAACCTCCCTAACTTCAAACTCTACTACAAAGCAGTAATAATTAAAACAGCATGGTACTGGAACAAAGGCATAGCTGCAGACCAATGGAACAGGGTCGAATACACTGACATCTCCCCTAAAGCATATGGTCATCTAATCTTCTATAAGGGGTCAATAATTGTGAAGTGGAGCAAGGAAAGCCTCCTTAACAAATTGTGCTGGTAAAACTGGACAGCTACATGCAAAAAAGTGGGCTCAGAATTGTCCCTAACACCAACTACAAAAGTAAGATCAAAATGGATTAAAGACCTCAACCTCAGACCGGAATCCATAAGGTAAATTGAAGACAAAGGTGGCAAAACCCTCCATGACATTGAAAATAATGGTATCTTCAAAGATGCCACGCCACTGGCCAAGCAAGTGAAAACAGAGATAGACAAATGGGACTATCTTAAACTAAGAAGCTTCTGCACTTCCAAAGAAACAGTGACCAAAATACAAAGACAGTCTACAGAATGGGAAGGATATTCTCCGAATTCACATCTGATAAGGGGTTGATATCAAGGATATACAAAATACTGGTTGAACTCCACAAGAAGAAAATATCCAACCCCATCAAAAAATGGAGCGACAAAATGAATAGAAACTTTCTCAAAGGAGAAATCCAAATGGCTAAAAGGCACATGAGAAAATGCTCTACATCATTAATGATCAGGGAGATGCAGATCAAAACAACAATGAGATATCATTTCACACCACATAGACTGGCCCACATCCCAAAGACCAATAGCAACCGGTGTTGGTGCGGATGTGGCAAGAAAGGTACTCTCCTTCCCTGCTGGTGGGAATGCCGACTGGTTCAGCCATTTTTGGAAACAGTATGGACGATCCTCAAAAAATTAGAAATTGAGCTCCCAGAAATTAGAAATTTAGTGGTATTGACCCAGCAATACCACTCCTGGGAATATATCCCGGAGAGGCAAAAAAAGTATAGTCGAAGTGACACTTGTTTGTTCATTGCAGCACTCTTTACAATAGCTAGAATCTGCAAAAAACTTGAGTGCCTGAGAACAGATGACTGGTTAAAGAAACTTCGCTACATCTACACAATGGAGTACTATGTAGCTGTTAGAAAAGATGAAGTCATGAAATTCATATACAAGTAGTACTACATGGAAAGTATCATGCTAAGCAAAATGAGTCAGAAAGAGAGGGACAGACATAGAAAGATTGCATTCATCTGGGGAACATAAAGTAACAAAATAGGAGACTAACATCCAAGAATAGCCGAGATAAGTAACAGGAGGATTACTCCATGGCTTTGAGGACAGCCCACATGCTAGGGTAAATGGCAGCTCAGATAGAGAAGGGAGCACCAAATAAAGGGTGTTGGGAGCTTCCTCTCAGGATGGGAAATGTGGGATGAGAGTAGACTATAGACCAAACAAGATTGCCACTCAATGTCTCTTTTGCAAACCACAGCACTCAAAAGGAGAGCGATAACAAAAGGGAATGCCCTGCCACAGAGTTAGGGTGGGATGGGGGGGTGGGGGTGGGAGGCATACTGAGACTGGTGGTGGTGGAGAATGGGCGCTGGTGGAGGGATGGTTATTCGATCATTGTATAACTGAAACCCAAACACAAAAATTTGTAAGTCTACAACTGTACCTCATGGTGTTTCCAATAATAAAAATTTAAGAAAAAAAGTATGAATGCAATAGAGAAAATTAATATGTACTATAACATTTATTGATTATTATTGTAATTACTAAAATGTTGAAATTATCAAAAACATATCTAACTTGTACTTTATTTTAATTAAAATATATATCAAAATATACATTTAATTTTATCAGTTTTAAAGATAAATTAATAAGTTCTCAAAATAATTTTCATCATATTTGTAATAACTACAAAAGTGAAATAATATTAATATTAAAATTAAATATTAAATTAAAATCAACATACAGTAATGGACTCAATTATATTCAAAAACTTAATTATAATCATTTCATTATACTCATGTTACAATTAAATCGTATACTATAACAAATTATAGTATATATAACTATAACAACGGCCAAGACTCAGAGACTATAAAATCCAGCTCCCGGACGAGACCAGTGCAGTCTCCTGCCCCTGCGCCTGTCTGTTCCTCGCCGGGGTCCCTTGGAGGGGAGCAGGTGGAGCTTTCCTCCCTGCCCCGACCAGGGCTACAGCAGCCGAAGACCTCCAGGACCAGCCACCACCATGCTGAGACCACTCTCCGCACACATGAAGGTACTGGCAGAGGGACAAAGCCACGCGGGTTCCAGGGCCGAGATCTCCAAGCCTACTTGGATTGGAGTCGAGCATCCTCCACCCAGATCCTCCAAAGTCCAGTAGGCGGGGGTCACACCCATCACCTGGCCCCCTGGCGCCGAGTAATCCCATCAACGGCCAAGACTCAGAGACTATAAAATCCAGCTCCCGGAACCGCGTGGCCACATTTGCGGCCGCGCGACATCTTATCAGGACATCTTTTTATGACATCTTATTATCTCATTCCTACTTTGGACAAACTTGCAGGCTATCGAATGTAGCCTGCCCACCGGGCAGAGTCTGGCAAACTCCCTGTGGTGTACCAAATATGCCAAATACCAGTAACAATGATGGGTCTCATTCTCCTAAAGAGCCTTGAATATAATCTCAGGGCTAGGATGAAAGAGACGTTACTGGGGCCTGCTCGAGGCAATCGACGAATAACAGGATGATGTATGAATGAATGAAAGTAATAAATGCAAAATTTAGTTACAATTTATATTCAATTTAATTTGACAATAAAAAGAATATACTTAAATGATTTACATTAACTTGTAAAATTACAATTCATTAATAATTGAATTCCTTTTCATGTAAAGTATGATTAAGATGTTAGAGCATTAATGAACACTTAGAAAATATTAATGCATTATAGGTGATTAAAATTGAATGTGGTTATATTCATAACAATAAAATTAAGCACTTATATTTATATTTCACAATTTGTTATAGTATATGATTTAACTGAAACATGTGTATAGTGAAAGGATTATAATTAATATTGTGAATATACTACAGTAAACGAATCTATATTGACTTCATTATAAAATTTAATTTTCCAATATTGATATTATTTCACATTAGTCTTTATTACAAATATGATGAAAATTATGTTGATACACTTATTAACTCATCATTTTTTCTGATTAAAATTAAGAATATATTTTGATACGCATTTTGGATTAAAATAATATATGTTTGATATATATTGAATAATTTCAGTATTTTAATGAATACAATTAAAATCAATAAATATTATTTACATTACATATTAATTTACTCTATTACATTCATTCTTTCATTATCTTCAACATATTGCTAATCAATAGTTGATCTTATAAATCAATAAATAGTAAATCATTCAATTATATTTATATGCATTAAAATGTGATTGAATTGTGTTATCAATTTATAGTAATACAAATTTAAATGAACTGTTTATATCAATATAAATGCAGCAGCATTCAATTTCGATACTAGCAACTAATAATTATTTTCCCCAATTCCATTATTATTAATTGAATATAGTGCAATGAATTATATTTATATTACAGTTAAGCAAAGTTTCCGATATTGTAAACTATAAATGAATTTAATGTAATATAGTATATGAATATGAATGATACAAGCTATTAATAATTATTTACATTACCTTGAATTAAATTCGAATTTTGTAAAGATATTAAACCTTATTTTGTAGTATTTTACTCTAATAAGTAATAATTATGTACATTAATATAAACAAATTTATATTACTGTAACTATTAATCATTAAATGTATTCATGGTTAATAGGTATTTAATACATATTCAATTGTATTTAATATTCATTTAAATGTGAATATAACTCAATAATTTTTTTTGATATAATGTATATACATTTCAATGATATAATATGGTTACCGTATTAGAGTAAAATAATTTATGTTTATAAATATATTGATTATCAGGTTATATTTATTTATTAAAATGTATTAAATTTAACATTATACAATTGAATTTAAATAACTGTTCTATGATTTATTAACTTAAATTAATTTATATCAATTTATTTAATATATCAAAATTAAATTCACTGTGATAAGGTAATAACATTTAATTTTATTCAATATATTGTGTTTTAAAATCATTGAATCAGGTATAATTAATATATATCTTTAATATTTATTGGCCATATAATTAACATGCATTTTATTATATTTTATTATTAAATATAAATTAGTAATATGGAACGATAGTACTGCAGCTAGGGCGTTTGCCTTGCACACAGCCAACATGGCCAACCTGAGTTCGTTTCCTCTGCCCCTCTCTGAGAGTCCGGCAAGCTACTGAGAGTATCTCGCCCGCATGGCAAAGCCTGGCAAGCTACCCGTGATGTATTCAATATGCCAAACACAGTAACAACCAGTCTCATAATGGAGACGTTACTGGGCCCGCTCGAGCAAATCGAGGAACAACGGGAGGACAGTGATAAAAATAATTTATCAAAACATCATAGATAAAATAAGTTATCTATAAATAATCAAAAATATAAATGAATAAAATGTTGCATTTTATATATTTGATAAGAGAATTACTATAATAAAATAATATAATTAATATATGCCAACAAACTAATAATGAAATCTATTAATCAGTAAAGATATATTTAATTAAAAT
The DNA here is from genome assembly GCF_029834395.1 of Sorex fumeus. Lineage (NCBI taxonomy): Eukaryota > Metazoa > Chordata > Mammalia > Eulipotyphla > Soricidae > Sorex > Sorex fumeus. Next base: position 212,921 of record NW_026606260.1, read on the forward strand.
CGTAATTTACTGAAAAATGATTTATTAAGAAATTATCTGTGAATTAAATTATAGATAAATAATAACCATAAATAAATTCAATGTTCTTTAATATATTCTATTCAAAAATGTATTGAAAAAAATTAATAACATGTAAGTCTACTAATTGTTAATTATATATTTAAATAAAATCATAGTTTACAGGTAAAGAAATAATTTACCTATAAAGTATCTATAAATTATGTAATATATAAACGATAAATAGAAAGGACTAAATTTAAGCATTTTATAATATTTATTACTATATTAAAATCATATGATTAATATATTACAATAAATAATCAAATCTACTAATCATTTATGATAAATTTAATTAAAAGCCTATGCTACCGATAAAAATGATTGTTCAATAAATTATCTATAAATTGAATTATTGATAAAGAATCAATATATAAATAAAAATTCAATGTAACTCAATGTATTCAATTAAAAAATATAAATATTTATAATTAATTAAGGTAAAGGTAAAGGTCCTCCCGTTGATCGTCGATTTGCTCGAGCGGGCCCAGTAACATCTCCATTGGAGACTTTGTTGTTACTGTGTCTGGCATATCGAATACTCTCGGTAGCTTGCCGGGCTCTCCGAGAGGGGCGGAGGAATCGAACTCGGGTCGGCCATGTTGGCCGCTTGTAAGGCGAACGCCCTACCCGCTGTTGTAAATATAAAATATCATTAATATAGAATATCATTATAAACTAATAATATTTAAGTCTACTAATTATTATTGATGTACTGTTAACAATTATCCTTTCCTGATAAAGAAATAATTTGTATTTAAATTAATTTTTGATGAATCATCAATCAATAAATAAATTTATGAATTTTATATATCTCTTGTGGTATATTATTATATTAAAATATGATTCATATATTACAATAAAGCAATAATCTCTATTCATCATTGCTAAATTTAATTAAAATCCTAATTTACTGATAAAAATCATTTATCAATAAATTATCTATACATTGAATTACTGATAAGAAACAATATACAGTAACAAATAAATTCAATGTATTCAATTAAAAAATAATTAAATAAATTCTCAATGAATTTAGGTAATGATTAGTAATCAACAAATATGAATGAGCATACTAAAATTCTAAAATATTTAGTTGTAACATGAGTACCAATGATTTATAATTTTACATTTAATCAATTCATATTAACAAAATTTACATTAAACTGACTTACATAAACAAAACTGTGTATAAATTTGATATCGCATATTGTTACTATATTATAATAAAAATGATCTATATATTAAACTAAGCAGATGTTATTAAAATTTATGATTTCACCATGAATTTAATTAAAATCATGATTTACTGATAAAGAAATGATTTAACAATAAATTATCTATAAATTAAATTTTCTCTGATCAATAAAAATAAATGAATAAAAGCACTGATATTCAGTGTAACAACATGAAATCATAACTGAATTTAATTCAATAGAAATTGTAATGAAATTTAATTGAAACTAAACTGAATTAAGACAAATGCTTAATTTAATGATTAATTCATTCCACAGTTATTTATATTAACATAACAATATATAATAAAAATATAATCTAATGTATAAACTAAAATTATTACTAGGTTACAATTACTTATTCAATATTTAAAGTAAATAATATAATTTTAATCTATTAAGCATTAATCATATAGTCCATGAAAATCATAATTTACTATTAAAGAAATGATTTATCAATAAGTTATGTGTAAATTCTAATTTTGTAAATATTCAATAAAGATAGATTAATGGATTTATTGATAATTCATTACAATATAATTTTACTTTATTATCATTACATTTCTTTAAAATGTAAAGTACATTTATTGTGAGTAAACTTAACTACAATATATGCTTGATTAAGTGATTAAACTATTGTGTAAATTTATTTATATTAACAAAACTATTTATAAGTAAATTTAATCTAATTTACGAAGTCAAATTTTACTGGATTAAAATTATATAACCAATTCATTAAAATAAACTAGTATTATTTAAATCTATTAACTGTTAATCATATGTTGCATTAAAACCAAAGAAACAATCCGAAAGATCAATGAAACCAAGAGCTGGTTCTTCGAGAGAATAAACAAGATAGATAAACCACTCGCAACACTCACAAAGAAACAGAGAGAGAGAACCCTAATAAACCGAATCAGAAATAAGAAGGGGAATATCACAACAGAAACCAAAGAAATCCAAAAGATCATCAGAGACTACTTTGAAAGTCTGTCTGCCACGAAACAAGAGAACCTAGAAGAAATGGACAAATTCCTGGACTCCTATAATCTCCCAGAGCTGAATCAAGAAGACCTGGAGTATCTGAATAGATCTATTAACATCAACGAAATAGAAACTGCAATCAAAAGCCTTCCCAAAAACAAAAGCCCGGGCCCAGATGGATTCACTAGCGAATTTTTCCAAACACTTAAAGAGGACCTGCTGCCAGTCCTTCTCAAGCTCTTTCAGGAAATTGAAAAAACGGAAACTCTCCCAAACAGTTTCTATGAAACCCATATCTCTCTAATACCAAAAGGAAACAAAGATACCACGAGAAAAGAAAACTACAGGCCGATATCCCTGATGAACACGGATGCGAAGATTCTCAACAAAATACTAGCAAATAGAATTCAACTACTCATCAAAAAGATCATACACCATGACCAAGTAGGATTCATCCCGGGGATGCAAGGCTGGTTTAACACTAGGAAATCAATCAACGTAATCCACCACATCAACAAAAGAAAAGATAAAAATCATATGATCATATCAATAGATGCAGAGAAAGCATTTGACAAGATCCAGCACCCATTTATGATGAAAACCCTTGTCAAGATGGGGATAGAGGGGACTTTTCTCAATATAGTTAAAGCCATCTACCACAAGCCTACAGCAAGCATCGTCCTCAATGGCGAAAAGCTGAGAGCCTTCCCTCTAAGATCAGGGACGAGACAAGGATGCCCACTCTCTCCACTGCTGTTCAATATAGTATTGGAAGTACTTGCAATAGCGATTAGGCAAGAAAAGGATATTAGGCGCATCCAGGTAGGAAAGGAAGAAAGCAAGCTCTCACTATTCGCAGATGATATGATTAAGGAAACCCTAAAACCTCTATCAAGAAACTTCTAGAAACAATAGGCTTGTATAGTAAAGTGGCAGGTTATAAAATCAATGCCCAAAAGTCCATGGCTTTCCTATATGCAAATAGTGAAAGAGAAGAAAAAGACATGAAGAAAAGAATCCCATTCACAATTGTGCCCCAGAAAATCAAGTACCTAGGAATCACCTTAACTAAGAAAGTAAAGGACATGTACAAAGAAAACTATAAAACTCTACTTCAGGAAATAAAAGAGGATATGAGGAAATGGAAAGATATCCCCTGTTCATGGATCGGGAGAATTAATATTGTCAAAATGGCAATACTTCCCAAAGCACTGTATAAATTCAACGCAATCCCTATTAGGATACCCATGACATTCTTCAAAGAATTGGAGCAAACACTCCTGAAATTCATATGGAACAATAAGCCCCCACGAATAGCTAAAGCAATTCTTGGGAAAAAGAAAATGGGAGGAATCAACCTCCCTAATTTCAAACTCTACTACAAGGCAGTAATAATTAAAACAGCATGGTACTGGAACAAAGGCAGAGCTGTAGACCAATGGAACAGGGTTGAATACACTGACGCCCCCCCCCCAAGTATACGAGCATCTAATCTTCGATAAGGGGGCAAGAAAAGTGAAGTGGAGCAGGGAAAGCCTCTTTAACAAATTATGCTGGCAAAACTGGACGGCTATATGCAAAAAAATGGGCTCAGATCTCTGCCTAACTCCATGTACAAAAGTAAGATCTAAGTGGATTAAAGACCTCAACATCAGACGGGAATCTATAAGATACATTGAGGAAAATGTTGGCAAAACCCTTCATGACATAGAAGCTAATAGTGTCTTCAAAGATGTCACACCGCTGGCCAAGCAAGTGAAAACAGAGATAGATAAATGGGACTATCTTAAACTAAGAAGCTTCTGCACCTCAAAAGAAACAGTGACCAAAATACAAAGACAGTCAACTGAATGGGAAAGGATATTCGCCAACTACACATCTGATAAGGGGTTAATTTCAAGGATATACAAAATACTGGTTCAACTCCACAAAAAGAAAACATTCAACCCCATCAAAATATGGGGAGATGAAATGAATAGAAACTTTGACCAAGAAATCCGAACGGCTAAAAGACACATGAGAAAATGTTCCACATCATTAATCATCAGGGAGATGCAGATCAAAACCACAATGAGGTATCACCTCACACCACAGAGACTGGCCCATATCCACAAGAACAAAAGCAACCGGTGCTGGCGCGGATGTGGTGAGAAAGGGACACTCCTTCACTGTTGGTGGGAATGCCGACTGGTTCAGCCCTTCTGGAAAACAGTATGGATGATTCTCAAAAAACTAGAAATTGAGCTCCCATTTGACCCAGCAATACCACTCCTGGGAATATATCCCAGAGAGGCAAAAAAGTATAGCCGAAGTGACATCTGCAATTGTCTGTTTTTTGCAGCACTCTTTACAATAGCCAGAATCTGGAAAAAACCTGGGTGCCCGAGAACAGATGACTGGTTGAAGAAACTCTGGAACATTTACACAATGGAGTACCATGTAGCTGTTAGAAAAGATGAAGTCATGAAGTTTACATACAAGTGGTACTACATGGAAAGTATCATGTTAAGTGAAATGACTCAGAAAGAAAGGGATAGACATAGAAAGATTGCATTCATCTGGGGAACATAAAGTAACAAAATAGGAAACTAACACAGAAGTATGGCAGAGATTAGTACCAGGAATTTTACTCAATGACCTGGAGGACAACCACACATGTTAGGGGAAGGGGGAGCTCAGAAAGAGAAGGGAACACCAGGTGAAGGGTGTTGGGAGGATCCGCCCATGATGGGAGAGCATGCTGAGGGTAGACTGTCGACCAAGCATGGTTGCCACTCAATGCCTCTTTTGCCAGCCATGACACCCAAAAGGAGAGAGAGGGAAATGCCCTGCCACAGAGGCAGGGTGGGATAGGGACTGGGGGGGGAGGGGATACTGGGATCTGAGGTGGTGGGAAATGCGCACTGGTGGAGTTATGGGTGTTTGATCATTGCATAATCGAAACCCAAGCACAGAAATGTGTAAGTCTACAACTGTACCTCATGGTGCCTCACTATTAAAAAAATAAATAAATATAAAAAAAGAGGTAACTGAATAAGGACCCTGCTGGAGTTAGGATGACTAACCTGGTCTGAGGGCTGTGGTCTGGAATATCTAGTGAGATGTCCCCAGGAAGAGCCAAACTTTATGCTTCATATATATCTCTAACTGTGCTCAAATGACATTACTAGAAATATTAGAAGTAAATTTACTACAACTATATAAGTGGATTACTAGCTGGGGAAAGAAAGCAACATACCCTGAATGGAATCCCACCCTTGAGCAGATCGCCTAGTAATCTGGAGTAATCTCCTTCATGAGATTTATGTCCTTGAGTTAATGTCCTGGAGGAGTGACCTTACCTCTCTTTGTTGATTTGTTAATGTTCAACCCCACCTTTGTATACCCACACTACATGATTTCTATATAAACCAGGCTGTAAGAGTGGGCGGGGGAAACCGGAAGGAGAAGGAGGGGGAATCAGAAGGAGAACGAAGGGAGATCTGGAGAGAGAAGCAGAAGGGGAATCAGAGGAGAATGAAGAGGAGATTGGAATCAACTGCAATTGATACCAGAAAAGGAAAAAAAAATTATGATTTACTAATAAATGGTTTATCAATGAATTATCTATAAATTCAAATATTAGAAAATAATCAACACGTATATATAAATTTATTAATAATTCAATGTAATTTTGATGAATTAACATATAATTTCATAGTTTCAATCAAATTTAATTGCAAGTAACCTCAATCAGAACAGATGCATAATAAAACGAAGAATCTATTTATTCAACCAATATCTATTAAGATTGGAAATTATAATTAAATTTGATGTAATCTCTCAATTAGTATTCTTAATTAGAATAAAATTATCAAATTGATAATTTTTTAAAAATAATATTATTGCAATCTATTAATTACTCATCATATATTACATTAATATCGCAATTTACTAGTAAAATGATTCATCAATAAATTTTAAATCCAATTTTTGATAAATGATCAATAAAAACTCATTGAATTCATTGATACTTGAAGTAATCACCTGTAATTATCACTGTCACTGTCCTCCCATTGTTCATCGATTTGCACCTTTAATTATATTTGAATCGATTTTGCAATAACTATTTTAAATTCATTTCAATGAATTAAACTTTATTGTACTACATTCATAATAAAACGAGTATTTTTTACAAGAAAACAATTTGTATCAACATGACTGTAATTAACTTTGATTTAATAACTAACATGATTAATACACGTAAGTAAATTAATAGTATTGAGATAATCATTATTAATTTATATTCATAATTACATAGAATGTATTGAAATTAATTCAATTTTGATATGGTATAATTAATTTATTTTTAATTACATTAATTTTATGTTGCCATTCCTATTAACAATAAAGTTAGATTTTCTATAAAATATAATTAGTATATTGTTGTAAATTAGTTTATGGTGATATGAACATCTATTAAATTTGTATTTGAAAGTAAATATAATCAAAATTATGTTAATATTAATCTTCATTATTAATTGGCATTTCTGTTAGACACAATAATATAAGGAAAATTTTTTAACGTGTTTAATTAACCAATTTATAATTTATCAATTTAAATTATGCTATCAAAACTGTTAATTGATAATTTTAAAATGATATGAAATACGATTACCATATAAAAAGAACTTTCTATGAATGTAAATATTAATTTGTATTTAAAGATTAAATAGAATTCATTTTCATATTCATATAGAAATTAACATTTACGTTAATAGAAATTAATTCATTATAACATATTAATTCCATTTCATTGGAGTAATTTTAATTTTTAATTAATAGATTTGTGAAAAGAAATTAATTTAATTTGATAGATTATGAATGGTTTAATCAATCTTGTGTTAAAACTAAATTTATTTATCGTTTACGTTTTAAATACAAATACCAATTAATATTGAACATTAATATAAGCATAAAGATAATTATGTATACTGTTTAATTATGTAGAAATAAATAATTGATGTGAATATCAATATAAATTAATTTATCTTACTATAAAATTACAATTGATATAATCTTATGTTTAATTATTCATGGTCAACTCACATAATTTAATGTAACAAATAATCATTTATTATTTCCATCTATATTGCAATTGAAACAAATGTAATGACATCAATTTACTCATTGAATTCCATTATAAATCAAACAATATGCACATCGCTGTAAATTAGTTACCTTTAAGGTACTATTTCTATTTTCCCATATCTCTACTTTGACTGCTCACATTTACAGGAATAGAATTTCTGATAATGAACCATAAGTTATACCTATAATACAATTAAATTACGATAAAATCCACAATGTAATTTCGTTTAAATTCCGTTCAATGTTCCCTGTGATTAGATTTCAGTACTAGACAAAGAGACCTAGACGTCAATAATGAATAATCATATGAATGAATTTACTTTGACACATCAATCATATTGTGCAGCGTCTTAAAATCCTTCACATTCTCTTACTTCCACAACGTTCTGTTTCTTGGTTTCTATGGTTTCCTAGCCAAATTGTCTCCCAAAGTCGTTTTGGGAAGCCAAAACAATTCCCCGTGTCCAAAGCTCCCATCCCTGTGTGCCGTGAAGCACTGTGGTATATTTGAGGACGCGCGTGCAGTTCTTGGAGCCGAGCATCCAGGGCCCCTAGTGGCTCGCTCCTCCAAGGGCTGCAGTTCCCGCCCACGCCGCGCCCTTGAGCCAGTTACTCACAATCACTCTGTTCCGGGCCGAGCTGAGACAGGCGCTCTTGAAGTGGAGCTTCCGGAAGCCGTGCAGGTTCAGCAGGCACACGAACTTCCTCAGGCTGTCGGTTCCAAAGATGCGCTGGTTGTCCTTGTGGCCCAGCACTTCGGACTTGAAGAAGTTCGCTTGGATGATGATGCTCTCTCCGTCTCTGCTCCAGTAAATGGACTCGAAGGACTGGTCCTCCACGACCGTCCGGAGCCTGACCGAGAACGGGAGGGCGCGGATGTCGTCGTCTCGGCCTTCAGGAGGGTCCGCGACTGGGCTGGGGGCGCGTGGTGCTGGACCTTCTTCAGCTGCCCCTTCTTTGGGGACGCCTCCGTCGCCGCCCTCTTCGCCACGCTCCCGCGTCTGTTCGGGTGGAACCGCACTGCTTCCCAGGCCCGGCAAGATCCGGTACCCACTCGCATCCCGGGTCTCCCGGAAAGGTCCATCAGGTGCCAGGATGCGGTGGGCTGGCTGGCCGCTGGCTGGCCCCCCGTCACAGCAGGTTACCAGCTCAGCGCCGAGCGCTTCCTCCCCTCCCTGACTCGCCATCTGGCTAATCTAAACCAGCGGCATTGCCTATCTCACGCCTCGCTGGTGGCACCAGCCTCTCCTTGCTTGATCCCAAGGGCCCAATGTGTGTCCTCTCGAGATTCGATGCTGTCAGGGCAACCAGCATGCCACATCACCACCTTCTTTTTCGTCAGCGGGACGTCATTAAGGGGCCCGCAGCGAACCTGCGCCCAGAACCCTGGCCAAGTGTGGGCAAGGGCAGGGGCCCCAGTTGCTCTTCTAAATATAGAGGAACGTGTTGTGCCCGGGGTCCCAAAAGGTGTTTGATCTTCTCCATGCAGAGGTTGTTTTGAAGAACTTTGCACCCTGCTTTTCAGTACTGTGGCCAATAGGGTTTCGTGCAGAACACTTTGCTCCCTCCCAGCGGCCACCCCCACCTCTATCACCCACTTGGACACTTCCATCCTCCCACTGCCGTGATAGTGTTCTCCCCCCTGTCCAATCCTCTCAAGTGTCATGCTTCCTACTGGAGAGCAGATCTCATGTTCTTCCTCTCTGTTGCTTGTGAGCATTTGTCATTTCACTGTCATGGTTCGTTATACCCTGCAAATGAGAGATCGTTCTGCGTCAGGCTCTTGCCCTCTCATTAACTGCACTCAGCATGATACCTTGCAGATCCATCCACGAAGCAGCAGAGTGTGTGCTTTTATCTTTTCGATGACCGAGTAACGATCCATTATGTATCTGTACTGTTTATCCGGTAGTCTATTCCAGGACACTTGGGTTGTTTCCACATTCGGGGCTATTTTGAATGTTTCTCCAAGGGATGTAGGGCTGCAACCATCTTTTCTCCATAGTATTTTTGGGCAAGAGTAGAGTCCAACGAGTGGAGTTGCTGGGTCAGATGGAAGCTCAGTTCCTACTTTCCTGAGGAGTGTCCATGGAAGGTCAGAGCAGTCTACTCTCCTGGCAGCCGTGTATGGGTATCCCTTTTATACCACATGGGTGTCAACACCGCTTGCTCTTGTTTTGAGTGGTTGTTGTTGTGGTTGTTGTTGTTTACAGCCTTTGCGTTCTAAGGTGATATCTGACTGTTCTTTTGATTTGAATTTCCCTGATGACTAGTTCTGTAGACCATTTTCCCATATGCTTTTCAGCCATTTGTATGTCTTCTTTGAGAAACGATTTTTCATCTCCCCCCACCCCCATTCTTGATGGGTTTCAGCATTTCTCCCATTTTGGGGGTATAGTACCATCAGTATTTAGTATTTTGTAAACTTTGGGTATAAGCCTTTTATGAGATTGAGTGATGGGCAAGTAATTTCTCCAAGTCTATGGGATGTCTTTGTATTTTGGTCACTAATATTTTTGAGGCAGTAGTTTCAGAAGCTTCTTCTATTAATGTACTCTTATTTATTTAATCTTTGTTTCTTTTTCAAAGAAATTTTGGTTGCTTTATTTTTGAGCCACACCCGGCTATGCTCAAGGGTTACTCCCGGTTCTGCACACAGTAATTACTGCTGGAGGTGTTGGGAGGACCACATGGGATGCTGGGGGTGGAACGTGGGTCGGCTTCATGCTCGGTGAACACTTTTTCGGCTGCATTACCACTCCCTGCCTCTTTTCCTGATCCTCGTTTACTTGGCTTATGGCATTAACTCCTTAAAGAGGCCTCTAGCTACAATGTCATGGAGAATACAGCCTACGTTTTCCTCAATGGAATCAGGCCTGATAGGGAGGTCTTTATTACATTTTTATTTGACTTTTGTGTATGGTGTTAGAAAGGGGTCTGAGCTCATTTTCCACATGAGCAACCGGTTTTCGCGATACTGTCTGTTGAAGACATCTTCCTTGCACCACTTTGTATTCTTTTCTCCTTTATGAAAGTGAGCAGTCCATTTACCTGTGTCTGCATTGTCTGTTCTGTCCCAGTGTTCTGAGAATCTGTCCTCAATCCAGTGCCATGCTGTTGAAATTACTACAGCTTTGTCGTACAATATAAATTTGGAGGAGAGTAATACCTCCCATCTTCCCTTTTCCTAGGATTGCCTTAGATATTTGTGGTGGTTGAATATTCCATAGAATGTTCAAGAGTGCTCGATCTATCTCTTTCAAAGACGTCATAGGCATTTTTCTAGTAATAGCATTGAATGTCTGTAATGCTTTGGGGAAATTTGCTGTTTTGTCGATGGTAGTCCTCTTGTTCCATGAATAAGTAATAGGTATCCATTTCATCGTGTCCTCTTATTTCTGTTTGTAGTTGAGTAATTTTCTTTCTATTGATCTTTCATCTTTTTAAAAAAATGTTTATTCATGAAACACCATGAGACACAGTTGTAGACTTACAAATTTTTGTGCTTGGGTTTCAGTTATACAATGATCGAGTACCCATCCTTTCATCCGTGCTCAGTCTCCACCACCACTGACCCAGTATCCCTTCCACCCTCCCCCCATCCCGCCCATTCCACCAGGGCTCTGTGTCAGGGCATTCCTTTTGTTCTCTCTCTCCTTTTGGGTTCTGTGGTTTGCAAAAGAGGCATTGAGTGGCAATTATGTTCTGTCTTGAATCTACTTTCAGCATGCATTTCCCATCTTGGGAGGATCCTCCCAACACCATTTACTTGGGACACCCTTCTCTATCTGAGCTACCTTTACCCTAGCATCTACGGCTGACCTCCAAGCCATGGAATGAACCGCTTCGTACTTATCTCGGCTAATCTTGGATGTTAGTCTCCTAATTTGTTACTTTATATTCCCCATATGTATGAAATCTTCCTATGTCTGTCCCTCTCTTTCTGACTCATTTCAATTAGCATGATACTTTCCATGTAGTACCACTTGTATATAAATTTCATTACTTCATCTTTTCTAACAGCTACATAGTACTCCATTGTGTATATGTACCAAAGTTTCTTGAACTAGTCATCTATTCTCGGGCACTCGGGGTTTTTCCAGATTTTGGTTATTGTGAACAGTGCAGCAATGAACATACAAGTGCAGATGTCATTTCGACTATACTTTTTTTGCCTCTCCGGGCTATATTCCCAGGAGTGGTATTGCTGGGTCAAACGGGAGCTCAATTTCGAACTTTTTGAGGATCGTCCATACTGTTTTCCAATAGGGCTAAAACAATCGGCCAATCGGTTGCTTTTGTTCTTTTGGATGTTGGCCAGTCTCTGTGGTGTGAGATGATATGTCATTGTTGTTTTGATCGGCATCTCCCTGATGATTAGTGATGTAGAGCATTTTCTCATGTGCCTTTTTGCCATTTGGATTTCTTCTTTGTGAAAGGTTCTGTTCATTTTGTCGCCCCATTGTATGATGGGGTTGGATGTTTTCTTGTGGAGTTCAACCAGTACTTTGTATATTGTTGATATCAACCCCTTGTCGGATGGGTAATGGGAGAATATAGTTTCCCATTCTGTACACTGTCTTTGTAGTTTGGTCACTGTTTCTTTTGAGTTGCAGAAGCGTCTTAGTTTAGGATAGTCCCATTTGTCTATCTCTGTTTTCAGTTGCTTGGCTAGTGGCATGTCAACTTTGAAGTTACCATTAGCTTCAATGTCATTAAGGGTTTTGCCAAGCTTGTCTTCAATGTACCTTATGGATTCCGGTCTGATGTTGAGGTCTTTAACTCATTTTGATCTTACTTTTCTACTTGATGTTAGGGACAGATCTGAGCCCACTTTTTTGCATGTAGCTATCCAGTTTTGCAAGCCCAATTTGTTAAAAAGTCTTCACTTGCTCCTCTTCACATTTCTTGCCCCCTTATCGAACATTAGATGATCATATTCTTTAGGGGGTATGTCAGTTTATTCGACCCTGTTCCATTGGTCTGCAGCTATGCCTTTGTTCCAGTACCATGCTGTTTTAATTATTACTGTTTTGTAGAAGAGTTTGAAGTTTATGGATGTTGATTCCTCCAATTTTCTTTTTCCCAAGAATTGCTTTAGCTATTTGTGGGGGCTTATTTTTCCATATAAATTTCAGGATTGTTTTCTCCATTTCTTTGAAGAATGTCATGGGTATCGTTATGGGGGTCACTCTGAATTTGTACAATGCTTTGGAAATTATTGCCATTTTGAAAATGTTAATTATCCCTATCCATGAGCAGGGGATATCTTTCCTTTTTCTCTTGTTCTCTTTTATTTCCTGAAGTACCGTTTTGAGATTTCTTTGTACAGGTTTTTCTATTCCTTAGTTAAGTTGTTTCCTAGGTACTTGATTTTCTGGGTCACAATTGTGAATGGATTTTTTTCATGTCACTTTCTTCTCTCTCACTATTTGCATATAGGAAAGCCATGGACATTTGGGTATTGAGGTTATAGCCTGCAACTTTACTATGCAAGTCAATTGATTTTAGGAGTTTCTTGGTAAAGGTTTTAGGGCTCTCTAAGTATAGTATCATATCATCTGCAAATAGTGAGAGCTTGATTTCTTCTTTTCCTACCTGAATGCTCTTAATATCTTTTTCTTGCCTAATCGCTATTACAAGTACTTCCAGTACTATATTGAACAGCACTGAAGAGAGTGGGCATCCTTGTTTCGTCCCTGTTCTTAGAGGGAAGGCTCTTAGATTTTCCCCACTGAGGATGATGTTTGCTGTAGGCTTGTGTTATATGGCTTTAATTATATTGAGGAAAGTGCCCTATATGCCCATTTTGGCGAGGATTTTCCACACAAACGGAAGCTGGATCTTGTCAAATGCTTTCTTTGCATCTGTTGATATGACCACATGGTGTTTATCTTTTCTTTTGCTCATAGGATGGATTGTTGATTGATTTCTGAATGTCAAAACCATCCTTTTTTCCCGGGATGAATCCCTCTTGGTCATGACGTATGATCTTTTTGATCAGTTGTTGAATACTATTTGCTACTATTTTTTGAGGATCTTCACATCCGTGTTCATCAGGGATACCGGACTGTAAAGGCCCTCCCATTGTTCATTGATTTGCTCGAGCGGGCCCAGTAATGTCTCCATTGGAGACTTTGTTGTTACTGTGTCTGGCATATCGAATACATCACGGGTAGCTTGCCAGGCTCTGCCGTGAGGGCGAGATACTCTCAGTAGCTTGCCGGGCTCTCTGAGAGGGGCGGAGGAATCAAACTCGGGTCGGCCATGTTGACTGCATGCAAGGCAAACGCCCTACCGCTGTGCTTTTCTTTTCTTGAAGTTTCTTTGTGGGAAAAGTTACTAAGCTTTCAGGTTTATGTCTCGGTCATACCATGATCAAACACCTTTCCCTTCTATAGTACTCACTTTTCACCAACAAGAACCCCAATATACCCCCCCTCCCATCCAACCCAATGCCTGTGAGGCAGATGATTTCTACTTAAATCTTCTCTACACTGATTACTTTCATCATTTCGACAAAAGATGCACCATTATTGTTTATAATTCCCCCCCAACAATCAGAATTGCCCAAAAGGCATTGTGAAATACTTTGTTTTCTATAGCTGGTTATGAGAATCACATAATGTTGTGCGGCTGCTACTGCAGCCACGCAATTTTGGATTTTTGCAAAGAGCCAGATCATTACAAGATTGGTTTCTGTGCATCTGGTGTTATAGCTGTGCTGAAGAGCCGCTCTTGGGAGGTAACTCAGGACCTTGGTAGGGCATGAAGGACGAGCCAGTCCGCCCCCCTTCCCATGAGACTGCAGTTGCCCCATCATCGCCGGCTCATACCTGGCTTTCCTATAAGTTCTGAGGCGGCGGTCACCTTGCTGCTGCGGGGGAGAAAAGGCGGAAGGGAGCAACACCCTTTCCCTCCCGGGGAGGCATGGCGCCACAGTTTAAGGCATGGTCCCTTCACTTTTCTGCCGCAAGCTGCCAGGTTCTGGACTAAGTCCTTTTTCCTCTGAAGCCATGGCCGTGCTGGAGAGATGCTTGTGGGGGGCAACTCGTGACCTCGGTAGGGCGTGAAGGACGAGCCGGTACCGCCCCCTTTTCCATGAGACTGCAGTTGCCGCGTCACCTCTGGCTCATACCTGGCTTTCCAATAAGCTCTGAGGAGGCGGCCACCTTGCTGCCGGGGAGGAGAAAGGCAGAAGGGAGCAACACCCTTTCCCTCCTGGGGAGGCATGGCGCCATAGTTTAATGCATGATCCATTCACTTTTCTGCCACAAGCTGCTGGGCTCTGGATCAAGTCCTTTTGCCTCTGGAGCCATGGCCGTGCCAGAGAGCCACTAGTGGGGGAGAACTCATGACCTCGGTAGGGCGTGAAGGACGAGTCGGTACCGTCCCTCTTCCCATGAGACTTCAGCTGCCCTGTCACCGCCTGCTTATACCTGGCTTTCCAATAAGCTCTGAGGCGGCGGCCACCTTGCTGCCGATGGGGAGAAAGGTGGAAGGGAGCAACACTCTTTCCCTCCCGGGGATGCATGGCACCATAGTTTAACGCATGGTCCATTCATTTTTCTGCCACAAGCTGCCAGGCTCTGGATTAAGTCCTTTTGCCTCTGGAGCCATGGCCGTGTATGCAGTCCAGATGCATTTCTGCCAAAAAAGTCGCTGGGTTTCGAGATTTGTTTCTGAGACTCTGGGATCATGGCCATTAATCAGCTTGATCAAGAGCCAGAGAGGCCATTCGTAGGCGGGCAACTCGAGGTCTCACTGGGATGGAGAGGAAAGGGCCAGTTCCACCCCCATCTGGTTAGGCCCCGTGTGTCTTGTCACTGCAGGCTCAAACCTGACTATCCCGTGGCCTCTGCAGGATGACGGTCACCAAACCGCCAAGAGGAACAGGCCAAGGCACGAAACCTATTCCCACCTGGAGTGGCCCAGCCCCACTAACCTGCTGCAGGAACAGGATACATTTCTGCCAAAAGCTTTTGGGTTCCGAAATTAGTTTCTGAGCCTCTGGGATCATGGCTGTTAAGCAGTTCAATCAGGAACCAGAGAGGCCATGCCTCCAATTATATAGCTGATCTGGAGGTGGTTTGTGGGTGTGTCTCCCACATACCTAACTTTTGGCCATTTACTTTCTTGGTAAACTTTGCCCCACGTATTTGGGGTCTGGCCAAAGGCACAGCAGCAATTTTGGGGTATCTGAAAGCCTGACGGTGCCATCAGGCTCCTGATGCACTCACCTCACAGGTACAGATTGACCTGCTGGCCACACCATTCCCCCCACCCTCCCCCGGTGTGATTTACTTCTATCTTTAGTGCATCGTGATTTGAAAAGATTGTTGATACTTTTTCCTTCTTCCTGATTCTATTGACGTATGTTTTGTGGTCTAGCGCATGGTCTATTTTGGAAAATGTTCCATGTGCACAGGAGGAGAATGTGTATTCTTTCTTTTTGGGAGTATAAAGCCCTTTATAGGTCTATAAGCCTTTTCTCGTCTATTTCTTTCTTCAAAGCGAATATTTCCTTGCTGAGTTTTGTTCTTGTCTATCTATCCAGAGGTGATAAGTGATGTTGGAAGTCTCCGGCTATTATGTGTTGCTAGCAATGTCCTCCTTAATATCTGTTAGCAGTTGTTTTAAATATTTAGCTGTTCTCTCATTAGGTGTGTATACATTTAAGAGTGTGATTTCATCCTGATGTACGCATTCCTTGATAAATAGAAAATGGCCTTCACTGTCCGATCCAATATTTTTCAACCTGAAATTTATGTTGTCAGTTACGCGTATGGCTACACCAGCTTTTTTGAGGGAGCTGTTTGCTTGCAGGATTGTTTTCCATCCTTTAACTTTGAAACTGTGTTTTCTCTGACAAGATAAGTTGCTGTAGGCAGCAGAATGTTGGATTCTGTCCCTGAATCCATTTTGCCACTCTGTGTCTCTTAATTGGTGAATTTAGATCATTGATGTTGGGGAGATTATTGCTATGGGGCTTTGTCTCATCTTTGTATAAGGGTCTGTTGTGCTTGTAGGGTTTGTCTTGTCTTAGAGTAGCCCCTTTAGCCATTCTTTTATGTTTGTTTTTGAGTCTATGAAGTTCCTGAGCTGCTGTTTATGCGCAAAATTGTGTTCCGTTCCTTCGAGTTTGAATGAGAGTTTGGCCAGATAGAGTATTCTTGGTGAAGCGTTCATTTCAGTGAGTTTTTTTTAAGTATATCCCACCACAGCGTTCAGGCTTGGAGGGTTTCCTCTGATAGGTCTGCTCTGAATGTAAGGGGTGCTCCTTTGTATGTGATTTCCTTCTTTGACTTTGCTGCTTGCAGTATTGTGTCTCTTTCCGCAGCAGCCATCCTTTTACGATATGTCTTGGATTCTTTTTGTTAGGGTCTCTTTTAGCTGGTACCCTTTGGGCTCTTTGAATCTGAATGGCTGCAATGTCCAGCTCTGGGAACTTTTCAGCAGTGATTTGTTTAATTGTGGCTTTTTCATTGGGATTGCTTCCCTGACTTTCTGGTACTCCAATTATTCTAATGATGTTCCTCTTGGAATCATCTCCTAGGACTCTGATTCTCTCTAGAGCTATTTTGCGGTCTCTTGCCATTGTTGTTTGTTGCCTGTAGGCTTCGTGCAGCTGATCTTCCAGTTCACTGATTCTGTCTTCTGCTGTAGCCATTCTACTGTTGAGGGCACAGACTGAGTTTTTCATTTCATCTACAGAATCTTTGATTCATGTCATTTCTGTGTGTAACTTTCCAATTTCTGCTCTTATTTCTTCGCATAATTTCTCGATTGTTTCTTTATGTTCTCCTTGAATTTAGTGGATATCTGTCTCACTGTTTCATTGATTTTGTTGAACATTTTCATTACTTCATATCTGAATTCTTTCTCAGAGAGATCCCTTAGGTGAGTAGCGCCTATTACGGCTTCTGTACTCTTGTCATTGTCCTCCCCTTGTGGTGGGGATTTGCGTTGTTTCTTCCTGTTCTTATGGAGGTATGGAGATGAGATGTTACATAAAATTGCTGCGTATGAGTAAAGTACCTGTGACTTCCTGAGCACACGAGCGCAAAATTAGGCCATGCCCACCTCTACAGAGGCCATGCCCACTCCTGAAGCGGCCGCACACTACGGGTACCTGGTGTTTGTGGGGTATACAACCTGGGGGAGGAAGAAGACCAGGCACAGCGTTGGGGATGAACAGGAAGAGGCTCAAGCATGATGAGTGTCTCTGAGTCCTGGAGGACGCCTGGGGCATGTATGCAGAGAAAGCCAAGTCCTGGGTGCGAGTACTGACTGACCTGGGGGAAGAAGAATACTGGGCACAGTGTTGGGGACGAACAGGAAGAGACTCAGACATAGTGAGTGTCCCAGGGTCCTAGAGGATGCCTGGGGCGCATATGTGGAGAAAGACAAATCCCGGGTTCTAGTACTGACTGACCTAGGGGAGGAAGAAAATCGGGCACTGTGTCCGGGACAAACAGGAAGAGGCTCAGGGATAGTGAGTATCCTCGTGTCCTAGAGGACGCTGGGGTGCGTAGGGGGAGAAATCCAAGTCCCGGGATCGAGTACTGACTGACCTGGGGGAGGAACTCCGTTTGATTTTCTGAGGCATAATTGTGAACAGGATTTTTAAAAAATTTTCTCTTTCTTCCATGTCATTATTTGTATGAAGAAAAGCCATGTCACTCTACTAGACAGGTCTATTGTGAGAAATTATGGTTCTACCTTCACTCCCATGACTGCAGATGGGAGAGGGTGGCGGTGGTGGGGTGGGGGCTCTGTTGTTCATCTCTCCTCTGCTTGCTGGGAGAGCCCAGGGTGGGGTGCTCTGTTGCGGGCCTCTCTTTCTGCTTGCTTCTAGCTCAGGAACCACCAGGAATGCCTGCATCTGATGCACCTCTGGGTGACAACACCAGCTGGAAAACGGCAGTCCCTGGCAGTTTGCTTGGCCAACTTAACCTCAGTGACTCTTCTCTTGGTCGACCCCTCCCCTCCTGCCCTGGTCTCTCCAGACCGCTCCTGCTGCTTGCTCGGCTCGTCTACGATGGGCCTATACAGAGTCCTGCTTTCTTGCCCCTTCTGAGGTTGTCCCCAGAGAAAGACTGTGCTCCGCTCAGTGGGGGTGCTCCCCAAAACGCCATGACTATCCTCCTCTGTGCTGTGAAGTTTCCTCTTGTACTCTGCTTCCCCGTGTCTCCTCCCTCTCCGCTCAAAAGGTTAGTGCTACAGTTTCTGTGGTTTCTCCCAAACTTCTCTATGCCTACTTGTACAAAAGCTGTTTGCCATTTTCAAATCATTTCCTTAGACTCTGGCTTTCAGTGTCCCACTTTAAAAATGTTTTCAATTGAGATTCTGTAGTATACAATGCTACGAATGATGCTTTATCATGCACATAATTCAAACACTACACCCCTCACCAGTGTACCTACCTCCCTCTCCCAAGGACCCCGACAGCCCTCCTTCCCAACACCCCCTGTCCAACTCACCTGGGTGGATCGGTTCTCACTTACGTTGCCATCGGTCCTCTGTTTCTACCTCTCTGTCTTTAAGTCCCTCATACAAGAGAGAAAGTTTTGTGTCTGTTCCTATCTTCCTCACTAACTTCACTCAGCATGACCTCCTCTAGTTCCAATCAGGGTTGCATCAAATTGCACGATTTTCTTCTTTCTTAGTTCCATGGTGTATAGAAACCACAACTTCTTCACCCATAAATCTGTAGTTGGACATTTGGGATGCTTCCGTATTTGGGCTGTGGTTCTAAGGTGTGGTGATGAATATAGGTGTGCATGTATATGAGAGTATATACACACATGTACATACATCCTTTGAAATTAATGTTTTGTGTTTTGGGAATATATGCCAAGACGTGATATTGATGGATTACATGGGAGTTCTAGTTTTAGCTGTTTTGGCTAGATCTCCATATTACTTTCCATAAAGCGGATTCAACATCCCTTGAGACTTTTCATAGAATGTGATTTTTCTCTCTCTCTGTCTCTCTATCTCTAGTGAAGCAAAATTAGTGGGTGGGTTTTTGGTTTTGGTTTGTTTGTTTTCGTTGCCTTAAATTGAAAAGTTCTTTATGAGTATGCTTGTGGGCTCCCATATTTCAACAGTGTCCACTTCCATCAACCTGTGACCCCTTTACGTCCCACCCACCCTTGAGGAGAGGGGCTGTTTTACAGCTTTGGCACTGTGGTTTACAGCAATGCTTCTGATAGGGTTCCCTTCAGAACCTTTCAGCGCCCCAGCTCATCAAGGTTGACATTTCCCTCCACCACTGTTGTAGTGCCTTCCGTGTCCTATCCAAGACCTCCCCGCCCCCACCCACCAGTGGCACACTTCTGCTGAAATCCAGTTTTTGTTTCCATTGTATTTGGGCATTTCTTATTCCGTTTCTTTATCTATGGCATATGAAAGATCATTCCATGTGCCTCTCTCCCTCTGACTAACTTCACTCAGCACGATACTTTCCAGATCTATCCAGGTAGCACCAAATTCCACAACTTTATCTTTTCTGATGGCTGAGTAGTATTCCATATATGTCGGTTTCTTTGTCGAGGCATCTATCCTTGGACACTCGGGTTGTTTCCAGATTTGGGCTACTGTGGATAATGCTGTACGGAGTATAGGAGTGCAAGTGTCTTTTTTCCATCGTGTTCTTGAGCCTTTGGAGTAGAGGCCAAGAGGTGGAGTTGCTTCAGCAGATGGAAGCTCAGGTCCTAGTTTTCTGAGGAATGTCCACATTGTTTTACAGAAAGGCTGAAGCAGTCTGCATTCTGGCGGCAGTGAGTGAGAGTCCTCCACCCCGCCCCAGTCCCATCGACCCCAGACCAGTAGTGGTGCTTTATTCTCTGCAGTGTGAGATGATATTTCAGGCATTTTTATTTGCATTTCCCTCATGATTAATGATGCAGACCATTTCTGCACTGCCTTTTGGTCATGTGCATGTCTTCTTCGGAAAAAATAGTCTTGCGGGATGGGTGTTTACCTTGCACGTGGCCAACATGGGTTCGATTCCTCCACACTTCTCGGAGAGCCCGGCAAGCTACAGATAGTTTCTGGCCCTTACAACAGATCCTGGCAAGCTCCCTGTGACCTATTCGATATGCCAAAAACATTAACAAGAAGCCTCACAATGGAAACGTTACTGGTGCCCACTTGAGTAAGTCAATGATCAATTGGAAGACAGCGCTACAGTGCCTTAAAACATTTAGAGAGATGTGAGCGTAGAGAAAGAGTTACATTCTGAAGGGAGAACATGGGCTTCTCTGAAGGGGTCAAAAATTTGGAACATGTTCTCTTTTTTTCTTGAGGGTGGTTTGGATTCTGCTCTTCAGGCGTCAGCCTTCCACTTCCAAACGTGATCTCCTTTGATACTGCCCCTTAATGAAGGGGGTTCAGTGTAATTTTGCAGTGCTGAAATGGAGCATTTCACTCACCTAACCCACATCAGCCCCACTTGCCTTTTCCCAAACTCACCCTCTCCGCTCTGTGTCCTGCCATCAGCTTCACAGCAGTTTCATCAAACGATGTTGTTTCAAGCAGTTCCAAGAAAATTTGTACTTGACCAGCTAGAATCCCTTCCAACCAACACGAAAATCAAAACAGGTGAGGCCGTGGGACTTTCCATTCCCGGTCAATTCTTCCTGGAAGAGCTGAGGAATTTCAGAAACTGAGGACTGGTTTTCACTAGGAAGCTTACTATGGCAGGAAGTGGGTATGGGTAGGTGAAGAAGATGTGGAGGGAGGACACTGGGACAAGGGTGGAGGGAAGTAGACACTGTAGTGGAAGATGAGGTTCTGGAATGTTCTGTGCATTAACATTATCTTGGTGTCTAAAATAAATCTGTCACTAACACTGTCACTGTCCTCCTGTTGTTGATCGATTTGCTCAAGTGGGCCCAGTAACATTGTGGGACTTGTTACCATGTTTGGCATATCGAATATGTCACCTGGAGCAGACAAGGTCAGAGCTTGCCAGTCTCTGCCTTGCGGTTGAGATACTCTCAGTAGCTTGTCAGTCTCTCCGAGAGGGGCGGAGGTAATGAAGGCAGAGGAATTGCACTCGGGTTGGCCGGGTCAGCTGCATTCAAGGCAAACACCCTACCAGCTATGCTATTTCTCCAGCCCTAAAATATATCATGGTGTCTACAATAAAAACAAATTAGAAGAAGTAAAGTTTTTAATGTGGAAAAAAGCTGAGGAATTTCAATAGGGGGTGTTTTAGCAATGGGGCATTTAACTGGTTTTTATTTGTAAAATATTGTAGTCATATACAAAATGTATTTAAGTATATATGGAAAACAGGACACTAGAGCTGCCATCTCCTGATGAAAAGGGCAAAAAAGCTTTATGACATTGAATGTGAATCCACAGTACAGCTCACGGAGGATCCTGATGTATTGAGTTTGAATGCCCTGATTGGCTAGGGCTTTAATGACTGCTTCTGTCTCAACAGCATCAAAGGCCTTCTTTAAATCAATGAACGATAGACAGAGCGGCATCTTGAACTACTGAGAAATCTCAATGAGCTTGGTTCCTTTGCGGAACCTGGCTTGCTTGCATGGTTGTCCTTCATCTAGTGTTCTGCCAATCCTATTCAGAATGACTCGAGTGAACAACTTGTAGATGACAGACAATAGGCAGATTGAGAGTTAGTTGCCAATGTCGTGGATGTCTCCCTTCTTTTACAGTATTACAGTCCTGCTGGTTTTCCACTGGGATGGAACCTTGCATTCAGACAGGTAGCGCTTGAAGAGCCGAGTCAGTGTATTGATGAGTACTGATGGCAGGTTTTTCAGGTGTTCAGGTCTGACCTTGTCTGGGCCTGGTGCTGTCCATTTCCTTACCAACGAAATGGCATGTTGGATTACTAAAGGGAGAATGTTGAGAACGCCAAATCCAATCTGCGGCAAAGCAAGCTACCTGTGATGTATTTGTGTGATCACAGCCAGGCAAGCTACCTGTGATGTATTTGATATGCCTAACAGAGTAACAACAATGGAGTCGTTACTATGCCTGCTCGAGCAAGTAGATGAACAACGGGAGGACAGTGTTACAGTGCTACATACCAGAAAGGTTGATATTCAGAATATATAAATAACATTTATCATTAAATGACAGCAAAATGCTCAACCTAGTTTTCAAAATGGGCAAAGGACTTAAATAGATGTTTGTGTAAATAAAATAGCCAATAACTTCTTTGGCCCTGCTGAGACCACGAGTTGCCCCCAATGATTGGCTCTCGGGCACAGCCATGGCCCCAGAGGCACACAGACCTAATCCGAAACCCAGAAGCTTCTGGCAGAAATGCGAATAGACTAAACCTTAAGCTACGGTGCCGTGCCCACCTGGGAGGGAAAGGGTGTCTCTCTCTTCTGCCATTTCCCCCAGCGGTAGAATAGTGGCTTATGGGACAGCCACATATGAGCTGACGGTGAGGTGCAACTCTGGCCTCATGGCATGTGGGGTGGAACTGGCACGTCCTTCTTCTCCTGCCGACACCATGAGGTGTCCCCCACGGGTGGCCCTCTGGCAAGGCCATGGATCCAGACACACAAATCAATCCGGAACTATTCAGCTTTTGGCAGAAATCCCTCCAGACTTAATCCGTAAAATATCAGAAATCCAAAATCGTCCATCTGCTACCAATGTCGCGGATCCTCATATGGTCTTCATAACCAGCAATAGAAAAGAAATTATTTCATGATGCCTTTTCAGTAGGTTTGATTGTTGGGGGAAAATTCCAAATAATAACGGTGCATCTTTTCTCCAAATAATGAATGTGATCAAAATAGAGAGTTAAGTGGAAATCATCTGCCTCACAGTCACGGGAGGGGTGGCACTGTGGGTATATTGGGGTGTTTGGTGGTGGAAAATATGCGCTGTTGAAGAGATGGGCATTTGATCATTGTATGACTGAGACTTAAACCTGAAAGTCTTGTAACTTTTCTCATGGCTATTGAATAAATAATTTTTTAAAAAAATAGCCAATAAGCTCATGGAAAGAACCCCAACAGCAATGAGTATCAGTGATCCAAACCAAAGCCACAGAGACACTTCATACTCATTTATACGGCAATGACTACAAAATCTGTTGATGAGGACGTGTAGTTGAGAATCTCAAGAGGGCCAAGCTAAAGTCCAACCGGAAGGGTGTTTACCTTGCACTTGGCTGACGCGAGTGAATCCCCATCATCTCGTATGGTCACGCGAGCACTGCCAGGCATGATTCCTGGGTGCAGAGACAGGAGGAACCACCAAGCATCGTCGGGTGTGACCCCAAAAGAGAAAAATACTTATATATTGCTGATGGGAACTCAAGATTACACATTGAACTAGCAATTCCACTTTTTTGTCTTTTGTCAAAGGAATTGAAGAAGTGTTGGGTGTGCATTTAAATGTTAGCAGTGGTAGTAAGGAAGAACTCTTTGACTTGGCCACCATTGGGGGGAGGGGAAGAAGAACAAACATCGTGTTCCACAGCCTTGCATATGAGTGCCTGGGCACAACATCCCCCAAATCCCAGTGAACGCTAGAAGTTCCTGCAGGTTTCTACTACCAGGTAGGGCCCGCTTTAGTCAGATGTCTCTGTGCTCAGAGTACACGTTCGAAATCTTCAAGCTCCAATCCATTACCCCACAATAGTAAAGAGCTCCCCAAAGAGTCTGTGACCCTATCAACGTAGCTTTGGAAAGTCAGAACTGCAGCCCAGCTTAGCTGATTCCATGTCTGTTTCTTCTCACCATAAGTTTCTGTTCTCCTTCCACCCCTTGGTTCTTCCTTCAGCATCCCATTGTACTGTCACAGTGTAACTAACTACTGGATAGCCCAATCAGAAACCTGTGTGCCACCCGTGGTACATGTGTCTCCAGTTACCAGTCCCCATTCATCTCCAAGTCTTAGAAATTCCTCAAATCAATTTATTTCTCCCTACCTCCACTATTTTTATCCCAGTGATCTAACAAAGACAGAAGTCCCATTGTTCAGAGTCAGCATTTCAGAAACTAGAACACTGCTAGGGAACAAAGTTTCTGTCCTCAAGTATCATTCTGATGTGTAAAGTGTGTGTGTGTGTGTGTATGTGTGACAAAAACATTGAAAGAGAAATGGTGAGTGAGCAAGATATAGAGTAGGGAGAAGAGAGAGAGACACACACATTTATGAGAGGTAAGGAATGAATAAAACAGTCATGAAATATCAAGCTATGAGTGAAAGTTTGAATTATACTGTGGAAATATATGAATTATATCACTTAATCACTTAATCCCCGTGATTCATCGATTTATTCAAGCGGGTGCCAGTAACGTCTCCATTCATCCCGGTTGCGTGCTAGCGTAGCCCAATGCTATCTGTTCGTTCTAGGAACATGCAGAGCCTCAAACCGATCATTTAGGGTCTTGACGAAGAAGTCTGACCATCTTATAGGTGGGCGTCCACATGATCTTTTGATGTCCCGTGGAATCCAATCAGTAATGGCTCTAGTCCAGCGGTTGTCTGTAAACCTCATTACGTGTCCAGCCCATCTGATTTTTGATGTCTTGGCAAATGAGACAGCGTCCCTGATTCTTGAGCGTTGACGAAGATCAGAACTCCGGATTCTATCTCTCATTTGAGTGAATCGTGATATTCCAAGCATAGTTCTTTCGATTCCTCTTTGAGAGACCCGAATAGCGTTCTCATCCTGTTTTTGTAGGGTCCAGGTCTCTGAGGCATATGTTAATGCAGGAAGAATAGTGGAATCAAAGAGATGTGCTCGTAGCTGGAGGTTCTTTGTCCTTTTAGTTATTTCTTCAATGCTCTTGAAGGCATTCCAAGCCGCTCTCTTCCTCCTGCGCAACTCAGGTGCCAGGTCATTCATCATGTTGATTTCTCGACCTAGGTATATATAACTGTTGCATTCGGAGATAGTGGTTCCGTTGAGAGCGAATGGAGTGTCAGGAACAAGGCTGTTTCTCATAAACATTGTCGTTGTAAGATTCAGCTGTAGTCCGACCTTTCCACATTCACGGTCAAAGTCGTTCAGCATTTGTGCCGCTTGGCTGATGTTTGGTGTTATTAGAACGATGTCATCAGCAAAGCATAGGTGGTGTAGTTGCCGACCATCTATCCTCACTCCCATGTTTTCCCATTCCAGTCGTCGCATGATGTTCTCGAGAGTGGCACTGAAGAGTTTTGGTGAAATGGTATCACCCTGCCGAACCCCTCTCTTGATATGGATGATTACTTCTTTGTAGAATGGTGAGATCTTGGTAGTGAATCCGCAATAGAGCTCACGAAGGATCCTGATGTATTGAGTTTGTACGCCCTGATTGGCTAGGGCTTCCATGACCGCTTCCGTCTCAACAGAATCAAAGGCCTTCTTTAAATCAATGAACGTTAGACAGAGCGGCATCTTGAACTCCCGAGATACCTCAATGAGCTTGGTTATTGTGTGGATATGGTCGATGGTACTGAATCCTTTTCGGAATCCAGCTTGTTCACATGGTTGTCCTTCATCTAGTGTTCTGCTAATCCTATTCAGGATGACTCGAGTGAATAGTTTGTAGATGACAGACAAAAGGCAGATTGGGCTATAGTTGCCAATGTCGTGGATGTGTGCTTTCTTGTATAGTAGTACAGTCCTGCTGGTTTTCCATTGGGATGGAACCTAGCATTCAGACAGGTAGCGTGTGAAGAGTCGAGCCAATGTATTGATGAGTACTGATGGTAAGTTCTTCAGGTGTTCAGGTCTGATCTTGTCTGGGCCAGGTGCTTTTTGTTTCTTTACCGTCGAGATGGCATGTTGGATTTCGGAAGGGAGAATATTGGGAACGACATATCCATCATGTGGTATGTGGTATGTGGGCAAGTGGATGTGGCTATTAAAGAGATCTAAGTAGAAGTCATGAATAATCTTCTCCATTGCCCTTCTGGAAGATGTGATAGATCCATCATGATGTCGGAGGGCAGTCATCTTGGTTTTGTAGTTGGTGAAGGACAGGCGGGCATTACGAATGTTTTTCCCAGCTTCTGCTGCATCTACCACTACTGCTGCTCTCCTGTTTTTGAGGTCATCCTTGATGGCTTCTCTGCACTCTTTTGCCAGTTCGGATGTTCGCTTGTGGTTGCCTGAGGCATGTGCCAAGCCACGTTGGCGAATAAGTTCAAGAGTGTTCGAAGAAAGATGGTTTTTTGTGGTTATCTCTCTCTTGGCATTCCTTGCACAATCATGGAGGTGCTGAATCATTCGATCGTATTCCTCATCAATGTTGTCAATGACGGCATCTTCCCATGTTGCCGCAATAGAGCCAAAGAGCTCCCAGTTGGTGGTTGTTCTGGGAGTCCTCTTCTTAAACCTTGCATTCTTTTCTCCTCGTTCTGTGAGGTAGAATTTTGCACGAAGAAGACGGTGGTCTGATCCCGTTTGGAATTTTGGGACAACAGCAACATCAGTTAGGCAAAACCGCCGATTGAATATGATGTGGTCTATTTCATTGTGGAACCGTCCATCGGGAGACTCCCATGTCCAACGTTTAGATTCAGCCTTTTGGAATTGTGAGTTACCATGGAAGGTTTTGCTTGACATGATGAACTCAGGGTCAGGTGAATGAGACTAGTTGTAGTTACTCAGGCCCTAGCCAATCAGGGCGTTCAAGCCCAATACATCAGGATCCTCCGTGAGCTCTATTGCGGATTCACTACCAGGATCTCACCATTCTACAAAGAAGTGATCGTTGATGTCAAGAGAGGGGTGCGGCAGGGTGATACCATTTCACCGAAACTCTTCAGTGCCACCCTCAAGAACATCATGCGACGACTGGAATGGGAAGGAATGGGAGTGAAGATAGATGGTCGGCAATTACACCACCTCCGCTTTGCTGATGACATTGTTTTAATAACACCAAACATCAGCCAAGCGGCACAAATGCTGGCCGACTTTGACCGTGAGTGTGGAAAGGTAGGACTACAGCTGAATCTTACGAAGACAATGTTTATGAGAAACAGCCTTGTTCCTGACGCCCCATTCGCTCTCAATGGAACGACCATCTCCGAATGCAACAGTTATGTCTACCTATGTCGAGAGGTCAACATGACAAATGACCTGGCACCCGAGCTGCGCAGGAGGAAGTGAGCGGCTTGGAACACCTTCAAGAACGTAGAAGAAATAGCTAAGAGGACGAAGAACCTCCGGCTCCGGGCACATCTCTTTGATTCCACTGTTCTTCCTGCATTAACATATGCCTCAGAGACCTGGGCCCTACGCAAACAAGATGAGAACGCCATTCAGGTCTCCCAAAGAAGAATAGAAAGAGCTATGCTTGGAATATCACGTTTCACTCAAATGAGAGAACGAATCCGGAGTTCTGACATCCGTCGACGATCAAGGATCAGGGACGCTGTCTCATTTGCCAAGGTGTCGAAAATCAGATGGGCTGGTCACGTAATGAGATTTAAAGACGACCGCTGGACTAGAGCTGTTACTGATTGGATTCCACGGAATGTCAAGAGACCGCGTGGCCGCCCACCTACTAGATGGTCAGACTTCTTCGTCAAGATCATGAACGATCGGTTTTTGGCCCTACATGTTCCCGGAGCGAACAGATGCCATTGGGCTACACTAGCACGCAACAGGGACAAATGGAGACGTTACTGGCACCCGCTCGAGCAAATCGACGACTAACGGGAAGTTAAGTGATTAAGTTAAGTGATGAACTCAGACAGTCTGTCACCCTGTTCGTTCCATTCCAGGCCATGGGTTCCGATGTGGAGTTCATCGACTGATCTTCTTGGTTCTATCTTGGCATTAATATCACCGACAATGATCTTATAGAAGGTGTGATCTTCTTTATAGAACTTCTCCAGCTCCAAAACGCAAATAGATAAATAAATAAATTTCCTTCAAGTCAATTACTATTCTGACTTTAATCATTTTAGACTAGTTTCACAAGCTATACTATTTTATCTACTATTCAGTCTTTTGCATAAATATTTATCCCCTTTCAAAGTTTTTGAGATGAAATATTGTGTCATATGTAATAGCATTGATGCATTTCATTGCATAGGGACATCACAATGTGTTTCAACATTTACTAGTTAAAATATTTTTGAGTTATTCCCATTTTGTCTACAACCTTGTTATGAACATTTTTACATGCTATACAAATATTTTTTAGATCTATGGCCATATTTATTTGTTTATTTGCTTTTTGTGTCACACCTGGCAATGCACAGGTGTTACTCCTGGATCTGCACTCAGGAGTCACTCCTGGCGCTGCTCAGGGTATGATACGGTATGCTGGGAATCGAACCCGGGTCGGCCGAGTGCAAGACAAATGCCCTACCCGCTGTGCTATCTCTCCAGCCCCGGCCATACTTATTTCTGAGGAAATACCCAGCGATAGCACAGCGGTTAGGCGTTTGCCTTGAATGCAGCCAACGTGGCCGACCCGAGTTTGATTCCTCCGCCCCTCTCGGAGAGCCTGGCAAGCTACCGAGAGTATCTCGCCCACACGGCAGAACCTGGCAAGCCACCCGTGATGTATTCGATATGCCAAACACAGTAACAACAAAGTCTCCAATGGAGACGTTACTGGGCCTGCTCGAGCAAATCGAAGATCAATGGGAGGGCCTTTACTTTTACTTTTACCAAGAAGTATTTCTGGGATATAGAATTGGTGTGTTTAAAGATTGACTGTGTTTAGGTAAAGTACACAAAGATTTGTATGAAGAAATAATTGGAAATGCTTCCAGGAACCAAACCTGTTAGGGTGAAAGAAAGAAGGAAGGGAGAAAACAGCAGGAGACTTGGACCGTTACTCATTTGCAATAGAGATTTCCTCAAGGAACAGAAACTTTCTCAAAGAAGAACTACAAATGACCAAAAGGCACATGCAAAAATGCTCTGCATCATGTATCATCAGGGAGATGCATATCAAAACAAGAATTAGATATCATCTCACCCACAGAGACTGACACACATGCAAAAGAATAAGAGCAACCAATGCTGGTGCAGATGCAGGGAGAATGGGACTCTCCTTCACTGTTGATGAGAACGCCACCTGGGCCGGTCATTTTGGAAAACAATATGGGCAGTCCTCAAAAAACTAGAAATTGAGCTTCCATACGACCCAGTAACACCAATTCTTGGAATATATTCCGGGGGCCCAAAAACACACTGCAGAAAGTCCATCTTCATGTCTATGTTCATGTGTAACAGCCAGAATCTGGAAACAAACTGAGTGCCCAAGGACTGGTCAAAGAAACAATGGTGCATTTACACAATGGAATACCACGCAGCTTTTAGGAAAAATGAGGTGATGAAGTTCCTTTATAAATGGCTGGACATAAAGAGTATCATGCTGAATGAAGTTAATCTGAAAGAGAGGGACAGACAGAGAATGATTCCACTCATTTGTGGGATATGAAAAACATAATCTGAGATTAATTCTCAAGGAGAGTAGAAATGAGTTGGGAGGACGGTCCAGTGTAAGAAGCCTGCCATAAGTGTCGGTGTGGCGTGCAGTTAGGATTGAGAAAGGAACACTATGATAATGATAGTTGGAAAGGATGATTCTGGATAAGAACTGAGTGCTGAAAGGAGATAAAGGGTTATACTTGATAACTTTTCAGTACCTGAATTGTAAGCCATAATGCACAGGAGGAGAGGAGAAAAGCAGAGAGGAGAGGAGAGGAGAGGAGAGGAGAGGAGAGGAGAGGAGAGGAGAGGAGAGGAGAGGAGAGGAGAGGAGAGGAGAGGAGAGGAGTGGAGAGTAGAGGAGAGGAGAGGAGAAGAGAGGAGCGGCGGGGAGGGGGAAGGTGAGGGGAGAGGAGTGTCGGGGTGTGGGAAGGTGAGGGGAGAAGTGTCATTGTATGACTGAAGCCCAATCATGAACAAGTTTGTGATTCAATTTTAAAGCCAATTTAAAAAGTTTAGACCTTGTTTAAAAAGAATTTATACAGGCACACAAATCCATGTCTCTTTTTGTATGCTATCGCTATCTCCACTCATAGATATTTCTACGATATATATATATATATATATATATATATATATATATATATATATATATCTTTGGCTACTCTTTATGCAGGCAAGTTAGAAAATGAACAGTTGTGTTAGATTTCCCACTGCTCTTTCTCCCCTATACTTCCGCCTCAACAGTACTAGCCATATCAAAGTAGAGAGAGTATGGGGAATATTGTCTGCCATGGAGGCAGGGGGAGGGTGGAAAGGGTGGGTATTTGCACTGGTGGAAGGATGGATGTTTGAACATTGTGTGATTGTAACCCAGACATGAAAGCTTGTAACTATCTCATGGTGATTCAATAAAATTTTTTTAAAAAAGAATCTATGGTTGTCAAGTAAACTATGAAAAGGTGGTTAGGGCCAGAGACATGATACAGGGCCTAGGCGCTTGCGTTGCATATCGCCAGCCCTGGTTCAAATCCCGGGCATTGAATATAGTTGGCTGAATACTGCCAGGAGCACCTCTGCTGTGTCCCAAACCACATACACACGTCCTTCTCACACATGTCTTTCTCTCCTTCCCTTCTGCCCTCTCTCTTTTCCTCACTCTCTCCCTCCCATAACAAAACTCACAGAGACAAGCAAGTTTACACACAAGGGAGCTTTATTTTTACCATCTGCAGGCACCCCATTTCTTGGAGGTTTAGTGTCTGAGGACTGCCTTCTTTGAAAGGGTAGAAATCAGAGTAGCAAACGTATTGGAACATTTTTGTTCTCACTCTGAAGAGCTTTGCTGCTCAGTGTCACCTGAAGATGATGGCACTGGACAAGGTATCTGACCACCCATCAGATGGGAGCACTTAGCACCGCTTGGAATGGTGGAGTTCTTGTAGTTTGCTGGGGGCAGCTGAAGTAACGAGCCTTGACATCCCTCCATCAACCTGAGGCAGTGATAGAAAATCAGTTGCCTATTGAAAATTAGAGTCTCCTGCCCCCGTGCCTGGTTATCCTCACCTGGTCCCCTTGGAGGGGTCTGGTTGAGTTTCCGTCCCCGACCCGAACAGAGCCCCAGCAGCCGAAGACCTCCAGAACCAGCCACAGCCATGCTGAGATCACTCTCCACAGTCCGTACAAGCCTCATGCATGAAGGTACAGGCAGAGGAACGCAGGCATGCGGGTCCCGGGGCTTAGATCTCAAAGCCTGCTCGGATCAGGACAGGGCCTTCTCCACCAAGATCCCCCATCTTCCAGTAGGTAGGCGTCATACCCACCAGCTGCTGCCGGCGCCAGGTGGTCCCATCTACGGCCAAGACCCAGAGATTATAAAACCCAGATCCTGGTAGCGCACGGCCATGTGACATCTTATTATCTCATGTTTACTT
Source organism: Sorex fumeus (assembly GCF_029834395.1). Lineage (NCBI taxonomy): Eukaryota > Metazoa > Chordata > Mammalia > Eulipotyphla > Soricidae > Sorex > Sorex fumeus. The sequence goes on from NW_026606260.1 coordinate 244,657, forward strand.
CAGAGAACCCGGCAGGCTACTGAAAGTAAACTGCTCGCACGGCAGAGTCTGGCAACTTCCCGTGTCATACTCAATATGCCAAATACCAGTAAGAATGATAGGTCTCATTCTCCTAGCCCTGAAAGAGCGTTGAATATGGCTCTTTTAAAATCTCAGGGCTAGGAAGAAGGAGACGTTACTGGTGCCTGCTCGAGGCAATCAACGAACAACAGGATGATCCTGATCGTGATCAAGACTGAAAATTGAACTCGGTGGTGGGTAGAAACTATCATCAGAGGCGTTTCCCCCGTTTCCCTTCGAGGACTTTTTCAGCCTCTTCTGGCTGGGTACCTGGAGTGAAAACAGAGTGAGGCTAAGGCACTGGACTGGGGAAGAGGGTGTGGAGAGGTGGGGAATCAGAGGCTCGATGGAAAGGATGGTGGACAAGGAGGGGGCGTGCCAGGCAACAGCTCAGGCAGCCCCATCTCACCTTGGGCCCTTGGTCTTTGGTTTGGTATATTCTGAACCTCCTGCACCTCCAGCAAGCCAACATGAACCCCTCCAAGACATGCCTGAACATTCTGCAACTCCTCTAGACACCAGGCACCCCAGTAGGACTTCCGCAAACTTCTTGCAGCTCCTCTAGATCCGGGCACCCCAGCAGGACATGTCTGAACCTCCTGCACTTCAGCAGATGCACCCTGACCCATTACAGTACATGCTGGAAACTCCTGCATTTACTCTAGGCACCCTGAACCCATGCAGCACATGCCCAAACTTCCTGAACCTCCTGCAAAACAACGTGCACCATTACAGGACATGCCTAAACTCCTGAACCCTATTGAGAAATTCTGCAACCTGTAGGGCATGCCCAAATCTATTGCACCTCCTTCTAAACACCCTATACCCCTGCACGACATGCCTGACTCTCACACACCATCTCCAAGACATTCTGTGCTCCTCCAAGATATTTTCAACCTTCTTAATCTTCTGCTATAAATCATGCACCCATGAAGGACAATCTACAAACTACTACAACTTCTCTTGATGCTATGCACCCCATCAGGACATCTGCAAATGTCCTGCCGCTATTCTAGAACCTTGCACCCCAGAAGGATATTTTCGAACCGCCGTCACCTCATCCAAAGCACCCTGAACCCCTGCAGAACATATCCGAACTACCTACACCTCCTCTAGACATCCTGCAGCCTTGTAGGACACCCAGAAATCTCCTGCACCTCCTCTAAATACCGTACACCGCTGATGGACATGCCCAAATCTTCTGCACCTCCTGCATGAGCCCTGCAGCCCTCAAGACATGCTCCATCCTCCTGCACATTTTCTAAGCAACCTTTCGTCCAGCAGGACATATGCAAACCTCCTTCAACTTCTCTAGACACCCTGTACACCTACAGCACATGCCTCAACCTTCTGAACCTCCTGCAAGACACCTTGCACTCCTTTTGAAGATTCCCTAACCTTCTGCAGCTCCTGCAATACTCTATATGCCAAAAACTCGTGCACCTCCTTCAAAACACCATGCACCCCAGGAGGACATCGTTACACTCCTGAACCTACTATAGACACCCTGCACACATGTAGGAATTACCCAAAGCTCCTGCAGCTCCTCTCAAACTGTGCACTGAGTACCCCAGAAGGACATGCCCTAATTGCCTGCACCTCCTTCAAGAAACCATGAATCCTAGCAGGACATGCATGGACCTACTGCACCTCCTTCAAGACACCCTATACCCCTGTAAGGCATGCGTGAAATATCTGCACCTACTTCAGACACCCTAATTCCCTGCAGAGCATACAGGAATCTCCAGAACCTCCTCCAGGACACCCAACAAACCTTCTGGATATACCGAACCTCCTGTACCTCCTCTAGACACAATTGCACCCTGAAAGATATCTGCAAATCTTCTACAATTCTTCTAGACACCCAGCACCCCATGCTTGAGCTCCTGCATGTCTTCTAGAAACTCCGCACCCTGTAGGAAATTCTGAACCTTCTACACCGCCTGCAAGACAACATTCACCCCTGTAGTACACAGCTGAACCTAGTGTACCACCTGCATGACACGCTGCACCTAAGGAGGACATAACCACACTCCTGAACCTACTGTAAATACCCCACACACATGCAGGACATGCCCAAACCTCCTGTACCTCCAAGACACCCTGCACCCCTGCAGAATAACCTCAAACCTCCTTTACCTATTCTAGACTCCCTAAAACCCATCAGGACACGGCCAAAGACCTGCACCTCCTCTAGACACCCTGTACGCCTGTAGGACATTCCCAAAACTCCTCTACCTCCTCAGAAGACCTTGCACCCCTGATGGACATGCATGAAACAACTGCACCTCCGGAAGACAACCTACAGCCAAGCAGGACATGCCTGAACCTTCTACACCTACTATAGACACTGGACACCCCTGCAGAGAAAAACAAATCTTTTTCACTTCGTCTAAACACCCTGTCACCCAGAAGGATATAAACAAACGTCCTGCACCTACTCCAGACATCCTACACCCCTGAAAAACATACCAGAATCTCCAGAACCTCCACCAAGATACCTAACATCCCTTCAGTACATGCCCAAAGCTTCTGCACTGTATCTAGGCACCCTGCACTGTGGCAGGACATCAGTAAATCTTCTGCACCTCCTCTAGACACCCTGTACCCCTGCAGGACATACCCAAACATCCTGCATATCCTCCAAGAATCTGTGCACCATTAATAGTACATGCCTGAACGTCCTGTACCTCTTCTGGACACTGCACCCCTGTAGAACATGACCAAACGTCCTGCAAATGTACAAGACAGGCTACACCCCAGGACATAAACACACTCCTGAACATACTATAGATACCCTGCACACATGCAGGACTTGCCCGAAACTTATACATTTTTAAGACACTTTGGACCCCTTCTGGACATCATCAAACCTCCTGCACCTGTTCTGGAAACTCTGCACTCCTATAGAAAATGCCCCAAACTCGTGCACCTCCTTCAAACCCTGCGCTCAACTGCAGTACATGCCAAACCTCATGCACTTCCTCCAAGACACTCTGAACCCCTCCAGGTCATAACTGAACCTCCTGCATTTTCTTCAAGTCACCATTTTCCTCTCTAGGACATTACTAAACCTCCTGTAGATCCTCTAGAGACCTTCACACCCGCAGCACATCCAGAAACATCCTGCACCTCGTCCAACATACACTGCACCCCTGCTGGACATCCTCAAACCTCCTTGAGCCTCCTCTACTCACCCCCAATAAACACCACCCACAATTTCCTCCGGAGCTAACCACCCTAGCACAGGACAGCCTCAATCTTCCTCCACCACCTGCTTCACCTCTCCTCCAACACCTCCCAACGCCTCTTGCAGACATCTTGCACCACCTCCAGAGTCCTCCCAGACTCACACCCTGTCCAGGACCCTCCAGACCTGCTCCATCCCCCTTATCACCCTCCCAGACCTCCAGACATCTTCCATTCCCCTCCAGGAAAAGCAGAAGGAGCCCTAGTTTTTCTTCCCAGGACTTCCTACTTATGGGGGAGTTAGAAATTTACAACACCGATTTGCAATTTTCATAAATTTATTTAGTCCACCGGAAATATTCCATTTATTTTAATGCCCAGAAGTACATTAATAATAAAGTACATAAATAAGCAAAGTTTCAATATATGTACTGATTGTGGGTGACTAATTTTCAGGACCTGGCTTCTCCTTACAATGAGGGGGACTCTGGATTCTCTTCTGCATATGGGTTCTGATGGGGACCCATTGTTATCCATGACAGGAAGATGGAACGGAGTGTGTTGTACCCTTGGTGGTCTGTGCTTGCTTCCACAAGCGGGTTCTGCCCAGCAGTGGCTGGGGCTGCCAAAATATTACTAGGCGCAGCCTCAGCTGGGCCACAGTCCTCGATGGCATTAACACTGCACAAAGCAGATGAGAAAGTACCATTAGGCACGGCCTCAGCCGTGGGATTACCATTTTCCACGGCAGAAGGGACCAGAATATTGCCAGGCACTTGAGGCCCACCTTCCTCAGACAAAGTAAAGTTTTCCATGGCAGTAGGCATGCCCTCCCCTGGGCCATCTACCTCCATGGAACCAAAATTGTTCAAAGCAATTGAAAAAATATCAACAATTGAATCGCAATGAAGAGGACAGCTGTCCTCAGTGAAAGGAACATTCTGCATGGCAGACAGGAAGGCCAAGCTTCTGGACACGCCCTCCTCAGGGGGGTTGCAGTCCCCAGGAAATTGAACCTTCTGCAAGGCAGATGGGGATGCAGAGCTATTTGACACACTCTCATCCTCAGGGACCTCCTCCTCCTCATTCTCCTCTTCATCGTCGTCCTCCTCCTCCTGCTCCTCGTCCTCCTCCTCAGTAACCTCTTTATTCTCCAAACCAGGGATTGCCTCAGCATGGCTAAGGACACCCTCAATCTCTCAGGTCAAGGCAACGTTTTCCTCAGCTGATGGAAACAGAACAGTGCCCGGGGGCACCTGCCCTTGAGGCCGGGCCTCCTCATTGGAGGTGAACAGCAGTTCGTTAGGCCCGGCCTGGGTGTCACAAGCACCATCCTCTCTGGAACGTCCCTTGTTCTCGGCCAAAAGGTCAGAGGGGACCCTCACGCCACTGCAGCACTGCCAGTCAGGTTTGGCAACAGGGTGAAGTCGCGGGGAACAGCGCGTGGGCTCCATCCTCCTCCTCCTGGTCTGGGCGGCCGGGGGCCTCTTTTGGCCCTTGCAACGGATGTTGTTCATCAACTGCGGCTGAACTCGCTGGAAGTTGTAGTTCTGGTACGCCTGCGGGGAAACGTGACATGGGCTCGCACACAAAACAGGGTGCAAGGCCCAGCTTGACCCCTTCACACACATTCCTTCCAAGTCCTGATCCACAGCCCCTTTTCTCCTGTCTCTGTGGGGTCATACTATATTTACAGTATTTGCAACATTGACTAGCAATTAAATTTAAATATCAAATAGCATTATCACCTCACTATAATGCAATCGACAATATCAATTTTCGATAACAATTTCTTAATATATCTTTTATAGACAATTTATATTAAAAATAATATAAACACAGTTATTATGAACATGAATGGTTGTATGTACAAGGGTGTGTATGTACAAGGCCCTCCCGTTAATCGTCGATTTGCTCGAGCGGGCCCAGTAATGTCTCCTTTGGAGACTTTGTTGTTACTGTGTCTGATAGGGCATTTGCCTTGCACGCAGCCAACATGGCCCACCCAAGGTCGATTCTTCCATCCCTCTCAGACTGCCCGACAAGTTACTGAGAGTATCTCTCCCAGGCGGCAATTCCTGGCAAGCTACCCTTGACTTATTCCATATGCCAAGCACAGTTGCCAAACACAGTAACACCCAAGTCTCACAATGGAGATTCATATTAATTAATTACTTTATAATAATGTACATAATTGTTACTTATTACATTAAAATACTAAAAAATAGCATTAATATCTTCACAAAATTAATTTATGGTAATGTAAACGAGGGACGAGGGACAGAGGGGCAGAGATGAGGAGAGACAGAGAGAGACAGGAGCAGAGACAGACGAGGAGAGAATCAGAATAAACTACGACTAACCAACCAGCCTGGCCCTCGTTCCTTCCTCCGCCTGACCATTGCCATCGACCTCTCCAGGGTGGGAGAAGGGTGAGACTACCGAACGCGGGCGGTGGGAGAGATAGAGCCACCACCACTGTGGGTGTCGCGTGCCCCCCGTTTTGTGTGAGATTTACACATTACTATACTATAAATCATGGTCCATGGTCCTCCTGTTGTTCATTGATTTGTTTGAGCGGGCCCAGTAACGTCTCCATCGTGAGGCTTGTTGTTACTGTGTTTAGCATATTGAATACGTCAGAGGTAGCTTGCCAGGCTCTGTCTGCCATGCGGATGAGATACTCTCGGTAGCTACGCTCTCCGAGAGGGGTGGAGGAATCGAACTCTTTGGCCATGTTGGCCACTTGTAAGGCAAACGCCCTACCGCTGTGCTATCACTCCAGCCCTATACTATAAATAACACAATTAAATTACATTTAAATGCTTATAAATATATTGAATTATTCATTATTTACTGTTTTATAAAATCAACTATTGTTTAGCAATTAAATTGAATATAATAAAAGTATGAATGTAAGGTAAAGGTAAAGGTAAAGGTAAAGGCCCTCCCGTTGATCGTCGATTTTGCTCGAGCGGGCCCAGTAACGTCTCCATTGGAGACTTTGTTGTTACTGTGTCTGGCATATCGAATACTCTCAGTAGCTTGCCGGGCTCTCCGAGAGGGGCGGAGGAATCGAACTCGGGTCGGCCATGTTGGCCGCTTGTAAGGCAAACACCCTACCCGCTGTGCTATCGCTCCAGCCCGAGGCATGAATGTAATAGAGTAAATTTATACATAATGTAAATAATATTAATTGTTTATAATTGCATTTATTAAAATATTAAAATTTTCCAAAATATATCAAACATACATTTTATTTTAATCCCAAATATATACCAAAACATATTTTAATTTTGATCTGATAAAAAGATTAATTAATAAGTCATCAACATAATTTTCATCACATTTCTAATAAAGACAAGTTTGAATAATATAAACATTAAAATTAAATATATTAAATTCAATATACATTAATTGAATAAATTATTTAGTTAAATAATATTTAACTATTTAAATATTTAACTAATTTAACAATCAATTTAATAAAACTTGATATTAAATATGTTTATAAACATGAATTATTTTACTTTAATATAAAAATTATATTATATATCATTGAAATGTATATACATTATATAAAAATATAAAATTATTGAGCTATACTTACATTTTAATAAATAAGAAATAATATTAAATATGTATTAAATACCTATTAAACATGAATACATTTAACAATTAATAGTTACATTAATATAAATTAGTTTATATTGATGTACATAATTATTACTTATTACATAAAGATACTACACAATACGATTAATATCTTAACAAAATTAATTCATGGTAGTGTTAGTATAAATCATTAATAGCTTGTTTCATTCATATTCCATGTTACATTATATTTGTTTATATTTTACAACATCTGAAACTTTACTTAGCTGTAATATAAATACAATCACGTGATTTACTATTCAGTGCATTACATTCAATTAACAACAATGGAATTAGGGGAAATTTTATTGGTTTTTAATATCTAAATTGAATGCTGTTGTATTCATATTGATATAAACAGTTCATATAAATTTGTATTACTATACAATTAATAACACAATGAAATCACATTTTCCTGCATACAAATAAAATTAAATGATTTATTATTTGTTGATTTATAAAATCAACTAATGATTAGCATTTAACTTGCAGATAATAAAAGTATGAATGTATCTGGGACTTGCCTTCCACCCTGCAAAGGCCCAGGCGTCCTCTCGGACCCTGGAACAAAAGCAGAACTCTGCCCCTTCTTTCTCGCCTGCCCTCAACGCTGCTCCACTGGTCTCCTCCCTACCCAGGTCAGTCCACCCGCCAGCATTTGAATCCGGGACTTGGCTTTCACCCTGCAAATGCCCAGGCGTTCTCTTGGACCCTGGAACAAAAGCAGACCTGAGCCCCTTCCTCTTCGACCACCACCAATACTGCTCCGCCAATCTCCTCCCCAACACAGCCTTCACCCCTCACACACACCTGGTTACATGCGAGCGTGGCCTTTTCAGAAGTTCGTGGCTTTGGTAGAAGTGGGCGTGGCTTAATTTTAGGCGGGCGGCCACTCACTCGCTCGCAGTTATTTTACTATACCAAGACATCTAGTGTGACACTACAGTTCCTATACCTACACACCAACATGAAGAAACAATGCAAATCCCCACCACATGCACAGGACAATGAAAAGAGTCCAGAAGCCTCGGTAGGTTCTACTCAACTAAGGGACCTCTCTGAGAAAGAATTCAGATATGAAGTCATGAAGATGTTCAATGAACTCAATGAAACAGTCAGACAGATAGCCAGTCAATTGAAAGAGGACATGAGAGAAACAATGGATTGCACAATTGAGAAAATACAGGAAGAAATGAGAACAGAAATTGGAAAGCTACGCACAGAAATATCACAAATCAGAGTCCATAGATGAAATAAAAAATTCAGTCTGTTCCCTCAAAAGTAGAATGACCACAGCTGAGGAAAGAATCAGTGAGCTGGAAGATCAGCTGCACTAAGCCAACAGGCAAAAACAAACAATGGCAAGGGACCTCAAAATAGCTCTAGAGAGAATCAGAGTCCTAGGAGACGATTCCAAGAGGAACAACATTAGAATCATTGGACTACCAGAATCTCAGGGAAACAATCCCAGTGAAAAAGCAACAGTTAAACTAATCATCGCTGAAAAATTCCCAGAGCTCCACATTGCAGCCATTCAGATTCAAGGACCCCGAAGGGTGCCAGCTAAAAGAGACCCAAACAAAAACACTCCAAGACATATAATAGTTAGAATGATGGATGCCGCCGATAGAGACACAATACTGCAAGCAGCAAGGTCAAAGAAAGAAATCACATACAAAGGAGCACCCCTTAGATTCACAGCAGACCTATCAGAGGAAACCCTCCAAGCACGAAAGCAATGGTGTGATATAGTGAAAACACTCACTGAAATGAATGCTTCACCAAGAGTACTCTATCCAGCTAAACTCTCGCTCAAACTCAAAGGAAGGTACACTATTTTCTAGATAAACAGCAGCTCAGGAACTTCATAGACTCAAAACCAAACCTAAAACAAGGGCTAAAGGGGCTACTATAAGAAAAGACAAACCCTACAACCACAATAGACCCTTACAGAAAGATGACACAAAACCCCATAACAATTATATCTCTCAATGTCCATGGTCTAAATTCACCAATTAAGAGACACAGAGTAGCAAAATGGATTCAGAAACAGAACCCAACATTCTGCTGCCTACAAGAAACTGATCTCAACAGTCAGAGCAAACACAGACTCAGAGTCAAAGGATGGAAAACAATCCTTCAAGCAAACAGCTCCCTCACAAAAGCTGAGGTGCCCATACTAGTATCTGACAACATCAATTTCAGGTTGAAAAAGATTAGAAGGGACAATAAAGGCTATTTTCTATTCATCAAGGGATATAACGAAAGAAATCACACTCTTACATGTATACGCACCTAATGAGGGAACAGCTAAGTATTTAAAACAACTACTAACAAATTTTAAGGAGGACATTGCTACCAACACAATAGAAGCCGGAGACTTCAACATTGCCTTATCACCTCTGGATAGATCAACAAGAAAGAAACTCAACAAGGAAACATAGGCCTTGAAAGAAGAAATAGAACAGAAAGGGCCTAAAGGCCTATACAGAGCTTTACACCCCCCAAAAGAAAGAATACACATTCTTCTCCAGTGCTCACGGAACATTTTCCAAAATAGACCATGTTCTAGGCCACAAAACATACCTCAGTAGAATCAGGAAGATAGTATCAACCATCTTTTCAGACTATGATTCACTGAGGATAGAAGTGAATCACACACAGACAATGAGAACCAAATCAAACACCTGGAAAATAAACAACTCAATGCTGAACAACGAGTGGGTCAGGAACGAAGTCAAGGATGAAATCAAAAGATACCAGGAAACAAATGAGAATGAAGACACGAGCTACCAGAACTTCTGGGATGCAGCGAAAGCCGTATTAAGGGAAAAATTTATAGCTCTGCAAGCATTTCTCAGGACGGAAGAAAGGATTCACATAAATAACTTGACTTCACAGCTTAGAAAAGGCCTTAGAAGAGAATCAACAGAAAGAGCCCAAATCAGGCAGAACAAAAGAGATCATAAAACTTTGAGCAGAAATCAATGACATGGAAACCAAAGAAACAATCTGAAAGATCAATGAAACCAAGAGCTGGTTGTTCGAGAAAATAAACAAGATAGATAAACCACTAGCAACACTCAAAAAGAAACAGAGAGGGAACCCTAATAAATCGAATCACAAATGAGAAGGGGGATCTCACAACAGAAACCAAAGAAATTCAAAAGATCATCAGAGAATACTTTGAAAGTTTGTATGCCACGAAACAAGAGAAACTAGAAGAAACGGATAAACTCCTGGATTCCTATCATCTCCCAAAGCTGAATCAAGAATATCTGGAGTAACTGAATAAATCTATTTACATCAAGGAAATTGAAACTGTAATCAAAAGTCTCCCCCAAAATAAAAGCCCAGGTCCAGATGGCTTCACTAGCGAATTTTTCCAAACATTTAAAGAGGACCTACTGCCAGTCCTTCTCAAGCTTTTCCAGGAAATTGAAAAAGCAGAAACTCCCCCAAACAGTTTCTATGTAGCCCATATCTCTCTAATACCAAAAGGAAACAAAGACACCACAAGAAAAGAAATCTACAGGCCTATATCCCTGATGAACATGGATACGAAGATTCTCAACAAAATACTAGGAAATAGAATTCAACTACTCATCAAAAAGATCATACACCATGACCAAGTGGGATTCATCCCAGGGATGTAAGGATGGTTTAACACTCGAAAATCAATCAACATAATCCATTATATCAACAAAAGAAAAGATAAAAATCATATGATCATATTAATAGATGCAGAGAAATTATTTGACAAGATCCAGCACCCGTTTATGATGAAAACCCTTGCCAAAATGGGGATAGAGGGGTCTTTCCTCAATATATTTAAAGCCATCTACCACAGCCCACAGCAAGCATCATCCTCAATGGGAAAAAACTGTGAGCCTTCCCCCTAAGATCAGGGATGTGACAAGGATGCCCACTCTCTCCACTACTGTTCCTTATAGTATTGGAATACTTGCAATAGCGATTAAGCAAGAAAAAAAATCAAGGTCATCCAGGTAGGAAAGGAAGAAATCAAGCTCTCATTATTCGCAGATGATATGATACGATACTTAGAAAACCCTAAAACCTCTACCAAGAAACTCCTAGAAACAATAGACTTGTATAGTAAAATTGTAGGTTATAAAATCAATACCCAAAAGTCCATGGCTATCCGACGCAAATAGTAAAAGAGAAGAAAGTGTCATAAAGAAAACAATCCCGGTCACAGTGGTGCCACAGAAAATCAAGTACCTAGGAATCAGCTTAACTAAAGAAGTAAAGTACCTGTATAAAGAAAACTACAAAACGCTGCTTCAGGAAATGAAAGAGGACACCAGGAAATGGAAAAATACCCCTGTTCATGGATAGGGAGAATTAAAATTGTCAAAATAGCAATATTTCCCGAAGCACTGTACAAATTCAATGTGATCCCTATAAGGATACCCATGACATTCTTCAAAGAAATGGAGCAAACACTCCTGAAATTTATATGGAACAATAAGCCCCCAGGAATAGCTAAAGCAATTTTGGAGAAAGGGAAAATGGGAGGAATCAACCTCCCTAACTTCAAACTCTACTAGAAAGCAGTAATAATTAAAACAGCATGGTACTGGAACAGAGGCATAGCTGCAGACCAATGGAACAGGGTCGAATAACTGACATCTCCCCTAAAGCATATGGTCATCTAATCTTCTATAAGGGGTCAATAATTGTGAAGTGGAGCAAGGAAAGCCTCTTTAACATATTGTGCTGGCAAAACTGGACAGCTACATGGAAAATAAGTGGGCTCAGAATTGTCCCTAACACCAACTACAAAAGTAAGATCAAAATGGATTAAAGACCTCAACATCAGACCGGAATCCATAAGGTAAATTGAAGACAAAGTTGGCAAAACCCTCCATGACATTGAAGCTAATGGTATCTTCAAAGATGCCACGCCACTGGCCAAGCAAGTGAAAACAGAGATAGACAAATGGGACTATCTTAAACTAAGAAGCTTCTGCACCTCCAAAGAAACAGTGACCAAAATACAAAGACAGTCTACAGAATGGGAAGGATATCCTCCGAATTCACATCTGATAAGGGGTTGATATCAAGGATATACAAAATACTGGTTGAACTCCACAAGAAGAAAATATCCAACCCCATCAAAAAATGGAGCGACGAAATGAATAGAAACTTTCTCAAAGGAGAAATCCAAATGGCTAAAAGGCACATGAGAAAATGCTCTACATCATTAATCATCAGGGAGATGCAGATCAAAAGAACAATGAGATATCATTTAACACCACATAGACTGGCCCACATCCCAAAGACCAATAGCAACCGTTGTTGGTGCGGATGTGGCAAGAAAGGTACTCTCCTTCCCTGCTGGTGGGAATGCCGACTGGTTCAGCCATTTTTGGAAACAGTATGGACGATCCTCAAAAAATTAGAAATTGAGCTCCCAGAAATTAGAAATTTAGTGGTATTGACCCAGCAATACCACTCCTGGGAATATATCCCGGAGAGGCAAAAAAAGTATAGTCGAAGTGACACTTGTTTGTTCATTGCAGCACTCTTTACAATAGCTAGAATCTGCAAAAATCTTGAGTGCCTGAGAACAGATGACTGGTTAAAGAAACTTCGCTACATCTACACAATGGAGTACTATGTAGCTGTTAGAAAAGATGAAGTCATGAAATTCATATACAAGTAGTACTACATGGAAAGTATCATGCTAAGCAAAATGAGTCAGAAAGAGAGGGACAGACATAGAAAGATTGCATTCATCTGGGGAACATAAAGTAACAAAATAGGAGACTAACATCCAAGAATAGCCGAAATAAGTATCAGGAGGATTACTCCATGGCTTTGAGGACAGCCCACATGCTAGGGTAAGTGGTAGCTCAGATAGAGAAGGGAGCAGCAAATAAAGGGTGTTGGGAGCTTCCTCTCAGGATGGGAAATGTGGGATGAGAGTAGACTATAGACCGAACAAGATTGCCACTCAATGTCTCTTTTGCAAACCACAGCACTCAAAAGGAGAGCGATAACAAACGGGAATGCCCTGCCACAGAGTTAGGGCGGGATGGGGGGGTGGGGGTGTGAGGCATACTGGGACTGGTGTTGGTGGAGAATGGACGCTGGTGGAGGGATGGTTATTCGATCATTGTATAACTGAAACCCAAACACAAAAATTTGTAAGTCTACAACTGTACCTCATGGTGTTTCCAATAATAAAAATTTAAGAAAAAAAGTATGAATGTAATAGAGAAAATTAATATGTACTATAATATTTATTGATTATTATTGTAATTATTAAATGTTGAAATTATCAAAAACATATCTAACTTGTACTTTATTTTAATTAAAATATATATCAAAATATACATTTAATTTTCATAAGTTCTCAAAATAATTTTCGTCATATTTGTAATAACTACAAAAGTGAAATAATATTAATATTAAAATTAAATATTAAATTAAAATCAACATACAGTAATGGACTCAATTATATTCACAAACTTAATTACAATCATTTCATTATACTCATGTTACAATTAAATCGTATATTAGAACAAATTATAGTATATATAACTATAACAACGGCCAAGACTCAGAGACTATAAAATCCAGCTCCCAGACGAGACCAGTGCAGTCTCCTGCCCCTGCGCCTGGCTGTTCCTTGCCGGGGTCCCTTGGAGGGGAGCAGGTGGAGCTTTCCTCCCTGCCCCGACCAGGGCTCCAGCAGCCGAAGACCTCCAGGACCAGCCACCACCATGCTGAGACCACTCTCCGCACACCTGAAGGTACTGGCAGAGGGACAAAGCCACGCGGGTTCCGGGGCCGAGACCTCCAAGCCTACTCGGATTGGAGTCGAGCATCTTCCACCCAGATCCTCCAAAGTCCAGTAGGCGTGGGTCACACCCACCACCTGGTCCCCTGGCACCATGTAATCTCATCAGCGGCCAAGACTCAGAGACTATAAAATCCAGATCCCGGACGAGAACAGTGCAGTCTTCTGCCCCAGCGCCTGGGTGTTCCCTCCCGGGGCCCCTTGGAAGGGAGCGGGTTTTATCAGAGCTTTTTTTATGACATCTTATTGTCTCATTCCTACTTTGGACAAACTTGCAGGCTATCGAATGTAGCCTGCCCACAGGGCAGAGTCTGGCAAACTCCCCGTGGTGTACCAAATATGCCAAATACCAGTAACAATGATGGGTCTCATTCTCCTAAAGAGCCTTGAATATAATCCCAGGGCTAGGATGAAAGAGACGTTACTGGGGCCTGCTCGAGGCAATCGACGAATAACAGGATGATGAAATGAAAAAAATGAAATGCTTATATGCTTGTGGGACAAGGAGAGGACAGACACACCCTTGGGATTCTGCTCTAGGGTGGGTCCTCATGCTGAGAGAGGATCTGTCCTAGGAGCGGCCTTCCCTGAGGCTAATATTTCTACCCCTATTGATTGTGACCGCACCTATGTGTAATTGTTTCCCCAACTCCTTATGGAGAGAGGATTTAACTGTACTGGAGGAGTGGGCAGGGGGCAGAAGGAAGAAGAGAGTTCAGAGAAAATCAGAAGAGAGAGGATGATGAAGGGGAATGGAGAAGGAGCTGGGGGAGGAAGAATGGGGAGCAGAGAGAGAAGGAGAGAGGGAGCAGAGATAGATGAGGAGAGAATCAGAATAAACTACGACTAATACCTACCGGCCTGGCCCTCGTTCCTTCCTCCGCCTGACCATTGCCATCGACCTCTCCGGGGTGGGAGAAGGGTGAGACTACCGAATGCGGGCGGCAGGAGAGATAGAGCCACCGCCGCTGTGGGTGCCGTGCCCCCTATTTTGTGTGAGTTTACACAGTAACAAAATAGACTAATATCAAAGAATGCCTGAGATTAGTACCAGGAACTTTGCTCCATTGCTTGGAGACCAGCCACATATTTAATTTTAATCACCTATAATGCATTAATATTTTCTAAGTGTTCATTAATGCTCTAAAATCTTAATCATACTTTACATTAACAGGAATTAAATTATTAAAGAATTGTAACTTTACAAGTTAATGTAAATCATTTAATTATATTCTTTTTACTGTCAAAGTAAATCGAATATATATTACAACTAAATTTCGCATTTATTAGTATTTTTAAATAAATATGTAGCAAATCATTCATATATCTTATATCATTTATATTATTGCTTTCTTAAAATAACAATGTGATTTGTATGAAAATAATAAAATGATGTTTGAATCGACCTATTAACGATATATTTGATTAGAATAATACTTTAATAATAAAGACATAATTTATCAATGACTTATCTATGAAATAAGAGACCTATATATAATCAATAAATAGAAATAAATGTATTTATAAATTTCAAATATGTGATGTGATATATTACTACATTAAGATAATATGGTTAATATATTAAAAGAGACTAATTATAAAATCTACTAATCATTAATTATATATTTAATTGAAATCCTACTTTACCAATAAATATATAATTTATAATAAATTATCTTTAAATTGAATTACGGATAAATAATAAATATACATGAATTCAATGTTATTCAGTGTATTCAATTCAAAAATATAATGAAATAAACTAATAACATTTAAGTCTACTAATTGTTAATGATTTATTTAAATAAAATTATATTTTACTGATTAAAATATACTTCATCAATAAATTTTTCTTGAAATAAGACATCTATTAATGATCAATAAATATAAATAAATTAATACAGTACTATATATTTGATAAGATAGTTACTATCATAAAATAATATGATTAATATATTCCAATAAACTAATGATAAAATCTACTAATCATTAAATATATATTCAATTAATATCCTAATTTACTGATAAAATGATTTATTGATAAATTACCTGTGAATTTAATTATAATAACTATGAGAAAATAAATTCAATGTTCTTCAACGTATTCTATTCAAAAATATATTAAAATGACCTAATAACATGTAAGTCTACTAATTATTAATTATATATTTAAATAAAAATATAGTTTACAGATAAAGAAATAATTTATCTACAAATTATCTATAAATTACGTAATCCATGAACTATAAGTATAAAGGACTAAATTTAAGCATTTTATAATTTGATATAATACATTACTATTTTTAAAATAATATGATTAATATTATTAATGGCCGTCCTGAGTTCGATTCCTCCGCCCCTCTCGGAGAGCCCGGCAAGCTACCGAGAGTATCTCACTCGCACGGCAGAGCCTGGCAAGCTACCCGTGATGTATTCGATATGCCAAACACAGTAAAAACAAAGTCTCAAATGGAGACGTTACTGGGCCCGCTCGAGCAAATTGATGAACATTGCGAGGACAGTGACCGTGATAATAAATGAATAATAAAATATACTAATAACTAATAGTATCTTTAATTAAAAGCCTAAGTTACTGATAAAAAACATTGGCCAATGATTTATCTACAAAGTAAATTACTGATAAAAAATCAATATATATAAATAAATAAATTCAATGTAATTCAATGTATTCAATTAAAAATATATGACTACAAACTAATAATATTTAAGTATGGTAATTAATGTTGATATATTTTAAAAATCATACCTTAATGATAAAGAAAAAATTTGTCAATAAATTATCTTTAAATTTATTTTTGACGAATAGTCAATAAATATAAATGAATAAATTTACAAATTTTATATATCTGATGTGGTGTATTACTATATTAAAATATGATTCTTGTATTACAACAAAGTAATAATATCTACTTCTCATTAATGATATATTTAATTAAAATCCTTATTTAGAGATAAAAAATCATTTATCAATAAATTATCTATCAATTGAACTACTTATAAGTAATTTATATTAAGAAATAAAGAAATTCAATTAATTTTATTAAAAATGGATCAATAATTTATCAATGAATTAAGATAATGATAAATAATAAATATGAATGTGTATAGTTAAATTGTAAAATATGTAATTGTAACATGAGTACAAATGACATAAAATTTTAAAATTCAATTAATTTATGCATGGTCCTCCCGTTGTTCATCGATTTGCTCAAGTGGGCCCAGTAACGTTTCCATCATGAGACTTGTTACTGTGTTTGGCATATCGAGTATGTCACCGGTAGCTTGCCAGGCTCTGCTGTGCGGGCGAGATACTCTCGGTAGCTTGCGGCACTCTCCGAGAGGGGCGGAGGAATCAAACTCGAGTTGGCCGTGTTGGCTGTGTGCAAGGGAAACGCCTTACCGCTATGCTATTGCTCCAGCCCGAATTAATTTATATTAACATAATCCACATTAAATTAAACATATTTTACATTACATCATGTAAATTAATTTATATTAACATAAATTACATTAAATTAAACATAATTTACATCACATCATATTAACATAATTTACATTAAATCATGTAAATTAATTTATATTAACATAATTTACATGAAATTAAACATAATTTACATTACATTATATTAACATAATTTACATTAAATTATGTAATTAATTTATATTAAGGCAAAGGCAAAGGCAAAGGCCCTCCCGTTGATCGTCGATTTGCTCGAGCGGGCCCAGTAACGTCTCCAGTGGAGACTTTGTTGTTACTGTGTCTGGCATATCAAATACTCTCGGTAGCTTGCCGGGCTCTCCGAGAGGGGCGGAGGAATCGAACTCGGGTCGGCCATGTTGGCCGCTTGTAAGGCGAACGCCCTACCCGCTGTGCTATCGCTCCAGCCCAATTTATATTAAGATAATTTATATTAAGCTGAGATCGTTTCGGCCCCAAGACCTCTAATCATTCGCTTTACCTGATAAAACTGCGGGGGTGTCCGTGCGAGAGCGCCAGCTATCCTGAGGGAAACTTCGGAGGGAACCATCTACTAGATGGTTCGATTAGTCTTTTGCCCCTATACCCAGGTCGGACGACTGATTTGCACGTCAGGACCACTATGAACCTCCACCAGAGTTTCCTCTGGCTTCGCCCTGCCCAGGTATAGTTCACCATCTTTCGGGTCCTAACACGTTTCGGGTCCTAACAGTTATTAAACTGACTTATATAAACATAATGGTGTATAAGTTTGATATGACATATTGTTACTATATTAAAATAACAATGATCAATATATTCAACTAAGCTGATAATATTAAAATTTATGAAGAATTCACTATGCATTAATAAAATCACAATTTACTGATGATTTAACAGTCAGTTATCTATACATTAAATTTTCGATAATCAATAAATATAAATGAATAAATGTATTGAAATTCAGTGTAACAACATTAAATCAAAATAGAATCCAATTAAATACTTGAAATTGTAATGAAATTTAATAGTAACTAAACTGAATTTTAACAAATGCTTTATTAAATAATTAGTTCGTTCCACAAATTCATTTATATTAACATAACAATATATAATAAAACATACTCTACTATATGAACTAAAATATTACTGAATTACAATTTTATATTCAATATAATATAGTAAATAATATAATTTTACTCCTATTAAGCATTGATCATATATTCCATGAAATTCGTAATTTACTAATAAAGAAATGATTTATTAATAAGTTATCTGTAAATTCTATTTTTGGTAAATTTTCCAAAAAGATAAATTAATAGAATTATTGGTAATTCAATTCAACATAATTTTATGTGATTAACACTAAATTTTATAAAGTTTAATTTAAATTAATTGTGAGTAAACTTAACTAGAATATACGCTTAATTAAATGATTAAATTATTGTGTAAATTTATTTATATTAACCAAAATGTTTATAAGTAAATTTAATCTAATATAAGAATTAAAGTTTTTACTGGATTAAAATCGTGTAACCCATTCATTAAAATAAACTAGTATTATTTCAATCTATTAAATGTTAAGCACATGTTGCATTAAAAATTATGATTTACTAATAAATGCTTTATCAATGAATTATCTATAAATTCAAAGATTAGTGAATAATCAATACTATATATAAACTTATTGATAATTCAATGTCATTTTGTTGAATTATCAGATAATTTCATAATAATTTCAATGAAATTTACTTTTAAGTAATCTCAGTAAGAACAGATGAATAATAAAATGGCGAATACATTGTATTCTATCAATATCTATTAAGATAGTTAATTATAATTAAATTTGATGTAATCTATCAATAAATAAACATATTAGATTAAATTCCTTCAATTTATAAATTTTAAAAACTGATAAAAATTTCAATCTATTAATTATTCATCAAATATCAAATTAATATCGCAATATACTAATAAAATGATTCATCAATCATGTTTGAATTCAATTATTGATAAATTATGAACAAATACTAATTATTTGATAATTCAAGCAATCACCCTTAATTATATTTCAATCTAATTATGTAATAAAATTTCAATTTTATTTCATTGACTTAAACTTTATTGTACTACATGCATAATAAAACGACTAATTCATTACAAGAAATTAATTTATATTAACATGACTATAATTACCTTTTTTTTTTCTTGTATACAAGCAATGTAATTTAAAAAAAGAGAGAGAAAGAGATAAATGTAAAAAAATTTCCATTCACAATTTCACCTACAAATTATCAATTGATAATTATCAATTACCAACTTAACAAAAGAGATAAAAGACTTTTACAAAGAAAACTATAAATTATTGTTAAAAGAAATAAAAGAATTTGAGGTTCGGGAGGGTAATGCCTCCCCACGACTTTTTCCCAAGAACTTTCTTTAGCTATTTGTGGGCATTTGTTGTTCCATATGAATTTCAGGAGTGCTCGATCTATTTCTTTCTTTCTTTCTTTCTTTATTTATTTTTAATTTTTTTAAATTTTATTTATTTATTTTTTTACAGTTGTAGATTTACAATTTTTTTTGTGCTTGGGTTTCAATTATACAATGATCAGATACCCATCCCTCCACCAGTGCCCATTTTTCACCACCATGGATAATATCCCTCCCATATATTAGTTGACTTAATAACTAATATAACTAATACAAGTAAATTAATAGTATTAAGATAAATGTTTTTAAATTATATTCATTATTAAAGAGAATGTATTGAAGTGAATTCAATTTTGATGTGGTATAATTAATTTATAATTCATTACATTAATTTTACTCAGGTTGACATTACTATTAACAATTAAGTTTGATTTTTATAAAATATAATGAATATATTAATGTAAATTAATTTATACTGATATAAATATCAATTATACAATTGGTATTTGAAAGTAAATGTAATCAATATTATGTTAATATTAATCATCATTATTAATTGGCATTTCCATTATACACCTATACAAATAGAAGTAATTTTGTTTCAACCTCATTTTATCTAACCAATTCATAATTTATTTATTTTTTAATTTTTTTTATTTTTTATTTTTATTTTTTTACATTAGTAGATTTACAATTCTTTGTGCTTGGGTTTCAATTATACAATGATCATATACCCATCCCTCCACCAGTGCCCATTTTTCACCACCATGGATAATATCCCTCCCATCCCTATCCCCCCATCCCCCCCCTGCCTCTGTGGCAGAGCAATCCCCTGTGTTCTCTCTCTCCGTTTGGGTGTTGTGGTCTGCAAAAGAGGCATTGAGTGGCAAACATGTTCAGTCCATAGTCTACTTTCGACATGCATCTCCCCTCCTGGGAGGATCCTCCAAATATCCTTTATTTGGTGCTCCCTTCTCTATCTGAACTGCCCTTTCCTCTAGGATACCCGGCTGGCCTCTAAGTTATGGAGTAATCCTCCTGGTGCTGATCTCAGCTATTCTTGGGTATTAATCTCATACTTTGTTACTTTATATCCCCCAGATGAATGCAATCTTTCTATGTCTATCCCTCTCTTTCTGACTCATTTCGCTTAGCATGATACTTTCCATATTGTACCACTTGTATGTAAATTTCATGACTTCATCTTTTCTAACAGCTACATAGTACTCTATTGTGTAGATGTACCCAAGTTTCTTTAACCAGTCATCTGTTCGTAGGGATTCAGGTTTCTTCCAGTTTCTGACTATTGTAAAGAGTACTGCAATGAACAAACAAGTGCAGATGTCACTTCGACTATACATTTTTGCCTCTCTGGGATATATTCCCAGGAGTGGTATTGCTGGGTCAAATGGGAGCTCAATTTCTAATTTTTTGAGAATTGTCCATACTGTAACAGTTTCTACGAAGCAAATATCACACTGATACCAAAACCAATTTATAATTTATCAATTTAAATTATGCCATCAAAACTGTTAACTGATCATTTAAAATGATATGAAATATGATTAATATATTAAAATAAATTAATTTCTATGAATGTAAATATTGATTCGTATTTATAATTTAAATAGAATTATTTTAATATTCATATAGAAATTAACATTTACATTAATATGAATTAATGTACTGTAACATATTAATTCCAGTTCACTGGAATAATTTTAATTTTTAATCAATAGCTTTGTTAAAAGAAATTAATTTAATTTGATAGATTATGAATGGTTTAATTAATCTTGTGTTAAAAGTAATTTTATCTTTTAAGTTTTAAATACAAATAGGAATTAATTATGAACTTTCATATAAGCATAAAGTTAATTATATTTACTGTTTAATTATGTAGAAATAAAATATTTGATATGTATATCAGTATAAATTAATTTACCTTACTATAAAATTAAATTTTGTATGATCTTATGTTTAATTATTCATTGTCAACTCACATAACTTAATGTAATGCATAATGAATTATTATTTCCACCTATATTGCAATTGAAACAAATGTAATGACATCGTGTTATTCATTGAATTCCAATATAAATCAATCATTAATACGTATATCGCTGTAAACCAGTTTCCTTTAAGGTACTATTACTATTTTCTCATATCTCTAACTTTGACCACTCATAGTTAGAGGAATAGAAATTGATTTCACATAACGAACCATAAGTTATACCTATATTAAAATTAAATTACGATAAAATCCACAATGTAATTTCATTTAAATTTCGTTCAATGATCCCTGTGATATGATTTCAGTATTAGACAAAGAGACCTAGACCTCACTAATTAATATCCATATGAATAAATTTACTTTGACACATCAATCATATTGCGCAGCGTCTTAAAATCCTTCGCATTCTATTACTACCACAACGTTCTGTTTCTTGGTTTCTTTGGTTTTCTAGCCGTATTTTTTTCCCATAGTCGTTTTGGGAAGCTAAAACAATTCTCCGTGTCCAAAGCTCCAATCCCTGTGTACGGAGAAGCACTGTGATATATTTGAGGACGCGCGTGTAGTTCTTGGAGCCGAGCATCCGGGCCCTTAGTGGCTCGCTCCTCCAAGGGCTGCAGTTCCCGCCCGCGCCGCGCCCTTGGGCCCGGTACTTACCATGACTCTGTTCCGGGCCGAGCTGAGACAGGCGCTCTTGAAGTGGAGCTTCCGGAAGCCGTGCAGGTTCAGCAGGCGCACGAACGTCCTCAGGCTGTCGGTTCCGAAGATGCGCTGGTTGTCCTTGTGGCCCAGCACTTCGGACTTGAAGAAGTTCCCTTCGATGATGATGCTCTCTCCCTCTCTGCTCCAGTAAATGCACTCGAAGGACTGGTCCTCCACGACCGTCCGGAGCCTGACCGAGAACAGGAGGGCGCGGATGTCGTCGTCTCGGCCTTCAGGAGGGTCCGCGACTGGGATGGGGGCGCATGGTGCTGGACCTTCTTCAGCTGCCCCTTCTTTGGGGACGCCTCCGTCGCCGCCCTCTTCGCCACGCTCCCGCGTCTGTTCGGGTGGAACCGCACTGCTTCCCAGGCCCGGCAGGATCCGGTACCCACTCGCATCCCGGGTCTCCTGGATTGGTCCATCAGGTGCCAGGATGCGGTGGGCTGGCTGGCCGCTGGCTGGCCCCCCGTCATAGCAGGTTACCAGCTCAGCGCCGAGCGCTTCCTCCCCTCCCTGACTCGCCATCTGGCTAATCTAAACCAGCGGCATTGCCTCTCTCACGCCTCGCCAGTCACACGAGCCTCTCCTTCCTTGATCCCGAGGGCCCAGTGTGTGTCCTCTCGAGATTCGATGCTGTCAGGGCAACCAGCACGCCACGTCACCACCTTCTTTTTCATCAGCGGGAGGTCATCAGGGGCCCGCAGCCAACCCGCGGCCAGAGCCTTGACCAAGTGTGGGCAAAGGCAGGGACCCCAGTTGCTTTTCTAGACATAGAGGACCGTGCGCACTGGATCCCAGACGGTGTTTGATCTTCTCCATGCAGAGGTAGATTTGAAGAACTTCCGCACCCTGCTTCGCAGTACTGTTGCCAATAGGGTTTCGTGCAGAACACTTCGCTCCCTTCCAGCGGCCACCCCCACCTCTTTCACCCACTTGGGCAGGCACTTTCATCCACCCACTGCCGTGACAGTGTTCCCCTCCGTGTCCGGTCCTCTCAAGTGGCATGCTTCCTGCTGGAGAGCAGATCTCACATTCTTCCTCTCTGTTGCATGTGGGCATTTGTTATTTCACTGTCATGGTTCATTATACCCTGTACATGAGAGATCGTTCTGTGTCATGCTCTTGCCCTCTCTTTAGCTGAACTCAGCATGATACTTTGCAGATCCGTCCAGGAAGCAGCAAAGTGTGTGCTTTTATCTTTTCGATGACCGAGTAATGATCCATTATGTATATGGCACTAGTTTATCCGGTCGTCTATTCTAGGACACTGGGTCGATTCCACATTTGGGGCTATTGTGAATATTGCTCCAAGGAACGCAGGAGTGCAACCATCGTTTCTACTTTGTGTTTTTGGGCAAAAGTAGAGGTCAAAAAGTGGAGTTGCTGGGTCAGATGGAAGCTCAGTTCCTACTTTTCTGAGGAATGTCCATGGAAATTCAGAGCATTCTACCCTCCTGGCAGCCGTGTATGAGGGTCCCTTTTATACCACATCCATGTCAACAGCGCTTGCTCTTGTTTTGAGGTGCTGTTGTTTTTGTTGTTTAAAGTCTTTGTGTTGTAATGTGATATCTCACTGTTCTTTTGATTTGAATTTCCCTGATGACTAGTTCTGTAGACCATTTTCCCATATGCTTTTCAGCCATTTGTATGTCTTTTTTGAGAAAGTTTTTGTTCATCTCCCAACCCCATTCTTGACGAGGTTCAGCTCTTCTTCCATTTTGGGGGTCTAGTACTATCAGTATTCAGTATTTTATATACTTTGGGTATAAGCCTTTTATCAGACTGAGTGATGGGCAAGTAATTTCTCCCAGTCTATGGGATGTCTTTGCATTTTGTCACTACTGTTTTTGAGGTGATAGTTTCAGAAGCTCCTTCTATTAATTTACTCCTATTTGTTCAATCTTTGTTTCTTTTTCAAAGAAATTTTTGTTGCTTTATTTTTGAGCCACACACATCTATGCTCAATGGTTACTCCCGGCTTCTGCACTCAGTAGTTACTCCTGGATGTGTTTGGAGGACCGTATGGGATGCTGGGCGTGGAATCCGGGTTGGCCTCATGCTGGGTAAACACCCTTTCGGCTGTACTACCACTCCCTACCTCTTTCCCTGGTTTCTGTTTGCTTGGATAATGGCATTAACTTCTTAAAGAGGCCTGTAGCTACAATTTCGTGGAGAATTCAGCCTACATTTTCCTCAATGGAATCAGGCCTGATAGGGAGGTCTTTAATCCATTTTTATTTGACTCTTGTCCATGGTGTTAGAAAAGGGTCTGAGCTCATTTTCCCAACACTCTTTGTTGAAGACACCTTCCTTGCACCACTTTGTATTGTTTTCTTCCTTATGAGAGTTAGCTGTCCGTTTATCTGTGTCTGGATTTTCTTTTCTCTCTCAGTG
The DNA here is from genome assembly GCF_029834395.1 of Sorex fumeus. Taxonomy (NCBI): domain Eukaryota; kingdom Metazoa; phylum Chordata; class Mammalia; order Eulipotyphla; family Soricidae; genus Sorex; species Sorex fumeus. The sequence continues at coordinate 269,407 of NW_026606260.1, forward strand.
ATCTGAGAGTCTGTCCTCAATCCAGTGCCATGCTGTTGTAATTACGACAACTTTATAGTATAGTTTGAAGTTCGGGGAGAGTAATACCTCCCATCTTCTTTTTCCCTAGGATTGCTTTAGCTATTTGTGGTGGTTGGATATTCCATAGAATTTTCAGGAGTGCTCGATCCATCTCTTTCAAAGCTGTCATGGGCATTTTTCTAGTAATGGCATTGAATGTGTGTAATGCTTTGGGGAGTTTTGCTGTCTCAACGATGATAGTCCTCTTGATCCATGAATTAGTAATAGGTTTCCATTTCATCGATCGTGTTCCTCGTCAATGTTGTAAAGAATGGCATCTTTCCAAGTTGCCACGATAGAACCAAAGAACTCCCAGTTGGTGGTCGTTCTGGGAGTTCTCTTTTTAAATTTTGCAGCCATTTCTCCCCGCTCTGTGAAGTAGAATTTTGCACGAAGGAGACGGTGGTCCGATGCCGTTCGAAATTTTGGGACAACAGCGACATCGGTCAGGCAAAACCATCGATTGAAAATGATGTGGTCTATTTTGTTGTGGAATCGTCCACTGGGAGACTCCCATGTCCAACGTTTAGATTCTGCCTTCGGGATCTGTGAGTTACCATGGATGGTCTTTGTCGACAAGATGAACTCAGACAGTCTCTCACCCTGTTCGTTCCATTCTAGGCCATGGGTTCCGATGTGAAGTTCTTCAGCTGATCTTCTCGGTCCTATCTTGGCATTAAAATCACCCACAATGATCTTGTAGAAAGTGTGGTCTTCTTTATAGAACTTCTACAGCTCCACGTAGAACTTCTCAATTTCTCTTTCATCATAATGAGATGTTGGTGTGTAGACAACGAAGATAGAAACTGCCGGCAGTGAGCCACATCTATTCAAATGTAAACGTCCGATTCGGGTTGTTAGGTATTCGAATGAATCAATGCTCATGGCCAAGTTTGTGTTGAGAAGGACACCTACGCCTCCGACACCTCTTTTATCGCATGTTCCGAGGAATAATTCTTCTCCACTGTCAAAAATGGCATGGTAAGATTTGTGCCTTCTTGTCTCGGTCAGACCAATGATGTCGTACTTGATCATTCACGCTTGTACCATCAGGTCCTCGATGGATGCATCTGATGCTAGCGTACGTACATTGAAAGTACAGATGATCAGTTTTGTCTTCCTTCGTTGTGGCAGCCTAGTTCGGCCTTGAGATTTTATCTTCCTCTCCTTTCTCATCCTTCTCAGTGCTGCCATGTCAGTGAAGCCTTCAGGATCAGGTGAATGAGACCAGTTGTAGTTACTGGTTTTGGCATATCGAATACACAACGGATAGCTTGCCAGGCTCTTCTGTGCGGGCAGAATACTCTCGGTAGCTTGCCAGTCTTTTTGAGAGGGATAGAGGCTTTTGGGGCGACTTCTAATCGCCTTCGTAGTGGTTACCATATTTGAACCCTATCAAATATGGTACGACAATTCCGGAAGATGGTACTTAGTGTCTTATGATGTGTCGTGTGGCTGCGAAAGCGGCCTGGAGTGTGGCAGCGGCTGGGTAGTGGAGGTAGTGTCGGTAGTGGAGGTCTGCCAGTGGGGTATTTATCTGGTCCTGGGAGGGTTAGGTTGGGTCTTCTGTGCGCAATCCGATCCCTGGGTGGTTGGTGGAAGCAGACAGGGCAGGGTAGGGTGGGGCTCCTGACTAGAATCCCTTTGTCACCTGTGGATGGTGGGAGCAAGCAGAGAATCTCTGTCGCTGCGTCCACCGAGCCTGGAGTCCACGGTCTCAGAGAGTTCCGCTTATCTTGTTCTGTGGGTCTTCAGTCGTGTATGAGTCTTTACCGGAGCTGCCATGTGGGTCCAGAAAGCGGGTCCGGAAAGCGTCCTGGAGTGTGGCGGCGGCTGGGTAGTGGAGGTACTGTCTGATCGATTGGTTCAGCACCTCCATGAATATGCGAGGAATGCCAAGAGAGAGATAGCAAAAAAAAAAAAAAAGCCTGTCTTCGAAAACTCTTGAGCTTATTTGCCAGCGTTGTTTGGCGCATGCCTCAGGCAACCGCAAGCTAACGTCCAAGCTCGCAAAGCAGTGCAGAGATGCGACCAAGGAAGACCTCAAAGAGAGAAGAGCAGAAGTGCTGGTAGATGCGGCAGAAGCCAGGAAAAGTATTCGTAACGCTGCCTGTCCTTCGCCAACTACAAGACCAAGATGACTGCCCTCCGACGTCCTGATGGATCCATCACATCCTCCAGAACGGCAATGGAGAAGATTATCCATGACTTCTACTCAAATCTCTTCGATAACCATGTCCACTTGCTGATATACCAAATTCCACAGGATGGATATGTCGTTCCCAATGTTCTCCCTTCCGAAATCTGACACGCCATTTTGTCAGTAAAGAAACGAACAGCACCCGGCCTAGACAAGGTCAGACTTGAAAACCTGAAGAACATGCCATCAGTACTCATCAATACACTGGCTCGTCTTTTCACACACTACCTGTCTGAATGCAAGGTTCTGTCCCAATGGAAAACCAGCAGGACCTTACTACTGTTCAAGAAGGGAGACAACCATGACATTGGCAATTATCGCCCAATCTGCCTATTGTCTGTCATCTACAAGTTGTTCACTCGAGTCATCCTAAATAGGATTGTCAGAACACTAGATGAAGGACAACCATGCGAGCAAGCTGGGTTCCACAAAGGATTCAGTACCATAGACCATATCCACATGATAACCAAGCTCATTGAGGTTTCTCGGGAGTTCAAGATGCCGCTCTGTTTAACGTTCATTGATTTAAAGAAGGCCTTTGATTCTTTTGAGACGGAAGCAGTCATTGAAGCCCTAGCCAATCAGGGCATTCAAGCCCAATACATCAAGATCCTCCATGAGCTGTATTGTGGATTCACTACCAGGATCTCACCATTCTACAAAGAAGTAATCATTGATGTCAAGAGAGGGGTTCGGCAGGGTGATACCATTTCACCGAAACTCTTCAGTGCCATCCTCGAGAACATCATGCAACGACTGGAATCGGAAGGAATGGGAGTGAAGAGAGATGGTCGGCAACTACACCACCTCCGCTTTGCTGATGACATTGTTTTAATAACACCAAACATCAGCCAAGAGGCACAAATGCTGGCCGACTTTGACCGTGAGTGTGGAATGTTAGGACTACAGGTGAATCTTACGAAGACAATGTTTATGAGAAACAGCCTTGTTCCTGACGCCCCATTCGCTCTCAACGGAACGACCATCTCCGAATGCAACAGCTATGTGTACCTAGATCGAGAGGTCAACATGACAAATGACCTGGCACTCGAGCTGCGCAGGAGGAAGAGAGAGGCTTGGAATGCCTTCAAGTACGTCGAAGAAATAGCTAAGTGGACGAAGAACCTCCGGCTCTGGGCACATCTCTTTGATTCCACTGTTCTTCCTGCATTAACATATGCCTCAGAGACCTGGGCCCTACGCAAACCGGATGAGAACTCTATTCAGGACTCCCAAAGAAGATTTGAAAGAGCTATACTTGGAATATCACGTTTCACTCAAATGAGAGAAAGAATCCGGAGTTCCGACATCCATCGACGATCAAGAATCAGGGACGCTGTCTCATTTGCCAAGGTGTCAAAAATCAGATGGGCTGGTCATGTAATGATATTTAAAGACGACCGCTGGACTAGAGCTGTTACCAAATGGATTCCACGGGATGTCAAAAGACCACGTGGCCGCCCACCAACCAGATGGTCAAATTTCTTCATCTAGATCATGAACGATCGGTTTGAGGCTCTTCATGTTCCCAGAGCAAACAGATGCTATTGGGCTACACTAGCACGCGACAGGGACAAATGGATACGTTACTGGCGCCCGCTCAAGCAAATCAACGACTAACGGGAAGTTAAGTGATTTAAGTGATTTCCATTTCATCATATCCTCTTATTTCTGTTTGTACTTGAGTAGATTACTTTGTATAGATCTTTCACCTCTTTTTGAATTTTTATTAATGAAGCACCATAAGGTAGAGTCGTAGACTTACAAATTTTTGTGCTTGGTTTGCTGTGCTTGGTTTGCTTGGTTGGAGCTCATTTTCTATCTTTTTGAGAATTTTCCATACTGTTTTCCAAAAGGGCTGAACCAGTCGGCATTCTTACCAGCAGTTTATTTGGGTTCATTTCTCGCCACATCCATGCCAACATCAGTTGCTTTTATTTTATTGGATATTGGCCAGTCTCTGTGATGTGAAATGATATCTCATTGTTGTTTTGGTCTGCATCTCCCTGATGATTAGTGATGTAGAGCATTATCTCATGTGCCTTTTTGCCATTCAGATTTCTTCTTTGAGAAAGTTTCTGCTCATTTTTTCGCCCCATTTTGATGGGGTTGGAGGTTTTCTTCTTATGGACTATTACCAGTACTTTGTATATCTTTGATATTAACCCCTTGTTTGATGAGTTTTGGGCGAGTATCCTTTCCCTTTCTGTAGACTCACTTTGTAGTTTGGTCAGTGTTTCTTCTGAGGTGCAGAAGCTTCTTAGTTTAGGATAGTCCCCTTTGTCTACCTCTGCTTTCAATTGCTTGGCCAGTGGCATGTCATCTTTGAAGAAACCACTAGCATCAGTGTCGTGGAGGGTTTTTGCCAGCCCTGCCTTCAACGTACCTTATGGATTCCAGTATGATGTTGAGTTCTTTAATCCATTTTCGTGTTACTTTTGTACATGGTGTTAGGCAGAGATCTGAGCCCATTTTTTTGCATTTAGCTGTCCAGTTTTGCCAGCACACTTTGTTAACAAGGCGTTCCGTGCCCAAGTTCACATTTCTTGCTCCCTTATCAAAGATTTGATGATCATATGTCTGTGAGGAGATGTCAGTATATTCAAGCATGTTCTATTGGTCTGCAGCTGTGCCTTTGTTTCAGTAGCATGCTATTTTTTTTTAACTTTTTATTAGAGAAACACCATAAGGTACAGTTGTAGACATACAAATTTTTGTGCTTGGGTTTCAGTTGACTTCTCGAGAAGTCAACATGACAAATGACCTGGCACCCGAACTGCGCAGGAAGAAGAGAGCGGCTTGGAACGCCTTCAAGGACGTCGAAGAAATAGTTAAGAGGACAAGAACCTATGGCTCTGGGCACATCTCTTTGATTTCACTGTTCTTCCTGCATTAACATATGCCTCAGAGACCTGGGCCCTATGCAAACAGGATGAGAACGCTATTCAGGTCTCCCAAAGAAGAATAGAAAGAGCTATGCTTGGAATATCACGTTTCACTCAAATGAGAGAAAAAAATCCGGAGTTCCGACATCCGTTGAAGATCAAGAGTCAGGGACTCTGTCTCATTTGCCAAGGTGTCAAAAATCAGATGGGCTGGTCACGTAATGAGATTTAAAGATGACCGCTGGACTAGAGCTGTTACTGACTGGATTCCACAGGACGTCAAAAGACCACATGACCGCCCACCTACCAGATGGTCAGACTTCTTCGTCAAGATCATGAACGATCGGTTTGAGGCTCTTCATGTTCCCAGAGCGAACAGATGCCATTGGGCTACACTAGAATGCGACAGAGACAAATGGAGACGTTACTGGTGCCCGCTCGAGCAAATCGACGACTAATGGGAAGTTCAGTGATTAAGTGGGTTTCAGTTATACAATGATCCAGAACCCATCCCTCCACCAGTGCCCATTCTCTATCAATTAAGTTTTTTAAAAATAATTGTTAATGATGCTTAGGGAACTAAAAGAAACAATGGAAAGCAATGCCAATAGAAGACAAGAGGATTTGAAGGCAGAAATGAGGAAAATGCAATCAGAAATGTCAGACCTGAAAAATCTCATAGGCGAATTGAAAAACTCAGTGGAAGGCCTCAGCAGCAGAGTAACATCTGCTGAGAACAGAATCAGTGAGCTCGAAGATGAAGTTCAGAGACTCTCCAGAAAAGAGCAGAATATGGAAAAGAGACTCACAATTCGGGAACAGATGGCAAGAGAAGATCGTGATGAAGCCAAGAGGGGTAACATAAGAATTATTGGAGTCCCAGAGGTACAGGAAGAAAACCGTGATGAAGAAAAAACTGTCAAAGACATCATTGCTACAACATTTCCAGAGCTGAAGAAAACTTGTGACCATATTCAGGAGGCCCGAAGGGTACCAGCTAGAAGAAATCCAAATAAAAATACCCCAAGACACATTCTGATCAAAATTACCAAAACCTTAGACAGAGACAAAATTCTGAAAGCAGCAAGATCGAAGAAAGAAATCTCTTACAAAGGAGCATCCTTAAAATTCACAGCTGATTTTTCTGATGAAACCGTTATGGCCCGAAAACAGTGGTGGGGCATAGTGAAAAAACTTAATGAAATAAATGCCTCCCCAAAAATACTTTACCCAGCGAGACTCTCATTCATAATAGAAGGAACAACACAGAGTTTCACAGACAAACAACAGCTCAGGAACTTCATAGACTCAAAACCGTGGTTACAAGAACATCTAAATGGGCTACTTTAAGGCAAGACAGGCCCCTCAAATACACCAAATTTCAACACAACAATGGGAAATAATCCCATAACAATAATCTCTCTCAATGTCAATGGGCTAAACGCACCAATTAAAAGACATAGAATGGCAGGATGGATTAGAAAATTGAACCCAACATTCTGCTGCCTGCAAGAAACACATCTCAATAATCAAAGCAAACGCAGACTCAGAGTCAAAGGCTGGAAAACAATCCTATAGGCAAACAGCTCCCATAAAAAAGCTGGGGTAGCCATCCTAATATCAGACCACATCGATTTCAGAGTGAGGAAGGTCATAAGAGACAGTGAAGGTCATTTCTTATTGATCAAAGGATCTGTACAACAGGAAGAACTTACAATAATAAATGTATATGCACCTAATGAGAGACCAGCAAAGTACTTAAAACAACTACTTATAGATTTGGAAAAAGACATCAACAGCAACACAATACTAGTGGGAGACTTCAACACTGCTTTGTCACCTCTTGATAGATCAACCAGACTCAAGCTTAGCAAGGACATACTTCATCTGAGGGAAACAATGGAAGAAAGGGACTTAGTAGATATATAAAGGACACTTCATCCACAAAAAGCTGAATACAAATTCTTCTCAAGCGTACATGGAACATTCTCCAAGATAGACCACATGCTGAGCCACAAAACATGCCTCCAATAAATTAAGAAGATAGAGGTTGTATCGACAATCTTCTCAGACCATAATGCGCTGAAATTAGAAGTAAATAACATACAAAAACAGAAAACTAAATCAAACACCTGGAAATTAAACAGTGCTCTACTGAACAACGAGTGGCTTAGACAGGAAATCAAAGAGGAAATCAAAAGATTCCTAGAAACGAATGAAAATGAGGACACGAGTTACCAAAGCTTATGGGACACAGCAAAAGCTGTGTTAAGAGGAAAGTTTATAGCTCTACAAGCATTCCTCAGGAAGGAGGAGCGAGCACACATAAGTAACCTAACCTCACAGCTTAAGAGCTTGGAGAAGGACCAAAAAAAGGAGCACAACCCGAACAGGAGAAAGGAAATAATAAAACTCAGAGCAGAGATTAACGAGATGGAAACCCAAAAAACAATTCGAAAGATCAATGAAACCAAGAGCTGGTTCTTCGAGAAAATTTACAAGATTGCTAAGCCTCTAGCAAAACTCACAAAGAAGGGGAGAGAGAAAACCCTAATAAACCGAATCAGAAATGAAAAGGGGGTCATTACAACAGAAACTACAGAAATTCAAAGGATCCTTAGGGAGTACTTTGAGAAATTGTATGCCACGCAACATCAAAACCTCGAAGAAATGGATAAATTCCTAGACTCCTACAGACTCCAAAGGCTGAACCAAGAAGACCTGGAATACCTGAACAGACCTATCACCATCAAGGAAATTGAAATGGTAATAAAAAGTCTCCCCAAGCACAAAAGTCCTGGTCCGGATGGACTCACTAGTGAATTTTTCCAAATCTTTAAAGAGGACTTACTCCCAATCCTCTTTAAGCTTTTCCACGAAATTGAAATATCAAAAACACTTCCAAACAGTTTCTACGAAGAAAATATCACACTGATACCAAAAGCAGACAGAGATACCACAAAGAAAGAGAATTACAGACCAATATCCCTGATGAACACAGATGCAAAGATCCTCAACAAACTACTAGCAAATAGAATCCAACTACTCATCAAAAAGATCATACACCATGACCAAGTAGGATTCATCCCAGGGATGCAAGGATGGTTCAACATTCGAAATCAATCAACATAATCCATCATATCAAAAAATGAAAAGATAAAAAGCATATGATTATATCAATAGATGCAGAGAAAGCATTTGACAAGATCCAACACCCCTTTATGATGAAAACCCTAGCCAAAATGGGTATAGAGGGGACCTTCCTCAACATAATTAAAGCCATCTACCACAAGCCTACAGCAAGCATCATCCTCAATGGGGAAAAACTGAGAGCCTTCCCCCTAAGGTCGGGGACGAGACAAGGATGCCCACTCTCTCCACTGCTGTTCAATATAGTATTGGAAGTACTTGCAATAGCGATTAGGCAAGAAAAAGATATTAAGGGCATACAGTTAGGAAAGGAAGAAATCAAGCTCTCACTATTCGCAGATGATATGATACTATACTTAGAGAACCCAATAACCTCCACCAAAAAACTCCTAGAAACAATAGACTCGTATAGTAAAGTTGCAGGCTATAAAATCAATACCCAAAAGTCCATGGCATTCCTATATGCAAACAGTGAGAGAGAAGAAAGCAACATGAAAAAAACAATCCCGTTCACAATTGTGCCCCAGAAAATCAAGTACTTAGGAATCAGCTTAACTAAGGAAGTATAGGACCTGTACAAAGAAAACTACAAAACGCTACTTCAGGAAATAAAAGAGGACATGAGGAAATGGAAAGATATCCCCTGCTCATGGGTCGGGAGACTTAACATTGTCAAAATGGCAATACTACCGAAAGCATTGTATAAATTCAATGCAATCCCTATAAGGATACCCACGACATTCTTCAAAGAAATGGAGCAAACACTCCTGAAATTTATATGGAACAATAAGCCCCCACGAATAGCTAAAGCAATTCTTGGGAAAAAGAAAATGGGAGGAATCAACCTCCCGAACTTCAGACTGTACTACAAAGCAGTAATAATTAAACAGCATGGTACTGGAACAAAGGCAGAAATGCAGACCAATGGAACAGGGTTGAATACACTGACATCTCCCCTCAATCATATGAGCATCTAATCTTTGATAAAGGTGCAAGTAATGTGAAGTGGAGTAAGGAAAGCCTCTTTAACAAATTGTGCTGGCATCACTGTACGGCTACATGCAAAAAAATGGGCTCAGAACTCTGCCTAACACCGTGTACAAAAGTAAGATAAAATGGATTAAAGACCTCAACATCAGACCAGAAACCATAAGGTACATTGAAGACAAAGTTGGCAAAACCCTCCATGACATTGAAGCTAATGTTATCTTCAAAGATGCCACGCCACTGGCCGAGCAAGTGAAAACAGAGATAGATAAATGGGACTATCTTAAACTAAGAAGCTTCTGCACCTCCAAAGAAACAGTGACCAAAATACAAAGACAGTCTACAGAATGGAAAGGATATTCGCCGAATACACATCTGACAAGGGGTTGATATCCAGGATATACAAAATACTGGTTAAACTCCACAAGAAGAAAACATCCAACCCCATCCAAAAATGGGGCAATGAAATGAACAGAAACTTTCACAAAGAAGAAATCCGAATGGCAAAAAAGCACATGAGAAAATGCTCTACATCATTAATCATCAGGGAGATGCAGATCAAAACCACAATGAGATACCATCTCACACCTCAGAGACTGGCCCACATTCAAAAGAACAAAAGCAACCGATGCTGGCGCAGATGTGGCGAGAAAGGGACACTCCTTCACTTTTGGTGGGAATGTCGACTGGTTCAGCCCTTCTGGAACACAGTATGGACGATTCTCAAAAAATTAGAAATTGAGCTCCCATTTGACCCAGCAATACCACTCCTGGGAATATATCCCAGAGAGGCTAAAATGTGTAGTCGAAATGACATCTGCACTTGTTTGTTCATTGCAGCAATCTTTACAATAGCCAGAAACTTGAAGAAACCTCAATGCCCAAGAACAGATGACTGGTGAAAGAAACTTTGGTACATCTCCACAATGGAGTACTATGTAGCTCTTAGAAAAGATGATTAATACCCAAGAATAGCTGAGATCAGCACCAGGAGGATTACTCCATAGCTTATTAGCCAGTCGGGCATTCTAGAGGAAAGGGCAGCTCAGATAGAGAAGGGAAGACCAAATAAAGGGTGTTTGGAGGACCCTCCCAGGAGGGGAGATGCATGTCAAAAGTGGACTATGGACTGAACATGTTTGCCACTCAATGCCTATTTTGCAGACCACAACACCCAAAATGAGAGAGAGAACACAGGGGATTGCCCTGCCACAGAGGCAGGGGGGGATGGGGGGTGGGGATGGGGGGGATATTATCCATGGTGGTGGAAAATGGGCACTGGTGGAGGGATGGATATCTGATCATTGTATAATCAAACCCAAGCACAAAAAATTGTAAATCTACAACTATACCTCATGGTGTTTCACTAATAAAAAAAAATAAAAAATATATAAAAAAAGAAAATAAAATAATTGTTAATGAAAAACCACAAGGTACAGTTGTAGATTTACAAATTTTTGTGCTTTGGTTTCAATTGTAAAATGTTCAAACACCCATCCCTCCAACAGTTCCCATTTTCCACCATCACGGGACCCAGTATCCCTCCCACCCCCCATCCCACCATCCCACCCTGCCTCTGTGGCAGGGTATTCCATTTTGTTCTCTCTCTCTCTCCTTTCGGGTGTTGTGGTTTGCAAAAGAGGCATTGAGTGGCAATCATGTTTGGTCTATAGTCTACTTTCAGCATGCTTGCCACATCCTGGGGGATCCTCCCAACACCCTTTATTTCTTGCTCCTTTCTATTTCTGAGCTCCCTTTTTCCCTAGAATGTGTGGTTGGCCTCCAAGCCATGGAGCAAAACTCCTGGTACTAATCTCGGCCACTCTTGGGTGTTAGTCTCCTCTTTTGATACTTTATGTTCCCCAGATGAATGCAATCTTTCTAGGTCTATCCCTCTCTTTCTGACTCATTTCTCTAAACATGATACTTTCCATGTAGTACCACTTGTATGTATATTTCAGGACTTCTTTTCTAACAGCTACATAGTAGTCCATTGTGTAGATGTACCAACGTTTCTTTAACCAGTCATCTGTTCTCGGGCACTCAGTTTTTTTTTACCAGATTCTGCCTATTGTAAAGAGTGCTGCAATGAAAAAACGAGTGCAGATGTCACTTGGACTATACTCTTTTGCTTCTCTGAAATATATTCCCAGGAGTGGTATTGCTGGATCAAATGGGAGCTTGATATCTAATTTATTGAGAATCGCCCATAGTGTTTTCCAGAAGGGCTGAACCAGTCGTCATTCTCACCAGCAGTGAAGGAGGGTCCCTTTCTCGCCACATCTGTGCCAGCACAATTGCATTTGTTCTTTTGGATGGGGGCCAGTCTCTGAGTGAAATGATATATCATTGTTCTTTGGATCTGCATCTCCCTGATGATTAATGATGTAGAGCATTTTCTCATTTGCCTTTTATCCATTCAGATTTCTTCTTTAAGGAAGTTTCTGTTCATTTCGTCACCCCATTTTTTGATGGGGTTGGATGTTTTCTTCTTGTGGAGTTCAACCAGTACTTTGTATATCCATGATATCAACCCCTTGTCGGATGTGTATTCGGCGAATATCCTTTCCCATTCTGTAGACTGTCTTTGTATTTTGGTCACTGTTCCTTTTGAGGTGCAGAAGCTTCTTAGTTTACGATAGTCCCATTTGTCTATCTCTGTTTTCAATTGCTTAGCCAGTGGCATGACATCTTTGAAGATACCATTAGCTTCATTGTCATGGAGGTTTTTGCCAACTTTGTCTTCAATGTACCTTACGGATTCCGGTCTGATGTTGAGATCTTTAATCCATTTTGATGTTACTTTTATACATGGTGTTAGGCAGAGATCTGAGCCAATTTTTTTTGCATGTAACTGTCCAGTTTAGACAGCAGACTTTGTTAACGAGGTTTTCCTTTCTCCACTCCACATTTCTTGCTCCCTTATCAAAGATTCATTGATCATATATTTGCGGGGAGATGTCAGTATATTAAACCATGTTCCATCGGTCTGCAGCTCTGACTTTGTTTCAGTACTATGCTATTTTAATTATTACTGCTTTATATTAGAGATTCAGTCTCTGCCCCCGCGTCTGGGTGTTCCTTCCCGGAGCCCCTTGGAGGGGAGCGGGTTGAGCTTTCCTCCCCACCCCGACCAGGGCTCCGGCAGCCGAAGTCCTCCAGGACCAGCCACCACCATGCTGAGACCACTCTCCGCACACCTTATGGTACTGGCAGAGGGACAAAGCCACGCGGGTTCCGGGGCCGAGACCTCCAAGCCTACTCGAATTGGAGTCGAGAATCTTCCACCCAGATCCTCCAAATTCCAGTAGGCGGGAGTCACACCCACCACATGGCCCCCTGGCGCCGTGTAATCCCATCAGCGGCCAAGACTCAGAGACTATAAAATCCAGATCCCGGACGAGAACAGTGCAGTCTCTGCCCCCGCGCCTGGGTGATCCTTCCCGTAGCCCCTTGGAGGGGAGCGGGTTGAGCTTTCTTCCCCACCCCGACCAGGGCTCCGGCAGCCGAAGACCTCCAGGACCAGCCACCACCATGCTGAGACCACTCTCCGCACACCTTATGGTACTGGCAGAGGGACAAAGCCACGCGGGTTCCGCGGCCGAGACCTCCAAGCCTACTCGAATTGGAGTCGAGCATCTTCCACTCAGATCCTCCAAATTCCAGTAGGCGGGGGTCACACCCACCAACTGGCCCCCTGGCGCCGTGTAATCCCATCAGGGGCCAAGACTCAGAGACTATAAAATCCAGATCCCGGACGAGAACAGTGCAGTCTCTGCCCCCGCGCCTGGGTGTTTCTTCCCGGAGCCCCTTGGAGGGGAGTGGGATGAGCTTTCCTCCCCACCCCGAACAGGGCTCCGGCAGCCGAAGACCTCCAGGACCAGCCACCACCATGCTGAGACCACTCTCCGCACACCTGAAGGTACTGGCAGAGGGACAAAGCCACGAGGGTTCCGGGGCCGAGACCTCCAAGCCTACTCGAATTGGAGTCGAGCATCTTCCACCCAGATCCTCCAAATTCCAGTAGGCGGGGGTCACACCCACTACCTGGCCCCCTGTCGCCATGTAATCCATCACCGGCCAAGACTCAGAGACTATAAAATCCAGATCCCGGACGAGAACAGTGCAGTCTCTGCCCCCGCGCGTGGGTGATCCTTCCCGTAGCCCCTTGGAGGGGAGCGGGTTGAGCTTTCTTCCCCACCCCGACCAGGGCACCGGCAGCCGAAGACCTCCTTGAACAGCCACCACCATGCTGAGACCACTGTCCGCACACCTGAAGGTACTGGCAGAGGGACAAAGCCACGCGGGTTCCGGGGCCGAGACTTCCAAGCCTACTCGAATTGGAGTCGAGCATCTTCCACCCAGATCCTCCAAATTCCAGTAGGCGGGGGTCACACCCACCACCTGGCCCCCTGGCGCCATATAATCCCACCAGCGGCCAAGACTCAGAGACTATAAAATCCAGATCCCGGACGAGAACAGTACAGTCTCTTCCTACGCGCCTGGGATTTCCTTCCCGGAGCCCCTTGGAGGGGAGCGGGTTGAGCTTTCCTCCCCACCCCGACCAGGGCTCCGGCAGCCGAAGTCCTCCAGGACCAGCCACCACCATGCTGAGACCACTCTCCGCACACCTGAAGGTACTGGCAGAGGGACAAAGCCACGCGGGTTCTGAGGCCGAGACCTCCAAGCCTACGCGAATTGGAGTCGAGCATCTTCCACCCCGATCCTCCAAATTCCAGTAGGCGGGGGTCACACCCACCACCTGGCCCCTTGGCGCCGTGTAATCCCATCAGTGGCCAAGACTCAGAGACTATAAAGTCCAGATCCCGGACGAGAACAGTGCAGTCTCTGCCCCCGCGCCTGGGTGTTCCTTCCCGGAGCCCCTTGGAGGGGAGCGGGTTGAGCTTTCTTCCCCACCCCGACCAGGGCTCCGGCAGCCGAAGACCTCCAAGACCAGCCACCACCATGCTGAGACCACTCTCCGCACACCTGAAGGTACTGGCAGAGGGACAAAGCCACGCGGGTTCCGGGGCCGAGACCTCCAAGCCTACTCGAATTGGAGTCGAGCATCTTCCACCCAGATCCTCCAAATTCCAGTAGGCGGGGGTCACACCCACCCCCTGGCCCCCTGGCGCCGTGTAATCCCATCAGCGGCCAAGACTCAGAGACTAAAAAATCCAAATCCCGGACGAGAACAGTGCAGTCTCTGCCCCCGTGCCTGGGTGTTCCTTCCCGGAGCCCCTTAGAGGGGAGCGGGTTGAGCTTTCTTCCCCACCCCGACCAGGGCTCCGGCAGCCGAAGACCTCCAGGACCAGCCACCACCATGCTGAGACCACTCTCCGCACACCTGAAGGTACTGGCAGAGGGACAAAGCCACGCGAGTTCCGGGGCCGAGACCTCCAAGCCTACTCGAATTGGAGTCGAGCATCTTCCACCCAGATCCTCCAAATTCCAGTAGGCGGGGGTCACACCCACCACCTGGCCCCTGGCGCCGTGTAATCCCATCAGCGGCCAAGACTCAGAGACTATAAAATCCAGATCCCGGACGAGAACAGTGCAGTCTCTGCCCCCGCGCCTGGGTGTTCCTTCCCGGAGCCCCTTGGAGGGGAGCGGGTTGAGCTTTCTTCACCACCCCGACCAGGGCTCCGGCAGCCGAAGACCTCCCTGACCAGCCACCACCATGCTGAGACCATTCTCCGCACACCAGAAGGTACTGGCAGAGGGACAAAGCCACGCGGGTTCCGGGGCCGAGACCTCCAAGCCTACTCGAATTGGAGTCGAGCATCTTCCACCCAGATCCTCCAAATTCCAGTAGGCGGGGGTCACACCCACCACCTGGCCCCCTGGCGCCGTGTAATCCCATCAGCGGCCAAGACTCAGAGATTATAAAATCCAGATCCCGGACGAGAACAGTGCAGTCTCTGCCCCCGCGCCTGGGTGTTCCTTCCCGGAGCCCCTTGGAGGGGAGCGGGTTGAGCTTTCTTCCCCACCCCGACCAGGGCTCCGGCAGCCGAAGACCTCCAAGACCAGCCACCAACATGCTGAGACCACTCTCCGCACACCTGATGGTACTGGCAGAGGGACAAAGCCACGCGGGTTCCGGGGCCGAGACCTCCAAGCCTACTCGAATTGGAGTCGAGCATCTTCCACCCAGATCCTCCAAATTCCAGTAGGCGGGGGTCACACCCACCCCCTGGCCCCCTGGCGCCGTGTAATCCCATCAGCGGCCAAGACTCAGAGACTAAAAAATCCAAATCCCGGACGAGAACAGTGCAGTCTCTGCCCCCGGTGCCTGGGTGTTCCTTCCCGGAGCCCCTTAGAGGGGAGCGGGTTGAGCTTTCTTCCCCACCCCGACCAGGGCTCCGGCAGCCGAAGACCTCCAGGACCAGCCACCACCATGCTGAGACCACTCTCCGCACACCTGAAGGTACTGGCATAGGGACAAAGCCAGGCGGGTTCCGGGGCCGAGACCTCCAAGCCTACTCGAATTGGAGTCGAGCATCTTGCACCCAGATCCTCCAAATTCCAGTAGGCGGGGGTCACACCCACCACCTGGCCCCTGGCGCCGTGTAATCCCATCAGCGGCCAAGACTCAGAGACTATAAAATCCAGATCCCGAACGAGAACAGTGCAGTCTCTGCCCCCGCGCCTGGGTGTTCCTTCCCGGAGCCCCTTGGAGGGGAGCGGGTTGAGCTTTCTTCCCCACCCCGACCAGGGCTCCGGCAGCCGAAGACCTCCCGGACCAGCCACCACCATGCTGAGACCACTCTCCGCACACCAGAAGGTACTGGCAGAGGGACCAAGCCACGCGGGTTCCGGGGCCGAGACCTCCAAGCCTACTCGAATTGGAGTCGAGCATCTTCCACCCAGATCCTCCAAATTCCAGTAGGCGGGGGTCACACCCACCACCTGGCCCCCTCTCGCCGTGTAATCCCATCAGCGGCCAAGACTCAGAGATTATAAAATCCAGATCCCGGACGAGAACAGTGCAGTCTCTGCCCCCGCGCCTGGGTGTTCCTTCCCGGAGCCCCTTGGAGGGGAGCGGGTTGAGCTTTCTTCCCCACTCCGACCAGGGCTCCGGCAGCCGAAGACCTCCAGGACCAGCCACCACCATGCTGAGACCACTCTCCGCACACCTGATGGTACTGGCAGAGGGAGAAAGCCACACGGTTTCAGGGGCCGAGACCTCCAAGCCTACTCGAATTGGAGTCGAGCATCTTCCACCCAGATCCTCCAAATTCCAGTAGGCGGGGGTCACACCCACCACCTGGCCCCCTGGCGCCGTGTAATCCCATCAGCGGCCAAGACTCAGAGACTATAAAATCCAGATCCCGGACGAGAACAGTGCAGTCTCTGCCCCCGCGCCTGGGTGTTCCTTCCCGGAGCCCTTCGAGGGGAGCGGGTTGAGCATTCCTCCCCACCCGGACCAGGGCTCCGGCAGCCGAAGACCTCCAGGACCAGCCACCACCATGCTGAGTCCACTCTCCGCACACCTGAAGGTACTGGCAGAGAGACAAAGCCACGCGGGTTCCGGGGCCGAGACCTCCAAGCCTACTCGAATTGGAGTCGAGGCACGAATCTCACCATGCTGTTTTCGACACCGGAGAAGAATTTTCCCTCGGAACATGCGATAAAAGAGGTGTTGGAGGCGTCGGTGTCCTTGTCAACACAAACTTGGCGAAGAGCATTGATTCATTCGAATGCCTAACAACCCGAATCGGACGTTTACATTTGAATAGATGTGGCTCACTGCCTGCAGTTTCTATCTTCGTTGTCTACGCACCAACATCTCATTATGATGAAAGAGAAATCGAGAAGTTCTACATGGAGTTAGAGAAGTTCTATAAAGAATACCACACCTTCTACAAGATCATTGTGGGTGATTTTAATGCCTAGATAGGACCGAGAAATCAGTTGAAGAACTTCACATCGGGACCCATGGTCTAGAATGGAACGAACAGGGTGAGAGACTGTCTGAGTTCATCATGTCGACCAAGACCATTCGTGGTAACTCAGAGTTCCAGAAGGCAGAATCTAAACGAAGGACATGGGAGTCTCCCGGTGGACAATTCCACAACGAAATAGACCACATCATATTCAATCGACGGTTTTGCCTGACTGATGTCGCTGTTGTCCCAAAATTTCGAACGGGATCGGACCACCGTCTCCTTCGTGCAAAATTCTACTTCACAGAGCAGGGAGAAAGGGCTGCAAAGTTCAAAAAGAGAACTCCCAGAATGACCACCAACTGGGAACTCTTTGGTACTATTGCGGCAACATGGGAAGATGCCATTGTTGACAACATTGACGAGGAATACGATCGACTGGTTCAGCACCTCCATGAATGTGCGAGGAACGCCAAGAGAGAGATAGCCACAAAAAGTCGCCTATCTTCGAAAACTCTTGAGCTAATTCGCCAGCGTGGTTTGGCGCATGCCTCAGGCAACCGCAAGCTAACGTCCGAGCTTGCAAAGCAGTGCAGAGATGCGATCAAGGAAGACCTCAAAGAGAGAAGAGCAGAAGTACTGATAGATGCGGCAGAAGCCGGGAAAAGTATTCGTAACGCCTGCCTGTCCTTCGCCAACTATAAGACCAAGATGACTGCCCTCCGACGTCCTGATGGATCCATCACATCCTCCAGAACGGCAATGGAGAAGATTATCCATGACTTCTACTCAAATCTCTTCGATAGCCATGTCCACTTGCCGACATACCAAATTCCACAGGATGGGTATGTCGTTCCTAACGTTCTCCCTTTCGAAATCCGACACCCCATTTCGTTGGTAAAGAAGCAAACAGCACCCGGCCCAGACAAGGTCAGACCTGAACACCTGAAGAACCTGCCGTCAGTACTCATCAATACACTGGCTCGGCTCTTCACTCGCTACCTGTCTGAATGCAAGGTTCCGTCCCAATGGAAAACCAGCAGGACCGTACTACTGTTCAAGAAGGGAGACATCCATGACATAGGCAACTATCACCCGATCTGCCTATTGTCTGTCATCTACAAGCTGTTCACTCGAGTCATCCTGAATAGGATTGGCAGAACACTAGATGAAGGACAACCATGCGAGCAAGCAGGGTTCCGCAAAGGATTCAGCACCATCGACCATATCCACACGGTAACCAAGCTCATTGAGGTTTCTCGGGAGTTCAAGATGCCGCTCTGCTTAACGTTCATTGATTTAAAGAAGGCCTTTGATTCTGTTGAGACGGAAGCGGTCATTGAAGGCCTAGCCAATCAGGGCATTGAAGCCCAATACATCAGGATCCTCCGTGAGCTGTATTGCGGATTCACTACCAGGATCTCACCATTCTACAAAGAAGTGATCGTTGATGTCAAGAGAGGGGTGCGGCAGGGTGATACCATTTCACCGAAACTCTTCAGTGCCACCCTCGAGAAAATCATGCGACGACTGGAATGGGAAGGAATGGGAGTGAAGATAGATGGTCGGCAACTACACCACCTCCGCTTTTCTGATGACATTGTTTTAATAACACCAAACATCAGCCAAGCGGCACAAATGCTGGCCGACTTTGACCATGAGTGTGGAAAGGTAGGACTACAGCTGAATCTTACGAAGACAATGTTTATGAGAAACAGCCTTGTTCCTGACGCCCCATTCGCTCTCAATGGAACGACCATCTCCGAATAAAACAGCTATGTGTACCTAGGTCTTCCACCCAGATCCTCCAAATTCCAGTAGGCGGGGGTCACACCCACCACCTGGCCCCCTGGCGCCGTGTAATCCCATCAGCGGCCAAGACTCAGAGACTATAAAATCCAGATCCCGGACGAGAACAGTGCAGTCTCTGCCCCCGCGCCTGGGTGTTCACTCCCGGAGCCCCTTGGAGGGGAGCGGGTTGAGCTTTGCTCCCCACCCCGACCAGGGCTCCGGCAGCCGAAGGCCTCCAGGACCGGCCACCACCATGCTGAGACCACTCTCCGCACACCTGAAGGTACTGGGAGAGGGACAAAGCCACGCGGGTTCCGAGGCCGAGACCTCCAAGCCTACTCGAATTGGAGTCGAGCATCTTCGACCCAGATCCTCCAAATTCCAGTAGGCGGGGGTCACACCCACCACCTGGCCCCCTGGCGCCGTGTAATCCCATCAGCGACCAAGACTCAGAGACTATAAAATCCAGATCCCGGACGAGAACAGTGCAGTCTCTGCCCCCGCGTCTGGGTGTTCCTTCACGGAGCCCCTTGGAGGGGAGCGGGTTGAGCTTTCTTCCCCACCCCGACCAGGGCTCCGGCAGCCGTAGACCTCCAGGACCGCCTCCACCATGCTGAGACCACTCTCCGCACACCTGAAGGTAATGGCAGAGGGACAAAGCCACGCGGGTTCCGGGGCCGAGACCTCCAAGCCTACTTGAATTGGAGTCGAGCATCTTCCACCCAGATCCTCCAAATTCCAGTAGGCGGGGGTCACACCCACCACCTGGCCCCCTGGCGCCGTGTAATCCCATCAGCGACCAAGACTCAGAGACTATAAAATCCAGATCCCGGACGAGAACAGTGCAGTCTCTGCCCCCGCGCCTGGGTGTTCCTTCCCGGAGCCGCTTGGAGGGGAGCGGGTTGAGCTTTCTTCCCCACCCCGACCAGCGCGCCGGCAGCCGCAGACCTCCAGGACCAGCCACCACCATGCTGAGACCACTCTCCGCACACCTGATGGTACTGGCAGAGGGACAAAGCCACGCGGGTTCCGGGGCCGAGACCTCCAAGCCTACTCGAATTGGAGTCGAGCATCTTCCACCCAGATCCTCCAAATTCCAGTAGGCGGGGGTCACACCCACCACCTGGCCCCCTGGCGCCGTGTAATCCCATCAGCGGCCAAGACTCAGAGACTATAAAATCCAGATCCAGGACGAGAACAGTGCAGTCTCTGCCCCCGCGCCTGGGTGTCCGTTCCCGGAGCCCCATGGAGGGGAGCGGGTTGAGCTTTCTTCCCCACCCCGACCAGGGCTCAGGCAGCCGAAGACCTCCAGGACCAGCCACCACCATGCTGAGACCACTCTCCGCACACCTTATGGTACTGGCAGAGGGACAAAGCCACGCGGGTTCCGGGGCCGAGACCTCCAAGCCTACTTGAATTGGAGTCGAGCATCTTCCACCCAGATCCTCCAAATTCCAGTAGGCGGGGGTCACACCCACCACCTGGCCCCCTGGGGCCGTGTAATCCAATCAGCGGCCAAGACTCAGAGACTATAAAATCCAGATCCCGGAAGAGAACAGTGCAGTCTCTGCCTCCGCGCCTGGGTGTTCCTTCCCGGAGCCCTTCAAGGGGAGCGGGTTGAGCTTTCCTCCCCACCCCGACCAGGGCTCCGGCAGCCGAAGACCTCCAGGACCAGCCACCACCATGCTGAGACCACTCTCCGCACACCTGAAGGTACTGGCAGAGGGACAAAGCCACGCGGGTTCCGGGGCCGAGACCTCCAAGCCTACTCGAATTGGAGTCGAGCATCTTCCACCCAGATCCTCCAAATTCCAGTAGGCGCGGGTCACACCCACCACCTGGCCCCCTGGCGCCGAGTAATCCCATCAGCGACCAAGACTCAGAGACTATAAAATCCAGATCCCGGACGAGAACAGTGCAGTCTCTGCCCCCGCGCCTGGGTGTTCCTTCCCGGAGCCCCTTGGAGGGGAGCGGGTTGAGCTTTCTTCCCCACCCCGACCAGGGCTCCGGCAGCCGCAGACCTCCAGGACCAGCCACCACCATGCTGAGACCACTCTCCGCACACCTGATGGTACTGGCAGAGGGACAAAGCCACGCGGGTACCGGGGCCGAGACCTCCAAGCCTACTCGAATTGGAGTCGAGCATCTTCCACCCAGATCCTCCAAATTCCAGTAGGCGGGGGTCACACCCACCACCTGGCCCCCTGGCGCCGTGTAATCCCATCAGCGGCCAAGACTCAGAGACTATAAAATCCAGATCCCGGACGAGAACAGTGCAGTCTCTGCCCCCGCGCCTGGGTGTTCCTTCCCGGAGCTCCTTGGAGGGGAGCAGGTTGAGCTTTCCTCCCCACCCCGACCAGGGCTCCGGCAGCCGAAGACCTCCAGTACCAGCCACCACTATTCTGAGACCACTCTCCGCACACCTGAAGGTAGTGGCAGAGGGACAAAGCCACGCGGGTTCCGGGGCCGAGACCTCCAAGCCTACTCAAATTGGAGTCGAGCAACTTCCACCCAGATCCTCCAAATTCCAGTAGGCGCGGGTCACACCCACCACCTTGCTCCCTGGCGCCGTGTAATCCCATCAGCGGCCAAGACTCAGAGACTATAAAATCCAGAACCCGGACGAGAACAGTGCAGTCTCTGCCTCCGTGCCTGGGTGTTCCTTCCCGGAGCCCCTTGGAGGGGAGCGGGTTGAGCTTTCTTCCCCACCCCGACCAGGGCTCCGGCAGCCGAAGACCTCCAGGACCAGCCACCACCATGCTGAGACCACTCTCCGCACACCTGAAGGTACTGGCATAGGGACAAAGCCAGGCGGGTTCCGGGGCCGAGACCTCCAAGCCTACTCGAATTGGAGTCGAGCATCTTCCACCCAGATCCTCCAAATTCCAGTAGGCGGGGGTCACACCCACCACCTGGCCCCCTGGCGCCGTGTAATTCCATCAGCGACCAAGACTCAGAGACTATAAAATCCAGATCCCGGACGAGAACAGTGCAGTCTCTGCCCCCGCGTCTGGGTGTTCCTTCCCGGAGCCCCTTGGAGGGGAGCGGGTTGAGCTTTCTTCCCCACCCCGACCAGGGCTCCGGCAGCCGTAGACCTCCAGGACCGCCTCCACCATGCTGAGACCACTCTCCGCACACCTGAAGGTAATGGCAGAGGGACAAAGCCACGCGGGTTCCGGGGCCGAGACCTCCAAGCCTACTTGAATTGGAGTCGAGCATCTTCCACCCAGATCCTCCAAATTCCAGTAGGCGGGGGTCACACCCACCACCTGGCCCCCTGGCGCCGTGTAATCCCATCAGCGACCAAGACTCAGAGACTATAAAATCCAGATCCCGGACGAGAACAGTGCAGTCTCTGCCCCCGCGCCTGGGTGTTCCTTCCCGGAGCCGCTTGGAGGGGAGCGGGTTGAGCTTTCTTCCCCACCCCGACCAGCGCGCCGGCAGCCGCAGAACTCCAGGACCAGCCACCACCATGCTGAGACCACTCTCCGCACACCTGATGGTACTGGCAGAGGGACAAAGCCACGCGGGTTCCGGGGCCGAGACCTCCAAGCCTACTCGAATTGGAGTCGAGCATCTTCCACCCAGATCCTCCAAATTCCAGTAGGCGGGGGTCACACCCACCACCTGCCCCCCTGGCGCCGTGTAATCCCATCAGCGGCCAAGACTCAGAGACTATAAAATCCAGATCCAGGACGAGAACAGTGCAGTCTCTGCCCCCGCGCCTGGGTGTCTGTTCCCGGAGCCCCATGGAGGGGAGCGGGTTGAGCTTTCTTCCCCACCCCGACCAGGGCTCCGGCAGCCGAAGACCTCCAGGACCAGCCACCACCATGCTGAGACCACTCTCCGCACACCTTATGGTACTGGCAGAGGGACAAAGCCACGCGGGTTCCGGGGCCGAGACCTCCAAGCCTACTTGAATTGGAGTCGAGCATCTTCCACCCAGATCCTCCAAATTCCAGTAGGCGGGGGTCACACCCACCACCTGGCCCCCTGGGGCCGTGTAATCCAATCAGCGGCCAAGACTCAGAGACTATAAAATCCAGATCCCGGAAGAGAACAGTGCAGTCTCTGCCTCCGCGCCTGGGTGTTCCTTCCCGGAGCCCTTCAAGTGGAGCGGGTTGAGCTTTCCTCCCCACCCCGACCAGGGCTCCGGCAGCCGAAGACCTCCAGGACCAGCCACCACCATGCTGAGACCACTCTCCGCACACCTGAAGGTACTGGCAGAGGGACAAAGCCACGCGGGTTCCGGGGCCGAGACCTCCAAGCCTACTCGAATTGGAGTCGAGCATCTTCCACCCAGATCCTCCAAATTCCAGTAGGCGCGGGTCACACCCACCACCTGGCCCCCTGGCGCCGTGTAATCCCATCAGCGACCAAGACTCAGAGACTATAAAATCCAGATCCCGGACGAGAACAGTGCAGTCTCTGCCCCCGCGCCTGGGTGTTCCTTCCCGGAGCCCCTTGGAAGGGAGCGGGTTGAGCTTTCTTCCCCACCCCGACCAGCGCGCCGGCAGCCGCAGACGTCCAGGACCAGCCACCACCATGCTGAGACCACTCTCCGCACACCTGATGGTACTGGCAGAGGGACAAAGCCACGCGGGTTCCGGGGCCGAGACCTCCAAGCCTACTCGAATTGGAGTCGAGCATCTTCCACCCAGATCCTCCAAATTCCAGTAGGCGGGGGTCACACCCACCACCTGGCCCCCTGGCGCCGTGTAATCCCATCAGCGGCCAAGACTCAGAGACTATAAAATCCAGATCCCGGACGAGAACAGTGCAGTCTCTGCCCCCGCGCCTGGGTGTTCCTTCCCGGAGCTCCTTGGAGGGGAGCAGGTTGAGCTTTCCTCCCCACCCCGACCAGGGCTCCGGCAGCCGAAGACCTCCAGTACCAGCCACCACTATTCTGAGACCACTCTCCGCACACCTGAAGGTAGTGGCAGAGGGACAAAGCCACGCGGGTTCCGGGGCCGAGACCTCCAAGCCTACTCAAATTGGAGTCGAGCAACTTCCACCCAGATCCTCCAAATTCCAGTAGGCGCGGGTCACACCCACCACCTGGCTCCCTGGCGCCATGTAATCCCATCAGCGGCCAAGACTCAGAGACTATAAAATCCAGAACCCGGACGAGAACAGTGCAGTCTCTGCCTCCGTGCCTAGGTGTTCCTTCCCGGAGCCCCTTGGAGGGGAGCGGGTTGAGCTTTCTTCCCCACCCCGACCAGGGCTCCGGCAGTCAAAGACCTCCAGGACCAGCCACCACCATGCTGAGACCACTCTCCGCACACCTGAAGGTAGTGGCAGAGGGACAAAGCCACGCGGGTTCCGGGGCCGAGACCTCCAAGCCTACTCAAATTGGAGTCGAGCAACTTCCACCCAGATCCTCAAAATTCCAGTAGGCGGGGGTCACACCCACCACCTGGCTCCCTGGCGCCGTGTAATCCCATCAGCGGCCAAGATTCAGAGACTATAAAATCCAGATCCCGGACGAGAACAGTGCAGTATCTGCCCCCGCGCCTGGGTGTTCCTTCCCGGAGCTCCTTGGAGGGGAGCGGGTTGAGCTTTCCTCCCCACCCCGACCAGGGCTCCGGCAGCCGAAGACCTCAAGGACCAGCCACCACCATTCTGAGACCACTCTCCGCACACCTGAAGGTACTGGCAGAGGGACAAAGCCACGCAGGTTCCGGTGCCGAGACCTCCAAGCCTACTCGAATTGGAGTCGAGCATCTTCCACCCAGATCCTCCAAATTCCAGTAGGCGGGGGTCACACCCACCACCTGGCCCCCTGGCGCCGTGTAATTCCATCAGCGACCAAGACTCAGAGACTATAATATCCAGATCCCGGACGAGAACAGTGCAGTCTCTGCCCCCGCGCCTGGGTGTTCCTTCCCGGAGCCCCTTGGAGGGGAGCGGGTTGAGCTTTCTTCACCACCCCGACCAGGGCTCCGGCAGCCGAAGACCTCCAGGACCGCCCCACCATGCTGAGACCACTCTCCGCACACCTGAAGGTAATGGCAGAGGGACAAAGTCACGCGGGTTCCGGGGCCGAGACCTCCAAGCCTACTCGAATTGGAGTCGAGCATCTTCCACCCAGATCCTCCAAATTCCAGTAGGCGGGGGTCACACCCACCACCTGGCCCCCTGACGCCGTGTAATCCCATCAGCGGCCAAGACTCAGAGACTATAAAATCTAGATCCAGGACGAGAACAGTGCAGTCTCTGCCCCCGCGCCTGGGTGTCCGTTCCCGGAGCCCCATGGAGGGGAGCGGGTTGAGCTTTCTTCCCCACCCCGACCAGGGCTATGGCAGCCGAAGACCTCCAGGACCAGCCACCACCATGCTCAGACCACTCTCCGCACACCTTATGGTACTGGCAGAGGGACAAAGCCACGCGGGTTCCGGGGCCGAGACCTCCAAGCCTACTCGAATTGGAACCGAGCATCTTCCACCCAGTTCCTCCAAATTCCAGTAGGCGGGGGTCACACCCACCACCTGGCCCCCTGGGGCCGTGTAATCCCATCAGCGGCCAAGACTCAGAGACTATAAAATCCAGATCCCGGAAGAGAACAGTGCAGTCTCTGCCTCCGCGCCTGGGTGTTCCTTCCCGGAGCCCTTCAAGGGGATCGGGTTGAGCTTTCCTCCCCACCCCGACCAGGGCTCCGGCAGCCGAAGACCTCCAGGACCAGCCACCACCATGCTGAGACCACTCTCAGCACACCTGAAGGTACTGGCAGAGGGACAAAGCCACGCGGGTTCCGGGGCCGAGACCTCCAAGCCTACTCGAATTGGAATCGAGCATCTTCCACCCAGATCCTCCAAATTCCAGTAGGCGGGGGTCACACCCACCACCTGGCCCCCTAGCGCCGTGTAATCCCATCAGCGGCCAAGACTCAGAGACTATAAAATCCAGATCCCGGACGAGAACAGTGCAGTCTCTGCCCCCGCGCCTGGGTGTTCCTTCCCGGAGCCCCTTGGAGGGGAGCGGGTTGAGCTTTCTTCCCCACCCCGACCAGCGCTCCGGCAGCCGCAGACCTCCAGGACCAGCCACCACCATGCTGAGACCACTCTCCGCACACCTGATGGTACTGGCAGAGGGACAAAGCCACGCGGGTTCCGGGGCCGAGACCTCCAAGCCTACTCGAATTGGAGTCGAGCATCTTCCACCCAGATCCTCCAAATTCCAGTAGGCGCGGGTCACACCCACCACCTGGCCCCCTGGCGCCGTGTAATCCCATCAGCGGCCAAGACTCAGAGACTATAAAATCCAGATCCCGGACGAGAACAGTGCAGTCTCTGCCCCCGCGCCTGGGTGTTCCTTCCCGGAGCCCCTTGGAGGGGAGCGGGTTGAGCTTTCTTCCCCACCCCGACCAGGTCTCCGGCAGCCGTAGACCTCCAGGACCGCCACCACCATGCTGAGACCACTCTCCGCACACCTGAAGGTAATGGCAGAGGGACAAAGCCACGCGGGTTCCGGGGCCGAGACCTCCAAGCCTACTCGAATTGGAGTCGAGCATCTTCCACCCAGATCCTCCAAATTCCAGTAGGCGGGGGTCACACCCACCACCTGGCCCCCTGTCGCCGTGTAATCCCATCAGCGGCCAAGATTGAGAGACTATAAAATCCAGATCCCGGACGAGAACAGTGCAGCCTCTTCCCCCGCGCCTGGGTGTTCGTTCCCGGAGCCCCATGGAGTGGAGCGGGTTGAGCTTTCTTCCGCACCCCGACCAGGGCTATGGCAGCCGAAGACCTCCAGGACCAGCCACCACCATGCTGAGACCACTCTCCGCACACCTTATGGTACTGGCAGAGGGACAAAGCAACGCGGGTTCCGGGGCCGAGACCTCCAAGCCTACTCGAATTGGAGTCGAGCATCTTCCACTCAGATCCTCCAAATTCCAGTAGGCGGGAGTCACACCCACCACCTGGTCCCATGGCGCCGTGTAATGCCATCAGCGGCCAAGACTCAGAGACTATAAAATCCAGATCCCGGACGAGAACAGTGCAGTCTCTGCCCCCGCGCCTGGGTGTTCCTTCCCGGGGCTCCTTGGAGGGGAGCGGTTTGAGCTTTGCTCCCCACCCCGACCAGGGCTCCGGCAGCCGAAGTCCTCCCGGACCAGCCACCACCGTTCTGAGACCACTTTCCGCACACCTGAAGGTAGTGGCAGAGGGACAAAGCCACGCGGGTTCCGGGGCCGAGACCTCCAAGCCTACTCGAATTGGAGTCGAGCAACTTCCACCCAGATCCTCCAAATTCCAGTAGGCGGGGGTCACACCCACCACCTGGCTCCCTGGCGCCATGTAATCCCATCAGCGGCCAAGACACAGAGACTATAAAATCCAGATCCCGGACGAGAACAGTGCAGTCTCTGCCCCCGCGCCTGGGTGTTCCTTCCCGGAGCCCCTTGGAGGGGAGCGGGTTGAGCTTTCTTCCCCACCCCGACCAGGGCTCCGGCAGCCGAAGACCTCCAGGACCAGCCACCACCATGATGAGACCACTCTCCGCACACCTGAAGGTACTGTCAGAGGGACAAAGCCACGCGGGTTCCGGGGCCGAGACCTCCAAGCCTACTCGAATTGGAGTCGAGCATCTTCCACCCAAATCCTCCAAATTCCAGTAGGCGGGGGTCACACCCACCACCTGGCCCCCTGGCGCCGTGTAATCCCATCAGCGACCAAGACTCAGAGACTATAAAATCCAGATCCCGGACGAGAACAGTGCAGTCTCTGCCCCCGCGCCTGGGTGTTCCTTCCCGGAGCCCCTTGGAGGGGAGCGGGTTGAGCTTTCTTCCCCACCCCGACCAGGGCTCCGGCAGCTGTAGACCTAAAGGACCGCCACCACCATGCTGAGACCACTCTCCGCACAGCTGAAGGTAATGGCAGAGGGACAAAGCCACGCGGGTTCCGGGGCCGAGACCTCCAAGCCTACTCGAATTGGAGTCGAGCATCTTCCACCCAGATCCTCCAAATTCCAGTAGGCGGGGGTCACACCCACCACCTGGCCCCCTGTCGCCGTGTAATCCCATCAGCGGCCAAGACTCAGAGACTATAAAATCCAGATCCCGGACGAGAACAGTGCAGTCTCTGTCCCCGCGCCTGGGTGTTCCTTCCCGGAGTCCCTTGGAGGGGAGCGGGTTGAGCTTTCTTCCCCACCCCGACCAGGGCTCCGGCAGCCGAAGACCTCCAGGACCAGCCACCACCATGCTGAGACCACTCTCCGCACACCTGAAGGTACTGGCAGAGGGACAAAGCCACGCGGGTTCCGGGGCCGAGACCTCCAAGCCTACTCGAATTGGAGTCGAGCATCTTCCACCCAGATCCTCCAAATTCCAGTAGGCGCGGGGCACACCCACCACCTGGCCCCCTGGCGCCGTGTAATCCCATCAGCGGCCAAGACTCAGAGACTATAAAATCCAGATCCCGGACGAGAACAGTGCAGTCTCTGCCCCCGCGCCTGGGTGTTCCTTCCCGGAGCCCCTTGGAGGGGAGCGGGTTGAGCTTTCTTCCCCACCCCGACCAGCGCTCCGGCAGCCGAAGACCTCCAGGACCAGCCACCACCATGCTGAGACCACTCTCCGCACACCTGATCGTACTGGCAGAGGGACAAAGCCACGCGGGTTCCGGGGCCGAGACCTCCAAGCCTACTAGAAATGGAGTTGAGCATCTTCCACCAGGATCCTCCAAATTCCAGTAGGCGGGGGTCACACCCACCACCTGGCCCCCTGGCGCCGTGAAATAACATCAGCGGCCAAGACTCAGAGACTATTAAATCCAGATCACGGACGAGAACAGTGCAGTCTCTGCCCCCGCGCCTGGGTGTTCCTTCCCGTAGCCCCTTGGAGGGGAGCGGGTTGAGCTTTCTTCCCCACCCCGACCAGGTCTCTGGCAGCCGTAGACCTCCAGGACCGCCAACACAATGCTGAGACCACTCTCCGCACACATGAAGGTAATGGCAGAGGGACAAAGCCACGCGGGTTCCGGGGCCGAGACCTCCAAGCCTACTCGAATTGGAGTCGAGCATCTTCCACCCAGATCCTCCAAATTCCAGTAGGCGGGGGTCACACCGACCACCTGGCCCCCTGTCGCCGTGTAATCCCATCATCGGCCATGATTCAGAGACTATAAAATCCAGATCCCGGACGAGAACAGTGCAGTCTCTGCCCCCGCGCCTGGGTGTTCGTTCCCGGAGCCCCATGGAGGGGAGCGGGTTGAGCTTTCTTCCGCACCCCGACCAGGGCTATGGCAGCCGAAGACCTCCAGGACCAGCCACCACCATGCTGAGACCACTCTCCGCACACCTTATGGTACTGGCAGAGGGACAAAGCCACGCGGGTTCCGGGGCCGAGACCTCCAAGCCTACTCGAATTGGAGTCGAGCATCTTCCACCCAGATCCTCCAAATTCCAGTAGGCGGGGGTCACACCCACCACCTGGCCCCCTGGCGCCGTGTAATCCCATCAGCGGCCAAGACTCAGAGACTATAAAATCCAGATCCCGGAAGAGAACAGTGCAGTCTCTGCCTCCGCGCCTCGGTGTTCCTTCCCGGAGCCCTTCAAGGGGAGCGGGTTGAGCTTTCCTCCCCACCCCGACCAGGGCTCCGGCAGCCGAAGACCTCCAGGACCAGCCACCACCATGCTGAGACCACTCTCCGCACACCTGAAGGTACTGGCAGAGGGACAAAGCCACGCGGGTTCCGGGACCGAGACCTCCAAGCCTACTCGAATTGGAGTCGAGCATCTTCCACCCAGATCCTCCAAATTCCAGTAGGCGAGGGTCACACCCACCACCTGGCCTCCTGGCGCCGTGTAATCCCATCAGCGGCCAAGACTCAGAGACTATAAAATCCAGATCCCGGACGAGAACAGTGCAGTCTCTGCCCCCGCGCCTGGGTGTTCCTTCCCGGAGTCCCTTGGAGGGGAGCGGGTTGACCTTTCTTCCCCACCCCGACCAGGGCTCCGGCAGCCGAAGACCTCCAGGACCAGCCACCACCATGCTCAGACCACTCTCCGCACACCTGATGGTACTGGCAGAGGGACAAAGCCACGCGGGTTCCGGGGCCGAGACCTCCAAGCCTACTCGAATTGGAATCGAGCATCTTCCACCCAGTTCCTCCAAATTCCAGTAGGCGGGGGTCACACCCACCACCTGGCCCCCTGGGGCCGTGTAATCCCATCAGCGGCCAAGACTCAGAGACTATAAAATCCAGATCCCGGAAGAGAACAGTGCAGTCTCTGCCTCCGCGCCTGGGTGTTCCTTCCCGGAGCCCTTCAAGGGGAGCGGGTTGAGCTTTCCTCCCCACCCCGACCAGGGCTCCGGCAGCCGAAGACCTCCAGGACCAGCCACCACCATTCTGAGACCACTCTCCGCACACCTGAAGGTACTGGCAGAGGGACAACGACACGCGGGTTCCGGGGCCGAGACCTCCAAGCCTACTCGAATTGGAGTCGAGCATCTTCCACCCAGATCCTCCAAATTCCAGTAGGCGGGGGTCACACCCACCACCTGGCCCCCTGGTGCCGTGTAATCCCATCAGCGGCCAAGACTCAGAGACTATAAAATCCAGATCCCGGACGAGAACAGTGCAGTCTCTGCCCCCGCGCCTGGGTGTTCCTTCCCGGAGCCCCTTGGAGGGGAGCGGGTTGAGCTTTCTTCCCCACCCCGACCAGCGCTCCGGCAGCCGCAGACCTCCAGGACCAGCCACCACCATGCTGAGACCACTCTCCGCACACCTGATGGTACTGGCAGAGGGACAAAGCCACGCGGGTTCCGGGGCCGAGACCTCCAAGCCTACTCGAATTGGAGTCGAGCATCTTCCACCCAGATCCTCCAAATTCCAGTAGGCGGGGGTCACACCCACCACCTGGCCCCCTGGCGCCGTGTAGTCCCATCAGCGGCCAAG
This sequence comes from Sorex fumeus, assembly GCF_029834395.1. Taxonomy (NCBI): domain Eukaryota; kingdom Metazoa; phylum Chordata; class Mammalia; order Eulipotyphla; family Soricidae; genus Sorex; species Sorex fumeus. Next base: position 300,257 of record NW_026606260.1, read on the forward strand.
ACTCAGAGACTATAAAATCCAGATCCCGGACGAGAACAGTGCAGTCTCTGACCCCGCTCCTGGGTTTTCCTTCCCGGAGCTCCTTGGAGGGGAGCGGGTTGAGCTTTCCTCCCCACCCCGACCAGGGCTCCGGCAGCCGAAGACCTCCAGGACCAGCCACCACCATTCTGAGACCACTCTCCGCACACCTGAAGGTAGTGGCAGAGGGACAAAGCCACGCGGGTTCCGGGGCCGAGACCTCCAAGCCTACTCGAATTGGAGTCGAGCAACTTCCACCCAGATCCTCAAAATTCCAGTAGGCGGGGGTCACACCCACCACCTGGCTCCCTGGCGCCGTGTAATCCCATCAGCGGCCAAGACTCAGAGACTATAAAATCCAGATCCCGGACGAGAACAGTGCAGTATCTGCCCCCGCGCCTGGGTGTTCCTTCCCGGAGCTCCTTGGAGGGGAGCGGGTTGAGCTTTCCTCCCCACCCCGACCAGGGCTCCGGCAGCCGAAGACCTCAAGGACCAGCCACCACCATTCTGAGACCACTCTCCGCACACCTGAAGGTACTGGCAGAGGGACAAAGCCACGCGGGTTCCGGTGCCGAGACCTCCAAGCCTACTCGAATTGGAGTCGAGCATCTTCCACCCAGATCCTCCAAATTCCAGTAGGCGGGGGTCACACCCACCACCTGGCCCCCTGGCGCCGTGTAATTCCATCAGCGACCAAGACTCAGAGACTATAATATCCAGATCCCGGACGAGAACAGTGCAGTCTCTGACCCCGCGCCTGGGTGTTCCTTCCCGGAGCCCCTTGGAGGGGAGCGGGTTGAGCTTTCTTCACCACCCCGACCAGGGCTCCGGCAGCCGTAGACCTCCAGGACCGCCCCACCATGCTGAGACCACTCTCCGCACACCTGAAGGTAATGGCAGAGGGACAAAGTCACGCGGGTTCCGGGGCCGAGACCTCCAAGCCTACTCGAATTGGAGTCGAGCATCTTCCACCCAGATCCTCCAAATTCCAGTAGGCGGGGGTCACACCCACCACCTGGCCCCCTGACGCCGTGTAATCCCATCAGCGGCCAAGACTCAGAGACTATAAAATCCAGATCCAGGACGAGAACAGTGCAGTCTCTGCCCCCGCGCCTGGGTGTCCGTTCCCGGAGCCCCATGGAGGGGAGCGGGTTGAGCTTTCTTCCCCACCCCGACCAGGGCTCCGGCAGCCGAAGACCTCCAGGACCAGCCACCACCATGCTCAGACCACTCTCCGCACACCTTATGGTACTGGCAGAGGGACAAAGCCACGCGGGTTCCGGGGCCGAGACCTCCAAGCCTACTCGAATTGGAATCGAGCATCTTCCACCCAGTTCCTCCAAATTCCAGTAGGCGGGGGTCACACCCACCACCTGGCCCCCTGGGGCCGTGTAATCCCATCAGCGGCCAAGACTCAGAGACTATAAAATCCAGATCCCGGAAGAGAACAGTGCAGTCTCTGCCTCCGCGCCTTGGTGTTCCTTCCCAGAGCCCTTCAAGGGGAGCGGGTTGAGCTTTCCTCCCCACCCCGACCAGGGCTCCGGCAGCCGAAGACCTCCAGGACCAGCCACCACCATGCTGAGACCACTCTCAGCACACCTGAAGGTACTGGCAGAGGGACAAAGCCACGCGGGTTCCGGGGCCGAGACCTCCAAGCCTACTCGAATTGGAATCGAGCATCTTCCACCCAGATCCTCCAAATTCCAGTAGGCGGGGGTCACACCCACCACCTGGCCCCCTAGCGCCGTGTAATCCCATCAGCGGCCAAGACTCAGAGACTATAAAATCCAGATCCCGGACGAGAACAGTGCAGTCTCTGCCCCCGCGCCTGGGTGTTCCTTCCCGGAGCCCCTTGGAGGGGAGCGGGTTGAGCTTTCTTCCCCACCCCGACCAGCGCTCCGGCAGCCGCAGACCTCCAGGACCAGCCACCACCATGCTGAGACCACTCTCCGCACACCTGATGGTACTGGCAGAGGGACAAAGCCACGCGGGTTCCGGGGCCGAGACCTCCAAGCCTACTCGAATTGGAGTCGAGCATCTTCCACCCAGATCCTCCAAATTCCAGTAGGCGCGGGTCACACCCACCACCTGGCCCCCTGGCGCCGTGTAATCCCATCAGCGGCCAAGACTCAGAGACTATAAAATCCAGATCCCGGACGAGAACAGTGCAGTCTCTGCCCCCGCGCCTGGGTGTTCCTTCCCGGAGCCCCTTGGAGGGGAGCGGGTTGAGCTTTCTTCCCCACCCCGACCAGGTCTCCGGCAGCCGTAGACCTCCAGGACCGCCACCACCATGCTGAGACCACTCTCCGCACACCTGAAGGTAATGGCAGAGGGACAAAGCCACGCGGGTTCCGGGGCCGAGACCTCCAAGCCTACTCGAATTGGAGTCGAGCATCTTCCACCCAGATCCTCCAAATTCCAGTAGGCGGGGGTCACACCCACCACCTGGCCCCCTGTCGCCGTGTAATCCCATCAGCGGCCAAGATTCAGAGACTATAAAATCCAGATCCCGGACGAGAACAGTGCAGCCTCTGCCCCCGCGCCTGGGTGTTCCTTCCCGGAGCCCTTCAAGGGGAGCGGGATGAGCTTTCCTCCCCACCCCGACCAGGGCTCCGGCAGCCGAAGACCTCCAGGACCAGCCACCACCATGCTGAGACCACTTTCCGCACACCTTATGGTACTGGCAGAGGGACAAAGCAACGCGGGTTCCGGGGCCGAGACCTCCAAGCCTACTCGAATTGGAGTCGAGCATCTTCCACTCAGATCCTCCAAATTCCAGTAGGCGGGAGCACACCCACCACCTGGTCCCATGGCGCCGTGTAATGCCATCAGCGGCCAAGACTCAGAGACTATAAAATCCAGATCCCGGACGAGAACAGTGCAGTCTCTGCCCCCGCGCCTGGGTGTTCCTTCCCGGGGCTCCTTGGAGGGGAGCGGTTTGAGCTTTGCTCCCCACCCCGACCAGGGCTCCGGCAGCCGAAGTCCTCCCGGACCAGCCACCACCGTTCTGAGACCACTCTCCGCACACCTGAAGGTAGTGGCAGAGGGACAAAACCACGCGGGTTCCGGGGCCGAGACCTCCAAGCCTACTCGAATTGGAGTCGAGCAACTTCCACCCAGATCCTCCAAATTCCAGTAGGCGGGGGTCACACACACCACCTGGCTCCCTGGCGCCATGTAATCCCATCAGCGGCCAAGACACAGAGACTATAAAATCCAGATCCCGGACGAGAACAGTGCAGTCTCTGCCCCCGCGCCTGGGTGTTCCTTCCCGGAGCCCCTTGGAGGGGAGCGGGTTGAGCTTTCTTCCCCACCCCGACCAGGGCTCCGGCAGCCGAAGACCTCCAGGACCAGCCACCACCATGATGAGACCACTCTCCGCACACCTGAAGGTACTGGCAGAGGGACAAAGCCACGCGGGTTCCGGGGCCGAGACCTCCAAGCCTACTCGAATTGGAGTCGAGCATCTTCCACCCAAATCCTCCAAATTCCAGTAGGCGGGGGTCACACCCACCACCTAGCCCCCTGGCGCCGTGTAATCCCATCAGCGACCAAGACTCAGAGACTATAAAATCCAGATCCCGGAAGAGAACAGTGCAGTCTCTGCCCCCGCGCCTGGGTGTTCCTTCCCGGAGCCCCTTGGAGGGGAGCGGGTTGAGCTTTCTTCCCCACCCCGACCAGGGCTCCGGCAGCTGTAGACCTAAAGGACCGCCACCACCATGCTGAGACCACTCTCCGCACAGCTGAAGGTAATGGCAGAGGGACAAAGCCACGCGGGTTCCGGGGCCGAGACCTCCAAGCCTACTCGAATTGGAGTCGAGCATCTTCCACCCAGATCCTCCAAATTCCAGTAGGCGGGGGTCACACCCACCACCTGGCCCCCTGTCGCCGTGTAATCCCATCAGCGGCCAAGACTCAGAGACTATAAAATCCAGATCCCGGACGAGAACAGTGCAGTCTCTGTCCCCGCGCATGGGTGTTCCTTCCCGGAATCCCTTGGAGGGGAGCGGGTTGAGCTTTCTTCCCCACCCCGACCAGGGCTCCGGCAGCCGAAGACCTCCAGGACCAGCCACCACCATGCTGAGACCACTCTCCGCACACCTGAAGGTACTGGCAGAGGGACAAAGCCACGCGGGTTCCGGGGCCGAGACCTCCAAGCCTACTCGAATTGGAGTCGAGCATCTTCCACCCAGATCCTCCAAATTCCAGTAGGCGCGGGTCACACCCACCACCTGGCCCCCTGGCGCCGTGTAATCCCATCAGCGGCCAAGACTCAGAGACTATAAAATCCAGATCCCGGACGAGAACAGTGCAGTCTCTGCCCCCGCGCCTGGGTGTTCCTTCCCGGAGCCCCTTGGAGGGGAGCGGGTTGAGCTTTCTTCCCCACCCCGACCAGCGCTCCGGCAGCCGAAGACCTCCAGGACCAGCCACCACCATGCTGAGACCACTCTCCGCACACCTGATCGTACTGGCAGAGGGACAAAGCCACGCGGGTTCCGGGGCCGAGACCTCCAAGCCTACTCGAATTGGAGTCGAGCATCTTCCACCCAGATCCTCCAAATTCCAGTAGGCGGGGGTCACACCCACCACCTGGCCCCCTGGCGCCGTGTAATAACATCAGCAGCCAAGACTCAGAGACTATTAAATCCAGATCACGGACGAGAACAGTGCAGTCTCTGCCCCCGCGCCTGCGTGTTCCTTCCCGTAGCCCCTTGGAGGGGAGCGGGTTGAGCTTTCTTCCCCACCCCGACCAGGTCTCTGGCAGCCGTAGACCTCCAGGACCGCCAACACAATGCTGAGACCACTCTCCGCACACCTGAAGGTAATGGCAGAGGGACAAAGCCACGCGGGTTCCGGGGCCGAGACCTCCAAGCCTACTCGAATTGGAGTCGAGCATCTTCCACCCAGATCCTCCAAATTCCAGTAGGCGGGGGTCACACCGACCACCTGGCCCCCTGTCGCCGTGTAATCCCATCATCGGCCATGATTCAGAGACTATAAAATCCAGATCCCGGACGAGAACAGTGCAGTCTCTGCCCCCGCGCCTGGGTGTTCGTTCCCGGAGCCCCATGGAGGGGAGCGGGTTGAGCTTTCTTCCGCACCCCGACCAGTGCTATGGCAGCCGAAGACCTCCAGGACCAGCCACCACCATGCTGAGACCACTCTCCGCACACCTTATGGTACTGGCAGAGGGACAAAGCCACGCGGGTTCCGGGGCCGAGACCTCCAAGCCTACTCGAATTGGAGTCGAGCATCTTCCACCCAGATCCTCCAAATTCCAGTAGGCGGGGGTCACACCCACCACCTGGCCCCCTGGCGCCGTGTAATCCCATCAGCGGCCAAGACTCAGAGACTATAAAATCCAGATCCCGGAAGAGAACAGTGCAGTCTCTGCCTCCGCGCCTCGGTGTTCCTTCCCGGAGCCCTTCAAGGGGAGCGGGTTGAGCTTTCCTCCCCACCCCGACCAGGGCTCCGGCAGCCGAAGACCTCCAGGACCAGCCACCACCATGCTGAGACCACTCTCCGCACACCTGAAGGTACTGGCAGAGGGACAAAGCCACGCGGGTTCCGGGACCGAGACCTCCAAGCCTACTCGAATTGGAGTCGAGCATCTTCCACCCAGATCCTCCAAATTCCAGTAGGCGAGGGTCACACCCACCACCTGGCCTCCTGGCGCCGTGTAATCCCATCAGTGGCCAAGACTCAGAGACTATAAAATCCAGATCCCGGACGAGAACAGTGCAGTCTCTGCCCCCGCGCCTGGGTGTTCCTTCCCGGAGTCCCTTGGAGGGGAGCGGGTTGACCTTTCTTCCCCACCCCGACCAGGGCTCCGGCAGCCGAAGACCTCCAGGACCAGCCACCACCATGCTGAGACCACTCTCCGCACACCTGAAGGTACTGGCAGTGGGACAAAGCCACGCGGGTTCCGGGGCCGAGACCTCCAAGCCTACTCGAATTGGAGTCGAGCATCTTCCACCCAGATCCTCCAAATTCCAGTAGGCGCGGGTCACACCCACCACCTGGCCCCCTGGCGCCGTGTAATCCCATCAGCGGCCAAGACTCAGAGAATATAAAATCCAGATCCCGCACGAGAACAGTGCACTCTCTGCCCCCGCGCCTGGGTGTTCCTTCCCGGAGCCCCTTGGAGGGGAGCGGGTTGATCTTTCCTCCCCACCTCGACCAGGGCTCCAGCAGCCAAAGACCTCCAGGACCAGCCACCACCATGCTGAGACCACTCTCCGCACACATAAAGGTACTGGCAGAGGGACAAAGCCACGCGGGTTCCAGGGCCGAGACCTCCAAGCCTACTCGAATTGGAGTCCAGCATCTTCCACCCAGATCCTCCAAATTCCAATAGGCGCGGGTCACACCCACCACCTGGCCCCCTGGCGCCGTGTAATCCCATCAGCGGCCAAGACTCAGAGACTAAAAAATCCAGATCCCGGACGAGAACAGTGCAGTCTCTGCCCCCGCGCCTGGGTGTTCCTTCCCGGAGCCCCTTGGAGGGGAGCGGGTTGAGCTTTCTTCCCCACCCCGACCAGCGCTCCGGCAGCCGAAGACCTCCATGACCAGCCACCACCATGCTGAGACCACTCTACGCACACCTGATGGTACTGGCAGAGGGACAAAGCCACGCGGGTTCCGGGGCCGAGACCTCCAAGCCTACTCGAATTGGAGTTGAGCATCTTCCACCCAGATCCTCCAAATTCCAGTAGGCGGGGGTCACACCCACCACCTGGCCCCCTAGCGCCGTGTAATCCCATCAGCGGCCAAGACTCAGAGACTATAAAATCCAGATCCCGGACGAGAACAGTGCAGTCTCTGCCCCCGCGCCTGGGTGTTCCTTCCCGGAGTCCCTTGGAGGGGAGCGGGTTGAGCTTTCTTCCCCACCCCGACCAGGGCTCCGGCAGCCGAAGACCTCCAGGACCAGCCACCACCATGCTGAGACCACTCTCCGCACACCTGAAGGTACTGGCAGTGGGACAAAGCCACGCGGGTTCCGGGGCCGAGACCTCCAAGCCTACTCGAATTGGAGTCGAGCATCTTCCACCCAGATCCTCCAAATTCCAGTAGGCGCGGGTCACACCCACCACCTGGCCCCCTGGCGCCGTGTAATCCCATCAGCGGCCAAGACTCAGAGACTATTAAATCCAGATCCCGCACGAGAACAGTGCACTCTCTGCCCCCGCGCCTGGGTGTTCCTTCCCGGAGCCCCTTGGAGGGGAGCGGATTGATCTTTCCTCCCCACCTCGACCAGGGCTCCGGCAGCCGAAGACCTCCAGGACCAGCCACCACCATGCTGAGACCACTCTCCGCACACATGAAGGTACTGGCTGAGGGACAAAGCCACGCGGGTTCCAGGGCCGAGACCTCCAAGCCTACTCGAATTGGAGTCGAGCATCTTCCACCCAGATCCTCCAAATTCCAGTAGGCGCGGGTCACACCCACCACCTGGCCCCCTAGCGCCGTGTAATCCCATCAGCGGCCAAGATTCAGAGACTATAAAATCCAGATCCAGGACGAGAACAGTGCAGTCTCTGCCCCCGCGCCTGGGTGTCCGTTCCCGGAGCCCCATGGAGGGGAGCGGGTTGAGCTTTCTTCCCCACCCCGACCAGGGCTCCGGCAGCCGAAGACCTCCAGGACCAGCCACCACCATGCTGAGACCACTCTCCGCACACCTGAATGTACTGGCAGAGGGACAAAGCCACGCGGGTTCCGGGACCGAGACCTCCAAGCCTACTCGAATTGGAGTCGAGCATCTTCCACCCAGATCCTCCAAATTCCAGTAGGCGGGGGTCACACCCACCACCTGGCTCCCTGGGGCCGTGTAATCCCATCAGCGGCAAAGACTCAGAGACTATAAAATCCAGATCCCGGAAGAGAACAGTGCAGTCTCTGCCTCCGCGCCTGGGTGTTCCTTCCCGGAGCCCTTCAAGGGGAGCGGGTTGAGCTTTCCTCCCCACCCCGACCAGGGCTGCGGCAGCCGAAGACCTCCAGGACCAGCCACCACCATGCTGAGACCACTCTCCGCACACCTGAATGTACTGGCAGAGGGACAAAGCCAAGCGGGTTCCGGGGCCGAGACCTCCAAGCCTACTCGAATTGGAGTCGAGCATCTTCCACCCAGATCCTCCAAATTCCAGTAGGCGGGGGTCACACCCACCACCTGGCCTCCTGGCGCCGTGTAATCCCATCAGCGGCCAAGACTCAGAGACTATAAAATCCAGATCCCGGACGAGAACAGTGCAGTCTCTGCCCCCGCGCCTGGGTGTTCCTTCCCGGAGTCCCTTGGAGGGGAGCGGGTTGAGCTTTCTTCCCCACCCCGACCAGGGCTCCGGCAGCCGAAGACCTCCAGGACCAGCCACCACCATGCTGAGACCACTCTCCGCACACCTGAAGGTACTGGCAGAGGGACAAAGCCACGCGGGTTCCGGGGCCGAGACCTCCAAGCCTACTCGAATTGGAGTCGAGCATCTTCCACTCAGATCCTCCAAATTCCAGTAGGCGCGGGTCACACCCACCACCTGGCCCCATGGCGCCGTGTAATACCATCAGCGGCCAAGACTCAGAGACTATAAAATCCAGATCCCGGACGAGAACAGTGCAGTCTCTGCCCCCGCGCCTGGGTGTTCCTTCCCGGAGCCCCTTGGAGGGGAGCGGGTTGAGCTTTCTTCCCCACCCCGACCAGCGCTCCGGCAGCCGCAGACCTCCAGGACCAGCCACCACCATGCTGATACCACTCTCCGCACACCTGATGGTACTGGCAGAGGGACAAAGCCACGCGGGTTCCGGGGCCGAGAACTCCAAGCCTACTCGAATTGGAGTCGAGCATCTTCCACCCAGATCCTCCAAATTCGAGTAGGCGGGGGTCACACCCACCACCTGGCCCCCCGGCGCCGTGTAATCCCATCAGCGGCCAAGACTCAGAGACTATAAAATCCAGATCACGGACGAAAACAGTGCAGTCTCTGCCCCCGCGCCTGGGTGTTCCTTCCCGGAGCCCCTTGGAGGGGAGCGGGTTGAGCTTTCTTCCCCACCCCGACCAGGGCTCCGGCAGCTGAAGACCTCCAGGACCAGCCACCACCATGCTGAGACCACTCTCCGCACACCTGAAGGTACTGGCAGAGGGACAAAGCCACGCGGGTTCCGGGGCCGAGACCTCCAAGCCTACTCGAATTGGAGTCGAGCATCTTCCACCCAGATCCTCCAAATTCCAGTAGGCGGGGGTCACACCCACCACCTGGCCCCCTGTCGCCGTGTAATCCCATCAGCGGCCAAGATTCAGAGACTATAAAATCCAGATCCCGGACGAGAACAGTGCAGTCTCTGCCCCCGCGCCTGGGTGTTCGTTCCCGGAGCCCCATGGAGGGGAGCGGGTTGAGCTTTCTTCCGCACCCCGACCAGGGCTATGGCAGCCGAAGACCTCCAGGACCAGCCACCACCATGCTGAGACCACTCTCCGCACACCTTATGGTACTGGCAGAGGGACAAAGCCACGCGGGTTCCGGGGCCGAGACCTCCAAGCCTACTCGAATTGGAGTCGAGCATCTTCCACCCAGATCCTCCAAATTCCAGTAGGCGCGGATCACACCCACCACCTGGCCCCCTGGCGCCGTGTAATCCCATCAGCGGCCAAGACTCAGAGACTATAAAATCCAGATCCCGGACGAGAACAGTGCAGTCTCTTACTCCGCGCCTGGGTGTTCCTTCCCGGAGCCCTTCGAGGGGAGCGGGTTGAGCTTTCCTCCCCACCCCGACCAGGGCACCGGCAGCCGAAGACCTCAAGGACCAGCCACCACCATTCTGAGACCACTCTCCGCACACCTGAAGGTACTGGCAGAGGGACAAAGCCACGCGGGTTCCGGGGCCGAGACCTCCAAGCCTACTCGAATTGGAGTCGAGCATCTTCCACCCAGATCCTCCAAATTCCAGTAGGCGGGGGTCACACCCACCACCTGGCCCCCTGGCGCCGTGTTATCCCATCAGCGGCCAAGACTCAGAGACTATAAAATCCAGATCCCGGACGAGAACAGTGCAGTCTCTGCCCCCGCGCCTGGGTGTTCCTTCCCGGAGCCCCTTGGAGGGGAGCGGGTTGATCTTTACTCCCCACCTCGACCAGGGCTCCGGCAGCCAAAGACCTCCAGGACCAGCCACCACCATGCTGAGACCACTCTCCGCACACATGAAGGTACTGGCAGAGGGACAAAGCCACGCGGGTTCCGGGGCCGAGACCTCCAACCTACTCGAATTGGAGTCGAGCATCTTCCACCCAGATCCTCCAAATTCCAGTAGGCGGGGGTCACACCCACCACCTGGCCCCCTGGCGCCGTGTAATCCCATCAGCGGCCAAGACTGAGAGAATATAAAATCCAGATCCCGGACGAGAACAGTGCAGTCTCTGCCCCCGCGCCTGGGTGTTCCTTCCCGGAGCCCTTCGAGGGGAGCGGGTTGAGCTTTCCTCCCCACCCCGACCAGGGCACCGGCAGCCGAAGACCTCAAGGACCAGCCACCACCATTTGAGACCACTCTCCGCACACCTGAAGGTACTGGCAGAGGGACAAAGCCACGCGGGTTCCGGGGCCGAGACCTCCAAGCCTACTCGAATTGGAGTCGAGCATCTTCCACCCAGATCCTCCAAATTCCAGTAGGCGGGGGTCACACCCACCACCTGGCCCCCTGGCGCCGTGTAATCCCATCAGCGGCCAAGACTCAGAGACTATAAAATCCAGATCCCGGACGAGAACAGTGCAGTCTCTGCCCCCGCGCCTGGGTGTTCCTTCCCGGAGCCCCATGGAGGGGAGAGGGTTGAGCTTTCTTCCGCACCCCGACCAGGTCTATGGCAGCCGAAGACCTTCAGGACCAGCCACCACCATGCTGAGACCACTCTCCGCACACCTGAAGGTACTGGCAGAGGGACAAAGCCACGCGGGTTCCGGGGCCGAGACCTCCAAGCCTACTCGAATTGGAGTCGAGCATCTTCCACCCAGATCCTCCAAATTCCAGTAGGCGGGGGTCACACCCACCACGTGGCCCCCTGGCGCCGTGTTATCCCATCAGCGGCCAAGACTCGGAAACTATAAAATCCAGATCCCGGACGAGAACAGTGCAGTCTCTGCCCCCGCGCCTGGGTGTTCCTTCCCGGAGCCCCTTGGAGGGGAGCGGGTTGATCTTTCCTCCCCACCTCGACCAGGGCTCCGGCAGCCAAAGACCTCCAGGACCAGCCACCACCATGCTGAGACCACTCTCCGCACACATAAAGGTACTGGCAGAGGGACAAAGCCACGCAGGTTCCGGGGCCGAGACCTCAAACCTACTCGAATTGGAGTCGAGCATCTTCCACCCAGATCCTCCAAATTCCAGTAGGCGGGGGTCACACCCACCACCTGGCCCCCTGGCGCCGTGTAATCCCATCAGCGGCCAAGACTCAGAGACTATAAAATCCAGATCCCGGACGAGAACAGTGCAGTCTTGCCCCCGCGCCTGGGTGTTACTTCCCGGAGCCCTTCGAGGGGAGCGGGTTGAGCTTTCCTCCCCACCCCGACCTGGGCACCGGCAGCCGAAGACCTCAAGGACCAGCCACCACCATTCTGAGACCACTCTCCGCACACCTGAAGGTACTGGCAGAGGGACAAAGCCACGCGGGTTCCGGGGCCGAGACCTCCAAGCCTACTCGAATTGGAGTCGAGCATCTTCCACCCAGATCCTCCAAATTCCAGTAGGCGGGGGTCACACCCACGACCTGGCCCCCTGGCGCCGTGTAATCCCATCAGTGTCCAAGACTCAGAGACCATAAAATCCAGATCCCGGACGAGAACAGTGCAGTCTCTTCCCCCGCGCCTGGGTGTTCCATCCCGGAGCCCCTTGGAGGGGAGCGGGTTGATCTTTCCTCCCCACCTCGACCAGGTCTCCGGCAGCCGAAGACCTCCAGGACCAGCCACCACCATGCTGAGACCACTCTCCGCACACATGAAGGTACTGGCAGAGGGACAAAGCCACGCGGGTTCCAGGGCCGAGACCTCCAAGCCTACTCGAATTGGAGTCGAGCATCTTCCACCCAGATCCTCCGAATTCCAGTAGGCGGGGGTCACACCCACCACCTGGCCCCCTGGGGCCGTGTAATCCCATCAGCGGCCAAGACTCAGAGACTATAAAATCCAGATCCCGGAAGAGAACAGTGCAGTCTCTGCCTCCGCGCCTGGGTGTTCCTTCCCGGAGCCCTTCAAGGGGAGCGGGTTGAGCTTTCCTCCCCACCCCGACCAGGGCTGCGGCAGCCGAAGACCTCCAGGACCAGCCACCACCATGCTGAGACCACTCTCCGCACACCTGAATGTACTGGCAGAGGGACAAAGCCAAGCGGGTTCCGGGGCCGAGACCTCCAAGCCTACTCGAATTGGAGTCGAGCATCTTCCACCCAGATCCTCCAAATTCCAGTAGGCGGGGGTCACACCCACCACCTGGCCTCCTGGCGCCGTGTAATCCCATCAGCGGCCAAGACTCAGAGACTATAAAATCCAGATCCCGGACGAGAACAGTGCAGTCTCTGCCCCCGCGCCTGGGTGTTCCTTCCCGGAGCCCCTTGGAGGGGAGCGGGTTGAGCTTTCTTCCCCACCCCGACCAGGTCTCTGGCAGCCGTAGACCTCCAGGACCGCCACCACCATGCTGAGACCACTCTCCGCACACCTGAAGGTAATGGCAGAGGGACAAAGCCACGCGGGTTCCGGGGCCGAGACCTCCAAGCCTACTCGAATTGGAGTCGAGCATCTTCCACCCAGATCCTCCAAATTCCAGTAGGCGGGGGTCACAACCACCACCTGGCCCCCTGTCGCCGTGTAATCCCATCAGCGGCCAAGAATCAGAGACTATAAAATCCAGATCCCGGACGAGAACAGTGCAGTCTCTGCCCCCGCACCTGGGTGTTCGTTCCCGGAGCCCCATGGAGGGGAGCGGGTTGAGCTTTCTTCCGCACCCCGACCAGGGCTATGGCAGCCGAAGACCTCCAGGACCAGCCACCACCATGCTGAGAACACTCTCCGCATACCTGAAGGTACTGGCAGAGGGACAAAGCCACGCGGGTTCCGGGGCCGAGACCTCCAAGCCTACTCGAATTGGAATCGAGCATCTTCAACCCAGATCCTCCAAATTCCAGTAGGCGGGGGTCACACCCACAACCTGGCCTCCTGGCGCCGTGTAATCCCATCAGCGGCCAAGACTCAGAGACTATAAAATCCAGATCCCGGACGAGAACAGTGCAGTCTCTGCCCGCGCGCCTGGGTGTTCCTTCCCGGAGTCCCTTGGAGGGGAGCGGGTTGAGCTTTCTTCCCCACCCCGACCAGGGCTCCGGCAGCCGAAGACCTCCAGGACCAGCCACCACCATGCTGAGACCACTCTCCGCACACCTGAAGGTACTGGCAGAGGGACAAAGCCACGCGGGTTCCGGGGCCGAGACCTCCAAGCCTACTCGAATTGGAGTCGAGCATCTTCCACCCAGATCCTCCAAATTCCAGTAGGCGCGGATCACACCCACCACCTGGCCCCCTGGCGCCGTGTAATCCCATCAGCGGCCAAGACTCAGAGACTATAAAATCCAGATCCCGGACGAGAACAGTGCAGTCTCTGACTCCGCGCCTGGGTGTTCCTTCCCGGAGCCCTTCGAGGGGAGCGGGTTGAGCTTTCCTCCCCACCCCGACCAGGGCACCGGCAGCCGAAGACCTCAAGGACCAGCCACCACCATTCTGAGACCACTCTCCGCACACCTGAAGGTACTGGCAGAGGGACAAAGCCACGCGGGTTCCGGGGCCGAGACCTCCAAGCCTACTCGAATTGGAGTCGAGCATCTTCCACCCAGATCCTCCAAATTCCAGTAGGCGGGGGTCACACCCACCACCTGGCCCCCTGGCGCCGTGTTATCCCATCAGCGGCCAAGACTCAGAGACTATAAAATCCAGATCCCGGACGAGAACAGTGCAGTCTCTGCCCCCGCGCCTGGGTGTTCCTTCCCGGAGCCCCTTGGAGGGGAGCGGGTTGATCTTTCCTCCCCACCTCGACCAGGGCTCCGGCAGCCAAAGACCTCCAGGACCAGCCACCACCATGCTGAGACCACTCTCCGCACACATGAAGGTACTGGCAGAGGGACAAAGCCACGCGGGTTCCGGGGCCGAGACCTCCAACCTACTCGAATTGGAGTCGAGCATCTTCCACCCAGATCCTCCAAATTCCAGTAGGCGGGGGTCACACCCACCACCTGGCCCCCTGGCGCCGTGTAATCCCATCAGCGGCCAAGACTGAGAGAATATAAAATCCAGATCCCGGACGAGAACAGTGCAGTCTCTGCCCCCGCGCCTGGGTGTTCCTTCCCGGAGCCCTTCGAGGGGAGCGGGTTGAGCTTTCCTCCCCACCCCGACCAGGGCACCGGCAGCCGAAGACCTCAAGGACCAGCCACCACCATTTGAGACCACTCTCCGCACACCTGAAGGTACTGGCAGAGGGACAAAGCCACGCGGGTTCCGGGGCCGAGACCTCCAAGCCTACTCGAATTGGAGTCGAGCATCTTCCACCCAGATCCTCCAAATTCCAGTAGGCGGGGGTCACACCCACCACCTGGCCCCCTGGCGCCGTGTAATCCCATCAGCGGCCAAGACTCAGAGACTATAAAATCCAGATCCCGGACGAGAACAGTGCAGTCTCTGCCCCCGCGCCTGGGTGTTCCTTCCCGGAGCCCCATGGAGGGGAGAGGGTTGAGCTTTCTTCCGCACCCCGACCAGGTCTATGGCAGCCGAAGACCTTCAGGACCAGCCACCACCATGCTGAGACCACTCTCCGCACACCTGATGGTAATGGCAGAGGGACAAACCACGCGGGTTCCGGGGCCGAGACCTCCAAGCCTACTCGAATTGGAGTCGAGCATCTTCCACCCAGATCCTCCAAATTCCAGTAGGCGGGGGTCACACCCACCACCTGGCCCCCTGGCGCCGTGTAATCCCATCAGCGGCCAAGACTCAGAGACTATAAAATCCAGATCCCGGACGAGAACAGTGCAGTCTCTGCCCCCGCGCCTGGGTGTTCCTTCCCGGAGCCCTTCGAGGGGAGCGGGTTGAGCTTTCCTCCCCACCCCGACCAGGGCACCGGCAGCCGAAGACCTCAAGGACCAGCCACCACCATGCTGAGACCACTCTCCGCACACCTGAAGGTACTGGCAGAGGGACAAAGCCACGCGGGTTCCGGGGCCGAGACCTCCAAGCCTACTCGAATTGGAGTCGAGCATCTTCCACCCAGATCCTCCAAATTCCAGTAGGCGGGGGTCACACCCACCACGTGGCCCCCTGGCGCCGTGTTATCCCATCAGCGGCCAAGACTCGGAAACTATAAAATCCAGATCCCGGACGAGAACAGTGCAGTCTCTGCCCCCGCGCCTGGGTGTTCCTTCCCGGAGCCCCTTGGAGGGGAGCGGGTTGATCTTTCCTCCCCACCTCGACCAGGGCTCCGGCAGCCAAAGACCTCCAGGACCAGCCACCACCATGCTGAGACCACTCTCCGCACACATAAAGGTACTGGCAGAGGGACAAAGCCACGCAGGTTCCGGGGCCGAGACCTCAAACCTACTCGAATTGGAGTCGAGCATCTTCCACCCAGATCCTCCAAATTCCAGTAGGCGGGGGTCACACCCACCACCTGGCCCCCTGGCGCCGTGTAATCCCATCAGCGGCCAAGACTCAGAGACTATAAAATCCAGATCCCGGACGAGAACAGTGCAGTCTTGCCCCCGCGCCTGGGTGTTCCTTCCCGGAGCCCTTCGAGGGGAGCGGGTTGAGCTTTCCTCCCCACCCCGACCTGGGCACCGGCAGCCGAAGACCTCAAGGACCAGCCACCACCATTCTGAGACCACTCTCCGCACACCTGAAGGTACTGGCAGAGGGACAAAGCCACGCGGGTTCCGGGGCCGAGACCTCCAAGCCTACTCGAATTGGAGTCGAGCATCTTCCACCCAGATCCTCCAAATTCCAGTAGGCGGGGGTCACACCCACGACCTGGCCCCCTGGCGCCGTGTAATCCCATCAGTGTCCAAGACTCAGAGACCATAAAATCCAGATCCCGGACGAGAACAGTGCAGTCTCTTCCCCCGCGCCTGGGTGTTCCATCCCGGAGCCCCTTGGAGGGGAGCGGGTTGATCTTTCCTCCCCACCTCGACCAGGTCTCCGGCAGCCGAAGACCTCCAGGACCAGCCACCACCATGCTGAGACCACTCTCCGCACACATGAAGGTACTGGCAGAGGGACAAAGCCACGCGGGTTCCAGGGCCGAGACCTCCAAGCCTACTCGAATTGGAGTCGAGCATCTTCCACCCAGATCCTCCGAATTCCAGTAGGCGGGGGTCACACCCACCACCTGGCCCCCTGGGGCCGTGTAATCCCATCAGCGGCCAAGACTCAGAGACTATAAAATCCAGATCCCGGAAGAGAACAGTGCAGTCTCTGCCTCCGCGCCTGGGTGTTCCTTCCCGGAGCCCTTCAAGGGGAGCGGGTTGAGCTTTCCTCCCCACCCCGACCAGGGCTGCGGCAGCAGAAGACCTCCAGGACCAGCCACCACCATGCTGAGACCACTCTCCGCACACCTGAATGTACTGGCAGAGGGACAAAGCCAAGCGGGTTCCGGGGCCGAGACCTCCAAGCCTACTCGAATTGGAGTCGAGCATCTTCCACCCAGATCCTCCAAATTCCAGTAGGCGGGGGTCACACCCACCACCTGGCCTCCTGGCGCCGTGTAATCCCATCAGCGGCCAAGACTCAGAGACTATAAAATCCAGATCCCGGACGAGAACAGTGCAGTCTCTGCCCCCGCGCCTGGGTGTTCCTTCCCGGAGCCCCTTGGAGGGGAGCGGGTTGAGCTTTCGTCCCCACCCCGACCAGGTCTCTGGCAGCCGTAGACCTCCAGGACCGCCACCACCATGCTGAGACCACTCTCCGCACACCTGAAGGTAATGGCAGAGGGACAAAGCCACGCGGGTTCCGGGGCCGAGACCTCCAAGCCTACTCGAATTGGAGTCGAGCATCTTCCACCCAGATCCTCCAAATTCCAGTAGGCGGGGGTCACAACCACCACCTGGCCCCCTGTCGCCGTGTAATCCCATCAGCGGCCAAGAATCAGAGACTATAAAATCCAGATCCCGGACGAGAACAGTGCAGTCTCTGCCCCCGCACCTGGGTGTTCGTTCCCGGAGCCCCATGGAGGGGAGCGGGTTGAGCTTTCTTCCGCACCCCGACCAGGGCTATGGCAGCCGAAGACCTCCAGGACCAGCCACCACCATGCTGAGAACACTCTCCGCATACCTGAAGGTACTGGCAGAGGGACAAAGCCACGCGGGTTCCGGGGCCGAGACCTCCAAGCCTACTCGAATTGGAGTCGAGCATCTTCCACCCAGATCCTCCAAATTCCAGTAGGCGGGAGTCATACCCACCACCTGGCCCCCTGGCGACGTGTAATCCCATCAGCGGCCAAGACTCAGAGACTATAAAATCCAGATCCCGGAAGAGAACAGTGCAGTCTCTGCCTCCGCGCCTGGGTGTTCCTTCCCGGAGCCCTTCAAGGGGAGCGGGTTGAGCTTTCCTCCCCACCCCGACCAGGGCTCCGGCAGCCGAAGACCTCCAGGACCAGCTACCACCATGCTGAGACCACTCTCCGCACACCTGAAGGTACTGGCAGAGGGACAAAGCCAAGCGGGTTCCGGGTCCGAGACCTCCAAGCCTACTCGAATTGGAGTCGAGCATCTTCCACCCAGATCCTCCAAATTCCAGTAGGCGCGGGTCACACCCACCACCTGGCCCCCTGGCGCCGTGTAATCCCATCAGCGGGCAAGACTCAGAGACTATAAAATCCAGATCCCGGAAGAGAACAGTGCAGTCTCTGCCCCCGCGCCTGGGTGTTCGTTCCCGGAGCCCCATGGAGGGGAGAGGGTTGAGCTTTCTTCCGCACCCCGACTAGGTCTATGGCAGCCGAAGACCTTCAGGACCAGCCACCACCATGCTGAGACCACTCTCCGCACACCTGATGGTAATGGCAGAGGGACAAAACCACGCGGGTTCCGGGGCCGAGATCTCCAAGCCTACTCGAATTGGAGTCGAGCATCTTCCACCCAGATCCTCCAATTTCCAGTAGTCGGGGGTCACACCCACCACCTGGCCCCCTGGCGCCGTGTAATCCCATCAGCGGCCAAGACTCAGAGACTATAAAATCCAGATCCCGGACGAGAACAGTGCAGTCTCTGCCCCCGCGCCTGGGTGTTCCTTCCCGGAGCCCTTCGAGGGGAGCGGGTTGAGCTTTCCTCCCCACCCCGACCAGGGCACCGGCAGCAGAAGATCTCAAGGACCAGCCACCACCATTCTGAGACCATTCTCCGCACACCTGAATGTACTGGCAGAGGGACAAAGCCACGCGGGTTCTGGGGCCGAGACCTCCAAGCCTACTCGAATTGGAGTCGAGCATCTTCCACCCAGATCCTCCAAATTCCAGTAGGCGGGGGTCACACCAACCACCTGGCCCCCTGGCGCCGTGTAATCCCATCAGCGGCCAAGACTCAGAGACTATAAAATCCAGATCCCGGACGAGAACAGTGCAGTCTCTGCCCCCGCGCCTGGGTGTTCCTTCCCGGAACCCTTCGAGGGGAGCGGGTTGAGCTTTCCTCCCCACCCCGACCAGGGCACCGGCAGCCGAAGACCTCAAGGACCAGCCACCACCATTCTGAGACCACTCTCCGCACACCTGAAGGTACTGGCAGAGGGACAAAGCCACGCGGGTTCCGGGGCCGAGACCTCCAAGCCTACTCGAATTGGAGTCGAGCATCTTCCACCCAGATCCTCCAAATTCCAGTAGGCGGGGGTCACACCCACCACCTGGCCCCCTGGCGCCGTGTAATCCCATCAGCGGCCAAGACTCAGAGACTATAAAATCCAGATCACGGACGAGAACAGTGCAGTCTCTGCCCCCGCGCCTGGGTGTTCGTTCCCGGAGCCACATGGAGGGGAGAGGGTTGAGCTTTCTTCCGCACCCCGACCAGGGCTATGGCAGACGAAGACCTCCAGGACCAGCCACCACCATGCTGAGACCACTCTCCGTACATCTGATGGTAATGGCAGAGGGACAAAACCACGCGGGTTCCGGGGCCGAGACCTCCAAGCCTACTCGAATTGGAGTCGAGCATCTTCCACCCAGATCCTCCAAATTCCAGTAGGCGCGGGTCACACCCACCACCTGGCCCCCTGGCGCCGTGTAATCCCATCAGCGGCCAAGACTCAGAGACTATAAAATCCAGATCCCGGATGAGAACAGTGCAGTCTCTGCCCCCGCGCCTGGGTGTTCCTTCCCGGAGCCCCTTGGAGGGGAGCGGGTTGATCTTTCCTCCCCACCTCGACCAGGGCTCCGGCAGCCGCAGAACTCCAGGACCAGCCACCACCATGCTGAGACCACTCTCCGCACACATGAAGGTACTGGCAGAGGGACAAAGCCACGCGGGTTCCGGGGCCGAGACCTCCAAGCCTACTCGAACTGGATTCGAG
Source organism: Sorex fumeus (assembly GCF_029834395.1). NCBI lineage: Eukaryota > Metazoa > Chordata > Mammalia > Eulipotyphla > Soricidae > Sorex > Sorex fumeus. The sequence continues at coordinate 319,822 of NW_026606260.1, forward strand.
CATCTTCCACCCAGATCCTCCAAATTCCAGTAGGCGGGGGTCACACCCACCACCTGGCCCCCTGGGGCCGTGTAATCCCATCAGCGGCCAAGACTCAGAGACTATAAAATTCAGATCCCGGAAGAGAACAGTGCAGTCTCTGCCTCCTCGCCTGGGTGTTCCTTCCCGGAGTCCCTTGGAGGGGAGCGGGTTGAGCTTTCTTCCCCACCCCGACCAGGGCTCCGGCAGCCGAAGACCTCCCGGACCAGCCACCACCATGCTGAGACCACTCTCCGCACACCTTATGGTACTGGCAGAGGGACAAAGCCACGCGGGTTCCGGGGCCGAGACCTCCAAGCCTACTCGAATTGGAGTCGAGCATATTCCAACCAGATCCTCCAAATTCCAGTAGGCGGGGGTCACACCCACCACCTGGCCCCCTGGCGCCGTGTAATCCCATCAGCGGCCAAGACTCAGAGACTATAAAATCCAGATCACGGACGAGAACAGTGCAGTCTCTGCCCCCGCGCCTGGGTGTTCCTTCCCAGAGCCCCTTGGAGGGGAGCGGGTTGAGCTTTCTTCCCCACCCCGACCAGCGCTCCGGCAGCCGCAGACCTCCAGGACCAGCCACCACCATGCTGAGACCACTCTCCGCACACCTGATGGTACTGGCAGAGGGACAAAGCCACGCGGGTTCCGGGGCCGAGACCTCCAAGCCTACTCGAATTGGAGTCGAGCATCTTCCACCCAGATCCTCCAAATTCCAGTAGGCGGGGGTCACACCCACCACCTGGCCCCCTGGCGCCGTGTAATCCCATCAGCGGCCAAGACTCAGAGACTATAAAATCCAGATCACGGACGAGAACAGTGCAGTCTCTGCCCCCGCGCCTGGGTGTTCCTTCCCGGAGTCCCTTGGAGGGGAGCGGGTTGAGCTTTCTTCCCCACCCCGACCAGGTCTCTGGCAGGCGTAGACCTCCAGGACCGCCACCACCATGCTGAGACCACTCTCCGCACACCTGAAGGTAATGGCAGAGGGACAAAGCTACGCGGGTTCCGGGGCCGAGACCTCCAAGCCTACTCGAATTGGAGTCGAGCATCTTCCACCCAGATCCTCCAAATTCCAGTAGGCGGGGGTCACACCAACCGCCTGGCCCACTGTCGCCGTGTAATCCCATCAGCGGCCAAGATTCAGAGACTATAAAATCCAGATCCCGGACGAGAACATTGCAGTCTCTGCCCCCGCGCCTGGGTGTTCGTTCCCGGAGCCCCATGGAGGGGAGCGGGTTGAGCTTTCTTCCGCACCCCGACCAGGGCTATGGCAGCCGAAGACCTCCAGGACCAGCCACCACCATGCTGAGACCACTCTCCGCACACCTTATGGTACTGGCAGAGGGACAAAGCCACGCGGGTTCCGGGGCCGAGACCTCCAAGCCTACTCGAATTGGAGTCGAGCATCTTCCACCCAGATCCTCCAAATTCCAGTAGGCGGGAGTCATACCCACCACCTGGCCCCCTGGCGCCGTGTAATCCCATCAGCGGCCAAGACTCAGAGACTATAAAATCCAGATCACGGACGAGAACAGTGCAGTCTCTGCCTCCGCGCCTGGGTGTTCCTTCCCGGAGCCCTTCAAGGGGAGCGGGTTGAGCTTTCCTCCCCACCCCGACCAGGGCTCCGGCAGCCGAAGACCTCCAGGACCAGCCACCACCATGCTGAGACCACTCTCCGCACACCTGAAGGTACTGGCAGAGGGACAAAGCCACGCGGGTTCCGGGTCCGAGACCTCCAAGCCTACTCGAATTGGAGTCGAGCATCTTCCACCCAGATCCTCCAAATTCCAGTAGGCGGGGGTCACACCCACCACCTGGCCTCCTGGCGCCGTGTAATCCCATCAGCGGCAAAGACTCAGAGACTATGAAATCCAGATCCCGGACGAGAACAGTGCAGTCTCTGCCCCCGCGCCTGGGTGTTCCTTCCCGGAGTCCCTTGGAGGGGAGCGGGTTGAGCTTTCTTCCCCACCCCGACCAGGGCTCCGGCAGCCGAAGACCTCCAGGACCAGCCACCACCATGCTGAGACCACTCTCCGCACACCTGAAGGTACTGGCAGAGGGACAAAGCCACGCGGGTTCCGGGGCCGAGACCTCCAAGCCTACTCGAATTGGAGTCGAGCATCTTCCACCCAGATCCTCCAAATTCCAGTAGGCGGGGGTCACACCCACCACCTGGCCCCCTGGCGCCGTGTAATCCCATCAGCGGCCAAGACTCAGAGACTATAAAATCCAGATCCCGGAAGAGAACAGTGCTGTCTCTGCCTCCGCGCCTGGGTGTTCGTTCCCGGAGCCCTTCAAGGGGAGCGGGTTGAGCTTTCCTCCCCACCCCGACCAGGGCTCCGGCAGCCGAAGACCTCCAGGACCAGCCACCACCATGCTGAGACCACTCTCCGCACACCTGAAGGTACTGGCAGAGGGACAAAGCCACGCCGGTTCCGGGCCGAGACCTCCAAGCCTACTCGAATTGGAATCGAGCATCTTCCACCCAGATCCTCCAAATTCCAGTTGGCGGGGGTCACACCCACCACCTGGCCCCCTGGCGCCGTGTAATCCCATCAGCGGCCAAGACTCAGAGACTATAAAATCCAGATCCCGGACGAGAACAGTGCAGTCTCTGCCCCCGCGCCTGGGTGTTCCTTCCCGGAGCCCTTCGAGGGGAGCGGGTTGAGCTTTCCTCCCCACCCCTACCAGGGCACCGGCAGCCGAAGATCTCAAGGACCAGCCACCACCATTCTGAGACCATTCTCCGCACACATGAAGGTACTGGCAGAGGTACAAAGCCACGCGGGTTCCGGGGCCGAGACCTCCAAGCCTACTCGAATTGGAGTCGAGCATCTTCCACCCAGATCCTCCAAATTCCAGTAGGCGGGGGTCACACCCACCACCTGGCCCCCTGGCGCCGTGTAATCCCATCAGCGGCCAAGACTCAGAGACTATAAAATCCAGATCACGGACGAGAACAGTGCAGTCTCTGCCCCCGCGCCTGGGGTTCCTTCCCGGAGCCCCTTGGAGGGGAGCGGGTTGAGCTTTCTTCCCCACCCCGACCAGGTCTCTGGCAGGCGTAGACCTCCAGGACCGCCACCACCATGCTGAGACCACTCTCCGCACACCTGAAGGTAATGGCAGAGGGACAAAGCCACGCGGGTTCCGGGGCCGAGACCTCCAAGCCTACTCGAATTGGAGTCGAGCATCTTCCACCCAGATCCTCCAAATTCCAGTAGGCGGGGGTCACACCCACCACCTGGCTCCCTGTCGCCGTGTAATCCCATCAGCGGCCAAGATTCAGAGACTATAAAATCCAGATCCCGGACGAGAACAGTGCAGTCTCTGCCCCCGCGCCTGGGTGTTCGTTCCCGGAGCCCCATGGAGGGGAGCGGGTTGAGCTTTCTTCCGCACCCCGACCAGGGCTATGGCAGCCGAAGACCTCCAGGACCAGCCACCACCATGCTGAGACCACTCTCCGCATACCTGAAGGTACTGGCAGAGGGACAAAGCCACGCGGGTTCCGGGGCCGAGACCTCCAAGCCTACTCGAATTGGAGTCGAGCATCTTCCACCCAGATCCTCCAAATTCCAGTAGGCGGGAGTCATACCCACCACCTGGCCCCCTGGCGACGTGTAATCCCATCAGCGGCCAAGACACAGAGACTATAAAATCCAGATACCGGAAGAGAACAGTGCAGTCTCTTCCTCCGCGCCTGGGTGTTCCTTCCCGGAGCCCTTCAAGGGGAGCGGGTTGAGCTTTCCTCCCCACCCCGACCAGGGCTCCGGCAGCCGAAGACCTCCAGGACCAGCCACCACCATGCTGAGACCACTCTCCGCACACCTGAAGGTACTGGCAGAGGGACAAAGCCAAGCGGGTTCCGGGGCCGAGACCTCCAAGCCTACTCGAATTGGAGTCGAGCATCTTCCACCCAGATCCTCCAAATTCCAGTAGGCGGGGGTCACACCCACCACCTGGCCTCCTGGCGCCGTGTAATCCCATCAGCGGCAAAAACTCAGAGACTATAAAATCCAGATCCCAGACGAGAACAGTGCAGTCTCTGCCCCCGCGCCTGGGTGTTCCTTCCCGGAGCCCTTCGAGGGGAGCGGGTTGAGCTTTCCTCCCCACCCCGACCAGGGCACCGGCAGCCGAAGACCTCAAGGACCAGCCACCACCATTCTGAGACCACTCTCCGCACACCTGAAGGTAATGGCAGAGGGATAAAGCCACGCGGGTTCCGGGGCCGAGACCTCCAAGCCTACTCGAATTGGAGTCGAGCATCTTCCACCCAGATCCTCCAAATTCCAGTAGGCGGGGGTCACACCCACCACCTGGCCCCCTGGCGCCGTGTAATCCCATCAGCGGCCAAGACTCAGAGACTATAAAATCCAGATCCCGGACGAGAACAGTGCAGTCTCTGCCCCCGCGCCTGGGTGTTCCTTCCCGGAGCCCCTTGGAGGGGAGCGGGTTGATCTTTCCTCCCCACCTCGACCAGGGCTCCGGCAGCCGAAGACCTCCAGGACCAGCCACCACCATGCTGAGACCACTCTCCGCACACCTGAAGGTACTGGCAGAGGGACAAAGCCACGCTGGTTCCGGGGCCGAGACCTCCAAGCCTACTCGAATTGGAGTTGAGCATCTTCCACCCAGATCCTCCAAATTCCAGTAGGCGGGGGTCACACCCACCACCTGGCCCCCTGGCGCCGTGTAATCCCATCAGCGGCCAAGACTCAGAGACTATAAAATCCAGATCCCGGACGAGAACAGTGCAGTCTCTGCCCCCGCGCCTGGGTGTTCGTTCCCGGAGCCACATGGAGGGGAGAGGGTTGAGCTTTCTTCCGCACCCCGACCAGGGCTATGGCAGCCGAAGACCTCCAGGACCAGCCACCACCATGCTGAGACCACTCTCCGCACACCTGATGGTAATTGCAGAGGGACAAAACCACGCGGGTTCCGGGGCCGAGACCTCCAAGCCTACTCGAATTGGAGTCGAGCATCTTCCACCCAGATCCTCCAAATTCCAATAGGCGGGGGTCACACCCACCACCTGGCCCCCTGGCGCCGTGTAATCCCATCAGTGGCCAAGACTCAGAGACCATAAAATCCAGATCCCGGACGAGAACAGTGCAGTCTCTGCCCCCGCGCCTGGGTGTTCCTTCCCGGAACCCTTCGAGGGGAGCGGGTTGAGCTTTCCTCCCCACCCCGACCAGGGCACCGGCAGCCGAAGACCTCAAGGACCAGCCACCACCATTCTGAGACCACTCTCCGCACACCTGAAGGTACTGGCAGAGGGACAAAGCCACGCGGGTTCCGGGTCCGAGATCTCCAAGCCTACTCGAATTGGAGTCGAGCATCTTCCACCCAGATCCTCCAAATTCCAGTAGGCGGGGGTCACACCCACCACCTGGCCCCCTGGCGCCGTGTAATCCCATCAGCGGCCAAGACTCAGAGACTATAAAATCCAGATCCCGGACGAGAACAGTGCAGTCTCTGCCCCCGCGCCTGGGTGTTCCTTCCCGGAGCCCCTTGGAGGGGAGCGGGGTGATCTTTCCTCCCCACCTCGACCAGGGCTCCGGCAGCCGAAGACCTCCAGGACCAGCCACCACCATGCTGAGACCACTCTCCGCACACATGAAGGTACTGGCAGAGGGACAAAGCCACGCGGGTTCCGGGGCCGAGACCTCCAAGCCTACTCGAATTGGAGTCGAGCATCTTCCACCCAGATCCTCCAAATTCCATTAGGCGCGGGTCACACCCACCACCTGGCCCCCTGGCGCCGTGTAATCCCATCAGCGGCCAAGACTCAGAGACTATAAAATCCAGATCCCGGATGAGAACAGTGCAGTCTCTGCCCCCGCGCCTGGGTGTTCCTTCCCGGAGCCCCTTGGAGGGGAGCGGGTTGATCTTTCCTCCCCACCTCGAACAGGGCTCCGGCAGCCGCAGAACTCCAGGACCAGCCACCACCATTCTGAGACCACTCTCCGCACACATGAAGGTACTGGCAGAGGGACAAAGCCACGCGTGTTCCAGGGCCGAGACCTCCAAGCCTACTCGAATTGGAGTCGAGCATCTTCCACCCAGATCCTCCAAATTCCAGTAGGCGGGGGTCACACCCACCACCTGGCCCCCTGGCGCGGTGTAATCCCATCAGCGGCCAAGACTCAGAGAGTATAAAATCCAGATCCAGGACGAGAACAGTGCAGTCTCTGCCCCCGCGCCTGGGTGTTCCTTCCCGGAGCCCCTTGGAGGGGAGCGGGTTGATATTTCCTCCCCACCTCGACCAGGGCTCCGGCAGCCGAAGACCTCCAGGACCAGCCACCACCATGCTGAGACCACTCTCCGCACACATGAAGGTACTGGCAGAGGGACAAAGCCACGCGGGTTCCGGGGCCGAGACCTCCAAGCCTACTCGAACTGGATTCGAGCATCTTCCACCCAGATCCTCCAAATTCCAGTAGGCGGGGGTCACACCCACCACCTGTCCCCCTGGGGCCGTGTAATCCCATCAGCGGCCAAGACTCAGAGACTATAAAATCCAGATCCCGGAAGAGAACAGTGCAGTCTCTGCCTCCGCGCCTGGGTGTTCCTTCCCGGAGTCCCTTGGAGGGGAGCGGGTTGAGCTTTCTTCCCCACCCCGACCAGGGCTCCGGCAGCCGAAGACCTCCCGGACCAGCCACCACCATGCTGAGACCACTCTCCGCACACCTGATGGTACTGGCAGAGGGACAAAGCCACGCGGGTTCCGGTGCCGAGACCTCCAAGCCTACTCGAATTGGAGTCGAGCATCTTCCACCCAGATCCTCCAAATTCCAGTAGGCGGGGGTCACACCCACCACCTGGCCCCCTGGCGCCGTGTAATCCCATCAGCGGCCAAGACTCAGAGACTATAAAATCCAGATCACGGACGAGAACAGTGCAGTCTCTGCCCCCGCGCCTGGGTGTTCCTTCCCGGAGTCCCTTGGAGGGGAGCGGGTTGAGCTTTCTTCCCCACCCCGACCAGGTCTCTGGCAGCCGTAGACCTCCAGGACCGCCACCACCATGCTGAGACCACTCTCCGCACACCTGAAGGTAATGGCAGAGGGACAAAGCTACGCGGGTTCCGGGGCCGAGACCTCCAAGCCTACTCGAATTGGAGTCGAGCATCTTCCACCCAGATCCTCCAAATTCCAGTAGGCGGGGGTCACACCAACCGCCTGGCCCACTGTCGCCGTGTAATCCCATCAGCGGCCAAGATTCAGAGACTATAAAATCCAGATCCCGGACGAGAACATTGCAGTCTCTGCCCCCGCGCCTGGGTGTTCGTTCCCGGAGCCCCATGGAGGGGAGCGGGTTGAGCTTTCTTCCGCACCCCGACCAGGGCTATGGCAGCCGAAGACCTCCAGGACCAGCCACCACCATGCTGAGACCACTCTCCGCACACCTTATGGTACTGGCAGAGGGACAAAGCCACGCGGGTTCCGGGGCCGAGACCTCCAAGCCTACTCGAATTGGAGTCGAGCATCTTCCACCCAGATCCTCCAAATTCCAGTAGGCGGGGGTCACACCCACCACCTGGCTCCCTGTCGCCGTGTAATCCCATCAGCGGCCAAGATTCAGAGACTATAAAATCCAGATCCCGGACGAGAACAGTGCAGTCTCTGCCCCCGCACCTGGGTGTTCGTTCCCGGAGCCCCATGGAGGGGAGCGGGTTGAGCTTTCTTCCGCACCCCGACCAGGGCTATGGCAGCCGAAGACCTCCAGGACCAGCCACCACCATGCTGAGACCACTCTCCGCACACCTTATGGTACTGGCAGAGGGACAAAGCCACGCGGGTTCCGGGGCCGAGACCTCCAAGCCTACTCGAATTGGAGTCGAGCATCTTCCACCCAGATCCTCCAAATTCCAGTAGGCGGGAGTCATACCCACCACCTGGCCCCCTGGCGCCGTGTAATCCCATCAGCGGCCAAGACTCAGAGACTATAAAATCCAGATCACGGACGAGAACAGTGCAGTCTCTGCCTCCGCGCCTGGGTGTTCCTTCCCGGAGCCCTTCAAGGGGAGCGGGTTGAGCTTTCCTCCCCACCCCGACCAGGGCTCCGGCAGCCGAAGACCTCCAGGACCAGCCACCACCATGCTGAGACCACTCTCCGCACACCTGAAGGTACTGGCAGAGGGACAAAGCCACGCGGGTTCCGGGTCCGAGACCTCCAAGCCTACTCGAATTGGAGTCGAGCATCTTCCACCCAGATCCTCCAAATTCCAGTAGGCGGGGGTCACACCCACCACCTGGCCTCCTGGCGCCGTGTAATCCCATCAGCGGCAAAGACTCAGAGACTATAAAATCCAGATCCCGGACGAGAACAGTGCAGTCTCTGCCCCCGCGCCTGGGTGTTCCTTCCCGGAGTCCCTTGGAGGGGAGCGGGTTGAGCTTTCTTCCCCACCCCGACCAGGGCTCCGGCAGCCGAAGACCTCCAGGACCAGCCACCACCATGCTGAGACCACTCTCCGCACACCTGAAGGTACTGGCAGAGGGACAAAGCCACGCGGGTTCCGGGGCCGAGACCTCCAAGCCTACTCGAATTGGAGTCGAGCATCTTCCACCCAGATCCTCCAAATTCCAGTAGGCGGGGGTCACACCCACCACCTGGCCCCCTGGCGCCGTGTAATCCCATCAGCGGCCAAGACTCAGAGACTATAAAATCCAGATCCCGGAAGAGAACAGTGCTGTCTCTGCCTCCGCGCCTGGGTGTTCGTTCCCGGAGCCCTTCAAGGGGAGCGGGTTGAGCTTTCCTCCCCACCCCGACCAGGGCTCCGGCAGCCGAAGACCTCCAAGACCAGCCACCACCATGCTGAGACCACTCTCCGCACACCTGAAGGTACTGGCAGAGGGACAAAGCGACGCGGGTTCCGGGCCGAGACCTCCAAGCCTACTCGAATTGGAGTCGAGCATCTTCCACCCAGATCCTCCAAATTCCAGTAGGCGGGGGTCACACCCACCACCTGGCCCCCTGGCGCCGTGTAATCCCATCAGCGGCCAAGACTCAGAGACTATAAAATCCAGATCCCGGACGAGAACAGTGCAGTCTCTGCCCCCGCGCCTGGGTGTTCCTTCCCGGAGCCCTTCGAGGGGAGCGGGTTGAGCTTTCCTCCCCACCCCTACCAGGGCACCGGCAGCCGAAGATCTCAAGGACCAGCCACCACCATTCTGAGACCATTCTCCGCACACATGAAGGTACTGGCAGAGGGACAAAGCCACGCGGGTTCCGGGGCCGAGACCTCCAAGCCTACTCGAATTGGAGTCGAGCATCTTCCACCCAGATCCTCCAAATTCCAGTAGGCGGGGGTCACACCCACCACCTGGCCCCCTGGCGCCGTGTAATCCCATCAGCGGCCAAGACTCAGAGACTATAAAATCCAGATCATGGACGAGAACAGTGCAGTCTCTGCCCCCGCGCCTGGGTGTTCCTTCCCGGAGCCCCTTGGAGGGGAGCGGGTTGAGCTTTCTTCCCCACCCCGACCAGGTCTCTGGCAGCCGTAGACCTCCAGGACCGCCACCACCATGCTGAGACCACTCTCCGCACACCTGAAGGTAATGGCAGAGGGACAAAGCCACGCGGGTTCCGGGGCCGAGACCTCCAAGCCTACTCGAATTGGAGTCGAGCATCTTCCACCCAGATCCTCCAAATTCCAGTAGGCGGGGGTCACACCCACCACCTGGCTCCCTGTCGCCGTGTAATCCCATCAGCGGCCAAGATTCAGAGACTATAAAATCCAGATCCCGGACGAGAACAGTGCAGTCTCTGCCCCCGCACCTGGGTGTTCGTTCCCGGAGCCACATGGAGGGGAGAGGGTTGAGCTTTCTTCCGCACCCCGACCAGGGCTATGGCAGCCGAAGACCTCCAGGACCAGCCACCACCATGCTGAGACCACTCTCCGCACACCTGATGGTAATTGCAGAGGGACAAAACCACGCGGGTTCCGGGGCTGAGACCTCCAAGCCTACTCGAATTGGAGTCGAGCATCTTCCACCCAGATCCTCCAAATTCCAGTAGGCGGGGGTCACACCAACCGCCTGGCCCACTGTCGCCGTGTAATCCCATCAGCGGCCAAGATTCAGAGACTATAAAATCCAGATCCCGGACGAGAACATTGCAGTCTCTGCCCCCGCGCCTGGGTGTTCGTTCCCGGAGCCCCATGGAGGGGAGCGGGTTGAGCTTTCTTCCGCACCCCGACCAGGGCTATGGCAGCCGAAGACCTCCAGGACCAGCCACCACCATGCTGAGACCACTCTCCGCACACCTTATGGTACTGGCAGAGGGACAAAGCCACGCGGGTTCCGGGGCCGAGACCTCCAAGCCTACTCGAATTGGAGTCGAGCATCTTCCACCCAGATCCTCCAAATTCCAGTAGGCGGGAGTCATACCCACCACCTGGCCCCCTGGCGCCGTGTAATCCCATCAGCGGCCAAGACTCAGAGACTATAAAATCCAGATCACGGACGAGAACAGTGCAGTCTCTGCCTCCGCGCCTGGGTGTTCCTTCCCGGAGCCCTTCAAGGGGAGCGGGTTGAGCTTTCCTCCCCACCCCGACCAGGGCTCCGGCAGCCGAAGACCTCCAGGACCAGCCACCACCATGCTGAGACCACTCTCCGCACACCTGAAGGTACTGGCAGAGGGACAAAGCCACGCGGGTTCCGGGTCCGAGACCTCCAAGCCTACTCGAATTGGAGTCGAGCATCTTCCACCCAGATCCTCCAAATTCCAGTAGGCGGGGGTCACACCCACCACCTGGCCTCCTGGCGCCGTGTAATCCCATCAGCGGCAAAGAATCAGAGACTATAAAATCCAGATCCCGGACGAGAACAGTGCAGTCTCTGCCCCCGCGCCTGGGTGTTCCTTCCCGGAGTCCCTTGGAGGGGAGCGGGTTGAGCTTTCTTCCCCACCCCGACCAGGGCTCCGGCAGCCGAAGACCTCCAGGACCAGCCACCACCATGCTGAGACCACTCTCCGCACACCTGAAGGTACTGGCAGAGGGACAAAGCCACGCGGGTTCCGGGGCCGAGACCTCCAAGCCTACTCGAATTGGAGTCGAGCATCTTCCACCCAGATCCTCCAAATTCCAGTAGGCGGGGGTCACACCCACCACCTGGCCCCCTGGCGCCGTGTAATCCCATCAGCGGCCAAGACTCAGAGACTATAAAATCCAGATCCCGGAAGAGAACAGTGCTGTCTCTGCCTCCGCGCCTGGGTGTTCGTTCCCGGAGCCCTTCAAGGGGAGCGGGTTGAGCTTTCCTCCCCACCCCGACCAGGGCTCCGGCAGCCGAAGACCTCCAGGACCAGCCACCACCATGCTGAGACCACTCTCCGCACACCTGAAGGTACTGGCAGAGGGACAAAGCCACGCGGGTTCCGGGCCGAGACCTCCAAGCCTACTCGAATTGGAGTCGAGCATCTTCCACCCAGATCCTCCAAATTCCAGTAGGCGGGGGTCACACCCACCACCTGGCCCCCTGGCGCCGTGTAATCCCATCAGCGGCCAAGACTCAGAGACTATAAAATCCAGATCCCGGACGAGAACAGTGCAGTCTCTGCCCCCGCGCCTGGGTGTTCCTTCCCGGAGCCCTTCGAGGGGAGCGGGTTGAGCTTTCCTCCCCACCCCTACCAGGGCACCGGCAGCCGAAGATCTCAAGGACCAGCCACCACCATTCTGAGACCATTCTCCGCACACATGAAGGTACTGGCAGAGGGACAAAGCCACGCGGGTTCCGGGGCCGAGACCTCCAAGCCTACTCGAATTGGAGTCGAGCATCTTCCACCCAGATCCTCCAAATTCCAGTAGGCGGGGGTCACACCCACCACCTGGCCCCCTGGCGCCGTGTAATCCCATCAGCGGCCAAGACTCAGAGACTATAAAATCCAGATCACGGACGAGAACAGTGCAGTCTCTGCCCCCGCGCCTGGGTGTTCCTTCCCGGAGCCCCTTGGAGGGGAGCGGGTTGAGCTTTCTTCCCCACCCCGACCAGGTCTCTGGCAGCCGTAGACCTCCAGGACCGCCACCACCATGCTGAGACCACTCTCCGCACACCTGAAGGTAATGGCAGAGGGACAAAGCCACGCGGGTTCCGGGGCCGAGACCTCCAAGCCTACTCGAATTGGAGTCGAGCATCTTCCACCCAGATCCTCCAAATTCCAGTAGGCGGGGGTCACACCCACCACCTGGCTCCCTGTCGCCGTGTAATCCCATCAGCGGCCAAGATTCAGACACTATAAAATCCAGATCCCGGACGAGAACAGTGCAGTCTCTGCCCCCGCACCTGGGTGTTCGTTCCCGGAGCCCCATGGAGGGGAGCGGGTTGAGCTTTCTTCCGCACCCCGACCAGGGCTATGGCAGCCGAAGACCTCCAGGACCAGCCACCACCATGCTGAGACCACTCTCCGCACACCTTATGGTACTGGCAGAGGGACAAAGCCACGCGGGTTCCGGGGCCGAGACCTCCAAGCCTACTCGAATTGGAGTCGAGCATCTTCCAACCAGATCCTCCAAATTCCAGTAGGCGGGAGTCATACCCACCACCTGGCCCCCTGGCGCCGTGTAATCCCATCAGCGGCCAAGACTCAGAGACTATAAAATCCAGATCCCGGACGAGAACAGTGCAGTCTCTGCCCCCGCGCCTGGGTGTTCCTTCCCGGAGCCCTTCGAGGGGAGCGGGTTGAGCTTTCCTCCCCACCCCTACCAGGGCACCGGCAGCCGAAGATCTCAAGGACCAGCCACCACCATTCTGAGACCATTCTCCGCACACATGAAGGTACTGGCAGAGGGACAAAGCCACGCGGGTTCCGGGGCCGAGACCTCCAAGCCTACTCGAATTGGAGTCGAGCATCTTCCACCCAGATCCTCCAAATTCCAGTAGGCGGGGGTCACACCCACCACCTGGCCCCCTGGCGCCGTGTAATCCCATCAGCGGCCAAGACTCAGAGACTATAAAATCCAGATCATGGACGAGAACAGTGCAGTCTCTGCCCCCGCGCCTGGGTGTTCCTTCCCGGAGCCCCTTGGAGGGGAGCGGGTTGAGCTTTCTTCCCCACCCCGACCAGGTCTCTGGCAGCCGTAGACCTCCAGGACCGCCACCACCATGCTGAGACCACTCTCCGCACACCTGAAGGTAATGGCAGAGGGACAAAGCCACGCGGGTTCCGGGGCCGAGACCTCCAAGCCTACTCGAATTGGAGTCGAGCATCTTCCACCCAGATCCTCCAAATTCCAGTAGGCGGGGGTCACACCCACCACCTGGCTCCCTGTCGCCGTGTAATCCCATCAGCGGCCAAGATTCAGAGACTATAAAATCCAGATCCCGGACGAGAACAGTGCAGTCTCTGCCCCCGCACCTGGGTGTTCGTTCCCGGAGCCACATGGAGGGGAGAGGGTTGAGCTTTCTTCCGCACCCCGACCAGGGCTATGGCAGCCGAAGACCTCCAGGACCAGCCACCACCATGCTGAGACCACTCTCCGCACACCTGATGGTAATTGCAGAGGGACAAAACCACGCGGGTTCCGGGGCTGAGACCTCCAAGCCTACTCGAATTGGAGTCGAGCATCTTCCACCCAGATCCTCCAAATTCCAGTAGGCGGGGGTCACACCAACCGCCTGGCCCACTGTCGCCGTGTAATCCCATCAGCGGCCAAGATTCAGAGACTATAAAATCCAGATCCCGGACGAGAACATTGCAGTCTCTGCCCCCGCGCCTGGGTGTTCGTTCCCGGAGCCCCATGGAGGGGAGCGGGTTGAGCTTTCTTCCGCACCCCGACCAGGGCTATGGCAGCCGAAGACCTCCAGGACCAGCCACCACCATGCTGAGACCACTCTCCGCACACCTTATGGTACTGGCAGAGGGACAAAGCCACGCGGGTTCCGGGGCCGAGACCTCCAAGCCTACTCGAATTGGAGTCGAGCATCTTCCACCCAGATCCTCCAAATTCCAGTAGGCGGGAGTCATACCCACCACCTGGCCCCCTGGCGCCGTGTAATCCCATCAGCGGCCAAGACTCAGAGACTATAAAATCCAGATCACGGACGAGAACAGTGCAGTCTCTGCCTCCGCGCCTGGGTGTTCCTTCCCGGAGCCCTTCAAGGGGAGCGGGTTGAGCTTTCCTCCCCACCCCGACCAGGGCTCCGGCAGCCGAAGACCTCCAGGACCAGCCACCACCATGCTGAGACCACTCTCCGCACACCTGAAGGTACTGGCAGAGGGACAAAGCCACGCGGGTTCCGGGTCCGAGACCTCCAAGCCTACTCGAATTGGAGTCGAGCATCTTCCACCCAGATCCTCCAAATTCCAGTAGGCGGGGGTCACACCCACCACCTGGCCTCCTGGCGCCGTGTAATCCCATCAGCGGCAAAGACTCAGAGACTATAAAATCCAGATCCCGGACGAGAACAGTGCAGTCTCTGCCCCCGCGCCTGGGTGTTCCTTCCCGGAGTCCCTTGGAGGGGAGCGGGTTGAGCTTTCTTCCCCACCCCGACCAGGGCTCCGGCAGCCGAAGACCTCCAGGACCAGCCACCACCATGCTGAGACCACTCTCCGCACACCTGAAGGTACTGGCAGAGGGACAAAGCCACGCGGGTTCCGGGGCCGAGACCTCCAAGCCTACTCGAATTGGAGTCGAGCATCTTCCACCCAGATCCTCCAAATTCCAGTAGGCGGGGGTCACACCCACCACCTGGCCCCCTGGCGCCGTGTAATCCCATCAGCGGCCAAGACTCAGAGACTATAAAATCCAGATCCCGGAAGAGAACAGTGCTGTCTCTGCCTCCGCGCCTGGGTGTTCGTTCCCGGAGCCCTTCAAGGGGAGCGGGTTGAGCTTTCCTCCCCACCCCGACCAGGGCTCCGGCAGCCGAAGACCTCCAGGACCAGCCACCACCATGCTGAGACCACTCTCCGCACACCTGAAGGTACTGGCAGAGGGACAAAGCCACGCGGGTTCCGGGCCGAGACCTCCAAGCCTACTCGAATTGGAGTCGAGCATCTTCCACCCAGATCCTCCAAATTCCAGTAGGCGGGGGTCACACCCACCACCTGGCCCCCTGGCGCCGTGTAATCCCATCAGCGGCCAAGACTCAGAGACTATAAAATCCAGATCCCGGACGAGAACAGTGCAGTCTCTGCCCCCGCGCCTGGGTGTTCCTTCCCGGAGCCCTTCGAGGGGAGCGGGTTGAGCTTTCCTCCCCACCCCTACCAGGGCACCGGCAGCCGAAGATCTCAAGGACCAGCCACCACCATTCTGAGACCATTCTCCGCACACATGAAGGTACTGGCAGAGGGACAAAGCCACGCGGGTTCCGGGGCCGAGACCTCCAAGCCTACTCGAATTGGAGTCGAGCATCTTCCACCCAGATCCTCCAAATTCCAGTAGGCGGGGGTCACACCCACCACCTGGCCCCCTGGCGCCGTGTAATCCCATCAGCGGCCAAGACTCAGAGACTATAAAATCCAGATCACGGACGAGAACAGTGCAGTCTCTGCCCCCGCGCCTGGGTGTTCCTTCCCGGAGCCCCTTGGAGGGGAGCGGGTTGAGCTTTCTTCCCCACCCCGACCAGGTCTCTGGCAGCCGTAGACCTCCAGGACCGCCACCACCATGCTGAGACCACTCTCCGCACACCTGAAGGTAATGGCAGAGGGACAAAGCCACGCGGGTTCCGGGGCCGAGACCTCCAAGCCTACTCGAATTGGAGTCGAGCATCTTCCACCCAGATCCTCCAAATTCCAGTAGGCGGGGGTCACACCCACCACCTGGCTCCCTGTCGCCGTGTAATCCCATCAGCGGCCAAGATTCAGACACTATAAAATCCAGATCCCGGACGAGAACAGTGCAGTCTCTGCCCCCGCACCTGGGTGTTCGTTCCCGGAGCCCCATGGAGGGGAGCGGGTTGAGCTTTCTTCCGCACCCCGACCAGGGCTATGGCAGCCGAAGACCTCCAGGACCAGCCACCACCATGCTGAGACCACTCTCCGCACACCTTATGGTACTGGCAGAGGGACAAAGCCACGCGGGTTCCGGGGCCGAGACCTCCAAGCCTACTCGAATTGGAGTCGAGCATCTTCCAACCAGATCCTCCAAATTCCAGTAGGCGGGAGTCATACCCACCACCTGGCCCCCTGGCGCCGTGTAATCCCATCAGCGGCCAAGACTCAGAGACTATAAAATCCAGATCACGGACGAGAACAGTGCAGTCTCTGCCTCCGCGCCTGGGTGTTCCTTCACGGAGCCCTTCAAGGGGAGCGGGTTGAGCTTTCCTCCCCACCCCGACCAGGGCTCCGGCAGCCGAAGACCTCCAGGACCAGCCACCACCATGCTGAGACCACTCTCCGCACACCTGAAGGTACTGGCAGAGGGACAAAGCCACGCGGGTTCCGGGTCCGAGACCTCCAAGCCTACTCGAATTGGAGTCGAGCATCTTCCACCCAGATCCTCCAAATTCCAGTAGGCGGGGGTCACACCCACCACCTGGCCTCCTGGCGCCGTGTAATCCCATCAGCGGCAAAGACTCAGAGACTATAAAATCCAGATCCCGGACGAGAACAGTGCAGTCTCTGCCCCCGCGCCTGGGTGTTCCTTCCCGGAGTCCCTTGGAGGGGAGCGGGTTGAGCTTTCCTCCCCACCCCGACCAGGGCTCCGGCAGCCGAAGACCTCCAGGACCAGCCACCACCATGCTGAGACCACTCTCCGCACACCTGAAGGTACTGGCAGAGGGACAAAGCCACGCGGGTTCCGGGCCGAGACCTCCAAGCCTACTCGAATTGGAGTCGAGCATCTTCCACCCAGATCCTCCAAATTCCAGTAGGCGGGGGTCACACCCACCACCTGGCCCCCTGGCGCCGTGTAATCCCATCAGCGGCCAAGACTCAGAGACTATAAAATCCAGATCCCGGACGAGAACAGTGCAGTCTCTGCCCCCGCGCCTGGGTGTTCCTTCCCGGAGCCCTTCGAGGGGAGCGGGTTGAGCTTTCCTCCCCACCCCTACCAGGGCACCGGCAGCCGAAGATATCAAGGACCAGCCACCACCATTCTGAGACCATTCTCCGCACACCTGAAGGTACTGGCAGAGGGACAAAGCCACGCGGGTTCCGGGGCCGAGACCTCCAAGCCTACTCGAATTGGAGTCGAGCATCTTCCACCCAGATCCTCCAAATTCCAGTAGGCGGGGGTCACACCCACCACCTGGCCCCCTGGCGCCGTGTAATCCCATCAGCGGCCAAGACTCAGAGACTATAAAATCCAGATCACGGACGAGAACAGTGCAGTCTCTGCCCCCGCGCCTGGGTGTTCCTTCCCGGAGCCCCTTTGGAGGGGAGCGGGTTGAGCTTTCTTCCCCACCCCGACCAGGTCTCTGGCAGCCGTAGACCTCCAGGACCGCCACCACCATGCTGAGACCACTCTCCGCACACCTGAAGGTAATGGCAGAGGGACAAAGCCACGCGGGTTCCGGGGCCGAGACCTCCAAGCCTACTCGAATTGGAGTCGAGCATCTTCCACCCAGATCCTCCAAATTCCAGTAGGCGGGGGTCACACCCACCACCTGGCTCCCTGTCGCCGTGTAATCCCATCAGCGGCCAAGATTCAGAGACTATAAAATCCAGATCCCGGACGAGAACAGTGCAGTCTCTGCCCCCGCACCTGGGTGTTCGTTCCCGGAGCCACATGGAGGGGAGAGGGTTGAGCTTTCTTCCGCACCCCGACCAGGGCTATGGCAGCCGAAGACCTCCAGGACCAGCCACCACCATGCTGAGACCACTCTCCGCACACCTGATGGTAATTGCAGAGGGACAAAACCACGCGGGTTCCGGGGCTGAGACCTCCAAGCCTACTCGAATTGGAGTCGAGCATCTTCCACCCAGATCCTCCAAATTCCAGTAGGCGGGGGTCACACCCACCGCCTGGCCCACTGTCGCCGTGTAATCCCATCAGCGGCCAAGATTCAGAGACTATAAAATCCAGATCCCGGACGAGAACATTGCAGTCTCTGCCCCCGCGCCTGGGTGTTCGTTCCCGGAGCCCCATGGAGGGGAGCGGGTTGAGCTTTCTTCCGCACCCCGACCAGGGCAATGGCAGCCGAAGACCTCCAGGACCAGCCACCACCATGCTGAGACCACTCTCCGCACACCTTATGGTACTGGCAGAGGGACAAAGCCACGCGGGTTCCGGGGCCGAGACCTCCAAGCCTACTCGAATTGGAGTCGAGCATCTTCCACCCAGATCCTCCAAATTCCAGTAGGCGGGAGTCATACCCACCACCTGGCCCCCTGGCGCCGTGTAATCCCATCAGCGGCCAAGACTCAGAGACTATAAAATCCAGATCCCGGACGAGAACAGTGCAGTCTCTGCCTCCGCGCCTGGGTGTTCCTTCCCGGAGCCCTTCGAGGGGAGCGGGTTGAGCTTTCCTCCCCACCCCGACCAGGGCTCCGGCAGCCGAAGACCTCCAGGACCAGCCACCACCATGCTGAGACCACTCTCCGCACACCTGAAGGTACTGGCAGAGGGACAAAGCCACGCGGGTTCCGGGTCCGAGACCTCCAAGCCTACTCGAATTGGAGTCGAGCATCTTCCACCCAGATCCTCCAAATTCCAGTAGGCGGGGGTCACACCCACCACCTGGCCTCCTGGCGCCGTGTAATCCCATCAGCGGCAAAGACTCAGAGACTATAAAATCCAGATCCCGGACGAGAACAGTGCAGTCTCTGCCCCCGCGCCTGGGTGTTCCTTCCCGGAGTCCCTTGGAGGGGAGCGGGTTGAGCTTTCTTCCCCACCCCGACCAGGGCTCCGGCAGCCGAAGACCTCCAGGACCAGCCACCACCATGCTGAGACCACTCTCCGCACACCTGAAGGTACTGGCAGAGGGACAAAGCCACGCGGGTTCCGGGGCCGAGACCTCCAAGCCTACTCGAATTGGAGTTGAGCATCTTCCACCCAGATCCTCCAAATTCCAGTAGGCGGGGGTCACACCCACCACCTGGCCCCCTGGCGCCGTGTAATCCCATCAGCGGCCAAGACTCAGAGACTATAAAATCCAGATCCCGGAAGAGAACAGTGCTGTCTCTGCCTCCGCGCCTGGGTGTTCGTTCCCGGAGCCCTTCAAGGGGAGCGGGTTGAGCTTTCCTCCCCACCCCGACCAGGGCTCCGGCAGCCGAAGACCTCCAGGACCAGCCACCACCATGCTGAGACCACTCTCCGCACACCTGAAGGTACTGGCAGAGGGACAAAGCCACGCGGGTTCCGGGCCGAGACCTCCAAGCCTACTCGAATTGGAGTCGAGCATCTTCCACCCAGATCCTCCAAATTCCAGTAGGCGGGGGTCACACCCACCACCTGGCCCCCTGGCGCCGTGTAATCCCATCAGCGGCCAAGACTCAGAGACTATAAAATCCAGATCCCGGACGAGAACAGTGCAGTCTCTGCCCCCGCGCCTGGGTGTTCCTTCCCGGAGCCCTTCGAGGGGAGCGGGTTGAGCTTTCCTCCCCACCCCTACCAGGGCACCGGCAGCCGAAGATCTCAAGGACCAGCCACCACCATTCTGAGACCATTCTCCGCACACCTGAAGGTACTGGCAGAGGGACAAAGCCACGCGGGTTCCGGGGCCGAGACCTCCAAGCCTACTCGAATTGGAGTCGAGCATCTTCCACCCAGATCCTCCAAATTCCAGTAGGCGGGGGTCACACCCACCACCTGGCCCCCTGGCGCCGTGTAATCCCATCAGCGGCCAAGACTCAGAGACTATAAAATCCAGATCACGGACGAGAACAGTGCAGTCTCTGCCCCCGCGCCTGGGTGTTCCTTCCCGGAGCCCCTTGGAGGGGAGCGGGTTGAGCTTTCTTCCCCACCCCGACCAGGTCTCTGGCAGCCGTAGACCTCCAGGACCGCCAACACCATGCTGAGACCACTCTCCGCACACCTGAAGGTAATGGCAGAGGGACAAAGCCACGCGGGTTCCGGGGCCGAGACCTCCAAGCCTACTCGAATTGGAGTCGAGCATCTTCCACCCAGATCCTCCAAATTCCAGTAGGCGGGGGTCACACCCACCACCTGGCTCCCTGTCGCCGTGTAATCCCATCAGCGGCCAAGATTCAGACACTATAAAATCCAGATCCCGGACGAGAACAGTGCAGTCTGTGCCCCCGCACCTGGGTGTTCGTTCCCGGAGCCCCATGGAGGGGAGCGGGTTGAGCTTTCTTCCGCACCCCGACCAGGGCTATGGCAGCCGAAGACCTCCAGGACCAGCCACCACCATGCTGAGACCACTCTCCGCACACCTTATGGTACTGGCAGAGGGACAAAGCCACGCGGGTTCCGGGGCCGAGACCTCCAAGCCTACTCGAATTGGAGTCGAGCATCTTCCAACCAGATCCTCCAAATTCCAGTAGGCGGGAGTCATACCCACCACCTGGCCCCCTGGCGCCGTGTAATCCCATCAGCGGCCAAGACTCAGAGACTATAAAATCCAGATCACGGACGAGAACAGTGCAGTCTCTGCCTCCGCGCCTGGGTGTTCCTTCACGGAGCCCTTCAAGGGGAGCGGGTTGAGCTTTCCTCCCCACCCCGACCAGGGCTCCGGCAGCCGAAGACCTCCAGGACCAGCCACCACCATGCTGAGACCACTCTCCGCACACCTGAAGGTACTGGCAGAGGGACAAAGCCACGCGGGTTCCGGGTCCGAGACCTCCAAGCCTACTCGAATTGGAGTCGAGCATCTTCCACCCAGATCCTCCAAATTCCAGTAGGCGGGGGTCACACCCACCACCTGGCCTCCTGGCGCCGTGTAATCCCATCAGCGGCAAAGACTCAGAGACTATAAAATCCAGATCCCGGACGAGAACAGTGCAGTCTCTGCCCCCGCGCCTGGGTGTTCCTTCCCGGAGTCCCTTGGAGGGGAGCGGGTTGAGCTTTCTTCCCCACCCCGACCAGGGCTCCGGCAGCCGAAGACCTCCAGGACCAGCCACCACCATGCTGAGACCACTCTCCGCACACCTGAAGGTACTGGCAGAGGGACAAAGCCACGCGGGTTCCGGGGCCGAGACCTCCAAGCCTACTCGAATTGGAGTCGAGCATCTTCCACCCAGATCCTCCAAATTCCAGTAGGCGGGGCTCACACCCACCACCTGGCCCCCTGGCGCCGTGTAATCCCATCAGCGGCCAAGACTCAGAGACTATAAAATCCAGATCCCGGAAGAGAACAGTGCTGTCTCTGCCTCCGCGCCTGGGTGTTCGTTCCCGGAGCCCTTCAAGGGGAGCGGGTTGAGCTTTCCTCCCCACCCCGACCAGGGCTCCGGCAGCCGAAGACCTCCAGGACCAGCCACCACCATGCTGAGACCACTCTCCGCACACCTGAAGGTACTGGCAGAGGGACAAAGCCACGCGGGTTCCGGGCCGAGACCTCCAAGCCTACTCGAATTGGAGTCGAGCATCTTCCACCCAGATCCTCCAAATTCCAGTAGGAGGGGGTCACACCCACCACCTGGCCCCCTGGCGCCGTGTAATCCCATCAGCGGCCAAGACTCAGAGACTATAAAATCCAGATCCCGGACGAGAACAGTGCAGTCTCTGCCCCCGCGCCTGGGTGTTCCTTCCCGGAGCCCTTCGAGGGGAGCGGGTTGAGCTTTCCTCCCCACCCCTACCAGGGCACCGGCAGCCGAAGATCTCAAGGACCAGCCACCACCATTCTGAGACCATTCTCCGCACACATGAAGGTACTGGCAGAGGGACAAAGCCACGCGGGTTCCGGGGCCGAGACCTCCAAGCCTACTCGAATTGGAGTCGAGCATCTTCCACCCAGATCCTCCAAATTCCAGTAGGCGGGGGTCACACCCACCACCTGGCCCCCTGGCGCCGTGTAATCCCATCAGCGGCCAAGACTCAGAGACTATAAAATCCAGATCACGGACGAGAACAGTGCAGTCTCTGCCCCCGCGCCTGGGTGTTCCTTCCCGGAGCCCCTTGGAGGGGAGCGGGTTGAGCTTTCTTCCCCACCCCGACCAGGTCTCTGGCAGCCGTAGACCTCCAGGACCGCCACCACCATGCTGAGACCACTCTCCGCACACCTGAAGGTAATGGCAGAGGGACAAAGCCACGCGGGTTCCGGGGCCGAGACCTCCAAGCCTACTCGAATTGGAGTCGAGCATCTTCCACCCAGATCCTCCAAATTCCAGTAGGCGGGGGTCACACCCACCACCTGGCTCCCTGTCGCCGTGTAATCCCATCAGCGGCCAAGATTCAGAGACTATAAAATCCAGATCCCGGACGAGAACAGTGCAGTCTCTGCCCCCGCACCTGGGTGTTCGTTCCCGGAGCCACATGGAGGGGAGAGGGTTGAGCTTTCTTCCGCACCCCGACCAGGGCTATGGCAGCCGAAGACCTCCAGGACCAGCCACCACCATGCTGAGACCACTCTCCGCACACCTGATGGTAATTGCAGAGGGACAAAACCACGCGGGTTCCGGGGCTGAGACCTCCAAGCCTACTCGAATTGGAGTCGAGCATCTTCCACCCAGATCCTCCAAATTCCAATAGGCGGGGGTCACACCCACCACCTGGCCCCCTGGCGCCGTGTAATCCCGTCAGTGGCCAAGACTCAGAGACCATAAAATCCAGATCCCGGACGAGAACAGTGCAGTCTCTGCCCCCGCGCCTGGGGGTTCCTTCCCGGAGACCCTTGGAGGGGAGCGGGTTGATCTTTCCTCCCCACCTCGACCAGGTCTCCGGCAGCCGAAGACCTCCAGGACCAGCCACCACCATGCTGAGACCACTCTCCGCACACATGAAGGTACTGGCAGAGGGACAAAGCCACGCGGGTTCCAGGGCCGAGACCTCCAAGCCTACTCGAATTGGAGTCGAGCATCTTCCACCCAGATCCTCCAAATTCCAGTAGGCGGGGGTCACACCCACCACCTGGCCCCCTGGCGCCGTGTAATCCCATCAGCGGCCAAGACTCAGAGACTATAAAATCCAGATCCCGGACGAGAACAGTGCAGTCTCTGCCCCCGCGCCTGGGTGTTCCTTCCCGGAGCCCCTTGGAGGGGAGCGGGTTGATCTTTCCTCCCCACCTCGACCAGGGCTCCGGCAGCCGAAGACCTCCAGGACCAGCCACCACCATGCTGAGACCACTCTCCGCACACATGAAGGTACTGGCAGAGGGACAAAGCCACGCGGGTTCCGGGGCCGAGACCTCCAAGCCTACTCGAATTGGAGTTGAGCATCTTCCACCCAGATCCTCCAAATTCCAGTAGGCGGGGGTCACACCCACCACCTGGCCCCCTGGCGCCGTGTAATCCCATCAGCGGCCAAGACTCAGAGACTATAAAATCCAGATCCCGGACGAGAACAGTGCAGTCTCTGCCCCCGCGCCTGGGTGTTCCTTCCCGGAGCCCTTCGAGGGGAGCGGGTTGAGCTTTCCTCCCCACCCCGACCAGGGCACCGGCAGCAGAAGATCTCAAGGACCAGCCACCACCATTCTGAGACCATTCTCCGCACACCTGAAGGTACTGGCAGAGGGACAAAGCCACGCGGGTTCCGGGGCCGAGACCTCCAAGCCTACTCGAATTGGAGTCGAGCATCTTCCACCCAGATCCTCCAAATTCCAGTAGGCGGGGGTCACACCCACCACCTGGCCCCCTGTCGCCGTGTAATCCCATCAGCGGCCAAGACTCAGAGACTATAAAATCCAGATCCCGGACGAGAACAGTGCAGTCTCTGCCCCCGCGCCTGGTTGTTCCTTCCCGGAGCCCTTCGAGGGGAGCGGGTTGATCTTTCCTCCCCACCTCGACCAGGGCTCCGGCAGCCAAAGACCTCCAGGACCAGCCACCACCATGCTGAGACCACTCTCTGCACACATGAAGGTACTGGCAGAGGGACAAAGCCACGCGGGTTCCGGGGCCGAGACCTCCAAGCCTACTCGAATTGGAGTCGAGCATCTTCCACCCAGATCCTCCAAATTCCAGTAGGCGGGGGTCACACCCACCACCTGGCCCCCTGGCGCCGTGTAATCCCATCAGCGGCCAAGACTCAGAGACTATAAAATCCAGATCCCGGACGAGAACAGTGCAGTCTCTGACCCCGCGCCTGGGTGTTCCTTCCCGGAACCCTTCGAGGGGAGCGGGTTGAGCTTTCCTCCCCACCCCGACCAGGGCACCGGCAGCCGAAGACCTCAAGGACCAGCCACAACCATTCTGAGACCACTCTCCG
Organism: Sorex fumeus; assembly: GCF_029834395.1. Lineage (NCBI taxonomy): Eukaryota > Metazoa > Chordata > Mammalia > Eulipotyphla > Soricidae > Sorex > Sorex fumeus. Next base: position 344,039 of record NW_026606260.1, read on the forward strand.
CACACCTGAAGGTACTGGCAGAGGGACAAAGCCACGCGGTTTCCGGGGCCGAGACCTCCAAGCCTACTCGAATTGGAGTCGAGCATCTTCCACCCAGATCCTCCAAATTCCAGTAGGCGGGGGTCACACCCACCACCTGGCCCCCTGGCGCCGTGTAATCCCATCAGCGGCCAAGACTCAGAGACTATAAAATCCAGATCCCGGACGAGAACAGTGCAGTCTCTGCCCCCGCGCCTGGGTGTTCCTTCCCGGAGCCCCTTGGAGGGGAGCGGGTTGATCTTTCCTCCCCACCTCGACCAGGGCTCCGGCAGCCGAAGACCTCCAGGACCAGCCACCACCATGCTGAGACCACTCTCCGCACACATGAAGGTACTGGCAGAGGGACAAAGCCACGCGGGTTCCGGGGCCGAGACCTCCAAGCCTACTCGAATTGGAGTTGAGCATCTTCCACCCAGATCCTCCAAATTCCAGTAGGCGGGGGTCACACCCACCACCTGGCCCCCTGGCGCCGTGTAATCCCATCAGCGGCCAAGACTCAGAGACTATAAAATCCAGATCCCGGACGAGAACAGTGCAGTCTCTGCCCCCGCGCCTGGGTGTTCCTTCCCGGAGCCCTTCGAGGGGAGCGGGTTGAGCTTTCCTCCCCACCCCGACCAGGGCACCGGCAGCAGAAGATCTCAAGGACCAGCCACCACCATTCTGAGACCATTCTCCGCACACCTGAAGGTACTGGCAGAGGGACAAAGCCACGCGGGTTCCGGGGCCGAGACCTCCAAGCCTACTCGAATTGGAGTCGAGCATCTTCCACCCAGATCCTCCAAATTCCAGTAGGCGGGGGTCACACCCACCACCTGGCCCCCTGTCGCCGTGTAATCCCATCAGCGGCCAAGACTCAGAGACTATAAAATCCAGATCCCGGACGAGAACAGTGCAGTCTCTGCCCCCGCGCCTGGTTGTTCCTTCCCGGAGCCCTTCGAGGGGAGCGGGTTGATCTTTCCTCCCCACCTCGACCAGGGCTCCGGCAGCCAAAGACCTCCAGGACCAGCCACCACCATGCTGAGACCACTCTCTGCACACATGAAGGTACTGGCAGAGGGACAAAGCCACGCGGGTTCCGGGGCCGAGACCTCCAAGCCTACTCGAATTGGAGTCGAGCATCTTCCACCCAGATCCTCCAAATTCCAGTAGGCGGGGGTCACACCCACCACCTGGCCCCCTGGCGCCGTGTAATCCCATCAGCGGCCAAGACTCAGAGACTATAAAATCCAGATCCCGGACGAGAACAGTGCAGTCTCTGACCCCGCGCCTGGGTGTTCCTTCCCGGAACCCTTCGAGGGGAGCGGGTTGAGCTTTCCTCCCCACCCCGACCAGGGCACCGGCAGCCGAAGACCTCAAGGACCAGCCACAACCATTCTGAGACCACTCTCCGCACACCTGAAGGTACTGGCAGAGGGACAAAGCCACGCGGTTTCCGGGGCCGAGACCTCCAAGCCTACTCGAATTGGAGTCGAGCATCTTCCACCCAGATCCTCCAAATTCCAGTAGGCGGGGGTCACACCCACCACCTGGCCCCCTGGCGCCGTGTAATCCCATCAGCGGCCAAGACTCAGAGACTATAAAATTCAGATCCCGGACGAGAACAGTGCAGTCTCTGCCCCCGCGCCTGGGTGTTCCTTCCCGGAGCCCCTTGGAGGGGAGCGGGTTGATCTTTCCTCCCCACCTCGACCAGGGCTCCGGCAGCCGAAGACCTCCAGGACCAGCCACCACCATGCTGAGACCACTCTCCGCACACCTGAAGGTACTGGCAGAGGGACAAAGCCACGCGGGTTCCGGGGCCGAGACCTCCAAGCCTACTCGAATTGGAGTTGAGCATGTTCCACCCAGATCCTCCAAATTCCAGTAGGCGGGGGTCACACCCACCACCTGGCCCCCTGGCGCCGTGTAATCCCATCAGCGGCCAAGACTCAGAGACTATAAAATCCAGATCCCGGACGAGAACAGTGCAGTCTCTGCCCCCGCGCCTTGTGTTCATTCCCGGAGCCACATGGAGGGGAGAGGGTTGAGCTTTCTTCCGCACCCCGACCAGGGCTATGGCAGCCGAAGACCTCCAGGACCAGCCACCACCATGCTGAGACCACTCTCCGCACACCTGATGGTAATGGCAGAGGGACAAAACCACGCGGGTTCCGGGGCCGAGACCTCCAAGCCTACTCGAATTGGAGTCGAGCATCTTCCACCCAGATCCTCCAAATTCCAATAGGCGGGGGTCACACCCACCACCTGGCCCCCTGGCGCCGTGTAATCCCATCAGTGGCCAAGACTCAGAGACCATAAAATCCAAATCCCGGACGAGAACAGTGCAGTCTCTGCCCCCGCGCCTGGGGGTTCCTTCCCGGAGCCCCTTGGAGGGGAGCGGGTTGAACTTTCCTCCCCACCTCGACCAGGTCTCCGGCAGCCGAAGACCTCCAGGACCAGCCACCACCATGCTGAGACCACTCTCCGCACACATGAAGGTACTGGCAGAGGGACAAAGCCACGCGGGTTCCAGGGCCGAGACCTCCAAGCCTACTCGATTTGGAGTCGAGCATCTTCCACCCAGATCCTCCAAATTCCAGTAGGCGGGGGTCACACCCACCACCTGGCCCCCTGGCGCCGTGTAATCCCATCAGCGGCCAAGACTCAGAGACTATAAAATCCAGATCCCGGACGAGAACAGTGCAGTCTCTGCCCCCGCGCCTGGGTGTTCCTTCCCGGAGCCCCTTGGAGGGGAGCGGGTTGATCTTTCCTCCCCACCTCGACCAGGGCTCCGGCAGCCGAAGACCTCCAGGACCAGCCACCACCATGCTGAGACCACTCTCCGCACATATGAAGGTACTGGCAGAGGGACAATGCCACGCGGGTTCCGGGGCCGAGACCTCCAAGCCTACTCGAATTGGAGTCGAGCATCTTCCACCCAGATCCTCCAAATTCCAGTAGGCGCGGGTCACACCCACCACCTGGCCCCCTGGCGCCGTGTAATCCCATCAGCGGCCAAGACTCAGAGACTATAAAATCCAGATCCCGGATGAGAACAGTGCAGTCTCTGCCCCCGCGCCTGGGTGTTCCTTCCCGGAGCCCCTTGGAGGGGAGCGGGTTGATCTTTCCTCCCCACCTCGACCAGGGCTCCGGCAGCCGCAGAACTCCAGGACCAGCCACCACCATTCTGAGACCACTCTCCGCACACATGAAGGTACTGGCAGAGGGACAAAACCACGCATGTTCCAGGGCCGAGACCTCCAAGCCTACTCGAATTGGAGTCGAGCATCTTCCACCCAGATCCTCCAAATTCCAGTAGGCGGGGGTCACACCCACCACCTGGCCCCCTGGCGCCGTGTAATCCCATCAGCGGCCAAGAATCAGAGACTATAAAATCCAGATCCAGGACGAGAACAGTGCAGTCTCTGCCCCCGCGCCTGGGTGTTCCTTCCCGGAGCCCCTTGGAGGGGAGCGGGTTGATCTTTCCTCCCCACCTCGACCAGGGCTCCGGCAGCCGAAGACTTCCAGGACCATCCACCACCAAGCTGAGACCACTCTCCGCGCACATGAAGGTACTGTCAGAGGGACAAAGCCACGCGGGTTCCGGGGCCGAGACCTCCAAGCCTACTCGAATTGGATTCGAGCGTCTTCCACCCAGATCCTCCAAATTCCAGTAGGCGGGGGTCACACCCACCACCTGGCCCCCTGGGGCCGTGTAATCCCATCAGCGGCCAAGACTCAGAGACTATAAAATCCAGATCCCGGAAGAGAACAGTGCAGTCTCTGCCTCCGCGCCTGGTTGTTCCTTCCCTGAGCCCTTCAAGGGGAGCGGGTTGAGCTTTCCTCCCCACCCCGACCAGGGCTCCGGCAGCCGAAGACCTCCAGGACCAGCCACCACCATGCTGAGACCACTCTCCGCACACCTGAATGTACTGGCAGAGGGACAAAGCCAAGCGGATTCCGGGGCCGAGACCTCCAAGCCTACTCGAATTGGAGTCGAGCATCTTCCACCCAGATCCTCCAAATTCCAGTAGGCGGGGGTCACACCCACCACCTGGCCTCCTGGCGCCTTGTAATCCCATCAGCGGCCAAGACTCAGAGACTATAAAATCCAGATCCCGGAGGAGAACAGTGCAGTCTCTGCCCCCGCGCCTGGGTGTTCCTTCCCGGAGTCCCTTGGCGGGGAGCGGGTTGAGCTTTCTTCCCCACCCCGACCAGGGCTCCGGCAGCCGAAGACCTCCAGGACCAGCCACCACCATGCTGAGACCACTCTCCGCACACCTTATGGTACTGGCAGAGGGACAAAGCCACGCGGGTTCCGGGGCCGAGACCTCCAAGCCTACTCGAATTGGAGTCGAGCATCTTCCAACCAGATCCTCCAAATTCCAGTAGGCGGGGGTCACACCCACCAACTGGCCCCCTGGCGCCGTGTAATCCCATCAGCGGCCAAGACTCAGAGACTATAAAATCCAGATCACGGACGAGAACAGTGCAGTCTCTGACCCCGCGCCTGGGTGTTCCTTCCCGGAGCCCCTTGGAGGGGAGCGGGTTGAGCTTTCTTCCCCACCCCGACCAGCGCTCCGGCAGCCGCAGACCTCCAGGACCAGCCATCACCATGCTGAGACCACTCTCCGCACACCTGATGGTACTGGCAGAGGGACAAAGCCACGCGGGTTCCGGGGCCGAGACCTCCAAGCCTACTCGAATTGGAGTCGAGCATCTTCCACCCAGATCCTCCAAATTCCAGTAGGCGGGGGTCACACCCACCACCTGGCCCCCTGGCGCCGTGTAATCCCATCAGCGGCCAAGAATCAGAGACTATAAAATCCAGATCACGGACGAGAACAGTGCAGTCTCTGCCCCCGCACCTGGGTGTTCCTTCCCGGAGCCCCTTGGAGGGGAGCGGGTTGAGCTTTCTTCCCCACCCCGACCAGGTCTCTGGCAGCCGTAGACCTCCAGGACCGCCACCACCATGCTTAGACCACTCTCCGCAGACCTAAAGGTAATGGCAGAGGGACAAAGCCACGCGGGTTCCGGGGCCGAGACCTCCAAGCCTACTCGAATTGGAGTCGAGCATCTTCCACCCAGATCCTCCAAATTCCAGTAGGCGGGGGTCACACCCACCGCCTGGCCCCCTGTCGCCGTTTAATCCCATCAGCGGCCAAGATTCAGAGACTATAAAATCCAGATCCCGGACGAGAACAGTGCAGTCTCTGCCCCCGCGCCTGGGTGTTCGTTCCCGGAGCCCCATGGAGGGGAGCGGGTTGAGCTTTCTTCCGCACCCCGACCAGGGCTATGGCAGCCGAAGACCTCCAGGACCAGCCACCACCATGCTGAGACCACTCTCCGCACACCTTATGGTACTGGCAGAGGGACAAAGCCACGCGGGTTCCGGGGCCGAGACCTCCAAGCCTACTCGAATTGGAGTCGAGCATCTTCCACCCAGATCCTCCAAATTCCAGTAGGCGGGAGTCATACCCACCACCTGGCCCCCTGGCGCCGTGTAATCCCATCAGCGGCCAAGACTCAGAGACTATAAAATCCAGATCCCGGAAGAGAACAGTGCAGTCTCTGCCTCCGCGCCTTGGTGTTCCTTCCCGGAGCCCTTCAAGGGGAGCTGGTTGAGCTTTCCTCCCCACCCCGACCAGGGCTCCGGCAGCCGAAGACCTCCAGGACCAGCCACCACCATGCTGAGACCACTCTCCGCACACCTGAAGGTACTGGCAGAGGGACAAAGCCACGCGGGTTCCGGGGCTGAGACCTCCAAGCCTACTCGAATTGGAGTCGAGCATCTTCCACCCAGATCCCCCAAATTCCAGTAGGCGGGGGTCACACCCACCACCTGGCCTCCTGGCGCCGTGTAATCCCATCAGCGGAAAAGACTCAGAGACTATAAAATCCAGATCCCGGACGAGAACAGTGCAGTCTCTGCCCCCGCGCCTGGGTGTTCCTTCCCGGAGTCCCTTGGAGGGGAGCGGGTTGAGCTTTCTTCCCCACCCCGAACAGGGCTCCGGCAGCCGAAGACCTCCAGGACCAGCCACCACCATGCTGAGACCACTCTCCGCACACCTGAAGGTACTGGCAGAGGGACAAAGCCACGCGGGTTCCGGGGCCGAGACCTCCAAGCCTACTCGAATTGGAGTCGAGCATCTTCCACCCAGATCCTCCAAATTCCAGTAGGCGGGGGTCACACCCACCACCTGGCCCCCTGGAGCCGTGTAATCCCATCAGCGGCCAAGACTCAGAGACTATAAAATCCAGATCCCGGAAGAGAACAGTGCTGTCTCTGCCTCCGCGCCTGGGTGTTCCTTCCCGGAGCCCTTCAAGGGGAGCGGGTTGAGCTTTCCTCCCCACCCCGACCAGGGCTCCGGCAGCCGAAGACCTCCAGGACCAGCCACCACCATGCTGAGACCACTCTCCGCACATCTGAAGGTACTGGCAGAGGGACAAAGCCACGCGGGTTCCGGGGCCGAGACCTCCAAGCCTACTCGAATTGGAATCGAGCATCTTCCACCCAGATCCTACAAATTCCAGTAGGCGGGGGTCACACCCACCACCTGGCCTCCTGGCGCCGTGTAATCCCATCAGCGGCCAAGACTCAGAGACTATAAAATCCAGATCCCGGACGAGAACAGTGCAATCTCTGCCCCCGCGCCTGGGTGTTCCTTCCCGGAGTCCCTTGGAGGGGAGCGGGTTGAGCTTTCTTCCCCACCCCGACCAGGGCTCCGGCAGCCGAACACCTCCAGGACCAGCCACCACCATGCTGAGACCACTCTCCGCACACATAAAGGTACTGGCAGAGGGACAAAGCCACGCGGGTTCCGGGGCCGAGACCTCCAAGCCTACTCGAATTGGAGTTGAGCATCTTCCACCCAGATCCTCCAAATTCCAGTAGGCGGGGGTCACACCCACAACCTGGCCCCCTGGCGCCGTGTAATCCCATCAGCGGCCAAGAGTCAGAGACTATAAAATCCAGATCCCGGACGAGAACAGTGCAGTCTCTGCCCCCGCGCCTGGGTGTTCGTTCCCGGAGCCCCATGGAGGGGAGAGCGTTGAGCTTTCTTCCGCACCCCGACCAGGTCTGTGGCAGCCGAAGACCTTCAGGACCAGCCACCACTATGCTGAGTCCACTCTCCGCACACCTGATGGTAATGGCAGAGGGACAAAACCACGCGGGGTCCGGGGCCGAGACCTCCAAGCCTACTCGAATTGGAGTCGAGCATCTTCCACCCAGATCCTCCAAATTCCAGTAGGCGGGGGTCACACCCACCACCTGGCCCCCTGGCGCCGTGTAATCCCATCAGCGGCCAAGACTCAGAGACTATAAAATCCAGATCCCGGACGAGAACAGTGCAGTCTCTGCCCCCGCGCCTGGGTGTTCCTTCCCGGAGCCCTTCGAGGGGAGCGGGTTGAGCTTTCCTCCCCACCCCGACCAGGGCACCGGCAGCCGAAGATCTCAAGGACCAGCCACCACCATTCTGAGACCATTCTCCGCACACATGAAGGTACTGGCAGAGGGACAAAGCCACGCGGGTTCCGGGGCCGAGACCTCCAAGCCTACTCGAATTGGAGTCGAGCATCTTCCACCCAGATCCTCCAAATTCCAGTAGGCGGGGGTCACACCCACCACCTGGCCCCCTGGCGCTGTGTAATCCCATCAGCGGCCAAGACTCAGAGACTATAAAATCCAGATCCCGGACGAGAACAGTGCAGTCTCTGCCCCCGCGCCTGGGTGTTCCTTCCCGGAGCCCTTCGAGGGGAGCGGGTTGATCTTTCCTCCCCACCTCGACCAGGGCTCCGGCAGCCAAAGACCTCCAGGACCAGCCACCACCATGCTGAGACCACTCTCCGCACACATGAAGGTACTGGCAGAGGGACAATGCCACGCGGGTTCCGGGGCCGAGACCTCCAAGCCTACTCGAATTGGAGTCGAGCATCTTCCACCCAGATCCTCCAAATTCCAGTAGGCGGGGGTCACACCAACCACCTGGCCCCCTGGCGCCGTGTAATCCCATCAGCGGCCAAGACTCAGAGACTATAAAATCCAGATCCCGGACGAGAACAGTGCAGTCTCTGCCCCCGCGCCTGGGTGTTCCTTCCCGGAGCCCTTCGAGGGGAGCGGGTTGAGCTTTCCTCCCCACCCCTACCAGGGCACCGGCAGCCGAAGATCTCAAGGACCAGCCACCACCATTCTGAGACCATTCTCCGCACACCTGAAGGTACTGGCAGAGGGACAAAGCCACGCGGGTTCCGGGGCCGAGACCTCCAAGCCTACTCGAATTGGAGTCGAGCATCTTCCACCCAGATCCTCCAAATTCCAGTAGGCGGGGGTCACACCCACCACCTGGCCCCCTGGCGCCGTGTAATCCCATCAGCGGCCAAGACTCAGAGACTATAAAATCCAGATCACGGACGAGAACAGTGCAGTCTCTGCCCCCGCGCCTGGGTGTTCCTTCCCGGAGCCCCTTTGGAGGGGAGCGGGTTGAGCTTTCTTCCCCACCCCGACCAGGTCTCTGGCAGCCGTAGACCTCCAGGACCGCCACCACCATGCTGAGACCACTCTCCGCACACCTGAAGGTAATGGCAGAGGGACAAAGCCACGCGGGTTCCGGGGCCGAGACCTCCAAGCCTACTCGAATTGGAGTCGAGCATCTTCCACCCAGATCCTCCAAATTCCAGTAGGCGGGGGTCACACCCACCACCTGGCTCCCTGTCGCCGTGTAATCCCATCAGCGGCCAAGATTCAGAGACTATAAAATCCAGATCCCGGACGAGAACAGTGCAGTCTCTGCCCCCGCACCTGGGTGTTCGTTCCCGGAGCCACATGGAGGGGAGAGGGTTGAGCTTTCTTCCGCACCCCGACCAGGGCTATGGCAGCCGAAGACCTCCAGGACCAGCCACCACCATGCTGAGACCACTCTCCGCACACCTGATGGTAATTGCAGAGGGACAAAACCACGCGGGTTCCGGGGCTGAGACCTCCAAGCCTACTCGAATTGGAGTCGAGCATCTTCCACCCAGATCCTCCAAATTCCAGTAGGCGGGGGTCACACCCACCGCCTGGCCCACTGTCGCCGTGTAATCCCATCAGCGGCCAAGATTCAGAGACTATAAAATCCAGATCCCGGACGAGAACATTGCAGTCTCTGCCCCCGCGCCTGGGTGTTCGTTCCCGGAGCCCCATGGAGGGGAGCGGGTTGAGCTTTCTTCCGCACCCCGACCAGGGCTATGGCAGCCGAAGACCTCCAGGACCAGCCACCACCATGCTGAGACCACTCTCCGCACACCTTATGGTACTGGCAGAGGGACAAAGCCACGCGGGTTCCGGGGCCGAGACCTCCAAGCCTACTCGAATTGGAGTCGAGCATCTTCCACCCAGATCCTCCAAATTCCAGTAGGCGGGAGTCATACCCACCACCTGGCCCCCTGGCGCCGTGTAATCCCATCAGCGGCCAAGACTCAGAGACTATAAAATCCAGATCCCGGACGAGAACAGTGCAGTCTCTGCCTCCGCGCCTGGGTGTTCCTTCCCGGAGCCCTTCGAGGGGAGCGGGTTGAGCTTTCCTCCCCACCCCGACCAGGGCTCCGGCAGCCGAAGACCTCCAGGACCAGCCACCACCATGCTGAGACCACTCTCCGCACACCTGAAGGTACTGGCAGAGGGACAAAGCCACGCGGGTTCCGGGTCCGAGACCTCCAAGCCTACTCGAATTGGAGTCGAGCATCTTCCACCCAGATCCTCCAAATTCCAGTAGGCGGGGGTCACACCCACCACCTGGCCTCCTGGCGCCGTGTAATCCCATCAGCGGCAAAGACTCAGAGACTATAAAATCCAGATCCCGGACGAGAACAGTGCAGTCTCTGCCCCCGCGCCTGGGTGTTCCTTCCCGGAGTCCCTTGGAGGGGAGCGGGTTGAGCTTTCTTCCCCACCCCGACCAGGGCTCCGGCAGCCGAAGACCTCCAGGACCAGCCACCACCATGCTGAGACCACTCTCCGCACACCTGAAGGTACTGGCAGAGGGACAAAGCCACGCGGGTTCCGGGGCCGAGACCTCCAAGCCTACTCGAATTGGAGTTGAGCATCTTCCACCCAGATCCTCCAAATTCCAGTAGGCGGGGGTCACACCCACCACCTGGCCCCCTGGCGCCGTGTAATCCCATCAGCGGCCAAGACTCAGAGACTATAAAATCCAGATCCCGGAAGAGAACAGTGCTGTCTCTGCCTCCGCGCCTGGGTGTTCGTTCCCGGAGCCCTTCAAGGGGAGCGGGTTGAGCTTTCCTCCCCACCCCGACCAGGGCTCCGGCAGCCGAAGACCTCCAGGACCAGCCACCACCATGCTGAGACCACTCTCCGCACACCTGAAGGTACTGGCAGAGGGACAAAGCCACGCGGGTTCCGGGCCGAGACCTCCAAGCCTACTCGAATTGGAGTCGAGCATCTTCCACCCAGATCCTCCAAATTCCAGTAGGCGGGGGTCACACCCACCACCTGGCCCCCTGGCGCCGTGTAATCCCATCAGCGGCCAAGACTCAGAGACTATAAAATCCAGATCCCGGACGAGAACAGTGCAGTCTCTGCCCCCGCGCCTGGGTGTTCCTTCCCGGAGCCCTTCGAGGGGAGCGGGTTGAGCTTTCCTCCCCACCCCTACCAGGGCACCGGCAGCCGAAGATCTCAAGGACCAGCCACCACCATTCTGAGACCATTCTCCGCACACCTGAAGGTACTGGCAGAGGGACAAAGCCACGCGGGTTCCGGGGCCGAGACCTCCAAGCCTACTCGAATTGGAGTCGAGCATCTTCCACCCAGATCCTCCAAATTCCAGTAGGCGGGGGTCACACCCACCACCTGGCCCCCTGGCGCCGTGTAATCCCATCAGCGGCCAAGACTCAGAGACTATAAAATCCAGATCACGGACGAGAACAGTGCAGTCTCTGCCCCCGCGCCTGGGTGTTCCTTCCCGGAGCCCCTTTGGAGGGGAGCGGGTTGAGCTTTCTTCCCCACCCCGACCAGGTCTCTGGCAGCCGTAGACCTCCAGGACCGCCACCACCATGCTGAGACCACTCTCCGCACACCTGAAGGTAATGGCAGAGGGACAAAGCCACGCGGGTTCCGGGGCCGAGACCTCCAAGCCTACTCGAATTGGAGTCGAGCATCTTCCACCCAGATCCTCCAAATTCCAGTAGGCGGGGGTCACACCCACCACCTGGCTCCCTGTCGCCGTGTAATCCCATCAGCGGCCAAGATTCAGAGACTATAAAATCCAGATCCCGGACGAGAACAGTGCAGTCTCTGCCCCCGCACCTGGGTGTTCGTTCCCGGAGCCACATGGAGGGGAGAGGGTTGAGCTTTCTTCCGCACCCCGACCAGGGCTATGGCAGCCGAAGACCTCCAGGACCAGCCACCACCATGCTGAGACCACTCTCCGCACACCTGATGGTAATTGCAGAGGGACAAAACCACGCGGGTTCCGGGGCTGAGACCTCCAAGCCTACTCGAATTGGAGTCGAGCATCTTCCACCCAGATCCTCCAAATTCCAGTAGGCGGGGGTCACACCCACCGCCTGGCCCACTGTCGCCGTGTAATCCCATCAGCGGCCAAGATTCAGAGACTATAAAATCCAGATCCCGGACGAGAACATTGCAGTCTCTGCCCCCGCGCCTGGGTGTTCGTTCCCGGAGCCCCATGGAGGGGAGCGGGTTGAGCTTTCTTCCGCACCCCGACCAGGGCTATGGCAGCCGAAGACCTCCAGGACCAGCCACCACCATGCTGAGACCACTCTCCGCACACCTTATGGTACTGGCAGAGGGACAAAGCCACGCGGGTTCCGGGGCCGAGACCTCCAAGCCTACTCGAATTGGAGTCGAGCATCTTCCACCCAGATCCTCCAAATTCCAGTAGGCGGGAGTCATACCCACCACCTGGCCCCCTGGCGCCGTGTAATCCCATCAGCGGCCAAGACTCAGAGACTATAAAATCCAGATCCCGGACGAGAACAGTGCAGTCTCTGCCTCCGCGCCTGGGTGTTCCTTCCCGGAGCCCTTCGAGGGGAGCGGGTTGAGCTTTCCTCCCCACCCCGACCAGGGCTCCGGCAGCCGAAGACCTCCAGGACCAGCCACCACCATGCTGAGACCACTCTCCGCACACCTGAAGGTACTGGCAGAGGGACAAAGCCACGCGGGTTCCGGGTCCGAGACCTCCAAGCCTACTCGAATTGGAGTCGAGCATCTTCCACCCAGATCCTCCAAATTCCAGTAGGCGGGGGTCACACCCACCACCTGGCCTCCTGGCGCCGTGTAATCCCATCAGCGGCAAAGACTCAGAGACTATAAAATCCAGATCCCGGACGAGAACAGTGCAGTCTCTGCCCCCGCGCCTGGGTGTTCCTTCCCGGAGTCCCTTGGAGGGGAGCGGGTTGAGCTTTCTTCCCCACCCCGACCAGGGCTCCGGCAGCCGAAGACCTCCAGGACCAGCCACCACCATGCTGAGACCACTCTCCGCACACCTGAAGGTACTGGCAGAGGGACAAAGCCACGCGGGTTCCGGGGCCGAGACCTCCAAGCCTACTCGAATTGGAGTTGAGCATCTTCCACCCAGATCCTCCAAATTCCAGTAGGCGGGGGTCACACCCACCACCTGGCCCCCTGGCGCCGTGTAATCCCATCAGCGGCCAAGACTCAGAGACTATAAAATCCAGATCCCGGAAGAGAACAGTGCTGTCTCTGCCTCCGCGCCTGGGTGTTCGTTCCCGGAGCCCTTCAAGGGGAGCGGGTTGAGCTTTCCTCCCCACCCCGACCAGGGCTCCGGCAGCCGAAGACCTCCAGGACCAGCCACCACCATGCTGAGACCACTCTCCGCACACCTGAAGGTACTGGCAGAGGGACAAAGCCACGCGGGTTCCGGGCCGAGACCTCCAAGCCTACTCGAATTGGAGTCGAGCATCTTCCACCCAGATCCTCCAAATTCCAGTAGGCGGGGGTCACACCCACCACCTGGCCCCCTGGCGCCGTGTAATCCCATCAGCGGCCAAGACTCAGAGACTATAAAATCCAGATCCCGGACGAGAACAGTGCAGTCTCTGCCCCCGCGCCTGGGTGTTCCTTCCCGGAGCCCTTCGAGGGGAGCGGGTTGAGCTTTCCTCCCCACCCCTACCAGGGCACCGGCAGCCGAAGATCTCAAGGACCAGCCACCACCATTCTGAGACCATTCTCCGCACACCTGAAGGTACTGGCAGAGGGACAAAGCCACGCGGGTTCCGGGGCCGAGACCTCCAAGCCTACTCGAATTGGAGTCGAGCATCTTCCACCCAGATCCTCCAAATTCCAGTAGGCGGGGGTCACACCCACCACCTGGCCCCCTGGCGCCGTGTAATCCCATCAGCGGCCAAGACTCAGAGACTATAAAATCCAGATCACGGACGAGAACAGTGCAGTCTCTGCCCCCGCGCCTGGGTGTTCCTTCCCGGAGCCCCTTGGAGGGGAGCGGGTTGAGCTTTCTTCCCCACCCCGACCAGGTCTCTGGCAGCCGTAGACCTCCAGGACCGCCAACACCATGCTGAGACCACTCTCCGCACACCTGAAGGTAATGGCAGAGGGACAAAGCCACGCGGGTTCCGGGGCCGAGACCTCCAAGCCTACTCGAATTGGAGTCGAGCATCTTCCACCCAGATCCTCCAAATTCCAGTAGGCGGGGGTCACACCCACCACCTGGCTCCCTGTCGCCGTGTAATCCCATCAGCGGCCAAGATTCAGACACTATAAAATCCAGATCCCGGACGAGAACAGTGCAGTCTCTGCCCCCGCACCTGGGTGTTCGTTCCCGGAGCCCCATGGAGGGGATCGGGTTGAGCTTTCTTCCGCACCCCGACCAGGGCTATGGCAGCCGAAGACCTCCAGGACCAGCCACCACCATGCTGAGACCACTCTCCGCACACCTTATGGTACTGGCAGAGGGACAAAGCCACGCGGGTTCCGGGGCCGAGACCTCCAAGCCTACTCGAATTGGAGTCGAGCATCTTCCAACCAGATCCTCCAAATTCCAGTAGGCGGGAGTCATACCCACCACCTGGCCCCCTGGCGCCGTGTAATCCCATCAGCGGCCAAGACTCAGAGACTATAAAATCCAGATCACGGACGAGAACAGTGCAGTCTCTGCCTCCGCGCCTGGGTGTTCCTTCACGGAGCCCTTCAAGGGGAGCGGGTTGAGCTTTCCTCCCCACCCCGACCAGGGCTCCGGCAGCCGAAGACCTCCAGGACCAGCCACCACCATGCTGAGACCACTCTCCGCACACCTGAAGGTACTGGCAGAGGGACAAAGCCACGCGGGTTCCGGGTCCGAGACCTCCAAGCCTACTCGAATTGGAGTCGAGCATCTTCCACCCAGATCCTCCAAATTCCAGTAGGCGGGGGTCACACCCACCACCTGGCCTCCTGGCGCCGTGTAATCCCATCAGCGGCAAAGACTCAGAGACTATAAAATCCAGATCCCGGACGAGAACAGTGCAGTCTCTGCCCCCGCGCCTGGGTGTTCCTTCCCGGAGTCCCTTGGAGGGGAGCGGGTTGAGCTTTCTTCCCCACCCCGACCAGGGCTCCGGCAGCCGAAGACCTCCAGGACCAGCCACCACCATGCTGAGACCACTCTCCGCACACCTGAAGGTACTGGCAGAGGGACAAAGCCACGCGGGTTCCGGGGCCGAGACCTCCAAGCCTACTCGAATTGGAGTCGAGCATCTTCCACCCAGATCCTCCAAATTCCAGTAGGCGGGGGTCACACCCACCACCTGGCCCCCTGGCGCCGTGTAATCCCATCAGCGGCCAAGACTCAGAGACTATAAAATCCAGATCCCGGAAGAGAACAGTGCTGTCTCTGCCTCCGCGCCTGGGTGTTCGTTCCCGGAGCCCTTCAAGGGGAGCGGGTTGAGCTTTCCTCCCCACCCCGACCAGGGCTCCGGCAGCCGAAGACCTCCAGGACCAGCCACCACCATGCTGAGACCACTCTCCGCACACCTGAAGGTACTGGCAGAGGGACAAAGCCACGCGGGTTCCGGGCCGAGACCTCCAAGCCTACTCGAATTGGAGTCGAGCATCTTCCACCCAGATCCTCCAAATTCCAGTAGGCGGGGGTCACACCCACCACCTGGCCCCCTGGCGCCGTGTAATCCCATCAGCGGCCAAGACTCAGAGACTATAAAATCCAGATCCCGGACGAGAACAGTGCAGTCTCTGCCCCCGCGCCTGGGTGTTCCTTCCCGGAGCCCTTCGAGGGGAGCGGGTTGAGCTTTCCTCCCCACCCCTACCAGGGCACCGGCAGCCGAAGATCTCAAGGACCAGCCACCACCATTCTGAGACCATTCTCCGCACACATGAAGGTACTGGCAGAGGGACAAAGCCACGCGGGTTCCGGGGCCGAGACCTCCAAGCCTACTCGAATTGGAGTCGAGCATCTTCCACCCAGATCCTCCAAATTCCAGTAGGCGGGGGTCACACCCACCACCTGGCCCCCTGGCGCCGTGTAATCCCATCAGCGGCCAAGACTCAGAGACTATAAAATCCAGATCACGGACGAGAACAGTGCAGTCTCTGCCCCCGCGCCTGGGTGTTCCTTCCCGGAGCCCCTTGGAGGGGAGCGGGTTGAGCTTTCTTCCCCACCCCGACCAGGTCTCTGGCAGCCGTAGACCTCCAGGACCGCCACCACCATGCTGAGACCACTCTCCGCACACCTGAAGGTAATGGCAGAGGGACAAAGCCACGCGGGTTCCGGGGCCGAGACCTCCAAGCCTACTCGAATTGGAGTCGAGCATCTTCCACCCAGATCCTCCAAATTCCAGTAGGCGGGGGTCACACCCACCACCTGGCTCCCTGTCGCCGTGTAATCCCATCAGCGGCCAAGATTCAGAGACTATAAAATCCAGATCCCGGACGAGAACAGTGCAGTCTCTGCCCCCGCACCTGGGTGTTCGTTCCCGGAGCCACATGGAGGGGAGAGGGTTGAGCTTTCTTCCGCACCCCGACCAGGGCTATGGCAGCCGAAGACCTCCAGGACCAGCCACCACCATGCTGAGACCACTCTCCGCACACCTGATGGTAATTGCAGAGGGACAAAACCACGCGGGTTCCGGGGCTGAGACCTCCAAGCCTACTCGAATTGGAGTCGAGCATCTTCCACCCAGATCCTCCAAATTCCAATAGGCGGGGGTCACACCCACCACCTGGCCCCCTGGCGCCGTGTAATCCCGTCAGTGGCCAAGACTCAGAGACCATAAAATCCAGATCCCGGACGAGAACAGTGCAGTCTCTGCCCCCGCGCCTGGGGGTTCCTTCCCGGAGACCCTTGGAGGGGAGCGGGTTGATCTTTCCTCCCCACCTCGACCAGGTCTCCGGCAGCCGAAGACCTCCAGGACCAGCCACCACCATGCTGAGACCACTCTCCGCACACATGAAGGTACTGGCAGAGGGACAAAGCCACGCGGGTTCCAGGGCCGAGACCTCCAAGCCTACTCGAATTGGAGTCGAGCATCTTCCACCCAGATCCTCCAAATTCCAGTAGGCGGGGGTCACACCCACCACCTGGCCCCCTGGCGCCGTGTAATCCCATCAGCGGCCAAGACTCAGAGACTATAAAATCCAGATCCCGGACGAGAACAGTGCAGTCTCTGCCCCCGCGCCTGGGTGTTCCTTCCCGGAGCCCCTTGGAGGGGAGCGGGTTGATCTTTCCTCCCCACCTCGACCAGGGCTCCGGCAGCCGAAGACCTCCAGGACCAGCCACCACCATGCTGAGACCACTCTCCGCACACATGAAGGTACTGGCAGAGGGACAAAGCCACGCGGGTTCCGGGGCCGAGACCTCCAAGCCTACTCGAATTGGAGTTGAGCATCTTCCACCCAGATCCTCCAAATTCCAGTAGGCGGGGGTCACACCCACCACCTGGCCCCCTGGCGCCGTGTAATCCCAACAGCGGCCAAGACTCAGAGACTATAAAATCCAGATCCCGGACGAGAACAGTGCAGTCTCTGCCCCCGCGCCTGGGTGTTCCTTCCCGGAGTCCCTTGGAGGGGAGCGGGTTGAGCTTTCTTCCCCACCCCGACCAGGGCTCCGGCAGCCGAAGACCTCCAGGACCAGCCACCACCATGCTGAGACCACTCTCCGCACACCTGAAGGTACTGGCAGAGGGACAAAGCCACGCGGGTTCCGGGGCCGAGACCTCCAAGCCTACTCGAATTGGAGTTGAGCATCTTCCACCCAGATCCTCCAAATTCCAGTAGGCGGGGGTCACACCCACCACCTGGCCCCCTGGCGCCGTGTAATCCCATCAGCGGCCAAGACTCAGAGACTATAAAATCCAGATCCCGGAAGAGAACAGTGCTGTCTCTGCCTCCGCGCCTGGGTGTTCGTTCCCGGAGCCCTTCAAGGGGAGCGGGTTGAGCTTTCCTCCCCACCCCGACCAGGGCTCCGGCAGCCGAAGACCTCCAGGACCAGCCACCACCATGCTGAGACCACTCTCCGCACACCTGAAGGTACTGGCAGAGGGACAAAGCCACGCGGGTTCCGGGCCGAGACCTCCAAGCCTACTCGAATTGGAGTCGAGCATCTTCCACCCAGATCCTCCAAATTCCAGTAGGCGGGGGTCACACCCACCACCTGGCCCCCTGGCGCCGTGTAATCCCATCAGCGGCCAAGACTCAGAGACTATAAAATCCAGATCCCGGACGAGAACAGTGCAGTCTCTGCCCCCGCGCCTGGGTGTTCCTTCCCGGAGCCCTTCGAGGGGAGCGGGTTGAGCTTTCCTCCCCACCCCTACCAGGGCACCGGCAGCCGAAGATCTCAAGGACCAGCCACCACCATTCTGAGACCATTCTCCGCACACCTGAAGGTACTGGCAGAGGGACAAAGCCACGCGGGTTCCGGGGCCGAGACCTCCAAGCCTACTCGAATTGGAGTCGAGCATCTTCCACCCAGATCCTCCAAATTCCAGTAGGCGGGGGTCACACCCACCACCTGGCCCCCTGGCGCCGTGTAATCCCATCAGCGGCCAAGACTCAGAGACTATAAAATCCAGATCACGGACGAGAACAGTGCAGTCTCTGCCCCCGCGCCTGGGTGTTCCTTCCCGGAGCCCCTTTGGAGGGGAGCGGGTTGAGCTTTCTTCCCCACCCCGACCAGGTCTCTGGCAGCCGTAGACCTCCAGGACCGCCACCACCATGCTGAGACCACTCTCCGCACACCTGAAGGTAATGGCAGAGGGACAAAGCCACGCGGGTTCCGGGGCCGAGACCTCCAAGCCTACTCGAATTGGAGTCGAGCATCTTCCACCCAGATCCTCCAAATTCCAGTAGGCGGGGGTCACACCCACCACCTGGCTCCCTGTCGCCGTGTAATCCCATCAGCGGCCAAGATTCAGAGACTATAAAATCCAGATCCCGGACGAGAACAGTGCAGTCTCTGCCCCCGCACCTGGGTGTTCGTTCCCGGAGCCACATGGAGGGGAGAGGGTTGAGCTTTCTTCCGCACCCCGACCAGGGCTATGGCAGCCGAAGACCTCCAGGACCAGCCACCACCATGCTGAGACCACTCTCCGCACACCTGATGGTAATTGCAGAGGGACAAAACCACGCGGGTTCCGGGGCTGAGACCTCCAAGCCTACTCGAATTGGAGTCGAGCATCTTCCACCCAGATCCTCCAAATTCCAGTAGGCGGGGGTCACACCCACCGCCTGGCCCACTGTCGCCGTGTAATCCCATCAGCGGCCAAGATTCAGAGACTATAAAATCCAGATCCCGGACGAGAACATTGCAGTCTCTGCCCCCGCGCCTGGGTGTTCGTTCCCGGAGCCCCATGGAGGGGAGCGGGTTGAGCTTTCTTCCGCACCCCGACCAGGGCTATGGCAGCCGAAGACCTCCAGGACCAGCCACCACCATGCTGAGACCACTCTCCGCACACCTTATGGTACTGGCAGAGGGACAAAGCCACGCGGGTTCCGGGGCCGAGACCTCCAAGCCTACTCGAATTGGAGTCGAGCATCTTCCACCCAGATCCTCCAAATTCCAGTAGGCGGGAGTCATACCCACCACCTGGCCCCCTGGCGCCGTGTAATCCCATCAGCGGCCAAGACTCAGAGACTATAAAATCCAGATCCCGGACGAGAACAGTGCAGTCTCTGCCTCCGCGCCTGGGTGTTCCTTCCCGGAGCCCTTCGAGGGGAGCGGGTTGAGCTTTCCTCCCCACCCCGACCAGGGCTCCGGCAGCCGAAGACCTCCAGGACCAGCCACCACCATGCTGAGACCACTCTCCGCACACCTGAAGGTACTGGCAGAGGGACAAAGCCACGCGGGTTCCGGGTCCGAGACCTCCAAGCCTACTCGAATTGGAGTCGAGCATCTTCCACCCAGATCCTCCAAATTCCAGTAGGCGGGGGTCACACCCACCACCTGGCCTCCTGGCGCCGTGTAATCCCATCAGCGGCAAAGACTCAGAGACTATAAAATCCAGATCCCGGACGAGAACAGTGCAGTCTCTGCCCCCGCGCCTGGGTGTTCCTTCCCGGAGTCCCTTGGAGGGGAGCGGGTTGAGCTTTCTTCCCCACCCCGACCAGGGCTCCGGCAGCCGAAGACCTCCAGGACCAGCCACCACCATGCTGAGACCACTCTCCGCACACCTGAAGGTACTGGCAGAGGGACAAAGCCACGCGGGTTCCGGGGCCGAGACCTCCAAGCCTACTCGAATTGGAGTTGAGCATCTTCCACCCAGATCCTCCAAATTCCAGTAGGCGGGGGTCACACCCACCACCTGGCCCCCTGGCGCCGTGTAATCCCATCAGCGGCCAAGACTCAGAGACTATAAAATCCAGATCCCGGAAGAGAACAGTGCTGTCTCTGCCTCCGCGCCTGGGTGTTCGTTCCCGGAGCCCTTCAAGGGGAGCGGGTTGAGCTTTCCTCCCCACCCCGACCAGGGCTCCGGCAGCCGAAGACCTCCAGGACCAGCCACCACCATGCTGAGACCACTCTCCGCACACCTGAAGGTACTGGCAGAGGGACAAAGCCACGCGGGTTCCGGGCCGAGACCTCCAAGCCTACTCGAATTGGAGTCGAGCATCTTCCACCCAGATCCTCCAAATTCCAGTAGGCGGGGGTCACACCCACCACCTGGCCCCCTGGCGCCGTGTAATCCCATCAGCGGCCAAGACTCAGAGACTATAAAATCCAGATCCCGGACGAGAACAGTGCAGTCTCTGCCCCCGCGCCTGGGTGTTCCTTCCCGGAGCCCTTCGAGGGGAGCGGGTTGAGCTTTCCTCCCCACCCCTACCAGGGCACCGGCAGCCGAAGATCTCAAGGACCAGCCACCACCATTCTGAGACCATTCTCCGCACACCTGAAGGTACTGGCAGAGGGACAAAGCCACGCGGGTTCCGGGGCCGAGACCTCCAAGCCTACTCGAATTGGAGTCGAGCATCTTCCACCCAGATCCTCCAAATTCCAGTAGGCGGGGGTCACACCCACCACCTGGCCCCCTGGCGCCGTGTAATCCCATCAGCGGCCAAGACTCAGAGACTATAAAATCCAGATCACGGACGAGAACAGTGCAGTCTCTGCCCCCGCGCCTGGGTGTTCCTTCCCGGAGCCCCTTGGAGGGGAGCGGGTTGAGCTTTCTTCCCCACCCCGACCAGGTCTCTGGCAGCCGTAGACCTCCAGGACCGCCAACACCATGCTGAGACCACTCTCCGCACACCTGAAGGTAATGGCAGAGGGACAAAGCCACGCGGGTTCCGGGGCCGAGACCTCCAAGCCTACTCGAATTGGAGTCGAGCATCTTCCACCCAGATCCTCCAAATTCCAGTAGGCGGGGGTCACACCCACCACCTGGCTCCCTGTCGCCGTGTAATCCCATCAGCGGCCAAGATTCAGACACTATAAAATCCAGATCCCGGACGAGAACAGTGCAGTCTCTGCCCCCGCACCTGGGTGTTCGTTCCCGGAGCCCCATGGAGGGGATCGGGTTGAGCTTTCTTCCGCACCCCGACCAGGGCTATGGCAGCCGAAGACCTCCAGGACCAGCCACCACCATGCTGAGACCACTCTCCGCACACCTTATGGTACTGGCAGAGGGACAAAGCCACGCGGGTTCCGGGGCCGAGACCTCCAAGCCTACTCGAATTGGAGTCGAGCATCTTCCAACCAGATCCTCCAAATTCCAGTAGGCGGGAGTCATACCCACCACCTGGCCCCCTGGCGCCGTGTAATCCCATCAGCGGCCAAGACTCAGAGACTATAAAATCCAGATCACGGACGAGAACAGTGCAGTCTCTGCCTCCGCGCCTGGGTGTTCCTTCACGGAGCCCTTCAAGGGGAGCGGGTTGAGCTTTCCTCCCCACCCCGACCAGGGCTCCGGCAGCCGAAGACCTCCAGGACCAGCCACCACCATGCTGAGACCACTCTCCGCACACCTGAAGGTACTGGCAGAGGGACAAAGCCACGCGGGTTCCGGGTCCGAGACCTCCAAGCCTACTCGAATTGGAGTCGAGCATCTTCCACCCAGATCCTCCAAATTCCAGTAGGCGGGGGTCACACCCACCACCTGGCCTCCTGGCGCCGTGTAATCCCATCAGCGGCAAAGACTCAGAGACTATAAAATCCAGATCCCGGACGAGAACAGTGCAGTCTCTGCCCCCGCGCCTGGGTGTTCCTTCCCGGAGTCCCTTGGAGGGGAGCGGGTTGAGCTTTCTTCCCCACCCCGACCAGGGCTCCGGCAGCCGAAGACCTCCAGGACCAGCCACCACCATGCTGAGACCACTCTCCGCACACCTGAAGGTACTGGCAGAGGGACAAAGCCACGCGGGTTCCGGGGCCGAGACCTCCAAGCCTACTCGAATTGGAGTCGAGCATCTTCCACCCAGATCCTCCAAATTCCAGTAGGCGGGGGTCACACCCACCACCTGGCCCCCTGGCGCCGTGTAATCCCATCAGCGGCCAAGACTCAGAGACTATAAAATCCAGATCCCGGAAGAGAACAGTGCTGTCTCTGCCTCCGCGCCTGGGTGTTCGTTCCCGGAGCCCTTCAAGGGGAGCGGGTTGAGCTTTCCTCCCCACCCCGACCAGGGCTCCGGCAGCCGAAGACCTCCAGGACCAGCCACCACCATGCTGAGACCACTCTCCGCACACCTGAAGGTACTGGCAGAGGGACAAAGCCACGCGGGTTCCGGGCCGAGACCTCCAAGCCTACTCGAATTGGAGTCGAGCATCTTCCACCCAGATCCTCCAAATTCCAGTAGGCGGGGGTCACACCCACCACCTGGCCCCCTGGCGCCGTGTAATCCCATCAGCGGCCAAGACTCAGAGACTATAAAATCCAGATCCCGGACGAGAACAGTGCAGTCTCTGCCCCCGCGCCTGGGTGTTCCTTCCCGGAGCCCTTCGAGGGGAGCGGGTTGAGCTTTCCTCCCCACCCCTACCAGGGCACCGGCAGCCGAAGATCTCAAGGACCAGCCACCACCATTCTGAGACCATTCTCCGCACACATGAAGGTACTGGCAGAGGGACAAAGCCACGCGGGTTCCGGGGCCGAGACCTCCAAGCCTACTCGAATTGGAGTCGAGCATCTTCCACCCAGATCCTCCAAATTCCAGTAGGCGGGGGTCACACCCACCACCTGGCCCCCTGGCGCCGTGTAATCCCATCAGCGGCCAAGACTCAGAGACTATAAAATCCAGATCACGGACGAGAACAGTGCAGTCTCTGCCCCCGCGCCTGGGTGTTCCTTCCCGGAGCCCCTTGGAGGGGAGCGGGTTGAGCTTTCTTCCCCACCCCGACCAGGTCTCTGGCAGCCGTAGACCTCCAGGACCGCCACCACCATGCTGAGACCACTCTCCGCACACCTGAAGGTAATGGCAGAGGGACAAAGCCACGCGGGTTCCGGGGCCGAGACCTCCAAGCCTACTCGAATTGGAGTCGAGCATCTTCCACCCAGATCCTCCAAATTCCAGTAGGCGGGGGTCACACCCACCACCTGGCTCCCTGTCGCCGTGTAATCCCATCAGCGGCCAAGATTCAGAGACTATAAAATCCAGATCCCGGACGAGAACAGTGCAGTCTCTGCCCCCGCACCTGGGTGTTCGTTCCCGGAGCCACATGGAGGGGAGAGGGTTGAGCTTTCTTCCGCACCCCGACCAGGGCTATGGCAGCCGAAGACCTCCAGGACCAGCCACCACCATGCTGAGACCACTCTCCGCACACCTGATGGTAATTGCAGAGGGACAAAACCACGCGGGTTCCGGGGCTGAGACCTCCAAGCCTACTCGAATTGGAGTCGAGCATCTTCCACCCAGATCCTCCAAATTCCAATAGGCGGGGGTCACACCCACCACCTGGCCCCCTGGCGCCGTGTAATCCCGTCAGTGGCCAAGACTCAGAGACCATAAAATCCAGATCCCGGACGAGAACAGTGCAGTCTCTGCCCCCGCGCCTGGGGGTTCCTTCCCGGAGACCCTTGGAGGGGAGCGGGTTGATCTTTCCTCCCCACCTCGACCAGGTCTCCGGCAGCCGAAGACCTCCAGGACCAGCCACCACCATGCTGAGACCACTCTCCGCACACATGAAGGTACTGGCAGAGGGACAAAGCCACGCGGGTTCCAGGGCCGAGACCTCCAAGCCTACTCGAATTGGAGTCGAGCATCTTCCACCCAGATCCTCCAAATTCCAGTAGGCGGGGGTCACACCCACCACCTGGCCCCCTGGCGCCGTGTAATCCCATCAGCGGCCAAGACTCAGAGACTATAAAATCCAGATCCCGGACGAGAACAGTGCAGTCTCTGCCCCCGCGCCTGGGTGTTCCTTCCCGGAGCCCCTTGGAGGGGAGCGGGTTGATCTTTCCTCCCCACCTCGACCAGGGCTCCGGCAGCCGAAGACCTCCAGGACCAGCCACCACCATGCTGAGACCACTCTCCGCACACATGAAGGTACTGGCAGAGGGACAAAGCCACGCGGGTTCCGGGGCCGAGACCTCCAAGCCTACTCGAATTGGAGTTGAGCATCTTCCACCCAGATCCTCCAAATTCCAGTAGGCGGGGGTCACACCCACCACCTGGCCCCCTGGCGCCGTGTAATCCCAACAGCGGCCAAGACTCAGAGACTATAAAATCCAGATCCCGGACGAGAACAGTGCAGTCTCTGCCCCCGCGCCTGGGTGTTCCTTCCCGGAGCCCTTCGAGGGGAGCGGGTTGAGCTTTCCTCCCCACCCCGACCAGGGCACCGGCAGCAGAAGATCTCAAGGACCAGCCACCACCATTCTGAGACCATTCTCCGCACACCTGAAGGTACTGGCAGAGGGACAAAGCCACGCGGGTTCCGGGGCCGAGACCTCCAAGCCTACTCGAATTGGAGTCGAGCATCTTCCACCCAGATCCTCCAAATTCCAGAAGGCGGGGGTCACACCCACCACCTGGCCCCCTGTCGCCGTGTAATCCCATCAGCGGCCAAGACTCAGAGACTATAAAATCCAGATCCCGGACGAGAACAGTGCAGTCTCTGCCCCCGCGCCTGGTTGTTCCTTCCCGGAGCCCTTCGAGGGGAGCGGGTTGATCTTTCCTCCCCACCTTGACCAGGGCTCCGGCAGCCAAAGACCTCCAGGACCAGCCACCACCATGCTGAGACCACTCTCTGCACACATGAAGGTACTGGCAGAGGGACAAAGCCACGCGGGTTCCGGGGCCGAGACCTCCAAGCCTACTCGAATTGGAGTCGAGCATCTTCCACCCAGATCCTCCAAATTCCAGTAGGCGGGGGTCACACCCACCACCTGGCCCCCTGGCGCCGTGTAATCCCATCAGCGGCCAAGACTCAGAGACTATAAAATCCAGATCCCGGACGAGAACAGTGCAGTCTCTGCCCCCGCGCCTGGGTGTTCCTTCCCGGAGCCCCTTGGAGGGGAGCGGGTTGATCTTTCCTCCCCACCTCGACCAGGGCTCCGGCAGCCGAAGACCTCCAGGACCAGCCACCACCATGCTGAGACCACTCTCCGCACACCTGAAGGTACTGGCAGAGGGACAAAGCCACGCGGGTTCCGGGGCCGAGACCTCCAAGCCTACTCGAATTGGAGTTGAGCATGTTCCACCCAGATCCTCCAAATTCCAGTAGGCGGGGGTCACACCCACCACCTGGCCCCCTGGCGCCGTGTAATCCCATCAGCGGCCAAGACTCAGAGACTATAAAATCCAGATCCCGGACGAGAACAGTGCAGTCTCTGCCCCCGCGCCTTGTGTTCGTTCCCGGAGCCACATGGAGGGGAGAGGGTTGAGCTTTCTTCCGCACCCCGACCAGGGCTATGGCAGCCGAAGACCTCCAGGACCAGCCACCACCATGCTGAGACCACTCTCCGCACACCTGATGGTAATGGCAGAGGGACAAAACCACGCGGGTTCCGGGGCCGAGACCTCCAAGCCTACTCGAATTGGAGTCGAGCATCTTCCACCCAGATCCTCCAAATTCCAATAGGCGGGGGTCACACCCACCACCTGGCCCCCTGGCGCCGTGTAATCCCATCAGTGGCCAAGACTCAGAGACCATAAAATCCAAATCCCGGACGAGAACAGTGCAGTCTCTGCCCCCGCGCCTGGGGGTTCCTTCCCGGAGCCCCTTGGAGGGGAGCGGGTTGAACTTTCCTCCCCACCTCGACCAGGTCTCCGGCAGCCGAAGACCTCCAGGACCAGCCACCACCATGCTGAGACCACTCTCCGCACACATGAAGGTACTGGCAGAGGGACAAAGCCACGCGGGTTCCAGGGCCGAGACCTCCAAGCCTACTCGATTTGGAGTCGAGCATCTTCCACCCAGATCCTCCAAATTCCAGTAGGCGGGGGTCACACCCACCACCTGGCCCCCTGGCGCCGTGTAATCCCATCAGCGGCCAAGACTCAGAGACTATAAAATCCAGATCCCGGACGAGAACAGTGCAGTCTCTGCCCCCGCGCCTGGGTGTTCCTTCCCGGAGCCCCTTGGAGGGGAGCGGGTTGATCTTTCCTCCCCACCTCGACCAGGGCTCCGGCAGCCGAAGACCTCCAGGACCAGCCACCACCATGCTGAGACCACTCTCCGCACATATGAAGGTACTGGCAGAGGGACAAAGCCACGCGGGTTCCGGGGCCGAGACCTCCAAGCCTACTCGAATTGGAGTCGAGCATCTTCCACCCAGATCCTCCAAATTCCAGTAGGCGCGGGTCACACCCACCACCTGGCCCCCTGGCGCCGTGTAATCCCATCAGCGGCCAAGACTCAGAGACTATAAAATCCAGATCCCGGATGAGAACAGTGCAGTCTCTGCCCCCGCGCCTGGGTGTTCCTTCCCGGAGCCCCTTGGAGGGGAGCGGGTTGATCTTTCCTCCCCACCTCGACCAGGGCTCCGGCAGCCGCAGAACTCCAGGACCAGCCACCACCATTCTGAGACCACTCTCCGCACACATGAAGGTACTGGCAGAGGGACAAAACCACGCATGTTCCAGTGCCGAGACCTCCAAGCCTACTCGAATTGGAGTCGAGCATCTTCCACCCAGATCCTCCAAATTCCAGTAGGCGGGGGTCACACCCACCACCTGGCCCCCTGGCGCCGTGTAATCCCATCAGCGGCCAAGAATCAGAGACTATAAAATCCAGATCCAGGACGAGAACAGTGCAGTCTCTGCCCCCGCGCCTGGGTGTTCCTTCCCGGAGCCCCTTGGAGGGGAGCGGGTTGATCTTTCCTCCCCACCTCGACCAGGGCTCCGGCAGCCGAAGACTTCCAGGACCATCCACCACCAAGCTGAGACCACTCTCCGCACACATGAAGGTACTGTCAGAGGGACAAAGCCACGCGGGTTCCGGGGCCGAGACCTCCAAGCCTACTCGAATTGGATTCGAGCGTCTTCCACCCAGATCCTCCAAATTCCAGTAGGCGGGGGTCACACCCACCACCTGGCCCCCTGGGGCCGTGTAATCCCATCAGCGGCCAAGACTCAGAGACTATAAAATCCAGATCCCGGAAGAGAACAGTGCAGTCTCTGCCTCCGCGCCTGGTTGTTCCTTCCCTGAGCCCTTCAAGGGGAGCGGGTTGAGCTTTCCTCCCCACCCCGACCAGGGCTCCGGCAGCCGAAGACCTCCAGGACCAGCCACCACCATGCTGAGACCACTCTCCGCACACCTGAATGTACTGGCAGAGGGACAAAGCCAAGCGGATTCCGGGGCCGAGACCTCCAAGCCTACTCGAATTGGAGTCGAGCATCTTCCACCCAGATCCTCCAAATTCCAGTAGGCGGGGGTCACACCCACCACCTGGCCTCCTGGCGCCTTGTAATCCCATCAGCGGCCAAGACTCAGAGACTATAAAATCCAGATCCCGGAGGAGAACAGTGCAGTCTCTGCCCCCGCGCCTGGGTGTTCCTTCCCGGAGTCCCTTGGCGGGGAGCGGGTTGAGCTTTCTTCCCCACCCCGACCAGGGCTCCGGCAGCCGAAGACCTCCAGGACCAGCCACCACCATGCTGAGACCACTCTCCGCACACCTTATGGTACTGGCAGAGGGACAAAGCCACGCGGGTTCCGGGGCCGAGACCTCCAAGCCTACTCGAATTGGAGTCGAGCATCTTCCAACCAGATCCTCCAAATTCCAGTAGGCGGGGGTCACACCCACCAACTGGCCCCCTGGCGCCGTGTAATCCCATCAGCGGCCAAGACTCAGAGACTATAAAATCCAGATCACGGACGAGAACAGTGCAGTCTCTGACCCCGCGCCTGGGTGTTCCTTCCCGGAGCCCCTTGGAGGGGAGCGGGTTGAGCTTTCTTCCCCACCCCGACCAGCGCTCCGGCAGCCGCAGACCTCCAGGACCAGCCATCACCATGCTGAGACCACTCTCCGCACACCTGATGGTACTGGCAGAGGGACAAAGCCACGCGGGTTCCGGGGCCGAGACCTCCAAGCCTACTCGAATTGGAGTCGAGCATCTTCCACCCAGATCCTCCAAATTCCAGTAGGCGGGGGTCACACCCACCACCTGGCCCCCTGGCGCCGTGTAATCCCATCAGCGGCCAAGAATCAGAGACTATAAAATCCAGATCACGGACGAGAACAGTGCAGTCTCTGCCCCCGCACCTGGGTGTTCCTTCCCGGAGCCCCTTGGAGGGGAGCGGGTTGAGCTTTCTTCCCCACCCCGACCAGGTCTCTGGCAGCCGTAGACCTCCAGGACCGCCACCACCATGCTTAGACCACTCTCCGCACACCTAAAGGTAATGGCAGAGGGACAAAGCCACGCGGGTTCCGGGGCCGAGACCTCCAAGCCTACTCGAATTGGAGTCGAGCATCTTCCACCCAGATCCTCCAAATTCCAGTAGGCGGGGGTCACACCCACCGCCTGGCCCCCTGTCGCCGTTTAATCCCATCAGCGGCCAAGATTCAGAGACTATAAAATCCAGATCCCGGACGAGAACAGTGCAGTCTCTGCCCCCGCGCCTGGGTGTTCGTTCCCGGAGCCCCATGGAGGGGAGCGGGTTGAGCTTTCTTCCGCACCCCGACCAGGGCTATGGCAGCCGAAGACCTCCAGGACCAGCCACCACCATGCTGAGACCACTCTCCGCACACCTTATGGTACTGGCAGAGGGACAAAGCCACGCGGGTTCCGGGGCCGAGACCTCCAAGCCTACTCGAATTGGAGTCGAGCATCTTCCACCCAGATCCTCCAAATTCCAGTAGGCGGGAGTCATACCCACCACCTGGCCCCCTGGCGCCGTGTAATCCCATCAGCGGCCAAGACTCAGAGACTATAAAATCCAGATCCCGGAAGAGAACAGTGCAGTCTCTGCCTCCGCGCCTTGGTGTTCCTTCCCGGAGCCCTTCAAGGGGAGCTGGTTGAGCTTTCCTCCCCACCCCGACCAGGGCTCCGGCAGCCGAAGACCTCCAGGACCAGCCACCACCATGCTGAGACCACTCTCCGCACACCTGAAGGTACTGGCAGAGGGACAAAGCCACGCGGGTTCCGGGGCTGAGACCTCCAAGCCTACTCGAATTGGAGTCGAGCATCTTCCACCCAGATCCCCCAAATTCCAGTAGGCGGGGGTCACACCCACCACCTGGCCTCCTGGCGCCGTGTAATCCCATCAGCGGCAAAGACTCAGAGACTATAAAATCCAGATCCCGGACGAGAACAGTGCAGTCTCTGCCCCCGCGCCTGGGTGTTCCTTCCCGGAGTCCCTTGGAGGGGAGCGGGTTGAGCTTTCTTCCCCACCCCGAACAGGGCTCCGGCAGCCGAAGACCTCCAGGACCAGCCACCACCATGCTGAGACCACTCTCCGCACACCTGAAGGTACTGGCAGAGGGACAAAGCCACGCGGGTTCCGGGGCCGAGACCTCCAAGCCTACTCGAATTGGAGTCGAGCATCTTCCACCCAGATCCTCCAAATTCCAGTAGGCGGGGGTCACACCCACCACCTGGCCCCCTGGAGCCGTGTAATCCCATCAGCGGCCAAGACTCAGAGACTATAAAATCCAGATCCCGGAAGAGAACAGTGCTGTCTCTGCCTCCGCGCCTGGGTGTTCCTTCCCGGAGCCCTTCAAGGGGAGCGGGTTGAGCTTTCCTCCCCACCCCGACCAGGGCTCCGGCAGCCGAAGACCTCCAGGACCAGCCACCACCATGCTGAGACCACTCTCCGCACATCTGAAGGTACTGGCAGAGGGACAAAGCCACGCGGGTTCCGGGGCCGAGACCTCCAAGCCTACTCGAATTGGAATCGAGCATCTTCCACCCAGATCCTACAAATTCCAGTAGGCGGGGGTCACACCCACCACCTGGCCTCCTGGCGCCGTGTAATCCCATCAGCGGCCAAGACTCAGAGACTATAAAATCCAGATCCCGGACGAGAACAGTGCAATCTCTGCCCCCGCGCCTGGGTGTTCCTTCCCGGAGTCCCTTGGAGGGGAGCGGGTTGAGCTTTCTTCCCCACCCCGACCAGGGCTCCGGCAGCCGAACACCTCCAGGACCAGCCACCACCATGCTGAGACCACTCTCCGCACACATAAAGGTACTGGCAGAGGGACAAAGCCACGCGGGTTCCGGGGCCGAGACCTCCAAGCCTACTCGAATTGGAGTTGAGCATCTTCCACCCAGATCCTCCAAATTCCAGTAGGCGGGGGTCACACCCACCACCTGGCCCCCTGGCGCCGTGTAATCCCATCAGCGGCCAAGAGTCAGAGACTATAAAATCCAGATCCCGGACGAGAACAGTGCAGTCTCTGCCCCCGCGCCTGGGTGTTCGTTCCCGGAGCCCCATGGAGGGGAGAGCGTTGAGCTTTCTTCCGCACCCCGACCAGGTCTATGGCAGCCGAAGACCTTCAGGACCAGCCACCACTATGCTGAGTCCACTCTCCGCACACCTGATGGTAATGGCAGAGGGACAAAACCACGCGGGGTCCGGGGCCGAGACCTCCAAGCCTACTCGAATTGGAGTCGAGCATCTTCCACCCAGATCCTCCAAATTCCAGTAGGCGGGGGTCACACCCACCACCTGGCCCCCTGGCGCCGTGTAATCCCATCAGCGGCCAAGACTCAGAGACTATAAAATCCAGATCCCGGACGAGAACAGTTCAGTCTCTGCCCCCGCGCCTGGGTGTTCCTTCCCGGAGCCCTTCGAGGGGAGCGGGTTGAGCTTTCCTCCCCACCCCGACCAGGGCACCGGCAGCCGAAGATCTCAAGGACCAGCCACCACCATTCTGAGACCATTCTCCGCACACATGAAGGTACTGGCAGAGGGACAAAGCCACGCGGGTTCCGGGGCCGAGACCTCCAAGCCTACTCGAATTGGAGTCGAGCATCTTCCACCCAGATCCTCCAAATTCCAGTATGCGGGGGTCACACCCACCACCTGGCCCCCTGGCGCTGTGTAATCCCATCAGCGGCCAAGACTCAGAGACTATAAAATCCAGATCCCGGACGAGAACAGTGCAGTCTCTGCCCCCGCGCCTGGGTGTTCCTTCCCGGAGCCCTTCGAGGGGAGCGGGTTGATCTTTCCTCCCCACCTCGACCAGGGCTCCGGCAGCCAAAGACCTCCAGGACCAGCCACCACCATGCTGAGACCACTCTCCGCACACATGAAGGTACTGGCAGAGGGACAATGCCACGCGGGTTCCGGGGCCGAGACCTCCAAGCCTACTCGAATTGGAGTCGAGCATCTTCCACCCAGATCCTCCAAATTCCAGTAGGCGGGGGTCACACCAACCACCTGGCCCCCTGGCGCCGTG
The DNA here is from genome assembly GCF_029834395.1 of Sorex fumeus. Taxonomy (NCBI): domain Eukaryota; kingdom Metazoa; phylum Chordata; class Mammalia; order Eulipotyphla; family Soricidae; genus Sorex; species Sorex fumeus. The sequence continues at coordinate 375,293 of NW_026606260.1, forward strand.
TAATCCCATCAGCGGCCAAGACTCAGAGACTATAAAATCCAGATCCCGGACGAGAACAGTGCAGTCTCTGCCCCCGTGCCTGGGGGTTCCTTCCCGGAGCCCCTTGGAGGGGAGCGGGTTGAGCTTTCCTCCCCACCCCGACCAGGGCTCCGGCAGCCGAAGACCTCCAGGACCAGCCACCACCATTCTGAGTCCACTCTCCGCACACCTGAAGGTACTGGCAGAGGGACAAATCCACGCGGGTTCCAGTGCCGAGACCTCCAAGCCTACTAGAATTGGAGTCGAGCATCTTCCACCCAGATCCTCCAAATTCCAGTAGGCGGGGGTCACACCCAACACCTGGCCCCCTGGCGCCGTGTAATCCCATCAGCGGCCAAGACTCAGAGACTATAAAATCCAGATCCCGGACGAGAACAGTGCAGTCTCTGCCCCCGCGCCTGGGTGTTCCTTCCCGGAGCCCCTTGGAGGGGAGCGGGTTGATCTTTCCTCCCCACCTCGACCAGGGCTCCGGCAGCCGAAGACCTCCAGGACCAGCCACCACCATGCTGAGACCACTCTCCGCACACCTGAAGGTACTGGCAGAGGGACAAAGCCACGCGGGTTCCGGGGCCGAGACCTCCAAGCCTACTCGAATTGGAGTTGAGCATCTTCCACCCAGATCCTCCAAATTCCAGTAGGCGGGGGTCACACCCACCACCTGGCCCCCTGGCGCCGTGTAATCCCATCAGCGGCCAAGACTCAGAGACTATAAAATCCAGATCCCGGACGAGAACAGTGCAGTCTCTGCCCCCGCGCCTGGGTGTTCGTTCCCGGAGCCACATGGAGGGGAGAGGGTTGAGCTTTCTTCCGCACCCCGACCAGGGCTATGGCAGCCGAAGACCTCCAGGACCAGCCACCACCATGCTGAGACCACTCTCCGCACACCTGATGGTAATGGCAGAGGGACAAAACCACGCGGGTTCCGGGGCCGAGACCTCCAAGCCTACTCGAATTGGAGTCGAGCATCTTCCACCCAGATCCTCCAAATTCCAATAGGCGGGGGTCACACCCACCACCTGGCCCCCTGGCGCCGTGTAATCCCATCAGTGGCCAAGACTCAGAGACCATAAAATCCAGATCCCGGACGAGAACAGTGCAGTCTCTGCCCCCGCGCCTGGGGGTTCCTTCCCGGAGCCCCTTGGAGGGGAGCGGGTTGAACTTTCCTCCCCACCTCGACCAGGTCTCCGGCAGCCGAAGACCTCCAGGACCAGCCACCACCATGCTGAGACCACTCTCCGCACACATGAAGGTACTGGCAGAGGGACAAAGCCACGCGGGTTCCAGGGCCGAGACCTCCAAGCCTACTCGATTTGGAGTCGAGCATCTTCCACCCAAATCCTCCAAATTCCAGTAGGCGGGGGTCACACCCACCACCTGGCCCCATGGCGCCGTGTAATCCCATCAGCGGCCAAGACTCAGAGACTATAAAATCCAGATCCCGGACGAGAACAGTGCAGTCTCTGCCCCCGCGCCTGGGTGTTCCTTCCCGGAGCCCCTTGGAGGGGAGCGGGTTGATCTTTCCTCCCCACCTCGACCAGGGCTCCGGCAGCCGAAGACCTCCAGGACCAGCCACCACCATGCTGAGACCACTCTCCGCACACATGAAGGTACTGGCAGAGGGACAAAGCCACGCGGGTTCCGGGGCCGAGACCTCCAAGCCTACTCGAATTGGAGTCGAGCATCTTCCACCAGATCCTCCAAATTCCAGTAGGCGCGGGTCACACCCACCACCTGGCCCCCTGGCGCCGTGTAATCCCATCAGCGGCCAAGACTCAGAGACTATAAAATCCAGATCCCGGATGAGAACAGTGCAGTCTCTGCCCCTGCGCCTGGGTGTTCCTTCCCGGAGCCCCTTGGAGGGGAGCGGGTTGATCTTTCCTCCCCACCTCGACCAGGGCTCCGGCAGCCGCAGAACTCCAGGACCAGCCACCACCATTCTGAGACCACTCTCCGCACACATGAAGGTACTGGCAGAGGGACAAAACCACGCGTGTTCCAGGGCCGAGACCTCCAAGCCTACTCGAATTGGAGTCGAGCATCTTCCACCCAGATCCTCCAAATTCCAGTAGGCGGGGGTCACACCCACCACCTGGCCCCCTGGCGCCGTGTAATCCCATCAGCGGCCAAGACTCAGAGACTATAAAATCCAGATCCAGGACGAGAACAGTGCAGTCTCTGCCCCCGCGCCTGGGTGTTCCTTCCCGGAGCCCCTTGGAGGGGAGCGGGTTGATCTTTCCTCCCCACCTCGACCAGGGCTCCGGCAGCCGAAGACTTCCAGGACCATCCACCACCAAGCTGAGACCACTCTCCGCACACATGAAGGTACTGTCAGAGGGACAAAGCCACGCGGGTTCCGGGGCCGAGACCTCCAAGCCTACTCGAATTGGATTCGAGCATCTTCCACCCAGATCCTCCAAATTCCAGTAGGCGGGGGTCACACCCACCACCTGGCCCCCTGGCGCCGTGTAATCCCATCAGCGGCCAAGACTCAGAGACTATAAAATCCAGATCCCGGAAGAGAACAGTGCAGTCTCTGCCTCCGCGCCTGGTTGTTCCTTCCCTGAGCCCTTCAAGGGGAGCGGGTTGAGCTTTCCTCCCCACCCCGACCAGGGCTCCGGCAGCCGAAGACCTCCAGGACCAGCCACCACCATGCTGAGACCACTCTCCGCACACCTGATGGTAATGGCAGAGGGACAAAACCACGCGGGTTCCGGGGCCGAGACCTCCAAGCCTACTCGAATTGGAGTCGAGCATCTTCCACCCAGATCCTCCAAATTCCAATAGGCGGGGGTCACACCCACCACCTGGCCCCCTGGCGCCGTGTAATCCCATCAGTGGCCAAGACTCAGAGACCATAAAATCCAGATCCCGGACGAGAACAGTGCAGTCTCTGCCCCCGCGCCTGGGGGTTCCTTCCCGGAGCCCCTTGGAGGGGAGCGGGTTGAACTTTCCTCCCCACCTCGACCAGGTCTCCGGCAGCCGAAGACCTCCAGGACCAGCCACCACCATGCTGAGACCACTCTCCGCACACATGAAGGTACTGGCAGAGGGACAAAGCCACGCGGGTTCCAGGGCCGAGACCTCCAAGCCTACTCGATTTGGAGTCGAGCATCTTCCACCCAGATCCTCCAAATTCCAGTAGGCGGGGGTCACACCCACCACCTGGCCCCCTGGCGCCGTGTAATCCCATCAGCGGCCAAGACTCAGAGACTATAAAATCCAGATCCCGGACGAGAACAGTGCAGTCTCTGCCCCCGCGCCTGGGTGTTCCTTCCCGGAGCCCCTTGGAGGGGAGCGGGTTGATCTTTCCTCCCCACCTCGACCAGGGCTCCGGCAGCCGAAGACCTCCAGGACCAGCCACCACCATGCTGAGACCACTCTCCGCACACATGAAGGTACTGGCAGAGGGACAAAGCCACGCGGGTTCCGGGGCCGAGACCTCCAAGCCTACTCGAATTGGAGTCGAGCATCTTCCACCCAGATCCTCCAAATTCCAGTAGGCGCGGGTCACACCCACCACCTGGCCCCCTGGCGCCGTGTAATCCCATCAGCGGCCAAGACTCAGAGACTATAAAATCCAGATCCCGGATGAGAACAGTGCAGTCTCTGCCCCTGCGCCTGGGTGTTCCTTCCCGGAGCCCCTTGGAGGGGAGCGGGTTGATCTTTCCTCCCCACCTCGACCAGGGCTCCGGCAGCCGCAGAACTCCAGGACCAGCCACCACCATTCTGAGACCACTCTCCGCACACATGAAGGTACTGGCAGAGGGACAAAACCACGCGTGTTCCAGGGCCGAGACCTCCAAGCCTACTCGAATTGGAGTCGAGCATCTTCCACCCAGATCCTCCAAATTCCAGTAGGCGGGGGTCACACCCACCACCTGGCCCCCTGGCGCCGTGTAATCCCATCAGCGGCCAAGACTCAGAGACTATAAAATCCAGATCCAGGACGAGAACAGTGCAGTCTCTGCCCCCGCGCCTGGGTGTTCCTTCCCGGAGCCCCTTGGAGGGGAGCGGGTTGATCTTTCCTCCCCACCTCGACCAGGGCTCCGGCAGCCGAAGACTTCCAGGACCATCCACCACCAAGCTGAGACCACTCTCCGCACACATGAAGGTACTGTCAGAGGGACAAAGCCACGCGGGTTCCGGGGCCGAGACCTCCAAGCCTACTCGAATTGGATTCGAGCATCTTCCACCCAGATCCTCCAAATTCCAGTAGGCGGGGGTCACACCCACCACCTGGCCCCCTGGCGCCGTGTAATCCCATCAGCGGCCAAGACTCAGAGACTATAAAATCCAGATCCCGGAAGAGAACAGTGCAGTCTCTGCCTCCGCGCCTGGTTGTTCCTTCCCTGAGCCCTTCAAGGGGAGCGGGTTGAGCTTTCCTCCCCACCCCGACCAGGGCTCCGGCAGCCGAAGACCTCCAGGACCAGCCACCACCATGCTGAGACCACTCTCCGCACACCTGAATGTACTGGCAGAGGGACAAAGCCAAGCGGATTCCGGGGCCGAGACCTCCAAGCCTACTCGAATTGGAGTCGAGCATCTTCCACCCAGATCCTCCAAATTCCAGTAGGCGGGGGTCACACCCACCACCTGGCCTCCTGGCGCCGTGTAATCCCATCAGCGGCCAAGACTCAGAGACTATAAAATCCAGATCCCGGAGGAGAACAGTGCAGTCTCTGCCCCCGCGCCTGGGTGTTCCTTCCCGGAGTCCCTTGGAGGGGAGCGGGTTGAGCTTTCTTCCCCACCCCGACCAGGGCTCCGGCAGCCGAAGACCTCCAGGACCAGCCACCACCATGCTGAGACCACTCTCCGCACACCTTATGGTACTGGCAGAGGGACAAAGCCACGCGGGTTCCGGGGCCGAGACCTCCAAGCCTACTCGAATTGGAGTCGAGCATCTTCCAACCAGATCCTCCAAATTCCAGTAGGCGGGGGTCACACCCACCAAATGGCCCCCTGGCGCCGTGTAATCCCATCAGCGGCCAAGACTCAGAGACTATAAAATCCAGATCACGGACGAGAACAGTGCAGTCTCTGACCCCGCGCCTGGGTGTTCCTTCCCGGAGCCCCTTGGAGGGGAGCGGGTTGAGCTTTCTTCCCCACCCCGACCAGCGCTCCGGCAGCCGCAACCTCCAGGACCAGCCACCACCATGCTGAGACCACTCTCCGCACACCTGATGGTACTGGCAGAGGGACAAAGCCACGCGGGTTCCGGGGCCGAGACCTCCAAGCCTACTCGAATTGGAGTCGAGCATCTTCCACCCAGATCCTCCAAATTCCAGTAGGCGGGGGTCACACCCACCACCTGGCCCCCTGGCGACGTGTAATCCCATCAGCGGCCAAGACTCAGAGACTATAAAATCCAGATCACGGACGAGAACAGTGCAGTCTCTGCCCCCGCGCCTGGTTGTTCCTTCCCGGAGCCCCTTGGAGGGGAGCGGGTTGAGCTTTCTTCCCCACCCCGACCAGGTCTCTGGCAGCCGTAGACCTCCAGGACCGCCACCACCATGCTTAGACCACTCTCCGCACACCTAAAGGTAATGGCAGAGGGACAAAGCCACGCGGGTTCCGGGGCCGAGACCTCCAAGCCTACTCGAATTGGAGTCGAGCATCTTCCACCCAGATCCTCCAAATTCCAGTAGGCGGGGGTCACACCCACCGCCTGGCCCCCTGTCGCCGTGTAATCCCATCAGCGGCCAAGATTCAGAGACTATAAAATCCAGATCCCGGACGAGAACAGTGCAGTCTCTGCCCCCGCGCCTGGGTGTTCGTTCCCGGAGCCCCATGGAGGGGAGCGGGTTGAGCTTTCTTCCGCACCCCGACCAGGGCTATGGCAGCCGAAGACCTCCAGGACCAGCCACCACCATGCTGAGACCACTCTCCGCACACCTTATGGTACTGGCAGAGGGACAAAGCCACGCGGGTTCCGGGGCCGAGACCTCCAAGCCTACTCGAATTGGAGTCGAGCATCTTCCACCCAGATCCTCCAAATTCCAGTAGGCGGGAGTCATACCCACCACCTGGCCCCCTGGCGCCGTGTAATCCCATCAGCGGCCAAGACTCAGAGACTATAAAATCCAGATCCCGGAAGAGAACAGTGCAGTCTCTGCCTCCGCGCCTTGGTGTTCCTTCCCGGAGCCCTTCAAGGGGAGCTGGTTGAGCTTTCCTCCCCACCCCGACCAGGGCTCCGGCAGCCGAAGACCTCCAGGACCAGCCACCACCATGCTGAGACCACTCTCCGCACACCTGAAGGTACTGGCAGAGGGACAAAGCCACGCGGGTTCCGGGGCTGAGACCTCCAAGCCTACTCGAATTGGAGTCGAGCATCTTCCACCCAGATCCCCCAAATTCCAGTAGGCGGGGGTCACACCCACCACCTGGCCTCCTGGCGCCGTGTAATCCCATCAGCGGCAAAGACTCAGAGACTATAAAATCCAGATCCCGGACGAGAACAGTGCAGTCTCTGCCCCCGCGCCTGGGTGTTCCTTCCCGGAGTCCCTTGGAGGGGAGCGGGTTGAGCTTTCATCCCCACCCCGAACAGGGCTCCGGCAGCCGAGGACCTCCAGGACCAGCCACCACCATGCTGAGACCACTCTCCGCACACCTGAAGGTACTGGCAGAGGGACAAAGCCACGCGGGTTCCGGGGCCGAGACCTCCAAGCCTACTCGAGTTGGAGTCGAGCATCTTCCACCCAGATCCTCCAAATTCCAGTAGGCGGGGGTCACACCCACCACCTGGCCCCCTGGAGCCGTGTAATCCCATCAGCGGCCAAGACTCAGAGACTATAAAATCCAGATCCCGGAAGAGAACAGTGCTGTCTCTGCCTCCGCGCCTGGGTGTTCCTTCCCGGAGCCCTTCAAGGGGAGCGGGTTGAGCTTTCCTCCCCACCCCGACCAGGGCTCCGGCAGCCGAAGACCTCCAGGACCAGCCACCACCATGCTGAGACCACTCTCCGCACATCTGAAGGTACTGGCAGAGGGACAAAGCCACGCGGGTTCCGGGGCCGAGACCTCCAAGCCTACTCGAATTGGAATCGAGCATCTTCCACCCAGATCCTACAAATTCCAGTAGGCGGGGGTCACACCCACCACCTGGCCTCCTGGCGCCGTGTAATCCCATCAGCGGCCAAGACTCAGAGACTATAAAATCCAGATCCCGGACGAGAACAGTGCAATCTCTGCCCCCGCGCCTGGGTGTTCCTTCCCGGAGTCCCTTGGAGGGGAGCGGGTTGAGCTTTCTTCCCCACCCCGACCAGGGCTCCGGCAGCCGAACACCTCCAGGACCAGCCACCACCATGCTGAGACCACTCTCCGCACACATAAAGGTACTGGCAGAGGGACAAAGCCACGCGGGTTCCGGGGCCGAGACCTCCAAGCCTACTCGAATTGGAGTTGAGCATCTTCCACCCAGATCCTCCAAATTCCAGTAGGCGGGGGTCACACCCACCACCTGGCCCCCTGGCGCCGTGTAATCCCATCAGCGGCCAAGAGTCAGAGACTATAAAATCCAGATCCCGGACGAGAACAGTGCAGTCTCTGCCCCCGCGCCTGGGTGTTCGTTCCCGGAGCCCCATGGAGGGGAGAGCGTTGAGCTTTCTTCCGCACCCCGACCAGGTCTATGGCAGCCGAAGACCTTCAGGACCAGCCACCACTATGCTGAGTCCACTCTCCGCACACCTGATGGTAATGGCAGAGGGACAAAACCACGCGGGGTCCGGGGCCGAGACCTCCAAGCCTACTCGAATTGGAGTCGAGCATCTTCCACCCAGATCCTCCAAATTCCAGTAGGCGGGGGTCACACCCACCACCTGGCCCCCTGGCGCCGTGTAATCCCATCAGCGGCCAAGACTCAGAGACTATAAAATCCAGATCCCGGACGAGAACAGTGCAGTCTCTGCCCCCGCGCCTGGGTGTTCCTTCCCGGAGCCCTTCGAGGGGAGCGGGTTGAGCTTTCCTCCCCACCCCGACCAGGGCACCGGCAGCCGAAGATCTCAAGGACCAGCCACCACCATTCTGAGACCATTCTCCGCACACATGAAGGTACTGGCAGAGGGACAAAGCCACGCGGGTTCCGGGGCCGAGACCTCCAAGCCTACTCGAATTGGAGTCGAGCATCTTCCACCCAGATCCTCCAAATTCCAGTAGGCGGGGGTCACACCCACCACCTGGCCTCCTGGCGCCGTGTAATCCCATCAGCGGCCAAGACTCAGAGACTATAAAATCCAGATCCCGGAGGAGAACAGTGCAGTCTCTGCCCCCGCGCCTGGGTGTTCCTTCCCGGAGTCCCTTGGAGGGGAGCGGGTTGAGCTTTCTTCCCCACCCCGACCAGGGCTCCGGCAGCCGAAGACCTCCAGGACCAGCCACCACCATGCTGAGACCACTCTCCGCACACCTTATGGTACTGGCAGAGGGACAAAGCCACGCGGGTTCCGGGGCCGAGACCTCCAAGCCTACTCGAATTGGAGTCGAGCATCTTCCAACCAGATCCTCCAAATTCCAGTAGGCGGGGGTCACACCCCCCACCTGGCCCCCTGGCGCCGTGTAATCCCATCAGCGGCCAAGACTCAGAGACTATAAAATCCAGATCACGGACGAGAACAGTGCAGTCTCTGACCCCGCGCCTGGGTGTTCCTTCCCGGAGCCCCTTGGAGGGGAGCGGGTTGAGCTTTCTTCCCCACCCCGACCAGCGCTCTGGCAGCCGCAACCTCCAGGACCAGCCACCACCATGCTGAGACCACTCTCCGCACACCTGATGGTACTGGCAGAGGGACAAAGCCACGCGGGTTCCGGGGCCGAGACCTCCAAGCCTACTCGAATTGGAGTCGAGCATCTTCCACCCAGATCCTCCAAATTCCAGTAGGCGGGGGTCACACCCACCACCTGGCCCCCTGGCGCCGTGTAATCCCATCAGCGGCCAAGACTCAGAGACTACAAAATCCAGATCACGGACGAGAACAGTGCAGTCTCTGCCCCCGCGCCTGGGTGTTCCTTCCCGGAGCCCCTTGGAGGGGAGCGGGTTGAGCTTTCTTCCCCACCCCAACCAGGTCTCTGGCAGCCGTAGACCTCCAGGACCGCCACCACCATGCTTAGACCACTCTCCGCACACCTAAAGGTAATGGCAGAGTGACAAAGCCACGCGGGTTCCGGGGCCGAGACCTCCAAGCCTACTCGAATTGGAGTCGAGCATCTTCCACCCAGATCCTCCAAATTCCAGTAGGCGGGGGTCACACCCACCGCCTGGCCCCCTGTCGCCGTGTAATCCCATCAGCGGCCAAGATTCAGAGACTATAAAATCCAGATCCCGGACGAGAACAATGCAGTCTCTGCCCCCGCGCCTGGGTGTTCGTTCCCGGAGCCCCATGGAGGGGAGCGGGTTGAGCTTTCTTCCGCACCCCGACCAGGGCTATGGCAGCCGAAGACCTCCAGGACCAGCCACCACCATGCTGAGACCACTCTCCGCACACCTTATGGTACTGGCAGAGGGACAAAGCCACGCGGGTTCCGGGGCCGAGACCTCCAAGCCTACTCGAATTGGAGTCGAGCATCTTCCACCCAGATCCTCCAAATTCCAGTAGGCGGGAGTCATACCCACCACCTGGCCCCCTGGCGCCGTGTAATCCCATCAGCGGCCAAGACTCAGAGACTATAAAATCCAGATCCCGGAAGAGAACAGTGCAGTCTCTGCCTCCGCGCCTTGGTGTTCCTTCCCGGAGCCCTTCAAGGGGAGCTGGTTGAGCTTTCCTCCCCACCCCGACCAGGGCTCCGGCAGCCGAAGACCTCCAGGACCAGCCACCACCATGCTGAGACCACTCTCCGCACACCTGAAGGTACTGGCAGAGGGACAAAGCCACGCGGGTTCCGGGGCTGAGACCTCCAAGCCTACTCGAATTGGAGTCGAGCATCTTCCACCCAGATCCCCCAAATTCCAGTAGGCGGGGGTCACACCCACCACCTGGCCTCCTGGCGCCGTGTAATCCCATCAGCGGCAAAGACTCAGAGACTATAAAATCCAGATCCCGGACGAGAACAGTGCAGTCTCTGCCCCCGCGCCTGGGTGTTCCTTCCCGGAGTCCCTTGGAGGGGAGCGGGTTGAGCTTTCTTCCCCACCCCGAACAGGGCTCCGGCAGCCGAAGACCTCCAGGACCAGCCACCACCATGCTGAGACCACTCTCCGCACACCTGAAGGTACTGGCAGAGGGACAAAGCCACGCGGGTTCCGGGGCCGAGACCTCCAAGCCTACTCGAGTTGGAGTCGAGCATCTTCCACCCAGATCCTCCAAATTCCAGTAGGCGGGGGTCACACCCACCACCTGGCCCCCTGGAGCCGTGTAATCCCATCAGCGGCCAAGACTCAGAGACTATAAAATCCAGATCCCGGAAGAGAACAGTGCTGTCTCTGCCTCCGCGCCTGGGTGTTCCTTCCCGGAGCCCTTCAAGGGGAGCGGGTTGAGCTTTCCTCCCCACCCCGACCAGGGCTCCGGCAGCCGAAGACCTCCAGGACCAGCCACCACCATGCTGAGACCACTCTCCGCACATCTGAAGGTACTGGCAGAGGGACAAAGCCACGCGGGTTCCGGGGCCGAGACCTCCAAGCCTACTCGAATTGGAATCGAGCATCTTCCACCCAGATCCTACAAATTCCAGTAGGCGGGGGTCACACCCACCACCTGGCCTCCTGGCGCCGTGTAATCCCATCAGCGGCCAAGACTCAGAGACTATAAAATCCAGATCCCGGACGAGAACAGTGCAATCTCTGCCCCCGCGCCTGGGTGTTCCTTCCCGGAGTCCCTTGGAGGGGAGCGGGTTGAGCTTTCTTCCCCACCCCGACCAGGGCTCCGGCAGCCGAACACCTCCAGGAACAGCCACCACCATGCTGAGACCACTCTCCGCACACATAAAGGTACTGGCAGAGGGACAAAGCCACGCGGGTTCCGGGGCCGAGACCTCCAAGCCTACTCGAATTGGAGTTGAGCATCTTCCACCCAGATCCTCCAAATTCCAGTAGGCGGGGGTCACACCCACCACCTGGCCCCCTGGCGCCGTGTAATCCCATCAGCGGCCAAGAGTCAGAGACTATAAAATCCAGATCCCGGACGAGAACAGTGCAGTCTCTGCCCCCGCGCCTGGGTGTTCGTTCCCGGAGCCCCATGGAGGGGAGAGGGTTGAGCTTTCTTCCGCACCCCGACCAGGTCTATGGCAGCCGAAGACCTTCAGGACCAGCCACCACTATGCTGAGTCCACTCTCCGCACACCTGATGGTAATGGCAGAGGGACAAAACCACGCGGGGTCCGGGGCCGAGACCTCCAAGCCTACTCGAATTGGAGTCGAGCATCTTCCACCCAGATCCTCCAAATTCCAGTAGGCGGGGGTCACACCCACCACCTGGCCCCCTGGCGCCGTGTAATCCCATCAGCGGCCAAGACTCAGAGACTATAAAATCCAGATCCCGGACGAGAACAGTGCAGTCTCTGCCCCCGCGCCTGGGTGTTCCTTCCCGGAGCCCTTCGAGGGGAGCGGGTTGAGCTTTCCTCCCCACCCCGACCAGGGCACCGGCAGCCGAAGATCTCAAGGACCAGCCACCACCATTCTGAGACCATTCTCCGCACACATGAACTTACTGGCAGAGGGACAAAGCCACGCGGGTTCCGGGGCCGAGACCTCCAAGCCTACTCGAATTGGAGTCGAGACTCTTCCACCCAGATCCTCCAAATTCCAGTAGGCGGGGGTCACACCCACCACCTGGCCCCCTGGCGCTGTGTAATCCCATCAGCGGCCAAGACTCAGAGACTATAAAATCCAGATCCCGGACGAGAACAGTGCAGTCTCTGCCCCCGCGCCTGGGTGTTCCTTCCCGGAGCCCTTCGAGGGGAGCGGGTTGATCTTTCCTCCCCACCTCGACCAGGGCTCCGGCAGCCAAAGACCTCCAGGACCAGCCACCACCATGCTGAGACCACTCTCCGCACACATGAAGGTACTGGCAGAGGGACAAAGCCACGCGGGTTCCGGGGCCGAGACCTCCAAGCCTACTCGAATTGGAGTCGAGCATCTTCCACCCAGATCCTCCAAATTCCAGTAGGCGGGGGTCACACCAACCACCTGGCCCCCTGGCGACGTGTAATCCCATCAGCGGCCAAGACTCAGAGACTATAAAATCCAGATCCCGGACGAGAACAGTGCAGTCTCTGCCCCCGTGCCTGGGGGTTCCTTCCCGGAGCCCCTTGGAGGGGAGCGGGTTGAGCTTTCCTCCCCACCCCGACCAGGGCTCCGGCAGCCGAAGACCTCCAGGACCAGCCACCACCATTCTGAGTCCACTCTCCGCACACCTGAAGGTACTGGCAGAGGGACAAATCCACGCGGGTTCCAGTGCCGAGACCTCCAAGCCTACTAGAATTGGAGTCGAGCATCTTCCACCCAGATCCTCCAAATTCCAGTAGGCGGGGGTCACACCCACCACCTGGCCCCCTGGCGCCGTGTAATCCCATCAGTGTCCAAGACTCAGAGACCATAAAATCCAGATCCCGGACGAGAACAGTGCAGTCTCTTCCCCCGCGCCTGGGTGTTCCTTCCCGGAGCCCCTTGGAGGGGAGCGGGTTGATCTTTCCTCCCCACCTCGACCAGGTCTCCGGCAGCCGAAGACCTCCAGGACCAGCCACCACCATGCTGAGACCACTCTCCGCACACATGAAGGTACTGGCAGAGGGACAAACCCATGCGGGTTCCAGGGCCGAGACCTCCAAGCCTACTCGAATTGGAGTCGAGCATCTTCCACCCAGATCCTCCAAATTCCAGTAGGCGGGGGTCACACCCACCACCTGGCCCCCTGGCGCCGTGTAATCCCATCAGCGGCCAAGACTCAGAGACTATAAAATCCAGATCCCGGACGAGAACAGTGCAGTCTCTGCCCCCGCGCCTGGGTGTTCCTTCCCGGAGCCCCTTGGAGGGGAGCGGGTTGATCTTTCCTCCCCACCTCGACCAGGTCTCCGGCAGCCGAAGACCTCCAGGACCAGCCACCACCATGCTGAGACCACTCTCCGCACACCTGAAGGTACTGGCAGAGGGACAAAGCCACGCGGGTTCCGGGGCCGAGACCTCCAAGCCTACTCGAATTGGAGTTGAGCATCTTCCACCCAGATCCTCCAAATTCCAGTAGGCGGGGGTCACACCCACCACCTGGCCCCCTGGCGCCGTGTAGTCCCATCAATGGCCAAGAATCAGAGACTATAAAATCCAGATCCCGGACGAGAACAGTGCAGTCTCTGCCCCCGCGCCTGGGTGTTCGTTCCCGGAGCCCCATGGAGGGGAGAAGGTTGAGCTTTCTTCCGCACCCCGACCAGGGCTATGGCAGCCGAAGACCTCCAGGACCAGCCACCACCATGCTGAGACCACTCTCCGCACACCTGATGGTAATGGCAGAGGGACAAAACCACGCGGGTTCCGGGGCCGAGACCTCCAAGCCTACTCGAATTGGAGTCGAGCATCTTCCACCCAGATCCTCCAAATTCCAGTAGGCGGGGGTCACACCCACCACCTGGCCCCCTGGCGCCGTGTAATCCCATCAGCGGCCAAGACTCAGAGACTATAAAATCCAGATCCCGGACGAGAACAGTGCAGTCTCTGCCCCCGCGCCTGGGTGTTCCTTCCCGGAGCCCTTCGAGGGGAGCGGGTTGAGCTTTACTCCCCACCCCGACCAGGGCACCGGCAGCCGAAGACCTCAGGGACCAGACACCACCATTCTGAGACCACTCTCCGCACACATGAAGGTTCTGGCAGAGGGACAAAGCCACGCGGGTTCCGGGGCCGAGACCTCCAAGCCTACTCGAATTGGAGTCGAGCATCTTCCACCCAGATCCTCCAAATTCCAGTAGGCGGGGGTCACACCCACCACCTGGCCCCCTGGCGCCGTGTAATCCCATCAGTGGCTAAGACTCAGAGACTATAAAATCCAGATCCCGGAACCGCGCGACCGCATTTGCGGCTGCGCGACATCTTATCAAAACCTTTTTTTTTATTACATCTTATTGTCTTATTCTTACTTTGGACAAACTTGCAGGCTATCGAATGTAGCCTGCCCACAGGGCAGAGTCTGGCAAACTCCCCGTGGCGTACCAAATATGCCAAATACCAGTAACAATGATGGGTCTCATTCTCCTAAATAGCCTTGAATATAAACTCAGGGCTAGGATGAAAGAGACGTTACTGGGGCCTGCTCGAGGCAATCGATGAATATTAGAGTTTGAAGTTAGGGAGGTTGATACTTGCCGTTTTTCCCCTAGAATTGCTTTAGCTATTCGTGGGGTCTGATTGTTCCTTATGAATTTCAAGAATGTTCACTCGATTTCTTTGAAGAATGTCATGGTTATCGTTATGGGGATAACATTGAATTCGTACAATGCTTTGGGGAGTATTGCCATTTTGACAATGTAATTTCTCCCAATCCATGAGTAGGGGATATCTTTCCTTTTCTTGTGTCCTCATTCATTTCCTGAAGTAGCATTTTGTAATTTTCTTTGTACAGGTCTTTTACTTCCTAGATAAACTGTTTCCTAGGTACTTGATCTTCTGGGGCACAATTGTAAATGGGCTTGTTTGGATTATAGCACTTTCTTCTCTCTCACTATTCGCATATAGGAGAGCCATGGAATTTTTTCTTTTAAATTTTTATTAGTGAGACCCCATGAGTTACAGTTTTAGACTTACATATTTTTGTGCTTGGGTTTCAATTATACAATGATGAAATACCCATCTCTCCACCAGTGCCCATTTCCCACCACCACGGATCCCAGTATCCCTTCCACCCCCCATCCCTCCATCCCACCCTGCCTCTGTGGCAGGGCATTCCCTTTTGTTCTCTCTCTCCTATTGGGTATTGTGGTTTGCAAAAGAGGCAAGGAGTGACAATCATGTTTGGTCTATAGTCTACTTTCAGCTGTTTCAGCCCCCAGCTCACATCTTGATGATCGGTATGTTCATGCAAGTGCAGCAGCGCAAGCACTGTTCCAGAAGACAGAAAATGCCGTGACATTTCTTGATTCAGTGATCTTCTTGATTCAGCCTTGGGAGATTATACGAATCCACAAATTTATCCATTTCTTATAGGTTCTCTTGTTTCGTGGCATGCAGACTTTCAAAGTAGTCTCTGGTGATCTTTTGAATTTCTTCGGTTTCTGTTGTCCCTGGTGATCTTTTGAATTTCTTTGGTTTCTGTTGTGATATACCCCTTCTCATTTCAGATTCGGTTTATTAGGGTTCTCTCTCTCTTTTTAGAGTTTTGCTAGTGGTTTATCTATCTTGTTTATTTTCTCGAAGAACTAGCTATTAGTTTCATTGATCTCTCCTATTGTTTTACTATTATTTACTTATTTATTTTTGGTTTCCATGTCGTTGATTTCTGCTCTAAACTTTGTGATCTCTTTCCTTCTGCCTGGTTTGGGCTCCTTTTGTTGGTACTTTTCTAAGATATTGAGCTGAGAAGTCAAGTTGTTTAGGTAGGCCCTTTCTTTCCTCCTGAGGAATGAGTGCAGAGCTATAACTTTTCACATTAACATGGCTTTAGCTGCATCCCATTGGTTCTGGTAGCTCGTGTTTTCATTCTCATTTGTTTCCAGGTATCTTTTGATTTTATCCTTGACTTCCTTCCTGACCCACTCGTTGTTCAACATTGAGTTGTTTAATTTCCAGGTGTTTATATTGGTTCTCTGTGTCTTTGTGTGATTCACTTCTATCTTCAGTGCATCGTGATCTGAAAAGATTATTGATTGTTTTTCTATCTTCGTGACTCTATTGAAGTATGCTTTGTGGCTTAGCACATGGTCTATTTTTAAAAGTGTTCCGTGTGCACTGAAGTAGAATGTGTATTCTTTCTTATTGGGGTGTAAAGCCCTGTATAGGCCTATAAGCCTTCTCTCGTCTATTTCTTCCTTCAAAGCCAATGTTTCCTTGCTGAGTTTTGTTCTTGTTGATCTATCCAGAGGTGATAAGCGGTATTGAAGTCTCTGGCTACTATTGTTTTGCTAGCAATGTCCTCCTTAAAATCTGTTAGCAGTTGTTTTCAATATTTAGCTGTTCCCTCATTCGGTGTGTATACATTTAAGAGTGTGATTTCTTTCTGATGTACGTATTCCTTGATAAATAGAAAATGGCCTTCACTGTCTGTTCTAATCTGTTTCAGCCTGAATTTATGTTGCCATATACTAGTATGGCTACCTCAGCTTTTTTTTGAGGGAGCTGTTTTCTTCCAGGATTGTTTTCCGTTCTTTAACTTTGAGTCTGTGTTTTCTCTGACCAATAAGTTGATGTAGGCAGCAGAATGTTGGGTTCTGTCTCTGAATCCGTTTTCCACTCTGTGTCTCTTAATTGGTGAATTTAGATCATTGATGTTGGACAGATTATTGTTATGGGGCTTTGTCTCATCTTTGTATAAGGGTCTGTTGTGCTTGTAGGGTTTTCTTGTCTTAGAGTAACCCCTTTAGTCATTCTTTTAGGTTTGCTTTGAGTCTATGAAGTTTCTGAGCTGCTGTTTATCCACAAAATAATGTACCGTTCTTTCGAGTTTGAGTGAGAGTTTAGCCGGATAGAGTATTCTTGGTGAAGCGTTCATTTCAATGAGTTTCTTCACTACAGCACACCATTGCTTTCGGTCTTGGAGGGTTTCCTCTGATAGGTCTGCTGTGAATCTAAGGGGTGCTCCTTTTTATGTGATTTCTTTCTTTGATCTTGCTGCTTGCAGTATTGTGTCTCTATCCGCAGCATCCATCATTCTATGATATGTCTTGGATTCTTTTTGTTAGGGTCTCTTTTAGCTGGTACCCTTCAGACTCCTTGAATCTAAATGGCTGCATTGTCCAGCTCTGGGAACTTATCAGCATTGATTTGTTTAACTGCCACTTTTTCATTGGGATTGTTTCCCTGACCTTCTGGTACTCTAATGATTCTAATGTAGTGCCTCTTGGAATCATCTCCTAGGATCCTGATTTGCTCTAGAGCTATTTTGAAATCTCTTGCCATTGTTTGCTATTTCCTGTAGGCTTGGTGCAGCTTATCTTCCAGCGCACTGGTTCTCTCTTCAGCTATGGCCATTCTACTTTTGAGGGCATACACTGAGTTTTTTATTTCATCTACAGAGTCTTTGATTCGTGATATTTCTGTGCGTATCTTTGCAATTTCTCTTCTCATTTCTTCCTGTAATTTCTCGATTGTTTCTTTCATGTCCTCCTTGAATTTACTGGATATCTGTCTCACAGTTACATTGAGTTCATCGAGCATCTTCATGACTTCATATCTGAATTCTTTCTCAGAGAGGTCCCTTAGGTGAGTAGCACCTACTGTGGCTTCTGGACTCTTGTCATTGTCCTCCCCTTGTGGTAGGGATTTGCATAGCTTCTTTATGTTGGTGTAGAGGTATGGAGGCTGAGATGTTACATGAGATTGCCGGTATGAGTAAAGTACTAGGGCCGTGTAAGCATACGAGCCCAAAATTTGGGCAGGCCACCCGTGGGAGGGCATGCCGACTTCTACAGAGGCCATGGCCACTCCTGAAGAGGCCACTCCCCTACGGGTACCTGGTGTGTGTGGGGGGGTGTAAAACCTGGGAGAGGAAGAAGACCAGGCACAGTATTGGGCACGAGCAGAAAGAGGCTCAGCCATGGTGAGTGTCCCAGAATCCTAGAGTACACTTGGGGCATGTACGCGGAGAAAGCCAAGTCCTGGGTTTCTGTATCCAGGCATCTATGCCTGGACACTCGGGTTGTTTCCAGATTAGGGCTACTGTGGATAATGCTGCGAGGAGTATAGGGGTGGAAATGTCTTTTCTCCATTGTGTCTTGGGCCTTTTGAGTAGAGGACAAGAGGTGGAGTTGCTGAGGCAGATGGAAGCTCAGGTCCTAGTTTTTTGAGGAATGTCCACATAGTTTTCCAGAAAAGCTGAAGCAGTCTGCATTCTGGGGGCAGTGTGTGAGAATCCTCCACCCCTCCCCTTCCCCATCACACCCAGACCAGTAGTGGTGCTTTGTTCTCTACACTGTGAGATGATATTTCAAAGTCGTTTTTATCTGCATTTCCCTCATGATTAATGATGCAGACCATATTTGCACGTACATTTTGGTCATGTGCATATCTTCTTTAGAAAAATAGTCTTGTGGTATGGGAGTTTGCCTTGCACGTGGCCAACTTGGGTTCGATTCCTCCACCCTTCTCGGAGAGCCCGGCAAGCTACAGAGAGTACCCCGCCCGCACGGCAGATCCTGGTAAGTTCCCTGTGGCCTATTCGATGTGCCAAAAACAGTACCAACAAGTCTCAGAATGGAGACGTTTTTGGTGGCACTTGAGTAATTTGATGAACAATCGAAAGACAGTGCTACAGAGCTTTAAAAATTTTAGAGAGATGTGAGGGGGAGAGAACAGATATATTCTCAAGGGAGAACATGGGCGTCTCTGAAGGGGTCAAAAATTTGGAACCTGAACTTTTTTTCCCGTGAGGGTCATTTGGATTGTGCTTTTCAGGCGTCAGTCTTCCGACTTCCAAGTGTGATCTTCTTTGATACTGCCCCTTCTATTGAAGAGGCTTCAGTGTAATTATGCTGGGCTGAAATGAAGCATTTCACTGATCTAACCCACCACCAGCCCCACTTGACTTTTCCAAAACTCACCCCCTCTACTCTGTGTCCTGCCATCAGCTTCACAGCAGTTTCATCCAATGATGTTGTTTTCAGCAGTTCCAAGAAAATTTCTACTTGACCAGTTAGAATCCCTAAGGAAGACCAACATTAAGATCGACACAGGTGAGAGCATGGAACTTTCCACTCCCGGTCAAATCTTCCTGGAAGAGCTGAGGAATTTCAGAATCTCAAGACTGGTTTTCAGTAGGAAACTTACTATGGCAGCAAATGGGTATGGGGAGGTGAAGATGATGTGGACGAGGACACTGGGACAAATGTGAAGGGAAGTATACACTGTAGTGCAAGGTGAGGTGCTGGAATGTTCTGTGCATTAACAGTATTGTAAATCATGGTGTCTAAAAGAAAAACAAATTAAAATAACTAAAGTAAAATTTCAAACTAATGTCAGCCTTAAAGTTTATATTTAGAGGAGTTTTGACATATACAAATGCTTATGAATCTGCACCACAATCAAGACAGAAAATATTTCCTGGACTTCATGAAATTCTTCCATTCCATTTTCCTCTCGGAGATCCTGGCAAGCTTCTGAGAGTATTTCGGCCTCACAGCAGAGCCTGGCAAGCTAACCGTGATGTATTCGATATGCCAAACACAGTAGCAACAAAGTCTCCAATGGAGACGTTACTGGGCCTGCTCGAGCAAATCGATGAACAATGGGAGGACAGTGACAGTGACAGTGACATTTTCCTCTTTAAGTTCCTTCTGTGTTTAGGTAAAGTTCAAAAAGATTTGTATGAAGAAATAATTGGAAATGCTTCTAGGAACCAAACATGTTAGAGCGAAGGAAGAGGGAAGGGAGAAAGAAGCAAGAGACTTGGACTGTTACTCACTTGCAATAGAGATTTCCTCAAAGAAGAAATACAAATGGAAAAAGGCACATGCAAAAATGCTCTACATCACGAATCATTAGGGATATGCAAATCAAAACAACAATGAGATATCGTCTCACACCACAGAGACTGGCACACATCCAAAAGTACAAGAGCAACCAATGCTGGTGCAGATGTAGGGACATTGGGACTCTTCTTCACTGCCGGTGAGAATTCCGACTGGGCCAGTAGTTTTTGAAAACATATGCGCATTCCTCAATATCTAGAAGTTGAGCTTCCATAGGACCCAGCAGTACCAATTCTTGTAATATTTGACGGGGGCTCAAAGACACGCTGCAGAAAGGCCATGTTCATTTCTATGTTCATGCACAGCAGCCAGAAAGTGGAAACAAATTGAGTGCCCGATGACCAGTCAGAGAAAGAATGGTAAATTTACAAAATTTACGCAGCTTTTAGGAAAAATGAAGCGATGAAATTCCTTTATAAGTGAATGGACAAAAAGAGTATCATGCTGAGTGAAATTAGTCTGAAGGAGAGGGACCGACATAGACTGTTTACACTGATTTGTGGGATATAAAACATAATATGAGACTAATATTCAAGGACAGTAGATATGAGTTGGGAGGACGGTCCACTGTAGGAAGCTTGCCGTAAGTTGTGGTGTTGGGGGAAGTTAGGATAGAGAAGAAATCACTCTGGCCATGATAGTTGGAAATGTTCACTGTGGATAAGAACTGAGTGCTGAAAGTAGGTAAAGGGGTATACATGAAAACTTTTCAGTTCCTGTATTGTAAACCAAAATGCACTGGAGGAGAGTAGAGGAGCAGAGAGGAGAGACAAGGAGAGGAAAGGAGAAGGGATGGAAGGGGAGGGGGAGAAGTGTCTGCCATTGAGGCAGGCTGGTGGGTGGCGGTAGGGAGGGAAACTCGGGGCATTTATGGTGAGAAATGTGTGCTGGTGAAGGGATGGGTGTTGGAACATTGTATGACTGAAGCCCAATCATGAACAAATTTGTCATTCAACTAAAAATCTATTTAAAATGTTTAAATCGTTTTTATAAAGAACTTACACAGGCACACAAATCCATGCCTCTTTTTATATACTACCGCTCTCTCTACTCATAGACATTTCCACGATATATATGTTTGGCCACTCTTCAAGCAGGCAAGATAGAAAATGACCAGTAGTGTTATATTGCCCGGTGCTCCATATTGTCGGAGACATGATACAGGGCATAGACGCTTGCCTTGAATATCGCTAGCCCTGGTTCAAATCCCGGGCTCTGAATATAGTTGCCTCAATACTGCCAGGAACATCTCTCGTGTGGCCCAAATTACCATCTCCCAAGAAAAAAGGGAAATGATGTTTAAACTCACTGGCTCTTTGGGAAATGCAAATTAAATATCCTACGTAGCAGCTAAAATACTTCACATGTTAGCGAGGATGTGGAAAAACTGCATCCTGTATTGTTAGCATAAATCTAAAATAATATCACTCTGAAATATGGTTTGGTACCTTTTAATATAAGGAATCATGCAGTTGACCTGGGACCCAGAGCCATAGCACAGTGGTAGGGCATTTGCCTTGTGCGCGACCAGCCCGGCCGAACCTGGTTCAATTCCTCTGTCCCTCTCCGAGAGCTCGGCAAGCTACCAAGAGTATCTAGCCCACACTGCAAAGCCTGGCAAGCTCCCCATGAAGTATTTGATATGCCAAATATAGTAAGAACGAGTCTCACAATGGAGACGTTACTGGGCCCACTCGAGCAAATCAATGAACAATGGGAGGACAGTGCTGCAGTGCTACAGTACAGTAGACCTACCCCAAAATTGTACTAATTGGGAATTTGGCAAATGGAAATAACAACTTCAGGAGATTTCAGTGTTCAGAACTAGCCAGTACCTTATCATCACTACTTGGAGAACTGCAGTCCTTTGTGCTCTAATCCCCACCCTAGGACACACCTTCTTTCCTCCTCATACACATGTCTGTATGCCATTAATCAGGTATGTTAAAAAGAATTAATTTTCATAGGATATCTATAAAATCTCAAAAACAAACGTCAATGTAATAAAAGTTGAATACTGGTGATGACTAATGAGAAATTTTAATGAGAATGTTGAGATTTTTATGTCCTTCAAACTTTTTACAGAAAGAAAATTATAAATATAATACGATATCTTTGTCACTCAACATTTTGTATAGCCCAAACGACGGAAATGTAGCTGGATAAGTCGGTTACCTACTGGTTGAAGCAATAAACAAACTGACCAAAGGCCTCTCCTCCTCAGCTACCCCAGGCCTGGTGACTTGTCGTACAGCTGGCCTCGGACAAACCTCCTTGTGCCTTTCTCTAGCTGGATCCACCATCATCCAAGACATCTTCAGTCGGCTCCAAGACCCCGAAACCTCCCGCAAGAACCTCTGAGATGAACCAGACCTCCTTGAATTCCTTAAAAGACCACCTCCACGTGATCCAAAATCACCTCCACCTTCGTGACAGACCTCTCCAAACCTCTCAGATCCCCCAAACTGCCGAAATCTCTCCACCGTACCCGTCCCAAATGTACCCAGACCTCCTGAAAGACCTCCGCCCTCTTACCACACCTCTCCAACTCTCCTCCCAAATCTCACCCCAACCTCTCAAATTTCCCCCATCCTTCTCCCAAATCTCCTCGCCCTCCTCCCAGACCTCTCCAGACCTCCAAGATCTCCTGAAACTTCCTTCATGACCTCGTACACATCCCTACTAGACCAATTCAGATTTCAGCAAAGACCTCCACCATTCTCCTTCAAGACCTCTCCAGACCCAATCCAAGACTTCCCCACCTCCTCCAAGAACTCCCCAAACCCCCGAAACCCCATCCACCCTCATAAAGACCTTGTAAAATTTCTACAAATCCCTTTTAACGCTACAATACCCCCCACCCATGAACCCAATAGATCTGCATCAAGACTTATCCAAACCTCCTCAAAAACCTCGTCAACCGTCCTCCAAGGACTCACTTCCTTGCATAGTCATACATCTGCCCTTCTCACACATATCTTTTCTTTCCTTCACTTCCACCCTCTATACATCCTATAAGAAAACTCACAGAAACAAGCAAGTTTTCACACAAGGGACTTTTATTTTTACCATCTGCAGGCATCCATTTACTTGGAAATTTGGTGTGTGAGGACTGCTTTCTTTGAAAGAGTAGAAATCAGAGTGGCAACCATATTGGAACATTTTTGTTTTCACTTTGAAGAGCTTTGCTGCTCAGTGTCATCCGAAGATGATGGCACTGAAGACAGGGTGTCTGACCACCCATCTGATTGGGAGCACTTAGAACCTCTCGGAGTGGTGGAGTTCTTGTAGTGTGCGGGGAGCAGCTGAAGTATGGAACCTTGACCTCCCTCCTTGAACCTGAGGCAGTGATAGCAAATCAGCGGCCTATTGAAAACTGAACTCGGGGATGGTTAGAATCTATCATCAGAGGCGTTTCCTTCGTTTCACTTCGAGGGCTTTTTCGGCTTCTTCTGACTGGCTACGTGGAGTGAAAATAGAGTGATGCTAAGGCACTGGAATGGGGAAGAGGGTGTGGACTGGTGGGGATCAGAGGCTCCATGGAAAGGATGGTGGACAAGGAGGGGGCGTGCCAGGCAAGGACAGGGCAGAAAATTCGGGCAGAGGAACTGCTCGGGCAGCCCCGTCACAACTTGGGCCCCTGGTCTTTGGTTGCGCTTGAACCAGAAGCCTTCTTCTGCCCTCCACCGCGGGCATTGGAAAAGGACCGGCTTATCTGGAGCTGGAGCTTTCTCCTGGCCTTTGCCTTTCAAGGGCTCTACCCGGAGCTCTGCAGCTGCCTACATGTCCCATTTCATTCTCCTGTGTTGTGATTGGTCGCAAGGGGGCGGTTCCAGTCAATGGGAGCTCTGAGGATTTTTGATATGACAAGGAGCAAGTGTGACATATGCGTGGGGCAAAGCTCCAATGCACCAAAGCACCCACTGATTCTCGGCCTGTACCTCCTTGCCACCACACTGTGGGAGGGGTAGCGGGAAGGGGGGCAGGGATGCTGCAAAGCCGCTGGTTCTTCACCGCAGGTTTGATATACACTCTTGGGATTTAACAGTATAGGAATGATGAGGGAGCCATTCCCACATGTAAATGGGTCTGGATTTGGAGCATGTGAAAACAACCCTAAAACTGATGAGCTCCCAGTGTGTGGGGGAAGGGGGATGGAGTTCTTCACCATTTCTCACAGAAATGAAGTTTTTATGAGTTTTCTTCATAAAGTTCCTGTATGTATTTTAGTAAATTCCCCCCCTGAGAATTATCCTTCTGTTGGCATCCTTTTGGAGAATTATCCCCTGTATTATCTGGCAAATGTGCTCATTGGCGATTACACGGAAGGGCTTGACCATATGTTAACCTTAGTTGCTGCAACTTTGCGTATTAGGGGAGATGACTGTGTAAGGTTTGACTTCTGGAGGAACTGTTCCTGTCTGGGGGCCACACCTGCAGGGCTGACTCCTGGCTCTGCACTCAGAGATCTCTCCTGGAGTGGCTCAGAGGCCATATGGGGTTCCGCGAATGAAACACATGTTCGATTGTGTGCTGCATGTGTGAAGACAAACAGTCTATGTGCTGTACTGTTGCTTCAACTCTTTTTTATATTTTATTTTCATTTCCTTGGGATGGAGCGATAGCACAGCGGGTAGGGCGTTCGCCTTACAAGCGGCCAACATGGCCGACCCGAGTTCGATTCCTCCGCCCCTCTCGGAGAGCCCGGCGAGCTACCGAGAGTATTGGATATGCCAGACACAGTAACAACAAAGTCTCCAATGGAGACGTTACTGGGCCTGCTCGAGCAAATCGACGATCAACGGGAGGGCCTTTACCTTTACCTTTACCTTATTTTCATTTCCTTAAAGCCTCAGCTTTTAAGAAGTTATTTTGTAGTTGAGTTTTAAACATACAGTGTCCCAGCACTGATCCCACTGGAGGGGAGCCTGGAGGGGAGGAACAAGAAGTTTTTAGACGCCTTAATATGTCATACCACAAGTACCCTGAACTTCCCGCCAGGGCCCACCAGCCCGCCACGGGCTGCAAACGGAAGCACGGGCCGGGGTCTCAAGGGAGTTATGGGCCTCTGGTGATCTGCTTCAAGTATCCCTGTTTCACCGCATTTTCTGGCTTCTAGAACAATGCTTGTACTGCTGCGATTGCATGAACATACGGACCATCAAAATGTGAGTTTGGAGGCTAAAACAGATTATAAAAATGACTACAAAATTGCTTGGGCATGAGGATGAGGCACTTCCTAAGCCTGGTGTTTCTGTGTCAATCCAGACTCCTCCAAATTGGAGCTTTTGGGTCTCTGGCAGTCTTGATCGCAACCCCACAACCCCACGACCAATGTCACCCTCTCCTCTCCAGTGTCTCCAGGGTCCCTCCCCACCCCAGCCTGCCACCTCGACAGGGACATTTCTCAGTTCAGTTATTGAGGTCTAGGTTTCTTGTTCTCAGGTTCTTAAATGAGGATTGGATATTTGGGTACAGGCACTCGATGTTCGGGGTTTACTGCTGGCTCTGTGCTCAGGGATACTTTCTGTTAGTATTCGGGAACCATATGGTACTGGGGACAGAACCTGTGTCAGTCACGTACCAGGCACGCACTGCCCTTGCCTACTATCCCTCCAGCCTATGGAGTAACAGTTTGACCTGATAAACTGAAAGATCAATTGAAAGATACACTGGCAATATAGTTGTCCCATTAATGTCTCTCAGTCCTAACGTGCGGGTCGGGTTACAGAACAATGAGCCCTTTCACATCAAACAATCAAATAAACATCTTTACACCTCAATTCTTGGGCAAACAGAAAACAATGATTTCCTAATGAATTTATATGCAAAGATGTTTATTTGTGATTTATTAAACACTGTGTCACAGTATCACGGTCATCTTATTGTTCATCGATTTCCTCGAGCAGGCACCAGTAACATCTCCTTCGTCCTAGCCCTGAGATTTCAGAAAGTGCCACATTCGAGGCTCTTTCAGGGTGAGGGGAATGAGACCCATCATTGTTACAGGGTTTTGCTATATTGAATACACTACAGGGAGTTTGACAGACTCTGTCATGCAGGCAGGATACTCTTGGTAGCCTGCCGAGTCCTCCAAGAGTAAGAACTAGATAACAGGAGGTAATAAGGTGTGATTTATTAATCACACTGCAAAAAGGAAAACATGAGAAGTAAAATGGTTTAAATATGACACATAAATGCATTAAAATCTTAGAGAAAAGTTTAAAATGTGAGGTACATTTAGATGTGTCTTCTACATGAAGATCTTGCATTCACGTGGTCAAAGACTGATCATGTGATAGACTACTCTGTATGCCATTATTCAAGTATGTTAAAATGAATTAATTTTCATAGGATATATATATATATAAACCCTCAAGAACCAACATCAAAGTAATAATAGTTGAGTACTGGTGATCACTAATGAGCAATTTTTATGAGAGTGCTATGATTTCTATGTCCTTTGCATTTTTGCATCAAAAATGATAACTATATTACAATACTTTTGTCATTCAATTTTTTATATACACCAAACAAAGGAAAAGTAGCTGGATAATTCGTTTACTTACTAGTTGAAGCAATAGATAAACTGAAAAAAGGCCTCAGCTCCTCAGCTACCCGGGGTCTGGTGACTTGTCGTACAGCTAGCCTTGGGCCAACCTCCCTGAGCCTTTCTCTGGCTGTCTCCACCCTCATCCAAGACCTCCCCAGTCAGCTCCAAAACGCACAGACTTTCCCCAGGTACCCGCTAGATGTCCCAGACCTCCTTGACTCCCTGGCAAGACCTCTTCCACCTGGTCCAAGATCACCTACACTACGTCCCAGACCTCTCCAGACCTCCTCCAGAACCTACACACCTCCAAGATTTCTCCACGCCACCTCTCCCAAACGTCTCCAGACCTGCTGAAAAACCTCCTCCCTCCTCCAACACCTCCACTGCCCTCCTCCCAGACACCCGCTGGAGAGACGAGGAAGTGAGCAATTGTTGGAGGAGGTGACTAATTGTTGGTGGTATCCTCTTCCCCTCCTTTTCGATCTTGGAAACCAAGACCCCATAACCAAGCCGGGTCGGGAAGCAAGTGGGGTGTTGAATCAGGGGTGGCATTCCTGAGCAGCGGGTTGTTGTGGCGTGGTGCATCCTGCCAGGTCAGTCCAGCATCCACATTGCGGGTTTCTGGACAGCTCTGTCTCCGCGGGATATACTGCAGCAGCGACTTCCCAGCTCAAGATTGGGGTCACGAAGCCAGCAGGGGTGACAGTGGGAGGTGTGGAACCCGTGGGCCAGGTGGACGTGTGCCCAGCCTAGGGTGCCCATTGGGTTTGCTTTGCACCCCAAGTCCCGTTACTCGCCCCGCCCACTGCCTCTGGGAGTAGGGTCAGCCTTAAGGAGTTGGTGTCCAGGGTTCCACGCCAGAACACCCTATCAGGACCAGGCACGGACTGATCACTCCTGGGCAGGTTCCCTCTCTCTGTTGACAGGCAGCCATCGCTGTGGCACAGAAGGTGACGTGGTGCTGGATGCAGTGAGGCGGGAGCCCTGTGGCAATGCTCCGGCCCTCTCCCTAATAAGGAAAGAGCTACATTGGGCACTGACATTTTAATTCACGGGTGAGTTTGGTGGGAGGGGCGGTTTGTGTTGTGTTATCCTGTTCTGATTGGCTGCAGTGATGAGCAGGCAGTGTCCCGGGCCCACAGAGCAGAGGGTGGGAGCAGGGAAGGCAGCCCCCAGAACCTCGTTGCATCTCTTTTCTCACTTGAGGAGAGTGAGGCAGGTCTGTGGAGATGACCTGACTTCTGTGTCATTTGGATCCTTCAGCTCCGGTCCATTCCTTTGGGCCGGCTCTCCCTCCCCTTAGCTGGTTCAGGCTGGAGATATCTACCGATTCACCCCACCTTGCAGAAGAATAACTGAAGGCCCCCTCACTCCCTCCACTCTAACTGTTCTGGGGGCAAGTGTTGAGCAACCCATGGTCTCATGGCGGTGGGCTATGCACCCACTGCACTCCAACATTTCTCAGTCACACCCGGAGAGGCATAGGGGTTCAGGAAGCACTGTGCTGGGCCAGCAGGGACCATGGGTGAGTCCCCTACAGCAGATTCATCTGCATTTGCCATAGGCATAGGCTTGCTGAAACCAGGCCTTAGGGATCCAGGGTTTGCACGTGTCCTGCGACCTTTGCCAGATCCCTGACCCTAGGGGACTTCTCTGTAGTCCCTGCTGACTCCTATTCAAAACACAGAATTGCTGGATCACCCTCCAAGACATATGCACACTGCCAACTCCAGCCCAGACCTCCTAGGATAGCCGCCAGCCGCTTCAAGACAAGCTCCACCAACGCCAAGAATTCCCCAGATGCCCAGGACTGCCAAATCCTCCCCCAACACCCTGCACCCCTCAAGACATGCCAGAAACTCCTGCACCTCCTCAAGATACCCTGCACCCAGCAGTACACCCGCAAACATCCGGCAGCTCCTCTAGAATCCTGTACCCCAACAAGACTTGCCATAACCTTCTGCACCACCTCTAAGACACCGTGCACCCCTGCAGGACATCCCAAACCTCCAGTTCTTTCTAAACACCCTCCACACATGCAGGTCATGCTTGAATCTCCTGAATCTTTTAAGGATATCCTTCGCCCCTGCAGGACATTCCCGGATGTACTGCACCTCCTCTAGCTACCATGCACTCCAGGATGACATTCGCAAACCTCCTGCATCTCCTGCAAGACACCATGCACCCCTGCAGAATATCTGTAAACTTCTTCGAGATCTTTGCACCCCTGCAGGACATGCATGAACGTCCAGCACCTGCTCTTTACACACTGCTACCCATGAGAACCTTTTCAAACCTCGTGTACAGCTGCAACACCCTGTACCCCAGCAGGACATGCCCAAACTCCTGCACAACGTCTAGACCCCCTCTCACTCAGCAGGACATATGCAAACTTCCTGCACCGCCTCTAGACACCCTGTACCGCTGCAGGACATGACAAAACCTGCTGCACCTCTTGAAAGACACCCTGAAGGTCAGGTCATGCTAAAAGATCCTGGAAATCCTTCAATCAACTCTGTACCCCTGCTGTACATAATCAAACCTCCTGCGGATCCTACAACACCCTGCAAAATAGAAGGACATGCCCAAACACCTGCACCTAAAGACACCATGCATCCCTCCAGGACATCCTCAAACTGCCAGCACCTGTTCTAGACACCCCGCAATCCAGCAGGACATGTCCAAGTGCCTGCACCTCCTTTTGAAAGCCAGCACCACTACAGGATATTCACAAATATCCTGCAACCCTTATAAAAACTATGCACCACTGCAGAACATGCATGAATGTCCTGCACCTACTTTAAGGCACCAAACACACCTGCAGGACATTCTGAACCTCCTGTTCCTCCTGTAGACACGCGGCACCCCAGGAGGACATATCCAAACTCCTGAACTTACTATAGACACTCTGTCCACGTGCAGGACTTGACCGAACCCCCAGAAGCTCTAGACACCCTGCTCCCTTGCAGGACATTCCTGAAACTCCTGCACCTTTCACCGACTTCAAGACAACATATACACCTTCAGAACATTCTGAAACTCCTGCACCTACTGCAAGGCAACACACATCCCTGCAAGACATGCCGGAAACTCCTGCACCTCCTGTAGACACTGTGTACTCTTCAGGACTTCCGCAAACTTCCTGCAGCTCCTGTAGAACCGAGCACCCTAGAAGGACAGGCCAGAATCTCCTGCACCTCATCCAAAACACCTTGCACCACTGCAGGACATGCAGGAAATTCCTGCATCTCTTCTAGGCAGCCTGAAGGCATGCAGCACAAGCCCAAACTTACTGTACCAACTGCGACACACCTTACACCCTTACAAGACATGCCTAAACTGCTGAACCCTATCTTGAAAGTTTGAAGCCTGTACGGCATGCCCAAACTTCCTGCACCTCCTTCTACACACCCTATACGACTGCAAGTAATGCCTGACGCTCAAACACCTTCTCCA
Organism: Sorex fumeus; assembly: GCF_029834395.1. NCBI lineage: Eukaryota > Metazoa > Chordata > Mammalia > Eulipotyphla > Soricidae > Sorex > Sorex fumeus. The sequence continues at coordinate 404,916 of NW_026606260.1, forward strand.
AGACACTCTCTGCTCCTCCAGGTTATTCTCAACCTTCTTCCAGACACGGTATAACAGTGCAGTACATGCCAGATGCTCAAGTACCTACTCCAAGACACTCTGAGCTCCTCCAGGATGTTCTGAACTTTCTGAATCTTAGCTAGAAATCATGCACCCCTCCAGGACAAGCCCAAAAGTACTGCAACACCTCTTGACGCCATACACCCCACCAGGACATCCTCAAACATCCTGCAGCTATTCTAGAAACGTGTACTCAGGACATACTGGAACTGCCTTCACCTCATCCAAAACACCCTGAACCCCTACAGAATATTCCCGAACGTCCTACACCTCCTCTAGATACCCTGCAGCCCTATAGGACATCCACAAACTCCTGCACCTCCTCTAAGTACTATACACCGCTGATGAGCATGCCCGAATCTCCTGCACCTCCTGCATGATGCCCTGCACCCCTGCAGGACATGCCCGATTTTTCTGCACATTGTCTAAACAACCTTTCACCCAGCAGGACATACGCAACCTCCTTCAACTCTTCTAGACACCCTGTACCCCTGCAGCTCATTCCTCAACTCCTGCACCTCCTGCAGGACACTTAGCGCACCTGCTGTACATTTCCTAACCTCTTACAGCTCCTGCAACTCTCTACATGCCCAAAACTCTTGCACTTCCTCTAGACACCCTGCGCACCTGCAGGACATGCATAACCCCCCTGCACCTCCTCTAAAGACCCTGCACCCTTTGCAGGACATCACCAAACCTTCTCCACCTCCTCGAAAGTCCCTGAACCACTGCTGGACATGCCCAAAATCATGCACCTCCGGCAAGGCACCATACACCCCTGCAGGAAATGCCCAAATCGCCTACACCTACTCTAGACACCTCACACCCCTACAGAGAATACCAAAACTCCTGCAATCATCTGATCTCCCTGTCACCAGCAGGACATACACAAACCCCCTGCACCTACTCAAGACACGCTGTACTGCTGCAAGATATGCCTCAACACATGCAGGACTTCCAGTAATGTCCAGCAACTCCTCTAGAACTGTGCATCCTAACAGCACATGCATGATCCTCCTGCACCACCCTCAAAGCACCCTGCACCTCTGCAGGACACGCCTGAACCTCCTACACCAACTGTATACACACTACAGCCTTGCAGATCATAATAGAATCCCCAGAACCTCCTCCAAGACATCCCTCACTACTTCAAGACCTCTTGCACTTCCTCTAGACACCCTGCACCTCTGCAGGATATCAAAAAATCTTCTGTATCTCCTGAAGATACCCTGCACCCCTACAGGACATAACCAAATCTTCTGCACTTCCCCCAAGTAACCCTGTAACCTGGCAGGATATGCCCGAACATCCTGTAACTGTTCTAGAAGGTGAACCCTTGTAGGACATGCCCAAACCTCCTCTGCCTCCTTCAAGACACTTTACACCCCTGCAGGATATGCCTGAACCTTTCGCATCTCCTCCAAGATACTCTGCACCCTCCAGGACCTTCTCAACCTCCTGCACCTCCTGCATGATAACATGCACCCATGCAGGACATGCCTAAATCTATTGCAACTCCTATAGACTCGATGCACAACAGCAGGACATCTGCAAGTATCCTGCAACTCCTTTAGGACCGTGCAACCCAGCAAGATATGTCCTAACTTCCGGCACCTTCTCTAGATATCCATAATACCTGTAAGATATGTACAAACCCCCTCCACCTCCTTGAAAGTCCCTGCACCCCTGATGGTCATTCCCAAACCTCCTACACCTACTCTAAACATCCTACATCCCATCAGGAGAATACCAAACCTTCATTTCTCTCAACACCGTGTCACCCAGCGGGACAAACACAAACCTCCAGCACCTGCTTTAGACACCTTGTACCTCTGCTAGACATGCCTCAACCTCCTGTTCCTCATGCAAGACACCGAGTACAGTGCTGAGCATTCCTGAACCTCCTGCAGCTCCTGGAAAATTCGGCAAACCAGCAGGACATGCTCAAACTCCTGCTCCTCCTATACACACCCTGCAACGCTGTAGCACATGTCTGAATCTCCTGCACATCCTGCAAGATACCGTGCACCCCAGGAGGACATAAACGCACCCGTGAACCTACTATAGACACCCTGCAAACATGCAGGACTTGCTTGAACCTCCAGCAGCTCCTCTCGAACTATGCATACCAGCAGGACATGCCTGAACCTCCCGCACCTCCTTCAAGACACTCTGCCCCTCTTAAGGACATTCTGGACCTCCTGAAACTCTTATAACAGACTCTGCGCCACTGCAGGACATGCATGAACCTCCTGTACCTCTTCCAGACGCCATGCACCTCAGCAGGACATCTGAAAACCTTCAGCTCCTGCACCACAGAGGGACATGTTCGAAACTTCTGCACCTCCTATAGAAACCCTGCACCCCTACAGGGCATACCAAATCACCAAAACCTCCTTCAGGACACCCTACACTCCTGATGGACATGCATGAACCTCTTACACCTACTCTAGACAACCTACACTCCTGCAAAGCATTCCAGAATCTACAAAAATTCCACCAAGACACCTAACATCCCTTCAGGACATACCTGAACCTCCTGCACCTTCTCAAGACATCCTGAAACACTGCAGAACATGCCCAAACATCCTGTACCACCCTCAAGACACCCTATATCCCTGAAGAACTTGGCTGAACCTTCGGCATCTCCTCTGGAAACCAGGCACACCAGAAGGACATCTGAAAACCTCTTGCAGCTCCTCTAGAACCATGCACCCCCAGAAGGATATGCCCTGCCTTCCTGCACCTCCTCTAGACACTGTGCACCCCGGCAGGAGATTTCAAAACCTCCTCTACCTCCTCAATAGACTCTGAACCCCTGCTGGACATGCCTGAAACAACTACACCTCCGGAAGACAACCTACACCCAAGCAAGACATGCCCTAACCTTCTACACCTACTCTGGACACCCTACACCCCTGCAGAGAATACCAAATCTCCTTCACATCGTCTAAACACCCTGTCCTCCAGAAGGATATACACAAGCCTCCTGCACCATTCGAGGCACCATGTATCCCTGAAAGACATGCCTCATACCAGCAGGATATGCTCAAACTCCTGAACGTCCTCTAGATACCCTGCACAGCTGCAACATGTCCGAACCTCCCGCACATCCTACCAGACACAGTGCATCGCAGGAGGACATAACCACACTCCTGAACCTACTATAGACACGCTGCACACAGGCAGGACTTGCCCAAACCTTCCGAATCTCCAAAAATCTCCAAAACACACCTGCATCCTCAAATGTCCTGCACCTATTGTACACCCCTGCAACCCATCAGGACATGGCAAACGCCTGAACCTCCTCTAGGTATCCTGCACCTCTGCAGGACATGCCCGAACCACCTGCAACTATTCTAGAAACTCGAAACCCCTGTAGAATCTTCCCAAACATCCTGCACCTCCTCTAAGACACCCTCCACCCCTCTAGGACATTCTGAATGTCCTGCACCTTCTGCAAGACACGCTGCACCCCTGCAGTACATGCCCAAACCTCCTGTACTTTGTCTAGATGCCATGCACCCCAGTAGGACATCTGCAAGCCTCCTTCACCTTCTCTAGACCTGTACACCCCCAAAAGACATGTCCTTACTTCCTGCACCTCCTCTAGATACCCTGAACCTCTGCAGGACATGCCCAAACCTCCTGCACTACCCCTAAGCTCCCTGCATACCAGCAGGACATGCATGAACCTCCTGGATCTCCTTCCAGACCCTATACACAAGTGCAGGACATGAACAAACCTCCTTCACCTACTCCACACACCCCAGAACCCTGGAAAACATACCAGAATATCCAGGACCTCTATGAAGTCACCGTACACCCCTTCAGGAAACATCCGAACCTTCTTCACTGTCTCTAGGCACCGTGCACCCTGGGAGGACAACAGCAAACATTCTGCACCTCCTCTAGACACCCTGTGCCCCTGCAGGACATACCCAAACATCCTGCATATCCTACAAGAAACCGTGCACCATTAGCAGTACACGCCCGAACTTCCTGTACCTCTTCTGGACACTGCACCCCTGTTGAACATGACCAAACCTCTTGCAAATGTACAAGACAGGATACACCCCAGGACATAAACACACTCCTGAACATACTATAGATACCTTGCACACATGCAGGACTTGCCCGAAATTTCTGCATTTCTAAGACACTTTGGACCCCTGCCGGACATCATCAAACCTCCTGCACCTGTTCTAGAAACTCTGCACTTCTGTAGAAAATGCCCCAAACTCGTGCACCTCCTTCAAACCCTGCGCTCACCTGCAGTGCATGCCAAACCTCATGCACCTCCTCCAAGACACTCTGAACCCCTCCAGGTCATAACTGAACCTCCTGCATCTTCTTCAAGTCACCATTTTCCTCTATAGGACATTTCTCAACCTCCTGTAGCTCCTCTAGAGACCTTCACACCCTCAGAACATCTGGAAACGTCCTGCACCTCGTCCAACATACACTGCACCCCTGCTGGACATCCTCAAACCTCCTTGAGCCTCCTCTACTCACCCCCAATAAACACCTCCCACAATTTCCTCCAGAGCTAACCACCCTAGCACAGGACAGCCTCAAACTTCCTCCACCACCTGCTTCACCTCCCCTCCAACACCTCCCAAAGCCTCTTGCAGACATCCTGCACCACAGCCAGAGTCCTCCCAGACCCACACCCCCTGCAGGACCCTCCAGACCTGCTCCATCCCCCTTATCAACCTCCCAGACCTCCAGACCTCTTCCACTCCCCTCCAGGACCCGTGTTGGGGTATCCAGCTGCTTCCAGGAAAAGCACAAGGGGCCCAAGTTTTCTTCCCAGGACTTCCTACCTCTGGGGGAGTTAGAAAGTAACAACACAGATTTGCAATTTTCATAAATTTATTTAGTCCCCCAAAATATTCCATTTATGTTTAGGCCCGGAAGTACACTAACAACAAAGTACATAGATAAGGAAATTTGTAATATATGTACTGATTGTGGGTGACTAACTTCCGGGACCTGGCTTCTCCTTACACTGAGGGGGTCTCTGGTTTGTCTTCCGTACCAGGGTTCTCATGGGGACCCATTGTTATCCATGCCAGTAAGACAGAACGAAGTCTGTTGTACAATTCCAGGTCTGTGCTCGCTTCCCCAAGCGGATCCGGGCCAGCAGTAGCCGGGGCTGCCAAAATATTGCTAGGCGCAGCCTCAACCGGGCCACAGTTCTCAATGGGATTAACACTGCACAAAGCAGATGAGCAACTACCATTAGGCGCGGCCTCAGCCATGGGATTAGCATTTTCCACGGCAGAAGGGACCAGAATATTGCCAGGCACGTGAGGCCCGCCTTCCTCAGTGAAAATAAAGTTTTCCATGGCACTAGGCACACCCTCACCTGGGCCATCTACTTCCATGAAATTAAAATTGTTCCAAGCAATTGAAAAACTATTACCAACTAAGTCGTCATCAAGAGGCCAACCGTCCTCAGTAAAAGGAACATTCTGCACAGCAGATGGGAAAGCCCAGCTGCTTGAAACACCCTCATCCTGAGGCACCTCCTCCTCCTCGTCCTCCTCGTCCTGTTCCTCGTCCTCCTCCTCCTCTACCTCCTTCTCCTCTTCCTCCTCCTCCTCTTCCTCCTCCTCCTCAGTAACCTCACTACTCTCCAAACCAGGAATCGCCTCAGCATGGCTGAGGACACCCTCAATCTCCCTGGTCAAGGCAACGTTTTCCTCAGCTGATGGGAACAGAACAGTACCCGGGGGCCCCTGCCCGTGAGGCCCGGCCTCCTCGCTGGAGGCGCACAGCAGATCGCTAGGCCCAGCCTGGGTGTCACAAGCACCGTCCTCACTGGATCGGGCCTTGTTCTCGGCCAAAAGGCCAGGGGAAACCCTCAAGCCACTGAGGCAGTCCCAGTCAGGTTCGGCGGCAGGGTGAAGGCGCGGGGAGCAGCGCGTGGGCTCCATCCTCCTCCTCTTCCTGTTCTGGGCGGTTGGGGGCCTCTCGCGGCCCTTGCGATGGATGTTGTTCATCAACTGCGGCTGATCTCGCTGGAAGTTGTGGTTCCGGTACACCTGCGGGGACATGCGGCTTGGGCTCACACACACAACACGGTGCAAGGCCCAGCTTGACCCCTTCACACATTCCTTCCAAGTTCAGATTCACAGCCCCTATTCTAACTGGCTCTTGGGGATCATAATATGTTTACAATATCTGCGGCATTGACTAGCAATTAAATTTAAATATCAAATAGGATTATCACCTGACTACACTATAATTGATAATATCAATTTTCGATACCGGTTTCTTAAGAAATCTATTATAGACAATTTATATTAAAACAAGTAATATAATCACAGTTATTATGAACATGAATGGCAAATGCATCGTTTATGCAGTGACTAATATTTATGTACCATATAAATTTACAAATATAAACAGAATACATAATATATGATGAATATTCTACATTGTTTAAGTAACTTTTGTATTAATACGAATATCAATGACTACATTTAAGATGGGCTGGAGCGATAGCGCAGCAGGTAGGACGTTTGCCTTGCATGCAGCCAACATGGCCCACCCAAGTTCAATTTCTCTGCCCCTCTCGGAGAGCCCGGCAAGCTACCGAGAGTATCTCGCCTGCATGGCAAAGTCTGGCAAGCTACCCGTGACTTATTGGATATGCCAAACAGTAACGACAGTCTCACTATGGAGACGTTACTGGGCCCGCTCCAGCAAGTCGATAAACAACGGCAGGACAGTGACAGTGACATTTAAGATATTATAAATATATGGTAGTAACTGTCACTGTCATCCCGATGGTCATCGATTTGCTGGAGCGGGCCCATTAATGTGTCCATGGTGAGACTTTGTTGTTACTGTGTTTGGCATATCGAATACATCATGGGTAGCTTGCCAGGCTTTGCCATGCGGGCCAGATATTCTCGGTAGCTTGCCAGGCTCTCCGAGAGGAGTGGAGGAATCGAACTCGGGGGGGCCATGTTGGCTGCGTGCAAGGCAAACGCCCTACCGCCGTGCCATTGCTCCAGCTATTTATCAGTAAACTAAGATATTAATTAAATACATAATTAATGAGTAGTATATTTTATAGTTTCTTGTAATAAATTGATCATATTAATGTAGTAATATATCATAACCGATATATAACATTCATAAAAAATATTCATTTATATTAATTGATTATATATTGACCTCTTAATTTATAGATAAGTTATTGATAAATTATGTCTTTATTATTAAAGTATTATACTAATAAAATATATCATTAATAAGTTGATTCAAATATCACTTTATTATTTTCATATACATATTACATTGTTATTTTAATAAAGCAATAATATATATCATATGAAATATACAAATGACTTGCTATGTATTTATTTTAATATAGTAATAAATGCAGTCAGTCTCCTGCCCCTACGCCTGGCTGTTCCTCGCTGGGGTCCCTTGGAGAGGAGCGGGTTGAGCTTTCCTTCCCGCCCCGACCAGGGCTCCGGCAGCCGAAGACCTCCAGGACCAGCCACCACCATGCTGAGACCACTCTCCGCACACATGAAGGTACTGGCAGAGGGACAAAGCCACGCGGGTTCCGGGGCCGAGACCTCCAAGCCTACTTGGATTGGAGTCGAGCATCCTCCACCCAGATCCTCCAAATTCCAGTAGGCGGGGGTCACACCCACCACCTGCCCCCTGGCGCCGTGTAATCCCATCAGCGGCCAAGACTCAGAGACTATAAAATCCAGCTCCCGGAACCGCGCGGCCGCGAATGACATCTTATCAGGACATCTTTTTATGATATCTTATTATCTCATTCCTACTTTGGACAAACTTGCACGCTATCGAATATAGCCTGCCCACAGGGCAGAGTCTGGCAAACTCCCCGTGGCGCACCAAATATGCCAAATACCAGTAACAATGATGGGCCTCATTCTCCTAAAGAGCCTTGAATATAATCTCAGGGCTAGGATGAAAGAGACGTTACTGGGGCCTGCTCGAGGCAATCAACGAATAACAGGAAGATGAATGAATGAATGAAAGTAATAAATGCAAAATTTAGTTACAATTTATATTCAATTTAATTTGACAATAAAAAGAATATACTTAAATGATTTACATTAACTTGTAAAATTACAATTCATTAATAATTGAATTCCTTTTCATGTAAAGTATGATTAAGATGTTAGAGCATTAATGAACACTTAGAAAATATTAATGCATTATAGGTGATTAAAATTGAATGTGGTTATATTCATAACAATAAAATTAAGCACTTATATTTATATTTCACAATTTGTTATAGTATACGATTTAACTGAAACATGTGTATAGTGAAAGGATTATAATTAAGGTTGTGAATATACTACAGTAAACGAATGTATATTGACTTCATTATAAGATTTAATTTTCCAATATTGATATTATTTCACATTAGTCTTTATTACAAATATGATGAAAATTATGTTGATACCCTTACTAATTCATCGTTTTTTTCTGATTAAAATTAAGAATATATTTTGATACTCATTTTGGATTAAAATAATATATGTTTGATATATATTGAATAATTTCAGTATTTTAATGAATACAATTAAAATCAATAAATATTATTTACATTACATATTAATTTACTCTATTACATTCATACTTTCATTAGCTTCAATATATTGCTAATCAATAGTTGATCTTATAAATCAATAAATAGTAAATCATTCAATTATATTTATATGAATTAAAATGTGATTGAATTGTGTTATCAATTTATAGTAATACAAATTTAAATGAACTGTTTATATCAATATAAATGCAGCAGCATTCAATTTCGATATTAGCAACTAATAATTATTTCCCCAATTCCATTATTATTAATTGAATATAGTGCAATAAATTATATTTATATTACAGTTAAGCCAAGTTTCCGATGTTGTAAAATATAAATGAATTTAATGCAATATAGAATATGAATGATACAAGCTATTAATAATTATTTACATTAGCTTGAATTAATTTAATTAAAATCCTAATTTACTGATAAAAATAATTTATCAATAAATTATCTATACATTGAATTACTGATAAGAAACAATATACAGTAACAAATAAATTCAATGTATTCAATTAAAAAATAATTAAATAAATTCTCAATGAATTTAGGTAATGATTAGTAATCAACAAATATGAATGAGCATACTAAAATTCTAAAATATTTAGTTGTAACATGAGTACCAATGATTTATAATTTTACATTTAATTAATTCATATTAACAAAATTTACATTAAACTTACTTACATAAACAAAACTGTGTATAAATTTGATATCGCATATTGTTACTATATTATAATAAAAATTATCTATATATTAAACTAAACAGATGTTATTAAAATTTGATTTCACCATGAATTTAATTAAAATCATGATTTACTAGCTGCGCGTGCCCAGAGAGGGACCCAGGCCGTTGGGCCCTTACCACATTAAAAGAATTTCTATGAATGTAAATATGTAAATATGAATGTAAATTTCTATGAATGTAAATATTAATTTGTATTTAAAGATTAAATAGAATTCGTTTTCATATTCATATAGAAATTAACATTTACGTTAATAGAAATTAATTCATTATAACATATTAATTCCATTTCATTGGAGTAATTTTAATTTTTAATTAATAGATTTGTGAAAAGAAATTAATTTAATTTGATAGATTATGAATGGTTTAATCAATCTTGTGTTAAAACTAAATTTATTTATCGTTTACGTTTTAAATACAAATACCAATTAACATTGAACATTAATATAAGCATAAAGATAATTATGTATACTGTTTAATTATGTAGAAATAAATAATTGATGTGAATATCAATATAAATTAATTTATCTTACTATAAAATCACAATTGATATAATCTTATGTTTAATTATTCATAGTCAACTCACATAATTTAATGTAACAAATAATCATTTATTATTTCCATCTATATTGCAATTGAAACAAATGTAATGACATCAATTTACTCATTGAATTCCATTATAAATCAAACAATATGCACATCGCTGTAAATTAGTTACCTTTAAGGTACTATTTCTATTTTCCCATATCTCTACTTTGACTGCTCACATTTACAGGAATAGAATTTCTGATAATGAACCATAAGTTATACCTATAATACAATTAAATTACGATAAAATCCACAATGTAATTTCGTTTAAATTCCGTTCAGTGTTCCCTGTGATTAGATTTCAGTACTAGACAAAGAGACCTAGATGTCAATAATGAATAATCATATGAATGAATTTACTTTGACACATCAATCATATTGTGCAGCGTCTTAAAATCCTTCACATTCTCTTACTACCACAACGTTCTGTTTCTTGGTTTCTATGGTTTCCTAGCCAAATTGTCTCCCAAAGTCGTTTTGGGAAGCCAAAACAATTCCCCGTGTCCAAAGCTCCCATCCCTGTGTGCCGTGAAGCACTGTGGTATATTTGAGGACGCGCGTGCATTTCTTGGAGCCGAGCATCCAGGGCCCCTAGTGGCTCGCTCCTCCAAGGGCTGCAGTTCCCGCCCACGCCGCGCCCTTGAGCCAGTTACTCACAATCACTCTGTTCCGGGCCGAGCTGAGACAGGCGCTCTTGAAGTGGAGCTTCCGGAAGCCGTGCAGGTTCAGCAGGCGCACGAACGTCCTCAGGCTGTCAGTTCCGAAGATGCGCTGGTTGTCCTTGTGGCCCAGCACTTCGGACTTGAAGAAGTTCGCTTGGATGATGATGCTCTCTCCGTCTCTGCTCCAGTAAATGGTCTTGAAGGACTGGTCCTCCACGACCGTCCGGAGCCTGACCGAGAACGGGAGGGCGCGGATGTCGTCGTCTCGGCCTTCAGGAGGGTCCGCGACTGGGCTGGGGGCGCGTGGTGCTGGACCTTCTTCAGCTGCCCCTTCTTTGGGGACGCCTCCGTCGCCGCCCTCTTCGCCACGCTCCCGCGTCTGTTCGGGTGGAACCGCACTGCTTCCCAGCCCGGGCAAGATCTGGTACCCACTCGCATCCCGGGTCTCCCGGAAAGGTCCATCAGGTGCCAGGATGCGGTGGGCTGGCTGGCCGCTGGCTGGCCCCCCGTCACAGCAGGTTACCAGCTCAGCGCCGAGCGCTTCCTCCCCTCCCTGACTCGCCATCTGTCTATTCAAGATCAGTGGCATTGCCTATCTCACGCCTCGCTGGTGGCACGAGCCTCTCCTTCCTTGAGCCCAAGGGCCCAATGTGTGTCCTCTCGAGATTCGATGCTGTCAGGGCAACCAGCATGCCACGTCACCACCTTCTTTTTCGTCAGCGGGACGTCATTAAGGGGCCCACAGCCAACCTGCGCCCAGAGCCCTGGCCAAGTGTGGGCAAGGGCAGGGGCCCCAGTTGCTCTTCTAAATATAGAGGAACGTGTTGTGCCCGGGGTCCCAAAAGGTGTTTGATCTTCTCCATGCAGAGGTTGTTTTGAAGAACTTTGCACCCTGCTTTTCAGTACTGTGGCCAATAGGGTTTCGTGCAGAACACTTTGCTCCCTCCCAGCGGCCACCCCCACCTCTATCACCCACTTGGACACTTCCATCCTCCCACTGCCGTGATAGTGTTCTCCCCCCTGTCCAATCCTCTCAAGTGTCATGCTTCCTACTGGAGAGCAGATCTCATGTTCTTCCTCTCTGTTGCTTGTGAGCATTTGTCATTTCACTGTCATGGTTCGTTATACCCTGCAAATGAGAGATCGTTCTGCGTCAGGCTCTTGCCCTCTCATTAACTGCACTCAGCATGATACCTTGCAGATCCATCCACGAAGCAGCAGAGTGTGTGCTTTTATCTTTTCGATGACCGAGTAATGATCCATTATGTATCTGCACTGTTTATCCGGTAGTCTATTCCAGGACACTTGGGTTGTTTCCACATTCGGGGCTATTTTGAATGTTTCTCCAAGGGATGTAGGGCTGCAACCATCTTTTCTCCATAGTATTTTTGGGCAAGAGTAGAGTCCAACGAGTGGAGTTGCTGGGTCAGATGGAAGCTCAGTTCCTACTTTCCTGAGGAGTGTCCATGGAAGGTCAGAACAGTCTACTCTCCTGGCAGCCGTGTATGGGTATCCCTTTTATACCACATGGGTGTCAACACCGCTTGCTCTTGTTTTGGGTGGTTGTTGTTGTGGTTGTTGTTGTTTACAGCCTTTGCGTTCTAAGGTGATATCTGACTGTTCTTTTGATTTGAATTTCCCTGATGACTAGTTCTGTAGACCATTTTCCCATATGCTCTTCAGCCATTTGTATGTCTTCTTTGAGAAACGTTTTTTCATCTCCCCCCCCCCCCCCATTCTTGATGGGTTTCAGCATTTCTCAGAATTTTTGGGGTATAGTACTATCAGTATTTAGTATTTTGTAAACTTTGGGTATAAGCCTTTTATGAGATTGAGTGATGGGCAAGTAATTTCTCCAAGTCTATGGGATGTCTTTGTATTTTGGTCACTAATATTTTTGAGGCAGTAGTTTCAGAAGCTTCTTCTATTAACGTACTCCTATTTATTTAATCTTTGTTTCTTTTTCAAAGAAATTTTGGTTGCTTTATTTTTGAGCCACACCCGGCTATGCTCAAGGGTTACTCCTGGCTCTGCACACAGTAATTACTGACGGAGGTGTTGGGAGGACCACATGGGATGCTGGGGGTGGGACGTGGGTCGGCTTCATGCTCAGTAAACACTTTTTCGGCTGCATTACCACTCCATGCCTCTTTTCCTGATCCTCGTTTACTTGGCTTATGGCATTAACTCCTTAAAGAGGCCTCTAGCTACAATGTCATGGAGAATACAGCCTACGTTTTCCTCAATGGAATCAGGCCTGATAGGGAGGTCTTTAATACATTTTTATTTGACTTTTGTGTACGGTGTTAGAAAGGGGTCTGAGCTCATTTTCCACATGAGCAACCGGTTTTCGCGATACTGTCTGTTGAAGACATCTTCCTTGCACCACTTTGTATTCTTTTCTCCTTTATGAAAGTGAGCAGTCCATTTACCTGTGTCTGCATTGTCTGTTCTGTCCCAGTGTTCTGAGAATCTGTCCTCAATCCAGTGCCATGCTGTTGAAATTACTACAGCTTTGTAGTACAATATAAATTTGGAGGAGAGTAATACCTCCCATCTTCCCTTTTCCTAGGATTGGCTTAGATATTTGTGGTGGTTGAATATTCCATAGAATGTTCAGGAGTGCTCGATCTATCTCTTTCAAAGACGTCATAGGCATTTTTCTAGTAATAGCATTGAATGTCTGTAATGCTTTGGGGAAATTTGCTGTTTTGTTGATGGTAGTCCTCTTGTTCCATGAATAAGTAATAGGTTTCCATTTCATCGTGTCCACTTATTTCTGTTTGTAGTTGAGTAATTTTCTTTCTATTGATCTTTCATCTATTTAAAAAATGTTTATTCATGAAACACCATGAGACACAGTTGTAGACTTACAAATTTTTGTGCTTGGGTTTCAGTTATACAATGATCGAGTACCCATCCTTTCATCCGTGCTCAGTCTCCACCACCACTGACCCAGTATCCCTTCCACCTTCCCCCCATCCCGCCCATTCCACCAGGGCTCTGTGTCAGGGCATTCCTTTTGTTCTCTCTCTCGTTTTGGGTTCTGTGGTTTGCAAAAGAGGCATTGAGTGGCAATTATGTTCTGTCTTGAATCTACTTTCAGCATGCATTTCCCATCTTGGGAGGATCCTCCCAACACCATTTACTTGGGACTCCCTTCTCTATGTGAGCTACCTTTCCCCCTAGCATCTACGGCTGACCTCCAAGCCATGGAATGAACCGCTTCGTACTTATCTCGGCTAATCTTGGGTGTAGTCTTCTATTTTGTTACTTTATATTCCCCATATGTATGAAATCTTTCTATGCCTGTCCCTCTCTTTCTGACTCATTTCAATTAGGATGATACTTTTCGTGTAGTACCACTTGTATATAAATTTCATTACTTCATCTTTTCTAACAGCTACATAGTACACCATTGTGTATATATACCAAAGTTTCTTGAACTAGTAATCTATCCTCGGACACTCGGGGTTTTTCCAGATTTTGGTTATTGTGAACAGTGCAGCAATGAACATACAAATGCAGATGTCATTTCGACTATACCTTTTTTGCCTCTCCGGGCTATATTCCCAGGAGTGGTATTGCTGGGTCAAATGGGAGCTCAATTTCGAACTTTTTGAGGATCGTCCATACTGTTTTCCAATAGGGCTGAAACAATCGGCCAATTGGTTGCTTTTGTTCTTTTGGATGTTGGCCAGTCTCTGTGGTGTGAGATGATATGTCATTGTTGTTTTGATCTGCATCTCCCTGATGATTAGTGATGTAGAGCATTTTCTCATGTGCCTTTTTGCCATTCAGATTTCTTCTTTGTGAAAGTTTCTGTTCATTTTGTCGCCCCATTGTATGATGGGGTTGAATGTTTTCTTGTGGAGTTCAACCAGTACTTTGTATATTGTTGATATCAACCCCTTGTCGGATGGGTAATGGGAGAATATAGTTTCCCATTCTGTATACTGTCTTTGTAGTTTGGTCACTATTTCTTTTGAGTTGCAGAAGCTTCTTAGTTTAGGATAGTCCCTTTGTCTATCTCTGTTTTCAGTTGCTTGGCTAGTGGCATGTCAACTTTGAAGTTACCATTAGCTTCAATGTCATTAAGGGTTTTTCCAAGCTTGTCTTCAATGTACCTTATGGATTCCGGTCTGATGTTGAGGTCTTTAACACATTTTGATCTTACTTTTGTACTTGATGTTAGGGACAGATCTGAGCCCACTTTTTTGCATGTAGCTGTCCAGTTTTGCCAGCCCAATTCGTTAAAAAGGCTTCACTTGCTCCTCTTCACACTTCTTGCCCCCTTATCGAAGATTAGATGATCATATTCTTCAGGGGGTATGTCAGTATATTCGACCCTGTTCCATTGGTCTGCAGCTATGCCTTTGTTCCAGTACCATGCTGTTTTATTTATTATTGTTTTGTAGGAGAGTGTGAAGTTTATGGATGTTGATTCCTCCAATTTTCATTTTCCCAAGAAATGCTTTAGCTATTCTTGGGGGCTTATTGTTCCATATAAATTTCAGGATTGTTTGCTCCATTTCTTTGAAGAATGTCATGGGTATCGTTATGGGGGTCACACTGAATTTGTACAATGCTTTGGAAATTATTGCCATTTTGAAAATGTTAATTATCCCTATCCATGAGCAGGTGATATCTTTCCTTTTTCTCATGTTCTCTTTTATTTCCTGAAGTAGCGTTTTGAGATTTCTTTGTACAGGTTTTTCAATTCCTTAGTTAAGCTGTTTCCTAGGTACTTGATTTTCTGGGTCACAATTGTGAATGGATTTTTTTCATGTCACTTTCTTCTCTCTCACTATTTGCATATAGGAAAGCCATGGAATTTTGTGTATTGATTTTATAGCCTGCAACTTTACTATGCAAGTCAATTGTTTTTAGGAGTTTCTTGGTAAAAGTTTTAGGGCTCTCTAAGTATAGAATCATATCATCTGCAAATAGTGAGAGCTTGATTTCTTCTTTTCCTACCTGAATGCTCTTAATATCTTTTTCTTGCCTAATCGCTATTACAAGTACTTCCAGTACTATATTGAACAGCACTGAAGAGAGTGGGCATCCTTGTGTCGTCCCTGTTCTTAGAGGGAAGGCTCTTAGTTTTTCCCCACTGAGGATGATGCTTGCTGTATGCTTGTGTTATATGGCTTTAATTATATTGAGGAAAGTCCCCTATATACCCATTTTGGCGAGGATTTTCCACACAAACGGAAGCTGGATCTTGTCAAATGCTTTCTCTGCATCTGTTGATATGACCATATGGTGTTTATCTTTTCTTTTGCTCATAGGATGGATTGTTGATTGATTTCTGAATGTCAAAACCATCCTTTCTTCCCGGGATGAATCCCTCTTGGTCATGACGTATGATCTTTTTGATCAGTTGTTGAATGCTATTTGCTACTATTTTTTTGAGGATCTTCGCATCCGTTTTCATCAGGCATACTGGACTGTAAAGGCCCTCCCATTGTTCATTGATTTGCTCGAGCGGGCCCAGTAACGTATCCATTGGAGACTTTGTTGTTACTGTGCCTGGCATATCAAATACATCACGGGTAGCTTGCCAGGCTCTGCCATGCGGGCGAGATACTCTCAGTAGCTTGCCGGGCTCTCTGAGAGGGGCGGAGGAATCAAACTCGGGTTGGCCATGTTGACTGCGTGCAAGGCAAACACCCTACCACTGTGCTTTTCTTTTCTTGCAGTTTCTTTGTGGGAAAAGTTACTAAGCTTTCAGGTTTATGTCTCGGTCATACCATGATCAAACACCATTCCCTTCTATAGTACTCACTTTTCACCAACAAGAACCCCAATATACCCCCCCTCCCATCCCACCCAATGCCTGTGAGGCAGATAATTTCTACTTAAATATTCTCTACACCGATTACATTCATCATTTAGACAAAACATGCACCATTATTGTTTATAATTCCCCCCAACAATCAGAATTGCTGAAAAGGCATTGTGAAATACTTTGTTTTCTATAGCTGGTTATGAGAATCACATAATGTTGTGCGACTGCTACTGCAGCCATGCAATTTTGGATTTCTGCAAAGAGCCAGATAATTACAAGATTGGTTTATGTGCATCTGGTGTTATAGCTGGGCTGAAGAGCCGCTCTTGGGAGGTAACTCAGGACCTTGGTAGGGCATGAAGGACGAGCCGGTCCGCCCCCTTTCCCATGAGACTGCAGTTGCCCCATCATCGCCGGCTCATACCTGGCTTTCCTATAAGTTCTGAGGTGGCGGTCACCTTGCTGCTGCGGGGGAGAAAAGGCAGAAGGGAGCAACACCCTTTCCCTCCCGGAGAGGCATGGCACCATAGTTTAACGCATGGTCCCTTCGCTTTTCTGCCGCAAGCTGCCAGGTTCTGGACTAAGTCCTTTTTCCTCTGAAGCCATGGCCGTGCTGGAGAGATGCTTGTGGGGGGCAACTCGTGACCTTGGTAGGGCGTGAAGGACTGGCCGGTACCACCCCCCTTTCCATGAGACTGCAGTTGCCGCGTCACCACTGGCTCATACCTGGCTTTCCAATAAGCTCTGAGGAGGCGGCCACCTTGCTGCCGGGGAGGAGAAAGGCAGAAGGGAGCAACACCCTTTCCCTCCTGGGGAGGCATGGCGCCATAGTTTAATGCATGATCCATTCACTTTTCTGCCACAAGCTGCTGGGCTCTGGATCAAGTCCTTTTGCCTCTGGAGCCATGGCCGTGCCAGAGAGCCACTAGTGGGGGAGAACTCATGACCTCGGTAGGGCGTGAAGGACGAGTCGGTACCGTCCCTCTTCCCATGAGACTTCAGCTGCCCTGTCACCGCCTGCTTATACCTGGCTTTCCAATAAGCTCTGAGGTGGCGGCCACCTTGCTGCCGATGGGGAGAAAGGTGGAAGGGAGAAACACTCTATCCCTCCCGGGGATGCATGGCACCATAGTTTAACGCATGGTCCATTCATTTTTCTGCCACAAGCTGCCAGGATCTGGATTAAGTCTTTTTGCCTCTGAAGCCATGGCCGTGTATGCAGTCCAGATGCATTTCTGCCAAAAAAGTCGCTGGGTTTCGAGATTTGTTTCTGAGACTCTGGGATCATGGCCATTAATCAGCTTGATCAAGAGCCAGAGAGGCCATTCGTAGGCGGGCAACTCGAGGTCTCACTGGGATGGGGAGGAAAGGGCCGGTTCCACCCCCATCTGGTTAGGCCCCGTGTGTCTTGTCACTGCAGGATCCAACCTGACTATCCCGTCGCCTATGCAGGATGACGGTCACCAGACCGCCAAGAGGAACAGGCCAAGGCACGAAACCTATTCCCACCTGGAGTGGCCCAGCCCCACTAACCTGCTGCAGGAACAGGACACATTTCTGCCAAAAGCTTTTGGGTTCCGAGATTAGTTTCTGAGCCTCTGGGATCATGGCTGTTCAGCAGTTCAATCAGGAACCAGAGAGGCCATGCCTTCAATTATATAGCTGATCTGGAGGTGGTTTGTGGGTGTGTCTCCCACATACCTAACTTTTGGCCATTTACTTTCTTGGTAAACTTTGCCACAAGTATTTGGGGTCTGGCCAAAGGCACAGCAGCAATTTTGGGGTATCTGAAAGCCTGACGGTGCCATCAGGCTGCTGATGCACTCGCCTCACAGGTACAGATTGACCTGCTGGCCGCACCATTCCCCCCCACCCTCCCCCGGTGTGATTTACTTCTATCTTCAGTGCATCGTGATTTGAAAAGTTTGTTGATACTTTTTCCTTCTTCCTGATTCTATTGACGTATGTTTTGTGGTCTAGCGCATGGTCTATTTTGGAAAATGTTCCATGTGCACAGGAGGAGAATGTGTATTCTTTCTTTTTGGGGTTATAAAGCCCTTTATAGGTCTATAAGCCTTTTCTTGTCTATTTCTTTCTTCAAAGCAAATATTTTCTTGCTGAGTTTTGTTCTTGTCTATCTATCCAGAGGTGATAAGCGATGTTGGAAGTCTCCAGCTACTATGTGTTGCTAGCAATGTCCTCCTTAAAATCTGTTAGCAGTTGTTTTAAATAATTAGCTGTTCTCTCATTAGGTGTGTATACATTTAAGAGTGTGATTTCATCCTGATGTACGTATTCCTTGATAAATAGAAAATGGCCTTCACTGTCCGTTCTAATATTTTTCAGCCTGAAATTCATGTTGTCAGTTACGAGTATGGCTACACCAGCTTTTTTGAGGGAGCTGTTTGCTTGCAGGATTGTTTTCCATCCTTTAACTTTGAAACTGTGTTTTCTCTGACAAGATAAGTTGCTGTAGGCAGCAGAATGTTGGATTCTGTCTCTGAATCCATTTTGCCACTTTGTGTCTCTTAATTGGTGAATTTAGATCATTGATGTTGGGGAGATTATTGTTATGGGGCTTTGTCTCATCTTTGTATAAGGGTCTGTTGTGCTTGTAGGGTTTGTCTTGTCTTAGAGTAGCCCCTTTAGCCATTCTTTTATGTTTGGTTTTGAGTCTATGAAGTTCCTGAGCTGCTGTTTATGCACAAAATAGTGTTCTGTTCCTTCGAGTTTGAATGAGAGTTTAGCCGGATAGAGTATTCTTGGTAAAGCATTCATTTCAGTGATTTTTTTTTAAGTATATCCCACCACAGCATTCAGGCTTGGTGGGTTTCCTCTGATAGGTCTGCTGTGAATGTAAGGGGTGCTCCTTTGTATGTGATTTCCTTCTTTGACTTTGCTGCTTGCAGTATTGTGTCTCTTTCTGCAGCATCCATCCTTCTAGGATATGTTTTGGATTCTTTTTGTTAGGGTCTCTTTTAGCTGGTACCCTTTGGGCTCTTTGAATCTGAATGGCTGCAATGTCCAGCTCTGGGAACTTTTCAGCAGTGATTTGTTTAATTGTGGCTTTTTCATTGGGATTGTTTCCCTGACTTTCTGGTACTCCAATTATTCTAATGATGTTCCTCTTGGAATCGTCTCCTAGGACCCGGATTCTCTCTAGAGCTATTTTGAGGTCTCTTGCCAGTGTTGTTTGTTGCCTGTAGGCTTCGTGCAGCTGATCTTCCTGTTCACTGATTCTGTCTTCAGCTGTAGCCATTCTACTGTTGAGGGCACAGACTGAGTTTTTCTATTTCATCTACAGAATCTTTGATTCATGTCATTTCTGTGTGTAACTTTCCAATTTCTGCTCTTATTTCTTCCCATAATTTCTCGATTGTTTCTTTATGTCCTCCTTGAATTTAGTGGATATGTCTCAGTGTTTCATTGATTTTGTTGAACATTTTCATTACTTCATATCTGAATTCTTTCTCAGAGAGGTCCCTTAGGTGCGTAGCGCCTATTACGGCTTCTGTACTCTTGTCATTGTCCTCCCCTTGTGGTGGGGATTTGCGTTGTTTCTTCCTGTTGTTATGGATGTATGGAGATGAGTCCCTCATACAAGAGAGAAAGTTTTGTGTCTGTTCCTATCTTCCTCACTAACTTCACTCAGCATGTCCTCCTCTAGTTTCAATCAGGATTGCATCAAATTGCATGATTTTCTTCTTTCTTAGCTCCATGGTGTATAAAAACCACAACTTCTCCACCCATAAATCTGCAGTTGGACATTTGTGTTGCTTCCGTATTTGGGCTGTGGTACGAAGGTGTGGTGATGAATATAGGTGTTCATGTATATGAGAGTATATACACACATGTACATACATCCTTTGAAATAAATGTTTTGTGTTCTGGGAATATATGCCAAGACGTGATATTGATGGATTATATGGGAGTTCTAGTTTTAGTTGTTTTGGCTAGATCTCCATATTACTTTCCATAAAGGGGATTCAACATCCCTTAAGACTTTTCATAGAACGTGATTTCTCTCTCTCTGTCTCTCTATCTATCTCTAGTGAAGCAAAATTAGTGGGTGGGTTTTTGGCTTTGGTTTGTTTGTTTTCGTTGCCTTAAATTGAAAAGTTCTTCGTGATTATGCTTGTGGGCTCCCATGTTTCAACAGTGTCCACTTCCATCAACCAGTGATCCCTTTACGTCCCACCCACTGAAGACCCCTGTGCGTCCCACCCACCCTTGAGGAGAGGGGCTGTTTTACAGCTTTGGCAGTGTGGTTTACAGCAATGCTTCTGATAGGGTTCCCTTCAGAACCTTTCAGCGCCCCAGCTCATCAAAGTTGACATTTCCCTCCACCACTGTTGTAGTGCCTTCCGTGTCCTATCCAAGACCTCCCCGCCCCCACCCACCAGAGGCACACTTCTGCTGAAATCCAGTTCTCGTGTTTTTTTCCCATTGCATTTGGGCATTTCTTATTCTGTTTCTTTATCTATGGCATATGAGAGACCATTCCATGTGCTTCTCTCTCCCTCTGACTAACTTCACTCAGCACGATACTTTCCAGATCTATCCAGGTAGCACCAAATTCCACAGTTTTATCTTTTCTGATGGCTGAGTAGTATTCCATATATGCCAGTTTCTTTGTCGAGGCATCTATCCTTGGACACTCGGGTTGTTTCCAGATTTGGGCTACTGTGGATAATGCTGTAAGGAGTATAGGAGTGCAAGTGTCTTTTTTTCATGGTATTCTTGAGCCTTTGGAGTAGAGGCCAAGAGGTGGAGTTGCTGGAGCAGATGGAAGCTCAGGTCCTAGTTTTCTGAGGAATGTCCACATTGTTTTCCAGAAAGGCTGAAGCAGTCTGCATTCTGGCGGCAGTGTGTGAGAGTCCTCCACCCCGCCCCAGTCCCATCGACCCCAGACCAGTAGTGGTGCTTTATTCTCTGCAGTGTGAGATGATATTTCAGTAGTTTTTATTTGCATTTCGCTTATGATTAATGATGCAGACCATTTCTGCACGTGCCTTTTGGTCATTTGCATGTCTTCTTTGTAAAAATAGTCTTGCGGTATGGGTGTTCACCTTGCACGTGGCCAACTTGGGTTCGATTCCTCCACCCTTCTCGGAGAGCCTGGCAAGCTACTGAGAGTATCCGGCCCTTACAACAGATCCTGGTAAGCTCCCTGTGGCCTATTCGATATGCCAGAAACAGTAACAACAAGCCTCACAATGGAAACGTTACTGGTGCCCACTTGAGTAAGTCAATGAACAATTGGAAGACAGTGCTACAGTGCTTTAAAGCTTTTAGAGAGATGTGAGTGTAGAGAAACAGTTATATTCTAAAGGAAGAACATGGGCTTCTCTGAAGGGGTCAAAAATTTGGAACCTGTTCTCTTTTTTTCTTGAGGGTGGTTTGGATTCTGCTCTTTAGGCGTCAGGCCTCCCACTTCCAAACGTGATCTCCTTTGATACTGCCCCTTAATGAAGGGGGTTCAGTGTAATTACGCAGTGCTGAAATGGAGCATTTCACTCACCTAATCCCCATCAGCCCCACTTGCCTTTTCCCAAACTCACCCCCTCCGCTCTGTGTCCTGCCATCAGCTTCACAGCAGTTTCATCAAACGATGTTGTTTCATGCAGTTCCAAGAAAATTTCTACTTGACCAGCTAGAATCCCTACCAACCAACACGAAAATCAAAACAGGTGAGGCCGTGGGACTTTCCATTCCCGGTCAATTCTTCCTGGAAGAGTTGATGAATTTCAGAAACTGAGGACTGGTTTTCAGTAGGAAGCTTACTATGGCAGGAAGTGGGTATGGGTAGGTGAAGAAGATGTGGAGGGAGGACACTGGGACAAGGGTGGAGGGAAGTAGACACTGTAGTGGAAGATGAGGTTCTGGAATGTTCTGTGCATTAACATTATCTTGGTGTCTAAAATAAATCTGTCAATAACACTGTCACTGTCCTCCTGTTGTTCATCGATTTGCTCGAGTGGGCCCAGTAACATTGTGGGACTTGTTACCATGTTTGGCATATCGAATATGTCACCTGGCGCAGACAAGGGCAGAGCTTGCCGGGCTCTGCCTTGCAGTTGAGATACTCTCGGTAGCTTGTCAGTCTCTCCGAGAGGGGCGGAGTTATTGAAGGCAGAGGAATCGCACCCAGGTTGGCCGGGTCAGCTGCGTTCAAGGCAAACACCTTACCAGCTGTGCTATTTCTCCAGCCCTAAAATATATCATGGTGTCTACAATAAAAACAAATTAAAAGAAGTAAAGTTTTTAATATGGAAAAAAGCTGAGGAATTTCAATAGGGGGTGTTTTAGCAATGGGGCATTTAACTGGTTTTTATTTGTAAAAGATTGTAGTTATATACAAAATGTATTTAAGTATATATGGAAAACAGGACACTAGAGCTGCCATCTCCTGATGAAAAGGGCAAAAAAGCTTTATGACATTGAATGTGAATCCACAGTACAGCTCACGGAGGATCCTGATGTATTGAGTTTGAATGCCCTGATTGGCTAGGGCTTTAATGACTGCTTCTGTCTCAACAGCATCAAAGGCCTTCTTTAAATCAATGAACGTTAGACAGAGCAGCATCTTGAACTCCTGAGAAATCTCAATGAGCTTGGTTCCTTTGCGGAACCTGGCTTGCTTGCATGGTTGTCCTTCATCTAGTGTTCTGCCAATCCTATTCAGAATGACTCGAGTGAACAACTTGTAGATGACAGACAATAGGCAGATTGAGAGATAGTTGCCAATGTCGTGGATGTCTCCCTACTTGTACAGTATTACAGTCCTGCTGGTTTTCCATTGGGATGGAACCTTGCATTCAGACAGGTAGCGCTTGAAGAGCCGAGTCAGTGTATTGATGAGTACTGATGGCAGGTTCTTCAGGTGTTCAGGTCTGACCTTGTCTGTGCCTGGTGCTGTTCATCTCTTTACCAACGAAATGGCATGTAGGATTTCTAAAGGGAGAATATTGAGAACGCCATATCCATTCTTCGGAATTTGGTATGTGGGCAGGTGGATGTGACTATCTAAGAGGTCTGAATAGAAGTCATGGATAATCTTCTCCATTGCTCTCCTGGAAGATGTGAGAGATTCATCAGGACGTCGGATGGCAATCATCTTTGTCTTGTAGTTGGCGAAGGACAGGCAGCCATTACAAATGCTTTTCCAAGCTTCTGCTGCATCTATCAGCACTGCTGCTCTTCTCTCTTTGAGGTCTTCCTTTATCGCATCTCTGCACTGCTTTGCGAGCTCGGACATTTGCTTGTGGTTGCCTGAAAAATGCGACAAACCACGTTGGTGAATAAGCTCAAGAGTTTTCGAAGACAGGCATTTTTTGTGGCTATATCTCTTTTGGTGTTCCTTGCACAATCATGGAGGTGCTGAACCGGTCGATAGTATTCTTCCTCAAAGTTGTCAACAACAGCATCTTCCCATGTTGCAGCAATAGTGCCAAAGAGCTCCCAGTTGGCGGTCGTTCTGGGGGTTCTCTTCTTAAAGTTTGCAGCCTTTTCTCCCCACTCTGAAGTAGAATTTTGCACGAAGGAGACGGTGGTCCTATCCTGTGTGGAATTTTGGGTAAACAGTAACATTGGTCAGGCAAAACCATCCATTGAATATGATGCGGTCAATTTCATTGTGGAACCGTCCACCAGGAGACTCCCATGTCCAACGTTTGCATCCAGCCTTCTGGAACTGTGAGATACCATGGATGGTCTTGGTCGACATGATGAACTCAGACAGTCTCTCTCCCTGTTCGTTCCATTCTAGGCCATTGCTCCCAAAGTGGAGTTCTTTGGTTGATCTTCTCGGTCCTAGATTGGCATTAAAATCACAACAGTGATCTTGTATAAGGTGTGATCTTTTTTATAGAACTTCTTCAGCTCCATGTAGAACTTCTCAATTTCTCCTTCATCATAATTGGATGTTGGTGCGTAGACAACAAAGATAGAAACTGCCAGAGTGAGCCACATATATTCAAGTGTAATCATCCGATTCGGGTTGTAAGGCATTCGAATGAATCAGTGTTCATGGCCAAGTTCGTGTTGAAAAGGACAGCGATGCCTTTGATGCCTACAGATCCTCCGTGAGCTCTATTGCGGATTCACTACCAGGATCTCACCATTCTAGAAAGAAGAGATCATCGATGTCAAGAGAGGGGTTCGGAAGGGTGATACCATTTCAACAAAACTCTTCTGCGCCGCCCTCGAGAATGTCATGCGATGACTGGAATGGGAAGAAATGGGAGTGAAGGTAGATAGACAGTCAGAAACTACATCACCTTTGCTTTGCTGATGACATCGTTCTAAAAAAACCAAACATTAACCAAGCAGCATAAATGCTGGTCGACTTCGACTGTGAATGTGGAAAGGTCAGCCTCCAGCTGAATCTCATGAAGACAGTGTTTTTGGTAAACAGTCTCGTTCCTGACTTTCTATTCGCTTTCAATGGAACGACCATCTCTGAATGCAAGAGTTGTGTGTACCTAGATCGAGAAGTCAACATGACAAATGACCTTGCACCTGAGTTGTGCAGGAGGAAGAGAGCGGCTTGGAATGCCTTCAAGAGCATCGAAGAAATAGCTAAGAGGATGAAGAACCTCCGGCTCTGGGCACATCTCTTCGATTCCACTGTTCTTCCTGCATTAACATACGCCTCAGAGACCTGGTACCTATGCAAACAGGATGAGAATGCTCTTCGGGTCTCCCAAAGAGCAATCAAAAGAGCTATGCTTGGAGTATCACGTTTCACTCAAATGAGAGAAACAATCCGGAGTTCTGATCTCCATCGATGGTCAAGATTCAGGGATGCTGTCTCTTTTGCCAAGGCATCGAAAATAAGATGCTCTGGACACTTAATGAGATTTGGAGACGACTGGTGGACTAGAGCTATTACTGACTGGATTGCACGGACGTCAAGATATCGCATAGCCACCCATCTACAAGATGGTCAGACTTCATTGTTAAGACCCTGAAGGATTGGTTTGAGGCTCTTCATGTTCCTAGAATCGACAGATGCCATTGCGCTACACTAGCACATGACAGGGACGAACGGAGTTGCTATTGGGGCCTGCTCGAGCAACTCGATGATTAACGGGAAGTCAAGTGATCAAGTGATCAAGTGACATTGAATGTAGCAATGATCTCTTGGCTATGGCACAAAAAGCATAGGCAAAAAGAGGATAAAGAGGCATACATAAAAATTTAAACCGCCTGTGCATGAAAAGGAATCGCCACAGAGTGAAATGGAATCCTATAGGAATGGGAGAAAATATTTGCAAATTACATACCAGAGAGATAGCACAGTGGGTAGAGCGTTTGCACGTCGCTGACGCCGCTGACCCGTGTTGGACTCCTTCACCCCTTTTGGAGAGCCCAGCTTGCAACCCAGAGTACCTAGCCAAATGACAAAGCCAGGCACGCTACCTCTGATGTATTTGATATGCCTAACAGAGTAACAACAATGGAGTCGTTACTATGCCTGCTCGAGCAAGTAGATGAACAACGGGAGGACAGTGTTACAGTGCTACATACCAGAAAGGTTGATATTCAGAATATATAAATAACATTTATCAGTAAATGACAGCAAAATGCTCAACCTAGTTTTCAAAATGGGCAAAGGACTTAAATAGATGTTTGTGTAAATAAAATAGCCAATAACTTCTTTGGCCCTGCTGAGACCACGAGTTGCCCCCAATGATTGGCTCTCCGGCACAGCCATGGCCCCAGAGGCACACAGACCTAATCCAAAACCCAGAAGCTTCTGGCAGAAATGTGAATAGACTAAACCTTAAGCTATGGTGCCGTGCCCACCTGGGAGGGAAAGGGTGTCTCTCTCTTCTGCCATTTCCCCCAGCGGTAGAATAGTGGCTTATGGGACATCCACATATGAGCTGACGGTGACGTGCAACTCTGGCCTCAGGGCATGTGGGGCGGAACTGGCACGTCCTTCTTCTCCTGCCGACACCATGAGGTGCCCCCCACGGGTGGCCCTCTGGCATGGCCATGGACCCAGACACACAAACCAATCCGGAACTATTCAGCTTCTGGCAGAAATCCCTCCAGACTTAATCCATAAAATATCAGAAATCCAAAATCGTCCATCTGCAACCATGGTCGTGGAACATCATATGGTCTTCATAACCAGCAATAGAAAAGAAATTATTTCATGATGCCTTTTCAGTAGGTTTGATTGTTGGGGGAAAATTCCAAATAATAACGGTGCATCTTTTCTCCAAATAATGAATGTGATCAAAATAGAGAGTTAAGTGGAAATCATCTGCCTCACAGTCACGGGAGGGGTGGCACTGGGGGTATATTGGGGTGTTTGGTGGTGGAAGATATGCGCTGTTGTAGAGATGGGCATTTGATCATTGTATGACTGAGACTTAAACCAGAAAGCCTTGTAATTTTTCTCACGGCGATTGAATAAATAATTTTTAAAAAACATAGCCAATAATCTCATGAAAAGATCCCCAACAGCAATGAGTATCAGTGATCCAAACCAAAACCACAGAGACACTTCATACTCATTTATACGGCAACGACTACAAAATCTGTTGATGAGGACGTGTAGTTGAGAATCTCAAGAGGGCCAAGCTAAAGTCCAACCGGAAGGGTGTTTACCTTGCACTTGGCCGACCCGAGTCAATCCCCATCATCACGTATGGTCACGCGAGCACTGCCAGGCGTGATTCCTGGGTGCAGAGACAGGAGGAACCGCCAAGCATCGTCGGGTGTGACCCCAAAAGCGAAATATCCTCATATATTTCTGATGGGAACTCAAGATCGCACATTGAACTAGCAATTCCACTTTTATGTCTTTTATCAAAGGAATTGAAGAAGTGTTGGGTGTGCATTTAACTGTTAGCAGTGGTAGTAAGGAAGAACTGTCTTGACTTGGCCACCACTGTGGGGAGGGGAAGAAGAACAAACATCGTGTTACAGAGCCTTGCATATGAGTGCCTGGGCACAACAGTCCCCAAAACCCAGTGAACGCTAGAAGTTCCTGCAGGTTTCTACTACCAGGTAGGGCCTGCTTTGGTCAGATGTCTCTGTGGTCAGAGTAATGTTCGAAATCATCAAGCTCCAATCCATTACCCCACAAAAGTAAAGAGCTCCCCAAAGAGTCTGTGACCCTATCAACGTAGCTTTGGAAAGTCAGGACTGCAGCCCAGCTTAGCTGCTTCCATGTCTGTTTCTTCTCACTATAAGTTTCTGTTCTCCTTCCAGCCCTTGGTTCTTCAGCATCCCACGGTACTCTCACAGTGTAACTAACTACTGGATAGCCCAACCAGAAACCTTTGTGCCACCCGTGTTACTTGTGTCTCCAGTTTCCACTCCCCATTCATCTCCAAGTCTTAGAAATTCCTCAAATCAATTTATTTCTCCCTACCTCCACTATTTTTATCCCAGTGAGCTAACAAAGACAGAGGTCCCATTGTTCAGAGTCAGCATTTCAGAAACTAGAACACTGCCAGGGAACAAATTTTCTGTCTTCAAGTATCATTCTGATGTGTAAAGTGTGTGTGTGTATGTGTGACAAAAATACGGAAAGAGAGATGGTGAGTGATCAAGAGATAGAGTAGGGGGAAGAGAGGGAGAGAGAGACACACATTTATGAGAGGTAAGGAATGAATAAAACAGTCATTAAATATAAATCTATGACTGAAAGTTTGAATTATACTGTGGAAATATATGAATTATATGGTACATGAATTATATCTAAGAAAAACTGAAGCCCTCACATGAGTACCAATGTCCTTCACATTAAAGAGAGTGTTGTGAACACCATTTTCTTTTTATTTTCTCTTTTATCACTTTCTACTATATATATTTAAATGTTTTTTATAAAACAATTTCACTTAGTTTCACCCAAGTTTTAAACTTTTTCTTCAGGTTAAATGTTCAAACTAATGTGCAGACTTAAAGTTCATACTTAGATGAATTTTGACAAATACAAATGCTAATGAATCTGCACCAAAATCAAGACAGAAAACATTTCCCAGACTTCATTAAATTCTTACATTTCATTTCCCTCTTTAATTTCCTTCAAATCGGGGCTACAGCAATAGCACAGAAGGTAGGGCGTTGGCCTTGCACGCGGTCAACCCGGGTTCGATTCCCAGCATCCCATATGGTCCCCTGAGCGCCACCAGTGGTAATTCCTTAGTTCAGAGTCAGGATTAACCCCTGTACATTGCCAGGTGTGACCCCAAAACGCAAATAGATAAATAAATAAATTTCCTTCAAATCAATTACTATTCTGACTTTAATCATTTTAGACTAGTTTTACAATCTATTTTATTTTATCTACTATTCATTCTTTTGCATAAATATTTATCCCCTTTCATAGGTTTTGAGATGAAATGTTGTGTCATATGTAATAGCATTGAGGCATTTCATTGCATAGGGACATCACAATGTGTTTCAACATTTACTAGTTAAAATATTTTTGAGTTATTCCCATTTTTGTCTACAATCATGTTATGAACATTTTTACATGCTTATACAAATACTTTTTTAGATCTATGGCCATATTTATTGATTGATTTGCTTTTTGAGTCACACCTGGCAATGCACAGGAGTTACTCCTGGATCTACACTCAGGAGTCACTCCTGGCGCTGCCTCGGGGATGATACGGGATGCTGGGAATCGAACCCGGGTCAGCCGAGTGCAAGGCAAATGCCCTACCCGCTGTGCTATCTCTCCAGCCCCGGCCATACTTATTTCTGAGGAAATACCCAGCGATAGCACAGCGGTAAGGCGTTTGCCTTGCATGCAGCCAACATGGCCGACCCGAGTTCGATTCCTCCGCCCCTCCCGGAGAGCCTGGCAAGCACCCGAGACTATCTCGCCCACACAGCAGAGCCTGGCAAGCCACCCGTGATGTATTCGATATGCCAAACACGGTAACAACAAAGTCTCCAATGGAGACGTTACTGGGCCCACTCGAGGAAATCGAAGATCAACGGGAGGGCCTTTACTTTTACTTTTACCCGGAAGTATTTCTGGGACATAGAATTGGTGTGTTTAAAGATTGACTGTGTTTAGGTAAAGTACACAAAGCTTTGTATGAAGAAATAATTGGAAATGCTTCCAGGAACCGAATCTGTTAGGGTGAAAGAAAGAAGGAAGGGAGAAAACAGCAGGAGACTTGGACCGTTACTCATTTGCAAGAGAGATTTCCTCAAAGAACAGAAACTTTCTCAAAGAAGAAATACAAATGACCAAAAGGCACATGCAAAAATGCTCTGCATCATGTATCATCAGGGAGATGCATATCAAAACAAGAATTAGATATCATCTCACACCAAAGAGACTGGCACACATGCAAAAGAATAAGAACAACCAATGCTGGTGCAGATGCAGGGAGAATGGGACTCTCCTTCACTGTTGATGAGAACGCCACCTGGGCCGGTCATTTTGGAAAACAATATGGGCAGTCCTCAAAAAACTAGAAATTGAGCTTCCATACGATCCTGCAACACCAATTCTTGGAATATATTCCGGGGGCCCAAAAACACGCTGCAGAAAGTCCATCTTCATGTCTATGTTCATGTGGAACAGCCAGAATCTGGAAACAAACTGAGTGCGCAAGGACTGGTCAAAGAAACAATGGTACATTTACACAATGGAATGCCACGCAGCTTTTAGGAAAAATGAGGTGATGAAGTTCCTTTATAAATGGCTGGACATAAAGAGTATCATGCTGAATGAAGTTAATCTGAAAGAGAGGGACAGACAGAGAATGATTCCACTCATTTGTGGGATATGAAAAACATAATCTGAGATTAATTCTCAAGGAGAGTAGAAATGAGTTGGGAGGACGGTCCAGTGTAAGGGGCCTGCCATAAGTGTCGGTGTGGCGTGCAGTTAGGATAGAGAAAGGATCACTATGATAATGATAGTTGGAAATGATGATTCTGGATAAGAACTGAGTGCTGAAAGGAGATAAAGGGTTGTACTTGATAACTTTTCAGTACCTGTATTGTAAGCCATAATGCACAGGAGGAGAGGAGAAAAGCAGAGAGGAGAGGAGAGGAGTGGAGAGGAGAGGAGAGGAGAGGAGAGGAGATGAGAGGAGAGGAGAGGAGAGGAGAGGAGAGGAGAGGAGAGGAGAGGAGAGGAGAGGAGATGAGCGATGGGGAGGGGAAAGGTGAGGGGAAAGGAGTGTCGGGGTGGGGGAAGGTGAGGGGAGAAGTGTCTACTATTGAGGCAGGCTGGTGGGTGCAGGAGGTAGGGAAACTGGGGACATTTATGGTGGGAAATGTTCACTGGTGAAAAGGGGTGGGTGGTGGAACGTTGTATGACTGAAGCTCAATCATGAACAAGTTTGTGATTCAATATAAAAGTCAATTTAAAAAGTTTAGACCGTGTTTAAAAAGAATATATACAGGCACACAAATCCATGCCTCTTTTTGTATGCTATAACTATCTCCACTCATAGATATTTCTACGATATATCACTTAATCACTTAACTTCCTGTTAGTCGTTGATTTGCTCGAGCGGGCGCCAGTAACGTCTCCATTTGTCCCTGTCGCGTGCTAGTGTAGCCCAATGGCATCTGTTCGCTCCGGGAACATGAAGGGCCTCAAACCGATCGTTCATGATCTTGACGAAGAAGTCTGACCATCTGGTAGGTGGGCGGCCACGCGGTCTTTTGACATCCTGTGGAATCCAGTCGGAAACAGCTCTAGTCCAGCGGTCGTCTTTAAATCTCATTACATGACCAGCCCATCTGATTTTCGACACCTTGGCAAATGAGACAGCATCCCTGATTCTTGATCGTCGAGGGATGTCAGAACTCCGGATTCTTTCTCTCATTTGAGTGAAACGTAATATTCCAAGCATAGCTCTTTCTATTCTTCTTTGGGAGACCTGAATAGCGTTCTCATCTTGTTTGCGTAGGGCCCAGGTCTCTGAGGCATATGTTAATGCAGGAAGAACAGTGGAATCAAAGAGATGTGCCCGGAGCCGGAGGTTCTTCGTCCTCTTAGCTATTTCTTCAACGTTCTTGAAGGCATTCCAAGCCGGTCTCTTCCTCCTGCGCAGTTCGGGTGCCAGATCATTTGTCATGTTGACCTCTCGACCTAGGTACACAGAGCTGTTGCATTCGGAGATGGTCGTTCCGTTGAGAGCGAATGGGGCGTCAGGAACGAGGCTGTTTCTCATAAACATTGTCTTCGTAAGATTCAGTTGTAGTCCTACCTTTCCACACTCACGGTCAAAGTCGGCCAGCATTTGTGCCGCTTGGCTGATGTTTGGTGTTATTAAAACAATGTCATCAGCAAAGCGGAGGTGGTGTAGTTGCGGACCATCTATCTTCACTCCCATTCCTTCCCATTCCATTCGTTGCATGATGTTCTCGAGGGTGACACTGAAAAGTTTCGGTGAAATGGTATCACCCTGCCGCACCCCTCTCTTGACATCAACAATCACTTCTTTGTAGAATGGTGAGATCCTGGTAGTGAATCCGCAATACAGCTCACGGAGGATCCTGATGTATTAGGCTTGAATGCCCTGATTGGCTAGGGCTTCAATGACCGCTTCCGTCTCAACAGAATCAAAAGCCTTCTTTAAATCAATGAACGTTAAACAGAGCGGCATCTTGAACTCACGAGAAACCTCAATGAGCTTGGTTATTGTGTGGATATGGTCGATGGTGCTGAATCCTTTGTGGAACCCGGCTTGCTCGCATGGTTGTCCTTCACCTAGTGTTCTGCCAATCCTATTTAGGATGACTCGAGTGAACAACTTGTAGATGACAGACAATAGGCAGATCGGGTGATAGTTGCCTATGTCATGGATGTCTCCCTTCTTGAACAGTAGTACGGTCCTGCTGGTTTTCCATTGGGATGGAACCTTGCATTCAGACAGGTAGCGAGTGAAGAGACGAGCCAGCGTATTGATGAGTACTGACTGCAGGTTCTTCAGGTGTTCAGGTCTGACCTTGACTCGGCTGGGTGCTGTTTGTTTCTTTACTGACGAAATGGCGTGTCGGATTTTGGATGGGAGAACATTGGGAATGACATATTCATCCTGTGGAATTTGGTCTGTCGGCACTTGGATATGGCTATCGAAGAGATTTGAGTAGAAGTCATGGATAATCTTCTCCATTGCCGTTGTGGAGGATGTGATGGATCCATCAGGACGTCGGAGGGCAGTCATCTTGGTCTTGTAGTTGGTGAAGGACAGGCGGGCGTTACGAATAATTTTCCTGTTTTTTCTGCCGTATCTACCACTACTTCTGCTCTTCTCTCTTTCAGGTCTTCCTTGATCGCATCTCTGCACTGCTTTGCAAGCTCGGACTTTAGCTTGCGGTTGCCTGAGGCATGCGCCAAACCACGCTGGCGAATAAGCTCAAGAGTTTTCTAAGATAGGCGATTTTTTGTGGCTATCTCTCTCTTGGCGTTCCTCGCACATTCATGGAGGTGCTGAACCAGTCGATTGTATTCCTCATCAATGTTGTCAACAATGGCATCTTCCCATGTTGCCGCAATAGTAGCAAAGAGTTCCCAGTTGGTGGTCATTCTGGGAGTTCTCTTTTTGAACTTTGCAGCCCTTTCTCCCCGCTCTGTGAAGTAGAATTTTGCACGCAGGAGACGGTGGTCCGATCCCGTTCGAAATTTTGGGACAACAGTGACATCAGTCAGGCAAAACCGTCGATTGAATATGATGTGGTCTATTTCGTTGTGGAATCGTCCACCGGGAGACTCCCATGTCCATCGTTTAGATTCTGCCTTCTGGAACTCTGAGTTACCATGAATGGTCTTGGTCGACATGATGAACTCAGACAGTCTCTCACCCTGTTCGTTCCATTCTAGGCCATGGGTTCCATTGTGAAGTTCTTCAGCTGATCTTCTCGGTCCTATCTTGGCATTAAAATCACCCACAATGATCTTGTAGAAGGTGTGGTCTTCTTTATAGAACTTCTCTAGCTCCATGTAGAACTTCTTGATTTCTCTTTCATTATAATGAGATTTTGGTGCGTAGACAACGAAGATAGAAACTGCAGGTAGTGAGCCACATCTATTCAAATGTAAACGTCCGATTCGGGTTGTTAGGCATTCGAATGAATCAATGCTCTTGGCCAAGTTTGAGTTGACAAGGACACCGACGCCTCCAACACCTCTTTTATCGCATGTTCCGAGGAACAATTCTTCTCCAGTGTCGAAAACGGCATGGTGAGATTCGTGCTTTCTTGTCTCGGTCAGACCAATGATGTCGTACTTGATCATTCGCGCTTGTACCATCAGGTCCTTGATGAATGCATCTGATGCTAGGGTATGTCATTGAAAGTACAGATGATCATTTTCGTCTTCCTTCATTGTGGCAGCCTAGGTCGGCCTTGAGATTTTGTCGGCCTCTCCTTTCTCATCCTTCTCAGTGCTGCCATGTCTTTGAAGCCTTCAGGGTCAGGTGAATGAGACCAGTTGTAGTTACTGGTTTTGGCATATCGAATACACAACGGATAGCTTGCCAGGCTCTTCCATGCGGGCGGAATACTCTCGGTAGCTTGCCAGTCTTTCCGAGAGTGATAGAGGCTTTTGGGGCGACCTCTAATCACCCTTGTAGGGGTTACCATATTTGAACCCTATCAAATATGGTACGACAATTTCGGAAATTGGGTATTTAGTGTCTTATGATGGGTCCGGAAAGAGTACTGGAGTGTGGCGACGGCTGGGTAGTGGAAGTAGTGTCAGATACACACACTTCACAATACAGCCAGGGTTGGCTCAGAGAGCGAACAGAGCAATAAGAAACTTGACTGCACGCAGCCCATCTTTGTTCAGTCCGAGGCACCACAAAGGTTGCTCTGATCACAGCCAGCCAGGAGTGAGTGATCTCTGAGCACAGTCAGGAGTGATCGCTGAGCACCTCTACATATATATCTTTGGATACTCTTCTTGCAGGCAAGTTAGAAAATGACCAGTTGTGTTAGATTACCCAGTGCTCTTTCTCCCCTATACTTCCGCCTCAACAGTACTAGCCATATCAAAGTAGAGAGAGAGTATGGGGAATATTGTCTGCCATGGAGGCAGGGGGAGGGTGGAATGGGTGGGTATTTGCACTGGTGGAAGGATGGATGTTTGATCATTGTGTGATTGTAACCCAGACATGAAAGCTTGTAACTATCTCATGGTGCCTCAATAAAAATTTTTAAAAAAGAATCTATGGTTGTCAAAATGTGTTTGATATTTGCATGACTGAGACATAAACCTGAAAGCTTTGTAACCTTTCCCACAGTGATTCAATAAATAAAATAATAAAGAATCTATGGTTGTCAAGTAAACTATAAAAAGGTGGTTAGGGCCAGAGACATGATACAGGGCCTAGGCGCTTGCCTTGCATATCGCCAGCCCTGGATCAAATCCTGGGCACTGTATATAGTTGGCTGAATACTGCCAGGAGCACCTCTGCTGTGTCCCAAATCACATACACACGTCCTTCTCACGCATGTCTTTTCTCTCCTTCCCTTCTGCCCTCTCTTTCTCACTCTCTCCCTCCCGTAACAAAACTCACAGAGACAAGCAAGTTTACACACAAGGCAGTTTTATTTTTACCATCTGCAGGCACCCCATTACTTGGAGGTTTAGTGTCTGAGGACTGCCTTGTTTGAAAGAGTGGCAAACGTATTGGAACATTTTTTTTCTCACTCTGAAGAGCTTTGCTGCTCAGTGTCACCAGAAGATGATGGCACTGGACAAGGTATCTGACCACCCATCAGATGGGAGCACTTAGCACCGCTTGGAATGGTGGAGTTCTTGTAGTTTGCGGGGGGCAGCTGAAGTACCGAGCCTTGACATCCCTCCATCAACCTGAGGCAGTGATAGCAAATCAGTTGCCTATTGAAAATTAGAGTCTCCTGCCCCCATGCCTGGTTATCCTCACCTGGTCCCCTTGGAGGGGTCTGGTTGAGTTTCCCTCCCCGACCCGAACAGAGCCCCAGCAGCCGAAGACCTCCAGAACCAGTCACAGCCATTCTGAGATCACTCTCCACAGTCCATACAAGCCTCATGCATGAAGGTACCGGCAGAGGAACGCAGGCATGCGAGTCCCGGGGCTTAGATCTCAAAGCCTGCTCGGATCAGGACTGGGTCTTCTCCAACAAGATCCCCCATCTTCCAGTAGGTAGGCGTCATACCCACCAGCTGCTGCCGGCGCCAGGTGGTCCCATCAACGGCCAAGACCCAGAGATTATAAAACCCAGCTCCTGGTAGCGCACGGCCATGTGACATCTTATTATCTCATGTTTACTTTAGAGAACCCGGCAGGCAACTGAAAGTAAACTGCTCACTCGGCAGAGTCTGGCAACTTCCCGTGTCATACTCAATATGCCAAATACCAGTAAGAATGATAGGTCTCATTCTCCTAGCCCTGAAAGAGCATTGAATATGGCTCTTTTAAAATCTCAGGGCTAGGAAGAAGGAGACGTTACTGGTGCCTGCTCGAGGCAATCAACGAACAACAGGATGATCCTGATCGTGATCAAGACTGAAAATTGATCTCGGGGGTGGGTAGAAACTATCATCAGAGGCGTTTCCCCCGTTTCCCTTCGAGGGCTTTTTCGGCTTCTTCTGGCTGGGTACCTGGAGTGAAAACAGAGTGAGGCTAAGGCACTGGCCTGGGGAAGAGGGTGTGGAGAGGTGGGGAATCAGAGGCTCGATGGAAAGGATGGTGGACAAGGAGGGGGCGTGCCAGGCAAGGACAGGGCAGTAGCCTCGGGGAAGAGGAACAGATGAGGCAGCCCCATCTCACCTTAGGCCCTTGGTCTTTGGTTTGGTATATTCTGAACCTCCTGCAACTCCAGCAAGCCAATATGCACCCCTCCAAGACATGCCTGAACCTTCTGCAACTCCTCTAGACACCAGGCACCCCAGCAGGATTTCGGCAAACCTCTTGCAGCTCCTCTAGATCCGGGCACCCCAGCAGGACATGTCCGAACCTCCTGCACATCAGGAGGTGCACCCTGACCCATTACAGTACATGCCGGAAACTCCTGCATTTACTCTAGGCACCCTGAACCCATGCAGCACATGCCCAAATTTCCTGAACCTCCTGCACAACAACGTGCATCATTACAGGACATGCCTAAACTCCTGAACCCTATCAAGAAAGTCTGCAACCTGTAGGGCATGCCCAAATCTATTGCACCTCCTTCTAAACACCCTATACCCCTTCAGGACATGCCTGACTCTCATACACCATCTCCAAGACACTCTGTGCTCCTCCAGGATATTATCAACCTTCTGAATCTTCTGCTGTAAATCATGCACCCATGAAGAAACAGCCTGAAACTACTACAACTCCTCTTGATGCTATCACCCCATCAGGACATCTGCAAATGTCCTGCCGCTATTCTAGAACCGTGCAACCCATAAGGACATGCTCGAACCGCCTTCACCTTATCCAAAACACCCTGAACCCCTGCATAACATGTCCGAACTACCTAGACTTCCTCTAGACATCCTGAAGCCTTGTAGGACACCCATAAATCTCCTGAACCTCCTCTAAATACCGTACACCGCTGTTGGACATGCCCAAATATTCTGCACCTCCTGCATGAGCCCTGCAGCCCTGCAAGACATGCTCCATCCTCCTGCACATTGTCTAAGCAACCTTTCCCCCAGCAGGACATACGCAAACCTCCTTCAACTACTCTAGACACCCTGTACACCTGCAGCACATGCCTCAACCTTCTGAACCTCCTGCAAGACACCTTGCACTCCTGTTGAAGTTTCCCTAACCTTCTGCAGCTCCTGCAATACCTTATATGCCAAAAACTCGTGCACCTCCTTCAAAACACCATGCACCCCAGGAGGACATCCTTACACTCCTGAACCTACTATAGACCTCCTGCACACATGTAGGAATTACCCAAAGCTCATGCAGCTCCTCTCGAACTGTGCACTGTGTGCCCCAGAAGGACATGCCCTAACTGCCTGCACCTCCTTCAAGATACCATGCATCCTAGCAGGACATGCATGGACCTACTGCACCTCCTTCAAGACACCCTACACCCCTGTAAGGCATGCGTGGAATATCTGTACCTACTTCAGACACCCTAAATCCCTGCAGACCATACAGGAATCTCCAGAACCTCCTCCAAGACACTCGACAAACCTGGACATACCGAACCTCCTATACCTCCTCTAGACACAATTGCACCCTGCAAGATATCTGCAAATATTCTAAAATTCTTCTAGACACCCAGCACCCCATGCCTGAGCTCCTGCACGTCTTCTAGAAACTCCGCACCCTGTAGGAAATTCTGAAACTTCTACACCTCCTGCAAGACAACATTCACCCATGTAGCACACAGCTGAACCTACAGTACCACCTGCATGACACGCTGCACCTAAGGAGAACATAACCACACTCCTGAACCTACTGTAAATACCCCACACACATGCAGGACATGTCCAAACCTCCTGTATCTCCAAGACACCCTGCACCCCTGCAGAATATCCTCAAACCTCTTTCACCTATTCTAGACTCCCTAAAACCCATCAGGACATGACCAAACTCCTGCACCTCTTCTAGACACCCTGAACACCTGCAGGACATGCATAAACCTCCTGCACCTCCTCTAGACACCCTGTATACCTGTAGGACATTCCCAAAACTCCTCTACCTCCTCAGAAGTCCTTGCACCCCTGATGGACATGCATGAAACAACTGCACCTCCAGAAGACAACCTACAGTCAAGCAGGACATGCGTGAACTTTCTACACCTACTATAGACACTCAACACCCCTACGGAGAATACCAAATCTTCTTCACATCATCTAAACATCCTGTCACCCAGAAGGATATTCCCAAACGTCCTGCACCTACTCCAGACATCCGACACCCCTGAAAACATACCAGAATCTCCATAACCTCCACGAAGATACCTAACACCCCTTCAGGACATGCCCAAACATTCTGCACTGTATCTAGGCACCCTGCACTGTGGCAGGACATCAGTAAATCTTCTGCCCCTCCTCTAGACACCCTGTACCCCTGCAGGACATACCCAAACATCCTGCATAGACTCCAAGAATCCGTGCACCATTAACAGTACATGCCTGAACTTCCTGTACCTCTTCTGGACACTGCACCCCTGTAGAACATGACCAAACGTCCTGCAAATGTATAAGACAGGATACACCCCAGGACATAAACACACTCCTGAACATACTATAGATACCCTGCACACATGCAGGAGTTGCCTGAAACTTCTGCATTTCTAAGACACTTTGCACCCCTGCCGGACATCATCAAACCTCCTGCACCTGTTCTAGACACTCTGCACTCCTGTAGAAAATGCCCCAAACTCGTGCACCTCCTTCAAACCCTGCGCTCACCTGCAGTACATGCCAAACCTCATGCACCTCCTCCAAGACACTCTGAACCCCTCCACGTCATATCTGAACCTCCTGCTTCTTCTTCAAGTCACCATTTTCCTCTATAGGACATTTCTCAACCTCCTGTAGCTCCTCTAGATACCTTCACACCCGCAGAACATCCGGAAACATCCTGCACCTCGTCCAACATACACTGCACCCCTGCTGGACATCCTCAAACCTCCTTGAGCCTCCTCTACTCACCCCCAATAAACACCTCCCACAATTTCCTCCAGAGCTAACCACCCTAGCACAGGACAGCCTCAAACTTCCTCCACCACCCGCTGCACCTCCCCTCCAACACCTCCCAAAGCCTCTTGCAGACATCTTGCACCACCTCCAGAGTCCTCCCAGATTCACACCCTGTCTAGGACTCTCCAGACCTGCTCCATCCCCCCTATCTCCCTCCCAGGCCTTCAGACATCTTCCACTCCCCTCCAGGAAAAGCAGAAGGAGCCCTAGTTTTTCTTCCCAGGACTTCCTACTTATGGGGGAGTTAGAAATTTACAACACCGATTTGCAATTTTCATAAATTTATTTAGTCCACCGGAAATATTCCATTTATTTTAAAGCCCAGAAGTACATTAATAATAAAGTACACAAATAAGCAAAGTTTCAATATATGTACTGATTGTGGGTGACTAATTTTCAGGACCTGACTTCTCCCTACAATGAGGGGAACTCTGGATTCTCTTCTGTATATGGGTTTTGATGGGGACCCATTATTATCCATGACAGGAAGATGGAACGGAGTGTGTTGTACCCTTGGTGGTCTGTGCTTGCTTCCACAAGTGGATTCTGCCCAGCAGTGGCCGGGGCTGCCAAAATATTACTAGGCGCAGCCTCAGCCAGGCCACAGTCCTCGATGGCATTAACACTGCACAAAGCAGATGAGAAAGTACCATTAGGCAAGGCCTCAGCCTTGGGATTACCATTTTCCACGGCAGAAGGGACCAGAATATTGCCAGGCACTTGAGGCCCACCTTCCTCAGACAAAGTAAAGTTTTCCATGGCACTAGGCATGCCCTCCCCTGGGCCATCTACCTCCATGGAACTAAAATTGTTCAAAGCAATTGAAAAACTATCAACAATTGAATCGCAATCAAGACGACAGCTGTCCTCACTGAAAGGAACATTCTGCATGTCAGACAGGAAGGCCATGCTGCTGGACATGCCCTCCTCAGGGAGGTTGCAGTCCCCAGGAATTTGAACCTTCTGCAAGGCAGATGGGAAGGCCGAGCTATTTGACACACCCTCAACCTCAGGGACCTCCTCCGCCTCTTCCTCCTCCTCCTCATTCTCCTCCTCTTCCTCCTCCTCCTCCTCCTTCTCCTCCTTCTCCTTCTCCTCCTCAGTAACCTCATTACTCTCCAAACCAGGGATCACCTCAGCATGGCTAAGGACACCCTCAATCTCCCTGGTCAAGGCAACGATTTCTTCAGCTGATGGGAACAGAACCGTGCCCGGGGGCACCTGCCCTTGAGGCCCGGCCTCCTCATTGGAGGTGAACAGCAGTTCATTAGGCCCGGCCTGGGTGTCACAAGCACCGTCCTCACTGGAACGGCCCTTGTTCTCGGCCAAAAGGTCAGAGGGGACCCTCACGCCACTGCAGCACTGCCAGTCAGGTTTGGCAACAGGGTGAAGCCGCGGGGAGCAGCGCGTGGGCTCCATCCTCCTCCTCCTGGTCTGTGCGGCCGGGGGCCTCTCGTAGCCCTTTTGACGAATGTTGTTCATCAACTGCGGCTGATCTCGCTGGAAGTTGTAGTTCTGGTACGCCTGCGGGGAAACGTGACATGGGTTCGCACAGAAAACAGGGTGCAAGGCCCAGCTTGACCCCTTCACACACATTCCTTCCAAGTCCTGATCCACAGCCCCTTTTCTCCTGCCTCTGTGGGTCATACTATATTTACAGTATTTGCGACATTGACTAGCAATTAAATTTAAATATCAAATAGCATTATCACCTCACTATAATACAATTGAGAATATCAATTTTTGGTACCAATTTCTTAAGATATCCTTTATGGACAATTTATATTAAAAATAATATAAACACAGTTAATATGAACATGAATGGTTAATGCATCGTTTATGAATCACTGTCACTGTCCTCCTGTTGTTCATCGATTTGCTCGAGCGGGCTCAGTAACGTCTCCATTGTGAACTTGTTACTGTGTTTCGCCTATCGAACACATCACGGGGAGCTTGGCAGGCTTTTCCGTGCAGGCGAGATACTCTCGGGCAGAGCCTGGCAAGCTTTCCATGATGTATTCAATATGCCAAACACAGTAACAACAAATCTCAAAATGGAGACGTTACTGGGGCCTGCTTGATCAAATCAATGAACAATGGGAGGACAGTGCTACAGTGCTGAGATCATATGAAATGTAATTTTATGGCCGGAGAAATAGCACAGCGGGTAGGGTGTTTGCCTTGCACGCAGCCAACATGGCCCACACAAGTTCGATTCTTCCATCCCTCTCAGACAGCCCGGCAAGCTACCGTGGCTATCTCGCCCACACGGCAATTCCTGGCAAGATACCCGTGACTTATTCCATATGCCAAGCACAGTTGCCAAATACAGTAACACCCAAGTCTCACAATTGAGATTCATATTAATTAATTACTTTATAAGAATGTACATAATTGTTACTTATTACATTAAAATACTAAAAAATAGCATTAGTATCTTCACAAAATTAATTTATGGTTATGTAAATATTAATCATTAATACCTGGCTTCATTCATATACTATGTTACATTAAATTTATTCATATTTTACAACATCGGAAACTACTTAACTATAATATAAATACAGCTAAGTGATTTACTATTCATCGTGTTACATACTATTAATCTTAATGGAATTAGGGAAATATTATTTATTAATATCAAAATTGAATGCTATTGTATTTATGATATGAACGGTTCATATAAATTTGTATTACTATGTTGGGTAACATTGCTTTGTCCTTCCACAAGAAGCTTAGGTTTATCTGGTTACACCCATCATAGTGCTCCTGAAGCACTTCCACTTCCATTGTGTTTATCTGTAAACAGTCTTCCCTATGCTTTCCTTCCCACCCAGTTAATAAGCTTCCCCCTTAATCAGACTTTGTTAATTTGTAAGATCAGTTTCCCAGAAATCTATGATTTTATATGTATGAGTGAAATATTGCCTTTCTCCTCTCCTTATGC
The DNA here is from genome assembly GCF_029834395.1 of Sorex fumeus. NCBI lineage: Eukaryota > Metazoa > Chordata > Mammalia > Eulipotyphla > Soricidae > Sorex > Sorex fumeus. The sequence goes on from NW_026606260.1 coordinate 446,950, forward strand.
CTTATGAACAGTTTACTTTAAAGTAATATCCTTTTTGTATAGATACAGGAAGACCGTTAACATCATGCTTTGTAATTTAGGATTTGATTGGCCTTGAATATTATTCACTACCGGGCATCTGCTTTCTTGACTTAAGCCTCAGTTGCCCTTAGTTTTTAACATCCCAAAAGCAGGGTCCCGACGAGGGACTGAATGGACCCAAGGCAAGCGGTGACGGGGGCGGAGACGAGGGACAGAGGGGCAGAGACGAGGAGAGACAGAGAGAGACAGTAGCAGAGACAGATGAGGAGAGAATCAGAATAAACTACGACTAATACCAACCAGTCTGGCCCTCGTTCCTTCCTCTGCCTGACCATCGTCATCGACCTCTCCGGGGTGGGAGAAGGGTGAGACTACCAAACGCGGTCGGTGGGAGAGATAGAGCCACCACCTCTGTGGGTGCCGTGCCCCCTCTTTGTGTGAGATTTACACATCTGATGTCCCTTGCCGGCACGAGCCTCCAACCTGTGCACAAGTAAAGGTAAGAACAGCGTTCGGGAGAACCCCCACTCTAGAAAAGTTAGTGAAAGAACTAAGATTTTGTGGTGCGGTGAATTAAATTGCAAGCCGTACTCCCCACTATCATGGGACAAAAACAGTGCCGAGTGAAGTCCTTTCAAAATGTTTCGCACCAAAGTGAATGTGATCAGTTTTTTATTGAATTGATTAAGCATTTTGTAAAGAGAACTGGACATCGTGTTTCTCGGGACCAACTCCGGTCCTGCCTAAAAACTATTTATAAATATCATCCTTGGTTTCCAGATAAGGGTACTTTGGAGCTTAAGGTTTGGGAAAAGATTAAGAGTAATGTCTTCAAGGAATTTAAAGAAGGGGCTCAGATCCCCAGACAGTTCTGGGTAACTTGGGAAATTGTTAACTCCATTCTTAAGGCTTTGGAAGATACCTCGGAGGAGGAGGATGTTAGATATACTATGGGAGGCTTTCCTCAGGAGTTAAACAGAGAGGATTTTAAGATCATGGATGAAATTAATAAAGTTCCTACTACTGAGAGAGCCATACCTTCGGCTCCTCCCATACCCAAGCCTAGAAAGAAGCCTGATGCTCAATGCTTGACTGCTCCTATACCCAAGCCCCGAAAGCAGCTCAAGGCATTTCCAGTACAAACACGTTCTCAGAGCCAAAATCTCTCTGCCACTAATGAATTAACTTTCCCTACTGATATCACGCCAGAGAAACCTCTAATTCCACCTCCTCTGTATGAATCTACTTCTAGTATGTCAGAGGAAAGTGATGCATATGATGAGCCAGCTACCACTTCCTCAGATTTTGAGTCTGAGAGCGGCTTGGTACAGGAGGCTTCTCACAGGAGCCGCCGCTCAGCCAAGAGGCCTCCAGGCCGCTCGGGACACGCTCCCGATAGAAGCTTACAGCTGAGACCTCTCGACCGTGAGTGGTCAATCCCACCCAGACCCCATGAGCTCCATCTCTTTTTTTCCCATCCAGCTGGAGGAGAATCAGTCTCCGTCTTATGAAGGGGTAAGAATGGATTCACTCAGTAATTTCAAAAAGGCCTGTGCCTTGTACGGACCTACATCTCCGTACTGCAAGGAGTATCTTACAGGCCGGAGTAATAAGGCTCACTGGGTACCTCAAGATTTTCATGTGGTTGCTAAGACGTGCTTAAGCCCTTCTCAGTACATCCAGTGGAGGATGTGGTTCAGTGATGAGGCCAAGGCAAAACTTCAGAGCCTAGGCCATGCTGGATGAAAATTTTCGGGGATTAAATTGACTTACGAGATGTTAATAGGTGAAGGGAAATGGCATGATCCTAAAAGGCAAGTCACCTTGCCTCGTGCTGTTTTTGCTCATGTCCGTGATGCCGCCCTGTGGGCCTGGGAGAGGATTGATGCAGATGCTGAATTTAAGGGAAGCTATACAAAGATTGTTCAGGGTGCCACAGAACCATATGCAGACTTCATAGGGAGGTTGATGGAAGCCATTGAAAGACAGGTTAAGGGTAAGGAAACCCAGGAACATTTGACTAAACAATTGGCCTTTGAAAATGCTAACGAGGATTGCCAGGCCATTCTGCGTCCCATTAAGGAGAAGGAGGACATAATGAGGTACTTGAAGGCATGTCGGAATGTTGGCTCTATCAAACACCAGGCATGCATTAATGCTGCCGAGGCCTATGCCATACAGAGACAAAATCAGGGCAAATGTTTTAATTGTGGGAAATCATGCCACTTCCGTAAGGATTGCAGGGCACCTCCCAAACGTGCAACTGTGAGACCACCACCTGGACCTTGTCCAAGATGCCGTAATGGAAACCATTGGGCCAGAGATTGCCCCCTCAATCTTGGTGTAGCTGGTGACCCTAATTCGGGAAACTTGCAGTGGAGCCAGCCCCAGGCCCCGTAAAATCAGGGGACATTCCCAGCTGCAGCTCTTCTCTCCAGTGTGGAGCTTCAGAGCTCCAGTCAGTAGATTCACTGCAACCAGCCACGGCAGGGAACGCCACCTTGGATATTCCCTGCTCTGATACAGTTAGCATTTCTCCCACCCAGAGTCCCTACAGATTAAATTCTCACACAAAGGGACAAGATTTGAACCCCCAGGTAGAAAGGGAGTTTGCTTAAGTGAACCTTACAAGCAGCACATCAGGTTTTCATTGTTGTCTGGAAGACTTCCTGACAGTGCAGGGAAAGGCCTCTCCGATCCCTGACTCCGTTCCTCAAGGAGCACATCTAGAGGCTCACCGACAAGCGGTTGAGTTCAGGGAACAAGCTATCCCATATATGGGACATGCAGAGCTGAGTTCTGCACCTAACATGCATCAGGTTTTGAGCCAGGAAAAAAGTGAGAAACTTTGGAATCAAAGTGTTGTGTCTATTAGTGAATTTGAACTGGCAAACCAAGCAGAACTTTGTGAAAAAGGGCTCAGCTACCCTGAGATCCCTCAGTCAGGTCAGAGGTGGAGAAAGCCTTCTCTAGTTTCTAGTCTTGATTCCCAAGAACATCTGCCAGGAACCCAGTCTGGACAACTGCCTCTCAGGTCTTTTATCAGAACCAATGGTGAACTGCTAGTTCCAAGGAAGGTTATTCAAAGACTCAGGCTGGTACAGTTTAATTTTTGGGGAAGTGAACTTCTACTTCTAGTTCATGAGATGCCACCTCTGTGAAAACGGCTTCAGGGCCAGTGGGTACGTGGTTATTCTCCCACTCAGCCATTGCTGATTGACCCGGGAGGCACAGAGATGCCTCATTCCTGGGTGCTCACCCACTCAGCCATTACAGACGCTGAGTCTGGTGAGGGACAAAAGGCATTGTCACTAGGATACTTCTGCTTGTGTGTGTGTTTATGGTTATGAAGTGGATTATTCTTGATATCAGGAAAGAGCTTCCAATGAAGGCTATAACTTGCCACATTGGCTTTTTCACTCGCCCATGTGCCAGGACCTACTAATACCATCTCAGACTCAGTTTATGTTGTTGGTCTCTTCCCTGGTATAGTGACTAAGTTTCTAAGTACATCAATTGCAATATAGCTCAACTATTGCTTCAGCAGCAACAGGCTCTTTTACAAAAGTGCTCTGAACTTGTTTTTATTACTGATATCCGATCTCATTCTGGTCTTTCTGTACCTATGAATCGGGCATAGTTTTTTAAAAAAAAAAAGGAGGTATGTCCCATCTGACTCCTTGTCCTTGACATTGTTTTCTTTAAAAATTTTTAATTTATTTCAAGGGGAATCATATACAGCAGCTGAAAAGCATTTTCAGGAAGATGCACAGACTCAGAAAATTACTAACTTTCCCAATTTTGATTAAAATTGACAAAGACTGGGCAGCAGGGAGACACCTCATTCGAGAAAAAGGCTATATTTTTCTTTCAACAGATAACTGCACCAAGAAACTTTGGGTTCCATTGCATTTCATCAGGAACCGATTTCATCTATTTGCTTTAACTTTCAGACCTTTGCAGTCTTACAACTCTCTAAATTCCAGCTCCAAGCCATCGCCAAGCTGATTTCAAGCTGATTTCAGCTGGAATTCACAGGCAAATCAGAGAAGCCAGCATCAGAAGGCCTGCAGCAAAGGCTTCTAGCTCCTTTAACATATAATGAGATCAATTTAAGAGCATTACTTATAACCTTCTCTTACAGGTTGTGAATTGGGCAACTCCAGAACCCCATATTTTGGATTAACAATTCTTTACTTTTACCCTCTCCTTGGAATTCACAGGTGTCTCAGCTCTCAAAGGAGAAATGAATGACTTTTAATAGGAACACCTTTTAATTTTCTCTAGGATAACTGTGTCGGAGTTCCCCCCTGTCTCTTTCTCTACACACAGGCATGGAGATGTACCAAACCCCGATGGTTGAAGCCTCTGATAACTTTAAAAAAGTGTTTTTTCCAAACATAAGATAGGTTGCACATCTATGACTGCCAGTGAACCTGACCAGAGAATGACTTCATTCCCCTGCTGAAGAGCTCCTGACAGAAGTTGTGATGCTCCTGTTCCAGTGCTCCCTGCCTGATCCAGTGCTCCCCGAAGTTCATCAGATTCCTATAGCTGCTCCCCTGAGACTCATTGCTGTGACCACTACTGTTGCTGTTGCAGAAATAACTCTTCAAATTGTGATCCGGACTCTCCGTTTCTTCAAAATGTGACTAAATGACTCTGATCACCCTTGAACAGTGCAGGACTATCGGACACTTTGCAACAAGCACTGCTCTGGGTTCAGAGGTGGACTGAAGTCCTACAAATGAGACTTTTGTGTTTGTAATTGTTACTCTTTCTATTTCAAAATTTTGTGTTTTTTGTAAACAGAAAAGGGGGAGATGTTGGATAACATTGCTTTGTCCTTCCACAAGAAGCTTAGGTTTATCTGGTTACACCCATCACAGTGCTCCTGAAGCACTTCCACTTCCATTGTGTTTATCTGTAAACAGTCTTCCCTATGCTTTCCTTCCCACCCAGTTAATCAGCTTCCCCCTTAATCAGACTTGGTTAATTTGTAAGATCAGTTTCCCAGAAATCTATGATTTTATATGTATGAGTGAAATATTGCCTTTCTCCTCTCCTTATGCCTTATGAACAGTTTATTTTAAAGTAATATCCTTTTTGTATAGATACAGGAAGACCGTTAACATCATGCTTTGTAAATTAGGATTTGATTGGCCTTGGATATTATTCACACCCGGTCATGTGCTTTCTCGACTTAGCTTCAGTTGCCCTTAGTTCCTAACACCCCAAAAGCAGGGTCCCAACGAGGGACTGAATGGACCCAGGGCAAGCGGTGAGCTACCCTGGCAGCGAAATGGGCCAGGCCAAAGTGCCACGATTCTTAACTATAAGTTAAGAGTTTGATCATAGACAAATGCTATCATGATCCAAAGGTAAGGACGAGACTATGATCCTGCTGGGGGTGGGAAAGGCTATCTGGCCTGAGCACCATAGTCTGAGATTGAGATGGCCCTAGGAGAGCAATTCTATAAGTTTAAGATATTTCTTACTGTATCCATACAAAATGATTTATATTATATTCTTATATGCTTGGGCTGGAACGATAGCACAGCGGGTAGGGCGTTCATCTTACAAGCGGCCAACATGGCCGACCCGAGTTCGATTCCTCCGCCCCTCTCAGAGAGCCCGGCAAGCTACCGAGAGTATTCGATATGCCAAACACAGTAACAACAAAGTCTCCAGTTGAGACGTTACTGGGCCCGCTCGAGCAATCGACGATCAACGGGAGGGCCTTGACCTTTACCTTTACCTCTTATACGCTTGTCGGAGAAGGAGAGGAGAGGCACGCCCATGAGATTATGATCTAGGGTGGGTACTCCTGCTGAGGAAGGATCTGTCCTAGGAGCAGTCTTCCCTGAGGCTAAGATTTCTACCCCTATTGATTTCTACCCCTATTGATTGCGACCGCACCTATGTGTAATTGTATCCCAAATTCCTCTTGGAGAGAGATATAAGGAGACTGTAGATTGGGTGGGGGGGGCAGGGACAGAGGGGGCAGAGATGAGAGACAGAGGGGGCAGAGACCAGGAGAGACAGAAAGAGACAGGAGCAGAGACAGATGAGGAGAGAATCAGAATAAACTACGACTAATACCAACCAGCCTGGCCCTCATTCCTTCCTCTGCCTGACCATCGCCATCGACCTTTCCGGGGTAGGAGAAGGGTGAGACTACCGAACGCGGGCGGTGGGAGAGATAGAGCCACCACCGCTGTGGGTGTCGCGTGCCCCCCGTTTTGTGTGAGATTTACAAATTCATTTCGTCGATTGCCTCGAGCAGGTCCCAGTAATGTCTCTTTCATCCTAGCACTGAGATTATATTCAAGGCTATTTAGGAGAATGAGACCCATCATTGTTACTGGTATTTGGCTTATTTGGTACGCCACAGGGAGTTTGCCAGACTCTGCCCTGTGGGCAGGCTACATTCGATAGCCTGCAAGTTTGTCCAAAGTAGGAATGAGAGAATAAGATGTCATAAAAAAAAGTTCTGATAAGAACCCAGGCGCGCGAGCAGAAGACTGCACTATTCTCGACCGGGATCTGGATTTTATAGTCTCTGAGTCTTGGCCGCTGATGGGATTTCACGGCGCCAGGGGTCCAGGTGGTGGGTGTGAACCCCGCCTCCTGGAATTTGGAGGATCTGGGTGGAAGATGCTCGACTCCAATTCGAGTAGGCTTGGAGGTCTCGGCCCCGGAACCCGCGTGGCTTTGTCCCTCTGCAAGTACCTTCATGTGTGCGGAGAGTGGTCTCAGCAAGGTGGTGGCTGGTCCTGGAGGTCTTCGGCTGCCAGAACCGTGGTCGGGGCGGGGAGGAAAGCTCAACCCGCTCCCCTCCAAGGGGCCCCGGGAAGGAACAGCCAGGCGCAGGAGCAGAAGACTGCACTGTTCTCGTCCAGGATCTGGATTTTATAGTCTCTGAGTCTTGGCCGCTGATGGGATTACACGGCGCCAGGGGGCAGGTGGTGGGTGTGACCCGCGCCTACTGGAATTTGGAGGATCTGGGTGGAAGATACTCGACTCCAATTCGAGTAGGCTTGGAGGCCTCGGCCCCGGAACCCGTTGGCTTTGTCCGTCTGCCAGTACGTTCATGTGTGCGGAGAGTGGTCTCAGCAAGGTGGTGGCTGGTCCTGGAGGTCTTCGGCTGCCAGAACCGTGGTCGGGGCGGGGAGGAAAGCTCAACCCGCTCCCCTCCAAGGGGCCCCGGGAAGGAACAGCCAGGCGCAGGAGCAGAAGACTGCACTGTTCTCGTCCAGGATCTGGATTTTATAGTCTCTGAGTCTTGGCCGCTGATGGGATTACACGGCGCCAGGGGGCAGGTGGTGGGTGTGACCCGCGCCTACTGGAATTTGGAGGATCTGGGTGGAAGATACTCGACTCCAATTCGAGTAGGCTTGGAGGCCTCGGCCCCGGAACCCGTTGGCTTTGTCCGTCTGCCAGTACGTTCATGTGTGCGGAGAGTGGTCTCAGCAAGGTGGTGGATGGTCCTGGAGGTCGTCGGCTGCCGGAGCCCTGGTAGGGCCGGGGAGGAAAGCTCAACCCGCTCCCCTCCAAGGGGCCCTGGGAAGGAACACTCAGGAGCGGGGGCAGAAGACTGCACTGTTCTCGTCCGGGATCTGGATTTTATAGTCTCTGAGTCTTGGCCGCTGATGGGATTACACGGCGCCAGGGGGCCAGGTGGTGGGTGTGACCCGCGCCTACTGGAATTTGGAGGATCTGGGTGGAAGATGCTCGACTCCAATTCGAGTAGGCTTGGAGGCCTCGGCCCCGGAATCCGTTGGCTTTGTCCCTCTGCCAGTATCTTCATGTGTGCGGAGAGTGGTCTAAGCATGGTGGTGGCTGGTCCTGGAGTTCTTCGGCTGCCGGAGCTCTGGTGGGGGCGGGGAGGAAAGCTCAACCCGCTCCCCTGCAAGGGGACCCGGGAAGGAACATCCAGGCGTGGGGTAGAAGACTGTACTGTTCTCCTCCGGGATCTGGATTTTATAGTCTCTGAGTCTTGGCCGCTGATGGGATTACACGGCGCCAGGGGGCCAGGTGGTGGGTGTGGCCCCCGCCTACTGGAATTTGGAAGATCTGGGTGGAAGATTCTCGACTCCAATTCGAGTACGCTTGGAGGTCTCGGAACCCGCGTGTCTTTGTCCCTATGCAAGTACCTTCATGTGTGCGGAGAGTGGTCTCAGCAAGGTGGTGGCTGGTACTTGAGGTCTTTGGCTGCCGGAGACCTGGTCAGGGCGGGGAGGATAGCTCCCCTCCATGGGGCCCCGGGAAGGAACACCCAGGCGCGTGGGCAGAAGACAGCACTGTTCTCGTCCGGGATCTGGATTTTATAGTCTCCGAGTCATGGCCGCTGATAGGATTACACGGCGATAGGGGGCCAGGTGGTGGGTGTGACCCCCGCCTACTGGAATTTGGAGGATCTGGGTGGAAGATGCGCGACTCCAATTCGAGAAGGCTTGGAGGTCTCGGCCCCGGAACCCGCGTGGCGCTGTCCCTCTGCCAGTACCTTCATGTGTGTGGAGGGTGGTCTCAGCATGGTGGTGGCTGGTCCTGGAGGTCTTTGGCTGCCGGAGCCCTGGTCGGGGCGGGGAGGAAAGCTCAACCCGCTCCCTTCCAAGGGGCCCCGGGAAGGAACATCCAGGCGCAGGGGCAGAAGACTGCACTGTTCTCGTCCGGGATCTGGATTTTATAGTCTCTGAGTCTTGGCCGCTGATGGGATTACACGGCGCCAGGGGGCCAGGTGGTGGGTGTGACCCCCGCCTACAGGAATTTGGAGGATCTTGGTCGAAGAAGCTCGACTCCAATTCGAGTAGGCGTGGAGGTCTCGGCCCCGGAACCCGCGTGGCTTTGTCCCTCTGCCAGTACCTTCATGTGTGTTGTGGGTGGTCTCAGCATGGTGGTGGCTGGTCCTGGAGGTCTTTGGCTGCCGGAGCCCTGGTCGGGGCGGGGAGGAAAGCTCAACCCGCTCCCCTCCAAGGGGCCCCGAGGAGAAACACTCAGGCTCGGGTGCAGAAGACTGCACTGCTCTTGTCAGGCATCTGGCTTTTATAGTCTCTGAGTCTTGGCCGCTGATGGGATTACACGGCGCTAGGGGGCCAGGTGGTGGGTGTGACCCCCGCCTACTGGAATTTGGAGGATCAGGGTGGAAGATGCGTGACTCTAATTCAAGTGGACTTGGAGGTCTCAGCCCCGGAACTCGCGTGGCCCTGTCCCTCTGCGAGTACCTTCATGTGTGTGAAGGGTGGTCTCAGCATGGTGGTGGCTGGTCCTGGAGGTCTTTGGCTGCCGGAGCCCTGGTATGGGCGGGGAGGAAAGCTCAACCTGCTCCCCTTCAAGAGGCCCCTGGGAGGAACACCCAGGCGCGGGTGCAGAAGACTGCACTGTTCTCGTCCGGGATCTGGATTTTATAGTCTCTGAGTCTTGGCTGCTGACGGGATTACACGGAGCCAGGGGGCCAGGTGGTGGGTGTGTCCCCCGCCTACAGGAATTTGGAGGATCTGGGAGGAAGATGCTCGACTCAAATTCGAGTAGGCTTGGAGGTCTCGGCCCCGGAATCCGCGTGGCTTTGTCCCTCTGCCAGTACCTTCATGTGTGCGGAGAGTGGTCTCAGCATGGTGGTGGCTGGTCCGGGAGGTCTTTGGCTACCGGAGCCCTGGTCGGGGTGCGGATGAAAGCTCAACCCGCTCCCCTCCAAGGGGGCCCGGGAAGGAACACCCAGGCGCGGGGGCAGAAGACTGCACTGTTCTCGTCCGGGATCTGGATTTTATAGTCTCTGAGTCTTGGCCGCTGATGGGATTACACGGCGCCAGGGGGCCAGGTGGTGGGTGTGACCCCCGCCTACTGGAATTTGGAGGATCTGGGTGGAAGATGCTCGACTCCAATTCGAGAAGGCTTGGAAGTCTCGGCCCCGGAACCCGCGTGGCTTTGTCCCTCTGCCAGTACCTTCATTTGTGGGGTGAGTGGTCTCCGCATGGTGTTGGCTGGTCCTGGAGGTCTTTGGCTGCCGGAGCCCTGGTCGGGGCGGGGAGGAAAGCTCAACCCGCTCCCCTCCAAGGGGCCCCGGAAATGATCACCCAGGCGTGGGGGCAGAAGACTGCACTGTTCTCCTCCGGGATCTGGATTTTATAGTCTCTGAGTCATGGCCGCTGATAGGATTACAAGGCGCCAGGGGGCCAGGTGGTGGGTGTGACCCCCGCCTACTGGAATTTGGAGGATCTGGGTGGAATAAGCTCCATTCCAATCTGAGTAGGCTTGGAGGTCTCGGCCCCGGATCCCACGTGGCTTTGTCCCTCTGCCAGTACCTTCATGTGTGCGGAGAGTGGTCTCAGCATGGTGGTGGCTGGTCCTGGAGGTTTTCGGCTGCCGGAGTCCTGGTCGGGGCGGGGAGGAAAACTCAACCCGCTACCCTCCAAGGGGCCCCGGGAAGGAACACCCAGGCGCGGGTGCAGAAAACTGCACTGTTCTCGTCCGGGATCTGGATTTTATAGTCTCTGAGTCTTGGCCGCTGATGTGATTACACGGCGCCAGGGGGCCAGGTGGTGGGTGTGACCCCCGCCTACTGGAATTTGTAGGATCTGGGTGGAAGATGCTCGACTCCTATCTGAGTAGGCTTGGTGGTCTCGGCCCTGGAACCCGCGTGGCTTTGTCTCTCTGCCAGTACCTTCATGTGTGCGGAGATTGGTCTCAGCATGGTGATGTCTGGTCCTGGAGGTCTTCGGCTGCCGGAGCCCTGGTCGGGGCGGGGAGGAAAGCTCAACCCGCTCCCCTCCAAGGGGCCCTGGGAAGGAACTCCCAGGCGCGGGGGCAGAAGACTGCACTGTTCTCGTCCGGGATATGGATTTTATAGTCTCTGAGTCTTGGCCGTTGTTGTAGTTATATATACTATAATTTGTTATAGTATGCGATTTAATTGTAACATGAGTATAATGAAGTGATTATAATTAAGTTTGTGAATATAATTGAGTCCATTACTGTATGTTGATTTTAATTTAATATTTAATTTTAATATTAATATTATTTCATTTTTGTAGTTATTAAAAATATGATGTAAATTATTTTGAGAACTTATTTATTTATCTTTAAAACTGATAAAAAATTAAATGTATATTTTGATATATATTTTAATTAAAGTAAAGTACAAGTTAGATATGTTTTTCATAATTTCAACATTTTAGTAATTACAATAATAATCAATAAATATTATAGTACATATTAATTTTCTCTATTGCATTCATACTTTTTTTTCTTAAATTTTTATTATTGGAAACACCATGAGGTTCAGTTGTAGACTTACACATTTTTGTGTTTGGGTTTCAGTTATACAATGATCGAATAACCATCCCTCCACCAGCGCCCATTCTCCACCACCACCAGTCCCAGTATGCCTCCCATCCCCACCCCCCCATCCCGCCCTAACTCTGTGGCAGGGCATTCCCGTTTGTTATCGCTCTCCTTTTGAGTGCTGTGGTTTGCAAAAGAGACATTGAGTGGCAATCTTGTTTGGTCTATAGTCTACTCTCATCCCACATTTCCCATCCTGAGAGGAAGCTCCCAACACCCTTTATTTGGTGCTCCCTTCTCTATCTGAGCTGCCATTTACCCTAGCATGTGGGCTGTCCTCAAAGCCATGGAGTAATCCTCCTGGTACTTATCTCGGCTATTCTTGGATGTTAGTCTCCTATTTTGTTACTTTATGTTCCCCAGATGAATGCAATCTTTCTATGTCTGTCCCTCTCTTTCTGACTCATTTTGCTTAGCATGATACTTTCCATGTAGTACTACTTGTATATGAATTTCATGACTTCATCTTTTCTAACAGCTACATAGTACTCCATTGTGTAGATGTAGCGAAGTTTCTTTAACCAGTCATCTGTTCTCAGGCACTCAAGTTTTTTGCAGATTCTAGCTATTGTAAAGAGTGCTGCAATGAACAAACAAGTGTCACTTCGACTATACTTTTTTTGCCTCTCCGGGATATATTCCCAGGAGTGGTATTGCTGGGTCAATACCACTAAATTTCTAATTTCTGGGAGCTCAATTTCTAATTTTTTGAGAATCGTCCATACTGTTTCCAAAAATGGCTGAACCAGTCGGCATTCCCACCAGCAGGGAAGGAGAGTACCTTTCTTGCCACATCCGCACCAACAACGGTTGCTATTGGTCTTTGGGATGTGGGCCAGTCTATGTGGTGTGAAATGATATCTCATTGTTGTTTTGATCTGCATCTCCCTGATGATTAATGATGTAGAGCATTTTCTCATGTGCCTTTTAGCCATTTGGATTTCTCCTTTGAGAAAGTTTCTATTCATTTCGTCGCTCCATTTTTTGATGGGGTTGGATATTTTCTTCTTGTGGAGTTCAACCAGTATTTTGTATATCCTTGATATCAACCCCTTATCAGATGTGAATTCGGAGGATATCCTTCCCATTCTGTAGACTGTCTTTGTATTTTGGTCACTGTTTCTTTGGAGGTGCAGAAGCTTCTTAGTTTAAGATAGTCCCATTTGTCTATCTCTGTTTTCACTTGCTTGGCCAGTGGCGTGGCATCTTTGAAGATACCATTAGCTTCAGTGTCATGGAGGGTTCTGCCAACTTTGTCTTCAATTTACTTTATGGATTCCGGTCTGATGTTGAGGTCTTTAATCCATTTTGATCTTACTTTTGTAGTTGGTGTTAGGGACAATTCTGTGCCCAATTTTTTTGCATGTAGCTGTCCGGTTTTGCCAGCACAATTTGTTAAAGAGGCTTACCTTGCTCCACTTCACAATTATTGACCCCTTATAGAGGATTAGATGACCATATGCTTTAGGGGAGATGTCAGTGTATTCGACCCTGTTCTATTGGTCTGCAGCTATGCCTTTGTTCCAGTACCATGCTGTTTTAATTATTACTGCTTTGTAGTAGAGTTTGAAGTTAGGGAGGTTGATTGCTCCCAATTTTCCCTTTCTCAAAAATTGCTTTAGCTATTCGTGGGGGCTTATTGTTCCATATAAATTTCAGGATTGTTTGCTCCATTTCTTTGAAGAATGTCATGGGTATCCTTATAGGGATCACATTGAATTTGTACAGTGCTTTGGGAAGTATTGCCATTTTGACAATTTTAATTCTCCCGATCCATGAACAGGGGATATTTTTCCATTTCCTGGTGTCCTCTTTCATTTCCTGAAGCAGCGTCTTGTAGTTTTCTTTATACAGGTACTTTACTTCTTTTGTTAAGCTGATTACTAGGTACTTGATTTTCTGTGGCACAACTGTGACCGGGATAGTTTTCTTTATGACACTTTCTTCTCTTTCACTATTTGCGTCGGATAGCCATGGACTTTTGGGTATTGATTTTATAACCTGCAATTTTACTATACAAGTCTATTGTTTCTAGGAGTTTCTTGGTAGAGGTTTTAGGGTTTTCTAAGTATCGTATCATATCATCTGCAAATAATGAGAGCTTGATTTCTTCCTTTCCTACCTGGATGACCTTGATATTTTTTCTTGCTTAATCGCTATTGCAAGTATTCCAATACTATATTGAACAGTAGTGGAGAGAGTGGGCATCCTTGTCACATCCCTGATCTTAGGGGGAAGGCTCTCAGTTTTTTCCCATTGAGGATGATGCTTGCTGTGGGCTGTGGTAGATGGCTTTAAATATATTGAGGAAAGACCCCTCTATCCCCATTTTGGCAAGGGTTTTCATCATAAACGGGTGCTGGATCTTGTCAAATAATTTCTCTGCATCTATTAATATGATCATATGATTTTTATCTTTTCTTTTGTTGATATGATGGATTATGTTGATTGATTTTCGAGTGTTAAACCATACTTACATCCCTGGGATGAATCCCACTTGGTCATGGTGTATGATCTTTTTGATGAGTAGTTGAATTCTATTTCCTAGTATTTTGTTGAGAATCTTCGTATCCATGTTCATCAGGGATATAGGCCTGTAGATTTCTTTTCTTGTGGTGTCTTTGTTTCCTTTTGGTATTAGAGTGATATGGGCTACATAGAAACTACATAGAAAGACCCCTCAAATACACCAAATTTCAGCATAACAATGGGACAAAATCCCATAACAATAATCTCTCTCAATGTCAATGGGCTAAACGCACCAATTAAAAGACAGAGAGTGGCAGGATGGATTAGAAAATTGAACCCAACATTCTGCTGCCTGCAAGAAACGCATCTCAATAGTCAAAGCAAACACAGACTCAGAGTCAAAGGCTGGAAAACAATCCTACAGGCAAACAGCTCCCATAAAAATGCTGGGGTAGCCATCCTTATATCAGACCACATCGATTTCAGAGTGAGGAAGGTCATAAGAGACAGTGAAGGCCATTTCTTATTGATCAGAGGATCTGTACAACAGGAAGAACTTACAATAATAAATGTATATGCACCTAATGAGAGACCAGCAAAGTACTTAAAACAACTACTCATAGATTTGGAAAAAGACATCAATAGCAACACAATACTAGTGGGAGACTTCAACACTGCTTTGTCACCTCTTGATAGATCAACCAGACTCAAGCTTAGCAAGGACATACTTCATTTGAGGGAAACAATGGAAGAAAGGGACTTAGTAGATATATACAGGACACTTCATCCACAAAAAGCTGAATACACATTCTTCTCAAGCGTCCATGGAACATTCTCCAAGATAGACCACATGCTGAGCCACAAAACATGCCTCCATAAAATTAGGAAGGTAGAGATTGTATCAACAATCTTCTCAGACCATAATGTGCTGAAATTAGAAGTAAATCACACACAAAAACAGAAAACTAAATCAAACACCTGGAAATTAAACAGTGCACTATTGAACAACGAGTGGATTAGACAGGAAATCAAAGAGGAAATCAAAAGATTCCTAGAAACGAATGAAAATGAGAACACGAGTTACCAAAACTTATGGGACACAGCAAAGGCTGTGTTAAGAGGAAAGTTTATAGCTCTACAAGCATTCCTCAGGAAGGAGGAGCGAGCACACATAAGTAACCTAACCTCACAGCTTAAGAGCTTGGAGAAGGACCAAAAAAGGGAGCACAACCCGAACAGGATAAAGGAAATAATAAAACTCAGAGCAGAGATTAACGAGATGGAAACCCAAAAAACAATCCGAAAGATCAATGAAACCAAGAGCTGGTTCTTCGAGAAAATTAACAAGATCGATAAGACTCTAACAAAACTCACAAAGAAAGGGAGAGAGAAAACCCTAATAAACCGAATCAGAAATGAAAAGGGGGTCATTACAACAGAAACCACAGAAATTCAGAGGATCCTCCGGGAGTACTTTGAGAAGCTTTATGCCACGGAACATCAAAACCTCGAGGAAATGGATAAATTCCTAGACTCCTACAGACTCCCAAGGCTGAACCAAGAAGACCTGGAATACCTGAACAGACCTATCACCATCAAGGAAATTGAAATGGTAATAAAAAGTCTCCCAAAGCACAAAAGTCCTGGCCCGGATGGATTCACTAGTGAATTCTTCCAAATCTTTAAAGAGGACTTACTCCCAATGCTCTTTAAGCTTTTCCACGAAATTGAAATATCAAAAACACTTCCAAACAGTTTCTACGAAGCAAATATCACACTGATACCAAAAGCAGACAGAGATTCCACAAAGAAAGAGAATTACAGGCCGATATCCCTGATGAACACAGATGCAAAGATCCTCAACAAACTACTAGCAAATAGAATCCAACTACTCATTAAAAAGATCATACACCATGACCAAGTAGGATTCATCCCACGGATGCAAGTATGGTTTAACATTAGGAAATCAAGCAACATAATCCACCATATCAACAAAAGAAAAGATAAAAAGCATATGATCATATCAATAGATGCAGAGAAAGCATTTGATAAGATCCAGCACCCCTTTATGATGAAAACCCTAGCCAAAATGGGTATAGAGGGGACCTTCCTCAACATATTTAAAGCCATCTACCACAAGCCTACAGCAAGCATCATCCTCAATGGGGAAAAACTGAGAGCCTTCCCTCTAAGATCAGGGACGAGACAGGGATGCCCACTCTCTCCACTGCTGTTCAATATAGTACTGGAAGTACTTGCAATAGCGATTAGGCAGGAAAAAGATATTAAGGGCATTCAGGTAGGAAAGGAAGAAATCAAGCTCTCACTATTCGCAGATGATATGATACTCTACTTAGAGAACCCAATAACTTCCACCAAAAAACTCCTAGAAACAATAGACTCGTATAGTAAAGTTGCAGGTTATAAAATCAATACCCAAAAGTCCATGGCTTTCCTATACGCAAACAGTGAGAGAGAAGAAAGCAACATGAAAAAAACAATCCCATTCACAATTGTGCCCCAGAAAATCAAGTACCTAGGAATCAGCTTAACTAAGGAAGTAAAGGACCTGTACAAAGAAAACTACAAAACGCTACTTCAGGAAATAAAAGAGGACATGAGGAAATGGAAAGATATCCCCTGCTCATGGGTCGGGAGACTTAACATTGTCAAAATGGCAATACTACCGAAAGCATTGTATAAATTCAATGCAATCCCTATAAGGATACCCATGACATTCTTCAAAGAAATGGAGCAAACACTCTTGAAATTTATATGGAACAATAAGCCCCCACGAATAGCTAAAGCAATTCTTGGGAAAAAGAAAATGGGAGGAATCAACTTCCCGAACTTCAAACTGTACTACAAAGCAGTAATAATTAAAACAGCATGGTAATGGAACAAAGGCAGAACTGCAGACCAATGGAACAGGGTTGAATACACTGACATCTCTCCTCAATCATATGCTCATCTAATCTTTGATAAAGGTGCAAGTAATGTGAAGTGGAGTAAGGAAAGCCTCTTTAATAAATTGTGTTGGCATCACTGGACGGCTACATGCAAAAAAATGGGCTCAGAACTCTGCCTAACACCATGTACAAAAGTAAGATCAAAATGGATTAAAGACCTCAACATCAGACCAGAAACCATAAGGTACATTGAAGATAAAGTTGGCAAAACCCTCCATGACATTGAAGCTAATGGTATCTTCAAAGATGCCACGCCACTGTCCGAGCAAGTGAAAACAGAGATAGATAAATGGGACTATCTTAAACTAAGAAGCTTCTGCACCTCCAAAGAAACAGTGACCAAAATACAAAGACAGTCTACAGAATGGGAAAGGATATTCACCGAATACACATCTGACAAGGGGTTGATATCCAGGATATACAAAATACTGGTTAAACTCCACAAGAAGAAAACATCCAACCCCATCCAAAAATGGGGCAATGAAATGAACAGATACTTTCTCAAAGAAGAAATCCGAATGGCAAAAAAGCACATGAGAAAATGCTCTACATCATTAATCATCAGGGAGATGCAGATCAAAACCACAATGAGATACCATCTCACACCTCAGAGACTGGCCCACATTCAAAAGAACAAAAGCAACCGATGCTGGCGTGGATGTGGCGAGAAAGGGACACTCCTTCACTGTTGGTGGGAATGTCCACTGGTTCAGCCCTTCTGGAAAACAGTATGGACGATTCTCAAAAAATTAGAAATTGAGCTCCCATTTGACCCAGCAATACCACTCCTGGGAATATATCCCAGAGAGCCAAAAATGTATAGTCGAAGTGACATCTGCACTTGTTTGTTCATTGCAGCACTCTTTACAATAGCCAGAAACTGGAAGAAACCTGAATGCCCAAGAACAGATGACTGGTTAAAGAAACTTTGGTACATCTACACAATGGAGTACTATGTAGCTCTTAGAAAAGATGAAGTCATGAAATTTACATACAAGTGGTACAATATGGAAAGTATCATGCTAAGCGAAATGAGTCAGAAAGAGAGGGATAGACATAGAAAGATTGCATTCATCTGGGGGATATAAAGTAACAAAGTATGAGATTAATACCCAAGAATAGCTGAGATCAGCACCAGGAGGATTACTCCATAACTTAGAGGCCAGCCGGGTATCCTAGAGGAAAGGGCTGTTCAGATAGAGAAGGGAGCACCAAATAAAGGATGTTTGGAGGATCCTCCCAGGAGGGGAGATGCATGTCGAAAGTAGACTATGGACTGAACATGTTTGCCACTCAATGCCTCTTTTGCAGACCACAACACCCAAAAGGAGAGAGAGAACACAGGGGATTGCCCTGCCACAGAGACAGGGGGGATGGGGGGATGGGGGTGGGAGGGATATTATCCATGGTGGTGGAAAATGGGCACTGGTGGAGGGATGGGTATCTGATCATTGTATAATTGAAACCAAAGCACAAAAAATTGTAAATCTACAACTTTAAAAAAAATAAAATAAAATAAAGGGAAAAAAAAAAAGAAACTGTTTGGGGGAGTTTCTGCTTTTTCAATTTCCTGGAAAAGCTTGAGAAGGACTGGCAGTAGGTCCTCTTTAAATGTTTGGAAAAATTCGCTAGTGAAGCCATCTGGACCTGGGCTTTTATTTTGGGGGAGACTTTTGGTTACAGTTTCAATTTTCTTGATGTAAATAGTTTTATTCAGTTACTCCAGATATTCTTGATTCAGCTTTGGGAGATGATATGAATCCAGGAGTTTATCCATTTTTTCTAGGTTCTCTTGTTTCGTGGCATACAGACTTTCAAAGTATTCTCTGATGATCTTTTGAATTTCTTTGGTTTCTGTTGTGAGATCCCCCTTCTCATTTGTGATTCGATTTATTAGGGTTCCCTCTCTGTTTCTTTTTGAGTGTTGCTAGTGGTTTATCTATCTTGTTTATTTTCTCGAACAACCAGCTCTTGGTTTCATTGATCTTTCAGATTGTTTCTTTGGTTTCCATGTCATTGATTTCTGCTCAAAGTTTTATGATCTCTTTTGTTCTGCCTGATTTGGGCTCTTTCTGTTGATCCTCTTCTAAGGCCTTTTCTAAGCTGTGAAGTCAAGTTATTTATGTGCATCCTTTCTTCCGTCCTGAGAAATGCTTGCAGAGCTATAAATTTTTCCCTTAATACGGCTTTCGCTGCATCCCAGAAGTTCTGGTAGCTCGTGTCTTCATTCTCATTTGTTTCCTGGTATCTTTTGATTTTATCCTTGACTTCGTTCCTGACCCACTCGATGTTCAGCATTGAGTTGTTTATTTTCCAGGTGTTTGATTTGGTTCTCATTGTCTGTGTGTGATTCACTTCTATCCTCAGTGAATCATAGTCTGAAAAGATGGTTGAAACTATCTTCCTGATTCTACTGAGGTATGTTTTGTGGCCTAGAACATGGTCTATTTTGGAAAATGTTCCGTGAGCACTGGAGAAGAATGTGTATTCTTTCTTTTGGGGGGTGTAAAGCTCTGTATAGGCCTTTAGGCACTTTCTGTTCTATTTCTTCTTTCAAAGCCTATGTTTCCTTGTTGAGTTTCGTTCTTGTTGATCTATCCAGAGGTGATAAGGCAATGTTGATGTCTCCGGCTACTATTGTGTTGGTAGCAATGTCCTCCTTAAAATTTGTTAGTAGTTGTTTTAAATACTTAGCTGTTCCCTCATTAGGTGCGTATACATTTAAGAGTGTGATTTCATTCGTTCTATCCCTTGATGAATAGAAAATAGCCTTTATTGTCCCTTCTAATCTTTTTCAACCTGAAATTGATGTTGTCAGATACTAGTATGGGCACCTCAGCTTTTGTGAGGGAGCTGTTTGCTTGAAGGATTGTTTTCCATCCTTTGACTCTGAGTCTGTGTTTGCTCTGACTGTTGAGATCAGTTTCTTGTAGGCAGCAGAATGTTGGGTTCTGTTTCTGCATCCATTTTGCTACTCTGTGTCTCTTAATTGGTGAATTTAGACCATTGACATTGAGAGATATAATTGTTATGGGGTTTTGTGTCATCTTTCTGTAAGGGTCTATTGTGGTTGTAGGGTTTGTCTTTTCTTATAGTAGCCCCTTTAGCCCTTGTTTTAGGTTTGGTTTTGAGTCTATGAAGTTCCTGAGCTGCTGTTTATCTAGAAAATAGTGTACCTTCCTTTGAGTTTGAGCGAGAGTTTAGCTGGATAGAGTACTCTTGGTGAAGCATTCATTTCAGTGAGTGTTTTCACTATATCACACCATTGCTTTCGTGCTTGGAGGGTTTCCTCTGATAGGTCTGCTGTGAATCTAAGGGGTGCTCCTTTGTATGTGATTTCCTTCTTTGACCTTGCTGCTTGCAGTGTTGTGTCTCTATCGGCGGCATCCATCATTCTAACTATTATATGTCTTGGAGTGTTTTTGTTTGGGTCTCTTTTAGCTGGCACCCTTCGGGGTCCTTGAATCTGAATGGCTGCAATGTGGAGCTCTGGGAATTTTTCAGCGATGCTTAGTTTAACTGTTGCTTTTTCATTGGGATTTTATCACTGAGATTCTGGTAGTCCAATGATTCTAATGTTGTTCCTCTTGGAATCTTCTCCTAGGACCCTGATTCTCTCTAGAGCTTTTGTGAGGTCCCTTGCCATTGTTTGTTTTTGCCGGTTGGCTTGGTGCAGCTGATCTTCCAGCTCACTGATTCTTTCCTCAGCTGTGGTCATTCTACTTTTGAGGGAACAGACTGAATTTTTATTTCATCTATGGACTCTTTGATTTGTGATATTTCTGTGCTTAACTTTCCAATTTCTGCTCTCATTTCTTCCTGTATTTTCTCAAATGTGCAATCCATTGTTTCTCTCATGTCCTCTTTCACTTGACTGGCTATCTGTCTGACTGTTTCATTGAGTTCATTGAACATCTTCATGACTTCATATCTGAATTCTTTCTCAGAGAGGTCCCTTAGTTGAGTAGAACCTACCGAGGCTTCTGGACTCTTTTCATTATCCTCTGCATATGGTGGGCATTTGCATTGTTTCTTCATGTTGGTGTGTAGGAATAGGAACTGTAGTGTCACACTAGATGTCTTGGTATAGTAAAATAACTGTGACTGCGTGAGTGGCCGCCCGCCTAAAATTAAGCCACGCCCACTTCTACCAAAGCCACGAACTTCTGAAAAGGCCACACTCCCACGTAACCAGGTTTGTGTGAGGGGTGAAGGCTGGGTTGGGGAGGAGATTGGCGGAGCAGTATTGGTGGTGGTCGAGGAGGAAGGGGCTCAGGTCTGCTTTTGTTCCAGGGTCCAAGAGGACGCCTGGGCATTTGCAGGGTGAAAGCCAAGTCCCGGATTCAAATGCTGGCGGGTGGACTGACCTGGATAGGGAGGAGACCGGCGGAGCAACGTTCAGGGCAGGCAAGAAAGAAGGGGCAGACGTCCGCTTTTGTTCCAGGGTCCGAGAGGACGCCTTGGCCTTTGCAGGGTGGAAGGCAAGTCCCGGATACATTCATACATTTATTATCTGCAATTTAAATGCTAATCATTAGTTGATTTTATAAATCAACAAATAATAAATCATTTAATTTTATTTGTATGCAGGAAAATGTGATTTCATTGTGTTATTAATTGTATAGTAATACAAATTTATATGAACTGTTTATATCAATATGAATACAACAGCATTCAATTTAGGTATTAAAAACAAATAAAATTTCCCCTAATTCCATTGTTATTAATTGAATGTAATGCACTGAATAGTAAATCACGTGATTGTATTTATATTACACCTAAGTAAAGTTTCAGATGTTGTAAAATATAAACAAATATAATGTATCATAGAATATGAATGAAACAAGTTATTAATGATTTATATTAACACTACCATGAATTAATTTTGTTAAGATATTAATCCTATTGTGTAGTATCTTTATGTAATAAGTAATAATTATGTACATCAATATAAACTAATTTATATTAATGTAACTATTAATTGTTAAATGTATTCATGTTTAATAGGTATTTAATACATATTTAATATTATTTCTTATTTATTAAAATGTAAGTATAGCTCAATAATTTTATATTTTTATATAATGTATATACATTTCAATGATATATAATATAATTTTTATATTAAAGTAAAATAATTCATGTTTATAAACATATTTAATATCAAGTCTTATTAAATTAATTGTTAAATTAGTTAAATATTTAAATAGTTAAATATTATTTAACTAAATAATTTATTCAATTAATGTAAATTGATTTTAATATATTTTATTTTAATATTTATATTATTCACACTTGTCTTTATTACGAATGTGATGAAAATTATGTTGATAACTTATTAATTAATCTTTTTATCAGATCAAAATTAAAATATGTTTTGGTATATATTTGGGATTAAAATAAAATATATGTTTGATATATTTTGGAAAATTTTAATATTTTAATAAATGCAATTATAAACAATTAATATTATTTACATTATGTATTAATTTATTCTATTACATTCATGCCTCGGGCTGGAGCGATAGCACAGCGGGTATGGTGTTTGCCTTACAAGCGGCCAACATGGCCGACCTGAGTTCGATTCCTCCGCCCCTCTCGGAGAGCCCGGCAAGCTACTGAGAGTATTCGATATGCCAGACACAGTAACAACAAAGTCTCCAATGGAGACGTTACTGGGCCTGCTCGAGCAAAATCGACGATCAACGGGAGGGCCTTTACCTTTACATTTACCTTACATTCATACTTTTATTATAGTTAGTTTAATTGCTAAACAATAGTTGATTTTATAAAACAGTAAATAATAAATAATTCAATATATTTATAAGCATTTAAATGTAATTTAATTGTGTTATTTATAGTATAGGGCTGGAGTGATAGCAGAGCGGTAGGGCGTTTGCCTTACAAGTGGCCAACATGGCCAACACGTTCGATTCCTCCACCCCTCTCGGAGAGCCTAGCTACCGAGAGTATCTCATCCGCATGGCAGACAGTGCCTGGCAAGCTACCCGTGACGTATTCAATATGCTAAACACAGTAACAACAAGTCTCACGATGGAGACGTTACTGGGCCCGCTCAAACAAATCAATGAACAACAGGAGGACCATGGACCATGATTTAGAGTATAGTAATGTGTAAATCTCACACAAAACGGGGGGCACGCGACACCCACAGCGGTGGTGGCTCTATCTCTCCCACCGCCCGCGTTCGGTAGTCTCACCCTTCTCCCACCCCAGAGAGGTCGATGGCGATGGTCAGGCGGAGAAAGGAACGAGGGCCAGGCTGGTTGGTATTAGTCGTAGTTTATTCTGATTCTCTCCTCATCTGTCTCTGCTCCTGTCTCTCTCTGTCTCTCCTCATCTCTGCCCCTCTGTCCCTCGTCCCTCGTTTACATTACCATAAATTAATTTTGTGAAGATATTAATGCTATTTTTTAGTATTTTAATGTAATAAGTAACAATTATGTACATTATTATAAAGTAATTAATTAATATGAATCTCCATTGTGAGACTTGGGTGTTACTGTGTTTGGCAACTGTGCTTGGCATATGGAATAAGTCAAGGGTAGCTAGCCAGGAATTGCCACGTGGGCGAGATACTCTCGGTAGCTTGCCGGGCAGTCTGAGAGGGATGGAAGAATCGAACGTGGGTGGGCCATGTTGGCTGCGTGCAAGGCAAACACCCTACCCGCTGTGCTATCTCTCCGGCCATAAAATTACATTTCATATGATCTCAGCACTGTAGCACTGTCCTCCCATTGTTCATTGATTTGATCAAGCAGGCCCCAGTAACGTCTCCATTTTGAGATTTGTTGTTACTGTGTTTGGCATATTGAATACATCACGGAAAGCTTGCCAGGCTCTGCCCGAGAGTATCTCGCCTGCACGGAAAAGCCTGCCAAGCTCCCCGTGATGTGTTCGATAGGCGAAATACAGTAACAAGTTCACAATGGAGACGTTACTGAGCCCGCTCGAGCAAATCGATGAACAACAGGAGGACAGTGACAGTGATTCAAAAACGATGCATTAACCATTCATGTTCATAATAACTGTGTTTATATTATTTTTAATATAAATTGTCTATAAAAGATATATTAAGAAATTGGCATCGAAAATTGATATTGTCGCTTGCATTATAGTGAGGTGATAATGCTATTTGATATTTAAATTTAATTGCTAGTCAATGTCGCAAATACTGTAAATATAGCATGACACCACAGAGACAGGAGAAAAGGGGCTGTGGATCAGGACTTGGAAGGAATGTGTGTGAAGGGGTCAAGCTGGGCCTTGCACCCTGTTTTGTGTGCGATCCCATGTCACGTTTCCCCGCAGGCGTACCGGAACTACAACTTCCAGCGGGATCAGCCGCAGTTAATGAACAACATCCTTTGCAAGGGCCAAAAGAGGCCCCCGGCCGCCCAGACCAGGAGGAGGAGGATGGAGCCCACGCGCTGCTCCCCGCGGCTTCACCCTGTTGCCAAACCTGACTGGCAGTGCTGCAGTGGCGTGAGGGTCCCCTCTGACCTTTTGGCCGAGAACAAGGGACGTTCCAGAGAGGATGGTGCTTGTGACACCCAGGCCGGGCCTAACGAACTGCTGTTCACCTCCAATGAGGAGGCCCGGCCTCAAGGGCAGGTGCCCCCGGGCACTGTTCTGTTTCCATCAGCTGAGGAAAACGTTGCCTTAACCAGAGAGATTGAGGGTGTCCTTAGCCATGCTGAGGCGATCCCTGGTTTGGAGAGTAAAGAGGTTACTGAGGAGGAGGACGAGGAGGAGGAGGAGGACAACGACGACGAGGAGGAGAATGAGGAGGAGGAGGAAGAGGAGGAGGAGGTCCCTGAGGATGAGGGTGTGTCAAATAGCTCCGCCTTCCAATCTGCCTTGCAGAAGGTTCAATTTCCTGGGGACTGCAACCCCCCTGAGGAGGGCGTGTCCAGCAGCTTGGCCTTCCTGTCTGCCATGCAGAATGTTCCTTTCACTGAGGACAGCTGTCCTCTTCATTGTGATTCAATTGTTGATATTTTTTCAATTGCTTTGAACAATTTTGGTTCCATGGAGGTAGATGGCCCAGGGGAGGGCATGCCTAGTGCCATGGAAAAATTTACT
The DNA here is from genome assembly GCF_029834395.1 of Sorex fumeus. NCBI lineage: Eukaryota > Metazoa > Chordata > Mammalia > Eulipotyphla > Soricidae > Sorex > Sorex fumeus. Next base: position 471,855 of record NW_026606260.1, read on the forward strand.
TTGTCTGAGGAAGGTGGGCCTCAAGTGACTGGCAATATTCTGGTCCCTTCTGCCGTGGAAAATGGTAATCCCACGGATGAGGCCATGCCTAATGGTACTTTTTCATCTGCTTTGTGCAGTGTTAATGCCATCGAGGAATGTGGCCCAGCTGAGGCTGCGCCTAGTAATATTTTGGCAGCCCCGGCCACTGCTGGGCAGAATCCGCTTGTGGAAGCAAGCACAGACCACCAAGGGTACAACACACTCCGTTCCATCTTCCTGTCATGGATAACAATGGGTCCCCATCAGAACCCATATGCAGAAGAGAATCCAGAGTCCCCCTCATTGTAAGGAGAAGCCAGGTCCTGAAAATTAGTCACCCACAATCAGTACATATATTGAAACTTTGCTTATTTATGTACTTTATTATTAATGTACTTCTGGGCTTTAAAATAAATGGAATATTTCCGGTGGACTAAATAAATTTATGAAAATTGCAAATCGGTGTTGTAAATTTCTAACTCCCCCATAAGTAGGAAGTCCTGGGAAGAAAAAATTGGGCTTCTTCTGCTTTTCGTGGAGGGGAATGGAAGATGTCTGGAGGTCTGGGAGGGTGATAAGGGGGATGGAGCTGGTCTGGAGGGTCCTGGACAGGGTGTGAGTCTGGGAGGATTCTGGAGGTGGTGCAAGATGTCTCCAAGAGGCTTTGGGAGGTGTTGGAGGGGAGGTGAAGCAGGTGGTGGAGGAAGTTTGAGGGTTTCCTGTGCTAGGGTGGTTAGCTCCGGAGGAAATTGTGGGTGGTGTTTATTGGGGGTGAGTAGAGGAGGCTCAAGGAGGTTTGAGGATGTCCAGCAGGGGTGCAGTGTATGTTGGACGAGGTGCAGGATGATTCCGGATGTTCTGCGGATGCGAAGGTTTCTAGAGGAGCTACAGGAGGTTGAGAAATGTCCTACAGAGGAAAACGGTGACTTGAATAAGATGCAGGAGGTTCAGTTATGACCTGGAGGGGTTCAGAGTGTCTTGGAGGAGGTGCATGAGGTTTGGCATGCACTGCAGGTGAGCGCAGGGTTTGAAGGAGGTGCACTAGTTTCGGGCATTTTCTATAGGAGTGCAGAGTTTCTAGAACAGGTGAAGGAGGTTTGATGATGTCCGGAAGGGGTCCAAAGTGTCTTAGAAATGTATAAGTTTCGGGCAAGTCCTGCATGTGTGCAGGGTATCTATAGTATGTTCAGGAGTGTGTTTATGTCCTGGGGTGTATCCTGTCTTGTACATTTGCAGGATGTTTGGTCATGTTCTACAGGGGTGCAGTGTCCAGAAGAGGTACAGGAAGTTCAGGCATGTACTGTTAATGGTGCACAGATTCTTGAAGGATATGCAGGATGTTTGGGTATGTCCTGCAGGGGTACAGGGTGTCTAGAGGAGGGGCAGAAGATTTACTGATGTCCTGCCACAGTGCAGGGTGCCTAGATACAGTGCAGAAGGTTTGGGCATGTCCTGAAGGGATGTTAGGTATCTTGGTGGAGGTTCTGGAGATTCTGGTATGTTTTTCAGGGGTGTAGGATGTCTGGAGTAGGTGCAGGACGTTTGTTTATATCCTTCTGGGTGACAGGGTGTTTAGACGATGTGAAGAAGATTTGTTATTCTCTGCAGGGGTGTCGAGTGTCTATAGTAGGTGTAGAAGGTTCAGGCATGTCCTGCTTGACTGTAGGTTGTCTTCCGGAGGTGCAGTTGTTTCATGCATGTCCATCAGGGGTGCAAGGTCTTCTGAGGAGGTAGAGGAGTTTTGGGATTGTCCTACAGGCGTACAGGGTGTCTAGAGGAGGTGCAGGAGTTTGGCCGTGTCCTGATGGGTTTTAGGGAGTCTAGAATAGGTAAAGGAGGTTTGAGGTTATTCTGCAGGGTTGCAGGGTGTCTTGGAGGTACAGGAGGTTTGGGCATGTCCTGCATGTGTGTGGGGTATTTACAGTAGGTTCGGGAGTGTGGTTATGTCCTCCTTAGGTGCAGCGTGTCATTCAGGTGGTACACTAGGTTCAGCTGTGTGCTACAGGGGTGAATGTTGTCTTGCAGGAGGTGTAGAAGGTTCAGAATTTCCTACAGGGTGCGGAGTTTCTAGAAGACGTGCAGGAGCTCAGGCATGGGGTGCTGGGTGTCTATAAGAATTGTAGAAGATTTGCAGATATCTTGCAGGGTGCAATTGTGTCTAGAGGAGGTATAGGAGGTTCGGTATGTCCAGAAGGTTTGTTGGGTGTCTTGGAGGAGGTTCTGGAGATTCCTGTATGCTCTGCAGGGGATTAGGGTGTCTGAAGTAGGTGCAGATATTTCACGCATGCCTTACAGGGGTGTAGTGTGTCTTGAAGGAGGTGCAGTAGGTCCATGCATGTCCTGCTAGGATTTATGGTGTCTTGAAGGAGGTGCAGGCAATTAGGGCATGTCCTTCTGGGGTACACAGTGCACAGTTTGAGAGGAGCTGCAGGAGCTTTGGGTAATTCCTACATGTGTGCAGGGTGTCTATAGTAGGTTCAGGAGTGTAACGATGTCCTCCTGGGGTTCATGGTGTTTTGAAGGAGGTGCACGAGTTTTTGGCATATAGAGTGTTGCAGGAGCTGCAGAAGGTTAGGGAATCTTCAAAAGGAGTGCAAGGTGTCTTGCAGGAGGTTCAGAAGTTTGAGGCATGTGCTGCAGGTGTACAGGGTGTCTAGAGTAGTTGAAGGAGTTTTGCATATGTCCTGCTGGGCGAAAGGTTGCTTAGAAAATGTGCAGGAGGATGGAGTATGTCTTGAGGGCTGCAGGGCTCATGTCGGAGGTGCAGAAGATTTGGGCATGTCCATCAGCGATGTACGGTATTTAGAGGAGGTGCAGGAGATTTCTGGGTGTCCTACAAGGCTGCAGGATGTCTAGAGGAGGTGTAGGTAGTTCAGACATGTTCTGCAGGGGTTCAGGGTGTTTTGGATGAGGTGAAGGTGGTTCGAAAATGTCCTTCTGGGGTGCAAGGTTCTAGAATAGCGGCAGGACATTTGCAGATGTCCTGATGGGGTGCATAGCATCAAGAGAAGTTGTAGTAGTTTGTAGATTGTCCTTCATGGGTGCATGATTTATAGCAGAAGATTAAGAAGGTTGAAAATATCTTGGAGGAGCACAGAATGTCTTGGAGATGGTGTGTGAGAGTCAGGCATTTCCTGCAGGTGTATAGGGTGTTTAGAAGGAGGTGCAATAGATTTGGGCATGCCCTACAGGTTGCAGACTTTCTCAATAGGGTTCAGGAGTTTAGGCATGTCCTGTAATGGTGCACGTTGTTTTTCAGGAGGTTCAGGACGTTTGGGCATGCGCTGCATGGGTTCAGGGTGCCTAGACTAAATGCAGGAGTTTCCAGCATGTACTGTAACGGGTCACGGTGCAAATGCTGAAGTGCAGGAGGTTCGGACTTGTCCTGCTGGGGTGCCCGGATCTAGAGGAGCTGCAATAAGTTTGCGGAAGTCCTACTGGGGTGCCTGGTATCTAGAGGAGTTGCAGAAGTTTCAGGCATGTCTTGGAGGGGTTCATGTTGGCTTGCTGGCGGTGCAGGAGGTTCAGAATATACCAAACCAAAGACCAAAGGCCCAAGGTGAGATGGGGCTGCCTGAGCTGTTGCCTGGCAGGCCCCCTCCTTGTTCACCATCCTTTCCATCGAGCCTCTGATTCCCCACCTATCCACACCCTCTTCCCCAGTCCAGTGCCTTAGCCTCACTCTGTTTTCACTCCAGGTACCCAGCCAGAAGAAGCCGAAAAAGCCCTTGAAGGGAAACGCGGGAAACACCTCTGATGATAGTTTCTACCCACCCCCGAGTTCAATTTTCAGTCTTGATCACGATCAGGATCATCCTGTTGTTCGTTGATTGCCTCGAACAGGCACCAGTCACGTCTCCTTCTTCCTAGCCCTGAGATTTTAAAAGAGCCATATTCAATGCTCTTTCAGGGCTAGGAGAATGAGACCTATCATTCTTACTGGTATTTGGCATATTGAGTATGACACGGGAAGTTGCCAGACTCTGCCGAGTGAGCAGTTTACTTTCAGTTGCCTGCCGGGTTCTCTAAAGTAAACATGAGATAATAAGATGTCACATGGCCGTACGCTACCAGGAGCTGGGTTTTATAATCTCTGGGTCTTGGCCGTTGATGGGACCACCTGGCGCCGGCAGCAGCTGGTGGGTATGACGCCTACCTACTGGAAGATGGGGGATCTTGTTGGAGAAGACCCAGTCCTGATCCGAGCAGGCTTTGAGATCTAAGCCCCGGGACTCGCATGCCTGCGTTCCTCTGCCGGTACCTTCATGCATGAGGCTTGTATGGACTGTGGAGAGTGATCTCAGAATGGCTGTGACTGGTTCTGGAGGTCTTCGGCTGCTGGGGCTCTGTTCGGGTCGGGGAGGGAAACTCAACCAGACCCCTCCAAGGGGACCAGGTGAGGATAACCAGGCATGGGGGCAGGAGACTCTAATTTTCAATAGGCAACTGATTTGCTATCACTGCCTCAGGTTGATGGAGGGATGTCAAGGCTCGGTACTTCAGCTGCCCCCCGCAAACTACAAGAACTCCACCATTCCAAGCGGTGCTAATTGCTCCCATCTGATGGGTGGTCAGATACCTTGTCCAGTGCCATCATCTTCAGGTGACACTGAGCAGCAAAGCTCTTCAGAGTGAGAACAAAAATGTTCCAATACGTTTGCCACTCTGATTTCTACCCTTTCAAAGAAGGCAGTCCTCAGACACTAAACCTCCAAGTAATGGGGTGCCTGCAGATGGTAAAAATAAAGCTCCCTTGTGTGTAAACTTGTTTGTCTCTGTGAGTTTTGATATGGGAGGGAGAGAGTGAGGAAAAGAGAGAGGGCAGAAGGGAAGGAGAGAAAAGACTGTGTGAGAAGGAGGTGTGTATATGGTTTGGGACACAGCAGAGGTGCTCCTGGCAGTATTCAGCCAACTATATTCAATGCCCGGGATTTGAACCAGGGCTGGCGATATGCAACGCAAGCGCCTAGGCCCTGTATCATGTCTCTGGCCCTAACCACGTTTTCATAGTTTACTTGACAACCATAGATACTTTTTAAAAAAAATTTTATTGAATCACCATGAGATAGTTACAAGCTTTCATGTCTGGGTTATAATCACACAATTTTCAAACATCCATCCTTCCACCAGTGCAAATACCCACCCTTTCCACCCACCCCCTGCCTCCATTTCATTTCATTTCATTTCATCATCCTGTTAATCGTCGATTGCCTCGAGCAGGCCCCAGTAACGTCTCTTTCATCCTAGCCCTGAGATTATATTCACGGCTCTTTAGGAGAATGAGACCCATCATTGTTACTGGTATTTGGCATATTTGGTAGGCCACGGGGAGTTTGCCAGACTCTGCCCTGTGGGCAGGCTACATTCGGATAGCCTGCAAGTTTGTCCAAAGTAGGAATGAGGAAATAAGATGTCGCACGGCCGCGAATGCGGCCGCGTGGTTCCGGGATCTGGATTTTATAGTCTCTGAGTCTTGGCCGCTGATGGGATTACACGGCGCCAGGGGGCCAGGTGGTGGGTGTGACCCCCGCCTACTGGAATTTGGAGGATCTGGGTGGAAGATGCTCGACTCCAATTCGAGTAGGCTTGGAGGTCTCGGCCCCGGAACCCGCGTGGCTTTGTCCCTCTGCCATTACCTTCATGTGTGCGGAGAGTGGTCTCAGCATGGTGGTGGCTGGTCCTGGAGGTCTTCGGCTGCCGTAGCCCTGGTCGGGGCGGGGAGGAAAGCTCAACCCGCTCCCCTCCAAGGGACTCCGGGAAGGAACACCCAGGCGCGGGGGCAGAGACTGCACTGCTCTCGTCCGGGATCTGGATTTTATAGTCTCTGAGTCTTGGCCGCTGATGGGATTACACGGCGCCAGGGGGCCAAGTGGTGGGTGTGACCCCCGCCTACTTGAATTTGGAGGATCTGGGTGGAAGATGCTCGACTCCAATTCGAGTAGGCTTGGAGGTCTCGGCCCCGGAACCCGCGTGGCTTTGTCCCTCTGCCAGTACCTTCATGTGTGCAGAGAGTGGTCTCAGCATGGTGGTGGCTGGTCCTGGAGGTCTTCGGCTGCCGTAGCCCTGGTCGGGGCGGGGAGGAAAGCTCAAACCGCTCCCCTCCAAGGGACTCCGGGAAGGAACACCCAGGCGCGGGGGCAGAGACTGCACTGCTCTCGTCCGGGATCTGGATTTTATAGTCTCTGAGTCTTGGCCGCTGATGGGATTACACGGCGCCAGGGGGCCAGGTGGTGGGTGTGACCCCCGCCTACTGGAATTTGGAGGATCTGGGTGGAAGATGCTCGACTCCAATTCGAGTAGGCTTGGAGGTCTCGGCCCCGGAACCCGCGTGGCTTTGTCCCTCTGCCAGTACCTTCATGTGTGCGGAGAGTGGTCTCAGCATGGTGGTGGCTGGTCCTGGAGGTCTTCGGTTGCCGTAGCCCTGGTCGGGGCGGGGAGGAAATCTCAAACCGCTCCCCTCCAAGGGACTCCGTGAAGGAACACCCAGGCGCGGGGGCAGAGACTGCACTGCTCTCGTCCGGGATCTGGATTTTATAGTCTCTGAGTCTTGGCCGCTGATGGGATTACACGGCGCCAGGGGGCCAGGTGGTGGGTGTGACCCCCGCCTACTGGAATTTGGAGGATCTGGGTGGAAGATGCTCGACTCCAATTCGAGTAGGCTTGGAGGTCTCGGCCCCGGAACCCGCGTGGCTTTGTCCCTCTGCCAGTACCTTCATGTGTGCGGAGAGTGGTCTCAGCATGGTGGTGGCTGGTCCTGGAGGTCTTCGGCTACCGTAGCCCTGGTCGGGGCGGGGAGGAAAGCTCAACCCCCTCCCCTCCAAGGGACTCCGGGAAGGAACACCCAGGCGCGGGGGCAGAGACTGAGAAACGGCTACGACATCCAAGGAAGGCAGCAGGCGCGCAAATTACCCACTCCCGACCCGGGGAGGTAGTGACGAAAAATAACAATACAGGACTCTTTCGAGGCCCTGTAATTGGAATGAGTCCACTTTAAATCCTTTAACGAGGATCTATTGGAGGGCAAGTCTGGTGCCAGCAGCCGTGGTAATTCCAGCTGCCTCCATGGCAGACAATATTCCCCATATTCTCTCTCTACTTTGATATGGCTAGTACTGTTGAGGCGGAAGTATAGGGGAGAAAGAGCAGTAGGTAATCTAACAGAACTGGTCATTTTCTAAATTGCCTGCATGAAGAGTAGCCAAAGATATATATATATATATATATATATATATATATATATATATATGAGTGGAGATAGCTATAGCATACAAAAAGAGGCATGGATTTGTGTGCCTGTATAAATTCTTTTTAAACACGGTCTAAACTTTTTAAATTGGCTTTAAAATTGAATCACAAACTTGTTCATGATTGGGCTTCAGTCATACAATGTTCCACCACCCACCCCTTCACCAGTGAACATTTCCCACCATAAATGTCCCCAGTTTCCCTCCCTCCTCCACCCACCAGCCTGCCTCAATGGTAGACACTTCTCCCCTAACTTTCCCACACCCCGACACTCCTCTCGCCTCACCTTCCCCCTCCCCGCCACTCCTCCCCTCTCCTCTCCTCTCCTCTCCTCTCCTCTCCTCTCCTCTCCTCTCCACTCCTCTCCTCTCCTCTCCTCTCTGCTTTTCTCCTCTCCTCCTGTGCATTATGGCTTACAATACAGGTACTTAAAAGTTATCAAGTACAACCCTTTATCTCCTTTCAGCACTCAGTTCTTATCCAGAATCATCCTTTCCAACTATCATTATCATAGTGATCATTTCTCTATCCTAACTGCACGCCACACCGACACTTATGGCAGGCTTCTTACACTGGACCGTCCTCCCAACTCATTTCTACTCTCCTTGAGAATTAATCTCAGATTATGTTTTTCATATCCCACAAATGAGTGGAATCATTCTCTGTCCGTCCCTCTCTTTCAGATTAACTTCATTCAGCATGATACTCTGTATGTTCAGCCATTTATAAAGGAATTTCATCACCTCATTTTTCCTAAAAGCTGCGTGGTATTCCATTGTGTAAATGCACCATTGTTTCTTTGACCAGTCCTTGGGCACTCAGTTTGTTTCCAGATTCTGGCTGTTACACATGAACTTAGACATGAAGATGGACTTTCTGCAGCATGTTTTCGGGCCCCCGGAATATATCCCAAGAATTGGTGTTGCTGGGTCGTATGGAAGCTCAATTTCTAGTTTTTTGAGGACTGCCCATATTGTTTTCCAAAATGACCGGCCCAGGTGGCGTTCTCATCAACAGTGAAGGAGAGTCCCATTCTCCGTGCATCTGCACCAGCATTGGTTGCTCTTATTCTTTTCCATGTGAGTCAGTCTCTGTGGTGTGAGATGATATCTAATTCTTGTTTTGATATGCATCTCCCTGGTGATACATGATGCAGAGCATTTTTGCATGTGCCTTTTGGTCATTTGTATTTCTTCTTTGAGAAAGTTTCTGTTCCTTGAGGAAATCTCTATTGCAAATGTGTAACGGTTCAAGTCTCCTGCTGTTTTCTCCCTTCCTTCTTTCTTTCACCCTAACAGGTTCGGTTCCTGGAAGCATTTCCAATTATTTCTTCATACAAATCTTTGTGTACTTTACCTAAACACAGTCAATCTTTAAACACACCAATTCTATGTCCCATAAATACTTCTGGGTAAAAGTAAAAGTAAAGGCCCTCCCGTTGATCTTCGATTTGCACGAGCAGGCCCAGTAACGTCTCCATTGGAGACTTTGTTGTTACTGTGTTTGGCATATCAAATACATCACGGGTGGCTTGCCAGGCTCTGCCGTGTGGGCGAGATACTCTCGGTAGCTTGCCAGGCTCTCCGAGAGGGTCGGAGGAATCAAACTCGGGTCGGCCACGTTGGCTGCATGCAAGGCAAACGCCTAACTGCTGTGCTATCGCTGGGTATTTCCTCAGAAATAAGTATGGCCGGGGCTGGAGAGATAGCACAGCGGGTAGGGCATTTGCCTTGCACTCGGCCGACCCGGGTTCGATTCCCAGCATCCCGTATCATATCCTAAGCAGCGCCAGGAGTGACTCCTGAGTGCAGATCCAGGAGTAACCCCTGTGCATTGCCAGGTGTGACACAAAAAGCAAATAAACAAATAAATATGGCCATAGATCTAAAAAATATTTGTATACGCATGTGAAAATGTTCATAACAAGGTTGTAGACAAAAATAGGAATAACTCAAAAATATTTTAACTAGTAAATGTTGAAACACATTGTGATGTCCCTATGCAATGAAATGCATAAATGCTATTACATATCACACAATATTTCATCTCAAAAACTATGAAAGGGGATAAATATTTATGCAAAAGACTGAATAGTAGATAAAATAGTATAGCTTGTGAAACTAGTCTAAAATGATTAAAGTCAGAATAGTAATTGATTTGAAGGAAATTTATTTATTTATCTATTTGCGTTTTGGAGCTGGAGAAGTTCTATAAAGAAGATCACACCTTCTACAAGGTCGTTGTCGGTGATTTTAATGCCAAGATAGGACCAAGAAGATCAGTCGATCATCGGAACCCATGCATGGCCTGGAATGGAACGAACAGGGTGACAGACTGTCTGAGTTCATCATGTCAACCAAAACCTTCCATGGTAACTCACAATTCCAAAAGGCTGAATCTAAACATTGGACATGGGAGTCTCCCGATGGACGGTTCCACAATGAAATAGACCACATCATATTCAATCGGCGGTTTTGCCTAACCGATGTTGCTGTTGTCCCAAAATTCCAAACGGGATCAGACCACCGTCTTCTTCGTGCAAAATTCTACCTCACAGAACGAGGAGACAAGAATGCAAGGTTTAAGAAAAGGACTCCCAGAACAACCACCAACTGGGAGCTCTTTGGCTCTATTGCGGCAACATGGGAAGATGCCGTCATTGACAACATTGATGAGGAATACGATCGAATGATTCAGCACCTGCATGATTGTGCAAGGAATGCCGAGAGATAACCACAAAAAACCATCTTTCTTCGAACACTCTTGAACTTATTCGCCAACGTGGCTTGGCACATGCCTCAGGCAACCACAAGCGAACATCCGAACTGGCAAAACAGTGCAGAGAAGCCATCAAGGATGACCTCAAAAACAGGAGAGCAGCAGTACTGGTAGATGCAGCAGAGCTGGGAAAAACATTCGTAATGCCAGCCTGTCCTTCACCAACTACAAAACCAAGATGACTGCCCTCGGACATCATGATGGATCTATCACATCTTCCAGAAGGGCAATGGAGAAGATTATTCATGACTTCTACTCAGATCTCTTTAATAGCCACATCCACTTGCCCACATACCACATACCACATGATGGATATGTCGTTCCCAATGTTCTCCCTTCCAAAATCCAACATGCCATCTCGTCGATAAAGAAACAAAGAGCACCTGGCCCAGACAAGATCAGACCTGAACACCTGAAGAACTTACCATCAGTACTCATCAATACATGGGCTCGACTCTTCACACGCTACCTGTCTGAATGCAAGGTTCCATCCCAATGGAAAACCAGCAGGACTGTACTACTATACAAGAAAGGAGACATCCACGACATTGACAACTATCGCCCAATCTGCCTATTGTCTGTCATCTACAAACTATTCACTCGAGTCATCCTGAATAGGATTAGCAGAACACTAGATGAAGGACAACCATGTGAACAAGCTGGATTCCGAAAAGGATTCAGTACCATCGACCATATCCACACAATAACCAAGCTCATTGAGGTATCTCGGGAGTTCAAGATGCCGCTCTGTCTAACGTTCATTGATTTAAAGAAGGCCTTTGATTCTGTTGAGATGGAAGCGGTCATGGAAGCCCTAGCCAATCAGGGCGTACAAACTCAATACATCAGGATCCTTCGTGAGCACTATTGCGGATTCACTACCAAGATCTCACCATTCTACAAAGAAGTAATCATCCATATCAAGAGAGTGGTTCGGCAGGGTGATACCATTTCACCAAAACTCTTCAGTGCCACCCTCGAGAACATCAGGCGACGACTGGAATGGGAAAACATGGGAGTGAAGATAGATGGTCGGCAACTACACCACCTATGCTTTGCTGATGACATCGTTCTAATAACACCAAACATCAGCCAAGCGGCACATATGCTGAACGACTTTGACCGTGAATGTGGAAAGGTCGGACTACAGCTGAATCTTACAAAGACAATGTTTATGAGAAACAGCCTTGTTCCTGACGCTCCATTCGCTCTCAACGGAACCACTATCTCCGAATGCAACAGTTATATATACCTAGGTCGAGAAATCAACATGATGAATGACCTGGCACCTGAGTTGCGCAGGAGGAAGAGAGCGGCTTGGAATGCCTTCAAGAGCATTGAAGAAATAACTAAAAGGACAAAGAACCTCCAGCTACGAGCACATCTCTTTGATTCCACTATTCTTCCTGCATTAACATATGCCTCAGTGACCTGGACCCTACGAAAACAGGATGAGAATGCTATTCGGGTCTCTCAAAGAGGAATCGAAAGAACTATGCTTGGAATATCACGATTCACTCAAATGAGAGATAGAATCCGGAGTTCTGATCTTCGTCAACGCTCAAGAATCAGGGACGCTGTCTCATTTGCCAAGACATCAAAAATCAGATGGGCTGGACACGTAATGAGGTTTACAGCCAACCGCTGGACTAGAGCCATTACTGATTGGATTCCACGGGACATCAAAAGATCACGTGGACGCCCACCTATAAGATTGTCAGACTTCTTTGTCAAGACCCTAAATGATCAGTTTGAGGCTCTGCATGTTCCTAGAACGAACAGATACCATTGGGCTACGCTAGCACGCAACCGGGATGAATGGAGACGTTACTGGCACCCGCTTGAATAAATCGATGAATCACGGGGATTAAGTGATTAAGTGATATAATTCATATATTTCCACAGTATAATTCAAACTTTCAGTCATAGCTTATATTTCATGACTGTTTTATTCATTCCTTACCTCTCATATATGTGTGTCTCTCTCTCTCTTCTCCCTACTCTATATCTTGCTCACTCACCATTTCTCTTTCAATCTTTTTGTCACACATACACACACACACACTTTACACATCAGAATGATACTTGAGGACAGAAACTTTGTTCCCTAGCAGTGTTCTAGTTTCTGAAATGCTGACTCTGAACAATGGGACTTCTGTCTTTGTTAGCTCACTGGGATAAAAATAGTGGAGGTAGGGAGAAATAAATTGATTTGAGGAATTTCTAAGACTTGGAGATGAATGGGGACTGGGAACTGGAGACACATGTACCACGGGTGGCACACAGGTTTCTGGTTGGGCTATCCAGTAGTTAGTTACACTGTGACAGTACCGTGGGATGCTGAAGGAAGAACCAAGTGGTGGAAGGAGAACAGAAATTTATAGTGAGAAGAAACAGACATGGAATCAGCTAAGCTGGGCTGCAGTCCTGACTTTCCAAAGCTACGTTGATAGGGTCACAGACTCTTTGGGGAGCTCTTTACTTTTGTGGGGTAATGGATTGGAGCTTGATGATTTCGAACGTGTACTCTGACCACAGAGACATCTGACTAAAGCGGGCCCTACCTGGTAGTAGAAACCTGCAGGAACTTCTAAAGTTCACTGGGATTTGGGGGATGTTGTGCCCAGGCACTCATATGCAAGGCTCTGGAACACGATGTTTGTTCTTCTTCCCCTCCCCCCAATGGTGGCCAAATCAAGACAGTTCTTCCTTACTACCACTGCTAACAGTTAAATACACACCCAACACTTCTTCAATTCCTTTGACAAAAGACAAAAAAGTGGAATTGCTAGTTCAATGTGTAATCTTGAGTTCCCATCAGCAATATATAAGGATTTTTCTCTTTTGGGGTCACACTCGACGATGCTTGTGGGTTCCGCCTGGCTCTGCACCCAGGAATCACGCCTGGCAGTGCTCGCGTGACCATATGAGATGATGGGGATTCACTCGCGTCAGCCAAGTGCAAGGTAAACACCCTTCCGGTTGGACCTTAGCTTGGTCCTCTTGAGATTCTCAACTACACGTCCTCATCAACAGATTTTGTAGTCATTGCCGTATAAATGAGTATGAAGTGTCTTTGTGGTTTTGGTTTGGATCACTGATACTCATTGCTGTTGGGGATTTTCCATGAGCTTATTGGCTATTTTTTTAAAAAATTATTTATTCAATAACCATGAGAAAAGTTACAAGACTTTCAGATTTAAGTCTCAGTCATACAATGATCAAATGCCCATCTCTTCAACAGCGCATATTTTCCACCACCAAACACCCCAATATACCCCCAGTGCCACCCCTCCCGTGACTGTGAGGCAGATGATTTCCACTTAACTCTCTATTTTGATCACATTCATTATTTGGAGAAAAGATGCACCATTATTATTTGGAATTTTCCCCCAACAATCAAACCTACTGAAAAGGCATCATGAAATAATTTCTTTTCTATTGCTGGTTATGAAGACCATATGATGTTCCACGACCATGGTAGCAGATGGACAATTTTGGATTTCTGATATTTTACGAATTAAGTCTGGAGGGATTTCTGCCAGAAGCTGAATAGTTCTGGATAGGTTTGTGTGTCTGGGTCCATGGCCATGCCTGAGGGCCACCCGTGGGGGGCACCTCATGGTGTCGGCAGGAGAAGAAGGACGTGCCAGTTCCACCCCACATGCCCTGAGGCCAGAGTTGCACGTCACCGTCAGCTCTTATGTGGCTGTCCCATAAGCCACTATTCTACCGCTGGGGGAAATGGCAGAAGAGAGAGACACCCTTTCCCTCCCTGGTGGGCACGGCACCATAGCTTAAGGTTTAGTCTATTCACATTTCTGCCAGAAGCTTCTGGGTTTCAGATTAGGTCTGTGTGCCTCTGGGGCCATGGCTGTTCCCGAGAGCCAATCATTGGGGGCAACTCGTGGTCTCAGCAGGGCCAAAGAATTTATTGGCTATTTTATTTACAAAAACATCTATTTAAGTCCTTTGCCCATTTTGAAAACTAGGTTGAGAATTTTGCTGTTATTTAATGATAAATGGATGCATCTGATGCTAGCGTACGTGCATTGAAAGTACAGACGATCAATTTTGTCTTCCTTTGTTGCGGCAGCCTAGGTCGGCCTTGAGATTTTGTCGGCCTCTCCTTTCTCATCCTTCTCAGTGATGCCATCTCGGTGAAGCCTTCAGGGTCAGGTGAATGAGACAAGTTGTAGTTACTGGTTTTGGCATATCGAATGCACAGCGGATAGCTTGCCAGGTTCTTCCGTGCGGGCGGAATACTCTCGGTAGCTTGCCAGTCTTTCCGAGAGGGATAGAGGCTTTTGGGGTGACCTCTAATCACCCTTGTAGGTGTTACCATATTTGAACCCTATCAAATATAGTACAACAATTCCACTGTTCTTCCTGCATTAACATATGCCTCAGAGACCTGGGCCCTACGCAAACAAGATGAGAACGCCATTCAGGTCTCCCAAAGAAGAATAGAAAGAGCTATGCTTGGAATATCACGTTTCACTCAAATGAGAGAAAGAATCCGGAGTTCTGACATCCGTCGACGATCAAGGATCAGGGACGCTGTCTCATTTGCCAAGGTGTCGAAAATCAGATGGGCTGGTCACGTAATGAGATTTAAAGACGACCGTTGGACTAGAGCTGTTACTGATTGGATTCCACGGGATGTCAAGAGACCGCGTGGCCGCCCACCTACCAGATGGTCAGACTTCTTCGTCAAGATCATGAACGATTGGTTTGAGGCCCTTCATGTTCCCGGAGCGAACAGATGCCATTGGGCTACACTAGCACGCGACAGGGAAAAATGGAGACGTTACTGGCGCCCGCTCGAGCAAATCGACGACTAACGGGAAGTTAAGTGATTAAGTGATTAAGTGATTAATGATAAATGTTATTTATATATTCTGAATATCAACCTTTCTGGTATGTAGCACTGTAACACTGTCCTCCCGTTGTTCATCTACTTGCTCGAGCAGGCATAGTAACGACTCCATTGTTGTTACTCTGTTAGGCATATCAAATACATCAGAGGTAGCGTGCCTGGCTTTGTCATTTGGCTAGGTACTCTGGGTTGCAAGTTGGGCTCTCCAAAAGGGGTGAAGGAGTCCAACACGGGTCAGCGGGGTCAGCAACGTGCAAACGCTCTACCCACTGTGCTATCTCTCTGGTATGTAATTTGCAAATATTTTCTCCCATTCCTAAAGGATTCCATTAAACTCTGTGGCGGTTCCTTTTCATGCACAGGCGCTTTAAATTTTTATGTATGCCTCTTTATCCTCTTTTTGCCTGTGCTTTTTGTGCCATAGCCAAGAGATCATTGCTTCATTCAATGTCACTTGATCACTTGACTTCCCGTTAATCATTGAGTTGCTCGAGCAGGCGACAATAGCATCTCCGTTCGTCCCTGTCGTGTGCTAGTGTAGCGCAATGGCATCTGTCGATTCTAGGAACATGAAGAGCCTCAAACCAATCCTTTAGGGTCTTAACAATGAAGTCTGACCATCTTGTAGATGGGTGGCTATGCGATATCTTGACGTCCGTGCAATCCAGTCAGTAATAGCTCTAGTCCACCAGTCGTCTCCAAATCTCATTACGTGTCCAGCCCATCTTATTTTCGATGCCTTGGCAAACGAGACAGCATCCCTGAATCTTGACCATCGATGGAGATCAGAACTCCGGATTCTTTCTCTCATTTGAGTTAAACGTAATACTCCAAGCATAGCTCTTTCGATTGCTCTTTGGGAGACCCGAAGAGCATTCTCATCCTGTTTGCATAGGTACCAAGTCTCTGAGGCGTATGTTAATGCAGGAAGAACAGTGGAATCGAAGAGATGTGCCCAGAGCCGGAGGTTCTTCATCCTCTTAGCTATTTCTTCGATGCTCTTGAAGGCATTCCAAGCCGCTCTCTTCCTCCTGCACAACTCAGGTGCAAGGTCATTTGTCATGTTGACTTCTCGATCTAGGTACACACAACTGTTGCATTCAGAGATGGTCGTTCCATTGAAAGCGAATAGAAAGTCAGGAACGAGACTGTTTACCAAAAACACTGTCTTCATGAGATTCAGCTGGAGGCTGACCATTCCACATTCACAGTCGAAGTCGACCAGCATTTATGCTGCTTGGTTAATGTTTGGTTTTTTTAGAACGATGTCATCAGCAAAGCGAAGGTGATGTAGTTGCTGACTGTCTATCTAACTTCACTCCCATTTCTTCCCATTCCAGTCATCGCATGACATTCTCGAGGGCGGCGCAGAACAGTTTTGTTGAAATGGTATCACCCTTCCGAACCCCTCTCTTGACATCGATGATCTCTTCTTTCTAGAATGGTGAGATCCTGGTAGTGAATCCGCAATACAGCTCACAGAGGATCTGTAGGCATCAAAGGCGTCGCTGCCCTTTTCAACACGAACCTGGCCATGAACACTGATTCATTCGAATGCCTTACAACCTGCATCGGATGATTACACTTGAATATATGTGGCTCACTGCTGGCAGTTTCTATCTTTGTTGTCTACGCACCAACATCCAATTATGATTAAGGAGAAATATAGAAGTTCTACATGGAGCTGAAGAAGTTCTATAAAAAAGATCACACCTTATACAAGATCACTGTTGTGATTTTAATGCCAATCTAGGACCGAGAAGATCAACCAAAGAACTCCACTTTGGGAGCAATGGCCTAGAATGGAACGAACAGGGAGAGAGGCTGTCTGAGTTCATCATGTCGACCAAGACCATCCATGGTATCTCACAGTTTCAGAAGGCTGGATGTAAACGTTGGACATGGGAGTCTCCCAGTGGACGGTTCCACAATGAAATTGACCGCATCATATTCAATGGATGGTTTTGCCTGACCAATGTTACTGTTTTCCCAAAATTCCACACAGGATAGGACCACCGTCTCCTTCGTGCAAAATTCTACTTCAGAGTGGGGAGAAAAGGCTGCAAACTTTAAGAAGAGAACCCCCAGAACGACCGCCAACTGGGAGCTCTTTGGCACTATTGCTGCAACATGGGAAGATGCTGTCGTTGACAACTTTGCGGAAGAATACTATCGACCGGTTCAGCACCTTCATGATTGTGCAAGGAACACCAAAAGAGATATAGCCACAAAAAATGCCTGTCTTCGAAAACTCTTGAGCTTATTCACCAACGTGGTTTGTCGCATTTTTCAGTCAACCACAAGCAAATGTCCGAGCTCGCAAAGCAGTGCAGAGATGCGATAAAGGAAGACCTCAAAGAGAGAAGAGCAGCAGTGCTGGTAGATGCAGCAGAAGCTTGGAAAAGCATTTGTAATGGCTGCCTGTCCTTCACCAACTACAAGACAAAGATGACTGCCATCCGACGTCCTGATGAATCTCTCACATCTTCCAGGAAAGCAGTGGAGAAGATTATCCATGACTTCTATTCAGATCTCTTAGAGAGTCACATCCACCTGCCCACATACCAAATTCCGAAGAATGGAAATGGCGTTCTCAACATTCTCCCTTTAGAAATGCGACATGCCATTTCGTTGGTAAAGAGATGAAAAGCACCAGGCCCAGACAAAGTCAGACCTGAACACCTGGAGAACCTGCCGTCAGTACTCATCAATACACTGACTCGGATCTTCAAGCGCTACCTGTCTGAATGCAAGGTTCCATCCCAATGGAAAACCAGCAGGACTGTAAAACTGTACAAGAAGGGAGACAGCAACGACATTGGCAACTATCTCTCAATTTGCCTATTGTCTGTCATCTACAGGTTGTTCACTCGAGTCCTTCTGAATAGGATTGGCAGAACACTAGATGAAGGACAACCATGCAAGCAAGCCAGGTTCCGCAAAGGAACCAAGCTCATTGAGATTTCTCAGGAGTTCAAGATGCTGCTCTGTCTAACGTTCATTGATTTAAAGAAGGCCTTTGATGCTGTTGAGACAGAAGCAGTCATTAAAGCCCTAGCCATTCAGGGCATTCAAACTCAATACATCAGGATCCTCCGTGAGCTGTACTGTGGATTCACATTCAATGTCATAAAGCTTTTTTGCCCTTTTCATCAGGAGATGGCAGCTCTAGTGTCCTGTTTTCCATATATACGTAAATACATTTTGTATATAACTACAATCTTTTACAAATAAAAACCAGTTAAATGCCCCGTTGCTAAAACACCCCCTATTGAAATTCCTCAGCTTTTTTCCAGATTAAAAACTGTACTTCTTTTAATTTGTTTTTATTGTAGACACCATGATATATTTTAGGGCTGGAGAAATAGCACAGCTGGTAGGGTGTTTGCCTTGAACGCAGCTGACCCGGCCAACCCGAGTGCGATTCCTCTGCCTTCAATACCTCCGCCCCTCTCGGAGAGACTGACAAGCTACCGAGAGTATCTCAACCGCAAGGCAGAGCCTGGCAAGCTCTGCCCTTGTCTGCGCCAGGTGACATATTCGATATGCCAAACATGGTAACAAGTCCCACAATGTTACTGGGCCCACTCGATCAAATCGATGAACAACAGGAGGACAGTGACAGTGTTAGTGACAGATTTATTTTAGACACCAAGATAATGTTAATGCACAGAACATTCCAGAACCTCATCTTCCACTACAGTGTCTACTTCCCTCCACCCTTGTCCCAGTGTCCTCCCTCCACATCTTCTTCACCTACCCATACCCACTTCCTGCCATAGTAATCTTCCTACTGAAAACCAGTCCTCAGTTTCTGAAATTTATCAACTCTTCCAGGAAGAATTGACCGGGAATGGAAAGTCCCACGGCCTCACCTGTTTTGATTTTCGTGTTGGTTGGTAGGGATTCTAGCTGGTCAAGTAGAAATTTTCTTGGAACTGCTTGAAACAACATCGTTTGATGAAACTGCTGTGAAGCTGATGGCAGGACACAGAGCGGAGGGGGTGAGTTTGGGAAAAGGCAAGTGGGGCTGATGGGGGTTAGGTGAGTGAAATGCTCCATTTCAGCACTGCATAATTACACTGAAGCCCCTTCATTAAGGGGCAGTATCAAAGGAGATCACGTTTGGAAGTGGGAGGCCTGACGCCTGAAGAGCAGAATCCAAACCACCTTCAAGAAAAAAAGAGAACAGGTTCCAAATTTTTGACCCCTTCAGAGAAGCCCATGTTCTCCCTTTAGAATGTAACTGTTTCTCTACCCTCACATCTCTCTAAAAGCTTTAAAGCACTGTAGCACTGTCTTCCAATTGTTCATTGACTTACTCAAGTGGGCACCAGTAACGTTTCCATTGTGAGGCTTGTTGTTACTGTTTTTGGCATATCAAATAGGCCACAGGGAGCTTACCAGGATCTGTTGTAAGGGCCGGATACTCTCTGTAGCTTGCCGGGCTCTCCGAGAAGGGTGGAGGAATCGAACCCAAGTTGGCCACGTGCAAGTTGAACATCCATCCCGCAAGACTATTTTTCCAAAGAAGACATGCACATGACCAAAAGGCACGTGCAGAAATGGTCTGCATCATTAATCATAAGGGAAATGCAAATAAAAACTACTGAAATATCATCTCACACTGCAGAGAATAAAGCACCACTACTGGTCTGTGGTCGGTGGGACTGCGGCGGGGTGGAGGACTCTCACACACTGCCGCCAGAATGCAGACTGCTTCAGCCTTTCTGGAAAACAATGTGGACATTCCTCAGAAAACTAGGACCTGAGCTTCCATCTGATTCAGCAGCTCCACCTCTTGGCCTCTACTCCAAAGGCTCAAGAATACCATGAAAAAAAAGACACTTGCACTCCTATACTCCTTACAGCATTATCCACAGTAGCACAAATCTGGAAACAACCCGAGTGTCCAAGGATAGATTCCTCGAGAAAGAAACTGGCATATATGTAATACTACTCAGCCATCAGAAAAGATAAAACTGTGGAATTTGGTGCTACCTGGATAGATCTGGAAAGTATCGTGCTGAGTGAAGTTAGTCAGAGGGAGAGAGAAGCACACGGAATGGTCTCTCATATGCCATAGATAAAGAAACGGAATAAGAAATGCCCAATTGCAATGGGAAAAAAAACAGGAGAACTGGATTTCAGCAGAAGTGTGCCACTGGTTGGTGGGGGCGGGGAGGTCTTGGATAGGACACGGAAGGCACTACAACAGTGGTGGAGGGAAATGTCAACCTTGATGAGCTGGGACGCTGAAAGGTTCTGAAGGGAACCCTATCAGAAGCATTGCTGTAAACCACACTGCCAAAGCTGTAAAACAGCCCCTCTCCTCAAGGGTGGGTGGGACGCAGAGGGGTCATCAGTGGGTGGGACGTAAAGGGATCACTGGTTGATGGAAGTGGACACTGTTGAAATATGGGAGCCCACAAGCATAATCATGAAGAACTTTTCAATTTAAGGTAACGAAAACAAACAAACCAAAGCCAAAAACCCACCCACTAATTTTGCTTCACTAGAGATAGATAGAGAGACAGAGAGAGAGAGAGAAATCACATTCTATGAAAAGCCTCAAGGGATGTTGAATCCCCTTTATGGAAAGTAATATGGAGAACTAGCCAAAACAACTAAAACTAGAACTTCCATATAATCCATCAATACCACGTCTTGGCATATATTCCCAAAACACAAAACATTAATTTCAAAGGATGTATGTACATGTGTGTATATATACTCTCATATACATGCACACCTATATTAATCACCACACCTTAGTACCACAGCCCAAATACGGAAGCAACCAAAATGTCCAACTACAGATTTATGGGTGGAGAAGTTGTGGTTTCTATACACCATGGAGCTAAGAAAGAAGAAAATCATGCAATTTGATGCAACCCTGATTGGAACTAGAGGAGGTCATGCTGAGTGAATTCAGTGAGGAAGATAGGAACAGACACAAAACTTTCTCTCTTGTATGAGGGACTCATCTCCATACCTCCATAACAACAGGAAGAAACAACGCAAATCCCCACCACAAAGGGAGGACAATGACAAGAGTACAGAAGCCGTAATAGGGGCTACACACCTAAGGGAACTCTCTGAGAAAGAATTCAGATATGAAGTAATGAAAATGTTCAACAAAATCAATGAAACAATGAGACATATCCACTAAATTCAAGGAGGACATAAAGAAAAAATCGAGAAATTATGGGAAGAAATAAGAGCAGAAATTGGAAAGTTACACACAGAAATGACATGAATCAAAGATTCTGTAGATGAAATAAAAAAAACTCAGTCTGTGCCCTCAACAGTAGAATGGCTACAGCAGAAGACAGAATCAGTGAACTGGAAGATTAGCTGCACGAAGCCTACAGGCAACAAACAACAATGGCAAGAGACCTCAAAATAGCTCTAGAGAGAATCCGGGTCCTAGGAGACGATTCCAAGAGGAACATCATTAGAATAATTGGAGTACCAGAAAGTCAGGGAAACAATCCCAATGAAAAGGCCACAATTAAACAAATCACTGCTGAAAAGTTCCCAGAGCTGGACATTGCAGCCATTCAGATTCAAAGAGCCCAAAGGGTACCAGCTAAAAGAGACCCTAACAAAAAGAATCCAAGACATATCGTAAAAGGATGGATGCTGCAGAAAGAGACACAATACTGCAAGCAGCAAAGTCAAAGAAGGAAATCACATACAAAGGAGCACCCCTTACATTCACAGCAGACCTATCAGAGGAAACCCTCCAAGCCTGAACGCTGTGGTGGGATATACTTAAAAAACTCACTGAAATGAATGCTTTACCAAGAATACTCTATCCGGCTAAACTCTCATTCAAACTCGAAGGAACAGAACACTATTTTGTGCATAAACAGCAGCTCAGGAACTTCATAGACTCCAAACCAAACATAAAAGAATGGCTAAAGGGGCTACTCTAAGACAAGACAAACCCTACAAGCACAACAGACCCTTATACAAAGATGAGACAAAGCCCCATAACAATAATCTCCCCAACATCAATGATCTAAATTCACCAATTAAGAGACACAGAGTGGCAAAATGGATTCAGAGACAGAATCCAACATTCTGCTGCCTACAGCAACTTATCTTGTCAGAGAAAACACAGTTTCAAAGTTAAAGGATGGAAAACAATCCTGCAAGCAAACAGCTCCCTCAAAAAAGCTGGTGTAGCCATACTCGTAACTGACAACATAAATTTCAGGCTGAAAAATATTAGAACGGACAGTGAAAGCCATTTTATATTTATCAAGGAATACATACATCAGGATGAAATCACACTCTTAAATGTATACACACCTAATGAGAGAACAGCTAATTATTTAAAACAACTGCTAACAGATTTTAAGGAGGACATTGCTAGCAACACATAGTAGCTGGGAGACTTCCAAAATCGCTTATCACCTCTGGATAGATAGACAAGAACAAAACTCAGCAAGAAAATATTCACTTTGAAGAAAGAAATAGATGAGAAAAGGCTTATAGACCTATAAAGGGCTTTATAACCCCAAAAAGAAAGAATACACATTCTCCTCCTGTGCACATGGAACATTTTCCAAAATAGACCATGCGCTAGACCACAAAACATACGTCAATAGAATCAGGAAGAAGGAAAAAGTATCAACAAACTTTTCAAATCACGATGCACTGAAGATAGAAGTAAATCACACCGGGGGAGGGTGGAGGGAATGGTGCGGCCAGCAGGTCAATCTGTACCTGTGAGGCGAGTGCATCAGCAGCCTGATGGCACCGTCAGGCTTTCAGATACCCCAAGATTGCTGCTGTGCCTTTGGCCAGACCCCAAATACTTGTGGCAAAGTTTACCAAGAAAGTAAATGGCCAAAAGTTAGGTATGTGGGAGACACACCCACAAACCACCTCCAGATCAGCTATATAATTGGAGGCATGGCCTCTCTGGTTCCTGATTGAACTGCTTAACAGCCATGATCCCAGAGGCTCAGAAACTAATCTCGGAACCCAAAAGCTTTTGGCAGAAATGTGTCCTGTTCCTGCAGCAGGTTAGTGGGGCTGGGCCACTCCAGGTGGGAATAGGTTTCGTGCCTTGGCCTGTTCCTCTTGGCGGTCTGGTGACCGTCATCCTGAAGAGTCCACGGGATAGTCAGGTTGGAGCCTGCAGTGACAAGACACACGGGGCCTTACCAGATGGGGGTGGAACCGGCCCTTTCCTCTCCATCCCAGTGAGACCTCGAGTTGCCCGCCTACGAATGGCCTCTCTGGCTCTTGATCAAGCTGATTAATGGCCATGATCCCAGAGTCTCAGAAACAAATCTCGAAACCCAGGGACTTTTTTGGCAGAAATGCATCTGGACTGCATACACAGCTATGGCTCCAGATGCAAAAGGACTTAATCCAGAGCCTGGCAGCTTGTGGCAGAAAAATGAATGGACCATGCGTTAAACTATGGTGCCATGCATCCCCGGGAGGGAAAGAGTGTTGCTCCCTTCCACCTTTCTCCCCATCGGCAGCAAGGTGGCCGCCGCCTCAGAGCTTATTGGAAAGCCAGGTATAAGCAGGCGGTGACAGGGCAGCTGAAGTCTCATGGGAAGAGGGACGGTACCGACTCGTCCTTCACGCCCTACCGAGGTCATGAGTTCTCCCCCACTAGTGGCTCTCTGGCACGGCCATGGCTCCAGAGGCAAAAGGACTTAATCCAGAGCCCAGCAGCTTGTGGCAGAAAAGTGAATGGATCATGCATTAAACTATGGCGCCATGCCTCCCCAGGAGGGAAAGGGTGTTGCTCCCTTCTGCCTTTCTCCTCCCCGGCAGCAAGGTGGCCGCCTCCTCAGAGCTTATTGGAAAGCCAGGTATGAGCCAGCGGTGACGTGGCAACTGCAGTCTCATGGAAAAGGGGGCGGTACCGGCTCGTCCTTCACGCCCTACCGAGGTCAGGAGTTGCCCCCCACAAGCATCTCTCCAGCACGGCCATGGCTTCAGAGGAAAAAGGACTTAGTCCAGAACCTGGCAGCTTGCGGCAGAAAAGTGAAGGGACCATGCCTTAAACTGTGGCGCCATGCCTCCCCGGGAGGGAAAGGTTGTTGCTCCCTTCTGCCTTTTCTCCCCCGCAGCAGCAAGGTGACCGCCGCCTCAGAACTTATAGGAAAGCCAGGTATGAGCCGGCGGTGATGGGGCAACTGCAGTCTCATGGGAAGGGGGGCGGACCGGCTCGTCCTTCATGCCCTACCAAGGTCCTGAGTTACCTCCCAAGAGCGGCTCTTCAGCACAGCTATAACACCAGATGCACAGAAACCAATCTTGTAATCATCTGGCTCTTTGCAGAAATCCAAAATTGCGTGGCTGCAGTAGCAGCCGCACAACATTATGTGATTCTCATAACCAGCTATAGAAAACAAAGTATTTCACAATGCCTTTTCAGCAATTCTGATTGTTGGGGGGGATTATAAACAATAATGGTGCATCTTTGGTCAAAATGATGAATGTAATCAGTGTAGAGAAGATTTAAGTAGAAATCATCTGCCTCACAGGCATTGGGTTGGATGGGAGGGGGGGTATATTGGGGTTCTTGGTGGTGAAAAGTGAGTACTATAGAAGGGAAAGGTGTTTGATCATGGTATGACCGAGACATAAACCTGAAAGCTTAGTAACTTTTCCCACAAAGAAACTGCAAGAAAAGAAAAGCACAGCGGTAGGGCGTTTGCCTTGCATGCAGTCAACATGGCCGACCCGAGTTTGATTCCTCCGCCTCTCTCAGAGAGCCCGGCAAGTTACTGAGAGTATCTCGCCCGCACGGCAGAGCCTGGCAAGCTACCCGTGATGTATTCGATATGCCAGACACAGTAACAACAAAGTCTCCAATGGAGACATTACTGGGCCCGCTAGAGTAATTCAATGAACAATGGGAGGGCCTTTACAGTCCGGTATCCCTGATGAACACGGATGCGAAGATCCTCAAAAAATAGTAGCAAATAGTATTCAACAACTGATCAAAAAGATCATACGTCATGACCAAGAGGGATTCATCCCGGGAAAAAAGGATGGTTTTGACATTCAGAAATCAATCAACAATCCATCCTATGAGCAAAAGAAAAGATAAACACCATATGGTCATATCAACAGATGCAAAGAAAGCATTTGACAAGATCCAGCTTCCGTTTGTGTGGAAAATCCTCGCCAAAATGGGCATATAGGGGACTTTCCTCAATATAATTAAAGCCATATAACACAAGCCTACAGCAAGCATCATCCTCAGTGGGGAAAATCTAAGAGCCTTCCCTCTAAGAACAGGGACGAAACAAGGATGCCCACTCTCTTCAGTGCTGTTCAATATAGTACTGGAAGTACTTGTAATAGCGATTAGGCAAGAAAAAGATATTAAGAGCATTCAGGTAGGAAAAGAAGAAATCAAGCTCTCACTATTTGCAGATGATATGATACTATACTTAGAGAGCCCTAAAACCTTCACCAAGAAACTCCTAAAAACAATTGACTTGCATAGTAAAGTTGCAGGCTATAAAATCAATACCCAAATGTCCATGGCTTTCCTATATGCAAATAGTGAGAGAGAAGAAAGTGACCTGAAAAAAATCCATTCACAATTGTGACCCAGAAAATCAAGTACCTAGGAAACAACTTAACTAAGGAATTGAAAAACCTGTACAAAGAAATCTCAAAACGCTACTTCAGGAAATAAAAGAGAACAAGAGAAAAAGGAAAGATATCCCCTGCTCATGGATAGGGATAATTAACATTTTCAAAATGGCAATACTTTCCAAAGCATTGTACAAATTCAGTGTGACCCCCATAACGATACCCATGACATTCTTCAAAGAAATGGAGAAAACAATCCTGAAATTTATATGGAAAAATAAGCCCCCACAAATAGCTAAAGCAATTCTTGGGAAAAAGAAAATTGGAGGAATCAACATCCATAAACTTCACACTCTCCTACAAAACAGTAATAATTAAAACAGCATGGTACTGGAACAAAGGCATAGCTGCAGACCAATGGAACAGGGTCGAATAAACTGACATACCCCCTAAAGAATATGATCATCTAATGTTCGATAAGGGGGCAAGAAATGTGAAGAGGAGCAAGTGAAGACTTTTTAACAAATTGGGCTGGCAAAACTGGATAGCTACATGCAAAAAAGTG
The DNA here is from genome assembly GCF_029834395.1 of Sorex fumeus. Lineage (NCBI taxonomy): Eukaryota > Metazoa > Chordata > Mammalia > Eulipotyphla > Soricidae > Sorex > Sorex fumeus. Next base: position 497,930 of record NW_026606260.1, read on the forward strand.
GGCTCAGATCTGTCCCTAACATCAAGTAGAAAAGTAAGATCAAAATGGGTTAAAGACCTCAACATCAGACCGGAATCCATAAGGTACATTGAAGACAAGCTTGGCAAAACCCTTAATGACATTGAAGCTAATGGTAACTTCAAAGTTGACATGCCACTAGCCAAGCAACTGAAAACAGAGATAGACAAATGGGACTATCCTAAACTAAGACGCTTCTGCAACTCAAAAGAAACAGTGACCAAACTACAAAGACAGTGTACAGAATGGGAAACTATATTCTCCCATTACCCATCCGACAAGGGGTTGATATCAACAATATACAAAGTACTGGTTGAACTCCACAAGAAAACATCCAACCCCATCATACAATGGGGCGACAAAATGAACAGAACCTTTCACAAAGAAGATATCCGAATGGCAAAAAGGCACATGAGAAAATGCTCTACATCACTAATCATCAGGGAGATGCCGATCAAAACAACAATGACATATCATCTCACACCACAGAGACTGGCCAACATCCAAAAGAACAAAAGCAACCGATTGGCCGATTGTTTCAGCCCTATTGGAAAACAGTATGGACGATCCTCAAAAAGTTCGAAATTGAGCTCCCGTTTGACCCAGCAATACCACTCCTGGGAATATAGCCCGGAGAGGCAAAAAAAGTATAGTCGAAATGACATCTGCACTTGTATGTTCATTGCTGCACTGTTCACAATAACCAAAATCTGGAAAAACCCCGAGTGCCCGAGAATAGATGACTAGTTCAAGAAACTTTGGTACATATACACAATGGAGTACTATGTAGCTGTTAGAAAAGATGAAGTAATGAAATTTATATACAAGTGGTACTACATGGAAAGTATCATGCTAATTGAAATGAGTCAGAAAGAGAGGGACAGACATAGGAAGATTTCATACATATGGGGAATATAAAGTAACAAATTAGGAGACTAACATCCAAGATTAGCCGAGATAAGTACGAAGCGGTTCATTCCATGGCTTGGAGGTCAGCCGTAGATTCTAGGGTAAAGGTAGCTCAGATAGAGAAGGGTGTCCCAAGTAAATGGTGTTGGGAGGATCCTCCCAAGACGGGAAATGCATGCTGAAAGTAGATTCAAGACAGAACATAATTGCCACTCAATGCCTCTTTTGCAAACCACAGAACCCAAAAGGAGAGAGAGAACAAAAGGAATGCCCTGACACAGAGCCCTGGTGGAATGGGCGGGATGGGGGGAGGGTGGAAGGGATACTGGGTCAGTGGTGGTGGAGACTGAGCACGGATGAAAGGATGGGTACTCGATCATTGTATAACTGAAACACAAGCACAAAAATTTGTAAGTCTACAACTGTGTCTCATGGTGTTTCATGAATAAACATTTTTTTAAAAAGATGAAAGATAAATAGAAAGAAAATTACTCAACTACAAACAGAAATAAGAGGACACGATGAAATGGAAACCTATTACTTATTCATGGAACAAGAGGACTACCATCGAAAAAACAGCAAATTTCCCCAAAGCATTACAGACATTCAATGCTATTACTAGAAAAATGCCTATGACGTCTTTGAAAGAGATAGATCGAGCACTCTTGAACATTCTATGGAATATTCAACCACCACAAATATCTAAGGCAATCCTAGGAAAAGTGAAGATGGGAGGTATTACTCTCCTCCAAATTTATATTGTACGACAAAGCTGTAGTAATTTCAACAGCATGGCACTGGATTGAGGACAGATTCTCAGAACACTGGGACAGAACAGCCAATGCAGACACAGGTAAATGGACTGCTCACTTTCATAAAGGAGAAAAGAATACAAAGTGGTGCAAGGAAGATGTCTTCAACAGACAGTATCGCGAAAACCGGTTGCTCATGTGGAAAATGAGCTCAGACCCCTTTCTAACACCGTACACAAAAGTCAAATAAAAATGTATTAAAGACCTCCCTATCAGGCCTGATTCCATTGAGGAAAACGTAGGCTGTATTCTCCATGACATTGTAGCTAGAGGCCTCTTTAAGGAGTTAATGCCATAAGCCAAGTAAACGAGGATCAGGAAAAGAGGCAGGGAGTGGTAATGCAGCCGAAAAAGTGTTCACCGAGCATGAAGCCGACCCACGTTCCACCCCCAGCATCCCATGTGGTCCTCCCAACACCTCCAGCAGTAATTACTGTGTGCAGAGCCGGGAGTAACCCTTGAGCATAGCCGGGTGTGGCTCAAAAATAAAGCAACCAAAATTTCTTTGAAAAAGAAACAAAGATTAAATAAATAAGAGTACATTAATAGAAGAAGCTTCTGAAACTACTGCCTCAAAAATATTAGTGACCAAAATACAAAGACATCCCATAGACTTGGAGAAATTACTTGCCCATCACTCAATCTCATAAAAGGCTTATACCCAAAGTTTACAAAATACTAAATACTGATGGTACTATACCCCCAAAATGGGAGAAATGCTGAAACCCATCAAGAATGGGGGTGGGGGGAGATGAAAAATCGTTTCTCAAAGAAGACATACAAATGGCTGAAAAGCATATGGGAAAATGGTCTACAGAACTAGTCATCAGGGAAATTCAAATCAAAAGAACAGTCAGATATCACCTTAGAACGCAAAGGCTGTAAACAACAACAACCACAACAACCACTCAAAACAAGAGCAAGCGGTGTTGACACCCATGTGGTATAAAAGGGATACCCATACACTTGGGTGCCAGGAGAGTAGACTGCTCTGACCTTCCATGGACACTCCTCAGGAAAGTAGTAACTGAGCTTCCATCTGACCCAGCAACTCCACTCGTTGGACTCTACTCTTGCCCAAAAATACTATGGAGAAAAGATGGTTGCAGCCCTACATCCCTTGGAGAAACATTCAAAATAGCCCCGAATGTGGAAACAACCCAAGTGTCCTGGAATAGACTACCGGATAAACAGTGCAGATACATAATGGATCATTACTCGGTCATCGAAAAGATAAAAGCACACACTCTGCTGCTTCGTGGATGGATCTGCAAGGTATCATGCTGAGTGCAGTTAATGAGAGGGCAAGAGCCTGACGCAGAACGATCTCTCATTTGCAGGGTATAACGAACCATGACAGTGAAATAACAAATGCTCACAAGCAACAGAGAGGAAGAACATGAGATCTGCTCTCCAGTAGGAAGCATGACACTTGAGAGGATTGGACAGGGGGGAGAACACTATCACGGCAGTGGGAGGATGGAAGTGTCCAAGTGGGTGATAGAGGTGGGGGTGGCCGCTGGGAGGGAGCAAAGTGTTCTGCACGAAACCCTATTGGCCACAGTACTGAAAAGCAGGGTGCAAAGTTCTTCAAAACAACCTCTGCATGGAGAACATCAAACACCTTTTGGGACCCCGGGCACAACACGTTCCTCTATATTTAGAAGAGCAACTGGGGCCCCTGCCCTTGCCCACACTTGGCCAGGGTTCTGGGTGCAGGTTCACTGCGGGCCCCTTAATGACGTCCCGCTGACGAAAAAGAAGGTGGTGATGTGGCATGCTGGTTGCCCTGACAGCATCGAATCTCGAGAGGACACACATTGGGCCCTTGGGATCAAGCAAGGAGAGGCTGGTGCCACCAGCGAGGCGTGAGATAGGCAATGCCGCTGGTTTAGATTAGCCAGATGGCGAGTCAGGGAGGGGAGGAAGCGCTCGGCGCTGAGCTGGTAACCTGCTGTGACGGGGGGCCAGCCAGCGGCCAGCCAGCCCACCGCATCCTGGCACCTGATGGACCTTTCCGGGAGACCCGGGATGTGAGTGGGTACCGGATCTTGCCGGGCCTGGGAAGCAGTGCGGTTCCACCCGAACAGACGCGGGAGGGTGGCGAAGAGGGCGGCGACGGAGGCGTCCCCAAAGAAGGGGCAGCTGAAGAAGGTCCAGCACCACGCGCCCCCAGCCCAGTCGCGGACCCTCCTGAAGGCCGAGACGACGACATCCGCGCCCTCCCGTTCTCGGTCAGGCTCCGGACGGTCGTGGAGGACCAGTCCTTCGAGTCCATTTACTGGAGCAGAGACGGAGAGAGCATCATCATCCAAGCGAACTTCTTCAAGTGCGAAGTGCTGGGCCACAAGGACAACCAGCGCATCTTTGGAACCGACAGCCTGAGGAAGTTCGTGTGCCTGCTGAACCTGCACGGCTTCCGGAAGCTCCACTTCAAGAGCGCCTGTCTCAGCTCGGCCCGGAACAGAGTGATTGTGAGTAACTGGCTCAAGGGCGCGGCGTGGGCGGGAACTGCAGCCCTTGGAGGAGCGAGCCACTAGGGGCCCTGGATGCTCGGCTCCAAGAACTGCACGCGCGTCCTCAAATATACCACAGTGCTTCACGGCACACAGGGATGGGAGCTTTGGACACGGGGAATTGTTTTGGCTTCCCAAAACGACTTTGGGAGACAATTTGGCTAGGAAACCATAGAAACCAAGAAACAGAACGTTGTGGAAGTAAGAGAATGTGAAGGATTTTAAGACGCTGCACAATATGATTGATGTGTCAAAGTAAATTCATTCATATGATTATTCATTATTGACGTCTAGGTCTCTTTGTCTAGTACTGAAATCTAATCACAGGGAACATTGAACGGAATTTAAACGAAATTACATTGTGGATTTTATCGTAATTTAATTGTATTATAGGTATAACTTATGGTTCATTATCAGAAATTCTATTCCTGTAAATGTGAGCAGTCAAAGTAGAGATATGGGAAAATAGAAATAGTACCTTAAAGGTAACTAATTTACAGCGATGTGCATATTGTTTGATTTATAATGGAATTCAATGAGTAAATTGATGTCATTACATTTGTTTCAATTGCAATATAGATGGAAATAATAAATGATTATTTGTTACATTAAATTATGTGAGTTGACCATGAATAATTAAACATAAGATTATATCAATTGTAATTTTATAGTAAGATAAATTAATTTATATTGATATTCACATCAATTATTTATTTCTACATAATTAAACAGTATACATAATTATCTTTATGCTTATATTAATGTTCAATATTAATTGGTATTTGTATTTAAAACGTAAACGATAAATAAATTTAGTTTTAACACAAGATTGATTAAACCATTCATAATCTATCAAATTAAATTAATTTCTTTTCACAAATCTATTAATTAAAAATTAAAATTACTCCAATGAAATGGAATTAATATGTTATAATGAATTAATTTCTATTAACGTAAATGTTAATTTCTATATGAATATGAAAACGAATTCTATTTAATCTTTAAATACAAATTAATATTTACATTCATAGAAAGTTCTTTTTATATGGTAATCGTATTTCATATCATTTTAAAATTATCAATTAACAGTTTTGATAGCATAATTTAAATTGATAAATTATAAATTGGTTAATTAAACACGTTAAAAAATTTTCCTTATATTATTGTGTCTAACAGAAATGCCAATTAATAATGAAGATTAATATTAACATAATTTTGATTATATTTACTTTCAAATACAAATTTAATAGATGTTCATATCACCATAAACTAATTTACAACAATATACTAATTATATTTTATAGAAAATCTAACTTTATTGTTAATAGGAATGGCAACATAAAATTAATGTAATTAAAAATAAATTAATTATACCATATCAAAATTGAATTAATTTCAATACATTCTATGTAATTATGAATATAAATTAATAATGATTATCTCAATACTATTAATTTACTTACGTGTATTAATCATGTTAGTTATTAAATCAAAGTTAATTACAGTCATGTTGATACAAATTGTTTTCTTGTAAAAAATACTCGTTTTATTATGAATGTAGTACAATAAAGTTTAATTCATTGAAATGAATTTAAAATAGTTATTGCAAAATCGATTCAAATATAATTAAAGGTGCAAATCGATGAACAATGGGAGGACAGTGACAGTGATAATTACAGGTGATTACTTCAAGTATCAATGAATTCAATGAGTTTTTATTGATCATTTATCAAAAATTGGATTTAAAATTTATTGATGAATCATTTTACTAGTAAATTGCGATATTAATGTAATATATGATGAGTAATTAATAGATTGCAATAATATTATTTTTAAAAAATTATCAATTTGATAATTTTATTCTAATTAAGAATACTAATTGAGAGATTACATCAAATTTAATTATAATTTCCAATCTTAATAGATATTGGTTGAATAAATAGATTCTTCGTTTTATTATGCATCTGTTCTGATTGAGGTTACTTGCAATTAAATTTGATTGAAACTATGAAATTATATGTTAATTCATCAAAATTACATTGAATTATTAATAAATTTATATATACGTGTTGATTATTTTCTAATATTTGAATTTATAGATAATTCATTGATAAACCATTTATTAGTAAATCATAATTTTTTTTTCCTTTTCTGGTATCAATTGCAGTTTATTCCAATCTCCTCTTCATTCTCCTCTGATTCCCCTTCTGCTTCTTTCTCCAGATCTCCCTTCGTTCTCCTTCTGATTCCCCCTCCTTCTCCTTCCGGTTTCCCCCGCCCACTCTTACAGCCTGGTTTATATAGAAATCATGTAGGGTGGGTATACAAAGGTGGGGTTGAACATTGACAAATCAACAAAGAGAGGTAAGGTCACTCCTCCAGGACATTAACTCAAGGACATAAATCTCATGAAGGAGATTACTCCAGATTACTAGGCGATCTGCTCAAGGGTGGGATTCCATTCAGGGTATGTTGCTTTCTTTCCCCAGCTAGTAATCCACTTATATAGTTGTAGTAAATTTACTTCTAATATTTCTAGTAATGTCATTTGAGCACAGTTAGAGATATATATGAAGCATAAAGTTTGGCTCTTCCTGGGGACATCTCACTAGATATTCCAGACCACAGCCCTCAGACCAGGTTAGTCATCCTAACTCCAGCAGGGTCCTTATTCAGTTACCTCTTTTTTTTATATTTATTTATTTTTTTAATAGTGAGGCACCATGAGGTACAGTTGTAGACTTACACATTTCTGTGCTTGGGTTTCGATTATGCAGTGATCAAACACCCATACTTCCACCAGTGCGCATTTCCCACCACCTCAGATCCCAGTATCCCCTCCCCCCCAGTCCCTATCCCACCCTGCCTCTGTGGCAGGACATTTCCCTCTCTCTCCTTTTGGGTGCCATGGTCGGCAAAAGAGGCATTGAGTGGCAACCATGCTTGATCGACAGTCTACCCTCAGCATGCTCTCCCATCATGGGCGGATCCTCCCAACACCCTTCACCTGGTGTTCCCTTCTCTTTCTGAGCTCCCCCTTCCCCTAACATGTGTGGTTGTCCTCTGGGTCATTGAGTAAAATTCCTGGTACTAATCTCTGCCATACTTGTGTGTTAGTTTCCTATTTTGTTACTTTATGTTCCCCAGATGAATGCAATCTTTCTATGTCTATCCCTTTCTTTCTGAGTCATTTCACTTAACATGATACTTTCCATGTAGTACCACTTGTATGTAAACTTCATGAATTCATCTTTTCTAACAGCTACATGGTACTCCTTTGTGTAAATGTGTCAGAGTTTCTTCAACCAGTCATCTGTTCTCGGGCACTCAGGTTTTTTCCAGATTCTGGCTATTGTAAAGAGTGCTGCAAACAACAGACAATTGCAGATGTCACTTCGGCTATACATTTTTGCCTCTCTGGGATACATTCCCAGGAGTGGTATTGCTGGGTCAAATGGGAGCTCAATTTCTAGTGTTTTGAGAATCATCCATACTGTTTTCCAGAAGGGCTGAACCAGTCGGCATTCCCACCAACAGTGAAGGAGTGTCTCTTTCTCACCACATCCGCGCCAGCACCGGTTGCTTTTGTTCTTGTGGATATGGGCCAGTCTCTGTGGTGTGAGGTGATACCTCATTGTGGTTTTGATCTGCATCTCCCTGATGATTAATGATGTGGAACATTTTCTCATGTGTCTTTTAGCCATTCGGATTTCTTTGTCAAAGTTTCTATTCATTTCATCTCCCCATATTTTGATGGGGTTGAATGTTTTCTTTTTGTGGAGTTGAACCAGTATTTTGTATATCCTTGAAATTAACCCCTTATCAGATGTGTAGTTGGCGAATATCCTTTCCCATTCAGTTGACTGTCTTTGTATTTTGGTCACTGTTTCTTTTGAGGTGCAGAAGCTTCTTAGTTTAAGATAGTCCCATTTATCTATCTCTGTTTTCACTTGCTTGGCCAGCGGTGTGACATCTTTGAAGACACTATTAGCTTCTATGTCATGAAGGGTTTTGCCAATATTTTCCTCAATGTATCTTATAGATTCCGGTCTGATGTTGAGGTCTTTAATCCACTTAGATCTTACTTTTGTACATGGAGTTAGGCAGAGATCTGAGCCCATTTTTTGCATACAGCCGTCCAGTTTTGCCAGCATAATTTGTTAAAGAGGCTTTCTCTGCTCCACTTCACTTTTCTTGCCCCCTTATCGAAGATTAGATGCTCGTATACTTGGGGGGGGGGGGACGTCAGTGTATTCAACCCTGTTCCATTGGTCTACAGCTCTGCCTTTGTTCCAGTACCATGCTGTTTTAATTATTACTGCCTTGTAGTAGAGTTTGAAGTTAGGGAGGTTGATTCCTCCCATTTTCTTTTTCCCAAGAATTGCTTTAGCTATTCGTGGGGGCTTATTGTTCCATATGAATTTCACGAGTGTTTGCTCCAATTCTTTGAAGAATGTCATGGGTATCCTAATAGGGATTGCGTTGAATTTATACAGTGCTTTGGGAAGTATTGCCATTTTGACAATGTTAATTCTCCCGATTCATGAACAGGGGATATTTTTCCATTTCATCATATCCTCTTTTATTTCCTGAAGTAGAGTTTTATAGTTTTCTTTGTACAGGTCCTTTACTTCCTTAGTTAAGGTGATTCCTAGGTACTTGATTTTCTGGGGCACAATTGTGAATGGGATTGTTTTCTTCATGTCTCTTTCTTCTCTTTGACTATTTGCATATAGGAAAGCCATGGACTTTTGGGCATTGATTTTATAACCTGCCACTTTACTATACAAGCCTATTGTTTCTAGAAGTTTCTTGATAGAGGTTTTAGGGTTTCCTTAGTATCATATCATCTGCGAATAGTGAGAGCTTGCTGTCTTCCTTTCCTACCTGGATGCGCCTAATATCCTTTTCTTGCCTAATCGCTATTGCAAGTACTTCCAATACTATATTGAACAGCAGTGGAGAGAGTGGGCATCCTTGTCTCGTCCCTGATCTTAGAGGGAAGGCTCTCAGCTTTTCGCCATTGAGGACGATGCTTGCTGTAGGCTTGTGGTAGATGGCTTTAACTATATTGAGAAAAGTCCCCTCTATCCCCATCTTGACAAGGGTTTTCATCATAAATGGGTGCTGGATCTTGTCAAATGCTTTCTCTGCATCTATTGATATGATCATATGATTTTTATCTTTTCTTTTGTTGATGTGGTGGATTACGTTGATTGATTTCCTAGTGTTAAACCAGCCTTGCATCCCCGGGATGAATCCTACTTGGTCATGGTGTATGATCTTTTTGATGAGTAGTTGAATTCTATTTGCTAGTATTTTGTTGAGAATCTTCGCATCCGTGTTCATCAGGGATATCGGCCTGTAGTTTTCTTTTCTCGTGGTATCTTTGTTTCCTTTTGGTATTAGAGAGATATGGGTTTCATAGAAACTGTTTGGGAGAGTTTCCGTTTTTTCAATTTCCTGAAAGAGCTTGAGAAGGACTGGCAGCAGGTCCTCTTTAAGTGTTTGGAAAAATTCGCTAGTGAATCCATCTGGGCCCGGGCTTTTGTTTTTGGGAAGGCTTTTGATTGCAGTTTCTATTTCGTTGATGTTAATAGATCTATTCAGATACTCCAGGTCTTCTTGATTCAGCTCTGGGAGATTATAGGAGTCCAGGAATTTGTCCATTTCTTCTAGGTTCTCTTGTTTCGTGGCAGACAGACTTTCAAAGTAGTCTCTGATGATCTTTTGGCTTTCTTTGGTTTCTGTTGTGATATCCCCCTTCTCATTTCTGATTCGGTTTATTAGGGTTCTCTCTCTCTGTTTCTTTGTGAGTGTTGCGAGTGGTTTATCTATCTTGTTTATTCTCTCGAAGAACCAGCTCTTGGTTTCATTGATCTTTCGGATTGTTTCTTTGGTTTTAATGCAACATATGATTAACAGTTAATAGATTTAAATAATACTAGTTTATTTTAATGAATTGGTTATATAATTTTAATCCAGTAAAATTTGACTTCGTAAATTAGATTAAATTTACTTATAAATAGTTTTGTTAATATAAATAAATTTACACAATAGTTTAATCACTTAATCAAGCATATATTGTAGTTAAGTTTACTCACAATAAATGTACTTTACATTTTAAAGAAATGTAATGATAATAAAGTAAAATTATATTGTAATGAATTATCAATAAATCCATTAATCTATCTTTATTGAATATTTACAAAATTAGAATTTACACATAACTTATTGATAAATCATTTCTTTAATAGTAAATTATGATTTTCATGGACTATATGATTAATGATTAATAGATTAAAATTATATTATTTACTTTAAATATTGAATAAGTAATTGTAACCTAGTAATAATTTTAGTTTATACATTAGATTATATTTTTATTATATATTGTTATGTTAATATAAATAACTGTGGAATGAATTAATCATTAAATTAAGCATTTGTCTTAATTCAGTTTAGTTTCAATTAAATTTCATTACAATTTCTATTGAATTAAATTCAGTTATGATTTCATGTTGTTACACTGAATATCAGTGCTTTTATTCATTTATTTTTATTGATCAGAGAAAATTTAATTTATAGATAATTTATTGTTAAATCATTTCTTTATCAGTAAATCATGATTTTAATTAAATTCATGGTGAAATCATAAATTTTAATAACATCTGCTTAGTTTAATATATAGATCATTTTTATTATAATATAGTAACAATATGCGATATCAAATTTATACACAGTTTTGTTTATGTAAATCAGTTTAATGTAAATTTTGTTAATATGAATTAATTAAATGTAAAATTATAAATCATTGGTACTCATGTTACAACTAAATATTTTAGAATTTTAGTATGCTCATTCATATTTGTTGATTACTAATCATTACCTAAATTCATTGAGAATTTATTTAATTATTTTTTAATTGAATACATTGAATTTATTTGTTACTGTATATTGTTTCTTATCAGTAATTCAATGTATAGATAATTTATTGATAAATGATTTTTATCAGTAAATTAGGATTTTAATTAAATTTAGCAATGATGAATAGAGATTATTGCTTTATTGTAATATATGAATCATATTTTAATATAATAATATACCACAAGAGATATATAAAATTCATAAATTTATTTATTGATTGATGATTCATCAAAAATTAATTTAAATACAAATTATTTCTTTATCAGGAAAGGATAATTGTTAACAGTACATCAATAATAATTAGTAGACTTAAATATTATTAGTTTATAATGATATTCTATATTAATGATATTTTATATTTACAACAGCGGGTAGGGCGTTCGCCTTACAAGCGGCCAACATGGCCGACCCGAGTTCGATTCCTCCGCCCCTCTCGGAGAGCCCGGCAAGCTACCGAGAGTATTCGATATGCCAGACACAGTAACAACAAAGTCTCCAATGGAGATATTACTGGGCCCGCTCGAGCAAATCGACGATCAACGGGAGGACCTTTACCTTTACCTTAATTAGTTATAAATATTTATATTTTTTAATTGAATACATTGAGTTACATTGAATTTTTATTTATATATTGATTCTTTATCAATAATTCAATTTATAGATAATTTATTGAACAATCATTTTTATCGGTAGCATAGGCTTTTAATTAAATTTATCATAAATGATTAGTAGATTTGATTATTTATTGTAATATATTAATCATATGATTTTAATATAGTAATAAATATTATAAAATGCTTAAATTTAGTCCTTTCTATTTATCGTTTATATATTACATAATTTATAGATACTTTATAGGTAAATTATTTCTTTACCTGTAAACTATGATTTTATTTAAATATATAATTAACAATTAGTAGACTTACATGTTATTAATTTTTTTCAATACATTTTTGAATAGAATATATTAAAGAACATTGAATTTATTTATGGTTATTATTTATCTATAATTTAATTCACAGATAATTTCTTAATAAATCATTTTTCAGTAAATTACGATTTTAATTAAATATATCTTTACTGATTAATAGATTTCATTATTAGTTTGTTGGCATATATTAATTATATTATTTTATTATAGTAATTCTCTTATCAAATATATAAAATGCAACATTTTATTCATTTATATTTCTGATTATTTATAGATAACTTATTTTATCTATGATGTTTTGATAAATTATTTTTATCACTGTCCTCCCGTTGTTCCTCGATTTGCTCGAGCGGGCCCAGTAACGTCTCCATTATGAGACTGGTTGTTACTGTGTTTGGCATATTGAATACATCACGGGTAGCTTGCCAGGCTTTGCCATGCGGGCGAGATACTCTCAGTAGCTTGCCGGACTCTCAGAGAGGGGCAGAGGAAACGAACTCAGGTTGGCCATGTTGGCTGTGTGCAAGGCAAACGCCCTAGCTGCAGTACTATCGTTCCATATTACTAATTTATATTTAATAATAAAATATAATAAAATGCATGTTAATTATATGGCCAATAAATATTAAAGATATATATTAATTATACCTGATTCAATGATTTTAAAACACAATATATTGAATAAAATTAAATGTTATTACCTTATCACAGTGAATTTAATTTTGATATATTAAATAAATTGATATAAATTAATTTAAGTTAATAAATCATAGAACAGTTATTTAAATTCAATTGTATAATGTTAAATTTAATACATTTTAATAAATAAATATAACCTGATAATCAATATATTTATAAAAATAAATTATTTTACTCTAATACGGTAACCATATTATATCATTGAAATGTATATACATTATATCAAAAAAAATTATTGAGTTATATTCACATTTAAATAAATATTAAATACAATTGAATATGTATTAAATACCTATTAACCATGAATACATTTAATGATTAATAGTTACAGTAATATAAATTTGTTTATATTAATGTACATAATTATTACTTATTAGAGTAAAATACTACAAAATAAGGTTTAATATCTTTACAAAATTAATTCAAGGTAATGTAAATAATTATTAATAGCTTGTATCATTCATATTCTATATTACATTAAATTCATTTATATTTTACAATTTTGGAAACTTTGCTTAACTGTAATATAAATATAATTCAATGCGCTATATTCAATTAATAATAATGGAATTGGGGAAAATAATTATTAGTTGCTAGTATCGAAATTGAATGCTGCTGCATTTATATTGATATAAACAGTTCATTTAAATTTGTATTACTATAAATTGATAACACAATTCAATCACATTTTAATGCATATAAATATAATTGAATGATTTACTATTTATTGATTTATAAGATCAACTATTGATTAGCAATATATTGACGCTAATGAAAGTATGAATGTAATAGAGTAAATTAATATGTAATGTAAATAATATTTAATGATTTTAATTGTATTCATTAAAATACTGAAATTATTCAATATATATCAAACATATATTATTTTAATCCAAAATGCGTATCAAAATATATTCTAAATTTTAATCAGAAAACACGATGAATTAATAAGTGTATCAACATAATTTTCATCATATTTGTAATAAAGACTAATGTGAAATAATATCAATATTGGAAAATTAAATCTTATAATGAAGTCAATATACATTCGTTTACTGTAGTATATTCACAACCTTAATTATAATCCTTTCACTATACACATGTTTCAGTTAAATCATATACTATAACAAATTGCGAAATATAAATATAAGTGCTTAATTTTATTGTTATGAATATAACCACATTCAATTTTAATCACCTATAATGCATTAATATTTTCTAAGTGTTCATTAATGCTCTAACATCTTAATCATACTTTACATGAAAAGGAATTCAATTATTAATGAATTGTAATTTTACAAGTTAATGTAAATCATTTAAGTATATTCTTTTTATTGTCAAATTAAATTGAATATAAATTGTAACTAAATTTTGCATTTATTACTTTCATTCATTCATACATCATCCTGCTGTTATTCGTCGATTGCCTCGAGCAGGCCGCAGTAACGTCTCTTTCATCCTAGCCCTGAGATTATATTCAAGGCTCTTTAGGAGAATGAGACCCATCATTGTTACTGGTATTTGGCATATTTGGTGCGCCACGGGGAGTTTGCCAGACTCTGCCCTGTGGGCAGGCTATATTCGATAGCCTGCAAGTTTGTCCAAAGTAGGAATGAGATAATAAGATATCATAAAAAGATGTCCTGATAAGATGTCATTCGCGGCCGCATGGTTGCATTCATCTGGGGGATATAAAGTAACAAAGTATGAGATTAATACCCAAGAATAGCTGAGATCAGCACCAGGAGGATTACTCCATAACTTAGAGGCCAGCCGGGTATCCTAGAGGAAAGGGCTATTCAGATAGAGAAGGGAGCACCAAATAAAGGATGTTTGGAGGATCCTCCCAGGAGGGGAGATGCATGTCGAAAGTAGACTATGGACTGAACATGTTTGCCACTCAATGCCTCTTTTGCAGACCACAACACCCAAAAGGAGAGAGAGAACACAGGGGATTGCCCTGCCACAGAGACGGGGGGATGGGGGGATGGGGGTGGGAGGGATATTATCCATGGTGGTGGAAAATGGGCACTGGTGGAGGGATGGGTATCTGATCATTGTATAATTGAAACCAAAGCACAAAAAATTGTAAATCTACAACTTTAAAAAAAATAAAATAAAATAAAGGGAAAAAAAAAAAAAGATGTCCTGATAAGATGTCATTCGCGGCTGCATGGTTCCAGGAGCTGGATTTTATAGTCTCTGAGTCTTGGCCGCTGATGGGATTACACGGCGCCAGGGGGCCAGGTGGTGGGTGTGACCCCCGCCTACTGGAATTTGGAGGATCTGGGTGGAGGATGCTCGACTCCAATCCAAGTAGGCTTGGAGGTCTCGGCCCCGGAACCCGCGTGGCTTTGTCCCTCTGCCAGTACCTTCATGTGTGCGGAGAGTGGTCTCAGCATGGTGGTGGCTGGTCCTGGAGGTCTTCGGCTGCCGGAGCCCTGGTCGGAGCGGGGAGGAAAGCTCAACCCGCTCCCCTCCAAGGGACCCCAGCGAGGAACAACCAGGCGTAGGTGCAGGAGACTGACTGCATTTATTACTATATTAAAATAAATACATAGCAAGTCATTTGTATATTTCATATGATATATATTATTGCTTTACTAAAATAACAATGTAATATGTATATGAAAAAAATAAAATGATATTTTAATCAACTTATTAGTGATACATTTTATTAGTATAATACTTTAATAATAAAGACATAATTTATCAATAACTTATCTATAAATTAAGAGGTCAATATATAATCAATTAATTATAAATGAATAATTTTTATGAATGTTATATATCGGTTATGATATATTACTACATTAATATGATTAATTTATTAAAAGAAACTCTAAAATATACTACTCATTAATTATGTATTTAATTAATATCTTACTTTACTGATAAATAGCTGGAGCAATGGCACGGCGGTAGGGCGTTTGCCTTGCACGCAGCCAATATGGCCCACCCGAGTTCGATTCCTCCACTCCTCTCGGAGAGCCTGGCAAGCTACCGAGAATATCTGGCCCGCATGGCAAAGCCTGGCAAGCTAACCGTGATGTATTCAATATGCCAAACACAGTAACAACAAAGTCTCACCATGGACACATTACTGGGCCCGCTCCAGCAAATCGATGAACATCGGGATGACAGTGACAGTTACTACCATGTATTTATAATATCTTAAATGTCACTGTCACTGTCCTCCCGTTGTTTATCGACTTGCTCGAGCGGGCCCAGTAACGTCTCCATAGTGAGACTGTTGTTACTGTTTGGCATATCCAATAAGTCACGGGTAGCTTGCCAGACTTTGCCATGCGGGCGAGATACTCTCGGTAGCTTGCCGGGCTCTCCGAGAGGGGCAGAGAAATTGAACTCGGGTGGGCCATGTTGGCTGCGTGCAAGGCAAACGTCCTACCTGCTGTGCTATCGCTCCAGCCCATCTTAAATGTAGTCATTGATATTCGTATTAATACAAAAGTTACTTAAACAATGTAGAATATTCATCATATATTATGTATTCTGTTTATATATGTAAATTTATATGGTGCATAAATATTAGTCACTGCATAAACGATGCATTTGCCATTCATGTTCATAATAACTGTGTTTATATTACTTGTTTTAATATAAATTGTCTATAATAGATATCTTAAGAAACCGGTATCGAAAATTGATATTATCAATTATAGTGTAGTCAGGTGATAATCCTATTTGATTTTTAAATTTAATTGCTAGTCAATGCCGCAGATATTGTAAACATATTATGATCCCCAAGAGCCAGGAGAATAGGGGCTGTGAATCGGGACATGGAAGGAATGTGTGAAGGGGTGAAGCTGGGCCTTGCACCGTGTTCTGTGTGTGAGCCAAAGCCGCATGTCCCCGCAGGCGTACCGGAACCACAACTTCCAGCGAGATCAGCCGCAGTTGATGAACAACATCCGTCGCAAGGGCCACGAGAGGCCCCCAACCGCCCAGACCAGGAAGAGGAGGAGGGTGGAGCCCACACGCTGCTCCCCACGCCTTCACCCTGTCGCAGAACCTGACTGGGACTGCCTCAGTGGCTTGAGGGTTTCCCCTGGCCTTTTGGCCGAGAACAAGGCCCGATCCAGTGAGGACAGTGCTTGTGACACCCAGGCCCGGACTAGCGATCTGCTGTGCGCCTCCAGCGAGGAGGCCGGGCCTCACGGGCAGGGGCCCCCGGGTACTGTTCTGTTCCCATCAGCTGAGGAAAACGTTGCCTTGACCAGGGAGATTGAGGGTGTCCTCAGCCATGCTGAGGCGATTCCTGGTTTGGAGAGTAGTGAGGTTACTGAGGAGGAGGAGGAAGAGGAGAAGGAGGTAGAGGAGGAGGAGGACGGGGAAGAGGACGAGGAGGACGAGGAGGACGAGGAGGACGAGGAGGAGGAGGTGCCTCAGGATGAGGGTGTTTCAAGCAGCTGGGCTTTCCCATCTGCTGTGCAGAATGTTCCTTTTACTGAGGACGGTTGGCCTCTTGATGACGACTTAGTTGGTAATAGTTTTTCAATTGCTTGGAACAATTTTAATTTCATGGAAGTAGATGGCCCAGGTGAGGGTGTGCCTAGTGCCATGGAAAACTTTATTTTCACTGAGGAAGGTGGGCCTCACGTGCCTGGCAATATTCTGGTCCCTTCTGCCGTGGAAAATGCTAATCCCACGGCTGAGGCCGCGCCTAATGGTAGTTGCTCATCTGCTTTGTGCAGTGTTAATCCCATGGAGGAGGGGGGCCTGGTTGAGGCCGCGCCTAGCAATATTTTGGCAGCCCTGACTACTGCTGGGCCAGATCTGCTCGGGGAAGCGAGCACAGACCTGGAATTGTACAACAGACTTCGTTCCGTCTTACTGGCATGGATAGCAATGGGTCCCCATGAGAACCCTGGTACGGAAGACCAATCAGAGACCCCCTCAGTGTAAGGAGAAGCCAGGTCCCGGAAGTTAGTCACCCACAAGCAGTACATATATTACAACTTTCTTTATCTATGTACTTTGTTGTTAGTGCACTTCCGAGCCTAAACATAAATGGAATATTTTGGGGGACTAAATAAATTTATGAAAATTGCAAATCTGTGTTGTTACTTTCAAAATCCCCCAGAGGTAGGAAGTCCTGGGAAGAAAACTTGGGCCCCTTGTGCTTTTCCTGGAAGCAGCTGGATACCCCAACACGGGTCCTGGAGGGGAGTGGAAGAGGTCTGGAGGTCTGGGAGGTTGATAAGGGGGATGGAGCAGGTCTGGAGGGTCCTGGACAGGGTGTGGGTCTGGGAGGACTCTGGAGGTGGTGCAAGATGTCTGCAAGAGGCTTTGGGAGGTGTTGGAGGGGAGGTGCAGCGGGTGGTGGAGGAAGATTGAGGCTGTCATGTGCTAGGGTGGTTAGCTCTGGAGGAAATTGTGGGAGGTGTTTATTGGGGGGTGAGTAGAGGAGGCTCAAGGAGGTTTGAGGATGTCCAGCAGGGGTGCAGTGTATGTTGGACGAGGTGCAGGATGTTTCCGGATGTTCTGCGGGTGTGAAGGTCTCTAGAGGAGCTACAGGAGGTTGAGAAATGTCCTATAGAGGAAAATGGTGACTTGAAGAAGATGCAGGAGGTTCAGTTATGACCTGGACTGGTTCAGAGTGTCTGGAAGGAAGTGCATGATGTTTGGCATATACTGCAGGTGAGCGCAGGGTTTGAAGGGGGTGCACAAGTTTGGGGCATTTTCTACAGGAGTGTAGAGTTTCTAGAACAGTTGCAGGAGGTTTGATGATGTCCGGCAGGGGTCCAAAGTATCTTACAAACGCAGAAGTTTCGGGCAAGTCCTGCATGTGTGCAAGGTATCTATAGTATGTTCAGGAGTGTGTTTATGTGCTGGGATATATCCTGTCTTGTACATTTGCAGGAGGTTTGGTCATGTTCAAAAGGGGTGCAGTGTCCAGAAGAGGTACAGGAAGTTCGGGCGTGTACTGCTAAAGGTGCACGGTTTCTTGGAGGATATGCAGGATGTTTGGGTATGTCCTGCAGGGGCACAGGATGTCTAGCGGAGGTGCAGAAGGTTTGCTGTTGTCCTCCCAGGGTGCACGGTGCCTAGAGACAGTGACGAAGGTTCGGATGTTTCCTGAAGGGATGTACGGTGACTTCATAGAGGTCCTGGATATTCTGGTATGTTTTGCAGGGATCTGGGGTGTCTGGAGAAGGTGAAGGAGATTTGTTCATGTCCTGCCGTTGTGTATAGGGTCTGGAAGGAGATCCAGGAGGTTCATGCATGTCGTGCTGGTATGCAGGGCGCTTGGAGGTAGTGCAGGTTTGGGCATGTCCTGCAGAGGTTCAGGGTATCTAGAGGAGGTGCAGGAAGTAAGGACATTTCTTTTCGGGGTGTACAGGTCTAGAGAAGGTGAAGGAGGCTTGCAGATGTCCTGCTGGGTTGCATGGCATCTAGACAAATTACAGGAGGTTTGGGCATGTACTGCAGGGGTACAGCGTGTCTTGCAGAAGGTGCAGGACATTCAGAATGTCCTAGAGGGGTGGAGGGTGTCTTAGAGGAGGTGCAGGATATTTGGGCAGATTCTACAGGGGTTTCGAGTTTCTAGAATAGTTGCAGGTGGTTCGGGCATGTCCTGCAGAGGTGCTGGATACCTAGAGGAGGTTCAGGTGTTTGCCATGTCCTGATGGGATGCAGGGTGTGTACAATAGGTGCAGGACATTTGAGGATGCAGGTGTGTTTTGGAGATTTTTGGAGATTCAGAAGGTTTGGGCAAGTCCTGCCTGTGTGCAGCGTGTCTATAGTAGGTTCAGGAGTGTGGTTATGTCCTCCTGCAATGCACTGTGTCTGGTAGGATGTGCAGGACGTTCGGACATGTTGCAGCTGTGCAGGGCATCTAGAGGACGTTCAGGAGTTTGAGCATATCCTGCTGGTATGAGGCATGTCTTTCAGGGATACATGGTGCCTCGAGTAGGTGCAGTAGGCTTGTGTATATCCTTCTGGGGGACAGGTTGTTTAGACGATGTGAAGGAGATTTGGTATTCTCTGCAGGGGTGTAGGGTGTCCAGAGTAGGTGTAGAAGGTTAGGGCATGTCTTGCTTGGGTGTAGGTTGTCTTCCGGAGGTGTAGTTGTTTCAGGCATGTCCAGCATGGGTTCAGGGTCTTCTGAGGAGGTAGAGGAGGTTTTGAAATGTCCTTCAGGGGTGCACAGTGTCTAGAGGAGGTGCAGGAAGGCAGGGCATATCCTTCTGGGGATGCATGGTTCTAGAGGAGCTGCAAGAGGTTTTCAGATATCCTGCTGGTGTGCTTGGCTTTGAGAGGAGATGCTGAAGGTTCACCCAAGTTCTTCAGGGGTATAGGGTGTCTTGAGGGTGGTACAGGATGTTTGGGGATGTTTCAGGATGTCTTGAGAAGGTGCAGTAGGTTCAGGTATGTCCTGAAGGGATGTTAGGTGTCTTGGTGGAATTTCTGTAGATTCTGGAATGCTTTGCGGGAGTGTAGGTATTCTAGAGTAGGTGTAAGAGGTTCATGCATGTCCTTCAGGAGTGTAGGGTGTCCTGAAGGAGGTTTTGCTGATTTTGGTATGCCCTGTAGGAGTGCAGGGTTTCTATAGGAGGTGCAGGAGTTTCGAACATGTCCCTCTGTGGTGCAGGAGCTGAAGGTTTTCAGATGTCCTGCTGAGGTGCATGGCGTCTGGAAGAGGTACAGGAGGTTCATGCATGTCCTGCAGTGGCGCAGAGTCTCTTATAAGAGTTTCAGGAGGCCCAGAATGTCCTTAAGAGGGGCAGAGTGTCTTGAAGGAGGTGCGGGAGGTTCAGGCATGTCCTGCTGGTATGCACAGTTCTAGAGGAGCTGCTGGAGGTTCAGGCAAGTCCTACATGTGTGCAGGGTGTCTATAGTAGGTTCACGAGTGCGTTTATGTCCTCCTGGGGTGCACGGTATCTTGCAGGATGTGCAGGAGATTCAGACATGTGCTACAGCGTTGCAGGGTGTGTATAGGAGGTGCAGGAGTTTGAGCATGTCCTGCTGGTTTGCCGAATTTTCCAGGAACTGCAGGAGGTTAGGGAATGCCCAGCACTGTACTCGGTGTCTTGCATGAGGAACAGGAGGTTGAGGCATGTCTAGCAGAGGTACAAGGTGTCTAAAGTAGGTGCTGGAGGTTTGTGTTTGTCCCGCTGGGTGACACGGTGTTGAGAGAAATGAAGGTTTGGTATTCTCCTCAGGGGATGTAGGATGTTTAGAGTAGGTATAGGAGGTTTGGGAATGACCATCAGGGGTTCAGGGACTTTCAAGGAGGTGGAGGGGTGTTGCACATATCCTACAGGTGTTACGAATATCTAGAGAAGGTGCAGGAAGTTAGGACATATCTTGCTGGGGTGCACGGTCCTAAAGGAGTTGCAGGATGCTTGCAGATTTCCTGCTGTTGTGCATCGAGTCTATAGGAGGTGCAATAGATTTAGGCATGTCCTGCATGGGTGCATGTTATCATGCAGGAGGTGCAGGAGGTTGAGAAGGTCCTGGAGGGTGCAGAGTATCTTGGAGGAGGTGCGAAAGGTTCAGGCATGTCCTGCAGGGGTGTAAAGTGTCTTGAAGGAGGCAGAGGAGGTTTGGGCATGTCCTACAACGGTTCACTTTCTAGAACAGTTACAGGATGTTCGGGAATATCCTGTCAGGTTGCAGGGTTACTTGGGGGAAGTGCAGAAGGTTTGGTTATGTCCTGTAGGGGTGCAGGGTATCTTCAGGAGATACAGAAGATTTTCTGATGTCCTGCAGAGGTGCAGGGTGTCTAGAGGAAGTGCAAGAGGTCTTGAAGGAGTGAGGGATGTCTTGGAGGAGGTTCTGGGGATTCTATTATGATCTGCAAGGCTGTAGTGTGTATACAGTTGGTGTAGGAGGTTCAGGCGTGTCCTGCAGAGGTGTAGGGTGCTTTGAGGGTGGTGCAGGAGGATCATGCATGTGCTGTTAGGATGCACAGTTCTAGAGGAGTTGCTGGACATTACTGGAAGTCCTGCATGTGTTGAGGCATATCTTGCAGCAGTACAGCGTGTCTTGAGTAGGTGCAGGAGGTTTGTGTATGTCCTGCTGGTGACAGGGAGATCAGACGATTGCAGGAGTTTTGGTATTCTCTGTAGGGGTGTGAGGTGTCTAGAGTAGGTGTAGGCGATTTGGGCATTTCCTGCAGGGGTGTATGGTGCCTTGCCGGAGGTGCATGATTTTGGGCATGTCCAGCAGTGGTTCAGGGACTTTCGAGGAGGTGGAGAAGGTTTGGTGATGTCCTGCAAAGGGTGCAGGGTCTTTAGAGGAGGTGCAGGGGGTTTATGCATGTCCTGCAGGTGTGCAGGGTGTCTAGAGGAAGTGCAAGAGTTTTGGGCATGTAGAGAGTTGCAGGAGCTGTAAGAGGTTAGGAAATTTACAGCAGGTGCGCAAAGTGTCCTGCAGGAGGTGCAGGAGTTGAGGAATGAGCTGCAGGGGTACAGGGTGTCTAGAAGAGTTGAAGGAGGTTGCGTATGTCCTGCTGGGTGAAAGGTTGTTTAGACAATGTGCAGAAGAATCGGGCAAGTCCTGCAGGGGTGCAGGGCATCATGCAGGAGATGCAGGAGATTCGGGCATGCTCATAAGCGGTGTATAGTACTTAAAGGAGGTGCAGGAGTTTGTAGATGTCCTATAGGGCTGCAGGGTATCTAGAGGAAGTGTAGGACGTTCGGGAATGTTCTGTAGGGGTTCAGGGTGTTTTGGATGAGGTGAAGGCGGTTCCAGTATGTCCTTCTGGGTACACGTTTCTAGAATAGCTGCAGGATGTTTGAGGATGTCCTGGTGGGGTGTATGGCGTCAAGAGGAGTTACAGTAGTGTTGGTATTGTCCTGAAGGGGTGCATGATTTCTAGCTAAGATTCAGAAGGTTCAGAATATCCTGGAGGAGCTCAGAGTGTCTTGGAGTAGGTACTTGAGCATCTGGCATGTACTGCACTGTTATACCGTGTCTGTAAGAAGGTTCAGAATAACTGGAGGAGCAGAGAGTGTCTTGGAGAAGGTGTTTGAGCGTCAGGCATTACTTGCAGTCGTATAGGGTGTGTAGAAGGAGGTGCAGGAGGTTTGGGCATGCCCTGCAGGCTTCAGACTTTCTAGATAGGGTTCAGAAGTTTAGGCATGTATTGTAAGGGTGCAAGGTGTGTTGCAGTTGGCACAGTAAGTTTGGGCATGTGCTGCATGCCTTCAGGCTGCCTAGAAGAGATGCAGGAATTTCCTGCATGTCCTGCTGTGGTGCAAGGTGTTTTGGATGAGGTGCAGGAGATTCTGGCCTGTCCTTCTAGGGTGCTCGGTTCTACAGGAGCTGCAGGATGTTTGCGGAAGTCCTGAAGAGTACACGGTGTCTACAGGAGGTGCAGGAGGTTCCGGCATGTCTTGCAGGGATGTGTGTTGCCTTGCAGTAGGTGCAGGAGTTTCAGAATGTCCTGAAGGTGTATATGTTGTCTTGAAGTCGGTGAAAGGTGCAGGAGTTTCAGGAATGTCCTGCAAGGGAGCAGGGTGTCTAGAGCTTCTGCGGGTTCGGTCAAGTCCTGCACGTGGACAGAGTGTCTATAGTAAGTTCAGGAGTTTGGGTATGTCCTCCTGGGGTGCCGCGTGTCAGCAGGAGGTACAGGAGGTTCAGAATGTCCTGCAGGTGTGTTTGGTGTCTTAAAGTAGGTGCAGGATATTCATGCATGTTCTGCAGTGGTGCATAGTTATTATAAGGGTTGCAGGAGGTTTGTGAATGTCCTGTAGTGGTGCTGGCTTTCAAAAGGAGATGCAGGCACTTGGACATGTCCTGCTGGATTGCGGGGTGTCTAGAACAGGTGCTGGCAGTTTGAGGATGTCCTGGAGGGATGCATGGTGTCTTTAGGTGCAGGTGTTTGGGCATGTCCTTCTGTTTTGCAGGGTGTTGTAGGATCCGCAGGAGGTTTGATAATGTCCAGCAGGGGTACAGAGTTGATTGAAGGATTTCCAGGATCTTTTAGCATGACCTGACCTTCAGGGTGTCTTTCAAGAGGTGCAGCAGGTTTTTTCATGTCCTGCAGCGGTACAGGGTGTCTAGAGGCGGTGCAGGAGGTTTGCATATGTCCTGCTGGGTGAGAGGGGGTCTAGACCTTGTGCAGGAGTTTGGGCATGTCCTGCTGGGGTACAGGGTGTTGCAGCTGTGCACAAGGTTTGAAAAGGTTGTCGTGGGTAGCAGTGTGTAAAGAGCAGGTGCTGGACGTTCATGCATGTCCTTCAGGGGTGCAAAGATCTCGAAGAAGTTTACAGATATTCTGCAGGGGTGCATGGTGTCTTGCAGGAGATGCAGGAGGTTTGCGAATGTCATCCTGGAGTGCATGGTAGCTAGAGGAGGTGCAGTACATCCGGGAATGTCCTGCAGGGGCGAAGGATATCCTTAAAAGATTCAGGAGATTCAAGCATGACCTGCATGTGTGGAGGGTGTTTAGAAAGAACTGGAGGTTTGGGATGTCCTGCAGGGGTGCACGGTGTCTTAGAGGTGGTGCAGAAGGTTATGGCAAGTCTTGTTGGGGTACAGGATTCTAGAGGAGCTGCCGGATGTTTGCGGGTTTACTGCTGGGTGCAGGGTATCTTGAGGAGGTGCAGGAGTTTCTGGCATGTCTTGAGGGGTGCAGGGTGTTGGGGGAGGATTTGGCAGTCCTGGGCATCTGGGGAATTCTTGGCGTTGGTGGAGCTTGTATTGAAGCGGCTGGCGGCTATCCTAGGAGGTCTGGGCTGGAGTTGGGAGTGTGCATATGTCTTGGAGGGTGATCCAGCAATTCTGTGTTTTGAACAGGAGTCAGCAGGGACTACAGAGAAGTCCCCTAGGGTCAGGGATCTGGCAAAGGTCGCAGGACACGTGCAAACCCTGGATCCCTAAGGCCTGGTTTCAGCAAGCCTATGCCTATGGCAAATGCAGATTAATCTGCTGTAGGCGACTCACCCATGATCCCTGCTGGTCCAGCGCAGCGCTTCCTGAACCCCTATGCCTCTCCGGGTGTGACTGAGAAATGGTGGAGCGCAGTGGGTGCGTAGCCCACCGCCATGAGACCATGGGTTGCTCAGCACTTGCCCCCAGAATAGTTAGAGTGGAGGTAGTGAGGGGACCTTCTGTTATTCATCTGCCAGGTGGGGTGAATCGGTAGATGTCTCCAGCCTGAACCAGCTAAGTGGAGGGAGAGCAGGCCCAAAGGAATTGACCGGAGCTGAAGGATCCAAATGACACAGAAGTCAGGTCGTCTCCACAGGCCTGACTCACTCTCCTCAAGAGAGAAAAGAGATGCAACGAGGTTCTGGGGGCTGCCTTCCCTGCTCCCACCTTCTGCTCTGTGGGCCCGGGACACTGCCTGCTCATCACTGCAGCCAATTAGAACAGGATAACACAACACAAACCGCCCCTCCCACCAAACTCACCCATGAATTAAAATGTCAGTGCCCAATGTATCTCTTTCCTTATTAGGGAGAGGGCCGGAGCATTGCCACAGGGCTCCTGCCTCACTGCATCCAGCACCACGCCACCTTCTGTCGCCACAGCAATGGCTGCCTGTCAACAGAGAGAGGGAACCTGCCCAGGAGTGATCAGTCCGTGCCTGGTCCTGATAGGGTGTTCTGGCGTGGAACCCTGGACACCAACTCTTCAAGGCTGACCCTACTCCCAGAGGCAGCGGGCAGGGTGAGTAACGGGACTTGGGGTGCAAAGCAAACCCAATGGGCACCCTAGGCTGGGCACACGTCCACCTGGCCCACGGGTTCCACACCTCCCACTGTCACCCCTGCTGGCTTCGTGACCCCAATCTTGAGCTGGGAAGTCGCTGCTGCAGTATATCCCGCGGAGACAGAGATGTCCAGAAACCCGCAATGCGGATGCTGGAACGACCTGGCAGGATGCACCAAGCCACAACAATCCGCTGCTCAGGAATGCCACCCCTGAATCAACACCCCACTTGCTTCCCGACCCGGCTTGGTTATGGGGTCTTGGTTTCCAAGATCGAAAAGGAGGGGAAGAGGATACCACCAACAATTGCTCACCTCCTCCAACAATTGCTCACTTCCTCGTCTCTCCAGCAGGGGTCTGGGAGGAGGGCGGTGGAGGTGTTGGAGGAGGGAGGAGGTCTTTCAGCAGGTCTGGAGACGTTTTGGAGAGGTGGCGTGGAGATATCTTGGAGGTTTGTAGGTTCTGGAGGAGGTCTGGAGAGGTCTGGGACGTAGTGGAGGTGATCTTGGACCAGGTGGAAGAGGTCTTGCCAGGGAGTCAAGGAGGTCTGGGACATCTAGCGGGTACCTGGGGAAAGTCTGTGCGTTTTGGAGCTGACTGGGGAGGTCTTGGATGAGGGTGGAGACAGCCAGAGAAAGGCTCAGGGAGGTTGGCCCAAGGCTAGCTGTACGACAAGTCACCAGACCCCGGGTACCTGAGGAGCTGAGGCCTTTTTTCAGTTTATCTATTGCTTCAACTAATAAGTAACCGAATTATCCAGCTACTTTTCCTTTGTTTGGTGTATACAAAAAATTGAATGACAAAAGTATTGTAATATAGTTATCATTTTTGATGCAAAAATGCAAAGGACATAGAAATCATAGCACTCTCATAAAAATTGCTCATTAGTGATCACCAGTACTCAACTATTATTACTTTGACGTTGGTTCTTCAGGTTTTATACATATATATATATATCCTATGAGAATTAATTAATTTTAACATACTTGAATAATGGCATACAGAGTAGTCTATCACTTGGTCAGTCTTTGACCACGTGAATGCAAGATCTTCCTGTAGAAGACACATCTAAGTGTACCTCACATTTTAAAATTTTCTCTAAGATTTTAATGCATTTATGTGTCATATTTAAACCATTTTACTTCTCATGTTTTCCTTTTTGCAGTTTGATTAATAAATCACACCTTATTACCTCCTGTTATCTAGTTCTTACTCTTGGAGGACTCGGCAGGCTACCAAGAGTATCCTGCCTGCATGACAGAGTCTGTCAAACTCCCCGTAATGTATTCAAAATAGCAAAACCCTGTAACAATTATGGGTCTCATTCCCCTGACCCTGAAAGAGCCTCGAATGTGGCACTTTCTAAAATCTCAGGGCTAGGACGAAGGAGATGTTACTGGTGCCTGCTCGAGGAAATCGGTGAACAATAAGATGACTGTGATACTGTGACACAGTGTTTAATAAATCACAAATAAACATCTTTGCATATAAATTCATTAGGAAATCATTGTTTTCTGTTTGCCCAAGAATTGAGGTGTAAAGATGTTTATTTGATTGTTTGATGTGAAAGGGCCCATTGTTCTGAAACCCGACCCGCACATTAGGACTGAGAGACATTAATGGGACAACTATATTGCCAGTGTATCTTTCAATTAATCTTTCAGTTTATCAGGCCAAACTGTTACTCCATAGGCTGGAGGGATAGTAGGCAAGGGCAGTGCGTGCCTGGTACGTGACTGACCCAGGTTCTGTCCCCAGTACCCTATGGTTCCCGAATACTAACAGAAAGTATCCCTGAGCACAGAGCCAGCAGTAAGCCCTGAACATCGAGTGCCTGTACCCAAATATCCAATCCTCATTTAAGAACCTGAGAACAAGAAACCTAGACCTCAATAACTGAACTGAGAAATGGCCCTGTCGAGGTGGCAGGCTGGGGTGGGGAGGGACCCTGGAGACACTGGAGAGGAGAGGGTGACATTGGTCGTGGGGTTGTGGGGTTGCGATCAAGACTGCCAGAGACCCAAAAGCTCCAATTTGGAGGAGTCTGGATTGACACAGAAACACCAGGCTTAGGAAGTGCCTCATCCTCATGCCCAAGCAATTTTGTAGTCATTTTTATAATCTGTTTTAGCCTCCAAACTCACATTTTGGTGCTCCGTATGTTCATGCAATCACAGCAGCACAAGCATTGTTCTAGAAGCCAGAAAATGCGGTGAAACAGGGATACTTGAAGCAGATCACCAGAGGCCCATAACTCCCTTGAGACCCCGGCCCGTGCTTCTGTTTGCAGCCCGTGGTGGGCTGGTGGGCCCTGGCGGGAAGTTCAGGGTACTTGTGGTATGACATATTAAGGCGTCTAAAAACTTCTTGTTCCTCCCCTCCAGGCTCCCCTCCAGTGGGATCAGTGCTGGGATACTGTATGTTTAAAACTCAACTACAAAATAACTTCTTAAAAGCTGAGGCTTTAAGGAAATGAAAATAAAATATAAAAAAGAGTTGAAGCAACAGTACAGCACATAAACTGTTTGTCTTCACACATGCAGCACACAATCGAACATGTGTTTCATTCGCGGAACCCCATATGGCCTCTGAGCCACTCCAGGAGAGATCTCTGAGTGCAGAGCCAGGAGTCAGCCCTGCAGGTGTGGCCCCCAGACAGGAACAGTTCCTCCAGAAGTCAAACCTTACACAGTCATCTCCCCTAATACGCAAAGTTGCAGCAACTAAGGTTAACATATGGTCAAGCCCTTCCGTGTAATCGCCAATGAGCACATTTGCCAGATAATACAGGGGATAATTCTCCAAAAGGATGCCAACAGAAGGATAATTCTCAGGGGGGGAATTTACTAAAATACATACAGGAACTTTATGAAGAAAACTCATAAAAACTTCATTTCTGTGAGAAATGGTGAAGAACTCCATCCCCCTTCCCCCACACACTGGGAGCTCATCAGTTTTAGGGTTGTTTTCACATGCTCCAAATCCAGACCCATTTACATGTGGGAATGGCTCCCTCATCACTCCTATACTGTTAAATCCCAAGAGTGTATATCAACCCTGCGGTGAAGAACCAGAGGCTTTGCAGCATCTCTGCCCCCCTTCCCGCTACCCCTCCCACAGTTTGGTGGCAAGGAGGTACAGGCCGAGAATCAGAGGGTGCTTTGGTGCATTGGAGCTTTGCCCCACGCATATGTCATACTTGCTCCTTGTCATATCAAAAATCCTCAGTGCTCCCATTGACTGGAACCGCCCCCTTGCTGACCAATCACAACACAGGAGCATGAAATGGGACATGTAGGCAGCTGCAGAGCTCCGGGTAGAGCCCTTGAAAGGCAAAGGCCAGGAGAAAGCTCCAGCTCCAGATAAGCCGGCCCTTTTCCAATGCCCGTGGTGGAGGGCAGAAGAAGGCTTCTGGTTCAAGCGCAACCAAAGACCAGGGGCCCAAGTTGTGACGGGGCTGCCCGAGCAGTTCCTCTGCCGAGTTTTCTGCCCTGTCCTTGCCCGGCACGCCCCCTCCTTGTCCACCATCCTTTCCATGGAGCCTCTGATCCCCACCTCTCCACACCCTCTTCCCCATTCCAGTGCCTTAGCATCACTCTATTTTCACTCCACGTAGCCAGCCAGAAGAAGCCGAAAAAGCCCTCGAAGTGAAACGAGGGAAACGCCTCTGATGATAGATTCTAACCATCCCCGAGTTCAGTTTTCAATAGGCCGCTGATTTGCTATCACTGCCTCAGGTTCAAGGAGGGACGTTAAGGCTCCATACTTCAGCTGCTCCCCGCACACTACAAGAACTCCACCACTCCGAGGGGTGCTAAGTGCTCCCAATCAGAGGGGTGGTCAGACACCCTGTCTTCAGTGCCATCATCTTCGGATGACACTGAGCAGCAAAGCTCTTCAGAGTGAAAAAAAAATGTTCCAATATGGTTGCCACTCTGATTTCTACTCTTTCAAAGAAAGCAGTCCTCACACACCAAACTTCCCAGTAATGGGATGCCTGCAGATGGTAAAAATAAAAGTCACTTGTGTGAAAACTTGCTTGTCTCTGTGAGTTTTCTTATAGGATGTATAGAGGGTGGAAGTGAAGGAAAGAAAAGATATGTGTGAGAAGGGCAGATGTATGAGTATTCAAGGAAGTGAGTCCTTGGAGGACGGTTGACGAGGTTTTGGAGGAGGTTTGGATAAGTCTTGATGCAGATCTGTTGGGTTCATGGGTGGGGGGTATTGGAGCGTTAAAAGGGATTTGTAGAACTTGTACAAGGTCTTTATGAGGGTGGATGGGGTTTCGGGGGATTGGGGAGTTCTTGGAGGAGGTGGGGAAGTCTTGGATTGGGTCTGGAGAGGTCTTGAAGGAGAATGGTGGAGGTCTTTGCTGAAATCTGGATTGGTCTAGTATGGATGTGTATGAGGTCATGAAGGAAGTTTCAGGAGATCTTGGAAGTCTGGAGAGGTCTGGGAGGCGGGCGAGGAGATTTGGGAGAAGGATGGGGGAAATTTGAGAGGTTGGGATGAGATTTGGGAGGAGGGTTGGAGAGTTGTGGGAAGAGGGTGGAGGTCTTTCAGGAGGTCTGGGTACATTTGGGACGGGTGGGGTGGAGAGGTTGCGGCAGTTTGGGGGATCTGAGAGGTTTGGAGAGGTCTGTCAAGAAGGTGGAGGTGATTTTGGACCATGTGGAGGTGGTCTTTTAAGGAATTCAAGGAGGTCTGGTTCATCTCAGGGGTTCTTGTGGGAGGTTTCGGGGGTCTTGGAGCTGACTGAAGATGTCTTGGATGATGGTGGAACCAGCTAGAGAAAGGCGCAAGGAGGTTTGTCCGAGGCCAGCTGTACGACAAGTCACCAGGCCTGGGGTAGCTGAGGAGGAGAAGCCTTTGGTCAGTTTGTCTATTGCTTCAACCAGTAGGTAACCGACTTATCCAGCTACATTTCCGTCGTTTGGGCTATACAAAATTTTCTGTGACAAAGATATTGTATTATATTTATAATTTTCTTTCTGTAAAAAGTTTGAAGGATATAGAAATCACAGCATTCTCTTTAAAATTCCTCATTAGTGATCACCAGTATTCAACTTGTATTACTTTGACGTTTGTTTTTGAGGTTTTATAGATATCCTATGAAAATTAATTCTTTTTAACACACCTGATTAATGGCATACAGACATGTGTATGAGGAGGAAAGAAGGTGTGTCCTAGGGTGGGGATTAGAGCACAAAGTACTGCAGTTCTCCAAGTAGTGATGATAAGGAACTGGCTAGTTCTGAACACTGAAATCTCCTGAATTTGTTATTTCCATGTGCCAAATTCCCAATTAGTACAATTTTGGGGTAGGTCTACTGTACTGTAGCACTGCAGCACTGTCCTCCCATTGTTCATTGATTTGCTCGAGTGGGCCCAGTAACGTCTCCATTGTGAGACTCGTTCTTACTGTATTTGGCGTATCGAATACTTCATGGGGAGCTTACCAGGCTTTGCAGTGTGGGCTAGATACTCTTGGTAGCTTGCCGGGCACTTGGAGAGGGACAGAGAAATCGAACCAAATTCGGCTGGGCTGGCCGTGCACAAGGCAAATGCCCTACCGCTGTGCTATGGCTCTGGGTCCCAGGTCAACTGCATGATTCCTTATATTAAAAGGTACCAAACCATATTTCAGAGTGATATTATTTTAGATTTATGCTAACAATACAGGATGCAGTTTTTCCACATCCTCGCTAACATGTGAAGTATTTTAGCTGCTACGTAGGATATTTAATTTGCATTTCCCTAAGACCCAGTGAGTTTAAACATCATTTCCCTTTTTTCTTGGGAGACGGTAATTTGGGCCACACGAGAGATGTTCCTGGCAGTATTGAGGCAACTATATTCAGTGCCCGGGATTTGAACCAGGGCTAGCGATATTCAAGGCAAGCGTCTATACCCTGTATCATTTCTCCCACAATACAGAGCACCGGGCAATATAACACTACTGGTCATTTTCTATCTTGCCTGCTTGAAGAGTGGCCAAACATATATATCGTGGAAATGTCTATGAGTGGAGATAGTGGTAGTATATAAAAAGAGGCATGGATTTGTGTGCCTGTGTAAGTTCTTTATAAAAACGATTTAAACATTTTAAATAGATTTTTAATTGAATGACAAATTTGTTCATGATTGGGCTTCAGTCATACAATGTTCCATCACCCATCCCTTTACCAGCGCACATTTCTCACCATAAATGCCCCCAGTTTCCCTCTCTACCGCCACCCACCAGCCTGCCTCAATGGCAGACACTTCTCCCCCTCCCCTTCAATTCCTTCTCCTTTCCTCTCCTCGTCTCTCCTCTACTCTCCTCTACTCTTCTCCAGTGCATTATGGTTTACAATACAGGAACTGAAAAGTTTTCATGTATACCCCTTTACCTACTTTCAGCACTCAGTTCTTATCCACAGTGAACATTTCCAACTATCATGGCCAGAGTGATTTCTTCTCTATCCTAACTGCCCCCCACACCACAACTTACGGCAAGCTTCCTACAGTGGACCGTCCTCCCAACTCATTTCTATTGTCCTTGAATATTAGTCTTATATTATGTTTTATATCCCACAAATCAGTGTAAACAGTCTATGTCGGTCCCTCTCCTTCAGACTAATTTCACTCAGCATGATACTCTTTTTGTCCATTCACTTATAATGGAATTTCATCACTTCATTTTTCCTAAAAGCTGCGTAAATTTTCTAAATTTACCATTCTTTCTCTGACTGGTCATCGGGCACTCAATTTGTTTCCACTTTCTGTCTGCTGTGCATGAACATAGAAATGAACATGGCCTTTCTGCAGCGTATCTTTGGGCCCCCGTCAAATATTACAAGAATTGGTACTGCTGGGTCCTATGGAAGCTCAACTTCTAGATATTGAGGAATGCGCATATGTTTTCAAAAACTACTGGCCCAGTCGGAATTCTCACTGGCAGTGAAGAAGAGTCTCAATGTCCCTACATCTGCACCAGCATTGGTTGCTCTTGTACTTTTGGATGTGTGCAAGTCTCTGTGGTGTGAGACGATATCTCATTGTTGTTTTGATTTGCATCTCCCTGATGATTCGTGATGTAGAGCATTTTTGTATGTGCCTTTTTCCATTTGTATTTCTTCTTTCAGGAAATCTCTATTGCAAGTGAGTAACAGTCCAAGTCTCTTGCTTCTTTCTCCCTTCCCTCTTCCTTCGCTCTAACATGTTTGGTTCCTTGAAGCATTTCCAATTATTTCTTCATACAAATCTTTTTGAACTTTACCTAAACACAGAAGGAAATTAAAGAGGAAAATGTCACTGTCACTGTCACTGTCCTCCCGTTGTTCATCGATTTGCTCGAGCAGGCCCAGTAACGTCTCCATTGGAGACTTTGTTGCTACTGTGTTTGGCATATCGAATACATCACGGTTAGCTTGCCAGGCTCTGCTATGAGGCCGAAATACTCTCAGTAGCTTGCCAGGATCTCCGAGAGGAAAATGGAATGGAACAATTTCATGAAGTTCGGGAAATATTTTCTTTCTTGATTGTGGTGCATTTGTATTTGTCAAAACTCCTCTAAATATAAACTTTAAGACTGACATTAGTTTGAAATTTTACTTTAGTTATTTTAATTTGTTTTTCTTTTAGACACCATGATTTACAATACTGTTAATGCACAGAACATTCCAGCACCTCACCTTGCACTACAGTGTATGCTTCCCTTCACATTTGTCCCAGTGTCCTCGTCCACATCATCTTCACCTCCCCACACCCATTTGCTGCCATAGTAAGTTTCCTACTGAAAACCAGTCTTGAGATTCTGAAATTCCTCAGCTCTTCCAGGAAGATTTGACCGGGAGTGGAAAGTTCCATGCTCTCACCTGTGTCGATCTTAATGTTGGTCTTCCTTAGGGATACTAACTGGTCAAGTAGAAATTTTCTTGGAACTGCTGAAAACAACATCATTGGATGAAACTGCTGTGAAGCTGATGGCAGGACACAGAGTAGAGGAGGTGAGTTTGGGAAAAGGCAAGTGGGGCTGGTGGGGGGTTAGATCAGTGAAATGCTTCATTTCAGCACAGCATAATTACACTGAAGCCTCTTCAATAGAAGGGGCAGTATCAAAGAAGATCACATTTGGAAGTGGGAGGCCTGACGCCTGAAAAGCACAATCCAAATGACCCTAAAGGAAAAAAACGTTCAGGTTCCCAATTTTTGACCCCTTCAGAGAAGCCCATGTTCTCCCTTGAGAATATATCTGTTCTCTCCCCCTCACATCTCTCTAAAATTTTTAAAGCTCTGTAGCACTGTCTTTCGATTGTTCATCGAATTACTCAAGTGTCACCAAAAACGTCTCCATTCTGAGACTTGTTGGTACTGTTTTTGGCACATCGAATAGGCCACAGGGAACTTACCAGGATCTGCCGTGCGGGCGGGGTACTCTCTGTAGCTTGCCGTGCTCTCCGAGAAGGGTGGAGGAATCGAACCCAAGTTGGCCACGTGCAAGGCAAACTCCCATACCACAAGACTATTTTTCTAAAGAAGATATGCCCATGACCAAAATGTACGTGCAAATATGGTCTGCATCATTAATCATGAGGGAAATGCAGATAAAAACGACTTTGAAATATCATCTCACAGTGTAGAGAACAAAGCACCACTACTGGTCTGGGTGTGAAGGGGAAGGGGAGGGGTGGAGGATTCTCACCCACTGCCCCCGGAATGCAGACTGCTTCAGCTTTTCTGGAAAACTATGTGGACATTCCTCAGAAAACTAGGACCTGAGCTTCCATCTGCCTCAGGAACTCCACATTTGTCCTCTACTCAAAAGGCCCAAGACACAATGGAGAAAAGACATTTCCACCCCTATACTCCTCTCAGCATTATCCACAGTAGCCCTAATCTGGAAACAACCCGAGTGTCCAAGGATAGATGCCTGGATACAGAAACCCAGGACTTGGCTTTCTCCGCGTACATCCCCAAGGGTACTCTAGGATTCTGGGACACTCACCATGCCTGAGCCTCTTTCTGCTCGTGCCCAATACTGTGCCTGGTCTTCTTCCTCTCCCAGGTTGTACACCCCCCCACACACCAGGTACCCGTAGGGGAGTGTCGTCTTCAGGAGTGGCCGGGGCCTCTGTAGAAGTCGGCATGCCCTCTGACGGTTGGCCTGCCCAAATTTTGGGCTAGTGTGCTTACACGGCCGTAGGTACTTTACTCATACCGGCAATCTGTCGTAACATCTCAGCCTCCATAACTCTACACCAACATAAAAAAGCTATGCAAATCCCTACCACAAGGGGAGGACCATGACAAGAGTCCAGAAGCCACAGTAGGTGCTACTCACCTAAGGGACCTCTCTGAGAAAGAATTCAGATATGAAGTCATGAAGATGCTCAATGAACTCAATGTAACAGTGAGACAGATATCCAGTAAATTCAAGGAGGACATGAAAGAAAAAATCGAGAAATTACAGGAAGAAATGAGAACAGAAATTGCAAAGATACGCACAGAAATATCACGAATCAAAGACTCTGTAGATGAAATAAAAAACTCAGTGTATGCCCTCAAAAGTAGAATGGCCATAGCTGAAGACAGAACCAGTGCGCTGGAAGATAAGCTGCACCAAGCCTACAGGAAATAGCAAACAATGGCAAGAGATTTCAAAATAGCTCTAGAGCAAATCAGGATCCTAGGAGGTGATTCCAAGAGGCACTACATTAGAATCATTAGAGTACCAGAAGGTCAGGGAAACAATCCCAGTGAAAAAGTGGCAGTTAAACAAATCAATGCTGATAAGTTCCCAGAGCTGGACAATGCAGCCATTTAGATTCAAGGAGCCTGAAGGGTACCAGCTAAAAGAGACCCTAACAAAAAGAATCCAAGATATATCATAGAATGATGGATGCTGCGGATTGAGACACAATACTGCAAGCAGCAAGGTCAAAGAAAGAAATCACATGAAAAGGAGCACCCCTTAGATTCACAGCAGACCTATCAGAGGAAACCCTCCAAGACCAAAAGCAATGGTGTGCTGTAGTGAAGAAACTCACTGAAATGAACGCTTCACCAAGAATACTCTATCCGGCTAAACTCTCACTCAAACTCGAAAGAACGGTACATTATTTTGTGGATAAACAGCAGCTCAGAAACTTCATAGACTCAAAGCAAACCTAAATGAATGACTAAAGGGGTTACTCTAAGACAAGACAAACCCTACAAGCACAACAGACCCTTATACAAAGATGAGATAAAGCCCCATAACAATAATCTGTCCAACATCAATGATCTAAATTCACCAATTAAGAGACACAGAGTGGAAAACGGATTCAGAGACAGAACCCAACATTCTGCTGCCTACATCAACTTATTGGTCAGAGAAAACACAGACTCAAAGTTAAAGAACGGAAAACAATCCTGGAAGAAAACAGCTCCCTCAAAAAAAAGCTGAGGTAGCCATACTAGTATATGGCAACATAAATTCAGGCTGAAACAGATTAGAACAGACAGTGAAGGCCATTTTCTATTTATCAAGGAATACGTACATCAGAAAGAAATCACACTCTTAAATGTATACACACCGAATGAGGGAACAGCTAAATATTGAAAACAACTGCTAACAGATTTTAAGGAGGACATTGCTAGCAAAACAATAGTAGCCAGAGACTTCAACACCGCTTATCACCTCTGGATAGATCAACAAGAACAAAACTCAGCAAGGAAACATTGGCTTTGAAGGAAGAAATAGACGAGAGAAGGCTTATAGGCCTATACAGGGCTTTACACCCCAATAAGAAAGAATACACATTCTTCTTCAGTGCACACGGAACACTTTTAAAAATAGACCATGTGCTAAGCCACAAAGCATACTTCAATAGAGTCACGAAGATAGAAAAACAATCAATAATCTTTTCAGATCACGATGCACTGAAGATAGAAGTGAATCACACAAAGACACAGAGAACCAATTTAAACACCTGGAAATTAAACAACTCAATGTTGAACAACGAGTAGGTCAGGAAGGAAGTCAAGGATAAAATCAAAAGATACCTGGAAACAAATGAGAATGAAAACACGAGCTACCAGAACCAATGGGATGCAGCTAAAGCCATGTTAATGTGAAAAGTTATAGCTCTGCACTCATTCCTCAGGAGGAAAGAAAGGGCCTACCTAAACAACTTGACTTCTCAGCTCAATATCTTAGAAAAGGACCAACAAAATGAGCCCAAACCAGGCAGAAAGAAAGAGATCACAAAGTTTAGAGCAGAAATCAACGACATGGAAACCAAAAAAAATAAATAAATAATAGTAAGACAATCTGAGAGATCAATGAAACTAATAGCTAGTTCTTCGAGAAAATAAACAAGATAGATAAACCACTAGCAAAACTCTAAAAAGAGAGAGAGAACCCTAATAAACCGAATCTGAAATGAGAAGGGGTATATCACAACAGAAACCAAAGAAATTCAAAAGATCACCAGAGACAACAGAAACCGAAGAAATTCAAAAGATCACCAGAGACTACTTTGAAAGTCTGCATGCCACGAAACAAGAGAACCTATAAGAAATGGATAAATTTGTGGATTCGTATAATCTCCCAAGGCTGAATCAAGAAGATCACTGAATCAAGAAATGTCACGGCATTTTCTGTCTTCTGGAACAGTGCTTGCGCTGCTGAACTTGCATGAATATACCAATCATCAAGATGTGAGCTGGGGGCTGAAACAGCTGAAAGTAGACTATAGACCAAACATGATTGCCACTCCTTGCCTCTTTTGCAAACCACAATACCCAGTAGGAGAGAGAGAACAAAAGGGATTGCCCTGCCACAGAGGCAGGGTGGGATGGAGGGATGGGGGATGGGAGGGATACTGGGATCCGTGGTGGTGGGAAATGGGCACTGGTGGAGAGATGGGTATTTGATCATTGTATAATTGAAACCCAAGCACAAAAATATGTAAGTCTAAAACTGTAACTCATGGTGTCTCACTAATAAAAATTTAAAAGAAAAAATTCCATGGCTCTCCTATATGCGAATAGTGAGAGAGAAGAAAGTGCTATGATCCAAACAAGCCCATTTACAATTGTGCCCCAGAAGATCAAGTACCTAGGAAACAGCTTATCTAGGAAGTAAAAGACCTGTACAAAGATAATTACAAAATGCTACTTCAGGAAATGAATGAGGACACAAGAAAAAGAAAAGATATCCCCTACTCATGGATTGGGAGAAATTACATTGTCAAAATGGCAATACTCCCCAAAGCATTGTACAAATTCAATGTTATCCCCATAACGATACCCATGACATTCTTCAAAGAAATCGAGCGAACATTCTTGAAATTCATAAGGAACAATAAGACCCGACGAATAGCTAAAGCAATTCTAGGGGAAAAATGGCAAGTATCAACCTCCCTAACTTCAAACTCTAATATAAAGCAGTAATAATTAAAATAGGTAGGGCTGGAGCGATAGCATAGCGGGTAGGGCGTCTGCCTTGCATGCAGCCAACATGGCCGACCCGAGTTCGATTCCTCCGCCCCTCTCGGAGAGCCCGGCAAGCTACCGAGAGTATTCGATATGCCAGACACAGTAACAACAAAGTCTCCAATGGAGACGTTACTGGGCCCGCTCGAGCAAATCGACGATCAACGGGAGGGCCTTTACCAGCTTTACCATCTTCAGTACAGAAACAAAGTCAGAGCTGCGGACCGATGGAAAATGGTTTAATATACTGACATCTCCCCGCAAACATATGATCAACGAATCTTTGATAAGGGAGCAAGAAATGTGAAGTGGAGAAAGGAAAGACTCGTTAACAAAGTCTGCTGGCAAAACTGGACAGTTACATGCAAAAAAATGGGCTCAGATCTCTGCCTAACACCATGTATAAAAGTAACATCAAAATGGATTAAAGATCTCAACATCAGACAGGAATCCATAAGGTACATTGAAGACAAAGTTGGCAAAAACCTCCATGACAATGAAGCTAATGGTATCTTCAAAGATGTCATGCCACTGGCTAAGCAAGTGAAAACAGAGATAGACAAATGGGACTATCGTAAACTAAGAAGCTTCTGCACCTCAAAAGGAACAGTGACCAAAATACAAAGACAGTCTACAGAATGGGAAAGGATATTCGCCGAATACACATCCGACAAAGGGTTGATATCATGGATATACAAAGTTCTGGTTGAACTCCACAAGAAGAAAACATCCAACCCCATCAAAAAATGGGGCGACGAAATGAACAGAAACTTCCTCAAAGAAGAAATCTGAATGGATAAAAG
This sequence comes from Sorex fumeus, assembly GCF_029834395.1. Taxonomy (NCBI): domain Eukaryota; kingdom Metazoa; phylum Chordata; class Mammalia; order Eulipotyphla; family Soricidae; genus Sorex; species Sorex fumeus. The sequence goes on from NW_026606260.1 coordinate 536,694, forward strand.
GCAAATGAGAAAATGCTCTACATCATTAATCATCAGGGAGATGCAGATCAAAACAACAATGATATATCATTTCACTCAGAGACTGGCCCCCATCCAAAAGAACAAAAGCAATTGTGCTGGCACAGATGTGGTGAGAAAGGGACCCTCCTTCACTGCTGGTGGGAATGACGACTGGTTCAGCCCTTCTGGAAAACAGTATGGGCGATTCTCAATAAATTAGAAATCAAGCTCCCATTTGACCCAGCAATACCACTCCTGGGAATATATCCCAGAGATGCAAAAGAGTATAGTCCAAGTGACATCTGCACTCGTTTGTTCATTGCAGCACTCTTTACAATAGGCAGAATCCCGAAAAAAACTGAGTGCCCGAGAAGAGATGACTGGTTAAAGAAACGTTGGTACATCTACACAATGGACTACTATGTAGCTGTTAGAAAAGAAGTAGTCCTGAAATATACATACAAGTGGTACTACATGGAAAGTATCATGTTTAGAGAAATGAGTCAGAAAGATAGGGATAGACATAGAAAGATTGCATTCATCTGGGGAACATAAAGTATCAAAAGAGGAGACTAACACCCAAGAGTGGCCGAGATTAGTACCAGGAGTTTTGCTCCATGGCTTGGAGGCCAACCACACATTCTAGGGAAAAAGGGAGCTCAGAAATAGAAAGGAGCAACAAATAAAGGGTGTTGGGAGTATCCCCCAGGATGTGGCAAGCATGCTGAAAGTAGACTATAGACCAAACATGATTGCCACTCAATGCCTCTTTTGCAAACCACAACACCCAAAAGGACAGAGAGAGAGAACAAAATGGAATACCCTGCCACAGAGGCAGGGTGGGATGGTGGGATGGGGGGTGGGAGGGATACTGGGTTCCGTGGTGGTGGAAAATGGGCACTGTTGGAGGGATGGGTGTTTGAACATTTTACGATTGAAACCAAAGCACAAAAATTTGTAAATCTACAACTGTACCTTCTGGTTTTTCATTAACAATTATTTTATTTTCTTTTTTTATTTTTTTTTATTTTTATTTTTTTTTATTAGTGAAACACCATGAGGTACAGTTGTAGATTTACAAATTTTTGTGCTTGGGTTTGATTATACAATGATCAGATACCCATCCCTCCACCAGTGCCCATTTTCCACCACCATGGATAATATCCCCCCCCAGCCCCACCCCCCATCCCCCCCTGCCTCTGTGGCAGGACAATCCCCTGTGTTCTCTCTCTCATTTTGGGTGTTGTGGTCTGCAAAAGAGGCATTGAGTGGCAAACATGTTCAGTCCATAGTCCACTTTCGACATGCATCTCCCCTCCTGGGAGGGTTTTCCAAACACCCTTTATTTGGTGTTCCCTTCTCTATCTGAGCTGCCCTTTCCTCTAGAATGCCCGACTGGCTAATAAGCTATGGAGTAATCCTCCTGGTGCTGATCTCAGCTATTCTTGGGTATTAATCTCATATTTTGTTACTTTATATCCCCCAGATGAATGCAATCTTTCTATGTCTATCCCTCTCTTTCTGACCCATTTCGCTTAGCATGATACTTTCCATGTTATACCACTTGTATGTAAATTTCATGACTTCATCTTTTCTAACAGCTACATAGTACTCCATTGTGTAGATGTACCAAAGTTTCTTTAACCAGTCATCTGTTCTTGGGCATTCAGGTTTCTTCCAGTTTCTGGCTATTGTAAAGAGTGCTGCAATGAACAAACAAGTGCAGATGTCACTTCGACTATACATTTTTGCCTCTCTGGGATATATTCCCAGGAGTGGTATTGCTGGGTCAAATGGGAGCTCAATTTCTAATTTTTTGAGAATCGTCCATACTGTTTTCCAGAAGGGCTGAACCAGTGGACATTCCCACCAACAGTGAAGGAGTGTCCCTTTCTCGCCACATCCACGCCAGCATCGGTTGCTTTTGTTCTTTTGAATGTGGGCCAGTCTCTGAGGTGTGAGATGGTATCTCATTGTGGTTTTGATCTGCATCTCCATGATGATTAATGATGTAGAGCATTTTCTCGTGTGCTTTTTTGCCATTCGGATTTCTTCTTTGAGAAAGTTTCTGTTCATTTCATTGCCCCATTTTTGGATGGGGTTGGATGTTTTCTTCTTGTGGAGTTTAACCACTATTTTGTATATCCTGGATATCAACCCCTTGTCAGATGTGTATTCGGCGAATATCCTTTCCCATTCTGTAGACTGACTTTGTATTTTGGTCACTGTTTCTTTGGAGGTGCAGAAGCTTCTTAGTTTAAGATAGTCCCATTTATCTATCTCTGTTTTCACTTGCTCGGCCAGTGGCGTGGCATCTTTGAAGATACCATTAGCTTCAATGTCATGGAGGGTTTTGCCAACTTTGTCTTCAATGTACCTCATGGTTTCTGGTCTGATTTTGAGGTCTTTAATCCATTTTGATCTTACTTTTGTACACGGTGTTAGCCGTCCAGTGATGCCAGCACAATTGGTAAAAGAGGCTTTCCTTACTCCACTTCACATTACTTGCACCTTTATCAAAGATTAGATGCTCATATGATTGAGGGGAGATGTCAGTGTATTCAACCCTGTTCCATTGGTCTGCAGTTCTGCCTTTGTTCCAGTACCATGCTGTTAAATTATTACTGCTTTGTAGTAGAGTTTGAAGTTCGGGAGGTTTATTCCTCCCATTTTCTTTTTCCCAAGAATTACTTTAGCTATACGTGGGGGCTTATTGTTCCATATAAATTTCAGGAGTGTTTGCTCCATTTCTTTGAAGAATGTCATGGGTATCCTTATAGGGATTGCATTGAATTTATACAATGCTTTCGGTAGTATTGCCATTTTGACAATGTTAAGTCTCCCGACCCATGAGCAGGGGATATCTTTCCATTTCCTCATGTCCTCTTTTATTTCCTGAAGTAGTGTTTTGTAATTTTCTTTGTACAGGTCCTATACTTCCTTAGGTAAGCTGATTCCTAAGTACTTGATTTTCTGGGGCACAATTGTGAACGGGATTGTTTTTTTCATATTGATTTCTTGTCTCTCACTGTTTGCATATAGGAATGCCATGGACTTTTGGGTATTGATTTTATAGCCTGCAACTTTACTATATGAGTCTATTGTTTCTAGGAGTTTTTTGGTGGAGGTTATTGGGTTCTCTAAGTATAGTATCATATCATCTGCGAATAGTGAGAGCTTGATTTCTTCCTTTCCTACCTGAATGCCCTTAATATCTTTTTCTTGCCTAATCGCTATTGCAAGTACTTCCAATACTATATTGAACAGCAGTGGAGAGAGTGGGCATCCTTGTCTCGTCCCCGACCTTAGGGGGAAGGCTCTCAGTTTTTCCCCATTGAGGATGATGCTTGCTGTAGGCTTGTGGTAGATGGCTTTAATTATGTTGAGGAAGGTCCCCTCTATACCCATTTTGGCTAGGGTTTTCATCATAAAGGAGTGCTGGATCTTGTCAAATGCTTTCTCAGCATCTATTGATATAATCATATGCTTTGTATCTTTTCTTTTGTTGATATGATGGATTATGTTGTTTGATTTCCGAATGTTGAACCATCCTTGCATCCCTGGGATGAATCCTACTTGGTCATGGTGTATGATCTTCTTCATCGTAGTTGGATTCTATATGCTAGTAGTTTGTTGAGGATATTTGCATCTGTGTTCATCAGGGATATCGGTCTGTAATTCTCTTTCTTTGTGGTATCTCTGTCTGCTTTTGGTATCAATGTGATATTTGCTTCGTAGAAACTGTTTGGAAGTGTTTTTGATATTTCAATTTCGTGGAAAAGCTTAAAGAGGATTGGGAGTAAGTCCTCTTTAAAGATTTGGAAGAATTCAGTAATGAATCCATCCGGACCAGGACTTTTGTGCTTGGGGAGACTTTTTATTACCATTTCAATTTTCTTGATGGTGATAGGTCTGTTCAGGTATTCCAGGTCTTCTTGGTTCAGCCTTAGGATTCTGTAGGAGTCTAGGAATTTATCCATTTCCTCGAGGTTTTGATGTTGCGTGGCATACAATTTCTCAAAGTACTCCCTAAGGATCCTTTGAATTTCTGTAGTTTCTGTTGTAATGACCCCCTTTTCATATCTGATTCGGTTTATTAGGGTTTTCTCTCTCCCTTTCTTTGTGAGTTTTGCTAGAGGCTTATCAATCTTGTTAATTTTCTCGAAGAACCAGCTCTTGGTTTCATTGATCTTTCGGATTGTTTTTTGGGTTTCCATCTCGTTAATCTCTGCTCTGAGTTTTATTATTTCCTTTCTCCTGTTCGGGTTGTGCTCCTTTTTTTGGTCCTTCTCCAAGCTCTTAAGCTGTGAGGTTAGGTTACTTATGTGTGCTCGCTCCTCCTTCCTGAGGAATGCTTGTAGAGCTATAAACGTTCCTCTTAACACAGCTTTTGCTGTGTCCCATAAGTTTTGGTAACTCGTGTCCTCATTTTTATTCGTTTCTAGGAATCTTTTGATTTCCTCTTTGATTTCCTGTCTAAGCCATTCGTTGTTCAGTAGAGCACTGTTTAATTTCCATGTGTTTGATTTAGTTTTCTGTTTTTGTATGTGATTTACTTCTAATTTCAGCGCATTATGGTCTGAGAAGATTGTTAATACAATCTCTATCTTCTTAATTTTTTGGAGGCGTGTTTTGTGGCTCAGCATGTGGTCTATCTTGGAGAATGTTCCATGTACTCTTGAGAAGAATCTGTATTCAGCTTTTTCTGGATGAAGTGTCCTGTATATATCTACTAAGTCCCTTTATTCCATTGTTTCCCTCAACTGAAGTATGTCCTTGCTAAGCTTGAGTCTGTTTGATCTATCAAGAGGTGACAAAGCAGTGTTGAAGTCTCCCACTAGTATTGTGTTGCTGTTGATGTCTTTTTCCAAATCTATGAGTAGTTGTTTTAAGTACTTTGCTGGACTCTCATTAGGTGCATATACATTTATTATTGTAAGTTCTTCCTGTTGTACAGATCCTTTGATCAATAAGAAATGACCTTCACTGTCTCTTATGACGTTCCTCACTCTGAAATCGATGTGCTCTGATATTAGGATGGCTACCCCCGCTTTTTTATGGGAGCTGTTTGCCGGTAGGATTGTTTTCCAGCCTTTGACTCTGAGTCTGTGTTTGCTTTGACTATTGAGATGTGTTTCTTGCAGGCAGCAGAATGTTGGGTTCAATTTTCTAATCCATCCTGCCACTCTATGTCTTTTAATTGGTGCGTTTAGCCCATTGACATTGAGAGAGATTATTGTTATGGGATTTTGTCCCATTGTTCTGTTGAAATTTGGTGTATTTGAGGGGCCTTTCTTGCCTTAAAGTAGCCCATTTAGTTGTTCTTGTAACCACGGTTTTGAGTCTATGAAGTTCCTGAGCAGTTGTTTGTCAGTGAAACTGTGTGTTGTTCCTTCTACTATGAATGAGAGTCTCGCAGGGTAAAGTATTTTTGGGGAGGCATTTATTTCATTGAGTTTTTTCACTATGACCCACCACTGTTTTCGGGCCATAAGGGTTTCATCAGAAAAATCAGCTGTGAATTTTAAGGATGCTCCTTTGTAAGAGATTTCTTTCTTCGATCTTGCTGCTTTCAGAATTTTGTCTCTGTCTAAGGTTTTGGTCATTTTGATCAGAATGTGTCTTGGGGTATTTTTATTTGGATTTCTTCTAGCTGGTACCCTTCGGGCCTCCTGAATATGGTCACAAGTTTTCTTCAGCTCTGGAAATGTTGTAGCAATGATGTCTTTGACAGTTTCTTCTTCATCAAGGTTTTCTTCCTGTACCTCTGGGACTCCAATAATTCTTATGTTACCCCTCTTGGCTTCATCACGATCTTCTCTTGCCATCTGTTCCCGAATTGTGAGTCTCTTTTCCATATTCTGCTCTTTTCTGGAGAGTCTCTGAACTTCATCTTAGAGCTCACTGATTCTGTTCTCAGCAGATGTTACTCTGCTGCTGAGGCCTTCCACTGAGTTTTTCAATTCGCCTATGAGATTTTTCAGGTCTGACATTTCTGATTGCATTTTCCTCATTTCTGCCTTCAAATCCTCTTTTCTTCTATTGGCATTGCTTTCCATTGTTTCTTTTAGCTCCCTAAGCATCATTAACAATTATTTTTAAAAAAACTTAATTGACAGAGAATCGGCACTGGTGGAGGGATGGGTTCTGGATCATTGTATAGCTGAAACGCACTTAATCACTTAACTTCCCGTTAGACGTCGATTTGCTCGAGCGGGCGCCAGTAACGTCTCCATTTGTCTCTGTCGCGTGCTAGTGTAGCCCAATGGCATCTGTTCGCTCTGGGAACATGAAGAGCCTCAAACCGATCGTTCATGATCTTGACGAAGAAGTCTGACCATCTGGTAGGTGGGTGGTCACGCGGTCTTTTGATGTTCCGTGGAATCCAGTCAGTAACAGCTCTAGTCCAGCGGTCGTCTTTAAATCTCATTACGTGACCAGCCCATCTGATTTTTGACACCTTGGCAAATGAGACAGAGTCCCTGACTCTTGATCTTCAACGGATGTCGGAACTCCGGATTTTTTCTCTCATTTGAGTGAAACGTGATATTCCAAGCATAGCTCTTTCTATTCTTCTTTGGGAGACCTGAATAGCGTTCTCATCCTGTTTGCATAGGGCCCAGGTCTCTGAGGCATATGTTAATGCAGGAAGAACAGTGAAATCAAAGAGATGTGCCCAGAGCCATAGGTTCTTGTCCTCTTAACTATTTCTTCGACGTTCTTGAAGGCGTTCCAAGGCGCTCTCTTCCTCCTGCGCAGCTCGGGTGCCAGGTCATTTGTCATGTTGACTTCTTTAGAAGTTAACTGAAACCCAAGCACAAAAATTTGTATGTCTACAACTGTACCTTATGGTGTTTCTCTAATAAAAAGTTAAAAAAATTGCATGGTACTGAAACAAAGGCACAGCTGCAGACCAATAGAACATGCTTGAATATACTGACATCTCCTCACAGACATATGATCATCAAATCTTTGGTAAGGGAGCAAGAAATGTGAATTTGGGCACGGAACGCCTTGTTAACAAAGTGTGCTGGCAAAACTGGACAGCTACATGCAAAAAAAATGGGCTCAGATCTCTGCCTAACACCATGTACAAAAGTAACACGAAAATGGATTAAAGAACTCAACATCATACTGGAATCCATAAGGTACGTTGAAGGCAGGGCTGGCAAAAACCCTCCACGACACTGAAGCTAGTGGTATCTTCAAAGATGAGACGCCACTGGCCAAGCAAGTGAAAGCAGAGATAGACACAGGGGACTATCCTAAACTAAGAAGCTTCTGCACCTCAGAAGAAACACTGACCAAACTACAAAGAGAGTCTACAGAAAGGGAAAGGATACTCGCCCAAAACCCATCCAACAAGGGGTTAATATCAAAGATATACAAAGTACTGGTAATACTCCATAAGAAGAAAACCTCCAACCCCATCAAAAATGGGGCGAAAATATGAACAGAAACTTTCTCAAAGAAGAAATCTGAATGGCAAAAATGCACATGAGATAATGCTCTACATCACTAATCATCAGGGAGATGCAGACCAAAACAACAATGAGATATCATTTCACATCACAGAGACTGGCCAATATCCAATAAAACAAAAGCAACTGATGTTGGCTTGGATGTGGCAAGAAATGAACCCAAATAAACTGCTGGTGAGAATGCCGACTGGTTCAGCCCTTTTGGAAAACAGTATGGACAATTCTCAAAAAGATAGAAAATGAGCTCCAACCAAGCAAACCAAGCACAGCAAACCAAGCACAAAAATTTGTAAGTCTACGACTGTACCTTATGGTGCTTCACTAATAAAAATTCAAAAAGAGGTGAAAGATCTATACAAAGTAATCTACTCAAGTACAAACAGAAATAAGAGAATACGATGATGAAATGGAAATCACTTAAATCACTTAACTTCCCGTTAGTCGTCGATTTGCTCGAGCGGGCGCCAGTAACGTATCCATTTGTCCCTGTCGCGTGCTAGTGTAGCCCAATTTCATCTGTTCGCTCTGGGAACATGAAGAGCCTCAAACCGATCGTTCATGATCTTGATGAAGAAATTTGACCATCTGGTAGGTGGGCGGCCACGTGGTCTTTTGACATCCCGTGGAATCCATTTGGTAACAGCTCTAGTCCAGCGGTCGTCTTTAAATCTCATTACGTCACCAGCCCATCTGATTTTAGACACCTTGGCAAATGAGACAGCGTCCCTGATTCTTGATCGTCGATGGATGTTGGAACTCCGGATTCTTTCTCTCATTTGAGTGAAACGTGATATTCCAAGCATAGCTCTTTCAAATCTTCTTTGGGAGACCTGAATAGAGATCTCATCCGGTTTGCGTAGGGCCCAGGTCTCTGAGGCATATGTTAATGCAGGAAGAACAGTGGAATCAAAGAGATGTGCCCAGAGCCGGAGGTTCTTCCTCCACTTAGCTATTTCTTCGACGAACTTGAAGGCATTCCAAGCCGCTCTCTTCCTCCTCCGCAGCTCGGGTGCCAGGTCATTTGTCATGTTGACCTCTCGACCTAGGTACACATAGCTGTTGCATTCGCAGATGGTCGTTCCGTTGAGAGCGAATGGGGTGTCAGGAACAAGGCTGTTTCCCATAAACATTGTCTTCGTAAGATTCAGCTGTAGTTTTAACATTCCACACTCACGGTCAAAGTCGGCCAGCATTTGTGCCTCTTGGCTTATGTTTGGTGTTATTAAAACAATGTCATCAGCAAAGCGGAAGTGGTGTAGTTGCCGAGCATCTCTCTTCACTCCCATTCCTTCCGATTCTAGTCGTTGCATTATGTTCTCGAGGATGGCACTGAAGAGTTTCGGTGAAATGGTATCACCCTGCTGAACCCCTCTCTTGACATCAATGATTACTTCTTTGTAGAATGGTGAGATCCTGGTAGTGAATCCACAATACAGCTCACAGAGGATCTTGATGTATTGGGCTTGAATGCCCTGATTGGCTAGGGCTTCAATGACTGCTTCCGTCTCAACGGAATCAAAGGCCTTCTTTAAATCAATGAACGTTAAACAGAGCGGCATCTTGAACTCCCGAGAAACCTCAATGAGCTTGGTTATCATGTGGATATGGTCGATGGTGCTGAATCCTTTGTGGAAACCGGCTTGCTGCATGGTTGTCCTTCATCTAGTGTTCTGCCAATCCTATTTAGGATTACTCGAGTGAACAACTTGTAGATGACAGACAATAGGCAGATTGGGCGATAATTGCCAATGTCATGGTTGTCTCCCTTCTTGAACAGTAGTCAGGTCCTGCTGCTTTTCCATTGGGACGGAACCTTGCATTCAGACAGGTAGTGTGTGAAAAGACGAGCCAGTGTATTGATGAGTACTGATGGCATGTTCTTCAGGTTTCAGGTCTGACCTTGTCTAGGCCGGGTGCTGTTCGTTTCTTTACTGACAAAATGGTGTGTCGGATTTCGGAAGGGAGAACATTGGGAACGACATATCCATCCTGTGGAATTTGGTATGTCGGCAAGTGGACATGGTTACCGAAGAGATTTGAGTAGAAGTCATGGATAATCTTCTCCATTGCCGTTCTGGAGGATGTGATGGATCCATCAGGACGTCGGAGGGCAGTCGTCATCTTGGTCTTGTAGTTGGCGAAGGACAGGCGGCGTTACGAATACTTTTCCCGGCTTCTGACACATCTACCAGCACTTCTGCTCTTCTCTCTTTGAGGTCTTCCTTGGTTGCATCTCTGCACTGCTTTGCGAGCTTGGACATTAGCTTGTGGTTGCCTGAGGCATGCGCCAAACAATGCTGGTAAATAAGCTCAAGAGTTTTTGAAGACAGGCGTTTGTTTTTTTTTTTTTTTTGGCTATCTCTCTGTTGGCGTTCCTCGCATATTCATGGAGGTGCTGAACCAGTCGATCAGACACTACCTCCACTACTCAGCCGCCGCCACACTCCAGGACGCTTTTCGGACCCGCTTTCTGGACCCACATGGCAGCTCCCGCAAAGACTCATACACGACTGAAGACCCACAGAACAAGATAAGCGGAACTCTCTGAGACCTTGGACTCCAGGCTTGGTGGACCCAGCGACAGAGATTCTCTGCTTGCTCCCACCAACCACAGGTGACAAAGGGATTCTAGTCAGGAGCCCCACCCTACCCTGCCCTGTCTGCTTCCACCAACCACCCAGGGATCGGATTGCGCACAGAAACCCCACCCTAACCCTCCCAGGACCAGATAAATACCCCACTGGCAGACCTCCACTACCGACACTACCTCCACTACCCAGCTGCCGCCACACTCCAGGATGCTTTCGCGGCCACGCTACACATCATAAGACACTAAGTACCATCTTCCGGAATTGTCGTACCATATTTGATAGGGTTCAAATATGGTAACAACTACGAGGGCGATTAGAAGTCGCCCCAAAAGCCTCTATCCCTCTCGAAAAGACTGGAAAGCTACCGAGAGTATTCTGCCCGCACAGAAGAGCCTGGCAAGCTATCCGTTGTGTATTCGATATGCCAAAACCAGTAACTACAACTGGTCTCATTCACCTGACCCTGACGGCTTCACTGACATGGCAGCACTGAGAAGGATGAGAAAGGAGAGGAAGATAAAATCTCAAGGCCGAACTAGGCTGCCACAACGAAGGAAGACAAAAATGATCGTCTGTACTTTCAATGCACGTACGCTAGCATCAGATGCATCCATCGAGGACCTGATGGTACAAGCGTGAATGATCAAGTACGACATCATTGGTCTGACCGAGACAAAAGGTAAAAGGTAAAGGCCCTCCCGTTGATTGTCGATTTGCTCGAGCGGACCCAGTAACATCTCCATTGGAGACTTTGTTGTTACTGTGTCTGGCATATCGAATACTCTCGGTAGGTTGCCGGGCTCTCCGAGAGGGGCGGAGGAATCGAACTCGGGTCGGCCATGTTGGCCGCTTGTAAGGCGAACGCCCTACCCGCTGTGCTATCGCTCCAGCCCGAGACAAGAAGGCACAAATCTTACCATGCCATTTTCGACAGTGGAGAAGAAATATTCCTCGGAACATGCGATAAAAGAGGTGTCGGAGGCGTCAGTGTCCTTGTCAACACAAACTTGGCCATGAGCATTGATTCTTTCGAATGACTAACAACCCGAATCGGACGTTTACATTTGAATAGATGTGGCTCACTGCCGGCAGTTTCTATCTTCGTTGTCTACACACCAACATCTCATTATGATGAAAGAGAAATTGAGAAGTTCTACGTGGAGCTGTAGAAGTTCTATAAAGAAGACCACACTTTCTACAAGATCATTGTGGGTGATTTTAATGCCAAGATAGGACCGAGAAGATCAGCTGAAGAACTTCACATCGGAACCCATGGCCTAGAATGGAACGAACAGGGTGAGAGACTGTCTGAGTTCATCTTGTTGACAAAGACCATCCATGGTAACTCACAGATCCAGAAGGCAGAATCTCAACGTTGGACATGGGAGTCTCCCGGTGGACGATTCCACAACAAAATAGACCACATCATTTTCAATCGACCGTTTTGCCTGACCGATGTCGCTGTTGTCCCAAAATTTCGAACGGCATCGGACCACCGTCTCCTTCGTGCAAAATTCTACTTCACAGAGCAGGGAGAAAGGGCTGCAAAGTTTAAAAAGAGAACTCCCAGAACGACCACCAACTGGGAGTTCTTTGGTTCTATCGCGGCATCTTGGAAAGATGCCATTCTTTACAACATTGACGAGGAACACGATCGATGAAATGGAAACCTATTACTAATTCATGGAACAAGAGGACTATCATCGTTGAGACAGCAAAACTCCCCAAAGCATTACACACATTCAATGCCATTACTAGAAAAATGCCCATGACAGCTTTGAAAGAGATGGATCGAGCACTCCTGAAAATTCTATGGAATATCCAACCACCACAAATAGCTAAAGCAATCCTAGGGAAAAAGAAGATGGGAGGTATTACTCTCCCCGAACTTCAAACTATACTATAAAGTTGTCGTAATTACAACAGCATGGCACTGGATTGAGGACAGACTCTCAGATCACTGAGAGAGAAAAGAAAATCCAGACACAGATAAACGGACAGCTAACTCTCATAAGGAAGAAAACAATACAAAGTGGTGCAAGGAAGGTGTCTTCAACAAAGAGTGTTGGGAAAATGAGCTCAGACCCTTTTCTAACACCATGGACAAGAGTCAAATAAAAATGGATTAAAGACCTCCCTATCAGGCCTGATTCCATTGAGGAAAATGTAGGCTGAATTCTCCACGAAATTGTAGCTACAGGCTCTTTAAGAAGTTAATGCCATTATCCAAGCAAACAGAAACCAGGGAAAGAGGTAGGGAGTGGTAGTACAGCCGAAAGGGTGTTTACCCAGCATGAGGCCAACCCGGATTCCACGCCCAGCATCCCATACGGTCCTCCAAACACATCCAGGAGTAACAACTGAGTGCAGAAGCCGGGAGTAACCATTGAGCATAGATGTGTGTGGCTCAAAAATAAAGCAACAAAAATTTCTTTGAAAAAGAAACAAAGATTGAACAAATAGGAGTAAATTAATAGAAGGAGCTTCTGAAACTATCACCTCAAAAACAGTAGTGACAAAATACAAAGACATCCCATAGACTGGGAGAAATTACTTGCCCATCACTCAGTCTGATAAAAGGCTTATACCCAAAGTATATAAAATACTGAATACTGATAGTACTAGACCCCCAAAATGGAAGAAGAGCTGAACCTCGTCAAGAATGGGGTTGGGAGATGAACAAAATCTTTCTCAAAAAAGACATACAAATGGCTGAAAAGCATATGGGAAAATGCTCTACAGAAATAGTCATCAGGGAAATTCAAATCAAAAGAACAGTGAGATATCACATTACAACACAAAGACTTTAAACAACAAAAACAACAGCACCTCAAAACAAGAGCAAGCGCTGTTGACATGGATGTGGTATAAAAGGGACCCTCATACATGGCTGCCAGGAGGGTAGAATGCTCTGAATTTCCATGGACACTCCTCAGAAAAGTAGGAACTGAGCTTCCATCTGACCCAGCAACTTCACTTTTTGACCTCTACTTTTGCCCAAAAACACAAAGTAGAAACGATGGTTGCACTCCTACGTTCCTTGGAGCAATATTCACAATAGCCCCAAATGTGGAATCGACCCAGTGTCCTAGAATAGACGACCGGATAAACTAGTACCATATACATAATGGATCATTACTCGGTCATCGAAAAGATAAAAGCACACACTTTGCTGCTTCGTGGACGGATCTGCAAAGTATCATGCTGAGTTCAGCTAAAGAGAGGGCAAGAGCATGACACAGAACGATCTCTCATGTACAGGGTATAATGAACCATGACAGTGAAATAACAAATGCCCACATGCAACAGAGAGGAAGAATGTGAGATCTGCTCTCCAGCAGGAAGCATGCCACTTGAGAGGACCGGACACGGAGGGGAACACTGTCACGGCAGTGGGTGGATGAAAGTGCCTGCCCAAGTGGGTGAAAGAGGTGGGGGTGGCCGCTGGAAGGGAGCGAAGTGTTCTGCACGAAACCCTATTGGCAACAGTACTGCGAAGCAGGGTGCGGAAGTTCTTCAAATCTACCTCTGCATGGAGAAGATCAAACACCGTCTGGGATCCAGTGCGCACGCTCCTCTATGTCTAGAAAAGCAACTGGGGTCCCTGCCTTTGCCCACACTTGGTCAAGGCTCTGGCCGCGGGTTGGCTGCAGGCCCCTGATGACGTCCCGCTGACGAAGAAGAAGGTGGTGACGTGGCGTGCTGGTTGCCCTGACAGCATCGAATCTCGAGAGGACACACATTGGGCCCTTGGGCTCAAGGAAGGAGAGGCTCACGCCACCAGCAAGGCGTGAGATAGGCAATGCCGCTGATCTAGACTAGGCAGATGGCGAGTCAGGGAGGGGAGGAAGCGCTCGGCGCTGAGCTGGTAACCTGCTGTGACGGGGGGCCAGCCAGCGGCCAGCCAGCCCACCGCATCCTGGCACCTGATGGACCTTTCTGGGAGACCCGGGTTGCGAGTGGGTACCGGATCTTGCCGGGCCTGGGAAGCAGTGCGGTTCCACCCGAACAGACGCGGGAGCGTGGCGAAGAGGGCGGCGAAGGAGGCGTCCCCAAAGAAGGGGCAGCTGAAGAAGATCCAGCACCACGCGCCCCCAGCCCAGTCGCGGACCCTCCTGAAGGCCGAGACGACGACATCCGCGCCCTCCCGTTCTCGGTCAGGCTCCGGAAGGTCGTGGAAGACCAGTCCTTCGAGTCCATTTACTGGAGCAGAGACGGAGAGAGCATCATCATCGAAGGGAACTTCTTCAAGTCCGAAGTGCTGGGCCACAAGGACAACCAGCGCATCTTCGGAACCGGCAGCCTGAGGACGTTCGTGCGCCTGCTGAACCTGCACGGCTTCCAGAAGCTCCACTTCAAGAGCGCCTGTCTCAGCTCGGCCCGAAACAGAGTCATGGTGAGTACCGGGCCCAAGGGCGCGGCGCGGGCGGGAACTGCAGCCCTTGGAGGAGCGAGCCACTAAGGGCCCGGATGCTCGGCTCCAAGAACTACACGCGCGTCCTCAAATATATCACAGTGCTTCTCCGTACACAGGGATTGGAGCTTTGGACACGGAGAATTGTTTTAGCTTCCCAAAATGACTATGGGAAAAAATATGGCTAGAAAACCAAAGAAAGCAATAAACAGAACGTTGTGGTAGTAATAGAATGCGAAGGATTTTAAGACGCTGCGCAATATGATTGATGTGTCAAAGTAAATTTATTCATATGGATATTAATTAGTGAGGTCTAGGTCTCTTTGTCTAGTACTGAAATCAAATCACAGGGATCATTGAACGAAATTTAAATGAAATTACATTGTGGATTTTATCATAATTTAATTGTAATATAGGTATAACTTATGGTTCGTTATGTGAAATTAATTTCTATTCCTCTAACTATGAGTGGTCAAAGTTAGAGATATGAGAAAATAGAAATAGTGCCTTAAAGGAAACTGGTTTACAGCGATATACGTATTAATGATTGATTTATATTGGAATTCAATGAATAACACGATGTCATTACATTTGTTTCAATTGCAATATAGGTGGAAATAATAATTCATTATGCATTACATTAAGTTATGTGAGTTGACAATGAATAATTAAACATAAGATCATACAAAATTTAATTTTATATTAAGGTAAATTAATTTATACTGATATACATTCAAATATTTTATTTCTACATAATTACACAGTAAATATAATTAACTTTAAGCTTATATGAAAGTTCATAATTAATTCCGGAGCCCGGCAAGCTACCGAGAGTATTCGATATGCCAGACACAGTAACAACAAAGTCTCCAATGGAGACGTTACTGGGCCCGCTCGAGCAAATTTAAAACTTAAAAGATAAAAAAATTACTTTTAACACAAGATTAATTAAACCATTCATAATCTATCATATTAAATTAATTTCTTTTAACAAAGCTATTGATTAAAAATTAAAATTATTCCAGTGAACTGGAATTAATATGTTACAGTACATTAATTCATATTAATGTAAATGTTAATTTCTATATGAATATTAAAATAATTCTATTTAAATTATAAATACAAATTAATATTTACAGTCATAGAAATTAATTTATTTTAATATATTAATCATATTTCATATCATTTTAAATGATCAGTTAACAGTTTTTTTTTTTATTAGTGAAGCACCATGAGGTACAGTTGTAGATTTACAAATCTTTGTGCCTGAGTTTCGGTCATACAATGATCAAATACCCATCCCTCCACCAGTGCCCATTTCCCCCCACCCCTCCTCCACCCTGCTTCTGTGGCAGGGCATTCCCCTTTGTTCTCTCTCTCCTTTTGGGTGTTGTGGTCTGCAAAAGAGGCATTGAGTGGCAATCATGTTCAGTCCATACTCTACTTTCAACATGCATTTCCCCTCCTGGGAGGATCCTCCAAACACCTTTCATTTGGTGTTCCCTTCTCTATCTGAACTGCCCTTTCCCCTAGAATATCTGGCTGGCCTCTAAGTTATGGAGTAATCCTCCTGGTGTTGATCTCAGCTATTCTTAGGTATTGAGCTCATATTTTGTTGCTTTATATCCCCAAGATGAATGCAATTTTTCTATGTCTATCCCTCTCTTTCTGACTCATTTCGCTTAGCATGATACTTTCCATATTGTACCACTTGTATGTAAATTTCATGACTTCATCTTTTCTAAGAGCTACGTAGTACTCCATTGTGTGGATGTACCAGAGTTTCTTTTACCAGTCATCTGTTCTTGGGCACTCAGGTTTCTTCCAGTTTCTGGCTATTGTAAACAGTGCTGCAATGAACAAACAAGTGCAGATGTCACTTCGACTACACATTTTTGCCCTCTGGGGTATATTCCCAGGAGTGGTATCTCTGGGTCAAATGGGAGCTCAATTTCTAATTTTTTGAGAAACGTCCATATTGTTTTTCAAAAGGACTGAACTAGTCGACATTCCCACCAACAGTGAAGGAGTGTCCCTTTCTCGCCACATCCACGCCAGCATCGGTTGCTTTTGTTCTTTTGAATGTGGGCCAGTCTCTGAGGTGTGAGATGGTATCTCATTGTGGTTTTGATCTGCATCTCCCTGATGATTAATGATGTAGAGCATTTTCTCATGTGCTTTTTGCCATTCGGATTTCTTCTTTGAGAAAGTTTCTGTTCATTTCATTGCCCCATATTTTGATGGGGTTGGATGTTTTCTTCTTGTGGAGTTCCACCAGTATTTTGTATATCCTTGTTATCAACCCCTTGTCAGATGTGTATTCAGTGAATATCCTTTCCCATTCTGTAGACTGTCTTTGTATTTTGGTCACTGTTTCTTTGGAGGTGCAGAAGCTTCTTAGTTTAAGATAGTCCCATTTATCTATCTCTGTTTTTACTTGCTCGGCGAATGGCGTGGCATCTTTGAAAGTACCATTAGCCTCAATGTCATGGAGGGTTTTGCCAACTTTGTCTTCAATGTACCTTATGGTTTCTGGTCTGATGTTGAGGTCTTTAATCCATTTTGATCTTATTTTTGTACATGGTGTTAGGCAGAGTTCTGAGCCCATTTTTTTGCATGTAGCCGTCCAGTGATGCCAGCACAATTTGTTAAAGAGGGTTTCCTTACTCCACTTCACATTTCTTGCACCTTTATCAAATATTTAGATGATCATATGATTGAGGGGAGATGTCAGTGTATTCAACCCTGTTCCATTGGTCTGCAGTTCTGCTTTTGTTCCAGTACCACGCTGTTTTAATTATTACTGCTTTGTAGTAGAGTTTGAAGTTAGGGAGGTTGATTCCTCCCATTTTCTTTTTCCCAAGAATTGCTTTAGCTATTCGTGGGGGCTTATTGTTCCATATAAATTTCAGGAGTGTTTGCTCCATTTCTTTGAAGAATGTCATGGGTATCCTTATAGGGATTGCATTGAATTTATACAATGCTTTCGGTAGTATTGCCATTTTGACAATGTTAAGTCTCCCGACCCATGAGCAGGGGATATCTTTCCATTTCCTCATGTCCTCTTTTATTTCCTGAAGTAGCATTTTGTAGTTTTCTTTGTACAGGTCCTTTACTTCCTTAGTTAAGCTGATTTCTCGGTACTTGATTTTCTGGGGCACAATTGTGAACGGGATTGTTTTTTTCATGTTGCTTTCTTCTCTCTCACTGTTTGCGTATAGGAAAGCCATGGACTTTTGGGTATTGATTTTATAGCCTGCAACTTTACTATACGAGTCTATTGTTTCTAGGAGTTCTTTGGTGGAGGTTATTGGGTTCTCTATGTATAGTAACATATCATCTGCGAATAGTGAGAGCTTGATTTCTTCCTTTGCTACCTGAATGCCCTTAATATCTTTTTCTTGCCTAATCGCTATTGCAAGTACTTCCAATACTATATTGAACAGCAGTGGAGAGAGTGGGCATACTTGTCTTGTCCCTGATCTTAGAGGGAAGGCTCTCAGTTTTTCCCCATTGAGGATGATGCTTGCTGTAGGCTTGTGGTAGATGGCTTTAACTATGTTGAGGAAAGTCCCCTCTATACCCATTTTGGCTAGGGTTTTCATCATAAAGAGGTGCTGGACCTTGTCAAATGCTTTCTCTGCATCTATTGATATAATCATATGCTTTGTATCTTTTCTTTTGTTGATATGGTTGATTATGTTGATTGATTTCCGAATGTTGAACCATCCTTGCATCCCTGGGATGAATCCTAATTGGTCATGGTGTATGATCTTTTTGATGAGTAGTTGGATTCTATTTGCTAGTAGTTTGTTGAGGATCTTTGCATCTGTGTTCATCAGGGATATCGGTCTGTAATTCTCTTTCTTTGTGGTATCTCTGTCTGCTTTTGGTATCAGTGTGATATTTGCTTCGTAGAAACTGTTTGGAAGTGTTTTTGATATTTCAATTTCGTGGAAAAGCTTAAAGAGGATTGGGAGTAAGTCTTCTTTAAAGATTTGGAAGAATTCACTAGTGAATCCATCCGGGCCAGGGCTTTTGTGCTTGGGGAGACTTTTTATTACCATTTCAATTTCCTTGATGGTGATAGGTCTGTTCAGGTATTCCAGGTCTTCTTTTTTTTTTTTTTTAAAGATTTCTGATATTCTTTTTTTTTTAATTTATTTATTTATTGAATCACTGTGGGAAAGGTTACAAAGCTTTCAGGTTTATGTCTCAGTCATGCAAATATCAAACACATTTCCCTTTACCAATACTTATTTTTTCCCATGAAGAACCCCAATAAAACCCCACCCCCCACCCCTCCCCGTCCCTGTGAGGCAGATGAATTCTAGTTAACACTCTATCCGCTTTGATTAGATTGTTTCAATAAAAGATTCACCACTATTATTTAGAGTTTACCCCCCCCCAAATCAGACATGCTGAAAAAGCATTGTGAAGAGATTTGCTTTCTACAGCTGGGTTCAAGAATTAAATGTTGGTTTTGGATTTCTGCTATTTTACCTATTGACCCTGGAAGTATTTCTACTGAAAGTCAGATAGTTAAGAAATTGGTTTCTGTGTTCTGGAGTCGTGGCCGTGCTGGAGAGCCGCTCGTGGGGGGCAACTGGTGGCCTCGGTAGGGCGTGAAGGGCGGAGCGAAACGCCCCCCTTCCCATGAGGTTTTAGTCGCCCCCACACTCCCGGCTCATATCTGCTGTCCACAAGGCTCCCATGTGGCCGCCATCTTTCTTTCCAGAGAGGAGAGGGCGAATGGGGCAACACCCTTTCCCCTCCGGCAGACTTGATGGGCTGGATCAACGCATAGTCCGTTCACTTTTCTGCTCCAAGCTGCTGGGTTCTGCATTAAGTCCTTGTGCTTCTGGGGCCGTGGCTGTGCTGGAGAGCCGCTCGTGGGGAGCAACTGGTGACCTCGGTAGGGCGTGAAGGACGGACCGGAACGCCCCCCTTCCCATGAGGTTTTAGTCGCCCCCACACCCCCGGCTCATACCTGCTGTCCACAAGACTCCCATGTGGCCGCCATCTTTCTTTCCAGAGGGAGGAGGGCGGAAGGGAGCAACACCCTTTCCCCTCTGGGCAGAAATGATTGCCTGGATTAACGCATAGTCCTTTCACTTTTCTGCTCCAAGCTGCTGGGTTCTGCATTAAGCCCTTGTGCTTCAGGGGCTGTGGCCGTGCTGGAGAGCCGCTCGTGGGGGGCAACTGGTGACCTCGGTAGGGCGTGAAGGACGGACCGGAACGCCCCCCTTCCCATGAGGTTTTAGTCGCCCCCACACTCCCGGCTCATACCTGCTGTCCACAAGGCTCCCATGTGGCCGCCATCTTCCTTTCCAGAGGGAGGAGGGCGGAAGGGAGCAACACCCTTTCCCCTCTGGGCAGAAATGATTGCCTGGATTAACGCATAGTCCTTTCACTTTTCTGCTCCAAGCTGCTGGGTTCTGCATTAAGCCCTTGTGCTTCTGGGGCTGTGGCCGTGCTGGAGAGCCGCTCGTGGGGGGTGACTGGTGACCTCGGTAGGGCGTGAAGGACGGACCGGAACGCCCCCCTTCCCATGAGGTTTTAGTCGCCCCCACACCCCCGGCTCATACCTGCTGTCCACAAGGATCCCATGTGGCCACCATCCTTCTTTCCAGAGAAGAGAGGGCGAATGGGGCAACACCCTTTCCCCTCCGGCAGACTTGATGGCCTGGATTAAAGCATAGTCCTTTCACTTTTCTGCTCTAAGCTGCTGGGTTCTGCATTAAGTCCTTGTGTTTCTGGGGCTGTGGCCATGCTCCAAACTTAACTCTGACTTTCAGGGAGAAAGATTGGGTGGTTTACTTCTCATTGATCACTTTGTATATAGAGAGATGTCACGCGGCCGCTTATGCGGCCGCGCGGTTTTGAGAAAAAGTCCTCGTTCCCGCATACTCTAGCTGTGTTTGTAGAGGCTTCTGGTCACCGGGGTTCCATCTGGGGGAGGCGGGATGCGGCACCTACTCCATCTGGAACTTGCGGGTGAACTCGGCTCTTTTTGGAACCTGTTTTTTCTTTTTTTTTTTCCTCCGGGATCCCGCACCCTCCATGTGTTCTTTCTCTTATGCTTAAGGCTTCAAAGATGGCGCTGGGGGGCGGGCTGTGGGCGTGACTTCCGGAATCAGAGGTTACCTGGGAGGTGTAGTCCGGCAGATTTGAGAAAAAGTCCTCGTTCCCGCATACTCGAGCTGTGTTTGTAGAGGCTTCTGGTCACCGGGGTTCCATCTGGGGGAGGCGGGATGCGGCACCTACTCCATCTGGAACTTGCGGGTGAACTCGGCTCTTTTTGGAACCTGTTTTTTCTTTTTTTTTTTCCTCCGGGATCCCGCACCCTCCATGTGTTCTTTCTCTTATGCTTAAGGCTTCAAAGATGGCGCTGGGGGGCGGGCTGTGGGCGTGACTTCTGGAATCAGAGGTTACCTGGGAGGTGTAGTCCGGCAGATTTGAGAAAAAGTCCTCGTTCCCGCATACTCGAGCTGTGTTTGTAGAGGCTTCTGGTCACCGGGGTTCCATCTGGGGGAGGCGGGATGCGGCACCTACTCCATCTGGAACTTGCGGGTGAACTCGGCTCTTTTTGGAACCTGTTTTTTCTTTTTTTTTTTCCTCCGGGATACCGCACCCTCCATGTGTTCTTTCTCTTATGCTTAAGGCTTCAAAGATGGCCATTCCAGGTCTTCTTGGTTCAGCCTTTGGAGTCTGTAGGAGTCTAGGAATTTATCCATTTCCTCGAGGTTTTGATGTTCCGTGGCATACAATTTCTCAAAGTACTCCCTGAGGATCCTTTGAATTTCTGTAGTTTCTGTTGTGATGACCCCCTTTTCATTTCTGATTCGGTTTATTAGGGTTTTCTCTCTCCCCTTCTTTGTGAGTTTTGCTAGAGGCTTATCGATCTTGTTAATTTTCTCAAAGAACCAGCTCTTGGTTTCATTGATCTTTCGGATTGTTTTTTGGGTTTCCATCTCGTTAATCTCTGCTCTGAGTTTTATTATTTCCTTCCTCCTGTTCGGGTTGTGCTCCTTTTGTTGGTCCTTCTCCAAGCTCTTAAGCTGTGAGGTTAGTTTATTTATGTGGGCTCGCTCCTCCTTTATGAGGAATGCTTGTAGAGCTATAAACTTTCCTCTTAAGACAGCTTTTGCTGTGTCCCATAAGTTTTGGTAACTCGTGTCCTCATTTTCATTCGTTTCTAGGAATCTTTTGATTTCCTCTTTGATTTCCATTCTAAGCCACTCGTTGTTCAATAGCGCACTGTTTAATTTCCAGGTGTTTGATTTAGTTTTCTGTTTTTGTGTGTGATTTACTTCTAATTTAAGCGCATTGTGGTCTGAGAAGATTGTTGATACAATCTCTATCTTCTTAATTTTATGGAGATATGTTTTGTTGCTCAGCATGTGGTCTATCTTGGAGAATGTTCCATGTACGCTTGAGAAGAATGTGTATTCAGCCTTTTGAGGATGAAGTGTCCTGTATATATCTACTAAGTCCCTTTCTTCCATTGTTTCCCTCAGATTAAGTATGTCCTTGCTAAGTTTGAGTCTGGTTGATCTATCCAGAGGTGACAAAGCGGTGTTGAAGTCTCCCACTAGTATTGTGTTGCTATTGATGTCTTTTTCCAAATCTATGAGTAGTTGTTTTAAGTACTTTGCTGGTCTCTCATTAGGTGCATATACATTTATTATTGTAAGTTCTTCCTGTTGTACAGATCCTTTGATCACTAAGAAATGGCCTTCACTGTCTCTTATGACCTTCTTCACTCTGAAATCGATGTGGTCTGATATTAAGGTGGCTACCCCAGCTTTTTTATGGGAGCTGTTTGCCTGTAGGATTGTTTTCCAGCCTTTGACTCTGAGTCTGTGTTTGCTTTGACTATTAAGGTGTGTTTCTTGCAGGCAGCAGAATGTTGGGTTCAATTTTCTAATCCATCCAGCCACTCTGTGTCTTTTAATTGGTGCGTTTAGCCCATTGACATTGAGAGAGATTACTGTTATGGGATTTTGTCCCATTGTTCTGTTGAAATTAGGTGTATTTGAGGGGCCTGTCCTGTCTTAAAGTAGCCCATTTAGTTGTACTTGTAACCATGGTCTTGAGTCTATGAAGTTCCTGAGCTGTTGTTTTTCTGTGAAACTGTGTGTTGTTCCTTCTATTATGAATGAGAGTCTTGCTGGGTAAAGTATTTTTGGAGAGGCATTTATTTCATTGAGTTTTCTCACTATGTCTCACCACTGTTTTCGGGCCCTGAGGGTTTCATCAGAAAAATCAGCTGTGAATTTTAAGGATGCTCCTTTGTAAGAGATTTCTTTTTTCGATCTTGCTGCTTTCAGAATTTTGTCCCTGTCTAAAGTTTTGGTCATTTTGATCAGGATGTGTCTTGGGGTATTTTTGTTCGGATTTCTTCTAGCTGGTACCCTCCGGGCCTCCTGAATGTGGTCACAAGTTTTCTTCAGCTCTGGAAATGTTGTAGCAATGATGTCTTTGACAGTTTCTTCTTCATCAGGGTTTTCTTCCTGTCCCTCTGGGACTCCAATAATTCTTATGTTACCCCTCTTGGCTTCATCACGATCTTCTCTTGCCATCTGTTCCCGAACTGTGAGTCTCTTTTCCATTTTCTGCTCTTCTCTGGCGAGTCTCTGAACTTCATCTTCAAGCTCACTGATTCTGTTCTCAGCAGCTGTTACCCAGCTTCTGAGGCCTTCCACTGAGCTTTTCAATTCGCCTACCAGGGTTTTCAGGTCCGACATTTCCGATTGCATTTTTCTCATTTCTGCCTTCAAATCCTCTTGTCTTTTATTGGCATTGGTTTCCATTGTTTCTTTTAGTTCCCTAAGCATCCTAACTAGCTCCCTTCTGAATTCCTTGTCAGAGAGGTTGTCTGATACTACAGTACTGTTGGTGTCTTCTGGGCTTGCCTCTTCAATAAGAAAGTTTGGTGGTCTTTTGCGTTGCTTTACCATTGTGACCAGTGTGCTTTAGTCCTTCACGTTCACTGTTACTATTCTGGTTGAGTGAGGAGAGAGTTCCCGGATCCCTTCAGCTTTGTTGCCGCAGAATCTGATGTTGCCTAGTTCCCGTCCTGCGCAGGCCAAGGGAGAAAACTGGCAATTCTAGGGGATCAAGCTAGCTGCGCATTCCCTGGGGGAGTCTCAAGCCGTGGAGCAGGCTGTACCTGGTTGAATGAGGAGAGACTGCCAGGAGCCGTTCAGTTTTGTTGCCAAACAATGGGCCTCGGTTTGTCCAGCACAGATTATACTATTCTCTCTTATAGTGGGAAGGGATTATGGATAGTTTTTGTCCATGGTAGGCACCCTTCTACGTTTCTGAGTTTGACGTTCTTCTCAGTCAGGCGTTATTCTTTGTTTTATAACAGACATTGAGTGAAACTTTTGGAGGAGGTGCTATTTAGAAATGAACTTATACAGCTGTTTTCAAACAGGTCTTTGTTGGAACTTGAGTAGGCGAGTGGGTTGTTGTTGGATTGCAGTAGAAGAGGTGGGAAATGTTTGGTTGGTATTAGGAAGCAAGTTGGGGATGGGAGTCCTGAGTGCTTGATGTGAGTGTTCTAACTGCCAAGGAGAAGGCCACGCCCACTTTTAAGAGGCCACGCCCCTTTCCTGGTGGCCACGCCACGAGCCTGTCCCAGGCGACACCCACCCAGGATCCTGGAATGGAGGAACGGTGGTCTACAGTCTCCCCACTGGGCTTCAGGCAGGAATCTGAGCCGCGGCTGGGGGGGGCAGGAGCACTTCCCGGCTGGACGCCGCCGACCCACCTGGAGGGGAGGAGCTGAGGGACTGGTGGTCGGGTCCCTCGGAGATGGACGGGCGCTTTCCCCACTGGGCTTCAGGCAGGAATCCAGTTAACAGTTTTGATGGCATAATTTAAATTGATAAATTATAAATTGGTTAGATAAAATGAGGTTGAAACAAAATTACTTTTATTTGTGTAGGTGTATAATGGAAATGCCAATTAATAATAAAGGCCCTCCCGTTGATCGTCGATTTGCTCGAGCGGACCCAGTAACGTCTCCATTGGAGACTTTGTTGTTACTGTGTCTGGCATATCGAATACGTCACGGGGAGCTTGCCAGGCTCTGCCGTGCGGGCAAGATACTCTCGGTAGCTTGCCGGGCTCTCCGAGAGGGGCGGAGGAATCGAACTCGGGTCGGCCATGTTGGCCGCGTGTAAGGCGAACGCCCTACCCGCAGTGCTATCGCTCCAGCTGCGGGTAGGGCGTTCGCCTTACAACCGGCCAACATGGCCGACCCGAGTTCGATTCCTCCGCCCCTCTCGGAGAGCCCGGCAAGCTACTGAGAGTATTCGATATGCCAAACACAGTAACAACAAGGTCTCCAATGGAGACGTTACTGGGCCCTCTCGAGCAAATCGAGCCAATTAATAATGATGATTAATATTAACATAATATTGATTACATTTACTTTCAAATACAAATTATATAATTGATATTTATATCAGTATAAATTAATTTACATTAATATATTCATTATATTTTATAAAAATCAAACTTAATTGTTAATAGTAATGTCAACCTGGGTAAAATTAATATAATGAATTATAAATTAATTATACCACATCAAAATTGAATTCACTTCAATACATTCTCTTTAATAATGAATATAATTTAAAAACATTTATCTTAGTACTATTAATTTACTTGTATTAATTATATTAGTTATTAAGTCAAAGGTAATTATAGTCATGTTAATATAAATTAATTTCTTGTAATGAATTAGTCGTTTTATTATGCATGTAGTACAATAAAGTTTAAGTCAATGAAATAAAATTGAAATTTCATTACATAATTAGATTGAAATATAATTAAGGGTGATTGCTTGAATTATCAAATAATTTAATTAGTATTTGTTCATAATTTATCAATAATTGAATTCAAACATGATTGATGAATCATATTATTAGTATATTGCGATATTAATTTGATATTTGATGGATAATTAATAGATTGAAATTTTTATCAGTTTTTAAAATTTATAAATTGAAGGAATTTAATCTAATAAGTTTATTTATTGATCGATTACATCAAATTTAATTATAATTAACTATCTTAATAGATATTGATTGAATACAATGTATTCGCCATTTTATTAGTCATCTGTTCTTACTGAGATTACTTAAAAGTAAGTTTCATTGAAATTATTATGAAATTATCTGAAAATTCAACAAAACGACATTGAATTATCAATAAGTTTATATATAGTTTGATTATTTACTAATGTTTGAATTTATAGATAATTCATTGATAAAGCATTTATTAGTAAATCATAATTTTTAATGCAACATGTGCTTAACATTTAATAGATTGAAATAATACTAGTTTATTTTAATGAATGGGTTACACGATTTTAATCCAGTAAAAACTTTAATTCTTATATTAGATTAAATTTACTTATAAACATTTTGGTTAATATAAATAAATTTACACAATAATTTAATCATTTAATTAAGCGTATATTCTAGTTAAGTTTACTCACAATTAATTTAAATTAAACTTTATAAAATTTAGTGTTAATTACATAAAATTATGTTGAATTGAATTACCAATAATTCTATTAATTTATCTTTTTGGAAAATTTACCAAAAATAGAATTTACAGATAACTTATTAATAAATCATTTCTTTATTAGTAAATTACGAATTTCATGGAATATATGATCAATGCTTAAGAGGAGTAAAATTATATTATTTACTATATTATATTGAATATAAAATTGTAATTCAGTAATATTTTAGTTCATATAGTAGAGTATGTTTTATTATATATTGTTATGTTAATATAAATGAATTTGTGGAACGAACTAATTATTTAATAAAGCATTTGTTAAAATTCAGTTAAGACTATTAAATTTCATTACAATTTCAAGTATTTAATTGGATTCTATTTTGATTTAATGTTGTTACACTGAATATCAATACATTTATTCATTTATATTTATTGATTATCGAAAATTTAATGTATAGATAACTGACTGTTAAATCATCAGTAAATTGTGATTTTATTAATGCATAGTGAATTCTTCATAAATTTTAATATTATCAGCTTAGTTGAATATATTGATCATTGTTATTTTAATATAGTAACAATATGTCATATCAAACTTATACACCATTATGTTTATATAAGTCAGTTTAATAACTGTTAGGACCCGAAACGTGTTAGGACCCGAAAGATGGTGAACTGTGCCTGGGCAGGGCGAAGCCAGAGGAAACTCTGGTGGAGGTCCATAGCGGTCCTGACGTGCAAATCGTTCGTCCGACCTGGGTATAGGGGCGAAAGACTAATCGAACCATCTAGTAGATGGTTCCCTCCGAAGTTTCCCTCAGGATAGCTGGCGATCTCGCACGGACACCACCGCAGTTTTATCAGGTAAAGCGAATGATTAGAGGTCTTGGGGCCGAAACGATCTCAGTTTAATATAAATTATGTTAATATAAATTAATTACATAATTCAATGTAAATTATGTTAATATGATGTAATGTAAATTATGTTTAAATTAATGTAATTTATGTTAATATAAATTAATTTACATGATGTAATGTAAATTATGTTTAATTTAATGTGGATTATGTTAATATAAATTAATTCGGGCTGGAGCAATAGCATAGCGGTAAGCCGTTTCCCTTGCACACAGCCAACACGGCCAACTCGAGTTTGATTCCTCCGCCCCTCTCGGAGAGCGCCGCAAGCTACCGAGAGTATCTCGCCCGCACAGCAGAACCTGGCAAGCTACCCGTGACATACTCGATATGCCAAACACAGTAACAAGTCTCATGATGGAAACGTTACTGGGCCCACTTGAGCAAATCGATGAACAACGGGAGGACCATGCATAAATTAATTGAATTTTAAAATTTTAAGTCATTTGTACTCATGTTACAATTACATATTTTACAATTTAACTATACACATTCATATTTATTATTTATCATTATCTTAATTCACTGATAAATTATTGATCCATTTTTAATAAAATTAATTGAATTTCTTTATTTCTTAATATAAATTACTTATCAGTAATATAAGGGGCTGGAGCGATAGCACAGCGGGTAGGGCGTTCACCTTACATGCGGCCAACATGGCCGACCCGAGTTCGATTCCTCCGCCCCTCTCGGAGAGCCCGGCAAGCTACCGAGAGTATTGGATATGCCAGATACAGTAACAGCAAAGTCTCCAATGGAGACGTTACTGGGCCCGCTCGAGCAAATCGACGATCAACGGGAGGGCCTTTACCTTACCTATCAGTAATTCAATTGATAATTTATTGATAAATGATTTTTTATCTCTAAATTAGGATTTTAATTAAATATATCATTAATGAGAAGTAGATATTATTACTTTGTTGTAATACAAGAATCATATTTTAATATAGTAATACACCACATCAGATATATAAAATTTGTAAATTTATTCATTTATATTTATTGACTATTCGTCAAAAATAAATTTAAAGATAATTTATTGACAAATTTTTTCTTTATCATTAAAGTATGATTTTTAAAATATATCAATATTAAATAGCATACTTAAATATTATTAGTTTATAGTAATATATTTTTAATTGAATACATTGAATTACATTGAATTTATTTATTTATATATATTGATTATTTATCAGTAATTTACTTTGTAGATAATTCATTGGCCAATGTTTTTTATCAGTAACTTAGGCTTTTAATTAAAGATATTATTAATTATTGGGCTGGAGCGAGAGCACAGCGGGTAGGGCGTTCGCCTTACAAGCAGCCAACATGGCCGACCCGAGTTCGATTCCTCCGCCCCTCTCGGAGAGCCCGGCAAGCTACCGAGAGTATTCGATATGCCAGACACAGTAACAACAAGGTCTCCAATGGAGACGTTACTGGGCCCGCTCGAGCAAATCGACGATCAACGGGAGGGCCTTTACCTTTACCTTTTTTTTTTCATTTATTATCACGGTCACGGTCCTCCCAATGTTCATCAATTTGCTCGAGCGGGCCCAGTAACGTCTCCATTTGAGACTTTGTTGTTACTGTGTTTGGCATATCGAATACATCAATGTAGCTTGCCGGGCTCTGCCGTGCGAGTGAGATACTCTCGGTAGCTTGCCGGGCTCTCCAAGAGGGGCGGAGGAATCGAACTCAGGCCGGCCATTAATAATATTAATCACATTATTTTAAAAATAGTAATGTATTATATCAAATTATAAAATGCTTAAATTTAGTCCTTTATACTTATAGTTCATGGATTACGTACTTTATAGATAATTTATAGATAAATTATTTCTTTATCTGTAAACTATGTTATTATTTAAATATATAATTAATAATTAGTAGACTTACATGTTATTAGGTCATTTTAATATGTTTTTGAATAGAATACGTTGAAGCACATTGAATTTATTTACTCATACTTATTATAATTAAATTCACAGGTAATTTATCAATAAATCATTTTACAGTAAATTAGGATATTAATTGAATATATATTTAATGATTAGTAGATTTTATCATTAGTTTATTGGAATATATTACTCATATTATTTTATGATAGTAACTATCTTACCAAATATATAGTACTGTATTAATTTATTTATATTTATTGATCATTAATAGATGTCTTATTTCAAGAAAAATTTATTGATGAAGTATATTTTAATCAGTAAAATATAATTTTATTTAAATAAATCATTAACAATTAGTAGACTTAAATGTTATTAGTTTATTTCATTATATTTTTGAATTGAATACACTGAATAACATTGAATTCATGTATATTTATTATTTATCCGTAATTCAATTTAAAGATAATTTATTATAAATTATATATTTATTGGTAAAGTAGGATTTTAATTAAATATATAATTAATGATCAGTACATTTTATAATTAGTCTCTTGTAATATATTAACCATATTATCTTAATGTAGTAATATATCATATCACATATTTGAAATTTATAAATACATTTATTTCTATTTATTAATTATATATAGGTCTCTTAATTTATAGATAAGTCATTGATAAATTATGTCTTTATTTTTAAAGTATTATTCTAATCAAATATATCGTTAATAGGTCGATTCAAACATCATTTTATTATTTTCATACAAATCACATTGTTATTTTAAGAAAGCAATAATATATATGATATAAGATATATAAATGATTTGCTACATATTTATTTAAAAATACTAATAAATGCAAAATTTAGTTGTAATATATATTCAATTTACTTTGACAGTAAATGTATATAATTAAATGATTTACATTAACTTGTAAACTTACAATTCTTTAATAATTTAATTCCTGTTAATGTAAAGTATGATTAAGATTTTAGAGCATTAATGAACACTTAGAAAATATTAATGCATTATAGGTGATTAAAATTAAATACGTGGATGGTCTCCAAGCAATGGAACAAAGTTCCTGGTACTAATCTCAGCCATTCTTTGGTATTAGTCTATTTTGTTACTGTGTAAACTTACACAAAATAGGGGGCACTGCACCCACAGTGGCGGTGGCTCTATCTCTCCTGCCGCCCGCATTCGGTAGTCTCACCCTTCTCCCACCCCGGAGAGGTCGATGGCAATGGTCAGGCGGAGGAAGGAACGAGGGCCAGGCCGGTAGGTATTAGTCGTAGTTTATTCTGATTCTCTCCTCATCTGTCTCTGCTCCCTCTCTCCTTCTCTCTCTGCTCCCCATTCTTCCTCCCCCAGCTCCTTCTCCATTCCCCTTCATCCTCCTCTCTCTTCTGATTTTCTCTGAACTCTCTTCTTCCTTCTGCCACCTGCCCACTCCTCCAGTACAGTTAAATCCTCTCTCCATGAGGAGTTGGGGGAACAATTACACATAGGTGCGGTCACAATCAATAGGGGTAGAAATCTTAGCCTCAGGGAAGGCCGCTCCTAGGACAGATCCTCTCTCAGCATGAGGACCCATCCTAGAGTAGAATCCCAAGGGTGTGTCTGTCCTCTCCTTGTCCGACAAGCACATAAGCATATATAATATAAATCATTTTGTATGGATACAGTAAGAAATATCTTAAACTTATAGAATTGCTCTCCTAGGGCCATCTTGATCTCAGACTTCGGTGCTCATGCCAGGTAGTCTTTCCCACCCCTAGCAGGATCCTAGTCTTGTCGTTACCTTTGGATCATGACAGCATTTGTCTATGATCAAACTCTTAACTTATAGTTAAGAATCGTGGCCCTTTGGACTGGCCCATTTCGCTGCCAGGGTAGCTCACCGCTTGCCCTGGGTCCGTTCAGTCCCTCGTTGGGACCCTGCTTTTGGGGTGTTAGGAACTAAGGGCAACTGAGGTTTAAGTCGAGAAAGATTCCCGGGAGTGAATAATATTCAAGGCCAATCAAATCCTTTATAGTCTCTGAGTCTTGGCCGCTGATGGGATTACACGGCGCCAGGGGGCCAGGTGGTGGGTGTGACCCCCGCCTGCTGGAATTTGGAGGATCTGGATGGAAGATGCTCGACTCCAATCCGAGTAGGCTTGGAGGTCTCGGCCCCGGAACCCGCGTGGCTTTGTCCCTCTGCCAGTACCTTCATGTGTGCAGAGAGTGGTCTCAGCATGGTGGTGGCTGGTCCTGGAGGTCTTCGGCCAAGACTCAGAGACTATAAAATCCAGATCCCGGACGAGAACACTGCAGTCTTTTGCCCCCGCGCCTGGGTGTCCCTCGCCGGGACCCCTTGGAGGGGAGTGGGTTGAGCTTTCCTCCCCGCCCCGACCGGGGCTCCGGCAGCCGAAGACCTCCAGGACCAGCCACCACCATGCTGAGACCACTCTCCGCACACATGAAGGTACTGGCAGAGGGCCAAGACTCAGAGACTATAAAATCCAGATCCCGGAACCGCGCAGCCGCATTCGCGGCCCCGCGACATCTTATCAGAACTTTTTTTATGACATCTTATTATGTCATTCCTACTTTAGACAAACTTGCAGGCTATCGAATGTAGCCTGCCCACAGGGCAGAGTCTGGCAAACTCCCCGTGGCGTACTAAATATGCCAAATACCAATAACAATGATGGGTCTCATTCTCCTAAAGAGCCGTGAATATAATCTCAGGGCTAGGATGAAAGAGACGTTACTGGGGCCTGCTCAAGGCAATCGACGATTAACAGGATGATGAAAAAAATGAAAAAATCAAATCCTAAGTTACAAAGCATAATGTTAACGGTCTTCCTGTATCTATACAAAAAGGATATTACTTTAAAGTAAACTGTTCATAAGGCATCACGATCACGATCACGATCACGACCACCCTGTTGTTCGTCGATTGCCTCGAGCAGGTGCCAGTAACGTCTTCTTCGTCCTAGCCCTGAGATTTTTTTTTTAAAGTGCCATATTCAAGGCTTTTTCAGGGTTAGGAGAATGAGACCCATCATTGTTACTGGTATTTGGCATATTGGGTATACCACGGGGAGTTTGCCAGACTCTGCCGTGTGGGCATGTTACATTTGGTAGCCTGCCAGTTTGACCGAATTAGGAATGAGATGATAAGATGTCGCGAGGCCGCGAATGCGGCCGCGCGCTTCCGGGAGCTGAGTGTGATAATCTCTGGATCCTGGCCATTGTTGGAGTTACACGGCAGTTGGTGGGTGTAACTGTCTAGTTACTGGCAGGTCCAGTCCCAAACTATACAGGCTTGGAGATCTCAGCCCCAGGTCCCACACACCTGGGTTCCTCTGTCAGTTCTTTTATGCGTGAGGCTCATCCAAGTGTGTGGAGAGTGCTCCCAGCATGGCTGGGCCTCGGTGGTCTTCAGCTGTTGGGCCCTGGTGGAGACAGTCAGGCATAGGGTAGGAGACTCTGTCTTGTTCTCTCCCAGGAGCTGAGTGTGATGATCTCTGGATCCTGGCCGTTGTTGGAGTTACACGGCAGTTGGTGGGTGTAACTGTCTAGTTACTGGCAGGTCCAGTCCCAAACTGTATAGGCTTGGAGATCTCAGCCCCGGGTCCCACACACCTGGGTTCCTCTGTCAGTTCTTTTATGCGTGAGGCTCATCCAAGTGTGTGGAGAGTGGTCCCAGCATGGCCTTGGCTGGGCCTCGGTGGTCTTCAGCTGTTGGGCCCTGGTGGAGACAGTCAGGCATAGGGTAGGAGACTCTGTCTTGTTCTCTCCCAGGAGCTGAGTGTGATGATCTCTGGATCCTGGCCGTTGTTGGAGTTACACGGCAGTTGGTGGGTGTAACTGTCTAGTTACTGGCAGGTCCAGTCCCAAACTGTACAGGCTTGGAGATCTCAGCCCCGGGTCCCACACACCTGGGTTCCTCTGTCAGTTCTTTTATGCGTGAGGCTCATCCAAGTGTGTGAGATGGAATAAGGAGAGGAAAAAGGCAATAGTTCACTTATACATATAAAATCATAGATTTCTGGGAAACTGATCTTACAAATTAACAAAGTCTGATTAAGGGGAAAGCTGATTAACTGGGTGGGAAGGAGAGCATAGGGAAGACTGCTTACAGATAAACACAATGGAAGTGGAAGTGCTTCAGGAGCACTGTGATGGGTGTAACCAGATTGATGGGTGTAACCAGATAAACCTAAGCTTCTTGTTGAAGGACAAAGCAATGTTACCCAACAGTTACTTTATGTTCCACAGATGAATGCAATCATTCTATGTCTATCCCTCTCTTTCTGACTCATTTCGCTTAACATGATACTTTCCATGTTGTACCACTTGTATATAAATTTCATGACCTCATCTTCTCTAATAGCTACATAGGACTCCATTGTGTAAATGTAACAAAGTTTCTTTAACCAGTTATCTGTTCTCGGGCACTTAGGTTTTTTCCAGATTCTGGGTATTGTAAAGAGTGCTGAAAGTAGACTATAGACCAAACATGATTGTCTCTCATTGCCTCTTTTGCAAACCACAACACCCAAAAGAAGAGAACAGAAGTGCATGCCCTGCCACAGAGGCAGGGTGGGATGTGGGGGACGGGGGTTGGGAGGTTTACTGGGATCCGTGGTGGTGGGAAATGGGCACTGGTGGAGGGATGGGTATTTGATCATTGTATAATTGAAACCCAAGCACAAAAATTTGTAAGTCTACAACTGTACCTCATGGTATCTCACTAATAAAAAAGAAAAAAGTGAGCTAGTATATTTAAAAGGGTGATAAAAATGAAGGTTTGAAGCTCTGCTTAAAAAACAAAACAAAAAAATAAATACGATTATATTATTAACAATAAAATTAATAATTTACATTCATATTTAATTTGTTGTGCTAGAGTGATAGCACAGCGGTAGGGCATTTGCTTTGCACGCAGCCAACATAGCCGACCCAAGTTCGTTTCTTCCGCCCCTCTCGGAGAGGCCGTCAAGCTACAGAGAGTATCTAGCCCGCACAGCAGAGCCTGGCAAGCACCCCATGACGTACTGTATATGCCAAACACAGTAACAACAAGTCTCATGATGGAGATGTTACTGGACCGGCTTGAGCAAATCGATGAACAACGGGAGGACTATGACTGTGACTGTGATTTAATTTGTTATTCATTCATTCATTCATCATCCAGTTATTCGTCGATTGCCTCGAGCAGGCCCCAGTAACGTCTCTGTCATCCTAGCCCTGAGATTATATTCAAGGCTCTTTAGGAGAATGAGACCCATCATTGTTACTGGTATTTGGCATATTTGGTACACCACAGGGAGTTTGCCAGACTCTGCCCTGTGGGCAGGCTACATTTGATAGCCTGCCAGTTTGTCCAAAGTAGGAATGAGATAATAAGATGTCATAAAAAGATGTCCTAATAAGATGTCGCGCGGCCGCAAATGCGGCCACGCGGTTCCGGGAGCTGGATTTTATAGTCTCTGAGTCTTGGCCGTTGATGGGATTACTCGGCGCCAGGGGGCCAGGTGGTGGGTGTGACCCCCGCCTACTGGAATTTGGAGGATCTGGGTGGAGGATGCTTGACTCCAATCCGAGTAGGCTTGGAGATCTCGGCCCTGGTACCCGCGTGGCTTTGTCCCTCTGCCAGTACCTTCATGTGTGAGCAGAGTGGTCTCAGCATGGTGGTGGCTGGTCCTGGAGGTCTTCGGCTGCTGGAGCCCTGGTCGGGGCAGGGAGGAAAGCTCCACCTGCTCCCCTCCAAGGGACCCCGGCGAGGAACAGCCAGGCGCAGAGGCAGGAGACTGCACTGGTCTCGTCCAGGAGCTGGATTTTATAGTCTCTGAGTCTTGGCCGTTGTTATAGTTATATATACTATAATTTGTTATAGTATACGATTTAATTGTAACATGAGTATAATGAAATGATTATAATTAAGTTTGTGAATATAATTGAGTCCATTACTGTATGTTGATTTTAATTTAATATTTAATTTTAATATTAATATTATTTCACTTTTGTAGTTATTACAAATATGATGAAAATTATTTTGAGAACTTATTAATTTATCTTTAAAACTGATGAAAATTAAATGTATATTTTGATATATATTTTAATTAAAATAAAGTACAAGTTAGATATGTTTTTGATAATTTCAACATTTTAGTAATTACAATAATAATCAATAAATATTATAGTACATATTAATTTTCTCTATTACATTCATACTTTTTTCTTAAATTTTTATTATTGGAAACACCATGAGGTACAGTTGTAGACTTACACATTTTTGTGTTTGGGTTTCAGTTATACAATGATCGAATAACCATCCCTCCACCAGCGCCCATTCTCCACCACCACAAGTCCCAGTATGCCTCCCACCCCCCCCCCCCCATCCCGCCCTAACTCTGTGGCAGGGCATTCCCTTTTGTTATCGCTCTCCTTTTGAGTGCTGTGGTTTGCAAAAGAGACATTGAGTGGCAATCTTGTTCGGTCTATAGTCTACTCTCATCCCACATTTCCCATCCTGAGAGGAAGCTCCCAACACCCTTTATTTGGTGCTCCCTTCTCTATCTGAGCTGCCATTTACCCTAGCATGTGGGCTGTCCTCAAAGCCATGGAGTAATCCTCCTGGTACTTATCTCGGCTATTCTTGGATGTTAGTCTCCTATTTTGTTACTTTATGTTCCCCAGATGAATGCAATCTTTCTATGTCTGTCCCTCTCTTTCTGACTCATTTTGCTTAGCATGATACTTTTCATGTAGTACTACTTGTATATGAATTTCATGACTTCATCTTTTCTAACAGCTACATAGTACTCCATTGTGTAGAATAAGCGAAGTTTCTTTAACCAGTCATCTGTTCTCAGGCACTCAAGTTTTTTCCAGATTCTAGCTATTGTAAAGAGTGCTGCAATGAACAAACAAGTGTCACTTCGACTATACTTTTTTTGCCTCTCCGGGATATATTCCCAGGAGTGGTATTGCTGGGTCAATACCACTAAATTTCTAATTTCTGGGAGCTCAATTTCTAATGTTTTGAGGATCGTCCATACTGTTTCCAAAAATGGCTGAACCAGTCGGCATTCCCACCAGCAGGGAAGGAGAGTACCTTTCTTGCCACATCCGCACCAACACCGGTAGCTATTGGTCTTTGGGATGTGGGCCAGTCTATGCGGTGTGAAATGATATCTCATTGTTGTTTTGATCTGCATCTCCCTGATGATTAATGATGTAGAACATTTTCTCATGTGCCTTTTAGCCATTTGGATTTCTCCTTTGAGAAAGTTTCTATTCATTTCGTCGCTCCATTTTTTGATGGGGTTGGATATTTTCTTCTTGTGGATTTCAACCAGTATTTTGTATATCCTTGATATCAACCCCTTATCAGATGTGAATTCGGAGGATATTCTTCCCATTCTGTAGACTGTCTTTGTATTTTGGTCACTGTTTCTTTGGAGGTGCAGAAGCTTCTTAGTTTAAGATAGTCCCATTTGTCTATCTCTGTTTTCACTTGCTTGGCCAGTGGCGTGGCATCTTTGAAGATACCATTAGCTTCAATGTCATGGAGGGTTTTGCCAACTTTGTCTTCAATTTACCTTATGGATTCCGGTCTGATGTTGAGGTCTTTAATCCATTTTGATCTTACTTTTGTAGTTGTTGTTAGGGACAATTCTGAGCCCACTTTTTTGCATGTAGCTGTCCAGTTTTGCCAGCACAATTTGTTAAAGAGGCTTTCCTTGCTCCACTTCACAATTATTGACCCCTTATAGAAGATTAGATGACCATATGCTTTAGGGGAGATGTCAGTGTATTCGACCCTGTTCCATTGGTCTGCAGCTATGCCTTTGTTCCAGTACCATGCTGTTTTAATTATTACTGCTTTGTAGTAGAGTTTGAAGTTAGGGAGGTTGATTCCTCCCATTTTCCCTTTCTCCAAAATTGCTTTAGCTATTCGTGGGGGCTTATTGTTCCATATAAATTTCAGGAGTGTTTGATCCATTTCTTTGAAGAATGTCATGGGTATTCTTATAGGGATCACATTGAATTTGTACAGTGCTTTGGGAAGTATTGCCATTTTGACAATTTTAATTCTCCCGATCCATGAACAGGGGATATTTTTCCATTTCCTGGTGTCCTCTTTCATTTCCTGAAGCAGCGTTTTGTAGTTTTCTTTATACAGGTACTTTACTTCTTTAGTTAAGCTGATTCCTAGGTACTTGATTTTCTGTGGCACCACTGTGACCGGGATTGTTTTCTTTATGACACTTTCTTCTCTTTCACTATTTGCGTCGGATAGCCATGGACTTTTGGGTATTGATTTTATAACCTGCAATTTTACTATACAAGTCTATTGTTTCTAGGAGTTTCTTGGTAGAGGTTTTAGGGTTTTCTAAGTATCGTATCATATCATCTGCGAATAATGAGAGCTTGATTTCTTCCTTTCCTACCTGGATGACCTTGATATTTTTTTCTTGCTTAATGGCTATTGCAAGTATTCCAATACTATATTGAACAGTAGTGGAGAGAGTGGGCATCCTTGTCACATCCCTGATCTTAGGGGGAAGGCTCTCACTTTTTTCCCATTGAGGATGATGCTTGCTGTGGGCTGTGGTAGATGGCTTTAAATATATTGAGGAAAGACCCCTCTATCCCCATTTTGGCAAGGGTTTTCATCATAAACGGGTGCTGGATCTTGTCAAATAATTTCTCTGCATCTATTAATATGATCATATGATTTTTATCTTTTCTTTTGTTGATATGATGGATTATGTTGATTGATTTTCGAGTGTTAAACCATCCTTACATCCCTGGGATGAATCCTACTTGGTCATGGTGTATGATCTTTTTGATGAGTAGTTGAATTCTATTTCCTAGTATTTTGTTGAGAATCTTCGTATCCATGTTCATCAGGGATATAGGCCTGTAGATTTCTTTTCTTGTGGTGTCTTTGTTTCCTTTTGGTATTAGAGAGATATGGGCTACATAGAAACTGTTTGGGGGCGTTTCTGCTTTTTCAATTTCCTGGAAAAGCTTGAGAAGGACTGGCAGTAGGTCCTCTTTAAATGTTTGGAAAAATTCGCTAGTGAAGCCATCTGGACCTGGGCTTTTATTTTGGGGGAGACTTTTGATTACAGTTTCAATTTCCTTGATGTAAATAGATTTATTCAGTTACTCCAGATATTCTTGATTCATCTTTGGGAGATGATAGGAATCCAGGAGTTTATCCATTTCTTCTAGGTTCTCTTGTTTCGTGGCATACAGACTTTCAAAGTATTCTCTGATGATCTTTTGAATTTCTTTGGTTTCTGTTGTGAGATCCCCCTTCTCATTTGTGATTCGATTTATTAGGGTTCCCTCTCTGTTTCTTTTTGAGTGTTGTTAGTGGTTTATCTATCTTGTTTATTTTCTCGAACAACCAGCTCTTGGTTTCATTGATCTTTCAGATTGTTTCTTTGGTTTCCATGTCATTGATTTCTGCTCAAAGTTTTATGATCTCTTTTGTTCTGCCTGATTTGGGCTCTTTCTGTTGATCCTCTTCTAAGGCCTTTTCTAAGCTGTGAAGTCAAGTTATTTATGTGCATCCTTTCTTCCGTCCTGAGAAATGCTTGCAGAGCTATAAATTTTTCCCTTAATACGGCTTTCAATGCATCCCAGAAGTTCTGGTAGCTCGTGTCTTCATTCTCATTTGTTTCCTGGTATCTTTTGATTTTATCCTTGACTTCGTTCCTGACCCACTCGATGTTCAGCATTGAGTTGTTTATTTTCCAGGTGTTTGATTTGGTTCTCATTGTCTGTGTGTGATTCACTTCTATCCTCAGTGAATCATAGTCTGAAAAGATGGTTGATACTATCTTCCTGATTCTACTGAGGTATGTTTTGTGGCCTAGAACATGGTCTATTTTGGAAAATGTTCCGTGAGCACTGGAGAAGAATGTGTATTCTTTCTTTTGGGGGGTGTAAAGCTCTGTATAGGCCTATAAGCCCTTTCTCTTCTATTTCTTCTTTCAAGGCCAATGTTTCCTTGTTGAGTTTCGTTCTTGTTGATCTATCCAGAGGTGATAAGGCAATGTTGAAGTCTCCGGCTACTATTGTGTTGGTAGCAATGTCCTCCTTAAAATTTGTTAGTAGTTGTTTTAAATACTTAGTTGTTCCCTCATTAGGTGCGTATACATTTAAGAGTGTGATTTCTTTCATTCTGTCCCTTGATGAATAGAAAATAGCCTTTATTGTCCCTTCTAATCTTTTTCAACCTGAAATTGATGTTGTCAGATACTAGTATGGGCACCTCAGCTTTTGTGAGGGAGCTGTTTGCTTGAAGAATTGTTTTCCATCCTTTGACTCTGAGTCTGTGTTTGCTCTGACTGTTGAGATCAGTTTCTTGTAGGCAGCAGAATGTTGGGTTCTGTTTCTGCATCCATTTTGCTACTCTATGTCTCTTAATTGGTGAATTTAGACCATTGACATTGAGAGATATAATTGTTATGGGGTTTTGTGTCATCTTTCTGTAAGGGTCTATTGTGGTTGTAGGGTTTGTCTTTTCTTATAGTAGCCCCTTTAGCCCTTGTTTTAGGTTTGGTTTTGAGTCTATGAAGTTCCTGAGCTGCTGTTTATCTAGAAAATAGTGTACCTTCCTTTGAGTTTGAGCGAGAGTTTAGCTGGATAGAGTACTCTTGGTGAAGCATTCATTTCAGTGAGTTTTTTCACTATATCACACCATTGCTTTCGTGCTTGGAGGGTTTCCTCTGATAGGTCTGCTGTGAATCTAAGGGGTGCTCCTTTGTATGTGATTTCCTTCTTTGACCTTGCTGCTTGCAGTATTGTGTCTCTATCGGCGGCATCCATCATTCTAACTATTATATGTCTTGGAGTGTTTTTGTTTGGGTCTCTTTTAGCTGGCACCCTTCGGGTTCCTTGAATCTGAATGGCTGCAATGTGGAGCTCTGGGAATTTTTCAGCGATAATTAGTTTAACTGTTGCTTTTTCATTGGGATTGTTTCCCTGAGATTCTGGTAGTCCAATGATTCTAATGTTGTTCCTCTTGGAATCGTCTCCTAGGACTCTGATTCTCTCTAGAGCTATTTTGAGGTCCCTTGCCATTGTTTGTTTTTGCCGGTTGGCTTGGTGCAGCTGATCTTCCAGCTCACTGATTCTTTCCTCAGCTGTGGTCATTCTACTTTTGAGGGAACAGACTGAATTTTTTATTTCATCTATGGACTCTTTGATTTGTGATATTTCTGTGTGTAGCTTTCCAATTTCTGCTCTCATTTCTTCCTGTATTTTCTCAATTGTGCAATCCATTGTTTCTCTCATGTCCTCTTTCAATTGACTGGCTATCTGTCTGACTGTTTCATTGAGTTCATTGAACATCTTCATGACTTCATATCTGAATTCTTTCTCAGAGTGGTCCCTTAGTTGAGTAGAACCTACCGAGGCTTCTGGACTCTTTTCATTGTCCTCTGCATGTGGTGGGGATTTGCATTGTTTCTTCATGTTGGTGTGTAGGTATAGGAACTGTAGTGTCACACTAGATGTCTTGGTATAGTAAAATAACTGCGAGCGCGTGAGTGGCCGCCCACCTAAAATTAAGCCACGCCCAATTCTACCAAAGCCACGAACTTCTGAAAAGGCCATGCTCCCACATAACCAGGTGTGTGTGAGGGGTGAAGGCTGTGTTGGGGAGGAGATTGGCGGAGCAGTATTGGTGGTGGTCGAGGAGGAAGGGGCTCAGGCCTGCTTTTGTTCCAGGGTCCAAGAGGACGCCTGGGCATTTGCAGGGTGAAAGCCAAGTCCCAGATTCAAATGCTGGCGGGTGGACTACTGACCTGGGTAGGGAGGAGACCAGCGGAGCAGCGTTGAGGGCAGGCGAGAAAGAAGGGGCAGAGTTCCGCTTTTGTTCCAGGGTCCGAGAGGACGCCTGGGCCTTTGCAGGGTGGAAGGCAAGTCCCAGATACATTCATACTTTTATTATCTGCAATTTAAATGATAATCATTAGTTGATTTTATAAATCAACAAATAATAAATCATTTAATTTTATTTGTATGTAGGAAAATGTGATTTCATTGTGTTATTAATTGTATAGTAATACAAATTTATATGAACTGTTTATATCAATATGAATACAACAGCATTCAATTTAGATATTAAAAACCAATAAAATTTCCCCTAATTCCATTGTTGTTAATTGAATGTAATGCACTGAATAGTAAATCACGTGATTGTATTTATATTACAGCTAAGTAAAGTTTCAGATGTTGTAAAATATAAACAAATATAATGTAACATAGAATATGAATGAAACAAGCTATTAATGATTTATATTAACACTACCATGAATTAATTTTGTCAAGATATTAATCCTATTGTGTAGTATCTTTATGTAATAAGTAATAATTATGTACATCAATATAAACTAATTTATATTAATGTAACTATTAATTGTTAAATGTATTCATGTTTAATAGGTATTTAATACATATTTAATATTATTTCTTATTTATTAAAATGTAAGTATAGCTCAATAATTTTACATTTTTATATAATGTATATACATTTCAATGATATGTAATATAATTTTTATATTAAAGTAAAATAATTCATGTTTATAAACATATTTAATATCAAGTTTTATTAAATTGATTGTTAAATTAGTTAAATATTTAAATAGTTAAATATTATTTAACTAAATAATTTATTCAATTAATGTATATTGAATTTAATATATTTAATTTTAATATTTATATTATTCACACTTGTCTTTATTACAAATGTGATGAAAATTATGTTGATGACTTATTAGTTAATCTTTTTATCAAATCAAAATTAAAATATGTTTTGGTATATATTTGGGATGAAAATAAAATATATGTTTGATATAATTTGGAAAATTTTAATATTTTAATAAATGCAATTATAAACAATTAATATTATTTACATTATGTATTAATTTACTCTATTACATTCATACTTTTATTATAGTCAATTTAATTGCTAAACAATAGTTGATTTTATAAAACAGTAAATAATGAATAATTCAATATATTTATAAGCATTTAAATGTAATTTAATTGTGTTATTTATAGTATAGGGCTGGAGTGATAGCACAGCGGTAGGGCGTTTGCCTTACAAGTGGCCAACATGGCCAACAGTTCGATTCCTCCACCCCTCTCGGAGAGCCTAGCTACCGAGAGTATCTCATCCACACGGCAGACAGAGCCTGGCAAGCTACCCGTGACGTATTCAATATGCTAAACCCAGTAACAACAAGTCTCACGATGGAGACGTTACTGGGCCCGCTCAAACAAATCAATGAACAACAGGAGGACCATGGACCATGATTTATAGTATAGTAATGTGTAAATCTCACACAAAACGGGGGGCACGCGACACCCACAGCAGTGGTGGCTCTATCTCTCCCACCGCCCGCGTTCGGTAGTCTCACCCTTCTCCCACCCCAGAGAGGTCGATGGCGATGGTCAGGCGGAGGAAGGAACGAGGGTCAGGCTGGTTGGTATTAGTCGTAGTTTATTCTGATTCTCTCCTCATCTGTCTCTGCTCCTGTCTCTCTCTGTCTCTCCTAATCTCTGCCCCTCTGTCCCTCGTCCCTCGTTTACATTACCATAAATTAATTTTGTGAAGATATTAATGCTATTTTTTAGTATTTTAATGTAATAAGTAACAATTATGTACATTATTATAAAGTAATTAATTAATATGAATCTCCATTGTGAGACTTGGGTGTTACTGTGTTTGGCAAGTGTGCTTGGCATATGGAATAAGTCAAGGGTAGCTTGCCAGGAATTGCCACGTGGGCGAGATACTCTCGGTAGCTTGCCGGGCAGTCTGAGAGGGATGGAAGAATCGAACTTGGGTGGGCCATGTTGGCTGCGTGCAAGGCAAACACCCTACCCGCTGTGCTATCTCTCCGGCCATAAAATTACATTTCATATGATCTCAGCACTGTAGCACTGTCCTCCCATTGTTCATTGATTTGATCAAGCAGGCCCCAGTAACGTCTCCATTTTGAGATTTGTTGTTACTGTGTTTGGCATATTGAATACATCACGGGTAGCTTGCCAGGCTCTGCCCGAGAGTATCTCGCCTGCACGGAAAATCCTGCCAAACTCCCCGTGATGTGTTCGATAGACGAAACACAGTAACAAGTTCACAATGGAGACATTACTGAGCCCGCTCGAGCAAATCGAGGAACAACAGGAGGACAGTGACAGTGATTCAAAAACGATGCATTAACCATTCATGTTCATAATAACTGTGTTTATATTATTTTTAATATAAATTGTCTATGAAAGATATATTAAGAAATTGGCATCGAAAATTGATATTGTCGCTTGCATTATAGTGAGGTGATAATGCTATTTGATATTTAAATTTAATTGCTAGTCAATGTTGCAAATACTGTAAATATAGCATGACACCACAGAGACAGGAGAAAAGGGGCTGTGGATCAGGACTTGGAAGGAATGTGTGTGAAGGGGTCAAGCTGGGCCTTGCACCCTGTTTTGTGTGCGAGCCCATGTCACGTTTTCCCGCAGGCGTACGGGAACTACAACTTCCAGCGAGATCAGCCGCAGTTGATGAACAACATCCGTTGCAAGGGCCAAAATAGGCCCCCGGCCGCCCAGACCAGGAGGAGGATGGAGCCCACGCGCTGCTCCCCGCGGCTTCACCCTGTTCCCAAACCTGACTGGCAGTGCTCCAGTGGCGTGAGGGTCCCCTCTGACCTTTTGGCCGAGAACAAGGGACGTTCCAGAGAGGACGGTGCTTGTGACACCCAGGCCGGGCCTAACGAACTGCTCTTCACCTCCAATGAGGAGGCTGGGCCTCAAGGGCATGTGCCCCCAGGCACTGTTCTGTTCCCATCAGCTGAGGAAAACGTTGCCTTGACCAGAGAGATTGAGGGTGTCCTTAGCCATGCTGAGGCGATCCCTGGTTTGGAGAGTAAAGAGGTTACTGAGGAGGAGGACGAGGAGGAGGAGGAGGACGACGACGACGAGGAGGAGAATGAGGAGGAGGAGGAAGAGGAGGAGGAGGTCCCTGAGGATGAGGGTGTGTCAAATAGCTCTGCCTTCCCATCTGCCTTGCAGAAGGTTCAATTTCCTGGGGACTGCAACCCCCCTGAGGAGGGCGTGTCCAGCAGCTTGGCCTTCCTGTCTGCCATGCAGAATGTTCCTTTCACTGAGGACAGCTGTCCTCTTCATTGCGATTCAATTGTTGATATTTTTTCAATTGCTTTGAACAATTTTGGTTCCATGGAGGTAGATGGCCCAGGGGAGGGCATGCCTAGTGCCATGGAAAACTTTACTTTGTCTGAGGAAGGTGGGCCTCAAGTGACTGGCAATATTCTGGTCCCTTCTGCCGTGGAAAATGGTAATCCCACGGCTGAGGCCGTGCCTAATGGTACTTTCTCATCTGTTTTGTGCAGTGTTAATGCCATTGAGGACTGTGGCCCAGCTGAGGCTGCGCCTAGTAATATTTTGGCAGCCCCGGCCACTGCT
Organism: Sorex fumeus; assembly: GCF_029834395.1. Classification (NCBI taxonomy): domain Eukaryota; kingdom Metazoa; phylum Chordata; class Mammalia; order Eulipotyphla; family Soricidae; genus Sorex; species Sorex fumeus. The sequence goes on from NW_026606260.1 coordinate 581,061, forward strand.
GGGCAGAATCCGCTTGTGGAAGCAAGCACAGACCACCAAGGGTACAACACACTCCGTTCCATCTTCCTGTCATGGATAACAATGGGTCCCCATCAGAACCCATATACAGAAGAGAATCCAGAGTCCCCCTCATTGTAAGGAGAAGCCAGGTCCTGAAAATTAGTCACCCACAATCAGTACAAATATTGAAACTTTGCTTATTTATGTACTTTATTATTAATGTATTTCTGGGCTTTAAAATAAAAGGAATATTTCCGGTGGACTAAATAAATTTATGAAAATTGCAAATCGGTGCTGTAAATTTCTAACTCCCCCATAAATAGGAAGTCCTGGGAAGAAAAACTAGGGCTCCTTCTGCTTTTCCTGGAGGGGAGTGGAAGATGTCTGGCGGTCTGGGAGGGTGATAAGGGGGATGGAGCAGGTCTGGAGGGTCCTGGACAGGGTGTGAGTCTGGGAGGACTCTGGAGGTGGTGCAAGATGTCTGCAAGAGGCTTTGGGAGGTGTTGGAGGGGAGGTGAAGCAGGTGGTGGAGGAAGTTTGAGGCTGTCCTGTGCTAGGGTGGTTAGCTCTGGAGGAAATTGTGGGTGGTGTTTATTGGGGGTGAGTAGAGGAGGCTCAGGAGGTTTGAGGATGTCCAGCAGGGGTGCAGTGTATGTTTGACGAGGTGCAGGATGTTTCCGGATGTTCTGCGGGTATGAAGGTCTCTAGAGGATCTACAGGAGGTTGAGAAATGTCCTACAGAAGAAAATGGTGACTTGAAGAAGATGCAGGAGGTTCAGATATGACCTGGAGGGGTTCAGAGTGTCTTGGAGGAAGTGCATGAGGTTTGGCATGTACTGCAGGTGAACGCAGGATTTGAAGGAGGTGCAGGAGTTTGGGGCATTTTCTACAGGAGTGCAGAGTTTCTAGAACAGGTGCAGGAGGTTTGATGATGTCTGGCAGGGGTGCAAAGTGTCTTAGAAATGCAGACGTTTCAGGCAAGTCCTGCATGTGTGCAGGGTATCTATAGTATGTTCAGGAGTGTGTTTATGTCCTGGGCTGTATCCTGTCTTGTACATTTGCAGGACGTTTGGTCATGTTCTACAGGGGTGCAGTGTCCAGAAGAGGTACAGGAAGTTTAGGCATGTACTGTTAATGGTGCACAGATTCTTGAGGATATGCAGGATGTTTCGGTATGTCCTGCAGGGGTACAGGGTGTCTAGAGGAGGGGCAGAAGATTTACTGATGTCCTGCCACAGTGCAGGGTGCCTAGATACAGTGCAGAAGGTTGGGCATGTCCTGAAGGGATGTTAGGTATCTTGGTGGAGGTTCTGGAGATTCTGGTATGTTGTTCAGGGGTGTAGGATGTCTGGAGTAGGTGCAGGACGTTTGTTTATATCCTTCTGGGTGACAGGGTGTTTAGACGATGTGAAGAAGATTTGTTATTCTCTGAAGGGGTGTCGAGTGTCTATAGTAGGTGTAGAAGTTTCAGGCATGTCCTGCTTGACTGTAGGTTGTCTTCCGGAGGTGCAGTTGTTTCATGCATGTCCATCAGGGGTGCAAGGTCTTCTGAGGAGGTAGAGGAGTTTTGGGAATATCCTACAGGCGTACAGGGTGTCTAGAGGAGGTGCCGGAGTTTGGCCGTGTCCTGATGGGTTTTAGGGAGTCTAGAATAGGTAAAGGAGGTTTGAGGTTATTCTGCAGGGGTGCAGGGTGTCTTGGAGGTACAGGAGGTTTGGGCATGTCCTGCATGTTTGTGGGGTATTTACAATAGGTTCAGGAGTGTGGTTATGTCCTCCTTAGGTGCAGCGTGTCATGCAGGTGGTACACTAGGTTCAGCTGTGTGCTACAGGGGTGAATGTTGTCTTGCAGGAGGTGTAGAAGGTTCAGAATTTCCTACAGGGTGCGGAGTTTCTAGAAGACGTGCAGGAGCTCAGGAATGGGGTGCTGGGTGTCTAGAAGAATTGTAGAAGATTTGCAGATATCTTGCAGGGTGCAATTGTATCTAGAGGAGGTATAGGAGGTTCGGTATGTCCAGAAGGTTTGTTGGGTGTCTTGGAGGAGGTTCTGGAGATTCCTGTATGCTCTGCAGGGATTTAGGGTGTCTGAAGTAGGTGCAGATATTTCACGCATGCCTTACAGGGGTGTAAGGTGTCTTGAAGGAGGTGCAGTAGGTCCATGCATGTCCTGCTAGGATGCATGGTGTCTTGAAGGAGGTGCAGGCAATTAGGGCATGTCCTTCTGGGGTACACAGTACACAGTTTGAGAGGAGCTACAGGAGCTTTGGGTAATTCCTACATGTGTGCAGGGTGTCTATAGTAGGTTCAGGAGTGTAACGATGTCCTCCTGGGGTGCATGGTGTTTTGAAGGAGGTGCACGAGTTTTTGGCATATAGAGTATTGCAGGAGCTGCAGAAGGTTAGGGAAACTTCAACAGGAGTGCAAGGTGTCTTGCAGGAGTTTCAGAAGGTTGAGGCATGTGCTGCAGGTGTACAGGGTGTCTAGAGAAGTTGAAGGAGGTTTGCTTATGTCCTGCTGGGCGAAAGGTTGCTTAGAAAATGTGCAGGAGGATGGAGCATGTCTTGAGGGCTGCAAGGCTCATGCAGGAGGTGCAGAAGATTTGGGCATGTCCATCAGCGGTGTACGGTATTTAGAGGAGGTGCAGGAGATTTCTGGGTGTCCTACAAGGCTTCAGGATGTCTAGAGGAGGTGTAGGTAGTTCGGATATGTTCTGCAGGGGTTCAGGGTGTTTTGGATGAGGTGAACGCGGTTCGAAAATGTCCTTCTGGGGTGCAAGGTTCTAGAATAGAGGCAGGACATTTGCAGATGTCCTAATGGGGTGCATAGCATCAAGAGAAGTTGTAGTAGTTTCCGGCTTGTCCTTCATGGGTGCATGATTTATAGCAGAAGATTCAGAATGTTGATAATATCCTGGAGGAGCACAGAATGTCTTGGAGATGGTGTGTGAGAGTCAGGCATGTCCTGCAGGGGTATAGGGTGTTTAGAAGGAGGTGAAATAGATTTGGGCATGCCCGACAGGTTGCAGACTTTCTCAATAGGGTTCAGGAGTTTAGGCATGTCCTGTAATGGTGCACGTTGTTTTGCAGGAGGTTCAGGAAGTTTGGGCATGTGCTGCATGGGTTCAGGGTGCCTAGAGTAAATGCAGGAGTTTCCAGCATGTACTGTAACGGGTCAGGGTGCATCTGCTGAAGTGCAGGAGGTTCGGACATGTCCTGCTGGGGTGCCCGGATCTAGAGGAGCTGCAAGAAATTTGCGGAAGTCCTACTGGGGTGCCTGGTGTCTAGAGGAGTTGCAGAAGGTTCAGGCATGATTGGAGGGGTTCATGTTGGCTTGCTGGAGGTGCAGGAGGTTCAGAATATACCAAACCAAAGACCAAGGGCCCAAGGTGAGATGGGGCTGCCTGAGCTGTTGCCTGGCACGCCCCCTCCTTGTTCACCATCCTTTCCATCGAGCCTCTGATTCCCCACCTATCCACACCCTCTTCCCCAGTCCAGTGCCTTAGCCTCACTCTGTTTTCACTCCAGGTACCCAGCCAGAAGAAGCCGAAAAAGCCCTTGAAGGGAAACGGGGGAAACAACTCTGATGATAGTTTCTACCCACCCCCGAGTTCAATTTTCAGTCTTTATCATGATCAGGATCATCCTGTTGTTCGTTGATTGCCTCGAGCAGGCACCAGTAACGTCTCCTTCTTCCTAGCCTTGAGATTTTAAAAGAGCTATATTCGATGCTTTTTCAGGGCTAGGAGAATGAGACCTATCATTCTTACTGGTATTTGGCATATTGAGTATGACACGGGAAGTTTGCCAGACTCTGCCGTGCGAGCAGGTTACTTTCAGTAGCCTGCCGGGTTCTCTAAAGTAAACATGAGATAATAAGATGTCACATGGCCTTGCGCTACCAGGAGCTGGGTTTTATAATCTCTGGGTCTTGGCCGTTGATGCGACCACCTGGCGCCGGCAGCAGCTGGTGGGTATGACGCCTACCTACTGGAAGATGGGGGATCTTGTTGGAGAAGGCCCAGTACTGATCCGAGCAGGCTTTGAGATCTAAGCCCCGGGACCCGCATGCCTGCGTTCCTCTGCCAGTACCTTCATGCATGAGGCTTGTACGGACTGTGGAGAGTGATCTCAACATGGCTGTGGCTGGTTCTGGAGGTCTTCGGCTGCTGGGGCTCTGTTCGGGTCGGGGAGGGAAACTCAACCAGACCCCTCCAAGGGGACCAGGTGAGGATAACCAGGCACGGGGGCAGGAGACTCTAATTTTCAATAGGCAACTGATTTTCTATCACTGCCTCAGGTTGATGGAGGGATGTCAAGGCTCGGTACTTCAGCTGTCCCCCGCAAACTACAAGAACTCCACCATTCCAAGCGGTGCTAAGTGCTCCCATCTGATGGGTGGTCAGATACCTTGTCCAGTGCCATCATCTTCAGGTGACACTGAGCAGCAAAGCTCTTCAGAGTGAGAACAAAAATGTTCCAATATGTTTGCCACTCTGATTTCTACCCTTTCAAAGAAGGCAGTCCTCAGACACTAAACCTCCAAGAAATGGGGTGCCTGCAGATGGTAAAAATAAAGCTCCCTTGTGTGTAAACTTGCTTGTCTCTGTGAGTTTTGTTATGGGAGGGAGAGAGTGAGGAAAAGAGAGAGGGCAGAAGGGAAGGAGAGAAAGACATGTGTGAGAAGGACGTGTGTATGTGGTTTGGGACACAGCAGAGGTGCTCCTGGCAGTATTCAGCCAACTATATTCAATGCCCGGGATTTGAACCAGGGCTGGCGATATGCAACGCAAGCGCCTAGGCCCTGTATCATGCCTCTGGCCCTAACCACCTTTTCATAGTTTACTTGACAACCATAGATTCTTTTTTAAAAAAATTTTATTGAATCACCATGAGATAGTTACAAGCTTTCATGTCTGGGTTACAATCACACAATGTTCAAACATCCATCCTTCCACCAGTGCAAATACCCACCCTTTCCACCCTCCCCCTGCCTCCATGGCAGACAATATTCCCCATACTCTCTCTACTTTGATATGGCTAGTACTGTTGAGGCGGAAGTATAGGGGAGAAAGAGCAGTGGGAAATCTAACACAACTGTTCATTTTCTAACTTGCCTGCATAAAGAGTAGCCAAAGATATATATATATATATATATATATATATATATATATATATATATATATATCGTAGAAATATCTATGAGTGGAGATAGCGATAGCATACAAAAAGAGACATGGATTTGTGTGCCTGTATAAATTCTTTTTAAACACGGTCTAAACTTTTTAAATTGGCTTTAAAATTGAATCACAAACTTGTTCATGATTGGGCTTCAGTCATACAATGTTCCACCATCCACCCCTTCACCAGTGAACATTTCCCACCATAAATGTCCCCAGTTTCCCTCCCTCCTGCACCCACCAGCCTGCCTCAATGGTAGACACTTCTCCCCTCACCTTCCCAAACCCCGACACTCCTCTCCCCTCACCTTCCCCCTCCCTGCCGCTCCTCTCTTCTCCTCTCCTCTCCTCTCCTCTCCTCTCCTCTCCTCTCCTCTCCTCTCCTCTCCTCTCCTCTCCTCTCCTCTCCTCTCCTCTACTCTCCTCTCCTCTCCGCTTTTCTCCTCTCCTCCTGTGCATTATGGCTTACAATACAGGTACTGAAAAGTTATCAAGCATAACCCTTTATCTCCTTTCAGCACTCAGTTCTTATCCAGAATCATCATTACCAACTATCATTATCATAGTGATCCTTTCTCTATCCTAACTGCACGCCACACCGACACTTATGGCAGACTTCTTACACTGGACCGTCCTCCCAACTCATTTCTACTCTCCTTGAGAATTAATCTCAGATTATGTTTTTCATATCCCACAAATGAGTGGAATCATTCTCTGTCTGTGCCTCTCTCTCAGATTAACTTCATTCAGCATGATACTCTTTATGTTCAGCCATTTATAAAGGAATTTCATCACCTCATTTTTCCTGAAAGCTGCGTGGTATTCCATTGTGTAAATGCACCATTGTTTCTTTGACCAGTCCTTGGGCACTCAGTTTGTTTCCAGATTCTGGCTGTTACACATGAACATAGACATAAAGATGGACTTTCTGCAGCGTGTTTTTGGGCCCCCGGAATATATTCCAAGAATTGGTGTTGCTGGGCCGTATGGAAGCTCAATTTCTAGTTTTTTGAGGACTGCCCATATTGTTTTCCAAAATGACCGGCCCAGGTGGCGTTCTCATCAACAGTGAAGGAGAGTCCCATTCTCCCTGCATCTGCACCAGCATTGGTTGCTCTTATTCTTTTGCATGTGTGCGAGTCTCTTTGGTGTGAGATGATAACTAATTCTTGTTTTGATATGCATCTCCCTGATGATACATGATGCAGAGCATTTTTGCATGTGCCTTTTGGTCATTTGTATTTCTTCTTTGAGAAAGTTTCTGTTCTTTGAGGAAATCTCTCTTGCAAATGAGTAACGGTCCAAGTCTCCTGCTGTTTTCTCCCTTCCTTCTTTCTTTCACCCAAAGAGATTCGGTTCCTGGAAGCATTTCCAATTATTTCTTCATACAAATCTTTGTGTACTTTACCTAAACACAGTCAATCTTTAAACACACCAATTCTATGTCCCAGAAATACTTCCGGGTAAAAGTAAAAGTAAAGGCCCTCCCGTTGATCTTCGATTTGCTCGAGCAGGCCCAGTAACGTCTCCATTGGAGACTTTGTTGTTACTGTGTTTGGCATATCGAATACATCACGGGTGGCTTGCCAGGCTCTGCCGTGTGGGCGAGATACTCTCGGTAGCTTGCCAGGCTCTCCGAGAGGGGCAGAGGAATCGAACTCGGGTCGGCCACGTTGGCTGCATTCAAGGCAAACGCCTAACTGCTGTGCTATCACTGGGTATTTCCTCAGAAATAAATATGGCCGGGGCTGGAGAGATAGCACAGCGGGTAGGGCATTTGCCTTGCACTCGGCCAACCTGGGTTCAATTCCCAGCATCCCGTATCATACCCTGAGCAGCGCCAGGAGTGACTCCTGAGTGCAGATCCAGGAGTAACACCTGTGCATTGCCAGGTGTGACACAAAAAGCAAATAAACAAATAAATATGGCCATAGATCTAAAAAATATTTTTATAAGCATGTAAAAATGTTCATAACAAGGTTGTAGACAAAAATGGGAATAACTCAAAAATATTTTAACTAGTAAATGTTGAAACACATTGTGATGTCCCTATGCATTGAAATGCATCAATGCTATTACATATGACACAATATTTCATCTCGAAAACTATGAAAGGGGATAAATATTTATGCAAAAGACTGAATAGTAGATAAAATAGTATACCTTGTGAAACTAGTCTAAAATGATTAAAGTCAGAATAGTAATTGATTTGAAGGAAATTTATTTATTTATCTATTTGCGTTTTGGAGCTGGAGAAGTTCTATAAAGAAGATCACACCTTCTACAAGATCATTGTCGGTGATTTTAATGCCAAGATAGGACCAAGAAGATCAGTCGATCATCGGAACCCATGCATGGCCTGGAATGGAACGAACAGGGTGACAGACTGTCTGAGTTCATCATGTCAACCAAAACCTTCCATGGTAACTCACAATTCCAAAAGGCTGAATCTAAACGTTGGACATGGGAGTCTCCCGATGGACGGTTCCACAATGAAATAGACCACATCATATTCAATCGGCGGTTTTGCCTAACCGATGTTGCTGTTGTCCCAAAATTCCAAACGGGATCAGACCACCGTCTTCTTCGTGCAAAATTCTACCTCACAGAACGAGGAGAAAAGAATGCAAGGTTTAAGAAGAGGACTCCCAGAACAACCACCAACTGGGAGCTCTTTGGCTCTATTGCGGCAACATGGGAAGATGCCGTCATTGGAAACATTGATGAGGAATACGATCGAATGATTCAGCACCTCCATGATTGTGCAAGGAATGCCAAGAGAGAGATAACCACAAAAAACCATCTTTCTTCAAACACTCTTGAACTTATTCGCCAACGTGGCTTGGCACATGCCTCAGGCAACCACAAGCGAACATCCGAACTGGCAAAAGAGTGCAGAGAAGCCATCAAGGATGACCTCAAAAACAGGAGAGCAGCAGTACTGGTAGATGCAGCAGAAGCTGGGAAAAACATTCGTAATGCCCGCCTGTCCTTCACCAACTACAAAACCAAGATGACTGCCCTCCGACATCATGATGGATCTATCACATCTTCCAGAAGGGCAATGGAGAAGATTATTCATGACTTCTACTCAGATCTTTTTAATAGCCATGTCCACTTGCCCACATACCACATACCACATGATGGATATGTCGTTCCCATGTTCTCCCTTCCGAAATCCAACATGCCATCTCGTCGATAAAGAAACAAAGAGCACCTGGCCCAGACAAGATCAGACCTGAACACCTGAAGAACTTACCATCAGTACTCATCAATACATTGGCTCGACTCTTCACACGCTACCTGTCTGAATGCAAGGTTCCATCCCAATGGAAAACCAGCAGGACTGTACTACTATACAAGAAAGGAGACATCCACGACATTGGCAACTATCGCCCAATCTGCCTATTGTCTGTCATCTACAAACTATTCACTCGAGTCATCCTGAATAGGATTAGCAGAACACTAGATGAAGGACAACCATGTGAACAAGCTGGATTCCAAAAAGGATTCAGTACCATCGACCATATCCACACAATAACCAAGCTCATTGAGGTATCTCGGGAGTTCAAGATGCCGCTCTGTCTAACGTTCATTGATTTAAAGAAGGCCTTTGATTCTGTTGAGACGGAAGCGGTCATGGAAGCCCTAGCCAATCAGGGCGTACAAACTCAATACATCAGGATCCTTCGTGAGCTCTATTGCGGATTCACTACCAAGATCTCACCATTCTACAAAGAAGTAATCATCCATATCAAGAGAGGGGTTCGGCAGGGTGATACCATTTCACCAAAACTCTTCAGTGCCACCCTCGAGAACATCAGGCGACGACTGGAATGGGAAAACATGGGAGTGAAGATAGATGGTCGGCAACTACACCACCTATGCTTTGCTGATGACATCGTTCTAATAACACCAAACATCAGCCAAGCGGCACAAATGCTGAACGACTTTGACCGTGAATGTGGAAAGGTCGGACTACAGCTGAATCTTACAAAGACAATGTTTATGAGAAACAGCCTTGTTCCTGACACTCCATTCGCTCTCAACGGAACCACTATCTCCGAATGCAACAGTTATATATACCTAGGTCGAGAAATCAACATGATGAATGACCTGGCACCTGAGTTGCGCAGGAGGAAGAGAGCGGCTTGGAATGCCTTCAAGAGCATTGAAGAAATAACTAAAAGGACAAAGAACCACCAGCTACGAGCACATCTCTTTGATTCCACTATTCTTCCTGCATTAACATATGCCTCAGAGACCTGGACCCTACGAAAACAGTATGAGAACGCTATTCGGGTCTCTCAAAGAGGAATCGAAAGAACTATGCTTGGAATATCACGATTCATTCAAATGAGAGATAGAATCCGGAGTTCTGATCTTCGTCAACGCTCTAGAATCAGGGACGCTGTCTCATTTGCCAAGACATCAAAAATCAGATGGGCTGGACACGTAATGAGGTTTACAGACAACCGCTGGACTAGAGCCATTACTGATTGGATTCCACGGGACATCAAAAGATCACGTGGACGCCCACCTATAAGATGGTCAGACTTCTTCGTCAAGACCCTAAATGATCGGTTTGAGGCTCTGCATGTTCCTAGAACGAACAGATACCACTGGGCTACGCTAGCACGCAACCGGGATGAATGGAGACGTTACTGGCACCCGCTTGAATAAATTGATGATTCACGGGGATTAAGTGATTAAGTGATATAATTCATATATTTCCACAGTATAATTCAAACTTTCAGTCATAGCTTGATATTTCATGACTGTTTTATTCATTCCTTACCTCTCATAAATGTGTGTCTCTCTCTCTCTTCTCCCTACTCTATATCTTGCTCACTCACCATTTCTCTTTCAATCTTTTTGTCACACATACACACACACACACTTTACACATCAGAATGATACTTGAGGACAGAAACTTTGTTCCCTAGCAGTGTTCTAGTTTCTGAAATGCTGACTCTGAACAATGGGACTTCTGTCTTTGTTAGCTCACTGGGATAAAAATAGTGGAGGTAGGGAGAAATAAATTGATTTGAGGAATTTCTAAGACTTGGAGATGAATGGGGACTGGGAACTGGAGACACATGTACCACGGGTGGCACACAGGTTTCTGGTTGGTCTATCCAGTAGTTAGTTACACTGTGACAGTACCGTGGGATGCTGAAGGAAGAACCAAGGGGTGGAAGGAGAACAGAAACTTATAGTGAGAATAAACAGACATGGAATCAGCTAAGCTGGGCTGCAGTCCTGACTTTCGAAAGCTACGTTGATAGGGTCACAGACACTTTGGAGAGCTCTTTACTTTTGTGGGGTAATGGATTGGAGCTTGATGATTTCGAACGTGTACTCTGACCACAGAGACATCTGACCAAAGCCGGCCCTACCTGGTCGTAGAAACCTGCAGGAACTTCTAGCGTTCACTGGGATTTGGGGGATGTTGTGCCCAGGCACTCACATGCAAGGCTCTGTAACACGATGTTTGTTCTTCTTCCCCTCCCCCCAATGGTGGCCAAGTCAAGACAGTTCTTCCTTACTACCACTGCTAACAGTTAAGTGCACACCCAACACTTCTTCAATTCCTTTGACAAAAGACAAAAAAGTGGAATTGCTAGTTCAATGTGTAATCTTGAGTTCCCATCAGCAATATATAAGGATTTTTCTCTTTTGGGGTCACACCCGACGATGCTTGGGGGTTCCTCCTGGCTCTGCACCCAGGAATCACCCCTGGCAGTGCTCGCGTGAACATACGAGATGATGGGGATTCACTCGGGTCAGCCAAGTGCAAGGTAAACACCCTTCCGGTTGGACCTTAGCTTGGCCCTCTTGAGATTCTCAACTACACGTCCTCATCAACAGATTTTGTAGTCGTTGCCGTATAAATAAGTATGAAGTGTCTCTGTGGTTTTGGTTTGGATCACTGATACTCATTGCTGTTGGGGATCTTTTCATGAGCTTATTGGCTATATTTTTTAAAAATTATTTATTCAATTGCCGTGAGAAAAATTACAAGGCTTTCTGGTTTAAGTCTCAGTCATACAATGATCAAATGCCCATCTCTTCAACAGCGTATATTTTCCACCACCAAACACCCCAATATACCCCAGTGCCACCCCTCCCGTGACTGTGAGGCAGATGATTTCCACTTAACTCTCTATTTTGATCACATTCATTATTTGGAGAAAAGATGCACCATTATTATTTGGAATTTTCCCCCAACAATCAAACCTACTGAAAAGGCATCATGAAATAATTTCTTTTCTATTGCTGGTTATGAAGACCATATGATGTTCCACGACCATGGTAGCAGATGGACGATTTTGGATTTCTGATATTTTACGAATTAAGTCTGGCGGGATTTCTGCCAGAAGTTGAATAGTTCCGGATTGGTTTGTGTGTCTGGGTCCATGGCCATGCCACAGGGCCACCCGTGGGGGGGGCACCTCATGTTGTCGGCAGGAGAAGAAGGACGTGCCAGTTCCACCCCACATGCCCTGAGGCCAGAGTTGCACGTCACCATCAGCTCATATGTGGCTGTCCCATAAGCCACTATTCTACCGCTGGGGGAAATGGCAGAAGAGAGAGACACCCTTTCCCTCCCAGGTGGGCACGGCACCGTAGCTTAAGGTTTAGTTTATTCACATTTCTGCCAGAAGCTTCTGGGTTTCAGATTAGGTCTGTGTGCCTCTGGGGCCATGGCTGTGCCCAAGAGCCAATCATTGGGGGCAACTCGTGGACTCAGCAGGGCCAAAGAAGTTATTGGCTATTTTACTTACACAAACATCTATTTAAGTCCTTTGCCCATTTTGAAAACTAGGTTGAGCATTTTGCTGTCATTTAATGATAAATGGATGCATCTGATGCTAGCGTACGTGCATTGAAAGTACAGACGATCATTTTTGTCTTCCTTCGTTGTGGCAGCCTAGGTCGGCCTTGAGATTTTGTCGGCCTCTCCTTTCTCATCCTTCTCAGTGATGCCATGTCGGTGAAGACTTCAGGGTCAGGTGAATGAGACCAGTTGTAGTTACTGGTTTTGGCATATCGAATACACAGCGGATAGCTTGCCAGGCTCTTCCGTGCGGGCGGAATACTCTCGGTAGCTTGCCAGTCTTCCGAAAGGGATAGAGGCTTTTGGGGTGACCTCTAATCACCCTTGTAGGGGTTACCATATTTGAACCCTATCAAATATAGTACGACAATTCCACTGTTCTTCCTGCATTAACATATGCCTCAGAGACCTGGGCCCTATGCAAACAAGATGAGAACGCTATTCAGCTCTCCCAAAGAAGAATAGAAAGAGCTATGCTTGGAATATCACGTTTCACTCAAATGAGAGAACGAATCCGGAGTTCTGACATCCGTCGACGATCAAGGATCAGGGACGCTGTCTCATTTGCCAAGGTGTCGAAAATCAGATGGGCTGGTCACGTAATGAGATTTAAAGATGACCATTGGACTAGAGCTGTTACTGATTGGATTCCACGGGATGTCAAGAGACCGCGTGGCCGCCCACCTACCAGATGGTCAGACTTCTTTGTCAAGATCATGAACGATCGGTTTGAGGCCCTTCATGTTCCCGGAGCGAACAGATGCCATTGGGCTACACTAGCACGCGACAGGGACAAATGGAGACGTTACTGGTGCCCGCTCGAGCAAATCGACGACTAATGGGAAGTTAAGTGATTAAGTGATTAAGTGATTAATGATAAATGTTATTTATATATTCTGAATATCAACCTTCTGGTATGTAGCACTGTAACACTGTCCTCCCGTTGTTCATCTACTTGCTCGAGCAGGCATAGTAACGACTCCATTGTTGTTACTCTGTTAGGCATATCAAATACATCAGAGGTAGCGTGCCTGGCTTTGTCATTTGGCTAGGTACTCTGGGTTGCAAGCTGGGCTCTCCAAAAGGGGTGAAGGAGTCCAACACGGGTCAGCGGGGTCAGCCACGTGCAAACGCTCTACCCACTGTGCTATCTCTCTGGTATGTAATTTGCAAATATTTTCTCCCATTCCTATAGGATTCCATTTCACTCTGTGGCGGTTCCTTTTCATGCACTTAATCACTTAATCACTTAACTTCCCGTTAGTCGTCGATTTGCTCGAGCGGGCGCCAGTAACGTCTCCATTTGTCCCTGTCGCGTGCTAGTGTAGCCCAATGGCATCTGTTCGCTCCGGGAACATGAAGGGCCTCAAACCGATCGTTCATGATCTTCAGGAAGAAGTCTGACCATCTTGTAGATGGGTGGCTATGCGATATCTTGACGTCCGTGCAATCCAGTCAGTAATAGCTCTAGTCCACCAGTCGTCTCCAAATCTCATTACGTGTCCAGCCCATCTTATTTTCGATGCCTTGGCAAACGCGACAGCATCCCTGTATCTTGCCCATCGATGGAGATCAGAACTCCGGATTCTTTCTCTCATTTGAGTGAAACGTGATACTCCAAGCATAGCTCTTTCGATTGCTCTTTGGGAGACCCGAAGAGCATTCTCATCCTGTTTGCATAGGTACCAGGTCTCTGAGGCGTATGTTAATGCAGGAAGAACAGTGGAATCGAAGAGATGTGCCCAGAGCCGGAGGTTCTTCATCCACTTAGCTATTTCTTCGATGCTCTTGAAGGCATTCCAAGCCGCTCTCTTCCTCCTGCACAACTCAGGTGCCAGGTCATTTGTCATGTTGACTTCTCGATCTAGGTACACACAACTGTTGCATTCAGAGATGGTCGTTCCATTGAAAGTGAATAGAAAGTCAGGAACGAGACTGTTTACCAAAAACACTGTCTTCATGAGATTCAGCTGGAGGCTGACCTTTCCACATTCACAGTCGAAGTCGACCAGCATTTATGCTGCTTGGTTAATGTTTGGTTTTTTTAGAACGATGTCATCAGCAAAGCAAAGGTGATGTAGTTGCTGACTGTCTATCTACCTCCACTCCCATTTCTTCCCATTCCAGTCATCGCATGACATTCTCGAGTGCGGCGCAGAAGAGTTTTGTTGAAATGGTATCACCCTTCCGAACCCCTCTCTTGACCTCGATGATCTCTTCTTTCTAGAATGGTGAGATCCTGGTAGTGAATCCGCAATACAGCTCACGGAGGATCTGTAGGCATCAAAGGCGTCGCTGCCCTTTTCAACACGAACTTGGCCATGAACACTGATTCATTCGAATGCCTTACAACCCGCATCGGATGATTACACTTGAATATATGTGGCTCACTGCTGGCAGTTTCTATCTTTGTTGTCTACGCACCAACATCCAATTATGATAAAGGAGAAATTGAGAAGTTCTACATGGAGCTGAAGAAGTTCTATAAAAAAGATCACACCTTATACAAGATCACTGTTGTGATTTTAATGCCAATCTAGGACCGAGAAGATCAAGCAAAGAACTCCACTTTGGGAGCAATGGCCTAGAATGGAACGAACAGGGAGAGAGACTGTCTGAGTTCATCATGTCGACCAAGACCATCCATGGTATCTCACAGTTCCAGAAGGCTGGATGTAAACGTTGGACATGGGAGTCTCCTGGTGGACGGTTCCACAATGAAATTGACCGCATCATATTCAATGGATGGTTTTGCCTGACCAATGTTACTGTTTTCCCAAAATTCCACACAGGATAGGACCACCGTCTCCTTCGTGCAAAATTCTACTTCAGAGTGGGGAGAAAAGGCTGCAAACTTTAAGAAGAGAACCCCCAGAACGACCGCCAACTGGGAACTCTTTGGCACTATTGCTGCAACATGGGAAGATGCTGTCGTTGACAACTTTGAGGAAGAATACTATCGACCGGTTCAGCACCTCCATGATTGTGCAAGGAACACCAAAAGAGATATAGCCACAAAAAATGCCTGTCATCGAAAACTCTTGAGCTTATTCACCAACGTGGTTTGTCGCATTTTTCAGGCAACCACAAGCAAACGTCCGAGCTCGCAAAGCAGTGCAGAGATGCGATAAAGAAAGACCTCAAAGAGAGAAGAGCAGCAGAGCTGGTAGATGCAGCAGAAGCTTGGAAAAGCATTTGTAATGGCTGCCTGTCCTTCGCCAACTACAAGACAAAGATGACTGCCATCCGACGTCCTGATGAATCTCTCACATCTTCGAGGAGAGCAATGGAGAAGATTATCCATGACTTCTATTCAGATCTCTTAGAGAGTCACATCCACCTGCCCACATACCAAATTCCGCAGAATGGATATGGCGTTCTCAACATTCTCCCTTTAGAAATGCGACATGCCATTTCGTTGGTAAAGAGATGAAAAGCACCAGGCCCAGACAAGGTCAGACCTGAACACCTGGAGAACCTGCCGTCAGTACTCATCAATCCACTGACTCGGATCTTCAAGCGCTACCTGTCTGAATGCAAGGTTCCATCCCAATGGAAAACCAGCAGGACTGTAATACTGTACAAGAAGGGAGACATCCACGACATTGGCAACTATCTCTCAATTTGCCTATTGTCTGTCATCTACAGGTTGTTCACTCGAGTCCTTCTGAATAGGATTGGCAGAACACTAGATGAAGGACAACCATGCAAGCAAGCCAGGTTCCGCAAAGGAACCAAGCTCATTGAGATTTCTCAGGAGTTCAAGATGCTGCTCTGTCTAACGTTCATTGATTTAAAGAAGGCCTTTGATGCTGTTGAGACAGAAGCAGTCATTAAAGCCCTAGCCAATCAGGGCATTCAAACTCAATACATCAGAATCCTCCGTGAGTTGTACTGTGGATTCACATTCAATGTCATAAAGCTTTTTTGCCCTTTTCATCAGGAGATGGCAGCTCTAGTGTCCTGTTTTCCATATATACTTAAATACATTTTGTATATAACTACAATCTTTTACAAATAAAAACCAGTTAAATGCCCCGTTGCTAAAACACCCCCTATTGAAATTCCTCAGCTTTTTTCCAGATTAAAAACTGTACTTCTTTTAATTTGTTTTTATTGTAGACACCATGATATATTTTAGGGCTGGAGAAATAGCACAGCTAGTAGGGTGTTTGCCTTGAACGCAGCTGACCCACCAACCCGAGTGCGATTACTCTGCCTTCAATACCTCCGCCCCTCTCAGAGAGACTGACAAGCTACCGAGAGTATCTCAACCGCAAGGCAGAGCCTGGCAAGCTCTGCCCTTGTCTGCGCCAGGTGACATATTCGATATGCCAAACATGGTAACAAGTCCCACAATGTTACTGGGCCCACTCGAGCAAATCGATGAACAACAGGAGGACAGTGACAGTGTTAGTGACAGATTTATTTTAGACACCAAGATAATGTTAATGCACAGAACATTCCAGAACCTCATCTTCCACTACAGTGTCTACTTCCCTCCACCCTTGTCCCAGTGTCCTCCCTCCACATCTTCTTCACCTACCCATACCCACTTCCTGCCATAGTAATCTTCCTACTGAAAACCTGTCCTCAGTTTCTGAAATTCATCAACTCTTCCAGGAAGAATTGACCTGGAATGGAAAGTCCCACGGCCTCACCTGTTTTGATTTTCGTGTTGGTTGGTAGGGATTCTAGCTGGTCAAGTACAAATTTTCTTGGAACTGCTTGAAACAACATCGTTTGATGAAACTGCTGTGAAGCTGATGGCAGGGCACAGAGCGGAGGGAGTGAGTTTGGGAAAAGGCAAGTGGGGCTGATGGGGGTTAGGTGAGTGAAAAGCTCCATTTCAGCACTGCATAAATACACTGAACCCCCTTCATTAAGGGGCAGTATAAAAGGAGATCACGTTTGGAAGTGGGAGGCCTGACGCCTGAAGAGCAGAATCCAAACCACCCTCAAGAAAAAAAGAGAACAGGTTCCAAATTTTTGACCCCTTTAGAGAAGCCCATGTTCTCCCTTTAGAATGTAACTGTTTCTCTACCTTCACATCTCTCTAAATGCTTTAAAGCACTGTAGCACTGTCTTCCAATTGTTCATTGACTTACTCAAGTGGGCACCAGTAACGTTTCCATTGTGAGGATTGTTGTTACTATTTTTGGCATACCAATAGGCCACAGGGAGCTTACCAGGATCTGTTGTAAGGGCCGGATACTCTCTGTAGCTTGCCGGGCTCTCCGAGAAGGGTGGAGGAATCGAACCCAAGTTGGCCACGTGCAAGGTGAACATCCAACCCGCAAGACTATTTTTCCAAAGAAGACATGCACATGACCAAAAGGCACGTGCAGAAATGGTCTGCATCATTAATCATAAGGGAAATGCAAATAAAAACTACTGAAATATCATCTCACACTGCAGAGAATAAAGCACCACTACTGGTCTTGGGTCGATGGGACTGGGGCGGGGTGGAGGAATCTCACACACTGCCGCCAGAATGCAGACTGCTTCAGCCTTTCTGGAAAACAATGTGGACATTCCTCAGAAAACTAGGACCTGAGCTTCCATCTGCTTCAGCAACTCCACCTCTTGGCCTCTACTCCAAAGGCTCAAGAACACGATGGAAAAAAGACACTTGCACTCCTATACTCCTTACAGCATTATCCACAGTAGCCCAAATTTGGAAACAACCCGCGTGTCCAAGGATAGCTGCCTCGACAAAGAAACTGGCATATATGGAATACTACTCAGCCATCAGAAAAGATAAAATTGTGGAATTTGGTGCTACCTGGATAGATGTGGAAAGTATCGTGATGAGTGAAGTTAGTCAGAGGGAGAGAGAAGCACATGGAATGGTCTCTCATATGCCATAGATAAAGAAACGGAATAAGAAATGCCCAACTGCAATGAGAAAAAAACACGAGAACTGGATTTCAGCAGAAGTGTGCCACTGGTGGGTGGGGGCGGGGAGGTCTTGGATAGGACACGGAAGGCACTACAACAGTGGTGGAGGGAAGTGTCAACCTTGATGAGCTGGGGCGCTGAAAGGTTCTGAAGGGAACCCAATCAGAAGCATTGCTGTAAACCACACTGCCAAAGCTGTAAAACAGCCCCTCTCCTCAAGGGTGGGTGGGACGCACAGGGGTCATCAGTGGGTGGGACGTAAAGGGATCACTGGTTGATGGAAGTGGACACTGTTGAAACATGGGAGCCCACAAGCATAATCATGAAGAACTTTTCAATTTAAGGCAACGAAAACAAACAAACCAAAGCCAAAAACCCACCCCCTAATTTTGCTTCACTAGAGATAGATAGAGAGACAGAGAGAGAGAGAGAAATCACATTCTATGAAAAGCCTCAAGGGATGTTGAATCCCCTTTATGGAAAGTAATATGGAGAACTAGCCAAAACAACTAAAACTAGAACTTCCATATAATCCATCAATACCACGTCTTGGCATATATTCCCAAAACACAAAACATTAATTTCAAAGGATGTATGTACATGTGTGTATATACTCTCATATACATCCACACCTATATTCATCACCACACCTTAGTACCACAGCCCAAATACGGAAGCAACCAAAATGTCCAACTACAGATTTATGGGTGGAGAAGTTGTGGTTTCTATACACCATGGAGCTAAGAAAGAAGAAAATCATGCAATTTGATGCAACCCTGATTGGAACTAGAGGAGGTCATGCTGAGTGAAGTCAGTGAGGAAGATAGGAACAGACACAAAACTTTCTCTCTTGTATGAGGGACTCATCTCCATACCTCCATAACAACAGGAAGAAACAACGCAAATCCCCACCACAAGGGGAGGACAATGACAAGAGTACAGAAGCCGTAATAGGCGCTACACACCTAAGGGAACTCTCTGAGAAAGAATTCAGATATGAAGTAATGAAAATGTTCAACAAAATCAATGAAACAAAGAGACATATCCACTAAATTCAAGGAGGACATAACAATCGAGAAATTATGGGAAGAAATAAGAGCAGAAATTGGAAAGTTACACACAGAAATGACATGAATCAAAGATTCTGTAGATGAAATAAAAAAACTCAGTCTGTGCCCTCAACAGTAGAATGGCTACAGCTGAAGACAGAATCAGTGAACAGGAAGATCAGCTGCACGAAGCCTACAGGCAACAAACAACAATGGCTAGAGACCTCAAAATAGCTCTAGAGAGAATCCGGGTCCTAGGAGACGATTCCAAGAGGAACATCATTAGAATAATTGGAACAGCTAAATATTTAAAACAACTGCTAACAGATATTAAGGAGGACATTGCTAGCAACACATAATAGCCGGAGACTTCCAACATCGCTTATCACCTCTGGATAGATAGACAAGAACAAAACTCAGCAAGGAAATATTCGCTTTGAAGAAAGAAATAGACGAGAAAAGGCTTATAGACCTATAAAGGGCTTTATACTCCCAAAAAGAAAGAATACACATTCTCCTCCTGTGCACATGGAACATTTTCCAAAATAGATCATGCTCTAGACCACAAAACATACGTCAATAGAATCAGGAAGAAGGAAAAAGTATCAACAATCTTTTCAAATCACGATGCACTAAAGATAGAAGTAAATCACACCGGGGGAGGGTGGGGGGAATGGTGTGGCCAGCAGGTCAATCTGTACCTCTGAGGTGAGTGCATCAGCAGCCTGGTGGCACCGTCAGGCTTTCAGATACCCCAAAATTGCTGCTGTGCCTTTGGCCAGACCCCAAATACGTGGGGCAAAGTTTACCAAGAAAGTAAATGGCCAAAAGTTAGGTATGTGGGAGACACACCCACAAACCACCTCCAGATCAGCTATATAATTGGAGGCATGGCCTCTCTGGTTCCTGATTGAACTGCTTAACAGCCATGATCCCAGAGGCTCAGAAACTAATCTCGGAACCCAAAAGCTTTTGGCAGAAATGTGTCCTGTTCCTGCAGCAGGTTAGTGGGGCTGGGCCACTCCAGGTGGGAATAGGTTTCGTGCCTTGGCCTGTTCCTCTTGGCGGTCTGGTGACCGTCATCCTGCAGAGGCCACGGGATAGTCAGGTTTGAGCCTGCAGTGACAAGACACATGGGGCCTAACCAGATGGGGGTGGAACTGGCCCTTTCCTCTCCATCCCAGTGAGACCTCGAGTTGCCCGCCTACGAATGGCCTCTCTGGCTCTTGATCAAGCTGATTAATGGCCATGATCCCAGAGTCTCAGAAACAAATCTCGAAACCCAGCGACTTTTTTGGCAGAAATGCATCTGGACTGCATACACGGCCATGGCTCCAGAGGCAAAAGGACTTAATCCAGAGCCTGGCAGCTTGTGGCAGAAAAATGAATGGACCATGCGTTAAACTATGGTGCCATGCATCCCCGGGAGGGAAAGAGTGTTGCTCCCTTCCACCTTTCTCCCCATCGGCAGCAAGGTGGCCGCCGCCTCAGAGCTTATTGGAAAGCCAGGTATAAGCAGGCGGTGACAGGGCAGCTGAAGTCTCATGGGAAGAGGGACGGTACTGACTCGTCCTTCACGCCCTACCGAGGTCATGAGTTCTCTCCCACTAGTGGCTCTCTGGCACGGCCATGGCTCCAGAGGCAAAAGGACTTGATCTAGAGCCCAGCAGCTTGTGGCAGAAAAGTGAATGGATCATGCATTAAACTATGGCGCCATGCCTCCCCAGGAGGGAAAGGGTGTTGCTCCCTTCCGCCTTTTCTCCCCCGCAGCAGCAAGGTGACCGCCGCCTCAGAACTTATAGGAAAGCCAGGTATGAGCCAGCGGTGATGGGGCAACTGCAGTCTCATGGGAAGGGGGGCGGACCGGCTCGTCCTTCATGCCCTACCAAGGTCCTGAGTTACCTCCCAAGAGCGGCTCTTCAGCACAGCTATAACACCAGATGCACAGAAACCAATCTTGTAATGATCTGGCTCTTTGCAGAAATCCAAAATTGCGTGGCTGCAGTAGCAGCCGCACAACATTATGTGATTCTCATAACCAGCTATAGAAAACAAAGTATTTCACAATGCCTTTTGGGCAATTCTGATTGTTGGGGGGGAATTATAAACAATAATGGTGCATCTTTTGTCGAAATGATGAATGTAATCAGTGTAGAGAAGATTTAAGTAGAAATCATCTGCCTCACAGGCATTGGGTTGGATGGGAGGGGGGGTATATTGGGATTCTTGTTGGTGAAAAGTGAGTACTATAGAAGGGAAAGGTGTTTGATCATGGTATGACCGAGACATAAACCTGAAAGCTTAGTAACTTTTCCCACAAAGAAACTGCAAGAAAAGAAAAGCACAGTGGTAGGGCGTTTGCCTTGCATGCAGTCAACATGGCCGACCCGAGTTTGATTCCTCCGCCCCTCTCAGAGAGCCCGGCAAGCTACTGAGAGTATCTCGCCCGCACGGCAGAGCCTGGCAAGCTACCCGTGATGTATTCGATATGCCAGACACAGTAACAACAAAGTCTCCAATGGAGACATTACTGGGCCCGCTCGAGCAAATCAATGAACAATGGGAGGGCCTTTACAGTCCGGTATCCCTGATGAACACGGATGTGAAGATCCTCAAAAAATAGTAGCAAATAGTATTCAACAACTGATCGAAAAGATCATACGTCATGACCAAGAGGGATTCATCCCGGGAAAAAAGGATGGTTTTGACATTCAGAAATCAATCAACAATCCATCCTATGAGCAAAAGAAAAGATAAACACCATATGGTCATATCAACAGATGCAAAGAAAGCATTTGACAAGATCCAGCTTCCGTTTGTGTGGAAAATCCTCGCCAAAATGGGCATATAGGGCACTTTCCTCTATATAATTAAAGCCATATAACACAAGCCTACAGCAAGCATCATCCTCAGTGGGGAAAAACTAAGAGCCTTCCCTCTAAGAACAGGGACGAAACAAGGATGCCCACTCTCTTCAGTGCTGTTCAATATAGTACTGGAAGTACTTGTAATAGCGATTAGGCAAGAAAAAGATATTAAGAGCATTCAGGTAGGAAAAGAAGAAATCAAGCTCTCACTATTTGCAGATGATATGATACTATACTTAGAGAGCCCTAAAAACTTTACCAAGAAACTCCTAAAATCAATTGACTTGCATAGTAAAGTTGCAGGCTATAAAATCAATACCCAAATGTCCATGGCTTTCATATATGCAAATAGTGAGAGAGAAGAAAGTGACATGAAAAAAATCCATTCACAATTGTGACCCAGAAAATCAAGTACCTAGGAAACATCTTAACTAAGGAATTGAAAAACCTGTACAAAGAAATCTCAAAACGGTACTTCAGGAAATAAAAGAGAACATGAGAAAAAGGAAAGATATCCCCTGCTCATGGATAGGGATAATTAACATTTTCAAAGGTAAAGGTAAAGGTAAAGGCCCTCCCGTTGATCGTCGATTTGCTCGAGCGGGCCCAGTAACGTCTCCATTGGAGACTTTGTTGTTACTGTGTCTGGCATATCGAATACTCTCGGTAGCTTGCCAGGCTCTCCGAGAGGGGCGGAGGAATCGAACTCGGGTCGGCCATGTTGGCCACTTGCAAGGCGAACGCCTTACCCGCTGTTCTATCGCTCCATTTTCAAAATGGCAATAATTTCCAAAGCATTGTACAAATTCAGAGTGACCCCAATAACGATACCCATGACATTCTTCAAAGAAATGGAGAAAACAATCCTGAAATTTATATGGAAAAATAAGCCACCACGAATAGCTAAAGCAATTCTTGGGAAAAAGAAAATTGGAGGAATCAACATCCATAAACTTCAAACTCTTCTACAAAACAGTAATAATTAAAACAGCATGGTACTGGAACAAAGGCAAAGCTGCAGACCAATGGAACAGGGTCGAATAAACTGACATACCCCCTAAAGAATATGATCATCTAATGTTCGATAAGGGGGCAAGAAATGTGAAGAGGAGCAAGTGAAGCCTTTTTAACAAATTGGGCTTGCAAAACTGGATAGCTACATGCAAAAAAGTGGGCTCAGATCTGTCCCTAACATCAAGTACAAAAGTAAGATCAAAATGAGTTAAAGACCTCAACATCAGACCGGAATCCATAAGGTACATTGAAGACAAGCTTGGCAAAACCCTTAATGACATTGAAGCTAATGGTAACTTCAAAGTTGACATGCCACTAGCCAAGCAACTGAAAACAGAGATAGACAAATGGGACTATCCTAAACTAAGACGCTTCTGCAACTCAAAAGAAACAGTGACCAAACTACAAAGACAGTGTACAGAATGGGAAACTATATTCTCCCATTACCCATCCGACAAGGGGTTGATATCAACAATATACAAAGTACTGGTTGAACTCCACAAGAAAACATCCAACCCCATCATACAATGGGGCGACAAAATGAACAGAACCTTTCACAAAGAAGAAATCCGAATGGCAAAAAGGCACATGAGAAAATGCTCTACATCACTAATCATCAGGGAGATGCCGATCAAAACAACAATGACATATCATCTCACACCACAGAGACTGGCCAACATCCAAAAGAACAAAAGCAACCGATTGGCCGATTGTTTCAGCCCTATTGGAAAACAGTATGGACGATCCTCAAAAAGTTCGAAATTGAGCTCCCGTTTGATCCAGCAATACCACTCCTGGGAATATAGCCCGGAGAGGCAAAAAAAGTATAATCGAAATGACATCTGCACTTGTATGTTCATTGCTGCACTGTTCACAATAACCAAAATCTGGAAAAACCCCGAGTGCCCGAGAATAGATGACTAGTTCAAGAAACTTTGGTACATATACACAATGGAGTACTATGTAGCTGTTAGAAAAGATGAAGTAATGAAATTTATATACAAGTGGTACTACATGGAAAGTATCATGCTAATTGAAATGAGTCAGAAAGAGAGGGACAGACATAGGAAGATTTCATACATATGGGGAATATAAAGTAACAAATTAGGAGACTAACATCCAAGATTAGCCGAGATAAGTACGAAGCGGTTCATTCCATGGCTTGGAGGTCAGCCGTAGATTCTAGGGTAAAGGTAGCTCAGATAGAGAAGGGTGTCCCAAGTAAATGGTGTTGGGAGGATCCTCCCAAGACGGGAAATGCATGCTGAAAGTAGATTCAAGACAGAACATAATTGCCACTCAATGCCTCTTTTGCAAACCACAGAACCCAAAAGGAGAGAGAGAACAAAAGGAATGCCCTGACACAGAGCCCTGGTGGAATGGGCGGGATGGGGGGAGGGTGGAAGGGATACTGGGTCAGTGGTGGTGGAGACTGAGCACGGATGAAAGGATGGGTACTCGATCATTGTATAACTGAAACACAAGCACAAAAATTTGTAAGTCTACAACTGTGTCTCATGGTGTTTCATGAATAAACATTTTTTTAAAAAGATGAAAGATAAATAGAAAGAAAATTACTCAACTACAAACAGAAATAAGAGGACACGATGAAATGGAAACCTATTACTTATTCATGGAACAAGAGGACTACCATCGAAAAAACAGCAAATTTCCCCAAAGCATTACAGACATTCAATGCTATTACTAGAAAAATGCCTATGACGTCTTTGAAAGAGATAGATCGAGCACTCTTGAACATTCTATGGAATATTCAACCACCACAAATATCTAAGGCAATCCTAGGAAAAGTGAAGATGGGAGGTATTACTCTCCTCCAAATTTATATTGTACGACAAAGCTGTAGTAATTTCAACAGCATGGCACTGGATTGAGGACAGATTCTCAGAACACTGGGACAGAACAGCCAATGCAGACACAGGTAAATGGACTGCTCACTTTCATAAAGGAGAAAAGAATACAAAGTGGTGCAAGGAAGATGTCTTCAACAGACAGTATCGCGAAAACCGGTTGCTCATGTGGAAAATGAGCTCAGACCCCTTTCTAACACCGTACACAAAAGTCAAATAAAAATGTATTAAAGACCTCCCTATCAGGCCTGATTCCATTGAGGAAAACGTAGGCTGTATTCTCCATGACATTGTAGCTAGAGGCCTCTTTAAGGAGTTAATGCCATAAGCCAAGTAAACGAGGATCAGGAAAAGAGGCAGGGAGTGGTAATGCAGCCGAAAAAGTGTTCACCGAGCATGAAGCCGACCCACGTTCCACCCCCAGCATCCCATGTGGTCCTCCCAACACCTCCAGCAGTAATTACTGTGTGCAGAGCCGGGAGTAACCCTTGAGCATAGCCGGGTGTGGCTCAAAAATAAAGCAACCAAAATTTCTTTGAAAAAGAAACAAAGATTAAATAAATAAGAGTACATTAATAGAAGAAGCTTCTGAAACTACTGCCTCAAAAATATTAGTGACCAAAATACAAAGACATCCCATAGACTTGGAGAAATTACTTGCCCATCACTCAATCTCATAAAAGGCTTATACCCAAAGTTTACAAAATACTAAATACTGATGGTACTATACCCCCAAAATGGGAGAAATGCTGAAACCCATCAAGAATGGGGGTGGGGGGAGATGAAAAATCGTTTCTCAAAGAAGACATACAAATGGCTGAAAAGCATATGGGAAAATGGTCTACAGAACTAGTCATCAGGGAAATTCAAATCAAAAGAACAGTCAGATATCACCTTAGAACGCAAAGGCTGTAAACAACAACAACCACAACAACAACCACCCAAAACAAGAGCAAGCGGTGTTGACACCCATGTGGTATAAAAGGGATACCCATACACGGCTGCCAGGAGAGTAGACTGCTCTGACCTTCCATGGACACTCCTCAGGAAAGTAGGAACTGAGCTTCCATCTGACCCAGCAACTCCACTCGTTGGACTCTACTCTTGCCCAAAAATACTATGGAGAAAAGATGGTTGCAGCCCTACATTCCTTGGAGAAACATTCAAAATAGCCCCGAATGTGGAAACAACCCAAGTGTCCTGGAATAGACTACCGGATAAACAGTGCAGATACATAATGGATCATTACTCGGTCATCGAAAAGATAAAAGCACACACTCTGCTGCTTCGTGGATGGATCTGCAAGGTATCATGCTGAGTGCAGTTAATGAGAGGGCAAGAGCCTGACGCAGAACGATCTCTCATTTGCAGGGTATAACGAACCATGACAGTGAAATAACAAATGCTCACAAGCAACAGAGAGGAAGAACATGAGATCTGCTCTCCAGTAGGAAGCATGACACTTGAGAGGATTGGACAGGGGGGAGAACACTATCACGGCAGTGGG
This sequence comes from Sorex fumeus, assembly GCF_029834395.1. Lineage (NCBI taxonomy): Eukaryota > Metazoa > Chordata > Mammalia > Eulipotyphla > Soricidae > Sorex > Sorex fumeus. The sequence continues at coordinate 607,283 of NW_026606260.1, forward strand.
AGGATGGAAGTGTCCAAGTGGGTGATAGAGGTGGGGGTGGCCGCTGGGAGGGAGCAAAGTGTTCTGCACGAAACCCTATTGGCCACAGTACTGAAAAGCAGGGTGCAAAGTTCTTCAAAACAACCTCTGCATGGAGAACATCAAACACCTTTTGGGACCCCGGGCACAACACGTTCCTCTATATTTAGAAGAGCAACTGGGGCCCCTGCCCTTGCCCACACTTGGTCAAGGCTCTGGCCGCGGGTTGGCTGCAGGCCCCTGATGACGTCCCGCTGACGAAAAAGAAGGTGGTGAGGTGGCGTGCTGGTTGCCCTGACAGCATCGAATCTCGAGAGGACACACATTGGGCCCTCGGGATCAAGCAAGGAGAAGCTCGTGCCACCAGCGAGACGTGAGAGAGGCAATGCCGCTGATCTAGACTAGGCAGATGGCGAGTCAGGGAGGGGAGGAAGCGCTCGGCGCTGAGCTGGTAACCTGCTGTGACGGGGGGCCAGCCAGCGGCCAGCCAGCCCACCGCATCCTGGCACCTGATGGACCTTTCCAGGAGACCCGGGATGCGAGTGGGTACCGGATCTTGCCGGGCCTGGGAAGCAGTGCGGTTCCACCCGAACAGACGCGGGAGCGTGGCGAAGAGGGCGGCGACGGAGGCGTCCCCAAAGAAGGGGCAGCTGAAGAAGGTCCAGCACCACGCGCCCCCAGCCCAGTCGCGGACCCTCCTGAAGGCCGAGACGACGACATCCGCGCCCTCCCGTTCTCGGTCAGACTCTGGAAGGTCGTGGAGGACCAGTCCTTCGAGTCCATTTACTGGAGCAGAGACGGAGAGAGCATCATCATCCAAGCGAACTTCTTCAAGTCCGAAGTGCTGGGCCACAAGCACAACCAGCGCATCTTCGGAACCGACAGCCTGAGGACGTTCGTGCGCCTGCTGAACCTGCACGGCTTCCGGAAGCTCCACTTCAAGAGCGCCTGTCTCAGCTCGGCCCGGAACAGAGTGATTGTGAGTAACTGGCTCAAGGGCGCGGCGTGGGCGGGAACTGCAGCCCTTGGAGGAGCGAGCCACTAGGGGCCCTGGATGCTCGGCTCCAAGAAATGCACGCGCGTCCTCAAATATACCACAGTGCTTCACGGCACACAGGGATGGGAGCTTTGGACACGGGGAATTGTTTTGGCTTCCCAAAACGACTTTGGGAGAGAATTTGGCTAGGAAACCATAGAAACCAAGAAACAGAACGTTGTGGAAGTAAGAGAATGTGAAGGATTTTAAGACGCTGCACAATATGATTGATGTGTCAAAGTAAATTCATTCATATGATTATTCATTATTGACGTCTAGGTCTCTTTGTCTAGTACTGAAATCTAATCACAGGGAACATTGAACGGAATTTAAACGAAATTACATTGTGGATTTTATCGTAATTTAATTGTATTATAGGTATAACTTATGGTTCATTATCAGAAATTCTATTCCTGTAAATGTGAGCAGTCAAAGTAGAGATATGGGAAAATAGAAATAATACCTTAAAGGTAACTAATTTACAGCGATGTGCATATTGTTTAATTTATAATGGAATTTAATGAGTAAATTGATGTCATTACATTTGTTTCAATTGCAATATAGATGGAAATAATAAATGATTATTTGTTACATTAAATTATGTGAGTTGACTATGAATAATTAAACATAAGATTATATCAATTGTAATTTTATAGTAAGATAAATTAATTTATACTGATATTCACATCAATTATTTATTTCTACATAATTAAACAGTATACATAATTATCTTTATGCTTATATAATGTTCAATATTAATTGGTATTTGTATTTAAAACGTAAACGATCAATAAATTTAGTTTTAACACAAGATTGATTAAACCATTCATAATCTATCAAATTAAATTAATTTCTTTTCAAAATCTATTAATTAAAAATTAAAATTACTCCAATGAAATGGAATTAATATGTTATAATGAATTAATTTCTATTAACGTAAATGTTAATTTCTATATGAATATGAAAACGAATTCTATTTAATCTTTAAATACAAATTAATATTTACATTCATAGAAAGTTCTTTTTATATGGTAATCGTATTTCATATCATTTTAAAATTATCAATTAACAGTTTTGATAGCATAATTTAAATTGATAAATTATAAATTGGTTAATTAAACAGGTTAAAAAATTTTCCTTATATTATTGTGTCTCACAGAAATGCCAATTAATAATGAAGATTAATATTAACATAATTTTGATTATATTTACTTTCAAATACAAATTTAATAGATGTTCATATCACCATACACTAATTTACATCAATATACTAATTATATTTTATAGTAAATCTAACTTTATTGTTAATAGGAATGGCAACATAAAATTAATGTAATTAAAAATAAATTAATTATACCATATCAAAATTGAATTAATTTCAATACATTCTATTTAATTATGAATATAAATTAATAATGATTATCTCAATACTATTAATTTAGTTACGTGTATTAATCATGTTAGGTATTAAATCAAAGTTAATTACAGTCATGTTGATACAAATTGTTTTCTTGTAAAAAATACTCGTTTTATTATGAATGTAGTACAATAAAGTTTAATTCATTGAAATGAATTTAAAATAGTTATTGCACAATCGATTCAAATATAATTAAAGGTGCAAATCGATGAACAATGGGAGGACAGTGACAGTGATAATTACAGGTGATTACTTCAAGTATCAATGAATTCAATGAGTTTTTATTGATCATTTATCAAAAATTGGATTTAAAATTTATTGATGAATCATTTTACTTGTAAATTGTGATATTAATGTAATATATGATGAGTAATTAATAGATTGAAATAATATTATTTTTAAAAAATTATCAATTTGATAATTTTATTCTAATTAAGAATACTAATTGAGAGATTACATCAAATTTAATTATAATTTCCAATCTTAATAGATATTGATTGAATAAATAGATTCTTCGTTTTATTATGCATCTGTTCTGATTGAGGTTACTTGCAATTAAATTTGATTGAAACTATGAAATTATATGTTAATTCATCAAAATTACATTGAATTATTAATAAATTTATATATACGTGTTGATTATTTTCTAATATTTGAATTTATAGATAATTCATTGATAAACCATTTATTAGTAAATCATAATTTTTTTTTCCTTTTCTGGTATCAATTGCAGTTGATTCCAATCTCCTCTTCATTCTCCTCTGATTCCCCTTCTGCTTCTCTCTCCAGATCTCCCTTCGTTCTCCTTCTGGTTCCCCCTCCTTCTCCTTCCGGTTTCCCCCGCCCACTCTTACAGCCTGGTTTATATAGAAATCATGTAGGGTGGGTATACAAAGGTGGGGTTGAACATTAACAAATCAACAAAGAGAGGTAAGGTCACTCCTCCAGGACATTAACTCAAGGACAAAATCTCATGAAGGAGATTACTCCAGATTACTAGGCGATCTGCTCAAGGGTGGGATTCCATTCAGGGTATGTTGCTTTCTTTCCCCAGCTAGTAATCCACTTATATAGTTGTAGTAAATTTACTTCTAATATTTCTAGTAATGTCATTTGAGCACAGTTAGAGATATATATGAAGCATAAAGTTTGGCTCTTCCTGGGGACATCTCACTAGATATTCCAGACCACAGCCCTCAGACCAGGTTAGTCATCCTAACTCCAGCAGGGTCCTTATTCAGTTACCTCTTTTGTTTTTTTTATATTTATTTATTTTTTAATAGTGAGGCACCATGAGGTACAGTTGTAGACTTACACATTTCTGTGCTTGGGTTTCGATTATGCAATGATCAAACACCCATAACTCCACCAGTGCGCATTTCCCACCACCTCAGATCCCAGAATCCCCTCCCCCCCCCCAGTCCCTATCCCACCCTGCCTCTGTGGCAGGGCATTTCCCTCTCTCTCCTTTTGGGTGCCATGGCCGGCAAAAGAGGCATTGAGTGGCAACCATGCTTGATCGACAGTCTACCCTCAGCATGCTCTCCCATCATGGGCGGATCCTCCCAACACCCTTCACCTGGTGTTCCCTTCTCTTTCTGAGCTCCCCCTTCCCCTAACATGTGTGGTTGTCCTCCAGGTCATTGAGTAAAATTCCTGGTACTAATCTCTGCCATACTTCTGTGTTAGTTTCCTATTTTGTTACTTTATGTTCCCCAGATGAATGCAATCTTTCTATGTCTATCCCTTTCTTTCTGAGTCATTTCACTTAACATGATACTTTCCATGTAGTACCACTTGTATGTAAACTTCATGACTTCATCTTTTCTAACAGCTACATGGTACTCCATTGTGTAAATGTTCCAGAGTTTCTTCAACCAGTCATCTGTTCTCGGGCACCCAGGTTTTTTCCAGATTCTGGCTATTGTAAAGAGTGCTGCAAAAAACAGACAATTGCAGATGTCACTTCGGCTATACTTTTTTGCCTCTCTGGGATATATTCCCAGGAGTGGTATTGCTGGGTCAAATGGGAGCTCAATTTCTAGTTTTTTGAGAATCATCCATACTGTTTTCCAGAAGGGCTGAACCAGTCGGCATTCCCACCAACAGTGAAGGAGTGTCCCTTTCTCACCACATCCGCGCCAGCACCGGTTGCTTTTGTTCTTGTGGATATGGGCCAGTCTCTGTGGTGTGAGGTGATACCTCATTGTGGTTTTGATCTGCATCTCCCTGATGATTAATGATGTGGAACATTTTCTCATGTGTCTTTTAGCCGTTCGGATTTCTTGGTCAAAGTTTCTATTCATTTCATCTCCCCATATTTTGATGGGGTTGAATGTTTTCTTTTTGTGGAGTTGAACCAGTATTTTGTATATCCTTGAAATTAACCCCTTATCAGATGTGTAGTTGGCGAATATCCTTTCCCATTCAGTTGACTGTCTTTGTATTTTGGTCACTGTTTCTTTTGAGGTGCAGAAGCTTCTTAGTTTAAGATAGTCCCATTTATCTATCTCTGTTTTCACTTGCTTGGCCAACGGTGTGACATCTTTGAAGACACTATTAGCTTCTATGTCATGAAGGGTTTTGCCAACATTTTCCTCAATGTATCTTATAGATTCCGGTCTGATGTTGAGGTCTTTAATCCACTTAGATCTTACTTTTGTACATGGAGTTAGGCAGAGATCTGAGCCCATTTTTTTGCATATAGCCGTCCAGTTTTGCCAGCAAAATTTGTTAAAGAGGCTTTCTCTGCTCCACTTCACTTTTCTTGGCCCCTTATCGAAGATTAGATGCTCGTATACTTGGGGGGGGGGGGGGGGATCGTCAGTGTATTCAACCCTGTTCCATTGGTCTACAGCTCTGCCTTTGTTTCAGTACCATGGTGTTTTAATTATTACTGCCTTGTAGTAGAGTTTGAAGTTAGGGAGGTTGATTCCTCCCATTTTCTTTTTCCCAAGAATTGCTTTAGCTATTCGTGGGGGCTTATTGTTCCATATGAATTTCAGGAGTGTTTGCTCCAATTCTTTGAAGAATGTCATGGGTATCCTAATAGGGATTGCGTTGAATTTATACAGTGCTTTGGGAAGTATTGCCATTTTGACAATGTTAATTCTCCCGATCCATGAGCAGGGGATATCTTTCCATTTCCTCATATCCTCTTTTATTTCCTGAAGTAGAGTTTTGTAGTTTTCTTTGTACAGGTCCTTTACTTCCTTAGTTAAGGTGATTCCTAGGTACTTGATTTTCTGGGGCACAATTGTGAATGGGATTCTTTTCTTCATGTCTTTTTCTTCTCTTTGACTATTTGCATATAGGAAAGCCATGGACTTTTGGGCATTGATTTTATAACCTGCCACTTTACTATACAAGCCTATTGTTTCTAGAAGTTTCTTGATAGAGGTTTTAGGGTTTCCTTAGTATCATATCATCTGCGAATAGTGAGAGCTTGCTTTCTTCCTTTCCTACCTGGATGCGCCTAATATCCTTTTCTTGCCTAATCGCTATTGCAAGTACTTCCAATACTATATTGAACAGCAGTGGAGAGAGTGGGCATCCTTGTCTCGTCCCTGATCTTAGAGGGAAGGCTCTCAGCTTTTCGCCATTGAGGACGATGCTTGCTGTAGGCTTGTGGTAGATGGCTTTAACTATATTGAGAAAAGTCCCCTCTATCCCCATCTTGACAAGGGTTTTCATCATAAATGGGTGCTGGATCTTGTCAAATGCTTTCTCTGCATCTATTGATATGATCATATGATTTTTATCTTTTCTTTTGTTGATGTGGTGGATTACGTTGATTGATTTCCTAGTGTTAAACCAGCCTTGCATCCCCGGGATGAATCCTACTTGGTCATGGTGTATGATCTTTTTGATGAGTAGTTGAATTCTATTTGCTAGTATTTTGTTGAGAATCTTCGCATCCGTGTTCATCAGGGATATCGGCCAGCAGCTTTCTTTTCTCGTGGTATCTTTGTTTCCTTTTGGTATTAGAGAGATATGGGTTTCATAGAAACTGTTTGGGAGAGTTTCCGTTTTTTCAATTTCCTGAAAGAGCTTGAGAAGGACTGGCAGCAGGTCCTCTTTAAGTGTTTGGAAAAATTCGCTAGTGAATCCATCTGGGCCCGGGCTTTTGTTTTTGGGAAGGCTTTTGATTGCAGTTTCTATTTCGTTGATGTTAATAGGTCTATTCAGATACTCCAGGTCTTCTTGATTCAGCTTTGGGAGATTATAGGAGTCCAGGAATTTGTCCATTTCTTCTAGGTTCTCTTGTTTCGTGGCATACAGACTTTCAAAGTAGTCTCTGATGATCTTTTGGCTTTCTTTGGTTTCTGTTGTGATATCCCCCTTCTCATTTCTGATTCGGTTTATTAGGGTTCTCTCTCTCTGTTTCTTTGTGAGTGTTGCGAGTGGTTTATCTATCTTGTTTATTCTCTCGAAGAACCAGCTCTTGGTTTCATTGATCTTTTGGATTGTTTCTTTGGTTTTAATGCAACATATGATTAACAGTTAATAGATTTAAATAATACTAGATTATTTTAATGAATTGGTTATATAATTTTAATCCAGTAAAATTTGACTTCGTAAATTAGATTAAATTTACTTATAAATAGTTTTGTTAATATAAATAAATTTACACAATAGTTTAATCACTTAATCAAGCATATATTGTAGTTAAGTTTACTCACAATAAATGTACTTTACATTTTAAAGAAATGTAATGATAATAAAGTAAAATTATATTGTAATGAATTATCAATAAATCCATTAATCTATCTTTATTGAATATTTACAAAATTAGAATTTACACATAACTTATTGATAAATCATTTCTTTACTAGTAAATTATGATTTTCATGGACTATATGATTAATGATTAATAGATTAAAATTATATTATTTACTTTAAATATTGAATAAGTAATTGTAACCTAGTAATAATTTTAGTTTATACATTAGATTATATTTTTATTATATATTTTTATGTTAATATAAATAACTGTGGAATGAATTAATCATTAAATTAAGCATTTGTCTTAATTCAGTTTAGTTTCAATTAAATTTCATTACAATTTCAATTGAATTAAATTCAGTTATGATTTCATGTTGTTACACTGAATATCAGTGCTTTTATTCATTTATTTTTATTCATCAGAGAAAATTTAATTTATAGATAATTTATTGTTAAATCATTTCTTTATCAGTAAATCATGATTTTAATTAAATTCATGGTGAAATCATAAATTTTAATAACATCTGCTTAGTTTAATATAGAGATCATTTTTATTATAATATAGTAACAATATGCGATATCAAATTTATACACAGTTTTGTTTATGTAAGTTAGTTTAATGTAAATTTTGTTAATATGAATTAATTAAATGTAAAATTATAAATCATTGGTACTCATTTTAAAACTAAATATTTTAGAATTTTAGTATGCTCATTCATATTTGTTGATTACTAATCATTACCTAAATTCATTGAGAATTTATTTAATTATTTTTTAATTGAATACATTGAATTTATTTGTTACTGTATATTGTTTCTTATCAGTAATTCAATGTATAGATAATTTATTTATAAGTGATTTTTATCAGTAAATTAGGATTTTAATTAAATTTAGCAATGATGAATAGAGATTATTGCTTTATTGTAATATATGAATCATATTTTAATATAATAATATACCACAAGAGATATATAAAATTCATAAATTTATTTATTGATTGATGATTCATCAAAAATTAATTTAAATACAAATTATTTCTTTATCAGGAAAGGATAATTGTTAACAGTACATCAATAATAATTAGTAGACTTAAATATTATTAGTTTATAATGATATTTTATATTAATGATATTTTATATTTACAACCGCGGGTAGGGCGTTCGCCTTACAAGCGGCCAACATGGCCGACCCGAGTTCGATTCCTCTGCCCCTCTCGGAGAGCCCGGCAAGCTACCGAGAGTATTCGATATGCCAGACACAGTAACAACAAAGTCTCCAATGGAGATGTTACTGGGCCCGCTCGAGCAAATCGACGATCAACGGGAGGGCCTTTACCTTTACCTTAATTAATTATAAATATTTATATTTTTTAATTGAATACATTGAGTTACATTGAATTTTTATTTATATATTGATTCTTTATCAATAATTCAATTTATAGATAATTTATTCAACAATCATTTTTATCGGTAACATAGACTTTTAATTAAATTTATCATAAAATTTTAGTAGATTTGATTATTTACTGTGATATATTAATCATATGATTTTAATATAGTAATAAATATTATAAAATGCTTAAATTTAGTCCTTTCTATTTATCGTTTATATATTACATAATTTATAGATACTTTATAGGTAAATTATTTCTTTACCTGTAAACTATGATTTTATTTAAATATATAATTAACAATTAGTAGACTTACATGTTATTAATTTTTTTCAATACATTTTTGAATAGAATATATTAAATAACATTGAATTTATTTATGGTTATTATTTATCTATAATTTAATTCACAGATAATTTCTTAATAAATCATTTTTCAGTAAATTATGATTTTAATTAAATATATCTTTACTGATTAATAGATTTCATTATTAGTTTGTTGGCATATATTAATTATATTATTTTATTATAGTAATTCTCTTATCAAATATATAAAATGCAACATTTTATTCATTTATATTTCTGATTATTTATAGATAGCTTATTTTATCTACTATGTTTTGATAAATTATTTTTATCACTCTCCTCCTGTTGTTCCTCGATTTGCTCGAGCGGGCCCAGTAACGTCTCCATTATGAGACTGGTTGTTACTGTGTTTGGCATATTGAATACATCACGGGTAGCTTGCCAGGCTTTGCCATGCGGGCGAGATACTCTCAGTAGCTTGCCGGACTCTCAGAGAGGGGCAGAGGAAATGAACTCAGGTTGGCCATGTTGATTGTGTGCAAGGCAAACGCCCTAGCCGCAGTACTATCGTTCCATATTACTAATTTATATTTAATAATAAAATATAATAAAATGCATGTTAATTATATGGCCAATAAATATTAAAGATATATATTAATTATACCTGATTCAATGATTTTAAAACACAATATATTGAATAAAATTAAATGTTATTACCTTATCACAGTGAATTTAATTTTGATATATTAAATAAATTGATATAAATTAATTTAAGTTAATAAATCATAGAATAGTTATTTAAATTCAATTGTATAATGTTAAATTTAATACATTTTAATAAATAAATATAACCTGATAATCAATCACTTAATCACTTAATCACTTAATCCCCGTTATTCATTGATTTATTCGAGCGGGTGCCAGTAACGTCTCCATTCATCACGGTTGCGTGCTAGCGTAGCCCAATGGTATCTGTTCGTTTTAGGAACATGTAGAGCCTCAAACCGATCATTTAGGGTCTTGACGAAGAAGTCTGACCATCTTATAGGTGGGCGTCCACGTGATCTTTTGATGTCTCGTGGAATCCAATCAGTAATGGCTCTAGTCCAGCGGTTGTCTGTAAACCTCATTACATGTCCAGCCCATCTGATTTTTGATGTCTTGGCAAATGAGACAGCGTCTCTGATTCTTGAGCGTTGACGAAGATCAGAACTCCGGATTCTATCTCTCATTTGAGTGAATCGTGATATTCCAAGCATAGTTCTTTCGATTCCTCTTTGAGAGACCCGAATAGTGTTCTCATCCTGTTTTCGTAGGGTCCAGGTCTCTGAGGCATATGTTAATGCAGGAAGAATAGTGGAATCAAAGAGATGTGCTCGTAGTTCGAGGTTCTTTGTCCTTTTAGTTATTTCTTCAATGCTCTTGAAGGCATTCCAAGCCGCTCTCTTCCTCCTGCGTAACTCAGGTGCCAGGTCATTCATCATGTTGATTTCTCGACCTAAGTATATATAACTGTTGCATTCGGAGATGGTGGTTCCGTTGAGAGCGAATGGAGCGTCAGGAACAAGGCTGTTTCTCATAAACATTGTCTTCGTAAGATTCAGCTGTAGTCCAACCTTTCCACACTCACGGTCAAAGTCCGCAAGCATTTGTGCTGCTTGGCTGATGTTTGGTGTTATTAGAACGATGTCATCAGCAAAGCGGAGGTGGTGTAGTTGCCGACCATCTATCTTCACTCCCATGTTTTCCCATTCTAGTCGTTGCATGATGTTCTCGAGGGTGGCACTGAAGAGTTTTGGTGAAATGGTATCACCCTGCCGAACCCCTCTCTTGATATGGATGATTACTTCTTTGTAGAATGGTGAGATCTTGGTAGTGAATCCGCAATAGAGCTCACGAAGGATCCTGATGTATTGAGTTTGTACGCCCTGATTGGCTAGGGCTTCCATGACTGCTTCCGTCTCAACAGAATCAAAGGCCTTCTTTAAATCAATGAACGTTAGACAGAGCGGCATCTTGAACTCCCGAGATACCTCAATGAGCTTGGTTATTGTGTGGATATGGTCGATGGTACTGAATCCTTTTCGGAATCCAGCTTGTTCACATGGTTGTCCTTCATCTAGTGTTCTGCTAATCCTATTCAGGATGACTCGAGTGAATAGTTTGTAGATGACAGACAATAGGCAGATTGGGCGATAGTTGCCAATGTCGTGGATGTCTCCTTTCTTGTATAGTAGTACAGTCTTGCTGGTTTTCCATTGGTATGGAACCTTGCATTCAGACAGGTAGCGTGTGAAGAGTCGAGCTAATGTATTGATGAGTACTGATGGTAAGTTCTTCAGGTGTTCAGGTCTGATCTTGTCTGGGCCAGGTGCTTTTTGTTTCTTTACCGACGAGATGGCATGTTGGATTTCGGAAGGGAGAACATTGGGAACGACATATCCATCATGTGGTATGTGGTATGTGGGCAAGTGGATGTGGCTATTAAAGAGATCTGAGTAGAATTCATGAATAATCTTCTCCATTGCCCTTCTGGAAGATGTGATAGATCCATCATGATGTCGGAGGGCAGTCATCTTGGTTTTGTAGTTGGTGAAGGACAGGCGGGCATTACGAATGTTTTTCCCAGCTTCTGCTGCATCTACCAGTACTGCTGCTCTCCTGTTTTTGAGGTCATCCTTGATGGCTTTTCTGCACTGTTTTGCCAGTTCAGACGTTTGCTTTTGGTTGCCTGAGGCACGTGCCACGCCACGTTGGCGAATAAGTTCAAGAGTGTTCGAAGAAAGACGGTTTTTTGTGGTTATCTCTCTCTTGGCATTTCTTGCACAATCATGGAGGTGCTGAATCATTCGATCGTATTCCTCATCAATGTTGTCAATGACGGCACCTTCCCATGTTGCTGCAACAGAGCCAAAGAGTTCCCAGTTGGTGGTTGTTCTGGGAGTCTTCTTCTTAAACCTTGCATTCTTTTCTCCTCGTTCTGTGAGGTAGAATTTTGCACGAAGAAGACGGTGGTCTGATCCCGTTTGGAATTTTGGGACAACAGCAACATCGGTTAGGCAAAACCGCCGATTGAATATGATGTGGTCTATTTCATTGTGGAACCGTCCATCGGGAGACTCCCATGTCCAACGTTTAGATTCAGCCTTTTGGAATTGTGAGTTACCATGGAAGGTTTTGGTTGACATGATGAACTCAGACAGTCTGTCACCTTGTTCGTTCCATTCCAGGCCATGGGTTCCGATGTGGAGTTCATCGACTGATCTTCTTGGTCCTATCTTGGCATTAAAATCACCAACAATGATCTTGTAGAAGGTGTGATCTTCTTTATAGAATTTCTCCAGCTCCATGTAGAATTTCTCAGTTTCTTTTTCACCATAACTGGATGTTGGTGCGTAGACAACAAAGATAGAAACTGCCGGTAGTGAGCCACATTTATTCAAGTGTAATCGTCCGATTCGGGTTGTTAGGCATTCAAATGAATCAATGCTTGTGACTAAGTTTGTGTTGACAAGGATACCGACACCATCGACACTCCAGTGTCGAAAACAGCATGATGGGATTGATGTCTTCTCGTTTCGGTCAGACCAATGATGTCGTACTTGATCTTTCGTGCTTGTACCATAAGGTCTTCAATGGATGCAGCAGATGCCAGCGTACGAGCATTAAAAGTACAGACAATCATTTTTGTTTTTCTGCGTTTTGGCAGCCCATGTCTGCCTTGGTGTTTTATCAGCTTCTCCTTCCATATCTTTCTCAACTCTGCATAATCAGGGCTAGGGGAATGAGATCCATTTATTACTGGATTTGGCATATCAATTTGGTCTATTTGGCATAGATCACGGATAGCTTGCCAGGCTCTGCCGTGTGGGTTGGATATTTAAGGATATTTAAGGTATCCGGAAAATTATTAAATAAATAGGCTTATCCAAGTGTGTGGAGAGTGGCTCCAGTAAGGCCTTGGTTGGGGCCTGGAAGTCTTCAGCTGTTGGGCCCTGGCGAGGATAGTCAGACACCGGGTAGGAGACTCTGCCTTGTGCTCTCCCGGGAGCTTGTTGTGATAATCTTTGGATCCTGGCCTTTGTTGGGGTTACACGGCAGTTGGAGGGTGTAACTGTTTAGCTACTGACAGGTCCAGTCCCAAACCGTGCAGGCTTAGAGATCTCAGTCCCGGGTCCCACACACCTGGGTTCCTCTGCCAGTTCGGTTATGTCTGAGGCTTATCCAAGTGTGTGGAGAGTGGCTCCAGTAAGGCCTTCGTTGGGGCCTGGAGGTCTTCAGCTGTTGGGCCCTGGCGAGGATAGTCAGACACAGGGTAGGAGACTCTGCCTTGTGCTCTCCCGGGAGCTTGTTGTGATAATCTTTGGATCCTGGCCTTTGTTGGGGTTACACGGCAGTTGGAGGGTGTAACTGTTTAGCTACTGACAGGTCCAGTCCCAAACCGTGCAGGCTTAGAGATCTCAGTCCCGGGTCCCACACACCTGGGTTCCTCTGCCAGTTCGGTTATGTCTGAGGCTTATCCAAGTGTGTGGAGAGTGGCTCCAGTAAGGCCTTCGTTGGGGCCTGGAGGTCTTCAGCTGTTGGGCCCTGGCGAGGATAGTCAGACACAGGGTAGGAGACTCTGCCTTGTGCTCTCCCGGGAGCTTGTTGTGATAATCTTTGGATCCTGGCCTTTGTTGGGGTTACACGGCAGTTGGAGGGTGTAACTGTTTAGCTACTGACAGGTCCAGTCCCAAACCGTGCAGGCTTAGAGATCTCAGTCCCGGGTCCCACACACCTGGGTTCCTCTGCCAGTTCGGTTATGTCTGAGGCTTATCCAAGTGTGTGGAGAGTGGCTCCAGTAAGGCCTTGGTTGGGGCCTGGAAGTCTTCAGCTGTTGGGCCCTGGCGAGGATAGTCAGACACAGGGTAGGAGACTCTGCCTTGTGCTCTCCCGGGAGCTTGTTGTGATAATCTTTGGATCCTGGCCTTTGTTGGGGTTACACGGCAGTTGGAGGGTGTAACTGTTTAGCTACTGACAGGTCCAGTCCCAAACCGTGCAGGCTTAGAGATCTCAGTCCCGGGTCCCACACACCTGGGTTCCTCTGCCAGTTCGGTTATGTCTGAGGCTTATCCAAGTGTGTGGAGAGTGGCTCCAGTAAGGCCTTGGTTGGGGCCTGGAAGTCTTCAGCTGTTGGGCCCTGGCGAGGATAGTCAGACACAGGGTAGGAGACTCTGCCTTGTGCTCTCCCGGGAGCTTGTTGTGATAATCTTTGGATCCTGGCCTTTGTTGGGGTTACACGGCAGTTGGAGGGTGTAACTGTTTAGCTACTGACAGGTCCAGTCCCAAACCGTGCAGGCTTAGAGATCTCAGTCCCGGGTCCCACACACCTGGGTTCCTCTGCCAGTTCGGTTATGTCTGAGGCTTATCCAAGTGTGTGGAGAGTGGCTCCAGTAAGGCCTTGGTTGGGGCCTGGAAGTCTTATAAAAATAAAATTATTTTACTCTAATACGGTAACTATATTATATCATTGAAATGTATATACATTATATCAAATAAAATTATTGAGTTATATTCACATTTAAGTAAATATTAAATACAATTGAATATGTATTAAATACCTATTAACCATGAATACATTTAATGATTAATAGTTACAGTAATATAAATTTGTTTATATTAATGTACATAATTATTACTTATTAGAGTAAAATACTACAAAATAAGGCTTAATATCTTTACAAAATTAATTCAAGGTAATGTAATAATTATTAATAGCTTGTATCATTCATATTCTATATTACATTAAATTCATTTATAGTTTACAATATCGGAAACTTTGCTTAACTGTAATATAAATATAATTCGTTGCACTATATTCAATTAATAATAATGGAATTGGGGAAACTAATTATTAGTTGCTAATATCGAAATTGAATGCTGCTGCATTTATATTGATATAAACAGTTCATTTAAATTTGTATTACTATAAATTGATAACACAATTCAATCACATTTTTATGCATATAAATATAATTGAATGATTTACTATTTATTGATTTATAAGATCAACTATTGATTAGCAATATATTGAAGCTAATGAAAGTATGAATGTAATAGAGTAAATTAATAGGTAATGTAAACAATATTTATTGATTTTAATTGTATTCATTAAAATACTGAAATTATTCAATATATATCAAACATATATTATTTTAATCCAAAATGCGTATCAAAATATATTCTTAATTTTAATCAGAAAAAACGATGAATTAATAAGTGTATCAACATAATTTTCATCATATTTGTAATAAAGACTAATGTGAAATAATATCAATATTGGAAAATTAAATCTTATAATGAAGGCAATATACATTTGTTTACTGTAGTATATTCACAACCTTAATTATAATCCTTTCACTATACACATGTTTCAGTTAAATCATATACTATAACAAATTGCGAAATATAAATATAAGTGCTTAATTTTATTGTTATGAATATAACCACATTCAATTTTAATCACCTATAATGCATTAATATTTTCTAAGTGTTCATTAATGCTCTAACATCTTAATCATACTTTACATGAAAAGGAATTCAATTATTAATGAATTGTAATTTTACAAGTTAATGTAAATCATTTAAGTATATTCTTTTTATTGTCAAATTAAATTGAATATAAATTGTAACTAAATTTTGCATTTATTACTTTCATTCATTCATACATCATCCTGTTATTCGTTGATTGCCTCGAGCAGGCCCCAGTAACGTCTCTTTCATCCTAGCCCTGAGATTATATTCAAGGCTCTTTAGGAGAATGAGACCCATCATTGTTACTGGTATTTGGCATATTTGGTGCGCCACGGGGAGTTTGCCAGACTCTGCCCTGTGGGCAGGCTATATTCGATAGCCTGCAAGTTTGTCCAAAGTAGGAATGAGATAATAAGATATCATAAAAAGATGTCCTGATAAGATGTCATTCGCGGCCGCGTGGTTCCGGGAGCTGGATTTTATAGTCTCCGAGTCTTGGCCGCTGATGGGATTACACGGCGCCAGGGGGCCAGGTGGTGGGTGTGACCCCCGCCTACTGGAATTTGGAGGATCTGGGTGGAGGATGCTCGACTCCAATCCGAGTAGGCTTGGAGGTCTCGGCCCCGGAACCCGCGTGGCTTTGTCCCTCTGCCAGTACCTTCATGTGTGCGGAGAGTGGTCTCAGCATGTTGGTGGCTGATCCTGGAGGTCTTCGGCTGCCGGAGCCCTGGTCGGAGCAGGGAGGAAAGCTCAACCCGCTCCCCTCCAAGGGACCCCAGCGAGGAACAGCCAGGCGTAGGTGCAGGAGACTGACTGCATTTATTACTATATTAAAATAAATACATAGCAAGTCATTTGTATATTTCATATGATATATAGTATTGCTTTATTAAAATAACAATGTAATATGTATATGAAAAAAATAAAATGATATTTTAATCAACTTATTAGTGATATATTTTATTAGTATAATACTTTAATAATAAAGACATAATTTATCAATAACTTATCTATAAATTAATAAACTTATCTATATATATAATCAATTATAAATGAATATTTTTATGAATGTTATATATCGGTTATGATATATTACTACATTAATATGATCAATTTATTACAAGAAACTATAAAATATACTACTCATTAATTATGTATTTAATTAATATCTTACTTTACTGATAAATAGCTGGAGCAATGGCACGGCGGTAGGGTGTTTGCCTTGCACGCAGCCAACATGGCCCACCCGAGTTCGATTCCTCCACTCCTCTCGGAGAGACTGGCAAGCTACCGAGAATATCTGGCCCGCATGGCAAAGCCTGGCAAGCTACCCGTGATGTATTCGATATGCCAAACACAGTAACAACAAAGTCTCACCATGGGCACATTACTGGGCCCGCTCCAGCAAATCGATGACCATCGGGATGACAGTGACAGTTACTACCATATATTTATAATATCTTAAATGTCACTGTCACTGTCCTGCCGTTGTTTATCGACTTGCTCGAGCGGGCCCAGTAACGTCTCCATAGTGAGACTGTTGTTACTGTTTGGCATATCCAATAAGTCACGGGTAGCTTGCCAGACGATGCCATGCGGGCGAGATACTCTCGGTAGCTTGCCGGGCTCTCCGAGAGGGGCAGAGAAATTGAACTTGGGTGGGCCATGTTGGCTGCGTGCAAGGCAAATGTCCTACCTGCTGCGCTATCACTCCAGCCCATCTTAAATGTAGTCATTGATATTCGTATTAATACAAAAGTTACTTAAACAATGTAGAATATTCATCATATATTATGTATTCTGTTTATATATGTAAATTTATATGGTACACAAATATTAGTCACTGCATAAACGATGCATTTGCCATTCATGTTCATAATAACTGTGATTATATTACTTGTTTTAATATAAATTGTCTATAATAGATATCTTAAGAAACCGGTATCGAAAATTGATATTATCAATTATAGTGTAGTCAGGTGATAATCCTATTTGATATTTAAATTTAATTGCTAGTCAATGCCGCAGATATTGTAAACATATTATGATCCCCAAGAGCCAGTAGAATAGGGGCTGTGAATCGGGACTTGGAAGGAATGTGTGAAGGGGTCAAGCTGGGCCTTGCACCGTGTTGTGTGTGCGAGCCCAAGCCGCATGTCCCCGCAGGCGTACCGGAACCACAACTTCCAGCGAGATCAGCCGCAGTTGATGAACAACATCCGTCGCAAGGGCCGCGAGAGGCCCCCAACCGCCCAGACCAGGAAGAGGAGGAGGATGGAGCCCACGCGCTGCTCCCCGCGCCTTCACCCTGTCGCCGAACCTGACTGGGACTGCCTCAGTAGCTTGAGGGTTTCCCCTGGCCTTTTGGCCGAGAACAAGGCCCGATCCAGTGAGGACAGTGCTTGTGACACCCAGGCCGGGACTAGCGATCTGCTGTGCGCCTCCAGCGAGGAGGCCGGGCATCACGGGCAGGGGCCCCCAGGTACTGTTCTGTTCCCATCAGCTGAGGAAAACGTTGCCTTGACCAGGGAGATTGAGGGTGTCCTCAGCCATGCTGAGGCGATTCCTGGTTTGGAGAGTAGTGAGGTTACTGAGGAGGAGGAGGAAGAGGACGAGGAGTTAGAGGAGAAGGAGGTAGAGGAGGAGGAGGAACAAGACGAGGAGGACGAGGAGGAGGAGGTGCCTCAGGATGAGGGTGTTTCAAGCAGCTGGGCTTTCCCATCTGCTGTGCAGAATGTTCCTTTTACTGAGGACGGTTGGCCTCTTGATGACGACTTAGTTGGTAATAGTTTTTCAAATGCTTGGAACAATTTTAATTTCATGGAAGTAGATGGCCCAGGTGAGGGTGTGCCTAGTGCCATGGAAAACTTTATTTTCACTGAGGAAGGTGGGCCTCACGTGCCTGGCAATATTCTGGTCCCTTCTGCCGTGGAAAATGCTAATCCCACGGCTGAGGCCGCGCCTAATGGTAGTTGCTCATCTGCTTTGTGCAGTGTTAATCCCATGGAGGAGGGGGGCCTGGTTGAGGCCGCGCCTAGCAATATTTTGGCAGCCCTGACTACTGCTGGGCCAGATCTGCTCGGGGAAGCGAGCACAGACCTGGAATTGTACAACAGACTTCGTTCCGTCTTACTGGCATGGATAGCAATGGGTCCCCATGAGAACCCTGGTACGGAAGACCAATCAGAGACCCCCTCAGTGTAAGGAGAAGCCAGGTCCCGGAAGTTAGTCACCCACAAGCAGTACATATATTACAACATTCCTTATCTATGTACTTTGTTGTTAATGTACTTCCGGGCCTAAACATAAATGGAATATTTTGGGGGACTAAATAAATTTATGAAAATTGCAAATCTGTGTTGTTACTTTCTAACTCCCCCAGAGGTAGGAAGTCCTGGGAAGAAAAACTTGGGCCCCTTGTGCTTTTCCTGGAAGCAGCTGGATACCCCAACACGGGTCCTGGAGGGGAGTGGAAGAGGTCTGGAGGTCTGGGAGGGTGATAAGGGGGATGGAGCAGGTCTGGAGGGTCCTGGACAGGGTGTGGGTCTGGGAGGACTCTGGCCGCGGGGCAGGATGTCTGCAAGAGGCTTTGGGAGGTGTTGGAGGGGAGGTGCAGCGGGTGGTGGAGGAAGTTTGAGGCTGTCCTGTACTAGGGTGGTTAGCTCTGGAGGAAATTGTGGGAGGTGTTTATTGGGGGTGAGTAGAGGAGGCTCAGGAGGTTTGAGGATGTCCAGCAGGGGTGCAGTGTATGTTGGACGAGGTGCAGGATGTTTCCAGATGTTCTGCGGGTGTGAAGGTCTCTAGAGGATCTACAGGAGGTTGAGAAATGTCCTACAGAGGAAAATGGTGACTTGAAGAAGATGCAGGAGGTTCAGTTATGACCTGGAGGGGTTCAGAGTGTCTTGGAGGAGGTGCATGAGGTTTGGCATGTACTGCAGGTGAGCGCAGGGTTTGAAGGAGGTGCACGAGTTTGGGGCATTTTCTACAGAAGTGCAGAGTTTCTAGAACAGGTGCAGGATGTTTGATGATGTCCGGCAGGGGTCCAAAGTGTCTTAGAAATGTATAAGTTTCGGGCAAGTCCTGCATGTGTGCAGGGTATCTATAGTATGTTCAGGAGTGTGTTTATGTCCTGGGGTGTATCCTGTCTTGTACATTTGCAGGAGGTTTGGTCATGTTCAACAGGGGTGCAGTGTCCAGAAGAGGTACAGGAATTTCGGGCGTGTACTGCTAATGGTGCACGGTTTCTTGGAGGATATGCAGGATGTTTGGGTATGTCCTGCAGGGGCACAGGGTGTCTAGAGGAGGTGCAGAAGGTTTGCTGTTGTCCTCCCAGGGTGCACGGTGCCGAGAGACAGTGAAGAAGGTTCGGATGTTTCCTGAAGGGGTGTACGGTGACTTCATAGAGGTCCTTGGTATTCTGGTATGTTTTCCAGGGATCTGGGGTGTCTGGAGTAGGTGAAGGAGGTTTGTTCATGTCCTGCCGTTGTGTATAGGGTCTGGAAGGAGATCCAGGAGGTTCATGCATGTCGTGCTGGTATGCAGGGAGCTTGGAGGTAGTGCAGGAGGTTTGGGCATGTCCTGCAGAGGTTCAGGGTATCTAGAGGAGGTGCAGGAAGTAAGGACATGTCTTTTGGGGGTGTACAGGTCTAGACAAGGTGAAGGAGGCTTGCAGATGTCCTGCTGGGGTGCATGGCATCTACACAAAGTACAGGAGGTTTGGGCATGTACTGCAGGGGTACAGCGTGTCTTGCAGAAGGTGCAGGACATTCAGAATGTCCTAGAGGGGTGGAGGGTGTCATAGAGGAGGTGCAGGATGTTTGGGCAGATTCTACAGAGGTTTCGAGTTTCTAGAATAGTTGCAGGTGGTTCGGGCATGTCCTGCAGAGGTGCAGGATACCTAGAGGAGGTTCAGGCGTTTGCCATGTCCTGATGGGTTTCAGGGTGTGTACAATAGGTGCAGGACATTTGAGGATGCAGGTGTGTTTTGGAGATTTTTGGAGACTCAGAAGGTTTGGGCAAGTCCTGCCTGTGTGCAGCGTGTCTATAGTACGTTCAGTAGTGTGGTTATGTCCTCCTGCGATGCACTGTGTCTGGTAGGATGTGCAGGAGGTTCGGACATGTTGCACCTGTACAGGGTATCTAGAGGACTTTCAGGAGTTTGAGCATATCCTGCTGGTATGAGGCATGACTTTCAGGGGTACATGGTGCCTCGAGGAGGTGCAGGAGGCTTGTGTATATCCTTCTGGAGGACAGGGTGTTTAGACGATGTGAAGGAGATTTGGTATTCTCTGCAGGGGTGTAGGGTGTCCAGAGTAGGTGTAGAAGGTTAGGGCATATCTTGCTTGGGTGTCGGTTGTCTTCCAGAGGTGTAGTTGTTTCAGGCATGTCAAGCAGGGGTTCAGGGTATATTGAGGAGGTAGAGGAGGTTTTGAAATGTCCTGCAGGGTGCACAGTGTCTAGAGGAGGTGCAGGAATGTAGGGCATATCCTTCTAGGGGTGCATGGTTCTAGAGGAGCTGCAAGAGGTTTTCAGATGTCCTGCTGGTGTGCCTGGCTTCCAGAGGAGTTGCCGAAGGTTCAGCCAAGTTCTTCAGGGATATAGGGTGTCTTGAGGGTGGTACAGGATGTTTGGGCATGTTCTGCAGTGTTTCAGGATGTCTTGAGAAGGTGCAGGAGGTTCAGGTATGTCCTGAAGGGATGTTAGGTGTCTTGGTGGAATTTCTGTAGATTCTGGAATGCTTTGCAGGACTGTAGGTTGTCTAGAGAAGGTGTAAGAGGTTCATGCATGTCCTTCAGGAGTGTAGGGTGTCATAAAGGAGGTTTTGGTGATTTGGTATGCCCTGTAGGGGTGCAGGGTTTCTATAGGAGGTGCAGAAGTTTCGAACATGTCCCTCTGTGGTGCAGGAGCGGAAGGTTTTCAGATGTCCTGCTGAGGTGCATGGCGTCTGGAAGAGGTACAGGAGGTTCATGCATGTCCTGCAGTGGTGCAGAGTCTCTTATAAGAGTTTCAGGAGGTCCAGAATGTCCTTAAGAGGGACAGAGTGTCTTGAAGGAGGTGCGGGAGGTTCAGGCATGTCCTGCTGGTATGCATAGTTCGAGAGGAGCTGCTGGAGGTTCAAGCAAGTCCTGCATGTGTGCAGGGTGTCTATAGTAGGTTCACGAGTGCGTTTATGTCCTCCTGGGGTGCACGGTATCTTGCAGGATGTGCAGGAGATTCAGACATGTGCTACAGCGTTGCAGGGTGTGTATGGGAGGAGCAGGAGTTTGAGCATGTCCTGCTGGTTTGCCGAATTTTCCAGGAGCTGCAGGAGGTTAGGGAATGCCCAGCACTGTACTCGGTGTCTTGCATGAGGAACAGGAGGTTGAGGCATGTCTAGCAGAGGTACAAGGTGTCTAAAGCAGGTGCTGGAGGTTTGTATTTGTCCCGCTGGGTGACACGGTGTTGAGAGAAATGAAGGTTTGTTATTATCCTCAGGGGATGTAGGATGTTTAGAGTAGGTGTAGGAGGTTTGGGAATGACCATCAGGGGTGCAGGGAATTTCAAGGAGGTGGAGGGGGTTTGCACATATCTTACAGGTATTATGGGTATCTAGAGAAGGTGCAGGAAGTTAGGACATATCTTGCTGGGGTGCACGGTCCTAAAGGAGTTGCAGGATTCTTGCAGATGTCCTGCTGTTGTGCATCGAGTCTATAGGAGGTGCAATAGATTTAGGCATGTCCTGCATGGGTGCATGTTATCATGCAGGAGGTGCAGGAGGTTGAGAAGGTCCTGGAGGGTGCAAAGTAACTTGGAGGAGGTGCGAAAGGTTCAGGCATGTCCTGCAGCGGTGTAAAGTGTCTTGAAGGAGGCAGAGGAGGTTTGGGCATGTCCTACAAGGGTTCACTTTCTAGAACAGTTACAGGATGTTCGGGAATATCCTGTCAGATTGCAGGATTACTTGGGGGAAGTGCAGAAGGTTTGGTTATGTCCTGTAGGGGTGCAGGGTATCTTCAGGAGATACAGAAGATCTTCTGATGTCCTACAGAGGTGCAGGGTGTCTAGAGGAAGTGCAAGAGGTCTTGAAGGAGTGAGGGATGTCTTGGAGGAGGTTCTGGGGATTCTATTATGATCTGCAAGGCTGTAGTGTGTATACAGTTGGTGTAGGAGGTTCAGGCGTGTCCTGCAGAGGTGTAGGGTGCTTTGAGGGTGGTGCAGGAGGATCATGCATGTGCTGTTAGGATGCACAGTTCTAGAGGAGTTGCTGGACATTACTGGAAGTCCTGCATGTGTTGAGGCATATCTTGCAGCAGTACAGCGTGTCTTGAGTAGGTGCAGGAGGTTTGTGTATGTCCTGCTGGTGACAGGGAGATCAGACGATTGCAGGAGTTTTGGTATTCTCTGTAGGGGTGTGAGGTGTCTAGAGTAGGTGTAGGCGATTTGGGCATTTCCTGCAGGGGTGTATGGTGCCTTGCCGGAGGTGCATGATTTTGAGCATGTCCAGCAGTGGTTCAGGGACTTTCGAGGAGGTGGAGAAGGTTTGGTGATGTCCTGCAAAGGGTGCAGGGTCTTTAGAGGAGGTGCAGGGGGTTTATGCATGTCCTGCAGGTGTGCAGGGTGTCTAGAGGAAGTGCAAGAGTTTTGGGCATGTAGAGAGTTGCAGGAGCTGTAAGAGGTTAGGAAATTTACAGCAGGTGCGCAAAGTGTCCTGCAGGAGGTGCAGGAGTTGAGGAATGAGCTGCAGGGGTACAGGGTGTCTAGAAGAGTTGAAGGAGGTTTGTGTATGTCCTGCTGGGTGAAAGGTTGTTTAGACAATGTGCAGAAGAATCGGACATGACCTGCAGGGGTGCAGGGCATCATGCAGGTGGTGCTGAAGATTCGGGCATGCTCATCAGCGGTGTATAGTACTTGGAGGAGGTGTAGGAGTTTGTGGATGTCCTATAGGGCTGCAGGGTATCTAGAGGAGGTGTAGGATGTTCGGGAATGTTCTGGAGGGGTTCAGGGTGTTTTGGATGAGGTGAAGGCGGTTCCAGTATGTCCTGGGTACACGTTTCTAGAATAGCTGCAGGATGTTTGAGGATGTCCTGGTGGGGTGTATGGCGTCAAGAGGAGTTACAGTAGTGTTGGTATTGTCCTGAAGGGGTGCATGATTTCTAGCTAAGATTCAGAAGGTTCAGAATATCCTGGAGGAGCTCAGAGTGTCTTGGAGTAGGTACTTGAGCATCTGGCATGTACTGCACTGTTATACCGTGTCTGGAAGAAGGTTCAGAATAACCTGGAGGAGCAGAGAGTGTCTTGGAGAAGGTGTGTGAGCGTCAGGCATTACTTGCAGTCGTATAGGGTGTGTAGAAGGAGGTGCAGGAGGTTTGGGCATGCCCTACAGGCTTCAGACTTTCTAGATAGGGTTCAGCAGTTTAGGCATGTCTTGTAAGGGTGCAAGGTGTGTCGCAGTTGGTACAGTAAGTTTGGGCATGTGCTGCATGCCTTCAGGCTGCCTAGAAGAGATGCAGGAATTTCCTGCATGTCCTGCAGTGGTGCAAGGTGTTTTGGATGAGGTGCAGGAGATTCTGGCCTGTCCTTGTAGGGTGCTCGGTTCTACAGGAGCTGCAGGATGTTTGCGGAAGTCCTGAAGAGTACACGGTGTCTACAGGAGGTGCAGGAGGTTCCGGCATGTCTTGCAGGGATGTGTGTTGCCTTGCAGTAGGTACAGGAGTTTCAGAATGTCCTGAAGGTGTATATGTTGTCTTGAAGTCGGTGAAAGGTGCAGGAGTTTCAGGAATGTCCTGCAAGGGAGCAGGGTGTCTAGAGCTTCTGGGGATTCGGTCAAGTCCTGCACGTGGACAGAGTGTCTATAGTAAGTTCAGGAGTTTGGGTATATCCTCCTGGGGTGCCGCGTGTCTGCAGGAGGTACAGGAGGTTCAGAATGTCCTGCAGGTGTGTTTGGTGTCTTAAAGTAGTTGCAGGATATTCATGCATGTTCTGCAGTGGTGCATAGTTATTATAAGGGTTGCAGGAGGTTTGTGAATGTCCTGTAGTGGTGCTGGCTTTCAAAAGGAGATGCAGGCACTTGGACATGTCCTGCTGGATTGCGGGGTGTCTAGAACAGGTGCTGGCAGTTTGAGGATGTCCTGGAGGGATGCATGGTGTCTTTAGGTGCAGGTGTTTGGGCATGTCCTTCTGTTTTGCAGGGTGTTGTAGGATCCGCAGGAGGTTTGATAATGTCCAGCAGGGGTACAGGGTGTTGCAGGTGTGCACGAGGTTTGAAAACGTTCTCGTGGGTAGCAGTGTGTAAAGAGCAGGTGCTGGATGTTCATGCATGTCCTGCAGGGGTGCAAAAATCTCGAAGAAGTTTACAGATATTCTGCAGGGGTGCATGGTGTCTTGCAGGAGATGCAGGAGGTTTGCGAATGTCATCCTGGAGTGCATGGTAGCTAGAGGAGGTGCAGGACGTCCGGGAATGTCCTGCAGGGGCGAAGGATATCCTTAAAAGATTCAGGAGATTCAAGCATGACCTGCATGTGTGAAGGGTGTTTAGAAAGAACTGGAGGTTTGGGATGTCCTGCAGGGGTGCACGGTGTCTTAGAGGTGGTGCAGAAGGTTATGGCAAGTCTTGTTGGGGTACAGGATTCTAGAGGAGCTGCCGGATGTTTGCGGGTGTACTGCTGGGTGCAGGGTATCTTGAGGAGATGCAAGAGTTTCTGGCATGTCTTGAGGGGTGCAGGGTGTTGGGGGAGGATTGGGCAGTCCTGGGCATCTGGGGAATTCCTGCCGTTGGTGGAGCTTGTCTTGAAATGGCTGGCGGCTATCCTAGGAGGTCTGGGCTGGAGTTGGCAGTGGGCATATGTCTTGGAGGGTGATCCAGCAATTCTGTGTTTTGAACAGGAGTCAGCAGGGACTACAGAGAAGTCCCCTAGGGCCAGGGATCTGGAAAAAGTTCACAGGACACGTGCAAACCCTGGATCCCTAAGGCCTGGTTTCAGCAGGCCTGTGCCTATGGCAAATGCAGGTGAATCTGCTGTAGGGGACTCACCCATGGTCCCTGCTGGTCCAGCGCAGCGCTTCCTGAACCCCTATGCCTTTCCGGGTGTGACTGAGAAATGGTGGAGCGCAGTGGGTGCATAGTCCACCGCCATGAGACCATGGGTTGCTCAGCACTTGCCCCCAGAATAGTTAGAGTGGAGGGAGTGAGGGGGCCTTCAGTTATTCATCTGCCAGGTGGGGTGAATCGGTAGATATCTCCAGCCTGAACCAGCTAAGTGGAGGGAGAGCAGGCCCAAAGGAATGGACCGGAGCTGAAGGATCCAAATGACACAGAAGTCAGGTCGTTTCCACAGGCCTGCCTCACTCTCCTCAAGTGAGAAAAGAGATGCAACGAGGTTCTGGGGGCTGCCTTCCCTGCTCCCACCCTCTGCTCTGTGGGCCCAGGACACTGCCTGCTCATCACTGCAGCCAATCAGAACAGGATAACACAACACAAACCGCCCCTCCCACCAAACTCACCCATGAATTAAAATGTCAGTGCCCAATGTAGCTCTTTCCTTATTAGGGAGAGGGCCGGAGCATTGCCACAGGGCTCCCGCCTCACTGCACCCAGCACCACGCCACCTTCTGTCGCCACAGCGATGGCTGCCTGTCAACAGAGAGAGGGAACCTGTCCAGGAGTGATCAGTCCGTGCCTGGTCCTGATAGGGTGTTCTAGCGTGGAACCCTGGACACCAACTCTTCAAGGCTGGCCCTACTCCCAGAGGCAGCGGGCAGGGCGAGTAACGGGACTTGGGGTGCAAAGCAAACCCAATGGGCACCCTATGCTGGGCACACGTCCACCTGGCCCACGGGTTCTACACCTCCCACTGTCACCCCTGCTGGCTTCGTGACCCCAATCTTGAGCTGGGAAGTCGCTGCTGCAGTATATCCCGCGGAGGCAGAGCTGTCCAGAAACCCGCAATGTGGATGCTGGACTGACCTGGCAGGATGTACCACGCCACAACAACCCGCTGCTCAGGAATGCCACCCCTGAATCAACACCCCACTTGCTTCCCGACCCGGCTTGGTTTTGGGGTCTTGGTTTCCAAGATCGAAAAGGAGGGGAAGAGGATACCACCAATAATTGCTCACCTCCTCCAACAATTGATCACTTCCTCGTCTCTCCAGCGGGGGTCTGGGAGGAGGGCGGTGGAGGTGTTGGAGGAGGGAGGAGGTCTTTCAGCAGGTCTGGAGACGTTTGGGAGAGGTGGCGTGGAGAAATCTTGGAGGTTTGTAGGTTCTGGAGGAGGTCTGGAGAGGTCTGGGACGTAGTGGAGGTGATCTTGGACCAGGTGGAAGAGGTCTTGTCAGGGAGCCAAGGAGGTCTGGGACATCTAGCGGGTACCTGGGGAAAGTCTGTATATTTTGGAGCTGACTGGGGATGTCTTGGATGAGGGTGGAGACAGCCAGAGAAAGGCTCAGGGAGGTTGGCCCAAGGCTAGCTGTACGACAAGTCACCAGACCCCGGGTAGCTGAGGAGTTGAGGCCTTTTTCCAGTTTATCTATTGTTTCAACTAGTAAGTAACCGAATTATCCAGCTACTTTTCCTTTGTTTGGTGTATATAAAAAATTGAATGACAAAAGTATTGTAATATAGTTATCATTTTTGATGCAAAAATGCAAAGGACATAGAAATCATAGCACTCTCATAAAAATTGCTCATTAGTGATCACCAGTACTCAACTATTATTACTTTGACGTTTGTTCTTGAGGATTTTATATATATATATATATATATATATATATATATCCTATGAAAATTAATTCCTTTTAACATACTTGAATAATGGCATTCAGAGTAGTCTATCACATGGTCAGTCTTTGACCACGTGAATTCAAGATCTTCCTGTAGAAGACACATCTAAGTGTACCTCACATTTTAAACTTTTCTCTAAGATTTTAATGCATTTATGTGTCATATTTAAACCATTTTACTTCTCATGTTTTCCTTTTTGCAGTGTGATTAATAAATCATACCTTATTACCTCCTGTTATCTAGTTCTTACTCTTGGAGGACTCGGCAGGCTACCAAGAGTATCCTGCCTGCATGACAGAGTCTGTCAAACTCCCCGTAGTTTATTCAATATAGCAAAACCCTGTAACAATGATGGGTCTCATTCCCCTGACCCTGAAAGAGCCTCGAATGTGGCACTTTCTAAAATCTCAGGGCTAGGACGAAGGAGATGTTACTGGTGCCTGCTCGAGGAAATCGATGAACAATAAGATGACCGTGATACTGTGACACAGTGTTTAATAAAAGTAAAGTAAAGTAAAGGCCCTCCCGTTGATCGTCGATTTGCTCGAGCGGGCCCAGTAACGTCTCCATTGGAGACTTTGGTGTTACTGTGTCTGGCATATCGAATACTCTCGGTAGCTTGCCGGGCTCTCCGGGAGGGGCGGAGGAATCGAACTCGGGTCGGCCATGTTGGCCGCGTGTAAGGCAAATGCCCTACCCACTGTGCTATCACTCCACAAATAAACATCTTTGCATATAAATTCATTAGGAAATCATTGTTTGCTGTTTGCCCAAGAATTGAGGTGTAAAGATGTTTATTTGATTGTTTGATGTGAAAGGGCTCATTGTTCTGTAACCCGACCCGCACGTTAGGACTGAGAGACATTTATGGGACAACTATATTGCCAGTGTATCTTTCAATTGATCTTTCAGTTTATCAGGCCAAACTGTTACTCCATAAGCTGGAGGGATAGTAGGCAAGGGCAGTGCTGGCCTGGCACGTGACTGACCCAGGTTCTGTCCCCAGTACCATATGGTTCCCCGAATACTAACAGAAAGTATCCCTGAGCACAGAGCCAGCAGTAAGCCCTGAACAACGAGTGCCTGTATCCAAATATCCAATCCTCATTTAAGAAACTGAGAACAAGAAACCTAGACCTCAATAACTGAACTGAGAAATGTCATTGTCGAGGTGGCAGGCTGGGGTGGAGAGGGACCCTGGAGACACTGGAGAGGAGAGGGTGACATTGGTCGTGGGGTTGTGGGGTTGCGATCAAGACTGCCAGAGACCCAAAAGCTCCAATTTGGAGGAGTCTGGATTGACACAGAAACACCAGGCTTAGGAAGTGCCTCATCTTCATGCCCAAGCAATTTTGTAGTCATTTTTATAATCTGTTTTAGCCTCCAAACTCACATTTTGGTGCTCCGTATGTTCATGCAATCACAGCAGCACAAGCATTGTTCTAGAAGCCAGAAAATGCGGTGAAACAGGGATACTTGAAGCAGATCACCAGAGGCCCATAACTCCCTTGAGACCCCGGCCCGTGCTTCTGTTTGCAGCCCGTGGTGGGCTGGTGGGCCCTGGCGGGAAGTTCAGGGTACTTGTGGTATGACATATTAAGGCGTCTAAAAACTTCTTGTTCCACCCCTCCAGGCTCCCCTCCAGTGGGATCAGTGCTGGGATACTGTATGTTTAAAACTCAACTACAAAATAACTTCTTAAAAGCTGAGGCTTTAAGGAAATGAAAATAAAATATAAAAAAGAGTTGAAGCAACAGTACAGCACAAAAACTGTTTGTCTTCACACATGCAGCACACAATCGAACATGTGTTTCATTCGCGGAACCCCATATGGCCTCTGAGCCACTCCAGGAGAGATCTCTGAGTGCAGAGCCAGGAGTCAGCCCTGCAGGTGTGGCCCCCAGACAGGAACAGTTCCTCCAGAAGTCAAACCTTACACAGTCATCTCCCCTAATACGCAAAGTTGCAGCAACTAAGGTTAACATATGGTCAAGCCCTTCCGTGTAATCGCCAATGAGCACATTTGCCAGATAATACAGGGGATAATTCTCCAAAAGGATGCCAACAGAAGGATAATTCTCAGGGGGGGAATTTACTAAAATACATACAGGAACTTTATGAAGAAAACTCATAAAAACTTCATTTCTGTGAGAAATGGTGAAGAACTCCATCCCCCTTCCCCCACACACTGGGAGCTCATCAGTTTTAGGGTTGTTTTCACATGCTCCAAATCCAGACCCATTTACATGTGGGAATGGCTCCCTCATCACTCCTATACTGTTAAATCCCAAGAGTGTATATCAACCCTGCGGTGAAGAACCAGAGGCTTTGCAGCATCCCTGCCCCCCTTCCCGCTACCCCTCCCACAATGTGGTGGCAAGGAGGTACAGGCCGAGAATCAGAGGGTGCTTTGGTGCATTGGAGCTTTGACCCACGCATATGTCATACTTGCTCCTTGTCATATCAAAAATCCTCAGTACTCCCATTGACTGAAAACGCCCCCTTGCTGACCAATCACAACACAGGAGCATGAAATGGGACATGTAGGCAGCTGCAGAGCTCCGGGTAGAGCCCTTGAAAGGCAAAGGCCAGGAGAAAGCTCCAGCTCCAGATAAGCCGGCCCTTTTCCAATGCCCGTGGTGGAGGGCAGAAGAAGGCTTCTGGTTCAAGCGCAACCAAAGACCAGGGGCCCAAGTTGTGACGGGGCTGCCCGAGCAGTTCCTCTGCCCGAGTTTTCTGCCCTGTCCTTGCCCGGCACGCCCCCTCCTTGTCCACCATCCTTTCCATGGAGCCTCTGATCCCCACCTCTCCACACCCTCTTCCCCATTCCAGTGCCTTAGCATCACTCTATTTTCACTCCACGTAGCCAGCCAGAAGAAGCCGAAAAAGCCCTCGAAGTGAAACGAGGGAAACGCCTCTGATGATAGATTCTAACCATCCCCGAGTTCAGTTTTCAATAGGCCGCTGATTTGCTATCACTGCCTCAGGTTCAAGGAGGGAGGTTAAGGCTCCATACTTCAGCTGCTCCCCGCACACTACAAGAACTCCACCACTCCGAGGGGTGCTAAGTGCTCCCAATCAGATGGGTGGTCAGACACCCTTTCTTCAGTGCCATCATCTTCGGATGACACTGAGCAGCAAAGCTCTTCAGAGTGAAAAAAAAATGTTCCAATATGGTTGCCACTCTGATTTCTACTCTTTCAAAGAAAGCAGTCCTCACACACCAAACTTCCCAGTAATGGGATGCCTGCAGATGGTAAAAATAAAAGTCACTTGTGTGAAAACTTGCTTGTCTCTGTGAGTTTTCTTATAGGATGTATAGAGGGTGGAAGTGAAGGAAAGAAAAGATATGTGTGAGAAGGGCAGATGTATGAGTATGCAAGGAAGTGAGTCCTTGGAGGACGGTTGACGAGGTTTTGGAGGAAGTTTGGATAAGTCTTGATGCAGATCTATTGGGTTCATGGGTGGGTGGTATTGGAGGGTTAAAAGGGATTTGTAGAACTTGTACAAGGTCTTTATGAGGGTGGATGGGGTTTCGGGGGTTTGGGGAGTTCTTGGAGGAGGTGGGGAAGTCTTGGATTGGGTCTGGAGAGGTCTTGAAGGAGAATGGTGGAGGTCTTTGCTGAAATCTGAATTGGTCTAGTATGGATGTGTACGAGGTCATGAAGAAGTTTCAGGAGATCTTGGAGGTCTGGGGAGGTCTGGGAGGAGGGCGAGGAGATTTGGGAGAAGGAAGCGGGAAATTTGAGAGGTTGGGATGAGATTTGGGAGGAGGGTTGGAGAGGTGTGGGAAGAGGGTGGAGGTCTTTCAGGAGGTCTGGGTACATTTGGGACGGGTGGGGTGGAGAGGTTGTGGCACTTTGGGGGATCTGAGAGGTTTGGAGAGGTCTGTCACGAAGGTGGAGTTGATTTTGGACCACGTGGAGGTGGTCTTTTAAGGAATTCAAGGAGGTCTGGTTCATCTCAGGGGTTCTTAGGGGAGGTTTCGGGGGTCTTGGAGCTGACTGAAGATGTCTTGGATGATGGTGGAACCAGCTAGAGAAAGGCGCAAGGAGGTTTGTCCGAGGCAAGCTGTACGACAAGTCACCAGGCCTGGGGTAGCTGAGGAGGAGAGGCCTTTGGTCAGTTTGTCTATTGCTTCAACCAGTAGGTAACCGACTTATCCAGCTACATTTCCGTCGTTTGGGCTATACAAAATTTTGTGTGACAAAGATATCATATTATATTTATAATTTTCTTTCTGTAAAAAGTTTGAAGGACATAGAAATCACAGCATTCTCATTAAAATTCCTCATTAGTGATCACCAGTATTCAACTTTTATTACTTTGACGTTTGTTTTTGAGGTTTTATGGATATCCTATGAAAATTAATTCTTTTTAACATACCTGATTAATGGCATACAGACATGTGTATGAGGAGGAAAGAAGGTGTGTCCTAGGGTGGGGATTAGAGCACAAAGGACTGCAGTTCTCCAAGTAGTGATGCTAAGGAACTGGCTAGTTCTGAACACTGAAATCTCCTGAATTTGTTATTTCCATGTGCCAAATTCCCAATTAGTACAATTTTGGGGTAGGTCTACTGTACTGTAGCACTGCAGCACTGTCCTCCCATTGTTCATTGATTTGCTCGAGTGGGCCCAGTAACGTCTCCATTGTGAGACTCGTTCTTACTATATTTGGCATATCGAATACTTCATGGGGAGCTTGCCAGGCTTTGCAGTGTGGGCTAGATACTCTTGGTAGCTTGCCGGGCACTTGGAGAGGGACAGAGAAATCGAACCAAATTTGGCTGGGCTGGCCGTGCACAAGGCAAATGCCCTACCGCTGTGCTATGGCTCTGGGTCCCAGGTCAACTGCATGATTCCTTATATTAAAAGGTACCAAACCATATTTCAGAGTGATATTATTTTAGATTTATGCTAACAATACAGGATGCAGTTTTTCCACATCCTCGCTAACATGTGAAGTATTTTAGCTGCTACGTAGGATATTTAATTTGCATTTCCCTAAGAGCCAGTGAGTTTAAACATCATTTCCCTTTTTTCTTTTGAGACGGTAATTTGGGCCACACGAGAGATGTTCCTGGCAGTATTGAGGCAACTATATTCAGTGCCCGGGATTTGAACCAGGGCTAGCGATATTCAAGGCAAGCGTCTATACCCTGTATCATTTCTCCGACAATATAGAGCACCGGGCAATATAACACTACTGGTCATTTTCTATCTTGCTTGCTTGAAGAGTGGCCAAACATATATATCATGGAAATGTCTATGAGTGGAGATAGCGGTAGTATATAAAAAGAGGCATGGATTTGTGTGCCTGTGTAAGTTCTTTATAAAAACGATTTAAACATTTTAAATAGATTTTTAATTGAATGACAAATTTGTTCATGATTGGGCTTCAGTCCTACAATGTTCCATCACCCTTCCCTTCACCAGCGCACATTTCTCACCATAAATGCCCCCAGTTTCCCTCCCTACGGCCACCCACCAGCCTGCCTCAATGGCAGACACTTCTCCCCCTCCCCTTCAATTCCTTCTCCTTTCCTCTCCTCGTCTCTCCTCTACTCTCCTCTACTCTCCTCCAGTGCATTATGGTTTACAATACAGGAACTGAAAAGTTTTCATGTATACCCCTTTACCTACTTTCAGCACTCAGTTCTTATCCACAGTGAACATTTCCAACTATCATGGCCAGAGTGATTTCTTCTCTATCCTAACTGCCCCCCACACCACAACTTACGGCAAGCTTCCAACAGTGGACCGTCCTCCCAACTCATTTCTACTGTCCTTGAATATTAGTCTCATATTATGTTTTATATCCCACAAATCAGTGTAAACAGTCTATGTCGGTCCCTCTCCTTCAGACTAATTTCTCTCAGCATGATACTCTTTTTGTCCATTCACTTATAAAGGAATTTCATCGCTTCATTTATCCTAAAAGCTGCGTAAATTTTGTAAATTTACCATTCTTTCTCTGACTCGTCATCGGGCACTCAATTTGTTTCCACTTTCTGGCTGCTGTGCATGAATATAGAAATGAACATGGCCTTTCTGCAGCGTGTCTTTGGGCCCCCGTCAAATATTACAAGAATTGGTACTGCTGGGTCCTATGGAAGCTCAACTTCTAGATATTGATAATGCCCATATGTTTTCAAAAACTACTGGCCCAGTCGGAATTCTCACCGGCAGTGAAGAAGAGTCCCAATGTCCCTACATCTGCACCAGCATTGGTTGCTCTTGTACTTTTGGATGTGTGCCAGTCTCTGTGGTGTGAGACGATATCTCATTGTTGTTTTGATTTGCATCTCCCTGATGATTCGTGATGTAGAGCATTTTTGCATGTGCCTTTTTCCATTTGTATTTCTTCTTTGAGGAAATCTCTATTGCAAGTGAGTAACAGTCCAAGTCTCTTGCTTCTTTCTCCCTTCCCTCTTCCTTCGCTCTAACATGTTTGGTTCCTAGAAGCATTTCCAATTATTTCTTCCTACAAATCTTTTTGAACTTTACCTAAACACAGAAGGAAATTAAAGAGGAAAATGTCACTGTCACTGTCACTGTCCTCCCGTTGTTCATCGATTTGCTCGAGCAGGCCCAGTAACGTCTCCATTGGAGACTTTGTTGCTACTGTGTTTGGCATATCGAATACATCACGGTTAGCTTGCCAGGCTCTGCTGTGAGGCCGAAATACTCTCAGTAGCTTGCCAGGATCTCCGAGAGGAAAATGGAATGGAAGAATTTCATGAAGTCCGGGAAATATTTTCTGTCTTGATTGTGGTGCAGATTCATAAGCATTAGTATTTGTCAAAACTCCTCTAAATATAAATTTTAACACTGACATTAGTTTGAAATTTTACTTTAGTTATTTTAATTTGTTTTTCTTTTAGACACCATGATTTACAATACTGTTAATGCACAGAACATTCCAGCACCTCACCTTGCACTACAGTGTATACTTCCCTTCACATTTGTCCCAGTGTCCTCGTCCACATCATCTTCACCTCCCCATACCCATTTGCTGCCATAGTAAGTTTCCTACTGAAAACCAGTCTTGAGATTCTGAAATTCCTCAGCTCTTCCAGGAAGATTTGACCTGGAGTGGAAAGTTCCATGCTCTCACCTGTGTCGATCTTAATGTTGGTCTTCCTTAGGGATTCTAACTGGTCAAGTAGAAATTTTCTTGGAACTGCTGAAAACAACATCATTGGATGAAACTGCTGTGAAGCTGATGGCAGGAAACAGAGTCGAGGGGGTGAGTTTGGGAAAAGGCAAGTGGGGATGGTGGGGGGTTAGATCAGTGAAATGCTTCATTTCAGCACAGCATAATTACACTGAAACCTCTTCAATAGAAGGGGCAGTATCAAAGAAGATCACATTTGGAAGTCGGAGGCCTGACGACTGAAAAGCACAATCCAAATGACCCTCAAGGGAAAAAAATTTCAGGTTCCCAATTTTTGACCCCTTCAGAGAAGCCCATGTTCTCCCTTGAGAATATATCTGTTCTCTCCCCCTCACATCTCTCTAAAATTTTTAAAGCTCTGTAGCACTGTCTTTCGATTGTTCATCGAATTACTCAAGTGCCACCAAAAACGTCTCCATTCTGAGACTTGTTGGTACTGTTTTTGGCACATCGAATAGGCCACAGGGAACTTACCAGGATCTGCCGTGCGGGCGGGGTACTCTCTGTAGCTTGCCGGGCTCTCTGAGAAGGGTGGAGGAATCGAACCCAAGTTGGCCACGTGCAAGGCAAACTCCCATACCACAAGACTATTTTTCTAAAGAAGATATGCCCATGACCAAAATGTACGTGCAAATATGGTCTGCATCATTAATCATGAGGGAAATGCAGATAAAAACGACTTTGAAATATCATCTCACAGTGTAGAGAACAAAGCACCACTACTGGTCTGGGTGTGATGGGGAAGGGGAGGGGTGGAGGATTCTCACACACTGCCCCCGGAATGCAGACTGCTTCAGCTTTTCTGGAAAACTATGTGGACATTCCTCAGAAAACTAGGACCTGAGCTTCCATCTGCCTCAGCAACTCCACCTCTTGACCTCTACTCAAAAGGCCCAAGACACAATGGAGAAAAGACATTTCCACCCCTATACTCCTCGCAGCATTATCCACAGTAGCCCTAATCTGGAAACAACCCGAGTGTCCAAGGATAGATGCCTGGATACAGAAACCCAGGACTTGGCTTTCTCCGCGTACATGCCCCAAGGGTACTCTAGGATTCTGGGACACTCACCATGCCTGAGCCTCTTTCTGCTCATGCCCAATACTGTGCCTGGTCTTCTTCCTCTCCCAGGTTGTACACCCCCCCACACACCAGGTACCCGTAGGGGAGTGGCGTCTTCAGGAGTGGCCGTGGCCTCTGTAGAAGTCGGCATGCCCTCTGACGGTTGGCCTGCCCAAACTTTGGGCTCGTGTGCTTACACGGCCGTAGGTACTTTACTCATACCGGCAATCTCAGGTAACATCTCAGCCTCCATACCTCTACACCAACATAAAGAACCTATGCAAATCCCTACCACAAGGGGAGGACCATGACAAGAGTCCAGAAGCCACAGTAGGTGCTACTCACCTAAGGGACCTCTCTGAGAAAGAATTCAGATATGAAGTCATGAAGATGCTCAATGAACTCAATGTAACAGTGAGACAGATATCCAGTAAATTCAAGGAGGACATGAAAGAAAAAATCGAGAAATTACAGGAAGGAATGAGAACAGAAATTGCAAAGATACGCACAGAAATATCACGAATCAAAGACTCTGTAGATGAAATAAAAAACTCAGTGTATGCCCTCAAAAGTAGAATGGCCATAGCTGAAGACAGAACCAGTGCGCTGGAAGATAAGCTGCACCAAGCCTACAGGAAATAGCAAACAATGGCAAGAGATTTCAAAATAGCTCTAGAGCAAATCAGGATCCTAGGAGATGATTCCAAGAGGCACTACATTAGAATCATTAGAGTACCAGAAGGTCAGGGAAACAATCCCAGTGAAAAAGTGGCAGTTAAACAAATCAATGCTGATAAGTTCCCAGAGCTGGACAATGCAGCCATTTAGATTCAAGGAGCCTGAAGGGTACCAGCTAAAAAATTCCCTAACAAAAAGAATCCAAGACATATCATAGAATGATGGATGCTGCGGATAGAGACACAATACTGCAAGCAGCAAGGTCAAAGAAAGAAATCACATAAAAAGGAGCACCCCTTAGATTCACAGCAGACCTATCAGAGAAAACCCTCCAAGACCGAAAGCAATGGTGTGATGTAGTGAAAAAACTCACTGAAATGAACGCTTCACCAAGAATACTCTATCCGGCTAAACTCTCACTCAAACTCGAAAGAACTGTACATTATTTTGTGGATAAACAGCAGCTCAGGAACTTCATAGACTCAAAGCAGACCTAAAAGAATGACTAAAGGGGTTACTCTAAGACAAGACAAACCCTACAAGCACAACAGACCCTTATAAAAAGATGAGACAAATCCCCATAACAATAATCTGTCCAATATCATTGATCTAAATTCACCAATTAAGAGACACAGAGTGGAAAACGGATTCAGAGACAGAACCCAACATTCTGCTGCCTACATCAATTTATTGGTCAGAGAAAACACAGACTCAAAGTTAAAGAACGGAAAACAATCCTGGAAGAAAACAGCTCCCTCAAAAAAAAGCTGAGGTAGCCATACTAGTATATGGCAACATAAATTCAGGCTGAAACAGATTAGAACAGACAGTGAAGGCCATTTTCTATTTATCAAGGAATACGTACATCAGAAAGAAATCACACTCTTAAATGTATACACACCGAATGAGGGAACAGCTAAATATTGAAAACAACTGCTAACAGATTTTAAGGAGGACATTGCTAGCAAAACAATAGTAGCCAGAGACTTCAACACCGCTTATCACCTCTGGATAGATCAACAAGAACAAAACTCAGCAAGGAAACATTGGCTTTGAAGGAAGAAATAGACGAGAGAAGGCTTATAGGCCTATACAGGGCTTTGCACCCCAATAAGAAAGAATACACATTCTTCTTCAGTGCACACGGAACACTTTTAAAAATAGACCATGTGCTAAGCCACAAAGCATACTTCAATAGAGTCACGAAGATAGGAAAACAATCAATAATCTTTTCAGATCACGATGCACTGAAGATAGAAGTGAATCACACAAAGACACACAGAACCAATTTAAACACCTGGAAATTAAACAACTCAATGTTGAACAACGAGTGGGTCAGGAAGGAAGTCAAGGATAAAATCAAAAGATACCTGGAAACAAATGAGAATGAAAACACGAGCTACCAGAACCAATGGGATGCAGCTAAAGCCATGTTAATGTGAAAAGTTATAGCTCTGCACTCATTCCTCAGGAAGAAAGAAAGGGCCTACCTAAACAACTTGACTTCTCAGCTCAATATCTTAGAAAAGGACCAACAAAAGGAGCCCAAACCAGGCAGAAGGAAAGAGATCACAAAGTTTAGAGCAGAAATCAACGACATGGAAACCAAAAATAAATAAATAAATAAATAATAGTAAGACAATCCGAGAGATCAATGAAACTAATAGCTAGTTCTTCGAGAAAATAAACAAGATAGATAAACCACTAGCAAAACTCTAAAAAGAGAGAGAGAACCCTAATAAACCGAATCTGAAATGAGAAGGGGTATATCACAACAGAAACCAAAGAAATTCAAAAGATCACCAGAGACAACAGAAACCGAAGAAATTCAAAAGATCACCAGAGACTACTTTGAAAGTCTGCATGCCACGAAACAAGAGAACCTATAAGAAATGGATAAATTTGTGGATTCGTATAATCTCCCAAGGCTGAATCAAGAAGATCACTGAATCAAGAAATGTCACGGCATTTTCTGTCTTCTGGAACAGTGCTTGCGCTGCTGCACTTGCATGAACATACCGATCATCAAGATGTGAGCTGGGGGCTGAAACAGCTGAAAGTAGACTATAGACCAAACATGATTGCCACTCCTTGCCTCTTTTGCAAACCACAATACCCAGTAGGAGAGAGAGAACAAAAGGGAATGCCCTGCCACAGAGGCAGGGTGGGATGGAGGGATGGGGAATGGGAGGGATACTGGGATCCGTGGTGGTGGGAAATGGGCACTGGTGGAGAGATGGGTATTTGATCATTGTATAATTGAAACCCAAGCACAAAAATATGTAAGTCTAAAACTGTAACTCATGGTGTCTCACTAATAAAAATTTAAAAGAAAAAATTCCATGGCTCTCCTATATGCGAATAGTGAGAGAGAAGAAAGTGCTATGATCCAAACAAGCCCATTTACAATTGTGCCCCAGAAGATCAAGTACCTAGGAAACAGCTTATCTAGGAAGTAAAAGACCTGTACAAAGAAAATTACAAAATGCTACTTCAGGAAATGAATGAGGACACAAGAAAAAGAAAAGATATCCCCTACTCATGGATTGGGAGAAATTACATTGTCAAAATGGCAATACTCCCCAAAGCATTGTACAAATTCAATGTTATCCCCATAACGATACCCATGACATTCTTCAAAGAAATCGAGCGAACATTCTTGAAATTCATAAGGAACAATAAGACCCGACGAATAGCTAAAGCAATTCTAGGGGAAAAATGGCAAGTATCAACCTCCCTAACTTCAAACTCTAATATAAAGCAGTAATAATTAAAATAGCATAGTACTGAAACAAAGTCAGAGCTGCACACCAATGGAACATGGTTTAATATACTGACATCTCCCCGCAAATATATGTTCAACGAATCTTTGATAAGGGAGCAAGAAATGTGAAGTGGAGAAAGGAAATCCTCGTTAACAAAGTCTGCTGGCAAAACTAGACAGTTATATGCAAAAAAAATGGGCTCAGATCTCTGCCTAACACCATGTATAAAAGTAACATCAAAATGGATTAAAGATCTCAACATCAGACCGGAATCCATAAGGAACATTGAAGACAAAGTTGGCAAAAACCTTCATAACAATGAAGCTAATGGTATCTTCAAAGATGTCATGCCACTGGCTAAGCAAGTGAAAACAGAGATAGACAAATGGGACTATCGTAAACTAAGAAGCTTCTGCACCTCAAAAGGAACAGTGACCAAAATACAAAGACAGTCTACAGAATGGGAAAGGATATTCGCCGAATATACATCCGACAAGGGGTTGATATCATGGATATACAAAGTACTGGTTAAACTCCACAAGAAGAAAACATCCAACCCCATCAAAAAATGGGGCGACGAAATGAACAGAAACTTCCTCAAAGAAGAAATCTGAATGGATAAAAGGTAAATGAGAAAATGCAATACATCATTAATCATCAGGGACATGCAGATCAAAACAACAATGATATATCATTTCACTCAGAGACTGGCCCCCATCCAAAAGAACAAAAGCAATTGTGCTGTCACAGATGTGGCGAGAAAAGGACCCTCCTTCACTGCTGGTGGGAATGACGACTGGTTCAGCCCTTCTGGAAAACAGTATGGGCGATTCTCAATAAATTAGAAATCAAGCTCCCATTTGACCCAGCAATACCACTCCTGGGAATATATTCCAGAGAAGCAAAAGAGTATAGTCCAAGTGACATCTGCACTCGTTTGTTCATTGCAGCACTCTATACAATAGGCAGAATCTGGAAAAAAAACTGAGTGCCCGAGAACAGATGACTGGTTAAAGAAACGTTGGTACATCTACACAATGGACTACTACGTAGCTGTTAGAAAAGAAGAAGTCCTGAAATATACATACAAGTGGTACTACATGCAAAGTATCATGTTTAGAGAAATGAGTCAGAAAGAGAGGGATAGACATAGAAAGATTGCATTCATCTGGGGAACATAAAGTATCAAAAGAGGAGACTAACACCCAAGAGTGGCCGAGATTAGTACCAGGAGTTTTGCTCCATGGCTTGGAGGCCAACCACACATTCTAGGGTAAAAGGGAGCTCAGAAATAGAAAGAAGCAACAA
The DNA here is from genome assembly GCF_029834395.1 of Sorex fumeus. Classification (NCBI taxonomy): domain Eukaryota; kingdom Metazoa; phylum Chordata; class Mammalia; order Eulipotyphla; family Soricidae; genus Sorex; species Sorex fumeus. The sequence continues at coordinate 647,435 of NW_026606260.1, forward strand.
ATAAAGGGTGTTGGGAGGATCCCCCAGGATGTGCCAAGCATGCTGAAGGTAGACTATAGACCAAACATGATTGCCACTCAATGCCTCTTTTGCAAACCACAACACCCAAAAGGACAGAGAGAGAGAACAAAATGGAAAACCCTGCCACAGAGGCAGGGTGGGATGGTGGGATGGGGGGTGGGAGGGATACTGGGTCCCGTGGTGGTGGAAAATGGGCACTGTTGGAGGGATGGGTGTTTGAACATTTTACAATTGAAACCAAAGCACAAAAATTTGTAAATCTACAACTGTACCTTGTGGTTTTTCATTAACAATTATTTTTTTTTTATTTTTTTTATTTTTATTTTTTTTTTATTAGTGAAACACCATGAGGTACAGTTGTAGATTTACAAATTTTTGTGCTTGGGTTTGATTATACAATGATCAGATACCCATCCCTCCACCAGTGCCCATTTTCCACCACCATGGATAATATCCCCCCCAGCCCCACCCCCCATCCCCCCCTGCCTCTGTGGCAGGACAATCCCCTGTGTTCTCTCTCTCATTTTGGGTGTTGTGGTCTGCAAAAGAGGCATTGAGTGGCAAACATGTTCAGTCCATAGTCCACTTTCGACATGCATCTCCCCTCCTGGGAGGGTCCTCCAAACACCCTTTATTTGGTGTTCCCTTCTCTATCTGAGCTGCCCTTTCCTCTAGAATGCCCGACTGGCCAATAAGCTATGGAGTAATCCTCCTGGTGCTGATCTCAGCTCTTCTTGGGTATTAATCTCATATTTTGTTACTTTATATCCCCCAGATGAATGCAATCTTTCTATGTCTATCCCTCTCTTTCTGACTCATTTCGCTTAGCATGATACTTTCCATGTTGTACCACTTGTATGTAAATTTCATGACTTCATCTTTTCTAACAGCTACATAGTACTCCATTGTGTAGATGTACCAAAGTTTCTTTAACCAGTCATCTGTTCTTGGGCATTCAGGTTTCTTCCAGTTTCTGGCTATTGTAAACAGTGCTGCAATGAACAAACAAGTGCAGATGTCACTTCAACAATACATTTTTGCCTCTCTGGGATATATTCCCAGGAGTGGTATTGCTGGGTCAAATGGGAGCTCAATTTCTAATTTTTTGAAAATCGTCCATACTGTTTTCCAGAAGGGCTGAACCAGCGGACATTCCCACCAACAGTGAAGGAGTGTCCCTTTCTCGCCACATCCGTGCCAGCATCGGTTGCTTTTGTTCTTTTGAATGTGGGCCAGTCTCTGAGGTGTGAGATGGTATCTCATTGTGGTTTTGATCTGCATCTCCCTGATGATTAATGATATAGAGCATTTTCTCATGTGCTTTTTTGCCATTCGGATTTCTTCTTTGAGAAAGTTTCTGTTCATTTCATTGCCCCATTTTTGGATGGGGTTGGATGTTTTCTTCTTGTGGAGTTTAACCAGTATTTTGTATATCCTGGATATCAACCCCTTGTCAGATGTGTATTCGGCGAATCTCCTTTCCCATTCTGTAGACTGTCTTTGCATTTTGGTCACTGTTTCTTTGGAGGTGCAGAAGCTTCTTAGTTTAAGATAGTCAAAGTGTGCTGGCAAAACTCGACAGCTACATGCAAAAAAATGGGCTCAGATCTCTGCCTAACACCATGTACAAAAGTCACACGAAAATGAATTAAAGAACTCAACATCATACTGGAATCCATAAGGTACGTTGAAGGCAGGGCTGGCAAAAAACCTCCACGACACTGAAGCTAGTGGTATCTTCAAAGATGACACGCCACTGGCCAAGCAAGTGAAAGCAGAGATAGACACAGGGGACTATCCTAAACTAAGAAGCTTCTGCACCTCAGAAGAGACACTGACCAAACTACAAAGAGAGTCTACAGAAAGGGAAAGGATACTCGCCCAAAACCCATCCAACAAAGGGTTAATATCAAAGATATACAAAGTACTGGTAATACTCCATAAGAAGAAAACCTCCAACCCCATCAAAAATGGGACGAAAAAATGAACAGAAACTTTCTCAAAGAAGAAATCTGAATGGCAAAAAGGCACATGAGATAATGCTCTACATCACTAATCATCAGGAAGATGCAGACCAAAACAACAATGAGATATCATTTCACATCACAGAGACTGGCCAATATCCAATAAAACAAAAGCAACTGATGTTGGCATGGATGTGGCAAGAAATGAACCCAAATAAACTGCTGGTGAGAATGCCGACTGGTTCAGCCCTTTTGGAAAACAGTATGGACAATTCTCAAAAAGATAGAAAATGAGCTCCAACCAAGCAAACCAAGCACAGCAAACCAAGCACAAAAATTTGTAAGTCTACGACTGTACCTTATGGTGCTTCACTAATAAAAATTCAAAAAGAGGTGAAAGATCTATACAAAGTAATCTACTCAAGTACAAACAGAAATAAGAGAATACGATGAAATGGAAATGACTTAAATCACTTAACTTCCCCTTAGTCGTCGATTTACTTGAACGGGCACCAGTAACGTATCCATTTGTCTCTGTCGCGTGCTAGTGTAGCCCAATAGCATCTGTTCGCTCTGGGAACATGAAGAGCCTCAAACCGATCGTTCATGATCTTGATGAAGAAATTTGACCATCTGGTAGGTGGGCGGCCACGTGGTCTTTTGACATCCCGTGGAATCCATTTGGTAACAGCTCTAGTCCAGCGGTCGTCCTTAAATCTCATTACGTCACCAGCCCATCTGATTTTAGACACCTTGGCAAATGAGACAGCGTCCCTGATTCTTGATCGTCGATGGATGTCGGAACTCCGGATTCTTTCTCTCATTTGAGTGAAACGTGATATTCCAAGCATAGCTCTTTCAAATCTTCTTTGGGAGACCTGAATAGAGATCTCATCCGGTTTGCGTAGGGCCCAGGTCTCTGAGGCATATGTTAATGCAGGAAGAACAGTGGAATCAAAGAGATGTGCCCAGAGCCGGAGGTTCTTCGTCCACTTAGCTATTTCTTCGACGTACTTGAAGGCATTCCAAGCCGCTCTCTTCCTCCTGCTCAGCTCGGGTGCCAGGTCATTTGTCATGTTGACGTCTCGACCTAGGTACACATAGCTGTTGCATTCAGAGATGGTCGTGCCATTGAGAGCGAATGGGGCGTCAGGAACAAGGCTGTTTCTCATAAACATTGTCTTCGTAAGATTCAGCTGTAGTCCTAACATTCCACACTCACGGTCAAAGTCGGCCAGCATTTGTGCCTCTTGGCTTATGTTTGGTGTTATTAAAACAATGTCATCAGCAAAGCGGAAGTGGTGTAGTTGCCGAGCATCTCTCTTCACTCCCATTCCTTCCGATTCTAGTCATTGCATTATGTTCTCGAGGATGGCACTGAAGAGTTTCGGTGAAATGTTATCACCCTGCCGAACCCCTCTCTTGACATCAATGATTACTTCTTTGTAGAATGGTGAGATCCTGGTAGTGAATCCACAATACAGCTCACAGAGGATCTTGATGTATTGGGCTTGAATGCCCTGATTGGCTAGGGCTTCAATGACTGCTTCCGTCTCAACGGAATCAAAGGCCTTCATTAAATCAATGAACGTTAAACAGAGCGGCATCTTGAACTCCCGAGAAACCTCAATGAGCTTGGTTATCATGTGGATATGATCGATGGTGCTGAATCCTTTGTGGAAACCGGCTTGCTGCATGGTTGTCCTTCATCTAGTGTTCTGCCAATCCTATTTAGGATTACTCGAGTGAACAACTTGTAGATGACAGACAATAGGCAGATTGGGCGATAATTGCCAATGTCATGGTTGTCTCCCTTCTTGAACAGTAGTCAGGTCCTGCTGCTTTTCCATTGGGACGGAACCTTGCATTCAGACAGGTAGTGTGTGAAAAGACGAGCCAGTGTATTGATGAGTACTGATGGCATGTTCTTCAGGTTTTCAGGTCTGACCTTGTCTAGGCCGGGTGCTGTTCGTTTCTTTACTGACAAAATGGCGTGTCGGATTTCGGAAGGGAGAACATTGGGAACGACATATCCATCCTGTGGAATTTGGTATGTCGGCAAGTGGACATGGTTACCGAAGAGATTTGAGTAGAAGTCATGGATAATCTTCTCCATTGCCGTTCTGGAGGATGTGATGGATCCATCAGGACGTCGGAGGGCAGTCATCTTGGTCTTTTAGTTGGCGAAGGACAGGCGGCGTTACGAATACTTTTCCCGGCTTCTGCCGCAACTACCAGCACTTCTGCTCTTCTCTCTTTGAGGTCTTCCTTGGTTGCATCTCTGCACTGCTTTGCGAGCTTGGACGGTAGCTTGTGGTTGCCTGAGGCATGCGCCAAACAACGCTGGCAAATAAGCTCAAGAGTTTTCGAAGACAGGCTTTTTTTTTTTTTTTGCTATCTCTCTCTTGGCGTTCCTCGCATATTCATGGAGGTGCTGAACCAGTCGATCAGACACTACCTCCACTACCCAGCCGCCGCCACACTCCAGGACGCTTTCCGGACCCGCTTTCTGGACCCGCATGGCAGCTCCGGCAACGACTCATACACGACTGAAGACCCACAGAACAAGATAAGCGGAACTCTCTGAGACCTTGGACTCCAGGCTTGGTGGACCCAGCGACAGAGATTCTCTGCTTGCTCCCACCAACCACAGGTGACAAAGGGATTCTAGTCAGGAGCCCCACCCTACCCTGCCCTGTCTGCTTCCACCAACCAACCAGGGATCGGATTGCGCACAGAAGACCCACCCTAACCCTCCCAGGACCAGATAAATACCCCACTGGCAGACCTCCACTACCGACACTACCTCCACTACCCAGCTGCCGCCACACTCCAGGATGCTTTCGCGGCCACGCTACACATCATAAGACACTAAGTACCATCTTCCGGAATTGTCGTACCATATTTGATAGGGTTCAAGTATGGTAACAACTACGAGGGCGATTAGAAGTCGCCCCAAAAGCCTCTATCCCTCTCGAAAAGACTGGAAAGCTACCGAGAGTATTCTGCCCGCACAGAAGAGCCTGGCAAGCTATCCGTTGTGTATTCGATATGCCAAAACCAGTAACTACAACTGGTCTCATTCACCTGACCCTGACGGCTTCACTGACATGGCAGCACTGAGAAGGAGGAGAAAGGAGAGGAAGATAAAATCTCAAGGCCGAACTACGCTGCCACAACGAAGGAAGACAAAAATGATTGACTGTACTTTCAATGCACGTACGCTAGCATCAGATGCATCCATCGAGGACCTGATGGTACAAGCGTGAATGATCAAGTACGACATCATTGGTCTGACCGAGACAAGAAGGCACAAATCTTACCATGCCGTTTTCTACACTGGAGAAGATTTGTTCCTCGGAACATGCGATAAAAGAGGTGTCGGAGGCGTTGGTGTCCTTGTCAACACAAACTTGGCCATGAGCATTGATTCATTCGAATGCCTAACAACCCGCATCGGACGTTTACATTTGAATAGATGTGGCTCACTGCCGGCAGTTTCTATCTTCGTTGTCTATGCACCAACATCTCATTATGATGAAAGAGAAATCGAGAAGTTCTACGTGGAGCTATAGAAGTTCTATAAAGAAGACCACACTTTCTAAAAGATTATTGTGGGTAATTTTAATGCCAAGATAGGACCGAGAAGATCAGCTGAAGAACTTCACATTGGAACCCATGGCCTAGAATGGAACTAACAGGGTGAGAGACTGTCTGAGTTCATCTTGTCGACAAAGACCATCCATGGTAACTCACAGATCCAGAAAGCAGAATCTCAACGTTGGACATGGGAGTCTCCCGGTGGACGATTCCACAACAAAGTAGACCACATCATTTTCAATCGACGGTTTTGCCTGACCGATGTCGCTGTTGTCCCAAAATTTCGAACGGCATCGGACCACCGTCTCCTTCGTGCAAAATTCTACTTCACAGAGCGGGGAGAAAGGGCTGCAAAGTTTAAAAAGAGAACTCCCAGAACGACCACCAACTGGGAGTTCTTTGGTTCTATCGTGGCAACTTGGAAAGATGCCATTGTTTACAACATTGACGAGGAACACGATCGATGAAATGGAAACCTATTACTAATTCATGGAACAAGATGACTATCATCGTTGAGACAGCAAAACTCCCCAAAGCATTACACACATTCAATGCAATTACTAGAAAAATGCCCATGACGGCTTTGAAAGAGATGGATCGAGCACTCCTGAAAATTCTATGGAATATCCAACCACCACAAATAGCTAAAGCAATCCTAGGGAAAAAGAAGATGGGAGGTATTACTCTCCCCGAACTTCAAACTGTACTATAAAGTTGTCGTAATTACAACAGCATGGCACTGGATTGAGGACAGACTCTCAGATCACTGAGAGAGAAAAGAAAATCCAGACACAGGTAAACGGACAGCTAACTCTCATAAGGAAGAAAACAATACAAAGTGGTGCAAGGAAGGTGTCTTCAACAAAGAGTGTTGGGAAAACTGGTTGGTTAAAAGGAAAATGAGCTCAGACCCTTTTCTAACACCATGGACAAGAGTCAAATAAAAATGGATTAAAGACCTCCCTATCAGGCCTGATTCCATTGAGGAAAATGTAGGCTGAATTATCCACGAAATTGTAGCTACAGGCCTCTTTAAGAAGTTAATGCCATTATCCAAGCAAACAGAAACCAGGGAAAGAGGTAGGGAGTGGTAGTACAGCCGAAAGGGTGTTTACCCAGCATGAGGCCAACCCGGATTCCACGCCCAGCATCCCATACGGTCCTCCAAACACATCCAGGAGTAACAACTGAGTGCAGAAGCCGGGAGTAACCATTGAGCATAGATGTGTGTGGCTCAAAAATAAAGCAACAAAAATTTCTTTGAAAAAGAAACAAAGATTGAACAAATAGGAGTAAATTAATAGAAGGAGCTTCTGAAACTATCACCTCAAAAACAGTAGTGACAAAATACAAAGACATCCCATAGACTGGGAGAAATTACTTGCCCATCACTCAGTCTGATAAAAGGCTTATACCCAAAGTATATAAAATACTGAATACTGATAGTACTAGACCCCCAAAATGGAAGAAGAGCTGAACCTCGTCAAGAATGGGGTTGGGAGATGAACAAAATCTTTCTCAATAAAGACATACAAATGGCTGAAAAGCATATGGGAAAATGCTCTACAGAACTAGTCATCAGGGAAATTCAAATCAAAAGAACAGTTAGATATCACATTACAACACAAAGACTTTAAACAACAAAAACAACAGCACCTCAAAACAAGAGCAAGCGCTGTTGACATGGATGTGGTATAAAAGGGACCCTCATACATGGCTGCCAGGAGGGTAGAATGCTCTGAATTTCCATGGACACTCCTCAGAAAAGTAGGAACTGAGCTTCCATCTGACCCAGCAACTTCACTTTTTGACCTCTACTTTTGCCCAAAAACACAAAGTAGAAACGATGGTTGCACTCCTACGTTCCTTGGAGCAATATTCACAATAGCCCCAAATGTGGAATCGACCCAGTGTCCTAGAATAGACGACCGGATAAACTAGTACCATATACATAATGGATCATTACTCGGTCATCGAAAGATAAAAGCACACACTTTGCTGCTTCGTGGACGGATCTGCAAAGTATCATGCTGAGTTCAGCTAAAGAGAGGGCAAGAGCATGACACAGAACGATCTCTCATGTACAGGGTATAATGAACCATGACAGTGAAATAACAAATGCCCACATGCAACAGAGAGGAAGAATGTGAGATCTGCTCTCCAGCAGGAAGCATGCCACTTGAGAGGACCGGACACGGAGGGGAACACTGTCACGGCAGTGGGTGGATGAAAGTGCCTGCCCAAGTGGGTGAAAGAGGTGGGGGTGGCCGCTGGAAGGGAGCGAAGTGTTCTGCACGAAACCCTATTGGCAACAGTACTGCGAAGCAGGGTGCGGAAGTTCTTCAAATCTACCTCTGCATGGAGAAGATCAAACACCGTCTGGGATCCAGTGCGCACGCTCCTCTATGTCTAGAAAAGCAACTGGGGTCCCTGCCTTTGCCCACACTTGGTCAAGGCTCTGGCCGCGGGTTGGCTGCAGGCCCCTGATGACGTCCCGCTGACGAAGAAGAAGGTGGTGACGTGGCGTGCTGGTTGCCCTGACAGCATCGAATCTCGAGAGGACACACATTGGGCCCTTGGGCTCAAGGAAGGAGAGGCTCGTGCCACCAGCGAGACGTGAGAGAGGCAATGCCGCTGATCTAGACTAGGCAGATGGCGAGTCAGGGAGGGGAGGAAGCGCTCGGCGCTGAGCTGGTGACCTGCTGTGACGGGGGGCCAGCCAGCGGCCAGCCAGCCCACCGCATCCTGGCACCTGATGGACCTTTCCAGGAGACCCGGGATGCGAGTGGGTACCGGATCTTGCCGGGGCTGGGAAGCAGTGAGTTTCCAGACGAAGAGATGCGGGAGCGTGGCGAAGAGGGCGGCGACGGAGGCGTCCCCAAAGAAGGGGCAGCTGAAGAAGGTCCAGCACCACGCGCCCCCAGCCCAGTCGCGGACCCTCCTGAAGGCCGAGACGACGACATCCGCGCCCTCCCGTTCTCGGTCAGGCTCCGGAAGGTCGTGGAAGACCAGTCCTTCGAGTCCATTTACTGGAGCAGAGACGGAGAGAGCATCATCATCGAAGGGAACTTCTTCAAGTCCGAAGTGCTGGGCCACAAGGACAACCAGCGCATCTTCGGAACCGACAGCCTGAGGACGTTCGTGCGCCTGCTGAACCTGCACGGCTTCCAGAAGCTCCACTTCAAGAGCGCCTGTCTCAGCTCGGCCCGGAACAGAGTCATGGTGAGTACCGGGCCCAAGGGCGCGGCGCGGGCGGGAACTGCAGCCCTTGGAGGAGCGAGCCACTAAGGGCCCGGATGCTCGGCTCCAAGAACTACACGCGCGTCCTCAAATATATCACAGTGCTTCTCCGTACACAGGGTTTGGAGCTTTGGACACGGAGAATTGTTTTAGCTTCCCAAAATGACTATGGGAAAAAATATGGCTAGAAAACCAAAGAAAGCAATAAACAGAACGTTGTGGTAGTAATAGAATGCGAAGGATTTTAAGACGCTGCGCAATATGATTGATGTGTCAAAGTAAATTTATTCATATGGATATTAATTAGTGAGGTCTAGGTCTCTTTGTCTAATACTGAAATCAAATCACAGGGATCATTGAACGAAATTTAAATGAAATTACATTGTGGATTTTATCATAATTTAATTGTAATATAGGTATAACTTATGGTTCGTTATGTGAAATTAATTTCTATTCCTCTAACTATGAGTGGTCAAAGTTAGAGATATGAGAAAATAGAAATAGTGCCTTAAAGGAAACTGGTTTACAGCGATATACGTATTAATGATTGATTTATATTGGAATTCAATGAATAACACGATGTCATTACATTTGTTTCAATTGCAATATAGGTGGAAATAATAATTCATTATGCATTACATTAAGTTATGTGAGTTGACAATGAATAATTAAACATAAGATCATACAAAATTTAATTTTATAGTAAGGTAAATTAATTTATACTGATATACATATCAAATATTTTATTTCTACATAATTACACAGTAAATATAATTAACTTTATGCTTATATGAAAGTTCATAATTAATTCCTATTTGTATTTAAAACTTAAAAGATAAAAAAATTACTTTTAACACAAGATTAATTAAACCATTCATAATCTATCAAATTAAATTAATTTCTTTTAACAAAGCTATTGATTAAAAATTAAAATTATTCCAGTGAACTGGAATTAATATGTTACAGTACATTAATTCATATTAATGTAAATGTTAATTTCTATATGAATATTAAAATAATTCTATTTAAATTATAAATACAAATTAATATTTACAGTCATAGAAATTAATTTATTTTAATATATTAATCATATTTCATATCATTTTAAATGATCAGTTAACAGTTTTTTTTTTTATTAGTGAAGCACCATGAGGTACAGTTGTAGATTTACAAATCTTTGTGCCTGAGTTTCGGTCATACAATGATCAAATACCCATCCCTCCACCAGTGCCCATTTCCCCCCACCCCCCCTCCACCCTGCTTCTGTGGCAGGGCATTCCCCTTTGTTCTCTCTCTCCTTTTGGGTGTTGTGGTCTGCAAAAGAGGCATTGAGTGGCAATCATGTTCAGTCCATAGTCTACTTTCAACATGCATTTCCCCTCCTGGGAGGATCCTCCAAACACCTTTCATTTGGTGTTCCCTTCTCTATCTGAACTGCCCTTTCCCCTAGAATATCTGGCTGGCCTCTAAGTTATGGAGTAATCCTCCTGGTGTTGATCTCAGCTATTCTTAGGTATTGAGCTCATATTTTGTTGCTTTATATCCCCCAGATGAATGCAATTTTTCTATGTCTATCCCTCTCTTTCTGACTCATTTCGCTTAGCATGATACTTTCCATATTGTACCACTTGTATGTAAATTTCATGACTTCATCTTTTCTAAGAGCTACGTAGTACTCCATTGTGTGGATGTACCAGAGTTTCTTTAACCAGTCATCTGTTCTTGGGCACTCAGGTTTCTTCCAGTTTCTGGCTATTGTAAACAGTGCTGCAATGAACAAACAAGTGCAGATGTCACTTCGACTACACATTTTTGCCTCTCTGGGGTATATTCCCAGGAGTGGTATCGCTGGGTCAAATGGGAGCTCAATTTCTAATTTTTTGAGAAACGTCCATACTGTTTTCCAGAAGGGCTGAACCAGTGGACATTCCCACCAACAGTGAAGGAGTGTCCCTTTCTCGCCACATCCACGCCAGCATCGGTTGCTTTTGTTCTTTTGAATGTGGGCCAGTCTCTGAGGTGTGAGATGGTATCTCATTGTGGTTTTGATCTGCATCTCCCTGATGATTAATGATGTAGAGCATTTTCTCATGTGCTTTTTGCCATTCGGATTTCTTCTTTGAGAAAGTTTCTGTTCATTTCATTGCCCCATATTTTGATGGGGTTGGATGTTTTCTTCTTGTGGAGTTCCACCAGTATTTTGTATATCCTTGTTATCAACCCCTTGTCAGATGTGTATTCAGTGAATATCCTTTCCCATTCTGTAGACTGTCTTTGTATTTTGGTCACTGTTTCTTTGGAGGTGCAGAAGCTTCTCAGTTTAAGATAGTCCCATTTATCTATCTCTTTTTTTACTTGCTCGGCGAGTGGCGTGGCATCTTTGAAAGTACCATTAGCCTCAATGTCATGGAGGGTTTTGCCAACTTTGTCTTCAATGTACCTTATGGTTTCTGGTCTGATGTTGAGGTCTTTAATCCATTTTGATCTTATTTTTGTACATGGTGTTAGGCAGAGTTCTGAGCCCATTTTTTTGCATGTAGCCGTCCAGTGATGCCAGCACAATTTGTTAAAGAGGCTTTCCTTACTCCACTTCACATTTCTTGCACCTTTATCAAAGATTAGATGATCATATGATTGAGGGGAGATGTCAGTGTATTCAACCCTGTTCCATTGGTCTGCAGTTCTGCTTTTGTTCCAGTACCACGCTGTTTTAATTATTACTGCTTTGTAGTAGAGTTTGAAGTTAGGGAGGTTGGTTCCTCCCATTTTCTTTTTCCCAAGAATTGCTTTAGCTATTCGTGGGGGCTTATTGTTCCATATAAATTTCAGGAGTGTTTGCTCCATTTCTTTGAAGAATGTCATGGGTATCCTTATAGGGATTGCATTGAATTTATACAATGCTTTCGGTAGTATTGCCATTTTGACAATGTTAAGTCTCCCGACCCATGAGCAGGGGATATCTTTCCATTTCCTCATGTCCTCTTTTATTTCCTGAAGTAGCATTTTGTAGTTTTCTTTGTACAGGTCCTTTACTTCCTTAGTTAAGCTGATTTCTAGGTACTTGATTTTCTGGGGCACAATTGTGAACGGGATTGTTTTTTCATGTTGCTTTCTTCTCTCTCACTGTTTGCGTATAGGAAAGCCATGGACTTTTGGGTATTGATTTTATAGCCTGCAACTTTACTATACGAGTCTATTGTTTCTAGGAGTTTTTTGGTGGAGGTTATTGGGTTCTCTAAGTATAGTAACATATCATCTGCGAATAGTGAGAGCTTGATTTCTTCCTTTGCTACCTGAATGCCCTTAATATCTTTTTCTTGCCTAATCGCTATTGCAAGTACTTCCAATACTATATTGAACAGCAGTGGAGAGAGTGGGCATCCTTGTCTCGTCCCTGATCTTAGAGGGAAGGCTCTCAGGTTTTCCCCATTGAGGATGATGCTTGCTGTAGGCTTGTGGTAGATGGCTTTAACTATGTTGAGGAAAGTCCCCTCTATACCCATTTTGGCTAGGGTTTTCATCATAAAGAGGTGCTGGACCTTGTCAAATGCTTTCTCTGCATCTATTGATATGATCATATGCTTTTTATCTTTTCTTTTGTTGATATGGTTGATTATGTTGATTGATTTCCGAATGTTGAACCATCCTTGCATCCCTGGGATGAATCCTAATTGGTCATGGTGTATGATCTTTTTGATGAGTAGTTGGATTCTATTTGCTAGTAGTTTGTTGAGGATCTTTGCATCTGTGTTCATCAGGGATATCGGCCTGTAATTCTCTTTCTTTGTGGTATCTCTGTCTGCTTTTGGTATCAGTGTGATATTTGCTTCGTAGAAACTGTTTGGAAGTGTTTTTGATATTTCAATTTCGTGGAAAAGCTTAAAGAGGATTGGGAGTAAGTCTTCTTTAAAGATTTGGAAGAATTCACTAGTGAATCCATCCGGGCCAGGGCTTTTGTGCTTGGGGAGACTTTTTATTACCATTTCAATTTCCTTGATGGTGATAGGTCTGTTCAGGTATTCCAGGTCTTCTTGGTTCAGCCTTTGGAGTCTGTAGGAGTCTAGGAATTTATCCATTTCCTCGAGGTTTTGATGTTCCGTGGCATACAATTTCTCAAAGTACTCCCTGAGGATCCTTTGAATTTCTGTAGTTTCTGTTGTGATGACCCCCTTTTCATTTCTGATTCGGTTTATTAGGGTTTTCTCTCTCCCCTTCTTTGTGAGTTTTGCTAGAGGCTTATCGATCTTGTTAATTTTCTCAAAGAACCAGCTCTTGGTTTCATTGATCTTTCGGATTGTTTTTTGGTTTTCCATCTCGTTAATCTCTGCTCTGAGTTTTATTATTTCCTTCCTCCTGTTCGGGTTGTGCTCCTTTTGTTGGTCCTTCTCCAAGCTCTTAAGCTGTGAGGTTAGTTTATTTATGTGGGCTCGCTCCTCCTTTATGAGGAATGCTTGTAGAGCTATAAACTTTCCTCTTAAGACAGCTTTTGCTGTGTCCCATAAGTTTTGGTAACTCGTGTCCTCATTTTCATTCGTTTCTAGGAATCTTTTGATTTCCTCTTTGATTTCCATTCTAAGCCACTCGTTGTTCAATAGCGCACTGTTTAATTTCCAGGTGTTTGATTTAGTTTTCTGTTTTTGTGTGTGATTTACTTCTAATTTAAGCGCATTGTGGTCTGAGAAGATTGTTGATACAATCTCTATCTTCTTAATTTTATGGAGATATGTTTTGTTGCTCAGCATGTGGTCTATCTTGGAGAATGTTCCATGTACGCTTGAGAAGAATGTGTATTCAGCCTTTTGAGGATGAAGTGTCCTGTATATATCTACTAAGTCCCTTTCTTCCATTGTTTCCCTCAGATTAAGTATGTCCTTGCTAAGTTTGAGTCTGGTTGATCTATCCAGAGGTGACAAAGCGGTGTTGAAGTCTCCCACTAGTATTGTGTTGCTATTGATGTCTTTTTCCAAATCTATGAGTAGTTGTTTTAAGTACTTTGCTGGTCTCTCATTAGGTGCATATACATTTATTATTGTAAGTTCTTCCTGTTGTACAGATCCTTTGATCACTAAGAAATGGCCTTCACTGTCTCTTATGACCTTCTTCACTCTGAAATCGATGTGGTCTGATATTAAGGTGGCTACCCCAGCTTTTTTATGGGAGCTGTTTGCCTGTAGGATTGTTTTCCAGCCTTTGACTCTGAGTCTGTGTTTGCTTTGACTATTAAGGTGTGTTTCTTGCAGGCAGCAGAATGTTGGGTTCAATTTTCTAATCCATCCAGCCACTCTGTGTCTTTTAATTGGTGCGTTTAGCCCATTGACATTGAGAGAGATTACTGTTATGGGATTTTGTCCCATTGTTCTGTTGAAATTAGGTGTATTTGAGGGGCCTGTCCTGTCTTAAAGTAGCCCATTTAGTTGTACTTGTAACCATGGTCTTGAGTCTATGAAGTTCCTGAGCTGTTGTTTTTCTGTGAAACTGTGTGTTGTTCCTTCTATTATGAATGAGAGTCTTGCTGGGTAAAGTATTTTTGGAGAGGCATTTATTTCATTGAGTTTTCTCACTATGTCTCACCACTGTTTTCGGGCCCTGAGGGTTTCATCAGAAAAATCAGCTGTGAATTTTAAGGATGCTCCTTTGTAAGAGATTTCTTTTTTCGATCTTGCTGCTTTCAGAATTTTGTCCCTGTCTAAAGTTTTGGTCATTTTGATCAGGATGTGTCTTGGGGTATTTTTGTTCGGATTTCTTCTAGCTGGTACCCTCCGGGCCTCCTGAATGTGGTCACAAGTTTTCTTCAGCTCTGGAAATGTTGTAGCAATGATGTCTTTGACAGTTTCTTCTTCATCAGGGTTTTCTTCCTGTCCCTCTGGGACTCCAATAATTCTTATGTTACCCCTCTTGGCTTCATCACGATCTTCTCTTGCCATCTGTTCCCGAACTGTGAGTCTCTTTTCCATTTTCTGCTCTTCTCTGGCGAGTCTCTGAACTTCATCTTCAAGCTCACTGATTCTGTTCTCAGCAGCTGTTACCCAGCTTCTGAGGCCTTCCACTGAGGTTTTCAATTCGCCTACCAGGGTTTTCAGGTCCGACATTTCCGATTGCATTTTTCTCATTTCTGCCTTCAAATCCTCTTGTCTTTTATTGGCATTGGTTTCCATTGTTTCTTTTAGTTCCCTAAGCATCCTAACTAGCTCCCTTCTGAATTCCTTGTCAGAGAGGTTGTCTGATACTACAGTACTGTTGGTGTCTTCTGGGCTTGCCTCTTCAATAAGAAAGTTTGGTGGTCTTTTGCGTTGCTTTACCATTGTGACCAGTGTGCTTTAGTCCTTCACGTTCACTGTTACTATTCTGGTTGAGTGAGGAGAGAGTTCCCGGATCCCTTCAGCTTTGTTGCCGCAGAATCTGATGTTGCCTAGTTCCCGTCCTGCGCAGGCCAAGGGAGAAAACCGGCAATTCTAGGGGATCAAGCTAGCTGCGCATTCCCTGGGGGAGTCTCAAGCCGTGGAGCAGGCTGTACCTGGTTGAATGAGGAGAGACTGCCAGGAGACGTTCAGTTTTGTTGCCAAACAATGGGCCTCGGTTTGTCCAGCACAGATTATACTATTCTCTCTTATAGTGGGAAGGGATTATGGATAAGTTTTTGTCCATGGTAGGCACCCTTCTACGTTTCTGAGTTTGACGTTCTTCTCAGTCAGGCGTTATTCTTTGTTTTATAACAGACATTGAGTGAAACTTTTGGAGGAGGTGCTATTTAGAAATGAACTTATACAGCTGTTTTCAAACAGGTCTTTGTTGGAACTTGAGTAGGCGAGTGGGTTGTTGTTGGATTGCAGTAGAAGAGGTGGGAAATGTTTGGTTGGTATTAGGAAGCAAGTTGGGGATGGGAGTTCTGAGTGCTTGATGTGAGTGTTCTAACTGCCAAGGAGAAGGCCACGCCCACTTTTAAGAGGCCACGCCCCTTTCCTGGTGGCCACGCCCCGAGCCTGTCCCAGGCGACACCCACCCAGGATCCTGGAATGGAGGAAGGGTGGTCTACAGTCTCCCCACTGGGCTTCAGGCGGGAATCTGAGCCGCGGCTGGGGGGGGCAGGAGCACTTCCCGGCTGGACGCCTCCGACCCACCTGGAGGGGAGGAGCCGAGGGACTGGTGGTCGGGTCCCTCGGAGATGGACGGGCGCTTTCCCCACTGGGCTTCAGGCAGGAATCCAGTTAACAGTTTTGATGGCATAATTTAAATTGATAAATTATAAATTGGTTAGATAAAATGAGGTTGAAACAAAATTACTTTTATTTGTGTAGGTGTATAATGGAAATGCCAATTAATAATAAAGGCCCTCCCGTTGATCGTCGATTTGCTCGAGCGGACCCAGTAACGTCTCCATTGGAGACTTTGTTGTTACTGTGTCTGGCATATCGAATACGTCACGGGGAGCTTGCCAGGCTCTGCCGTGCGGGCAAGATACTCTCGGTAGCTTGCCGGGCTCTCCGAGAGGGGCGGAGGAATCGAACTCGGGTCGGCCATGTTGGCCGCGTGTAAGGCGAACGCCCTACCCGCAGTGCTATCGCTCCAGCTGCGGGTAGGGCGTTCGCCTTACAACCGGCCAACATGGCCGACCCGAGTTCGATTCCTCCGCCCCTCTCGGAGAGCCCGGCAAGCTACTGAGAGTATTCGATATGCCAAACACAGTAACAACAAGGTCTCCAATGGAGACGTTACTGGGCCCTCTCGAGCAAATCGAGCCAATTAATAATGATGATTAATATTAACATAATATTGATTACATTTACTTTCAAATACAAATTATATAATTGATATTTATATCAGTATAAATTAATTTACATTAATATATTCATTATATTTTATAAAAATCAAACTTAATTGTTAATAGTAATGTCAACCTGGGTAAAATTAATATAATGAATTATAAATTAATTATACCACATCAAAATTGAATTCACTTCAATACATTCTCTTTAATAATGAATATAATTTAAAAACATTTATCTTAGTACTATTAATTTACTTGTATTAATTATATTAGTTATTAAGTCAAAGGTAATTATAGTCATGTTAATATAAATTAATTTCTTGTAATGAATTAGTCGTTTTATTATGCATGTAGTACAATAAAGTTTAAGTCAATGAAATAAAATTGAAATTTCATTACATAATTAGATTGAAATATAATTAAGGGTGATTGCTTGAATTATCAAATAATTTAATTAGTATTTGTTCATAATTTATCAATAATTGAATTCAAACATGATTGATGAATCATATTATTAGTATATTGCGATATTAATTTGATATTTGATGGATAATTAATAGATTGAAATTTTTATCAGTTTTTAAAATTTATAAATTGAAGGAATTTAATCTAATAAGTTTATTTATTGATCGATTACATCAAATTTAATTATAATTAACTATCTTAATAGATATTGATTGAATACAATGTATTCGCCATTTTATTAGTCATCTGTTCTTACTGAGATTACTTAAAAGTAAGTTTCATTGAAATTATTATGAAATTATCTGAAAATTCAACAAAACGACATTGAATTATCAATAAGTTTATATATAGTTTGATTATTTACTAATGTTTGAATTTATAGATAATTCATTGATAAAGCATTTATTAGTAAATCATAATTTTTAATGCAACATGTGCTTAACATTTAATAGATTGAAATAATACTAGTTTATTTTAATGAATGGGTTACACGATTTTAATCCAGTAAAAACTTTAATTCTTATATTAGATTAAATTTACTTATAAACATTTTGGTTAATATAAATAAATTTACACAATAATTTAATCATTTAATTAAGCGTATATTCTAGTTAAGTTTACTCACAATTAATTTAAATTAAACTTTATAAAATTTAGTGTTAATTACATAAAATTATGTTGAATTGAATTACCAATAATTCTATTAATTTATCTTTTTGGAAAATTTACCAAAAATAGAATTTACAGATAACTTATTAATAAATCATTTCTTTATTAGTAAATTACGAATTTCATGGAATATATGATCAATGCTTAAGAGGAGTAAAATTATATTATTTACTATATTATATTGAATATAAAATTGTAATTCAGTAATATTTTAGTTCATATAGTAGAGTATGTTTTATTATATATTGTTATGTTAATATAAATGAATTTGTGGAACGAACTAATTATTTAATAAAGCATTTGTTAAAATTCAGTTAAGACTATTAAATTTCATTACAATTTCAAGTATTTAATTGGATTCTATTTTGATTTAATGTTGTTACACTGAATATCAATACATTTATTCATTTATATTTATTGATTATCGAAAATTTAATGTATAGATAACTGACTGTTAAATCATCAGTAAATTGTGATTTTATTAATGCATAGTGAATTCTTCATAAATTTTAATATTATCAGCTTAGTTGAATATATTGATCATTGTTATTTTAATATAGTAACAATATGTCATATCAAACTTATACACCATTATGTTTATATAAGTCAGTTTAATAACTGTTAGGACCCGAAACGTGTTAGGACCCGAAAGATGGTGAACTGTGCCTGGGCAGGGCGAAGCCAGAGGAAACTCTGGTGGAGGTCCATAGCGGTCCTGACGTGCAAATCGTTCGTCCGACCTGGGTATAGGGGCGAAAGACTAATCGAACCATCTAGTAGATGGTTCCCTCCGAAGTTTCCCTCAGGATAGCTGGCGATCTCGCACGGACACCACCGCAGTTTTATCAGGTAAAGCGAATGATTAGAGGTCTTGGGGCCGAAACGATCTCAGTTTAATATAAATTATGTTAATATAAATTAATTACATAATTCAATGTAAATTATGTTAATATGATGTAATGTAAATTATGTTTAATTTAATGTAATTTATGTTAATATAAATTAATTTACATGATGTAATGTAAATTATGTTTAATTTAATGTGGATTATGTTAATATAAATTAATTCGGGCTGGAGCAATAGCATAGCGGTAAGCCGTTTCCCTTGCACACAGCCAACACGGCCAACTCGAGTTTGATTCCTCTGCCCCTCTCGGAGAGCGCCGCAAGCTACCGAGAGTATCTCGCCCGCACAGCAGAGCCTGGCAAGCTACCCGTGACATACTCGATATGCCAAACACAGTAACAAGTCTCATGATGGAAACGTTACTGGGCCCACTTGAGCAAATCGATGAACAACGGGAGGACCATGCATAAATTAATTGAATTTTAAAATTTTAAGTCATTTGTACTCATGTTACAATTACATATTTTACAATTTAACTATACACATTCATATTTATTATTTATCATTATCTTAATTCACTGATAAATTATTGATCCATTTTTAATAAAATTAATTGAATTTCTTTATTTCTTAATATAAATTACTTATCAGTAATTCAATTGATAATTTATTGATAAATGATTTTTTATCTCTAAATTAGGATTTTAATTAAATATATCATTAATGAGAAGTAGATATTATTACTTTGTTGTAATACAAGAATCATATTTTAATATAGTAATACACCACATCAGATATATAAAATTTGTAAATTTATTCATTTATATTTATTGACTATTCGTCAAAAATAAATTTAAAGATAATTTATTGACAAATTTTTTCTTTATCATTAAAGTATGATTTTTAAAATATATCAATATTAATTAGCATACTTAAATATTATTAGTTTATAGTAATATATTTTTAATTGAATACATTGAATTACATTGAATTTATTTATTTATATATATTGATTATTTATCAGTAATTTACTTTGTAGATAATTCATTGGCCAATGTTTTTTATCAGTAACTTAGGCTTTTAATTAAAGATATTATTAATTATTGGGCTGGAGCGAGAGCACAGCGGGTAGGGCGTTCGCCTTACAAGCAGCCAACATGGCCGACCCGAGTTCGATTCCTCCGCCCCTCTCGGAGAGCCCGGCAAGCTACCGAGAGTATTCGATATGCCAGACACAGTAACAACAAGGTCTCCAATGGAGACGTTACTGGGCCCGCTCGAGCAAATCGACGATCAACGGGAGGGCCTTTACCTTTACCTTTTTTTTTTCATTTATTATCACGGTCACGGTCCTCCCAATGTTCATCAATTTGCTCGAGCGGGCCCAGTAACGTCTCCATTTGAGACTTTGTTGTTACTGTGTTTGGCATATCGAATACATCAATGTAGCTTGCCGGGCTCTGCCGTGCGAGTGAGATACTCTCGGTAGCTTGCCGGGCTCTCCAAGAGGGGCGGAGGAATCGAACTCAGGCCGGCCATTAATAATATTAATCACATTATTTTAAAAATAGTAATGTATTATATCAAATTATAAAATGCTTAAATTTAGTCCTTTATACTTATAGTTCATGGATTACGTACTTTATAGATAATTTATAGATAAATTATTTCTTTATCTGTAAACTATGTTATTATTTAAATATATAATTAATAATTAGTAGACTTACATGTTATTAGGTCATTTTAATATGTTTTTGAATAGAATACGTTGAAGCACATTGAATTTATTTACTCATACTTATTATAATTAAATTCACAGGTAATTTATCAATAAATCATTTTACAGTAAATTAGGATATTAATTGAATATATATTTAATGATTAGTAGATTTTATCATTAGTTTATTGGAATATATTACTCATATTATTTTATGATAGTAACTATCTTACCAAATATATAGTACTGTATTAATTTATTTATATTTATTGATCATTAATAGATGTCTTATTTCAAGAAAAATTTATTGATGAAGTATATTTTAATCAGTAAAATATAATTTTATTTAAATAAATCATTAACAATTAGTAGACTTAAATGTTATTAGTTTATTTCATTATATTTTTGAATTGAATACACTGAATAACATTGAATTCATGTATATTTATTATTTATCCATAATTCAATTTAAAGATAATTTATTATAAATTATATATTTATTGGTAAAGTAGGATTTTAATTAAATATATAATTAATGATCAGTACATTTTATAATTAGTCTCTTGTAATATATTAACCATATTATCTTAATGTAGTAATATATCATATCACATATTTGAAATTTATAAATACATTTATTTCTATTTATTAATTATATATAGGTCTCTTAATTTATAGATAAGTCATTGATAAATTATGTCTTTATTTTTAAAGTATTATTCTAATCAAATATATCGTTAATAGGTCGATTCAAACATCATTTTATTATTTTCATACAAATCACATTGTTATTTTAAGAAAGCAATAATATATATGATATAAGATATATAAATGATTTGCTACATATTTATTTAAAAATACTAATAAATGCAAAATTTAGTTGTAATATATATTCAATTTACTTTGACAGTAAAAAGAATATAATTAAATGATTTACATTAACTTGTAAACTTACAATTCTTTAATAATTTAATTCCTGTTAATGTAAAGTATGATTAAGATTTTAGAGCATTAATGAACACTTAGAAAATATTAATGCATTATAGGTGATTAAAATTAAATACGTGGATGGTCTCCAAGCAATGGAACAAAGTTCCTGGTACTAATCTCAGCCATTCTTTGGTATTAGTCTATTTTGTTACTGTGTAAACTCACACAAAATAGGGGGCACTGCACCCACAGTGGCACTGCACCCACAGAAGTGACATCTTATTATCTCATTCCTACTTTGGACAAACTTGCAGGCTATCGAATGTAGCCTGCCCACAGGGCAGAGTCTGGCAAACTCCCCGTGGCCTACCAAATATGCCAAATACCTGTAACAATGATGGGTCTCATTCTCCTAAAGAGCCGTGAATATAATCTCAGGGCTAGGATGAAAGAGACATTACTGGGGCCTGCTCGAGGCAATCGACGATTAACAGGATGATGAAATGAATGAAAATGAAATGAAAGTAGAGTTTGAAGTTAGGGAGGTTGATTCCTCCCATTTTCCCTTTCTCCAAAATTGCTTTAGCTATTCGTGGGGGCTTATTGTTCCATATAAATTTCAGGAGTGTTTGCTCCATTCCTTTGAAGAATGTCATGGGTATCCTTATAGGGATCACATTGAATTTGTACAGTGCTTTGGGAAGTATTGCCATTTTGACTATTTTAATTCTCCCGATCCATGAACAGGGGATATTTTTCCATTTCCTGGTGTCCTCTTTCATTTCCTGAAGCAGCGTTTTGTAGTTTTCTTTATACAGGTACTTTACTTCTTTAGTTAAGCTGATTCCTAGGTACTTGATTTTCTGTGGCACCACTGTGACCGGGATTGTTTTCTTTATGACACTTTCTTCTCTTTCACTATTTGCGTCGGATAGCCATGGACTTTTGGGTATTGATTTTATAACCTGCAATTTTACTATACAAGTCTATTGTTTCTAGGAGTTTCTTGGTAGAGGTTTTAGGGTTTTCTAAGTATCGTATCATATCATCTGCGAATAATGAGAGCTTGATTTCTTCCTTTCCTACCTGGATGACCTTGATATTTTTTTCTTGCTTAATGGCTATTGCAAGTATTCCAATACTATATTGAACAGTAGTGGAGAGAGTGGGCATCCTTGTCACATCCCTGATCTTAGGGGGAAGGCTCTCACTTTTTTCCCATTGAGGATGATGCTTGCTGTGGGCTGTGGTAGATGGCTTTAAATATATTGAGGAAAGACCCCTCTATCCCCATTTTGGCAAGGGTTTTCATCATAAACGGGTGCTGGATCTTGTCAAATAATTTCTCTGCATCTATTAATATGATCATATGATTTTTATCTTTTCTTTTTTTGATATGATGGATTATGTTGATTGATTTTCGAGTGTTAAACCATCCTTACATCCCTGGGATGAATCCCGCTTGGACATGGTGTATGATCTTTTTGATGAGTAGTTGAATTCTATTTCCTAGTATTTTGTTGAGAATCTTCGTATCCATGTTCATCAGGGATATAGGCCTGTAGATTTCTTTTCTTGTGGTGTCTTTGTTTCCTTTTGGTATTAGAGTGATATGGGCTACATAGAAACTTTTTGGGAGAGTTTCTGCTTTTTCAATTTCCTGGAAAAGCTTGAGAAGGACTGGCAGTAGGTCCTCTTTAAATGTTTGGAAAAATTCGCTAGTGAAGCCATCTGGACCTGGGCTTTTATTTTGGGGGAGACTTTTGATTACAGTTTCAATTTCCTTGATGTAAATAGATTTATTCAGTTACTCCAGATATTCTTGATTCAGCTTTGGGAGATGATAGGAATCCAGGAGTTTATCCATTTCTTCTAGGTTCTCTTCTTTCGTGGCATACAGACTTTCAAAGTATTCTCTGATGATCTTTTGAATTTCTTTGGTTTCTGTTGTGAGATCCCCCTTCTCATTTGTGATTCGATTTATTAGGGTTCCCTCTCTGTTTCTTTTTGAGTGTTGCTAGTGGTTTATCTATCTTGTTTATTTTCTCGAACAACCAGCTCTTGGTTTCATTGATCTTTCAGATTGTTTCTTTGGTTTCCATGTCATTGATTTCTGCTCAAAGTTTTATGATCTCTTTTGTTCTGCCTGATTTGGGCTCTTTCTGTTGATCCTCTTCTAAGGCCTTTTCTAAGCTGTGAAGTCAAGTTATTTATGTGCATCCTTTCTTCCGTCCTGAGAAATGCTTGCAGAGCTATAAATTTTTCCCTTAATATGGCTTTCGCTGCATCCCAGAAGTTCTGGTAGCTCATGTCTTCATTCTCATTTGTTTCCTGGTATCTTTTGATTTTATCCTTGACTTCGTTCCTGACCCACTCGATGTTCAGGATTGAGTTGTTTATTTTCCAGGTGTTTAATTTGGTTCTCATTGTCTGTGTGTGATTCACTTCTATCCTCAGTGAAGCATAGTCTGAAAAGATGGTTGATACTATCTTCCTGATTCTACTGAGGTATGTTTTGTGGCCTAGAACATGGTCTATTTTGGAAAATGTTCCGTGAGCACTGGAGAAGAATGTGTATTCTTTCTTTTGGGGGGTGTAAAGCTCTGTATAGGCCTATAAGTCCTTTCTCTTCTATTTCTTCTTTCAAGGCCAATGTTTCCTTGTTGAGTTTCGTTCTTGTTGATCTATCCAGAGGTGATAAGGCAATGTTGAAGTCTCCGCCTACTATTGTGTTGGTAGCAATGTCCTCCTTAAAATTTGTTAGTAGTTGTTTTAAATACTTAGCTGTTCCCTCATTAGGTGCGTATACATTTAAGAGTGTGATTTCTTTCGTTCTGTCCCTTGATGAATAGAAAATAGCCTTTGTTGTCCCTTCTAATCTTTTTCAACCTGTAATTGATGTTGTCAGATACTAGTATGGGCACCTCAGCTTTTGTGAGGGAGCTGTTTGCTTGAAGGATTGTTTTCCATCCTTTGACTCTGAGTCTGTGATTGCTCTGACTGTTGAGATCAGTTTCTTGTAGGCAGCAGAATGTTGGGTTCTGTTTCTGCATCCATTTTGCTACTCTGTGTCTCTTAATTGTTGAATTTAGACCATTGACATTGAGAGATATAATTGTTACGGGGTTTTGTGTCATCTTTCTGTAAGGGTCTATTGTGGTTGTAGGGTTTGTCTTTTATAAAACAGTAAATAATGAATAATTCAATATATTTATAAGCATTTAAATGTAATTTAATTGTGTTATTTATAGTATAGGGCTGGAGTGATAGCACAGCGGTAGGGTGTTTGCCTTACAAGTGGCCAACATGGTCAACAGTTCGATTCCTCCACCCCTCTCGGAGAGCCTAGCTACCGAGAGTATCTCATCCACACGGCAGACAGAGCCTGGCAAGCTACCCGTGACGTATTCAATATGCTAAACACAGAAACAACAAGTCTCACGATGGAGACGTTACTGGGCCCGCTCAAACAAATCAATGAACAACAGGAGGACCATGGACCATGATTTATAGTATAGTAATGTGTAAATCTCACTCAAAACGGGGGGCACGCGACACCCACAGCGGTGGTGGCTCTATCTCTCCCACCGCCCGCGTTCGGTAGTCTCACCCTTCTCCCACCCCAGGGAGGTCGATGGCGATGGTCAGGCGGAGGAAGGAACGAGGGCCAGGCTGGTTGGTATTAGTCGTAGTTTATTCTGATTCTCTCCTCATCTGTCTCTGCTCCTGTCTCTCTCTGTCTCTCCTCATCTCTGCCCCTCTGTCCCTTGTCCCTCGTTTACATTACCATAAATTAATTTTGTGAAGATATTAATGCTATTTTTTAGTATTTTAATGTAATAAGTAACAATTATGTACATTATTATAAAGTAATTAATTAATATGAATCTCCATTGTGAGACTTGGGTGTTACTGTGTTTGGCAAGTGTGCTTGGCATATGGAATAAGTCAAGGGTAGCTTGCCAGGAATTGCCACGTGGGCGAGATACTCTCGGTAGCTTGCCGGGCAGTCTGAGAGGGATGGAAGAATCGAACTTGGGTGGGCCATGTTGGCTGAGTGCAAGGCAAACACCCTACCCGCTGTGCTATCTCTCCAGCCATAAAATTACATTTCATATGATCTCAGCACTGTAGCACTGTCCTCCCATTGTTCATTGATTTGATCAAGCAGGCCCCAGTAACGTCTCCATTTTGAGATTTGTTGTTACTGTGTTTGGCATATTGAAGACATCACGGAAAGCTTGCC
The DNA here is from genome assembly GCF_029834395.1 of Sorex fumeus. Classification (NCBI taxonomy): domain Eukaryota; kingdom Metazoa; phylum Chordata; class Mammalia; order Eulipotyphla; family Soricidae; genus Sorex; species Sorex fumeus. The sequence goes on from NW_026606260.1 coordinate 672,899, forward strand.
AGGCTCTGCCCGAGAGTATCTCGCCTGCACGGAAAATCCTGCCAAGCTCCCCGTGATGTGTTCGATAGAAGAAACACAGTAACAAGTTCACAATGCAGACGTTACTGAGCCCGCTCGAGTAAATCGATGAACAACAGGAGGACAGTGACAGTGATTCAAAAACGAAGCATTAACCATTCATGTTCATAATAACTGTGTTTATGTTATTTTTAATATAAATTGTCTATAAATGATATATTAAGAAATTGGCATCGAAAATTGATATTGTCGATTGCATTATAGTGAGGTGATAATGCTATTTGATATTTAAATTTAATTGCTAGTCAATGTTGCAAATACTGTAAATATAGTATGACCCCACAGAGACAGGAGAAAAGGGGCTGTGGATCAGGACTTGGAAGGAATGTGTGTGAAGGGGTCAAGCTGGGCCTTGCACCCTGTTTTGTGTGCGAGCCCATGTCACGTTTCCCCGCAGGCGTACGGGAAATACAACTTCCAGCGAGATCAGCCGCAGTTGATGAACAACATCCGTTGCAAGGGCCAAAAGAGGCCCCCGGCCGCCCAGACCAGGAGGAGGATGGATGGAGCCCACGCGCTGCTCCCCGCGGCTTCACCCTGTTGCCAAACCTGACTGGCAGTGCTGCAGTGGCGTGAGGGTCCCCTCTGACCTTTTGGCCGAGAACAAGGGACGTTCCAGAGAGGACAGTGCTTGTGACACCCAGGCCGGGCCTAACGAACTGCTGTTCACCTCCAATGAGGAGGCCGGGCCTCAAGGGCAGGTGCGCCCAGGCACTGTTCTGTTCCCATCAGCTGAGGAAAACGTTGCCTTGACCAGAGAGATTGAGGGTGTCCTTAGCCATGCTGAGGCGATCCCTGGTTTGGAGAGTAAAGAGGTTACTGAGGAGGAGGACGAGGAGGAGAATGAGGAGGAGGAGGAAGAGGAGGAGGAGGTCCCTGAAAATGAGGGTGTGTCAAATAGCTCTGCCTTCCCATCTGCCTTGCAGAAGGTTCAATTTCCTGGGGACTGCAACCCCCCTGAGGAGGGCGTGTCCAGCAGCTTGGCCTTCCTGTCTGCCATGCAGAATGTTCCTTTCACTGAGGACAGCTGTCCTCTTCATTGCGATTCAATTGTTGATATTTTTTCAATTGCTTTGAACAATTTTGGTTCCATGGAGGTAGATGGCCCAGGGGAGGGCATGCCTAGTGCCACGGAAAACTTTACTTTGTCTGAGGAAGGTGGGCCTCAAGTGACTGGCAATATTCTGGTCCCTTCTGCCGTGGAAAATGGTAATCCCACGGCTGAGGCCGTGCCTAATGGTACTTTCTCATCTGTTTTGTGCAGTGTTAATGCCATTGAGGACTGTGGCCCAGCTGAGGCTGCGCCTAGTAATATTTTGGCAGCCCCGGCCACTGCTGGGCAGAATCCGCTTGTGGAAGCAAGCACAGACCCCCAAGGGTACAACACACTCCGTTCCATCTTCCTGTCATGGATAACAATGGGTCCCCATCAGAACCCATATACAGAAGAGAATCCAGAGTCCCCCTCATTGTAAGGAGAAGCCAGGTCCTGAAAATGAGTCACCCAAAATCAGTACACATATTGAAACTTTGCTTATTTATGTACTTTATTATTAATGTACTTCTGGGCTTTAAAATAAATGGAATATTTCCGGTGGACTAAATAAATTTATGAAAATTGCAAATCGGTGCTGTAAATTTCTAACTCCCCCATAAGTAGGAAGTCCTGGGAAGAAAAACTAGGGCTCCTTCTGCTTTTCCTGGAGGGGAGTGGAAGATGTCTGGAGGTCTGGGAGGGTGATAAGGGGGATGGAGCAGGTCTGGAGGGTCCTGGACAGGGTGTGAGTCTGGGAGGACTCTGGAGGTGGTGCAAGATGTCTGCAAGAGGCTTTGGGAGGTGTTGGAGGGGAGGTGAAGCAGGTGGTGGAGGAAGTTTGAGGCTGTCCTGTGCTAGGGTGGTTAGCTCTGGAGGAAATTGTGGGTGGTGTTTATTGGGGGTGAGTAGAGGAGGCTCAGGAGGTTTGAGGATGTCCAGCAGGGGTGCAGTGTATGTTGGACGAGGTGCAGGATGTTTCCGGATGTTCTACGGGTATGAAGGTCTCTAGAGGAGCTACAGGAGGTTGAGAAATGTCCTACAGAAGAAAATGGTGACTTGAAGAAGATGCAGGAGGTTCAGTTATGACCTGGAGGGGTTCAGAGTGTCTTGGAGGAAGTGCATGAGGTTTGGCATGTACTGCAGGTGAGCGCAGGGTTTGAAGGAGGTGCACGAGTTTGGGGCATTTTCTACAGGAGTGCAGAGTTTCTAGAACAGGTGCAGGAGGTTTGATGATGTCCGGAAGGGGTCCAAAGTGTCTTAGAAATGTATAAGTTTCGGGCAAGTCCTGCATGTGTGCAGGGTATCTATAGTATGTTCAGGAGTGTGTTTATGTCCTGGGGTGTAGCCTGTCTTGTACATTTGCAGGACGTTTGGTCATGTTCTACAGGGGTGCAGTGTCCAGAAGAGGTACAGGAAGTTCAGGCATGTACTGTTAATGGTGCACAGATTCTTGGAGGATATGCAGGATGTTCGGGTATGTCCTGCAGGGGTACAGGGTGTCTAGAGGAGGTGCAGAAGATTTACTGATGTCTTGCCACAGTGCAGGGTGCCTAGATATAATCCAGAAGGTTTGGGCATGTCCTGAAGGGATGTTAGGTATCTTGGTGGAGGTTCTGGAGATTCTGGTATGTTTTTCACGGGTGTATGGATGTCTGGAGTAGGTGCAGGACGTTTGTTTCTATCCTTCTGGGTGACAGAGTGTTTAGACGATGTGAAGAAGATTTGTTATTCTCTGCAGGGGTGTCGAGTGTCTATAGTAGGTGTAGAAGGTTCAGGTATGTCCTGCTTGACTGTAGGTTGTCTTCCGGAAGTGCAGTTGTTTCATGCATGTCCATCAGGGGTGCAAGGTCTTCTGAGGAGGTAGAGGAGTTTTGGGAATGTCCTAGAGGCGTACAGGGTGTCTAGAGGAGGTGCAGGAGTTTGGCCGTGTCCTGATGGGTTTTAGGGAGTCTAGAATAGGTAAAGGAGGTTTGAGGTTATTCTGCAGGGGTGCAGGGTGTCTTGGAGGTACAGGAGGTTTGGGCATGTCCTGCATGTTTGGGGGGTATTTACAGTAGGTTCAGGAGTGTGGTTATGTCCTCCTTAGGTGCAGCGTGTCATGCAGGTGGTACACTAGGTTCAGCTGTGTGCTACAGGGGTGAATGTTGTCTTGCAGGCGGTGTAGAAGGTTCAGAATTTCCTACAGGGTGCGGAGTTTCTAGAAGATGTGCAGGAGCTCAGGCATGGGGTGCTGGGTGTCTAGAAGAATTGTAGAAGGTTTGCAGATATCTTGCAGGGTGCAATTGTGTCTAGAGGAGGTATAGGAGGTTCGGTATGTCCAGAAGGTTTGTTGGGTGTCTTGGAGGAGGTTCTGGATATTCCTGTATGCTCTGCAGGGATTTAGGGTGTCTGAAGTAGGTGCAGATATTTCACGCATGCCTTACAGGGGTGTAGGGTGTCTTGAAGGAGGTGCAGTAGGTCCATGCATGTCCTGCTAGGACTCATGGTGTCTTGAAGGAGGTGCAGGCAATTAGGGCATGTCCTTCTGGGGTACACAGTACACAGTTTGAGAGGAGCTGCAGGAGCTTTGGGTAATTCCTACATGTGTGCAGGGTGTCTATAGTAGGTTCAGGAGTGTAACGATGTCCTCCTGGTGTGCATGGTGTTTTGAAGGAGGTGCACGAGTTTTTGGCATATAGAGTATTGCAGGAGCTGCAGAAGGTTAGGGAAACTTCAACAGGAGTTCAAGGTGTCTTTCAGGAGGGTCAGAAGGTTGAGGCATGTGCTGCAGGTGTACAGGGTGTCTAGAGTAGTTGAAGGAGGTTTGCGTATGTCCTGCTGGGCGAAAGGTTGCTTAGAAAATGTGCAGGAGGATGGAGCATGTCTTGAGGGCTGCAGGGCTCATGCAGGAGGTGCAGAAGATTTGGGCATGTCCATCAGCGGTGTACGGTATTTAGAGGAGGTGCAGGAGATTTCTGGGTGTCCTACAAGGCTGCAGGATGTCTAGAGGACGTGTAGGTAGTTCGGATATGTTCTGCAGGGGTTCAGGGTGCTTTGGATGAGGTGAACGCGGTTCGAAAAGGTCCTTCTGGGGTGCAAGGTTCTAGAATAGCGGCAGGACATTTGCAGATGTCCTGATGGGGTGCATAGCATCAAGAGAAGTTGTAGTAGTTTCTGGCTTGTCCTTCATGGGTGCATGATTTATAGCAGAAGATTCAGAAGGTTGATAATATCCTGGAGGAGCACAGAATGTCTTGGAGATGGTGTGTGAGAGTCAGGCATGTCCTGCAGGGGTATAGGGTGTTTAGAAGGAGGTGCAATAGATTTGGGCATGCCCTACAGGTTGCAGACTTTCTCAATAGGGTTCAGAAGTTTAGGCATGTCCTGTAATGGTGCACGTTGTTTTGCAGGAGGTTCAGGAAGTTTGGGCATGTGCTGCATGGGTTCAGGGTGCCTAGAGTAAATGCAGGAGTTTCCATCATGTACTGTAACGGGTCAGGGTGCATCTGCTGAAGTGCAGGAGGTTCGGACATGTCCTGCTGGGGTGCCCGGATCTAGAGGAGCTGCAAGAAATTTGCGGAAGTCCTACTGGGGTGCCTGGTGTTTAGAGGAGTTGCAGCAGGTTCAGGCATGTCTTGGAGGGGTTCATGTTGGCTTGCTGGAGGTGCAGGAGGTTCAGAATATACCAAACCAAAGACTAAGAGCCCAAGGTGAGATGGGGCTGCCTGAGCTGTTGCCTGGCACGCCCCCTCCTTGTTCACCATCCTTTCTATCGAGCCTCTGATTTCCCACTTCTCCACACCCTCTTCCCCAGTCCAGTGCCTTAGCCTCATTCTGTTTTCACTCAAGGTACCCAGCCAGAAGAAGCCGAAAAAGCCCTCGAAGGGAAACGGGGGAAACGCCTCTGATGATAGTTTCTACCCACCCCCGAGTTCAATTTTCAGTCTTGATCACGATCAGGATCATCCTGTTGTTCGTTGATTGCCTCCAGCAGGCACCAGTAACGTCTCCTTCCTAGCCCTGAGATTTTAAAAGAGCTATATTCGATGCTCTTTCAGGGCTAGGAGAATGACACCTATCATTCTTACTGGTATTTGGCATATTGAGTATGACAAGGGAAGTTTACCAGACTCTGCCGTGCGAGCAGGTTACTTTCAGTAGCCTGCCAGGTTCTCTAATGTAAACATGAGATAATAAGATGTCACATGGCCTTGCGCTACCAGGAGCTGGGTTTTATAATCTCTGGGTCTTGGCCATTGATGGGACCACCTGGCGCCGGCAGCAGCTGGTGGGTATGACGCCTACCTACTGGAAGATGGGGGATCTTGTTGGAGAAGGCCCAGTCCTGATCCGAGCAGGCTTTGAGATCTAAGCCCCGGGACCCGCATGCCTGCGTTCCTCTGCCGGTACCTTCATGCATGAGGCTTGTACGGACTGTGGAGAGTGATCTCAACATGGCTGTGGCTGGTTCTGGAGGTCTTCGGCTGCTGGGGCTCTGTTCGGGTCGGGGAGGGAAACTCAACCAGACCCCTCCAAGGGGACCAGGTGAGGATAACCAGGCACGGGGGCAGGAGACTCTAATTTTCAATAGGCAACTGATTTTCTATCACTGCCTCAGGTTGATGGAGGGATGTCAAGGCTCGGTACTTCAGCTGTCCCCCGCAAACTACAAGAACTCCACCATTCCAAGCGGTGCTAAGTGCTCCCATCTGATGGGTGGTCAGGTACCTTGTCCAGTGCCATCATCTTCAGGTGACACTGAGCAGCAAAGCTCTTCAGAGTGAGAACAAAAATGTTCCAATACGTTTGCCACTCTGATTTCTACCCTTTCAAAGAAGGCAGTCCTCAGACACTAAACCTCCAAGTAATGGGGTGCCTGCAGATGGTAAAAATAAAGCTCCCTTGTGTGTAAACTTGCTTGTCTCTGTGAGTTTTGTTATGGGAGGGAGAGAGTGAGGAAAAGAGAGAGGGCAGAAGGGAAGGAGAGAAAGACATGTGTGAGAAGGACGTGTGTATGTGGTTTGGGACACAGCAGAGGTGCTCCTGGCAGTATTCAGCCAACTATATTCAATGCCCGGGATTTGAACCAGGGCTGGCGATATGCAACGCAAGCGCCTAGGCCCTGTATCATGTCTCTGGCCCTAACCACCTTTTTATAGTTTACTTGACAACCATAGATTCTTTTTTAAAAAAAATTTTATTGAATCACCATGAGATAGTTACAAGCTTTCATGTCTGGGTTACAATCACACAATGTTCAAACATCCAATCTTCCACCAGTGCAAATACCCACCCTTTCCACCCTCCCCCTGCCTCCATGGCAGACAATATTCCCCATACTCTCTCTCTACTTTGATATGGCTAGTACTGTTGAGGCAGAAGTATAGTGGAGAAAGAGCAGTGGGTAATCTAACACAACTGGTCATTTTCTAACTTGCCTGCATGAAGAGTAGCCAAAGATACATATATATATATATATATATATATATATATATATATCATAGAAATATCTATGAGTGGAGATAGCGATAGCATACAAAAAGAGGCATGGATTTGTGTGCCTGTATAAATTCTTTTTAAACACAGTCTAAACTTTTTAAATTGGCTTTAAAATTGAATCACAAACTTGTTCATGATTGGGCTTCAGTCATACAATGTTCCACCATCCACCCCTTCACCAATGAACATTTCCCACCATAAATGTCCCCAGTTTCCCTCCCTCCTGCACCCACCAGCCTGCCTCAATGGTAGACACTTCTCCCCTCACCTTCCCAAACCCCGACACTCCTCTCCCCTCACGTTCCCCCTCCCTGCCGCTCCTCTCCTCTCCTCTCCTCTCCTCTCCTCTCCTCTCCTCTCCTCTCCTCTCCTCTCCTCTCCTCTCCTCTCCACTTTTCTCCTCTCCTCCTGTGCATTATGGCTTACAATACAGGTACTGAAAAGTTATCAAGCATAACCCTTTATCTCCTTTCAGCACTCATTCTTATCCAGAATCATCATTACCAACTATCATTATCATAGTGATCCTTTCTCTATCCTAACTGCACGCCACACCGACACTTATGGCAGGCTTCTTACACTGGACCGTCCTCCCAACTCATTTCTACTCTCCTTGAGAATTAATCTCAGATTATGTTTTTCATATCCCACAAATGAGTGGAATCATTCTCTGTCTGTCCCTCTCTCTCAGATTAACTTCATTCAGCATGATACTCTTTATGTTCAGCCATTTATAAAGGAATTTCATCACCTCATTTTTCCTAAAAGCTGCGTGGTATTCCATTGTGTAAATGCACCATTGTTTCTTTGACCAGTCCTTGGGTACTCAGTTTGTTTCCAGATTCTGGCTGTTACACATGAACATAGACATGAAGATGGACTTTCTGCAGCGTGTTTTTGGGCCCCCGGAATATCTTCCAAGAATTGGTGTTGCTGGGTCGTATGGAAGCTCAATTTCTAGTTTTTTGAGGACTCCCCATATTGTTTTCCAAAATGACCGGCCCAGGTGGCATTCTCATCAACAGTGAAGGAGAGTCCCATTCTCCCTGCATCTGCACCAGCATTGGTTGCTCTTATTCTTTTGCATGTGTGCGAGTCTCTTTGGTGTGAGATGATATCTAATTCTTGTTTTGATATGCATCTCCCTGATGATACATGATGCAGAGCATTTTTGCATGTGCCTTTTGGTCATTTGTATTTCTTCTTTGAGAAAGTTTCTGTTCTTTGAGGAAATCTCTCTTGCAAATGAGTAATGGTCCAAGTCTCCTGCTGTTTTCTCCCTTCCTTCTTTCTTTCACCCTAAGAGATTCGGTTCCTGGAAACATTTCCAATTATTTCTTCATACAAATCTTTGTGTACTTTACCTAAACACAGTCAATCTTTAAACACACCAATTCTATGTCCCAGAACTACTTCCGGGTAAAAGTAAAAGTAAAGGCCCTCCCGTTGATCTTCGATTTCCTCGAGCAGGCCCAGTAACGTCTCCATTGGAGACTTTGTTGTTACTGTGTTTGGCATATCGAATACATCACGGGTGGCTTGCCAGGCTCTGCCGTGTGGGCGAGATACACTCGGTAGCTTGCCAGGCTCTCCGAGAGGGGCAGAGGAATCGAACTCGGGTCGGCCACGTTGGCTGCATTCAAGGCAAACGCCTAACTGCTGTGCTATCACTGGGTATTTCCTCAGAAATAAGTATGGCCGGGGCTGGAGAGATAGCATAGCGGGTAGGGCATTTGCCTTGCACTCGGCCAACCCGGGTTCGATTCCCAGCATCACGTATCATATCCTGAGCAGCGCCAGGAGTGACTCCTGAGTGCAGATCCAGGAGTAACCCCTGTGCATTGCCAGGTGTGACACAAAAAGCAAATAAACAAATAAATATGGCCATAGATCTAAAAAATATTTGTATAAGCATGTAAAAATGTTCATAACAAGGTTGTAGACAAAAATGGGAATAACTCAAAAATATTTTAACTAGTAAATGTTGAAACACATTGTGATGTCCCTATGCAATGAAATGCATCAATGCTATTACATATGACACAATATTTCATCTCGAAAACTATGAAAGGGGATAAATATTTATGCAAAAGACTGAATAGTAGATAAAATAGTATAGCTTGTGAAACTAGTCTAAAATGATTAAAGTCAGAATAGTAATTGATTTGAAGGAAATTTATTTATTTATCTATTTGCGTTTTGGAGCTGGAGAAGTTCTATAAAGAAGATCACACCTTCTACAAGATCATTGTCGGTGATTTTAATGCCAAGATAGGACCAAGAAGATCAGTCGATCATCGGAAACCATGCATGGCCTGGAATGGAACGAACAGGGTGACAGACTGTCTGAGTTCATCATGTCAACCAAAACCTTCCATGGTAACTCACAATTCCAAAAGGCTGAATCTAAACGTTGGACATGGGAGTCTCCCGATGGACGGTTCCACAATGAAATAGACCACATCATATTCAATCGGCGGTTTTGCCTAACCGATGTTGCTGTTGTCCCAAAATTCCAAACGGGATCAGACCACCGTCTTCTTCGTGCAAAATTCTACCTCACAGAACGAGGAGAAAAGAATGCAAGGTTTAAGAAGAGGACTCCCAGAACAACCACCAACTGGGAGCTCTTTGGCTCTATTGCTGCAACATGGGAAGATGCCGTCATTGACAACATTGATGAGGAATACGATCGAATGATTCAGCACCTCCATGATTGTGCAAGGAATGCCAAGAGAGAGATAACCACAAAAAAACGTCTTTCTTCGAACACTCTTGAACTTATTCGCCAACATGGCTTGGCACATGCCTCAGGCAACCACAAGCGAACATCCGAACTGGCAAAAGAGTGCAGAGAAGCCATCAAGGATGACTTCAAAAACAGGAGAGCAGCAGTACTGGTAGATGCAGCAGAAGCTGGGAAAAACATTCGTAATGCCCGCCTGTCCTTCACCAACTACACAACCAAGATGACTGCCCTCCGACATCATGATGGATCTATCACATCTTCCAGAAGGGCAATGGAGAAGATTATTCATGACTTCTACTCAGATCTCTTTAATAGCCACATCCACTTGCCCACATACCACATACCACATGATGGATATGTCGTTCCCAATGTTCTCCCTTCCGAAATCGAACATGCCATCTCGTCGATAAAGAAACAAAGAGCACCTGGCCCAGACAAGATCAGACCTGAACACCTGAAGAAGTTACCATCAGTACTCATCATTACATTGGCTCGACTCTTCACACGCTACCTGTCTGAATGCAAGGTTCCATCCCAATGGAAAACCAGCAGGACTGTACTACTATACAAGAAAGGAGACATCCACGACATTGGCAACTATCGCCCAATCTGCCTATTGTCTGTCATCTACAAACTATTCACTCGAGTCATCCTGAATAGGATTATCAGAACACTAGATGAAGGACAACCATGTGAACAAGCTGGATTCCAAAAAGGATTCAGTACCATCGACCATATCCACACAATAACCAAGCTCATTGAGGTATCTCGGGAGTTCAAGATGCCGCTCTGTCTAACGTTCATTGATTTAAAGAAGGCCTTTGATTCTGTTGAGACCGAAGCGGTCATGGAAGCCCTAGCCAATCAGGGCGTACAAACTCAATACATCAGGATCCTTTGTGAGCTCTATTGCGGATTCACTACCAAGATCTCACCATTCTACAAAGAAGTAATCATCCATATCAAGAGAGGGGTTCGGCAGGGTGATACCATTTCACCAAAACTCTTCAGTGCCACCCTCGAGAACATCAGGCGACGACTGGAATGGGAAAACATGGGAGTGAAGATAGATGGTCAGCAACTACACCACCTATGCTTTGCTGATGACATCGTTCTAATAACACCAAACATCAGCCAAGCGGCACAAATGCTGAATGACTTTGACCGTGAATGTGGAAAGGTCGGACTACAGCTGAATCTTACAAAGACAATATTTATGAGAAACAGCCTTATTCCTGACGCTCCATTCGTTCTCAACGGAACCACTATCTCCGAATGCAACAGTTATATATACCTAGGTCGAGAAATCAACATGATGAATGACCTGGCACCTGAGTTGCGCAGGAGGAAGAGAGCGGCTTGGAATGCCTTCAAGAGCATTGAAGAAATAACTAAAAGGACAAAGAACCTCCAGCTACGAGCATATCTCTTTGATTCCACTATTCTTCCTGCATTAACATATGCCTCAGAGACCTGGACCCTACAAAAACAGGATGAGAACGCTATTCGGGTCTCTCAAAGAGGAATCGAAAGAACTATGCTTGGAATATCACGATTCACTCAAATGAGAGATAGAATCCGGAGTTCTGATCTTCGTCAATGTTCTAGAATCAGGGACGCTGTCTCATTTGCCAAGACATCAAAAATCAGATGGGCTGGACACGTAATGAGGTTTACAGACAACCGCTGGACTAGAGCCATTACTGATTGGATTCCACGGGACATCAAAAGATCACGTGGACGCCCACCTATAAGATGGTCAGACTTCTTCGTCAAGACCCTAAATGATCGGTTTGAGGCTCTGCATGTTCCTAGAACGAACAGATACCATTGGGCTACGCTAGCACGCAACCGGGATGAATGGAGACGTTACTGGCACCCGCTTGAATAAATCGATGAATAACGGGGATTAAGTGATTAAGTGATATAATTCATATATTTCCACAGTATAATTCAAACTTTCAGTCTTAGCTTGATATTTCATGACTGTTTTATTCATTCCTTACCTCTCATAAATGTGTGTGTCTCTCTCTCTTCTCCCTACTCTATATCTTGCTCACTCACCATTTCTCTTTCAATCTTTTTGTCACACACACACACACACACTTTACACATCAGAATGATACTTGAGGACAGAAACTTTGTTCCCTAGCAGTGTTCTAGTTTCTGAAATGCTGACTCTGAACAATGGGAATTCTGTCTTTGTTAGCTCACTGGGATAAAAATAGTGGAGGTAGGGAGAAACAAATTGATTTGAGGAATTTCTAAGACTTGGAGATGAATGGGGACTGGAAACTGGAGACACATGTACCACGGGTGGCACACAGGTTTCTGGTTGGGCTATCCAATAGTTAGTTACACTGTGACAGTACCGTGGGATGCTGAAGGAAGAACCAAGGGGTGGAAGGAAAACAGAAACTTATAATGAGAAGAAACAGACATGGAATCAGCTAAGTTGGGCTGCAGTCCTGACTTTCCAAAGCTATGTTGATAGGGTCACAGACTCTTTGGGGAGCTCTTTACTTTTGTGGGGTAATGGATTGGAGCTTGATGATTTCGAACGTGTACTCTGACCACAGAGACATCTGACCAAAGCCGGCCCTACCTGGTCGTAGAAACCTGCAGGAACTTCTAGCGTTCACTGGGATTTGGGGGATGTTGTGCCCAGGCATTCATATGCAAAGCTCTGTAACACGATGTTTGTTCTTCTTCCCCTCCCACCAATGGTGGCCAAGTCAAGACAGTTCTTCCTTACTACCACTGCTAACAGTTAAAAGCACACCCAACACTTCTTCAATTCCTTTGACAAAAGACAAAAAAGTGGAATTGCTAGTTCAATGTGTAATCTTGAGTTCCCATCAGCAATATATAAGGATTTTTCTCTTTTGGGGTCACACCCGACGATGCTTGGGGGTTCCTCCTGGCTCTGCACCCAGGAATCATGCCTGGCAGTGCTTGCGTGACCATACGAGATGATGGGGATTCACTCGGGTCAGCCAAGTGCAAGGTAAACACCCTTCCGGTTGGACTTTAGCTTGGCCCTCTTGAGATTCTCAACTACACGTCCTCATCAACAGATTTTGTAGTCGTTACCATATAAATGAGTATGAAGTGTCTCTGTGGTTTTGGTTTGGATCACTGATACTCATTGCTGTTGGGGATCTTTCCATGAGCTTATTGGCTATTTTTTTAAAAAATTATTTATTCAATAGCCATGAGAAAATTTACAAGACTTTCAGGTTTAAGCCTCAGTCATACAATGATCAAATGCCCATCTCTTCAACAGAGCATATTTTCCACCACCAAACACCCCAATATACACCCAGTGCCACCCCTCCCGTGACTGTGAGGCAGATGATTTCCACTTAACTCTCTATTTTGATCACATTCATTATTTGGAGAAAAGATGCACCATTATTATTTGGAATTTTCCCCCAACAATCAAACCTACTGAAAAGGCATCATGAAATAATTTCTTTTCTATTGCTGGTTATGAAGACCATATGATGTTCCACGACCATGGTAGCAGATGGACGATTTTGGATTTCTGATATTTTACGAATTAAGTCTGGCGGGATTTCTCCCAGAAGCTGAATAGTTCCGGATTGGTTTGTGTGTCTGGGTCCATGGCCATGCCAGAGGGCCACCCGTGGGGGGCACCTCATGGTGTCGGCAGGAGAAGAAGGACGTGCCAGTTCCACCCCACATGCCCTGAGGCCAGAGTTGCACGTCACCGTCAGCTCATATGTGGCTGTCCCATAAGCCACTATTCTACCGCTGGGGGAAATGGCAGAAGAGAGAGACACCCTTTCCCTCCCAGGTGGGCACGGCACCGTAGCTTAAGGTTTAGTCTATTCACATTTCTGCAAGAAGCTTCTGGGTTTCAGATTAGGTCTGTGTGCCTCTGGGGCCATGGCTGTGCCGGAGAGCCAATCATTGGGGGCAACTCGTGGTCTCAGCAGGGCCAAAGAAGTTATTGGCTATTTTATTTACACAAACATCTATTTAAGTCCTTTGCCCATTTTGAAAACTAGGTTGAGCATTTTGCTGTCATTTAATGATAAATGTTATTTATATATTCTGAATATCAACCTTTCTGGTATGTAGCACTGTAACACTGTCCTCCCGTTGTTCATCTACTTGCTCGAGCAGGCATAGTAACGACTCCATTGTTGTTACTGTGTTAGGCATATCAAATATATCACAGGTAGCTTGCCTGGCTGTGATCACACAAATACATCACAGGTAGCTTGCCTTGCCGCAGATTGGATATGGCGTTCTCAACATTCTCCCTTTAGAAATCCAACATGCCATTTCGTTGGTAAGGAAATGAACAGCACCAGGCCCAGACAAGGTCAGACCTGAACACCTGAAAAACCTGTCGTCAGTACTCATCAATACACTGACTCGGCTCTTCAAGCACTACCTGTCTGAATGCAAGGTTCCATCCCAATGGAAAACCAGCAGGACTGTAATACTGTAAAAGAAGGGAGACATCCACGACATTGGCAACTATCTCTCAATCTGCCTATTGTCTGTCATCTACAAGTTGTTCACTCGAGTCATTCTGAATAGGATTGGCAGAAAACTAGATGAAGGACAATCATGCAAGCAAGCCAGGTTCCGCAAAGGAACCAAGCTCATTGAGATTTCTCAGTAGTTCAAGATGCCGCACTGTCTAACGTTCATTGATTTAAAGAAGGCCTTTGATGCTGTTGAGACAGAAACAGTCATTAAAGCCCTAGCCAATCAGGGCATTCAAACTCAATACATCAGGATCCTCTGGAGCTGTATTGTGGATTCACATTCAATGTCATAAAGCTTTTTTGCCCTTTTCATCAGGAGATGGCAGCTCTAGTGTCCTGTTTTCCATATATACTTAAATACATTTTGTATATGACAACAATATTTTACAAATAAAAACAAGTTAAATGCCCCGTTGCTAAAACACCCCCTATTGAAATTCCTCAGCTTTTTTACACATTAAAAACTTTACTTCTTCTAATTTGTTTTTATTGTAGACACCATGATATATTTTAGGGCTGGAGAAATAGCACAGCTGGTAGGGTGTTTGCCTTGAACGCAGCTGACCCGGCCAACCCGAGTGCAATTCCTCTGCCTTCATTACCTCCGCCCCTCTCGGAGAGACTGACAAGCTACTGAGAGTATCTCAACCGCAAGGCAGAGACTGGCAAGCTCTGACCTTGTCTGCGCCAGGTGACATATTCGATATGCCAAACATGGTAACAAGTCCCACAATGTTACTGGGCCCACTTGAGCAAATCGATCAACAACAGGAGGACAGTGACAGTGTTAGTGACAGATTTATTTTAGTTACCAAGATAATGTTAATGCACAGAACTTTCCAGAACCGCATCTTCCACTACAGTGTCTACTTCCCTCCACCCTTGTCCCAGTGTCCTCCCTCCACATCTTCTTCACCTACCCATACCTACTTCCTGCCATAGTAAGCTTCCTAGTGAAAACCATTCCTCAGTTTCTGAAATTCCTCAGCTCTTCCAGGAAGAATTGACCGGGAATGGAAAGTCCCACGGCCTCACCTGTTTTGATTTTCGTGTTGGTTGGAAGGGATTCTAGCTGGTCAAGTACAAATTTTCTTGGAACTGCTTGAAACAACATCGTTTGATGAAACTGCTGTGAAGCTGATGGCAGTACACAGAGCGGAGGGGGTGAGTTTTGGAAAAGGAAGTGGGGCTGATGGGGGTTAGGTGAGTGAAATGCTCCATTTCAGCACTGCATAACTACACTGAACCCCCTTCATTAAGGGGCAGTATCAAAGGAGATCACGTTTGGAAGTGGAAGGCCTGACGCCTGAAGAGCAGAATCCAAACCACCCTCAAGAAAAAAAGAGAACATGTTCCAAATTTTTGACCCCTTCAGAGAAGCCCATGTTCTCCCTTCAGAAAGTAACTCTTTCTCTACCCTCACATCTCTCTAAATGTTTAAAAGCACTGTAGCGCTGTCTTCCAATTGTTCATTGACTTACTCAAGTGGGCACCAGTAATGTTTCCATTGTGAGGCTTCTTGTTAGTGTTTTTGGCATATCAAATAGGTCACAGGGAGCTTGCCAGGATCTGTTGTAAGGGCCGGATACTATCTGTAGCTTGCCGGGCTCTCCGAGAAGTGTGGAGGAATCGAACCCAAGTTGGCCACGTGCAAGGTAACCACCCATCCCGCAAGACTATTTTTCCGAAGAAGACATGCACATGACCAAAAGGCAGTGCAGAAATGGTCTGCATCATTAATCATGAGGGAAATGCAAATAAAAATGACTGAAATATCATCTCACACTGCAGAGAATAAAGCACCACTACTGGTCTGGTGCCGATGGGACTGGGGCGGGGTGGAGGACTCTCACTCACTGCCGCCAGAATGCAGACTGCTTCAGCCTTTCTGGAAAACAATGTGGACATTCCTCAGAAAACTAGGACCTGAGCTTCCATCTGCTGAGGCAACTCCACCTCTTGGCCTCTACTCCAAAGGCTCAAGAACACGATGGAAAAAAGACACTTGCACTCCTATACTCCTTACAGCATTATCCACAGTAGTCCAAATCTGGAAACAACCCGAGGATAGATGCCTCTACAAAGAAACCGACATATATGGAATACTACTCAGCCATCAGAATAGATAAAGTTGTGGAATTTGGTGCTACCTGGATAGATCTGGAAAGTATCGTGCTGAGTGAAGTTAGACAGAGGGAGAGAGAATCACATGGAATGATCTTTCATATGCCATAGATAAAGAAACGGAATAAGAAATGCCCAAATACAATGGAAACAAAAACACGAGAACTGGATTTCAGCAGAAGTGTGCCACTGGTGGGTGGGGGCGGGGAGGTCTTGGATAGGACACGGAAGGCACTACAACAGTGGTGGAAGGAAATGTCAACCTTGATGAGCTGGGGCGCTGAAAGGTTCTGAAGGGAACCGTATCAGAATCATTGCTGTAAACCACACTGCCAAAGCTGTAAAACAGCCCCTCTCCTCAAGGGTGGGTGGGACGTAAAGGGGTAACAGGTTGATGGAAGTGGACACTGTTGAAATATGGGAGCCCACAAGCATAATCATGAAGAACTTTTCAATTTAAGGCAACGAAAACAAACAAACCAAAACCAAAAACACACCCACTAATTTTGCTTCACTAGAGATAGATAGAGAGACAGAGAGAGAGAAATCACATTCTATGAAAAGTCTCAAGGGATGTTGAATCCCCTTTATGGAAAGTAATATGGAGATCTAGCCAAAACAACTAAAACTAGAACTTCCATATAATCCATCAATACCACGTCTTGGCATATATTCCCAAAACACAAAACATTAATTTCAAAGGATGTATGTACATGTGTGTATATACTTTCATATACATGCACACCTATATTCATCACCACACCTTAGTACCACAGCCCAAATACGGAAGCAACCAAAATGTCCAACTACAGATTTATGGGTGGAGAAGTTGTGGTTTCTATACACCATGGAGCTAAGAAAGAAGAAAATCATGCAATTTGATGCAACCCTGATTGGAACTAGAGGAGGTCATGCTTAGTGAAGTCAGTGACGAAGATAGGAACAGACACAAAACTTTCTCTCTTGTATGAGGGACTTAAAGACAGAGAGGTAGAAACAGAGGACCGATGGCAACGTAAGTGAGAACCGATCCACCCAAGTGAGTTGGACAGGGGGTGTTGGGAAGGAGGGCTGTTGGGGTCCTTGGGAGAGGGAGGTGGGTACACTGGTGAGGGGTGTAGTGTTTGGATTATGTGCATGATAAAGCATCATTCGTAGCATTGTATACTACAGAATCTCAATTGAAAGAAAATTTAAAGAGGGACTCTGAACGCAAGAGTCTAAGGAAATGATTTGAAAATGGCAAACAGCTTTTGTAAAAGTAGGCACAGAGAAGTTCGGGAGAAACCACAGAAACTGTAGCACTACCCTTTTGAGCGGAGAGGGAGGAGACACGGGGAAGCAGAGCACCAGAGGAAACTTCACAGCACAGAGGAGGATAGTCATGGCGTTTTGGGGAGCACCTCCACTGAGCAGAGCACAGTCTTGCTCTGGGGACAACCTCAGAAGGGGCAAGAAAGCAGGACTCTGTATAGGCACATCGTAGAAGAGCCGAGCAAGCAGCAGGAGCGGTCTGGAGAGACCAGGGAAGGAGTGGAGGGGTCGACAAAGAGAAGAGCCACTGAGGTTAAGTAGGCCAAACAAACTGCCAGGGACTGCCGTTTTCCAGCTGGTGTTGTCACCCAGAGGTGCATCAGATGCAGGCATTCCTGGTGGTTCCTGAGCTAGAAGCAAGCAGAGAAGAGAGGCCCACAACAGAGCACCCCACCCTGGGCTCTCCCAGCAAGCAGAGGAGAGATTAACAACAGAGCCCCCACCCCACCACCGCCACCCTCTCCCATCTGCAGACATGGGAGTGAAGGTAGAACCATAATTTCTCACAATAGACCTGTCTAGTGGAGTGACATGTCTTTTCTATATACAAATAATGACATGGAAGAGAGAGAAAAATTTTTAAAAATCCTGTTCACAATTATGCCTCAGAAAATCAAACGGAGTTCCTCCCCCAGGTCAGTCAGTACTCGATCCCGGGACTTGGCTTTCTCCCCCTACGCACCCCAGCGTCCTCTAGGACACGGGGATACTCACTATCCCTGAGCCTCTTCCTGTTTGTCCCGGACACAGTGCCTGATTTTCTTCCTCCCCTAGGTCAGTCAGTACTAGAACCCGGTATTTGTCTTTCTCCACATATGCGCCCCAGGCATCCTCTAGGACCCTGGGACACTCACTATCTCTGAGTCTCTTCCTGTTCGTCCCCAACACTGTGCCCAGTCTTCTTCTTCCCCCAGGTCAGTCAGTACTCGCACCCAGAACTTGGTTTTCTCTGCATACATGCCCCAGGCGTCCTCTAGGACTCAGAGATGCTCATCATGCTTGAGCCTCTTCCTGTTCATCCCCAACGCTGTGCCTGGTCTTCTTCCTCCCCCAGGTTGTATACCCCACAAACACCAGGTACCCGTAGTGTGCGGCCTCTTCAGGAGTGGGCATGGCCTCTGTAGACGTGGGCATGGCCTAATTTTGCGCTCGTGTGCTCAGGAAGTCACAGGTACTTTACTCATATGCAGCAATTTTATGTAACATCTCATCTCCATACCTCCATAACAACAGGAAGAAACAACGCAAATCCCCACCACAAGGGGAGGACAATGACAAGAGTACAGAAGCCGTAATAGGCGCTACGCACCTAAGGGACCTCTCTGAGAAAGAATTCAGATATGAAGTAATGAAAATGTTCAACAAAATCAATGAAACAGTGAGACAGATATCCACTAAATTCAAGGAGAACATAAAGTAACAATCGAGAAATTATGCGAAGAAATAAGAGAAGAAATTAGAAAGTTACACACAGAAATGACATGAATCAAAGATTCTGTAGATGAAATAAAAAACTCAGTCTGTGCCCTCAACAGTAGAATGGCTACAGCAGAAGACAGAAGCAGTGAACTGGAAGATCAGCTGCACGAAGCCTACAGGCAACAAACAACAATGGTAAGAGACCTCAAAATAGCTCTAGAGAGAATCAGGGTTCTAGGAGATGATTCCAAGAGGAACATCATTAGAATAATTGGAGTACCAGAAAGTCAGGGAAGCAATCCCAATGAAAAAGCCACAATTAAACAAATCACTGCTGAAAAGTTCCCAGAGCTGGACATTGCAGCCATTCAGATTCAAAGAGCCCAAAGGGTACCAGCTAAAAGAGACCCTAACAAAAAGAATCCAAGACATATCGTAAAAGGATGGATGCTGCGGAAAGAGACACAATACTGCAAGCAGCAAAGTCAAAGAAGGAAATCACATACAAAGGAGCACCCCTTACATTCAGAGCAGACCTATCAGAGGAAACCCTCCAAGCCTGAACGCTGTGGTGGGATATACTTAAAAAAACTCACTGAAATGAACGCTTCACCAAGAATACTCTATCTGGCCAAACTCTCATTCAAACTCGAAGGAACGGAACACAATTTTGCGCATAAACAGCAGCTCAGGAACTTCATAGACTCAAAAACAAACATAAAAGAATGGCTAAAGGGGCTACTCTAAGACAAGACAAACCCTACAAGCACAACAGACCCTTATACAAAGATGAGACAAAGCCCCATAGCAATAATCTCCCCAACATCAATGATCTAAATTCACCAATTAAGAGACACAGAGTGGCAAAATGGATTCAGAGACAGAATCCAACATTCTGCTGCCTACAGCAACTTATATTGTCAGAGAAAACACAGTTTCAAAGTTAAAGGATGGAAAACAATCCTGCAAGCAAACAGCTCCCTCAAAAAAGCTGGTGTAGCCATACTCGTAACTGACAACATAAATTTCAGGCTGAAAAATATTAGAACGCACAGTGAAGACCATTTTCTATTTATCAAGGAATACGTACATCAGGATGAAATCACACTCTTAAATGTATACACACCTAATGAGAGAACAGCTAAATATTTACAACAACTGCTAACAGATATTAAGGAGGACATTGCTAGCAACACATAATAGCCGGAGACTTCCAACATTGCTTATCACCTCTGGATAGATAGACAAGAACAAAACTCAGCAAGGAAATATTCGCTTTGAAGAAAGAAATAGATGAGAAAAGGCTTATAGACCTATAAAGGGCTTTATACCCCCCAAAAGAAAGAATACACATTCTCCTCCTGTGCTCATGGAACATTTTCCAAAATAGACCATGCACTAGACCACAAAACATACGTCAATAGAATCAGGAAGAAGGAAAAAGTATCAACAATCTTTTCAAATCATGATGCACTGAAGATAGAAGTAAATCACACCGGGGGAGGGTGGGGAGAATGGTGTGGCCAGCAGGTCAATCTGTACCTGTGAGGTGAGTGCATCAGGAGCCTGATGGCACCGTCAGGCTTTCAGATACCCCAAAATTGCTGCTGTGCCTTTGGCCAGACCCCAAATACGTGGGGCAAAGTTTACCAAGAAAGTAAATGGCCAAAAGTTAGGTATGGTCTGACATTTCTGATTGCATTTTCCTCATTTCTGCCTTCAGATCCTCTTGTCTTCTATTGGCATTGGTTTCCATTGTTTCTTTTAATTCCCTAAGCATCCTAAGTAGCTCCCTTCTGAATTCCTTGTCAGAGAGGTTGTCTAACACTACAGTACTGTTGGTGTCATCTGGGCTAGACTCTTCAATATGAATGTTTGGTGGGCTTTTGCGTTGCTTTACCATTGTGAGAGGTGTGGTTTAGTCCTTCACGTTCAGTGTTACTATTCTGCTTGATATGCAGTGTGAGTTAAGATAGGCTTATGAGTTATTGGCAACTGTGTTTCTAGTGGCTGAGCTAAAATAGAGAATTTTCCATCTAAGAAGTTAGCTTATGGTTCCTATGGCATATGTAGTGGGAAAATATTTCGCGGCCGCGTTAGCGGCCGCAGCTTCGGAAAGAGTCCCTGGCACTGGGCGAGGAGTTGGGAATGTCTCCTGTTTGGAATTGGAGCCGTTCAGCTTTGTTGCCCAGAGCTGGGCCTCTGTGCCCGTCCCACGCGGATCAGGGGTTGAAAACCGGCTGTCTAGGGGCTGTTTCTAGCTGCGCGTGCCCAGAGAGGAACCCAGGCCCTTGGGGACGGGCTGTACCTGTTGGAATTGGAGCCGTTCAGCTTTGTAGCCCAGAGCTGGGCCTCTATGCCCGTCCCACGCGGATCAGGGATTGAAAACCGGCTGTCTAGGGGCTGTTTCTAGCTGCACGTGCCCAGAGAGGAACCCAGGCCCTTGGGGGCGGGCTGTACCTGTTGGAATTGGAGTCGTTCAGCTTTGTTGCCCAGAGCTGGGCCTCTGTGCCCATCCCACGCGGATCAGGGGTTGAAAACCGGCTGTCTAGGGGCTGTTTCTAGCTGCGCGTGCCCAGAGAGGGACCCAGGCCCTTGGGGGCGGGCTGTACCTGTTGGAATTGGAGCCGTTCAGCTTTGTTGCCCAGAGCTGGGACTCTGTGCCCGTCCCACGCAGATCAGGGGTTGAAAACCGGCTGTCTAGGGGCTGCTTCTAGCTGCACGTGCCCAGAGAGGAACCCAGGCCCTTGGGGGCGGGCTGTACCTGTTGGAATTGGAGCCGTTCAGCTTTGTTGCCCAGAGCTGGGCCTCTGTGCCCATCCCACGCGGATCAGGGGTTGAAAACCGGCTGTCTAGGGGCTATTTCTAGCTGCGCGTGCCCAGAGAGGAACCCAGGCCCTTGGGGGCGGGCTGTACCTGTTGGAATTGGAGCCGTTCAGCTTTGTTGCCCAGAGCTGGGCCTCTGTGCCCGTCCCACGCGGATCAGGGGTTGAAAACCGGCTGTCTAGGGGCTGTTTCTAGCTGCGCGTGCCCAGAGAGGAACCCAGGCCCTTGGGGGCGGGCTGTACCTGTTGGAATTGGAGCCGTTCAGCTTTGTTGCCCAGAGCTGGGCCTCTGTGCCCATCCCACGCGGATCAGGGGTTGAAAACCGGGTGTCTAGGGGCTGTTTCTAGCTGCGCGTGCCCAGAAAGGAACCCAGGCCCTTGGGGGCGGGCTGTACCTGTTGGAATTGGAGCCGTTCAGCTTTGTTGCCCAGAGCTGGGCCTCTGTGCCCGTCCCACGCGGATCAGGGGTTGAAAACCGGCTGTCTAGGGGCTGTTTCTAGCTGCGCGTGCCCAGAGAGGGACCCAGGCCCTTGGGGGCGGGCTATACCTGTTGGAATTGGAGTAAGGAAAGCCTCTTTAATAAATTGTGTTGGCATCACTGGACGGCTACATGCAAAAAAATAGGCTCAGAACTCTGCCTTACACCATGTACAAAAGTAAGATCAAAATGGATTAAAGACCTCAACATCAGACCAGAAACCATAAGGTACATTGAAGATAAAGCTGGCAAAACCCTCCATGACATTGAAGCTAATGGTATCTTCAAAGATGCCACGCCACTGGCCGAGCAAGTGAAAACAGAGATAGATAAATGGGACTATCTTAAACTAAGAAGCTTCTGCACCTCCAAAGAAACAGTGACCAAAATACAAAGACAGTCTACAGAATGGGAAAGGATATTCACCGAATACACATCTGACAAGGGGTTGATATCCAGGATATACAAAATACTGGTTAAACTCCACAAGAAGAAAACATCCAACCCCATCCAAAAATGGGGCAATGAAATGAACAGAAACTTTCTCAAAGAAGAAATCCGAATGGCAAAAAAGCACATGAGAAAATGCTCTACATCATTAATCATCAGGGAGATGCAGATCAAAACCACAATGAGATACCATCTCACACCTCAGAGACTGGCCCACATTCAAAAGAACAAAAGCAACCGATGCTGGCGTGGATGTGGCGAGAAAGGGACACTCCTTCACTGTTGGTGGGAATGTCCACTGGTTCAGCCCTTCTGGAAAACAGTATTCTCAAAAAATTAGAAATTGAGCTCCCATTTGACCCAGCAATACCACTCCTGGGAATATATCCCAGAGAGCCAAAAATGTATAGTCGAAGTGACATCTGCACTTGTTTGTTCATTGCAGCACTCTTTACAATAGCCAGAAACTGGAAGAAACCTGAATGCCCAAGAACAGATGACTGGTTAAAGAAACTTTGGTACATCTACACAATGGAGTACTATGTAGCTCTTAGAAAAGATGAAGTCATGAAATTTACATACAAGTGGTACAATATGGAAAGTATCATGCTAAGCGAAATGAGTCAGAAAGAGAGGGATAGACATAGAAAGATTGCATTCATCTGGGGGATATAAAGTAACAAAGTATGAGATTAATACCCAAGAATAGCTGAGATCAGCACCAGGAGGATTACTCCATAACTTAGAGGCCTGCCGGGTATCCTAGAGGAAAGGGCTGTTCAGATAGAGAAGGGAGCACCAAATAAAGGATGTTTGGAGGATCCTCCCAGGAGGGGAGATGCATGTCGAAAGTAGACTATGGACTGAACATGTTTGCCACTCAATGCCTCTTTTGCAGACCACAACACCCAAAAGGAGAGAGAGAACACAGGGGATTGCCCTGCCACAGAGACAGGGGGGATGGGGGGATGGGGGTGGGAGGGATATTATCCATGGTGGTGGAAAATGGGCACTGGTGGAGGGATGGGTATCTGATCATTGTATAATTGAAACCAAAGCACAAAAATTGTAAATCTACAACTTTAAAAAAAATAAAATAAAATAAAGGGAAAAAAAATAAAAAAAAGTTAGGTATGTGGGAGACACACCCACAAACCACCTCCAGATCAGCTATATAATTGGACGCATGGCCTCTCTGGTTCCTGATTGAACTGCTTAACAGCCATGATCCCAGAGGCTCAGAAACTAATTTCGGAACCCAAAAGCTTTTGGCAGAAATGTGTCCTGTTCCTGCAGCAGGTTAGTGGAGCTGGGCCACTCCAGGTGGGAATAGGTTTCGTGCCTTGGCCTGTTCCTCTTGGCGGTCTGGTGACCGTCATCCTGCAGAGGCCACGGGATAGTCAGGTTTGAGCCTGCAGTGACAAGACACACGGGGCCTAACCAGATGAGGGTGGAACTGGCCCTTTCCTCTCCATCCCAGTGAGACCTCGAGTTGCCCGCCTACGAATGGCCTCTCTGGCTCTTGATCAAGCTGATTAATGGCCATGATCCCAGAGTCTCAGAAACAAATCTCGAAACCCAGCGACTTTTTTGGCAGAAATGCATCTGGACTGCATACACGGCCATGGCTCCAGAGGCAAAAGGACTTAATCCAGAGCCTGGCAGCTTGTGGCAGAAAAATGAATGGACCATGCGTTAAACTATGGTGCCATGCATCCCCGGGAGGGAAAGAGTGTTGCTCCCTTCCACCTTTCTCCCCATCGGCAGCAAGGTGGCTGCCGCCTCAGAGCTTATTGGAAAGCCAGGTATAAGCAGGCGGTGACAGGGCAGCTGAAGTCTCATGGGAAGAGGGACGGTACCGACTCGTCCTTCACGCCCTACCGAGGTCATGAGTTCTCCCCCACTAGTGGCTCTCTGGCACGGCCATGGCTCCAGAGGCAAAAGGACTTGATCCAGAGCCCAGCAGCTTGTGGCAGAAAAGTGAATGGATCATGCATTAAACTATGGCGCCATGCCTCCCCAGGAGGGAAAGGGTGTTGCTCCCTTCTGCCTTTCTCCTCCCCGGCAGCAAGGTGGCCGCCTCCTCAGAGCTTATTGGAAAGCCAGGTATGAGCCAGCGGTGACGCGGCAACTGCAGTCTCATGGAAAAGGGGGCGGTACCGGCTCGTCCTTCACGCCCTACCGAGGTCACGAGTTGCCCCCCACAAGCATCTCTCCAGCACGGCCATGGCTTCAGAGGAAAAAGGACTTAGTCCAGAACCTGGCAGCTTGCGGCAGAAAAGTGAAGGGACCATGCCTTAAACTGTGGCGCCATGCCTCCCCGGGAGGGAAAGGGTGTTGCTCCCTTCCGCCTTTTCTCCCCCGCAGCAGCAAGGTGACCACCGCCTCAGAACTTATAGGAAAGCCAGGTATGAGCCGGCGGTGATGGGGCAACTGCAGTCTCATGGGAAGGGGGGCGGACCGGCTCGTCCTTCATGCCCTACCAAGGTCCTGAGTTACCTCCCAAGAGCGGCTCTTCAGCACAGCTATAACACCAGATGCACAGAAACCAATCTTGTAATGATCTGGCTCTTTGCAGAAATCCAAAATTGCGTGGCTGCAGTAGAAGCCGCACAACATTATGTGATTCTCATAACCAGCTATAGAAAACAAAGTATTTCACAATGCCTTTTGGGCAATTCTGATTGTTGGGGGGGAATTATAAACAATAATGGTGCATCTTTTGTCGAAATGATGAATGTAATCAGTGTAGAGAAGATTTAAGTAGAAATCATCTGCCTCACAGGCATTGGGTGGGATGGGGGGGTATATTGGGGTTCTTGTTGGTGAAAAGTGAGTACTATAGAAGGGAAAGGTGTTTGATCATGGTATGACCGAGAGATAAACCTGAAAGCTTAGTAACTTTTCCCACAAAGAAACTGCAAGAAAAGAAAAGCACAGCGGTAGGGCGTTTGCCTTGCATGCAGTCAACATGGCCGACCCGAGTTTGATTCCTCCGCCCCTCTCAGAGAGCCCGGCAAGCTACTGAGAGTATCTCGCCCGCACGGCAGAGCCTGGCAAGCTACCCGTGATGTATTCGATATGCCAGACACAGTAACAACAAAGTCTCCAATGGAGACATTACTGGGCCCGCTCGAGCAAACCAATGAACAATGGGAGGGCCTTTACAGTCCGGTATCCCTGATGAACACGGATGTGAAGATCCTCAAAAAATAGTAGCAAATAGTATTCAACAACTGATCAAAAAGATCATACGTCATGACCAAGAGGGATTCATCCTGGGAAAAAAGGATGGTTTTGACATTCAGAAATCAATCAACAATCCATCCTATGAGCAAAAGAAAAGATAAACACCATATGGCCATATCAACAGATGCAAAGAAAGCATTTGACAAGATCCAGCTTCCGTTTGTGTGGAAAATCCTCGCCAAAATGGGCATATAGGGCACTTTCCTCAATATAATTAAAGCCATATAACACAAGCCTACAGCAAGCATCATCCTCAGTGGGGAAAAACTAAGAGACTTCCCTCTAAGAACAGGGACTACACAAGGATGCCCACTCTCTTCAGTGCTGTTCAATATAGTACTGGAAGTACTTGTAATAGCGATTAGGCAAGAAAAAGATATTAAGAGCATTCAGGTAGGAAAAGAAGAAATCAAGCTCTCACTATTTGCAGATGATATGATACTATACTTAGAGAGCCCTAAAACCTTTACCAAGAAACTCCTAAAATCAATTGACTTGCATAGTAAAGTTGCAGGCTATAACATCAATACCCAAATGTCCATGGCTTTCCTATATGCAAATAGTGAGAGAGAAGAAAGTGACATGAAAAAAATCCATTCACAATTGTGACCCAGAAAATCAAGTACCTAGGAAACATCTTAACTAAGGAATTGAAAAACCTGTACAAAGAAATCTCAAAACGGTACTTCAGGAGATAAAAGAGAACATGAGAAAAAGGAAAGATATCCCCTGCTCATGGATAGGGATAATTAACATTTTAAAAATGGCAATAATTTCCAAAGCATTGTACAAATTCAGAGTGACCCCCATAACGATACCCATGACATTCTTCAAAGAAATGGAGAAAACAATCCTGAAATTTATATGGAAAAATAAGCCCCCACCAATAGCTAAAGCAATTCTTGGGAAAAAGAAAATTGGAGGAATCAACATCCATAAACTTCAAACTCTTCTACAAAACAGTAATAATTAAAACAGCATGGTACTGGAACAAAGGCATAGCTGCAGACCAATGGAACAGGGTCGAATAAACTGACATACCCCCTAAAGAATATGATCATCTAATGTTCGATAAGGGGGCAAGAAATGTGAAGAGGAGCAAGTGAAGCCTTTTTAACAAATTGGGCTTGCAAAACTGGATAGCTACATGCAAAAAAGTGGGCTCAGATCTGTCCCTAACAACAAGTACAAAAGTAAGATCAAAATGAGTTAAAGACCTCAACATCAGACCGGAATCCATAAGGTACATTGAAGACAAGCTTGGCAAAACCCTTAATGACATTGAAGCTAATGGTAACTTCAAAGTTGACATGCCACTAGCCAAGCAACTGAAAACAGAGATAGACAAATGGGACTATCCTAAACTAAGACGCTTCTGCAACTCAAAAGAAACAGTGACCAAACTACAAAGACAGTGTACAGAATGGGAAACTATATTCTCCCATTACCCATCCGACAAGGGGTTGATATCAACAATATACAAAGTACTGGTTGAACTCCACAAGAAAACATCCAACCCCATCATACAATGGGGCGACAAAATGAACAGAACCTTTCACAAAGAAGAAATCCGAATGGCAAAAAGGCACATGAGAAAATGCTCTACATCACTAATCATCAGGGAGATGCCGATCAAAACAACAATGACATATCATCTCACACCACAGAGACTGGCCAACATCCAAAAGAACAAAAGCAACCGATTGGCCGATTGTTTCAGCCCTATTGGAAAACAGTATGGACGATCCTCAAAAAGTTCGAAATTGAGCTCCCGTTTGACCTAGCAATACCACTCCTGGGAATATAGCTCGGAGAGGCAAAAAAAGTATAGTCGAAATGACATCTGCACTTGTATGTTCATTGCTGCACTGTTCACAATAACCAAAATCTGGAAAAACCCCGAGTGCCCGAGAATAGATGACTAGTTCAAGAAACTTTGGTACATATACACAATGGAGTACTATGTAGCTGTTAGAAAAGATGAAGTAATGAAATTTATATACAAGTGGTACTACATGGAAAGTATCATGCTAATTGAAATGAGTCAGAAAGAGAGGGACAGACATAGGAAGATTTCATACATATGGGGAATATAAAGTAACAAAATAGGAGACTAACATCCAAGATTAGCCGAGATAAGTACGAAGTGGTTCATTCCATGGCTTGGAGGTCAGCCGTAGATGCTAGGGGGAAAGGTAGCTCAGATAGAGAAGGGTTTCCCAAGTAAATGGTGTTGGGAGGATCCTCCCAAGATGGGAAATGCATGCTGAAAGTAGATTCAAGACAGAACATAATTGCCACTCAATGCCTCTTTTGCAAACCACAGAACCCAAAAGGAGAGAGAGAACAAAAGGAGTGCCCTGACACAGAGCCCTGGTGGAATGGGCGGGATGGGGGGAGGGTGGAAGGGATACTGGGTCAGTGGTGGTGGAGACTGAGCACGGATGAAAGGATGGGTACTCGATCATTGTATAACTGAAACCCAAGCACAAAAATTTGTAAGTCTACAACTGTGTCTCATGGTGTTTCATGAATAAACATTTTTTTAAAAAGATGAAAGATCAATAGAAAGAAAATTACTCAACAACAAACAGAAATAAGAGGACACGAGGAAATGGAAACCTATTACTTATTCATAGAACAAGAGGACTACCATCGACAAAACAGCAAATTTCCCCAAAGCGTTACAGACATTCAATGCTATTACTAGAAAAATGCCTATGACGTCTTTGAAAGAGATAGATCGAGCACTCTTGAACATTCTATGGAATATTCAACCACCACAAATATCTAAGCCAATCCTAGGAAAAGGGAAGATGGGGGGTATTACTCTCCTCCAAATTTATATTGTACGACAAAGCTGTAGTAATTTCAACAGCATGGCACTGGATTGAGGACAGATTCTCAGAACACTGGGACAGAACAGACAATGCAGACACAGGTAAATGGACTGCTCACTTTCATAAAGGAGAAAAGAATACAAAGTGGTGCAAGGAAGATGTCTTCAACAGACAGTATCGCGAAAACCGGTTGCTCATGTGGAAAATGAGCTCAGACCCCTTTCTAACACCGTACACAAAAGTCAAATAAAAATGTATTAAAGACCTCCTTATCAGGCCTGATTCCATTGAGGAAAACGTAGGCTGTATTCTCCATGACATTGTAGCTAGAGGCCTCTTTAAGGAGTTAATGCCATAAGCCAAGTAAACGAGGATCAGGAAAAGAGGCAGGGAGTGGTAATGCAGCCGAAAAAGTGTTTACTGAGCATGAAGCCGACCCACGTCCCACCCCCAGCATCCCATGTGGTCCTCCCAACACCTCCGTCAGTAATTACTGTGTGCAGAGCCAGGAGTAACCCTTGAGCATAGCCGGGTGTGGCTCAAAAATAAAGCAACCAAAATTTCTTTGAAAAAGAAACAAAGATTAAATAAATAAGAGTACATTAATAGAAGAAGCTTCTGAAACTACTGCCTCAAAAATATTAGTGACCAAAATACAAAGACATCCCATAGACTTGGAGAAATTACTTTCCCATCACTTAATCTCATAAAAGGCTTATACCCAAAGTTTACAAAATACTAAATACTGATAGTACTATACCCCAAAAATTCTGAGAAATGCTGAAACCCATCAAGAATGGGGGTGGGGGGAGATGAAAAATCGTTTCCCAAAGAAGACATACAAATGGCTGAAGAGCATATGGGAAAATGGTCTACAGAACTAGTCATCAGGGAAATTCAAATCAAAAGAACAGTCAGATATCACCTTAGAACGCAAAGGCTGTAAACAACAACAACCACAACAACAACCACCCAAAACAAGAGCAAGCGGTGTTGACACCCATGTGGTATAAAAGGGATACCCATACACGGCTGCCAGGAGAGTAGACTGCTCTGACCTTCCATGGACACTCCTCAGGAAAGTAGGAACTGAGCTTCCATCTGACCCAGCAACTCCACTCGTTGGACTCTACTCTTGCCCAAAAATACTATGGAGAAAAGATGGTTGCAGCCCTACATCCCTTGGAGAAACATTCAAAATAGCCCCGAATGTGGAAACAACCCAAGTGTCCTGGAATAGACTACCGGATAAACAGTGCAGATACATAATGGATCGTTACTCGGTCATCGAAAAGATAAAAGCACACACTCTGCTGCTTCGTGGATGGATCTGCAAGGTATCATGCTGAGTGCAGTTAATGAGAGGGCAAGAGCCTGACGCAGAACGATCTCTCATTTGCAGGGTATAACGAACCATGACAGTGAAATGACAAATGCTCACAAGCAACAGAGAGGAAGAACATGAGATCTGCTCTCCAGTAGGAAGCATGACACTTGAGAGGATTGGACAGGGGGGAGAACACTATCACGGCAGTGGGAGGATGGAAGTGTCCAAGTGGGTGATAGAGGTGGGGGTGGCCGCTGGGAGGGAGCAAAGTGTTCTGCACGAAACCCTATTGGCCACAGTACTGAAAAGCAGGGTGCAAAGTTCTTCAAAACAACCTCTGCATGGAGAACATCAAACACCTTTTGGGACCCCGGGCACAACACGTTCCTCTATATTTAGAAGAGCAACTGGGGCCCCTGCCCTTGCCCACACTTGGGCAGGGCTCTGGCCGCGGGTTGGCTGTGGGCCCCTTAATGACGTCCCGCTGACGAAAAAGAAGGTGGTGAGGTGGAGTTCTGGTTGCCCTAACAGCATCGAATCTCGAGAGGACACACATTGGGCCCTCGGGATCAAGCAAGGAGAGGCTCGTGCCACCAGCGAGGCGTGAGATAGGCAATGCCACTGATCTTGAATAGACAGATGGCGAGTCAGGGAGGGGAGGAAGCGCTCTGCGCTGAGCTGGTAACCTGCTGTGACGGGGGGCCAGCCAGCGGCCAGCCAGCCCACCGCATCCTGGCACCTGATGGACCTTTCCGGGAGACCCGGGATGCGAGTGGGTACCGGATCCTGCCGGGCCTGGGAAGCAGTGCGGTTCCACCCGAACAGACGCGGGAGCGTGGCGAAGAGGGCGGCGACGGAGGCGTCCCCAAAGAAGGGGCAGCTGAAGAAGGTCCAGCACCACGCGCCCCCAGCCCAGTCGCGGACCCTCCTGAAGGCCGAGACGACGACATCCGCGCCCTCCCGTTCTCGGTCAGGCTCCGGACGGTCGTGGAGGACCAGTCCTTCAAGACCATTTACTGGAGCAGAGATGGAGAGAGCATCATCATCCAAGCGAACTTCTTCAAGTCCGAAGTGCTGGGCCACAAGGACAACCAGCCCATCTTCGGAACTGACAGCCTGAGGAAGTTCGTGCGCCTGCTGAACCTGCACGGCTTCCGGAAGCTCCACTTCAAGAGCGCCTGTCTCAGCTCGGCCCGGAACAGAGTGATTGTGAGTAACTGGCTCAAGGGCGCGGCGTGGGCGGGAACTGCAGCCCTTGGAGGAGCGAGCCACTAGGGGCCCTGGATGCTCGTCTCCAAGAAATGCACGCGCGTCCTCAAATATATCACAGTGCTTCACGGCACACAGGGATGGGAGCTTTGGACACGGGGAATTGTTTTGGCTTCCCAAAACGACTTTGGGAGACAATTTGGCTAGGAAACCATAGAAACCAAGAAACAGAACGTTGTGGTAGTAAGAGAATGTGAAGGATTTTAAGACGCTGCACAATATGATTAATGTGTCAAAGTAAATTCATTCATATGATTATTCATTATTGACGTCTAGGTCTCTTTGTCTAGTACTGAAATCTAATCACAGGGAACATTGAACGGAATTTAAACGAAATTACATTGTGGATTTTATCGTAATTTAATTGTATTATAGGTATAACTTATGGTTCATTATCAGAAATTCTATTCCTGTAAATGTGAGCAGTCAAAGTAGAGATATGGGAAAATAGAAATAGTACCTTAAAGGTAACTAATTTACAGCGATGTGCATATTGTTTGATTTATAATGGAATTCAATGAGTAAATTGATGTCATTACATTTGTTTCAATTGCAATATAGATGGAAATAATAAATGATTATTTGTTACATTAAATTATGTGAGTTGACTATGAATAATTAAACATAAGATTATATCAATTGTAATTTTATAGTAAGATAAATTAATTTATACTGATATTCACATCAATTATTTATTTCTACATAATTAAACAGTATACATAATTATCTTTATGCTTATATTAATGTTCAATATTAATTGGTATTTGTATTTAAAACGTAAACGATCAATAAATTTAGTTTTAACACAAGATTGATTAAACCATTCATAATCTATCAAATTAAATTAATTTCTTTTCACAAATCTATTAATTAAAAATTAAAATTACTCCAATGAAATGGAATTAATATGTTATAATGAATTAATTTCTATTAACGTAAATGTTAATTTCTATATGAATATGAAAACGAATTCTATTTAATCTTTAAATACAAATTAATATTTACATTCATAGAAAGTTCTTTTTATATGGTAATCATATTTCATATTATTTTAAAATTATCAATTAACAGTTTTGATAGCATAATTTAAATTGATAAATTATAAATTGGTTAATTAAACAGGTTAAAAAATTTTCCTTATATTATTGTGTCTCACAGAAATGCCAATTAATAATGAAGATTAATATTAACATAATTTTGATTATATTTACTTTCAAATACAAATTTAATAGATGTTCATATCACCATACACTAATTTACATCAATATACTAATTATATTTTATAGTAAATCTAACTTTATTGTTAATAGGATTGGCAACATAAAATTAATGTAATTAAAAATAAATTAATTATACCATATCAAAATTGAATTAATTTCAATACATTCTATTTAATTATGAATATAAATTAATAATGATTATCTCAATACTATTAATTTAGTTACGTGTATTAATCATGTTAGGTATTAAATCAAAGTTAATTACAGTCATGTTGATACAAATTGTTTTCTTGTAAAAAATACTCGTTTTATTATGAATGTAGTACAATAAAGTTTAATTCATTGAAATGAATTTAAAATAGTTATTGCACAATCGATTCAAATATAATTAAAGGTGCAAATCGATGAACAATGGGAGGACAGTGACAGTGATAATTACAGGTGATTACTTCAAGTATCAATGAATTCAATGAGTTTTTATTGATCATTTATGAAAAATTGGATTTAAAATTTATTGATGAATCATTTTACTTGTAAATTGCGATATTAATGTAATATATGATGAGTAATTAATAGATTGAAATAATATTATTTTTAAAAATTATCAATTTGATAATTTTATTCTAATTAAGAATACTAATTGAGAGATTACATCAAATTTAATTATAATTTCCAATCTTAATAGATATTGATTGAATAAATAGATTCTTCGTTTTATTATGCATCTGTTCTGATTGAGGTTACTTGCAATTAAATTTGATTGAAACTATGAAATTATATGTTAATTCATCAAAATTACATTGAATTATTAATAAATTTATATATACGTGTTGATTATTTTCTAATATTTGAATTTATAGATAATTCATTGATAAACCATTTATTAGTAAATCATAATTTTTTTTCCTTTTCTGGTATCAATTGCAGTTGATTCCAATCTCCTCTTCATTCTCCTCTGATTCCCCTTCTGCTTCTCTCTCCAGATCTCCCTTCGTTCTCCTTCTGGTTCCCCCTCCTTCTCCTTCCGGTTTCCCCCGCCCACTCTTACAGCCTGGTTTATATAGAAATCATGTAGGGTGGGTATACAAAGGTGGGGTTGAACATTAACAAATCAACAAAGAGAGGTAAGGTCACTCCTCCAGGACATTAACTCAAGGAGAAAAATCTCATGAAGGAGATTACTCCAGATTACTAGGCGATCTGCTCAAGGGTGGGATTCCATTCAGGGTATGTTGCTTTCTTTCCCCAGCTAGTAATCCACTTATATAGTTGTAGTAAATTTACTTCTAATATTTCTAGTAATGTCATTTGAGCACAGTTAGAGATATATATGAAGCATAAAGTTTGGCTCTTCCTGGGGACATCTCACTAGATATTCCAGACCACAGCCCTCAGACCAGGTTAGTCATCCTAACTCCAGCAGGGTCCTTATTCAGTTACCTCTTTTGTTTTTTTTATATTTATTTATTTTTTAATAGTGAGGCACCATGAGGTACAGTTGTAGACTTACACATTTCTGTGCTTGGGTTTCGATTATGCAATGATCAAACACCCATAACTCCACCAGTGCGCATTTCCCACCACCTCAGATCCCAGAATCCCCTCCCCCCCCCCAGTCCCTATCCCACCCTGCCTCTGTGGCAGGGCATTTCCCTCTCTCTCCTTTTGGGTGCCATGGCCGGCAAAAGAGGCATTGAGTGGCAACCATGCTTGATCGACAGTCTACCCTCAGCATGCTCTCCCATCATGGGCGGATCCTCCCAACACCCTTCACCTGGTGTTCCCTTCTCTTTCTGAGCTCCCCCTTCCCCTAACATGTGTGGTTGTCCTCCAGGTCATTGAGTAAAATTCCTGGTACTAATCTCTGCCATACTTCTGTGTTAGTTTCCTATTTTGTTACTTTATGTTCCCCAGATGAATGCAATCTTTCTATGTCTATCCCTTTCTTTCTGAGTCATTTCACTTAACATGATACTTTCCATGTAGTACCACTTGTATGTAAACTTCATGACTTCATCTTTTCTAACAGCTACATGGTACTCCATTGTGTAAATGTTCCAGAGTTTCTTCAACCAGTCATCTGTTCTCGGGCACCCAGGTTTTTTCCAGATTCTGGCTATTGTAAAGAGTGCTGCAAAAAACAGACAATTGCAGATGTCACTTCGGCTATACTTTTTTGCCTCTCTGGGATATATTCCCAGGAGTGGTATTGCTGGGTCAAATGGGAGCTCAATTTCTAGTTTTTTGAGAATCATCCATACTGTTTTCCAGAAGGGCTGAACCAGTCGGCATTCCCACCAACAGTGAAGGAGTGTCCCTTTCTCACCACATCCGCGCCAGCACCGGTTGCTTTTGTTCTTGTGGATATGGGCCAGTCTCTGTGGTGTGAGGTGATACCTCATTGTGGTTTTGATCTGCATCTCCCTGATGATTAATGATGTGGAACATTTTCTCATGTGTCTTTTAGCCGTTCGGATTTCTTGGTCAAAGTTTCTATTCATTTCATCTCCCCATATTTTGATGGGGTTGAATGTTTTCTTTTTGTGGAGTTGAACCAGTATTTTGTATATCCTTGAAATTAACCCCTTATCAGATGTGTAGTTGGCGAATATCCTTTCCCATTCAGTTGACTGTCTTTGTATTTTGGTCACTGTTTCTTTTGAGGTGCAGAAGCTTCTTAGTTTAAGATAGTCCCATTTATCTATCTCTGTTTTCACTTGCTTGGCCAGCGGTGTGACATCTTTGAAGACACTATTAGCTTCTATGTCATGAAGGGTTTTGCCAACATTTTCCTCAATGTATCTTATAGATTCCCGTCTGATGTTGAGGTCTTTAATCCACTTAGATCTTACTTTTGTACATGGAGTTAGGCAGAGATCTGAGCCCATTTTTTTGCATATAGCCGTCCAGCTTTCCCTGCTCCACTTCACTTTTCTTGCCCCCTTATCGAAGATTAGATGCTCGTATACTTGGGGGGGGGGGCGTCAGTGTATTCAACCCTGTTCCATTGGTCTACAGCTCTGCCTTTGTTCCAGTACCATGCTGTTTTAATTATTACTGCCTTGTAGTAGAGTTTGAAATTAGGGAGGTTGATTCCTCCCATTTTCTTTTTCCCAAGAATTGCTTTAGCTATTCGTGGGGGCTTATTGTTCCATATGAATTTCAGGAGTGTTTGCTCCAATTCTTTGAAGAATGTTATGGGTATCCTAATAGGGATTGCGTTGAATTTATACAGTGCTTTGGGAAGTATTGCCATTTTGACAATATTAATTCTCCCGATCCATGAACAGGGGATATCTTTCCATTTCCTCATATCCTCTTTTATTTCCTGAAGTAGAGTTTTATAGTTTTCTTTGTACATGTCCTTTACTTTCTTAGTTAAGGTGATTCCTAGGTACTTGATTTTCTGGGGCACAATTGTGAATGGGATTCTTTTCTTCATGTCTTTTTCTTCTCTTTCACTATTTGCATATAGGAAAGCCATGGACTTTTGGGCATTGATTTTATAACCTGCCACTTTACTATACAAGCCTATTGTTTCTAGAAGTTTCTTGATAGAGGTTTTAGGGTTTCCTTAATCATATCATCTGCGAATAGTGAGAGCTTGCTTTCTTCCTTTCCTACCTGGATGCGCCTAATATCCTTTTCTTGCCTAATCGCTATTGCAAGTACTTCCAATACTATATTGAACAGCAGTGGAGAGAGTGGGCATCCTTGTCTCGTCCCTGATCTTAGAGGGAAGGCTCTCAGCTTTTCGCCATTGAGGACGATGCTTGCTGTAGGCTTGTGGTAGATGGCTTTAACTATATTGAGAAAAGTCCCCTCTATCCCCATCTTGACAAGGGTTTTCATCATAAATGGGTGCTGGATCTTGTCAAATGCTTTCTCTGCATCTATTGATATGATCATATGATTTTTATCTTTTCTTTTGTTGATGTGGTGGATTACGTTGATTGATTTCCTAGTGTTAAACCAGCCTTGCATCCCCGGGATGAATCCTACTTGGTCATGGTGTATGATCTTTTTGATGAGTAGTTGAATTCTATTTGCTAGTATTTTGTTGAGAATCTTCGCATCCGTGTTCATCAGGGATATCGGCGTGCAGTTTTCTTTTCTCGTGGTATCTTTGTTTCCTTTTGGTATTAGAGAGATATGGATTTCATAGAAACTGTTTGGGAGAGTTTCCGTTTTTTCAATTTCCTGAAAGAGCTTGAGAAGGACTGGCAGCAGGTCCTCTTTAAGTGTTTGGAAAAATTCGCTAGTGAATCCATCTGGGCCCGGGCTTTTGTTTTTGGGAAGGCTTTTGATTGCAGTTTCTATTTCGTTGATGTTAATAGGTCTATTCAGATACTCCAGGTCTTCTTGATTCAGCTTTGGGAGATTATAGGAGTCCAGGAATTTGTCCATTTCTTCTAGGTTCTCTTGTTTCGTGGCATACAGACTTT
Organism: Sorex fumeus; assembly: GCF_029834395.1. Lineage (NCBI taxonomy): Eukaryota > Metazoa > Chordata > Mammalia > Eulipotyphla > Soricidae > Sorex > Sorex fumeus. The sequence continues at coordinate 709,726 of NW_026606260.1, forward strand.
CAAAGTAGTCTCTGATGATCTTTTGGCTTTCTTTGGTTTCTGTTGTGATATCCCCCTTCTCATTTATGATTCGGTTTATTAGGGTTCTCTCTCTCTCTGTTTCTTTGTGAGTGTTGTGAGTGGTTTATCCATCTTGTTCATTCTCTCGAAGAACCAGCTCTTGGTTTCATTGATCTTTTGGATTGTTTCTTTGGTTTTAATGCAACATATGATTAACAGTTAATAGATTTAAATAAGACTAGTTTATTTTAATGAATTGGTTATATAATTTTAATCCAGTAAAATTTGACTTCGTAAATTAGATTAAATTTACTTATAAATGTTTTGTTAATATAAATAAATTTACACAATAGTTTAATCACTTAATCAAGCATATATTGTAGTTAAGTTTACTCACAATAAATGTACTTTACATTTTAAAGAAATGTAATGATAATAAAGTAAAATTATATTGTAATGAATTATCAATAAATCCATTAATCTATCTTTATTGAATATTTACAAAATTAGAATTTACACATAACTTATTGATAAATCATTTCTTTAATAGTAAATTATTAAATGCAATTAAATATGTATTAAATAACTATTACCCATGAATACATTTAATGATTAATAGTTACATTAATATAAATTTGTTTATATTAATGTACATAATTATTACATATTAGAGTAAAATACTACAAAATAAGGTTTAATATCTTTACAAAATTAATTCAAGGTAATGTAAATAATTATTAATAGCTTGTATCATTCATATTCTATATTACAATAAATTCATTTATATTTTACAACATCGGAAACTTTGCTTAACTGTAATATAAATATTATTCATTGCACTATATTCAATTAATAATAATGGAATTGGGGAAAATAATTATTAGTTACTAATATCGAAATTGAATGCTGTTGCATTTATATTGATATAAACAGTTCATATAAATTTGTATTACTATAAATTGATAACACAATTAAATCACATTTTAATGGATATAAATATAATTGAATGATTTACTATTTATTGATTTATAAGATCAACTATTGATTAGCAATATATTGAAGATGAATGTAATAGAGTAAATTAATATGTAATGTAAATAATATTTATTGATTTTAATTGTATTCATTAAAATACTGAAATTATTCAATATATATCAAACATATATTATTTTAATCCAAAATGCATATCAAAATATATTCTTAATTTTAATCAGAAAAAACGATGAATTAATAAGCGTATCAACATTCTTTTCAACATATTTGTAATAAAGACTAATGTGAAATAATATCAATATCGGAAAATTAAATCTTTTAATGAAGTCAATATACATTCGTTTACTGTAGTATATTCACAACCTTAATTATAATCCTTTCACTATACACATGTTTCAGTTAAATCGTATACTATAACAAATTAAATATAAATATAAGTTCATAATTTTATTGTTATGAATATAACCACATTCAATTTTAATCACCTATAATGCATTAATATTTTTTAAGTTTTCATTAATGCATCTTAATCATACATTCAATGAAAAGGAATTCAATTATTAATGAATTATAATTTTACAAGTTAATGTAAATCATTTAAGTATATTATTTTATTGTCAAAATAATTTGAATATAAATTGTAACTAAATTTTGCATTTATTACTATATTAAAATAAATACGTAGCAAATTATTTGTATATTTCATATGATATATATTATTGCTTTATCAAAATAACAATGTGATTTTGCTCGAGCGGGCCCAGTAACGTCTCCATTGGAGACTTTGTTGTTACTGTGTCTGGCATATCGAATAAGTCACGGGGAGCTTGCCAGGCTCTGCCGTGCGGGCGAGATACTCTCGGTAGCTTGCCGGGCACTCCGAGAGGGGTGGAGGAATCGAACTCGGGTCGGCCATGTTGGCTGCGTGCAAGGCAAACGCCCTACCGCTGTGCTATCGCTCCAGCCCACCAATGTGATATGTATATGAAAATAATAAAATGATATTTGAATCAACTTATTAATGATATATTTTATTAGCATAATACTTTAATAATAAAGACATAATTTATCAATAACTTATCTATAAATTAAGAGGTCAATATATAATCAATTAATATAAATGAATATTTTTATGAATGTTATATATTGGTTATGATATATTACTACATTAATATGATCAATATATTAGAAGAATCTATAAAATCTACTACTCATTAATTATGTATTTAATTAAAATCCTACTTTACTGATAAATAGCTGGAGCAATGGCACGGCGGTAGGGCGTTTGCCTTGCACGCAGCCAACATGGCCCACCCGAGTTCGATTCCTCCACTCCTCTCGGAGAGCCTGGCAAGCTACCGAGAGTATCTCGCCCGCACGGCAGAGCCTGGCAAGCTCCCCGTGACTTATTCGATATGCCAGACACAGTAACAACAAAGTCTCACCATGGACACATTACTGGGCCCGCTCCAGCAAATCGATGAACATTGGGAGGACAGTGACAGTTACTACCATATATTTATAATATCTGAAATGTCACTGTCACTGTCCTCCCGTTGTTTATCGACTTGCTCAAGCGGGCCCAGTAAAGTCTCCATAGTGAGACTGTTGTTACTGTTTGGCATATCCAATAAGTCACGGGTAGCTTGCCAGACTTTGCCATGCGGGCGAGATACTCTCAGTAGCTTGCCGGGCTCTCCGAGAGGGGCAGAGTAATTGAATTCGGGTGGGCCATGTTGGCTGCGTGCAAAGCAAACGTCCTACCTGCTGTGCTATTGCTCCAGCCCATCTTAAATGTAGTCATTGATATTCGTATTAATACAAAAGTTACTTAAACAATGTAGAATATTCATCATATATTATGTATTCTGTTTATATATGTAAATTTATATGGTGCATGAATATTAGTCACTGCATAAACGATGCATTTGCCATTCATGTTCATAATAACTGTGTTTATATTACTTGTTTTAATATAAATTGTCTATAATAGATGTCTTTAGAAACCGGTATCGAAAATTGATATTATCAATTATATTGTAGTCAGGTGATAATTCTATTTGATATTTAAATTTAATTGCTAGTCAATGCTGCAGATATTGTAAACATATAATGATCCCCATATGAGGCTGGAGCGATAGCACAGCGGGTAGGGCGCTCGCCTTACACGCGGCCAACATGGCCGACCTGAGTTCGATTCCTCTGCCCCTCTCGGAGAGCCTGGCAAGCTACCGAGAGTATTCGATATGCCAGACACAGTAACAACAAAGTCTCCAATGGAGACATTACTGGGCCCGCTCGAGCAAATCGACGATCAACGGGAGGGCCTTTACCTTTACCATTTATTATGATCCCCAAGAGCCAGGAGAATAGGGGCTGTGAATCGGGACATGGAAGGAATGTGTGAAGGGGTCAAGCTGGGCCTTGCACCGTGTTGTGTGTGCGAGCCAAAGCTGCATGTCCCCGCAGGCGTACCGGAACCACAACTTCCAGCGAGATCAGCCGCAGTTGATGAACAACATCCGTCGCAAGGGCTGCGAGAGGCCCCAGGCTGCCCAGACCAGGAGGAGGAGGAGGATGGAGCCCACGCGCTGCTCCCCGCGCCTTCACCCTGTCGCCGAACCTGACTGGGACTGCCTCAGTGGCTTGAGGGTTTCCCCTGGCCTTTTGGCCGAGAACAAAGCCCGATCCAGTGAGGACGGTGCTTGTGACACCCAGGCCGGGACTAGCGATTTGCTGTGCGCCTCCAGCGAGGAGGCCAGGCCTCACGGGCAGGGGCCCCCGGGTACTGTTCTGTTCCCATCAGCTGAGGAAAACGTTGCCTTGACCAGGGAGATTGAGGGTGTCCTCAGCCATGCTGAGGCGATTCCTGGTTTGGAGAGTAGTGAGGTTACTGAGGAGGAGGAGGAAGAGGAGGAGGAGGAAGAGGAGAAGGAGGTAGAGGAGGAGGAGGACGGGGAACAGGACGAGGAGGACGAGGAGGAGGAGGTGCCTCAGGATGAGGGTGTTTCAAGCAGCTGGGCTTTCCCATCTGCTGTGCAGAATGTTCCTTTTACTGAGGACGGTTGGCCTCTTGATGACGACTTAGTTGGTAATAGTTTTTCAATTGCTTGGAACAATTTTAATTTCATGGAAGTAGATGGCCCAGGTGAGGGTGTGCCTAGTGCCATCGAAAACTTTATTTTCACTGAGGAAGGTGGGCCTCACGTGCCTGGCAATATTCTGGTCCCTTCTGCCATGGAAAATGCTAATCCCACGGCTGAGGCCGTGCCTAATGGTAGTTGCTCATCTGCTTTGTGCAGTGTTAATCCCATGGAGGAGGGGTGCCTGGTTGAGGCCGCGCCTAGCAATATTTTGGCAGCCCTGACTACTGCTGGGCCAGATCTGCTCGGGGAAGCGAGCACAGACCTGGAATTGTACAACAGACTTCGTTCCGTCTTACTGGCATGGATAGCAATGGGTCCCCATGAGAACCCTGGTACGGAAGACAAACCAGAGACCCCCTCATTGTAAGGAGAAGCCAGGTCCCGGAAGTTAGTCACCCACAAGCAGTACATATATTACAACTTTCCTTATCTATGTACTTTGTTGTTAATGTACTTCCGGGCCTAAACATAAATGGAATATTTTGGGGGACTAAATAAATTTATGAAAATTGCAAATCTGTGTTGTTACTTTCTAACTCCCCCAGAGGTAGGAAGTCCTGGGAAGAAAAACTTGGGCCCCTTGTGCTTTTCCTGGAAGCAGCTGGATACCCCAACACGGGTCCTGGAGGGGAGTGGAAGAGGTCTGGAGGTCTGGGAGGGTGATAAGGGGGATGGAGCAGGTCTGGAGGGTCCTGGACAGGGTGTGGGTCTGGGAGGACTCTGGCCGCGGGGCAGGATGTCTGCAAGAGGCTTTGGGAGGTGTTGGAGGGGAGGTGCAGCGGGTGGTGGAGGAAGTTTGAGGCTGTCCTGTGTTAGGGTGGTTAGCTCTGGAGGAAATTGTGGGAGGTGTTTATTGGGGGTGAGTAGAGGAGGCTCAAGGAGGTTTGAGGATGTCCAGTAGGGGTGCAGTGTTTGTTGGACGAGGTGCAGGATGTTTCCGGATGTTCTGCGGGTGTGAAGGTCTCTAGAGGAGCTACAGGAGTTTGAGAAATGTCCTACAGAGGAAAATGGTGACTTGAAGAAGATGCAGGAGATTCAGTTATGACCTGGAGGTGTTCAGAGTGTCTTGGAGGAGGTGCATGAGGTTTGGCATGTACTGCAGGTGAGCGCAGGGTTTGAAGGAGTTGCACGAGTTTGGGGCATTTTCTACAGGAGTGCAGAGTTTCTAGAACAGGTGCAGGAGTTTTGATGATGTCCAGCAGGGGTGCAAAGTGTCTTAGAAATGCAGAAGTTTCAGGCAAGTCCTGCATGTGTGCAGGGTATCTATAAATTGTTCAGGAGTCTGTTTATGTCCTGGGGTGTATCCTGTCTTGTACATTTGCAGGAAGTTTGGTCATGTTCTACAGGGGTGCAGTGTCCAGAAGAGGTACAGGAAGTTCAGGCATGTACTGTTAATGGTGCACGGTTTCTTGGAGGATATGCAGGATGTTTGGGTATGTCCTGCAGGTGTACAGGGTGTCTAGAGGAGGTGCAGAATATTTACTGATGTCCTGCCACAGTGCAGGGTGCTCTGGAGGAAATTGTGGGAGGTGTTAATTGGGGATGGGTAGAGGAGGTAGAAGGAGGTTTGAGGATGTCCAGCAGGGGTGCAGTGTATGCCGGACGAGGTGCAGGATGTTTCCAGATAACCTGCAATGGTGCAAGTTATCTAGAGTAGTTGCAGGAGGTCGGGAAATATCCGATAGGTGTACATAGTGACTTGAAAACGATGAGGGAGGTTAGGTATGTCCTGGAGGGGTTCAGAGTGTCTTGGAGCAAGTGCAGACATTTGGGCATGTCCTGAAGGGGACAGGGGTGCTTGAAGGAGGTGCAGGAGTTTTGTGCATGTTCTACAGGGGTGCGCAGTTTCTAGAATATGTGCAGGAGATTTTAGGATGTCCTGCAGGGGTCCAGGTTGTCTTAGGAATTCAGAAAGTTCGGGGCAAGTCCTGCATCTGTGAGGGTATCTAGAGTATGTTCAGAAGTGTGTTTTTGTATGGTGGGGTGCATCCTGCCTTGTACATTTGCAGGAGGTTTGTTCATGTCCTACAGAGGTGTAGAGTGTCTAGAAGAGTTACAGGAGGTTTGGGCATGTACTGTTAAAGGTGTAGTTTCTTGGAGGAAATGCAGGTCCTTTAGGCATGTCCTGCAGGGGTACAGGGTGACAGGAGGAGGTGCAGAAGGTTTGCTGATATCCTCCCAGAGTGCACGGTGCTAGAGACAGTGCAGAAGGTTCAGATGTGTCCTGAAGGGGTGTACGGTAACTTCATAGAGGTTCTGGATATTCTGGTAACTTTTGCAGGGTTCTGGTGTGTCTGGAACAGGAGAAGGAGGTTTGTTCATGTCCTGCACTTGTGTATAGGGTCTGGCAGGAGATCCAGGAGGTTCATGCACGTCCTGTTGGTATGCAGGGAGCTTGGAGGTAGTGAAGCAGGTTTGGGCATGTCCTGCAGGGGTTCAGGGTATCTAGAGGAGGTGCAGGAAGTAAGGACTTGTCTTTTGGGGGTGTACGGGTCTAGGGAAGGTGAAGGAGGCTTGCAGATGACCTACTGGGGTGCATGGCATCTAGACAAAGTACAGGAGGTTTGGGCATGTACTGCAGGGGCGCAGCGTGTCTTGCAGAAGGTGCAGGACATTCAGAATGTCTTAGAGGGGTGGAGGGTGTCTTAGAGGAGGTGCAGGATGTTTGGGCAGATTCTACAGGGGTTTCGAGTTTCTAGAATAGTTGCAGGTGGTTCGGGCATGTCCTGCAGAGGTGCAGGATACCTAGAGGACGTTCAGGCATTTGCCATGTCCTGATGTGTTACAGGGTGTGTACAATAGGTGCAGGACATTTGAGGATGCCCTGAAGAGGTGCAGGGTGTTTTGGAGATTTTTGGAGATTCAGAAGGTTTGGGCAAGTCCTGCCTGTGTACAGCGTGTCTATAGTAGGTTCAGGAGTGTGGTTATGTCCTCCTGCGATGCACTGTGTCTGGTAGGATGTGGAGGAGGTTCGAACATGTTGCAGCTGTGCAGGGTATCTAGAGGACGTTCAGGAGTTTGAGCATATCCTGCTGGTATGAGGCATGTCTTTCAGGGGTACATGGTTCCTCGAGTAGGTGCAGGAGGCTTGTGTATATCCTTCTGGAGGACAGGGTGTTTAGATGATGTGAAGGTGATTTGGTATTCTCTGCAGGGGTGTAGGATGTCCAGAGTAGGTGTAGAAGGTTCGGGCATGTCTTGCTGGGGTGTAGGTTGACTTCCGGAGGTATAGTTGTTTCAGGCATGTCCAGCAGGGGTTCAGGGTCTTTTGAGGAGGTAGAGGAGGTTTTGAAATGTCCTGCAGGGGTGCAACGTGTCTAGAGGAGGTGCAGGAAGGCAGGGCATATCCTTCTGGGGATGCATGGTTCTAGAGGAGCTGCAAGAGGTTTTCAGATATCCTGCTGGTGTGCCTGGCTTCGAGAGGAGATGCCGAAGGTTCAGCCAAGTTCTTCAGGGGTATAGGGTGTCTTGAGGGTGGTACAGGATGTTTGGGCATGTTCTGCAGTGTTTCAGGATGTCTTGAGAAGGTGCAGGAGGTTCAGGTATGTCCTGAAGGGATGTTAGGTGTCTTGGCGGAATTTCTGTAGATTCTGGAATGCTTTGCAGGAGTGTAGGTTGTCTAGAGTAGGTGTAAGAGGTTCATGCATATCCTTCAGGAGTGTAGGGTGTCCTGAAGGAGGTTTTGGTGATTTTGGTATGCCCTGTAGGGGTGCAGGGTTTCTATAGGAGGTGCAGGAGTTTCAAACATGTCCCTCTGTGGTGCAGGAGCTGAAGGTTTTCAGATGTCCTGCTGAGGTGCACGGCGTCTGGAAGAGGTACAGGAGGTTCATGCATGTCCTGCAGTGGTGCCGAGTCTCTTATAAGAGTTTCAGGAGGCCCAGAATGTCCTTAAGAGGGGCAGAGTGTCTTGAAGGAGGTGCGGGAGGTTCAGGCATGTCCTGCTGGTATGCATAGTCCTAGAGGAGCTGCTGGAGGGTCAGGCAAGTCCTGCATGTGTGCAGGGTGTCTATAGTAGGTTCACGAGTGCGTTTATGTCCTCCTGGGGTGCACGGTATCTTGCAGGATGTGCAGGAGATTCAGACATGTGCTACAGCGTTGCAGGGTGTGTATAGGAGGTGCAGGAGTTTGAGCATGTCCTGCTGGTTTGCCGAATTTTCCAGGAGCTGCAGGAGGTTAGGGAATGCCCAGCACTGTACTCGGTGTCTTGCATGAGGAACAGGAGGTTGAGGCATGTCTAGCAGAGGTACAAGGTGTCTAAAGCAGGTGCTGGAGGTTTGTGTTTATCCCACTGGGTGACACGGTGTTGAGAGAAATGAAGGTTTGTTATTCTCCTCAGGGGATGTAGGATGTTTAGAGTAGGTGTAGGAGGTTTGGGAATGACCATCAGGGGTGCAGGGACTTTCAAGGAGGTGTAGGGAGTTTGCACATATCTTACAGGTATTATGGATATCTAGAGAAGGTGCAGGAAGTTAGGACATATCTTGCTGGGGTGCACGGTCCTAAAGGAGTTGCAGGATGCTTGCAGATGTCCTGCTGTTGTGCATCGAGTCTATAGGAGGTTCAATAGATTTAGGCATGTCCTGCATGGGTGCATGTTATCATGCAGGAGGTGCAGGAGGTTGAGAAGGTCCTGGAGGGTGCAGAGTATCTTGGAGGAGGTGCGAAAGGTTCAGGCATGTCCTGCAGGGGTGTAAAGTGTCTTGAAGGAGGCAGAGGAGGTTTGGGCATGTCCTACAAGGGTTCACCTTCTAGAACAGTTCCAGGATGTTCGGGCATATCCTGTCAGGTTGCAGGGTTACTTGGGGGAAATGCAGAAGGTTTGGTTATGTCCTGTAGGGGTGCAGGGTATCTTCAGGAGATACAGAAGATTTTCTGATGTCCTACAGAGGTGCAGGGTGTCTAGAGGAAGTGCAAGAGGTCTTGAAGGAGTGAGGGATGTCTTGTAGGAGGTTCTGGGGATTCTATTATGATCTGCAAGGCTGTAGTGTGTATACAGTTGGTGTAGGAGGTTCAGGCGTGTCCTGCAGAGGTGTAGGGTGCTTTGAGGGTGGTGCAGGAGGATCATGCATGTGCTGTTAGGATGCACAGTTCTAGAGGAGTTGCTGGACATTACTGAAAGTCCTGCATGTGTTGAGGCATATCTTGCAGCAGTACAGCGTGTCTTGAGTAGGTGCAGGAGGTTTGTGTATATCCTGCTGGTGACAGGGAGATCAGACGATTGCAGGAGTTTTGGTATTCTCTGTATGGGTGTGAGGTGTCTAGAGTAGGTGTAGGCGATTTGGGCATTTCCTGCAGGGGTGTATGGTGCCTTGCCGGAGGTGCATGATTTTGGGAATGTCCAGCAGTTGTTCAGGGACTTTCGAGGAGGTGGAGAAGGTTTGGTGATGTCCAGCAAAGGGTGCAGGGTCTTTAGAGGAGGTGCAGGGTGTTTATGCATGTCCTGCAGGTGTGCAGGGTGTCTAGAGGAAGTGCAAGAGTTTTGGGCATGTAGAGAGTTGCAGGAGATGTAAGAGGTTAGGAAATTTACAGCAGGTGCGCAAAGTGTTCTGCAGGAGGTGCAGGAGTTGAGGAAAGAGCTGCAGGGGTACAGGGTGTCTAGAAGAGTTGAAGGAGGTTACGTATGTCCTGCTGGGTGAAAGGTTGTTTGGACAATGTGCAGAAGAATCGGGCATGTCCTGCAGGGGTGCAGGGCATCATGCAGGATGTGCAGGAGATTCGGGCATGCTCATCAGCGGTTTATAGTACTTAGAGGAGATGCAGTTGTTTGTGGATGTCCTATAGGGCTGCATGGTATCTAGAGGAGGTGTAGGACGTTCGGGAATGTTCTGTAGGGGTTCAGGGTGTTTTGGATGAGGTGAAGGCGGTTCCAGTATGTCCTTCTGGGTACACGTTTCTAGAAGAGCTGCAGAATGTTTGAGGATGTCCTGGTGGGGTGTATGGCGTCAAGAGGAGTTACAGTAGTGTTGGCATTGTCCTGAAGGGGTGCATGATTTCTAGCTAAGATTCAGAAGGTTCAGAATATCCTGGAGGAGCTCAGAGTGTCTTGGAGTAGGTACCTGAGCATCTGGCATGTACTGCACTGTTATACCGTGTCTGGAAGAAGGGTCAGAATAACCTGGAGGAGCAGAGAGTGTCTTGGAGAAGGTGTGTGAGCGTCAGGCATTACTTGCAGTCGTATAGGGTGTGTAGAAGGAGGTGCAGGAGGTTTGGGCATGCCCTACAGGCTTCAGACTTTCTAGATAGGGTTCAGAAGTTTAGGCATGTCTTATAAGGGTGCAAGGTGTGTTGCAGTTGGTACAGTAAATTTGGGCATGTGCTGCATGCCTTCTGGCTGCCTAGAAGAGATGCAGGAATTTCCTGCATGTCCTGCAGTGGTGCAAGGTGTTTTGGATGAGGTGCAGGAGATTCTGGCCTGTCCTTCTAGGGTGCTCGATTCTACAGGAGCTGCAGGAAGTTTGCGGAAGTCCTGAAGAGTACACGGTGTCTACAGGAGGTGCAGGAGGTTCCGGCATGTCTTGCAGGGATGTGTGTTGACTTGCAGTAGGTGCAGGAGTTTCAGAATGTCCTGAAGGTGTATATGTTGTCTTGAAGTCAGTGAAAGGTGCAGGAGTTTCAGGAATGTCCTGCAAGGGAGCAGGGTGTCCAGAGCTTCTGGGGGTTCGGTCAAGTCCTGCACGTGGACAGAGTGTCTATAGTAAGTTCAGGAGTTTGGGTATGTCCTCCTGGGGTGCCGCGTGTCTGCAGGAGGTACAGGAGGTTCAGAATGTCCTGCAGGTGTGTTTGGTGTCTTAAAGTAGGTGCAGGGTATTCATGCATGTTCTGCAGTGGTGCATAGTTTTTATAAGGGTTGCAGGAGGTTTGTGAATGTCCTGTAGTGGTGCTGGCTTTCAAAAGGAGATGCAGGCACTTGGACATGTACTGCTGGATTGCGGGGTGTCTAGAACAGGTGCTGGCAGTTTGAGGATGTCCTGGAGGGATGCATGGTGTCTTTAGGTGCAGGTGTTTGGGCATGTCCTTCTGTTTTGCAGGGTGTTGTAGGATCCGCAGGAGGTTTGATAATGTCCAGCAGGGTTACAGAGTTGATTGAAGGATTTCCAGGATCTTTTAGCATGACCTGACCTTCAGGGTGTCTTTCAAGAGGTGCAGCAGGTTTTTTCATGTCCTGCAGCGGTACAGGGTGTCTAGAGCCGGTGCAGGAGGTTTGCAGATGTCCTGCTGGGCGAGAGGGGGTCTAGACGTTGTGCAGGAGTTTGGGCATGACCTGCTGGGGTACAGGGTGTTGCAGGTGTGCACGAGGTTTGAAAACGTTCTCGTGGGAAGCAGTGTGTAAAGAGCAGGTGCTGGACGTTCATGCATGTCCTGCAGGGGTGCAAAGATCTCGAATAAGTTTACAGATATTCTGCAGGGGTGCATGGTGTCTTGCAGGAGATGCAGGAGGTTTGCAAATGTCATCCTGGAGTGCATGGTAGCTAGAGGAGGTGCAGGACATCCGGGAATGTCCTGCAGGGGCGAAGGATATCCTTAAAAGATTCAGGAGATTCAAGCATGACCTGCATGTGTGCAGGGTGTTTAGAAAGAACTGGAGGTTTGGGATGTCCTGCAGGGGTGCACGGTGTCTTAGAGGCGGTGCAGAAGGTTATGGCAAGTCTTGTTGGGGTACAGGATTCTAGAGGAGCTGCCGGATGTTTGCGGGTGTACTGCTGGGTGCAGGGTATCTTGAGGAGGTGCAGGAGTTTCTGGCATGTCTTGAGGGGTGCAGGGTGTTGGGGGAGGATTGGGCAGTCCTGGGCATCTGGGAAATTCTTGGCGTTGGTGGAGCTTGTCTTGAATCGGCTGACGGCTATCCTAGGAGGTCTGGGCTGGAGTTGGCAGTGTGCATATGTCTGGGAGGGTGATCCAGCAATTCTGTGTTTTGAAAAGGAGTCGGCAGGGACTACAGAGAAGTCCCCTAGGGTCAGGAATCTGGCAAAGGTCGCAGGACACGTGCAAACCCTGGATCCCTAAGGCATGGTTTCAGCAAGCCTATGCCTATGGCAAATGCAGATGAATCTGCTGTAGGGGACTCACCCATGGTCCCTGCTGGTCCAGCGCAGCGCTTCCTAAACCCCTATGCCTCTCCGGGTGTGACTGAGAAATGGTGGAGCGCAGTGGGTGCATAGCCCACCGCCATGAGACCATGGGTTGCTCAGCACTTGCCCCCAGAATAGTTAGAGTGGAGGGAGTGAGGGGGCCTTCAGTTATTCATCTGCCAGGTGGGGTGAATCGGTAGATATCTCCAGCCTGAACCATCTAAGGGGAGGGAGAGCAGGCCCAAAGGAATGGACCGGAGCTGAAGGATCCAAATGACACAGAAGTCAGGTCGCCTCCACAGGCCTGCCTCACTCTCATCAAGTGAGAAAAGAGATGCAACGAGGTTCTGGGGGCTGCCTTCCCTGCTCCCACCCTCTGCTCTGTGGGCCCGGGACACTGCCTGCTCATCACTACAGCCAATCAGAATAGGATAACACAACACAAACCGCCCCTCCCACCAAACTCACCCATGAATTAAAATGTCAGTGCCCAATGTAGCGCTTTCCTTATTAGGGAGAGGGCCGGAGCATTGCCACAGGGCTCCCGCCTCACTGCATCCAGCACCACGCCACCTTCTGTCGCCACAGCGATGGCTGCCTGTCAACAGAGAGAGGGAACCTGTCCAGGAGTGATCAGTCCGTGCCTGGTCCTGATAGGGTGTTCTGGGATGGAACCCTGGACACCAACTCTTCAAGGCTGACCCTACTCCCAGAGGCAGCGGGTGGGGTGAGTAACGGGACTTGGGGTGCAAAGCAAACCCAATGGGCACGCTAGGCTGGGCACACGTCCACCTGGCCCACGGGTTCCACACCTCCCACTGTCAACCCTACTGGCTTCGTGACCCCAATCTTGAGCTGGGAAGTCGCTGCTGCAGTATATCCCGCGGAGACAGAGCTGTCCAGAAACCCGCAATGTGGATGCTGGACTGACCTGGCAGGATGCACCACGCCACAACAACCCGCTGCTCAGGAATGCCACCCCTGAATCAACACCCCACTTGCTTCCCGACCCGGCTTGGTTATGGGGTCTTGGTTTCCAAGATCGAAAAGGAGGGGAAGAGGATACCACCAACAATTGCTCACCTCCTGCAACAATTGCTCACTTCCTCGTCTCTCCAGCGGGGGTCTGGGAGGAGGGCGTGGAGGTGTTGGAGGAGGGAGGAGGTCTTTCAGCAGGTCTGGAGACGTTTTGGAGAGGTGGCGTGGAGAAATCTTGGAGGTTTGTAGGTTCTGGAGGAGGTCTGGAGAGGTCTGGGACGTAGTGTAGGTGATCTTGGACTAGGTGGAAGAGGTCTTGTCAGGGAGCCAAGGAGGTCTGGGACATCTAGCGGGTACCTGGGGAAAGTCTGTGCATTTTGGAGCTGACTGGGGAGGTCTTGGATGAGGGTGGAGACAGCCAGAGAAAGGCTCAGGGAGGTTGGCCCAAGGCTAGCTGTACGACAAGTCACCAGACCCCGGGTAGCTGAGGAGTTGAGGCCTTTTTTCAGTTTATCTATTGCTTCAACTAGTAAGTAACCGAATTATCCAGCTACTTTTCCTTTGTTTGGTGTATATAAAAAATTGAATGACAAAAGTATTGTAATATAGTTATCATTTTTGATGCAAAAATGCAAAGGACATAGAAATCATAGCACTCTCAAAAATTGCTCATTAGTGATCACCAGTACTCAACTATTATTGCTTTGACATTTGTTCTTGAGGATATATATATATATATATCCTATGAAAATTAATTCATTTTAACATACTTGAATAATGGCATTCAGAGTAGTCTATCACATGGTCAGTCTTTGACCACGGGAATTCAAGATCTTCCTGTAGAAGACACATCTAAGTGTATCTCACATTTTAAACTTTTCTCTAAGGTTTTAATGCATTCATGTGTCTTATTTAAACCATTTTACTTCTCATGTTTTCCTTTTTGCAGTGTGATTAATAAATCACACCTTATTACCTCCTATTATCTAGTTCTTACTCTTGGAGGACTCGGCAGGCTACCAAGAGTATCCTGCCTGCATGACAGAGTCTGTCAAACTCCCCGTAGTGTATTCAATATAGCAAAACCCTGTAACAATGATGGGTCTCATTCCCCTGACCCTGAAAGAGCCTCGAATGTGGCACTTTCTAAAATCTCAGGGCTAGGACGAAGGAGATGTTACTGGTTCCTGCTCGAGAAAATCGATGAACAATAAGATGACCGTGGTACTGTGACACAGTGTTTAATAAATCACAAATAAACATCTTTGCATATAAATTCATTAGGAAATTATTGTTTTCCATTTGCCCAAGAATTGAGGTGTAAAGATGTTTATTTGATTGTTTGATGTGAAAGGGCTCATTGTTCTGTAACCCGACCCGCACATTAGGACTGAGAGACATTTATGGGACAACTATATTGCCAGTGTATCTTTCAATTGATCTTTCAGTTTATCAGGCCAAACTGTTACTCCATAGGCTGGAGGGATAGTAGGCCAGGGCAGTGCGTGCCTGGCACGTGACTGACCCAGGTTCTGTCCCCAGTACCATATGGTTCCCCGAATACTAACAGAAAGTATCCCTGAGCACAGAGCCAGCAATAAGCCCTGAACAACGAGTGTCTGTACCCAAATATCCAATCCTCATTTAAGAACCTGAGATCAAGAAACCTAGACCTCAATAACTGAACTGAGAAATGTCCCTGTCGAGGTGGCAGGCTGGGGTGGGGAGGGACCCTGGAGACACTGGAGAGGAGAGGGTGACATTGGTCGTGGGGTTGTGGGGTTGCGATCAAGACTGCCAGAGACCCAAAAGCTCCAATTTGGAGGAGCCTTGATTGACACAGAAACACCAGGCTTAGGAAGTGCCTCATCCTCATGCCCAAGCAATTTTGTAGTCATTTTTATAATCTGTTTTAGCCTCCAAACTCACATTTTGGTGCTCCGTATGTTCATGCAATCGCAGCAGCACAAGCATTGTTCTAGAAGCCAGAAAATGTGGTGAAACAGGGATACTTGAAGCAGATCACCAGAGGCCCATAACTCACTTGAGACCCTGGCCCGTGCTTCCGTTTGCAGTCCGTGGCGGGCTGGTGGGCCCTGGCGAGAAGTTCAGCGTACTTGTGGTATGATATATTAAGGCGTCTAAAAACTTCTTGTTTCTCCCCTCCAGGCTCCCCTCCAGTGGGATCAGTGCTGGGACACTGTATGTTTAAAACTCAACTACAAAATAACTTCTTAAAAGCTGAGGCTTTAAGGAAATGAAAATAAAATATAAAAAAGAGTTGAAGCAACAGTACAGCACATAGACTGTTTGTCTTGCACACATGCAGCACACAATCGAACATGTGTTTCATTCGCGGAACCCCATATGGCCTCTGAGCCACTCCAGGAGAGATCTCTGAGTGCAGAGCCAGGAGTCAGCCCTGCAGGTGTGGCCCCCAGACAGGAACAGTTCCTCCAGAAGTCAAACCTTACACAGTCATCTCCCCTAATACGCAAAGTTGCAGCAACTAAGGTTAACATATGGTCAAGCCCTTCCGTGTAATCGCCAATGAGCACATTTGCCAGATAATACAGGGGATAATTCTCCAAAAGGATGCCAACAGAAGGATAAATCTCAGGGGGGGAATTTACTAAAATACATACAGGAACTTTATGAAGAAAACTCATAAAAATTTCATTTCTGTGAGAAATGGTGAAGAACTCCATCCCCCTTCCCCCACACACTGGGAGCTCATCAGTTTTAGGGTTGTTTTCACATGCTCCAAATCCAGACCCATTTACATGTGGGAATGGCTCCCTCATCACTCCTATACTGTTAAATCCCAAGAGTGTATATCAACCCTGCGGTGAAGAACCAGAGGCTTTGCAGCATCCCTGCCCCCCTTCCCGCTACCCCTTCCACAGTGTGGTGGCAAGGAGGTACAGGCCGAGAATCAGAGGGTGCTTTGGTGCATTGGAGCTTTGCCCCACGCATATGTCACACTGGCTCCTTGTCATACCAAAAATCCTCAGAGCTCCCATTGACTGGAACCGCCCCCTTGCTGACCAATCACAACACAGGAGCATGAAATGGGACATGTAGGCAGCTGCAGAGCTCCGGGTAGAGCCCTTGAAAGGCAAAGGCCAGGAGAAATCTCCAGCTCCAGATAAGCCGGCCCTTTTCCAATGCCCGTGGTGGAGGGCAGAAGAAGGCTTCTGGTTCAAGCGCAACCAAAGACCAGGGGCCCAAGTTGTGACGGGGCTGCCCGAGCAGTTCCTCTGCCCGAGTTTTCTGCTCTGTCCTTGCCCGGCACTCCCCCTCCTTGTCCAGCATCCTTTCCATGGAGCCTCTGATCCCCACCTCTCCACACCCTCTTCCCCATTCCAGTGCCTTAGCCTCACTCTATTTTCACTCCACGTAGCCAGCCAGAAGAAGCCGAAAAAGCCCTCGAAGTGAAACGAGGGAAACGACTCTGATGATAGATTCTAACCATCCCCGAGTTCGGTTTTCAATAGACCACTGATTTGCTATCACTGCCTCAGTTTCAAGGAGGGAGGTCAAGGCTCCATACTTCAGCTGCTCCCCGCACACTACAAGAACTCCACCACTCCGAGGGGTGCTAAGTGCTCCCAATCAGATGGGTGGTCAGACACCCTGTCTTCAGTGCCATCATCTTCGGATGACACTGAGCAGCAAAGCTCTTCAGAGTGAAAACAAAAATGTTCCAATATGGTTGCCACTCTGATTCCTACTCTTTCAAAGAAAGCAGTCCTCACACACCAAACTTCCAAGTAATGGGATGCCTGCAGATGGTAAAAATAAAAGTCCCTTGTGTGAAAACTTGCTTGTCTCTGAATTTTCTTATAGAATGTATAGAGGGTGGAAGTGAAGGAAAGAAAAGATATGTGTGAGAAGGGCAGATGTATGAGTATGCAAGGAAGTGAGTCCTTGGAGGATGGTTGACGAGGTTTTGGAGGAGGTTTGGATAAGTCTTGATGCAGATCTGTTGGGTTCATGGATGGGGGGTATTGGAGCGTTAAAAGGGATTTGTAGAACTTGTACAAGGTCTTTATGAGGGTGGATGGGGTTTCGGGGGTTTGGGGAGTTCTTGGAGGAGGTGGGGAAGTCTTGGATTGGGTCTGGAGAGGTCTTGAAGGAGAATGGTGGAGGTCTTTGCTGAAATCTGAATTGGTCTAGTATGGATGTGTACGAGGTCATGAAGAAGTTTCAGGAGATCTTGGAGGTCTGGGGAGGTCTGGGAGGAGGGCGAGGAGATTTGGGAGAAGGAAGCGGGAAATTTGAGAGGTTGGGATGAGATTTGGGAGGAGGGTTGGAGAGGTGTGGGAAGAGGGTGGAGGTCTTTCAGGAGGTCTGGGTACATTTGGGATGGGTGCGGTGGAGAGGTTTCGGCAGTTTTGGGGATCTGAGAGGTTTGGAGAGGTCTGTCACGAAGGTGGAGTTGATTTTGGACCACGTGGAGGTGGTCTTTTAAGGAATTCAAGGAGGTGTGGTTCATCTCAGGGGTTCTTGCCGGAGATTTCGGGGTCTTGGAGCCGACTGAAGATGTCTTGGATGATGGTGGATCCAGCTAGAGAAAGGCACAAGGAGGTTTGTCCGAGGCCATCTCTATGACAAGTCACCAGGCCTGGGGTAGCTGAGGAGGAGAGGCCTTTGGTCAGTTTGTCTATTGCTTCAACCAGTAGGTAACCGACTTATCCAGCTACATTTCCGTCGTTTGGGCTATACAAAATGTTGAGTGACAAAGATATCGTATTATATTTATAATTTTCTTTCTGTAAAAAGTTTGAAGGACATAAAAATCTCAACATTCTCATTAAAATTTCTCATTAGTGATCGCAGTATACAACTTTTATTACTTTGTCGTTTGTTTTTGAGATGTTGTAGATATCCTATGAAAATTAATTCTTTTTAACATACCTGATTAATGGCATACAGACATGTGTATGAGGAGGAAAGAAGGTGTGTCCTAGGGTGGGGATTAGAGCACAAAGGACTGCAGTTCTCCAAGTAGTGATGATAAGGAACTGGCTAGTTCTGAACACTGAAATCTCCTGAAGTTGTTATTTCCATGTGCCAAATTCCCAATTAGTACAATTTTGGGGTAGGTCTACTGTACTGTAGCACTGCAGCACTGTCCTCCCATTGTTCATTGATTTGCTCGAGTGGGCCCAGTAACGTCTCCATTGTGAGACTCGTTCTTACTATATTTGGCATATCGAATACTTCATGGGGAGCTTGCCAGGCTTTGCAGTGTGGGCTAGATACTCTTGGTAGCTTGCCGGGCACTTGGAGAGGGACAGAGAAATCGAACCAAATTCGGCTGGGCTGGCCGTGCACAAGGCAAATGCCCTACCGCTGTGCTATGGCTCTGGGTCCCAGGTCAACTGCATGATTCCTTATATTAAAAGGTACCAAACCATATTTCAGAGTGATATTATTTTAGATTTATGCTAACAATACAGGATGCAGTTTTTCCACATCCTCGCTAACATGTGAAGTATTTTAGCTGCTACGTAGGATATTTAATTTGCATTTCCCTAAGAGCCAGTGAGTTTAAACATCATTTCCCTTTTTTCTTTTGAGACGGTAATTTGGGCCACACGAGAGATGTTCCTGGCAGTATTGAGGCAACTATATTCAGTGGCCGGGATTTGAACCAGGGCTAGCGATATTCAAGGCAATCGTCTATACCCTGTATCATTTCTCCGACAATATAGAGCACCGGGCAATATAACACTACTGGTCATTTTCTATCTTGCTTGCTTGAAGAGTGGCCAAACATATATATCATGGAAATGTCTATGAGTGGAGATAGCGGTAGTATATAAAAAGAGGCATGGATTTGTGTGCCTGTGTAAGTTCTTTATAAAAACGATTTAAACATTTTAAATAGATTTTTAATTGAATGACAAATTTGTTCATGATTGGGCTTCAGTCATACAATGTTCCAACACCCATCCCTTCACCAGCGCACATTTCTCACCATAAATGCCCCCAGTTTCCCTCCCTACCGCCACCCACAAGCCTGCCTCAATGGCAGACACTTCTCCACCTCCCCTTCCATTCCTTCTCCTTTCCTATCCTCGTCTCTCCTCTACTCTCCTTTACTCTCCTCCAGTGCATTATGGTTTACAATACAGGAACTGAAAAGTTTTCATGAATACCCCTTTACCTACTTTCAGCACTCAGTTCTTATCCACAGTGAATATTTCCCACTATCATTGCCAGAGAGATTTCTTCTCTATCCTAACTGCCCCCCACACCACAACTTATGGCAAGCTTCCTACAGTGGACCGTCCTCCCAACTCATTTCTACTGTCCTTGAATATTAGTCTCATATTATGTTTTATAACCCACAAATCAGTGTAAACAGTCTATGTCGGTCCCTCTCCTTCAGACTAATTTCACTCAGCATGATACTCTTTTTGTCCATTCACTTATAAAGGAATTTCATCGCTTCATTTTTCCTAAAAGCTGCGTAAATTTTGTAAATTTACCATTCTTTCTCTGACTGGTCATCGGGCACTCAATTTGTTTCCACTTTCTGTCTGCTGTGCATGAACATAGAAATGAACATGGCCTTTCTGCAGCGTGTCTTTGGGCCCCCGTCAAATATTACAAGAATTGGTACTGCTGGGTCCTATGGAAGCTCAACTTCTAGATATTGAGGAATGCCCATATGTTTTCAAAAACTACTGGCCCAGTCGGAATTCTCACCGGCAGTGAAGAAGAGTCCCAATGTCCCTACATCTGCACCAGCATTGGTTGCTCTTGTACTTTTGGATGTGTGCCAGTCTCTGTGGTGTGAGACGACATCTCATTGTTGTTTTGATTTGCATCTCCCTGATGATTCGTGATGTAGAGCATTTTTGCATGTGCCTTTTTCCATTTGTATTTCTTCTTTGAGGAAATCTCTATTGCAAGTGAGTAACAGTCCAAGTCTCTTGCTTCTTTCTCCCTTCCCTCTTCCTTCGCTCTAACATGTTTGGTTCCTAGAAGCATTTCCAATTATTTCTTCCTACAAATCTTTTTGAACTTTACCTAAACACAGAAGGAAATTAAAGAGGAAAATGTCACTGTCACTGTCACTGTCCTCCCGTTGTTCATCGATTTGCTCGAGCAGGCCCAGTAACGTCTCCATTGGAGACTTTGTTGCTACTGTGTTTGGCATATCGAATACATCACGGTTAGCTTGCCAGGCTCTTCTGTGAGGCCGAAATACTCTCAGTAGCTTGCCAGGATCTACGAGAGGAAAATGGAATGGAACAATTTCATGAAGTCCAGGAAATATTTTCTGTCTTGATTGTGGTGCAGATTCATAAGCATTAGTATTTGTCAAAACTCCTCTAAATATAAACTTTAAGACTGACGTTAGTTTGAAATTTTACTTTAGTTATTTTAATTTGTTTTTCTTTTAGACACCATGATTTACAATACTGTTAATGCACAGAACATTCCAGCACCTCACCTTGCACTACAGTGTATACTTCCCTTCACATTTATCCCAGTGTCCTCGTCCACATCATCTTCACCTCCCCATACCCATTTGCTGCCATAGTAAGTTTCCTACTGAAAACCAGTCTTGAGATTCTGAAATTCCTCAGCTCTTACAGGAAGATTTGACCGGGAGTGGAAAGTTCCATGCTCTCACCTGTGTCGATCTTAATGTTGGTCTTCCTTAGGGATTCTAACTGGTCAAGTAGAAATTTTCTTGGAACTGCTGAAAACAACTTCATTGGATGAAACTGCTGTGAAGCTGATGGCAGGACACAGAGTAGAGGGGGTGAGTTTGGGAAAAGGCAAGTGGGGCTTGTGGGGGGTTAGATCAGTGAAATGCTTCATTTCAGCACAGCATAATTACACTGAAGCCTCTTCAATAGAAGGGGCAGTATCAAAGAAGATCACATTTGGAAGTCGGAGGCCTGACGACTGAAAAGCACAATCCAAATGACCCTCAAGGGAAAAAAAGTTCAGGTTCCCAATTTTTGACCCCTTCAGAGAAGCCCATGTTCTCCCTTGAGAATATATCTGTTCTCTCCCCCTCACATCTCTCTAAAATTTTTAAAGCTCTGTAGCACTGTCTTTCGATTGTTCATCGAATTACTAAAGTGCCACCAAAAACGTCTCCATTCTGAGACTTGTTGGTACTGTTTTTGGCACATCGAATAGGCCACAGGGATCTTACCAGGATCTGCCGTGCGGGCGGGGTACTCTCTGTAGCTTGCCGGGCTCTCCGAGAAGGGTGGAGGAATCGAACCCAAGTTGGCCACGTGCAAGGCAAACTCCCATACCACAAGACTATTTTTCTAAAGAAGATATGCACATGACCAATATGTACGTGCAAATATGTTCTGCACCATTAATCATGAGGGAAATGCAGATAAAAACGACTTTGAAATATCATCTCACAGTGTAGAGAACAAAGCACCACTACTGGTCTGGGTGTGATGGGGAAGGGGAGGGGTGGAGGATTCTCACACACTGCCCCCGGAATGCAGACTGCTTCAGCTTTTCTGGAAAACTATGTGGATATTCCTCAGAAAACTAGGACCTGAGCTGCCATCTGCCTCAGCAACTCCACCTCTTGTCCTCTACTCAAAAGGCCCAAGACACAATGGAGAAAAGACATTTCCACCCCTATACTCCTCGCAGCATTATCCACAGTAGCCCTAATCTGGAAACAACCCGAGTGTCCAGGGATAGATGCCTGGATACAGAAACCCAGGACTTGGCTTTCTCCGCGTACATGCCCCAAGGGTACTCTAGGATTCTGGGACACTCACCATGCCTGAGCCTCTTTCTGCTCGTGCCCAATACTGTGCCTGGTCTTCTTCCTCTCCCAGGTTGTACACCCCCACACACACCAGGTACCCGTAGGGGAGTGGCGTCTTCAGGAGTGGCCGTGGCCTCTGTAGAAGTCGGCATGCCCTCCCACGGGTGGCCTGCCCAAATTTTGGGCTCGTGTGCTTACACGGCCGTAGGTACTTTACTCATACCGGCAATCTCAGGTAACATCTCAGCCTCCATACCTCTACACCAACATAAAGAACCTATGCAAATCCCTACCACAAGGGGAGGACCATGACAAGAGTCCAGAAGACACAGTAGGTGCTACTCACCTAAGGGACCTCTCTGAGAAAGAATTCAGATATGAAGTCATGAAGATGCTCAATGAACTCAATGTAACAGTGAGACAGATATCCAGTAAATTCAAGGAGGACATGAAAGAAACAATCGAGAAATTACAGGAAGGAATGAGAACAGAAATTGCAAAGATACGCACAGAAATATCACGAATCAAAGACTCTGTAGATGAAATAAAAAACTCAGTGTATGCCCTCAAAAGTAGAATGGCCATAGCTGAAGACAGAACCAGTGCGCTGGAAGATAAGCTGCACCAAGCCTACAGGAAATAGCAAACAATGGCAAGAGATTTCAAAATAGCTCTAGAGCAAATCAGGATCATAGAAGATGATTCCAAGAGGCACTACATTAGAATCATTAGAGTACCAGAAGGTCAGGGAAACAATCCCAGTGAAAAAGTGGCAGTTAAACAAATCAATGCTGATAAGTTCCCAGAGCTGGACAATGCGGCCATTTAGATTCAAGGAGCCTGAAGGGTACCAGCTAAAAGATTCCCTAACAAAAAGAATCCAAGACATATCATAGAATGATGGATGCTGCGGATAGAGACACAATACTGCAAGCAGCAAAGTCAAAGAAAGAAATCACATAAAAAGGAGCACCCCTTAGATTCACAGCAGACCTATCAGAGAAAACCCTCCAAGACCGAAAGCAATGGTGTGCTGTAGTGAAGAAACTCACTGAAATGAACGCTTCACCAAGAATACTCTATCCGGCTAAACTCTCACTCAAACTCGAAAGAACTGTACATTATTTTGTGGGTAAACAGCAGCTCAGGAACTTCATAGACTCAAAGCAAACCTAAAAGAATGACTAAAGGGGTTACTCTAAGACAAGACAAACCCTACAAGCACAACAGACCCTTATAAAAAGATGAGACAAATCCCCATAACAATAATCTGTCCAATATCAATGATCTAAATTCACCAATTAAGAGACACAGAGTGGAAAACGGATTCAGAGACAGAACCCAACATTCTGCTGCCTACATCAACTTATTGGTCAGAGAAAACACAGACTCAAAGTTAAAGAACGGAAAACAATCCTGGAAGAAAACAGCTCCCTCAAAAAAAAGCTGAGGTAGCCATACTAGTATATGGCAACATAAATTCAGGCTGAAACAGATTAGAACAGACAGTGAAGGCCATTTTCTATTTATCAAGGAATACGTACATCAGAAAGAAATCACACTCTTAAATGTATACACACCGAATGAGGGAACAGCTAAATATTGAAAACAACTGCTAACAGATTTTAAGGAGGACATTGCTAGCAAAACAATAGTAGCCAGAGACTTCAACACCGCTTATCACCTCTGGATAGATCAACAAGAACAAAACTCAGCAAGGAAACATTGGCTTTGAAGGAAGAAATAGACGAGAGAAGGCTTATAGGCCTATACAGGGCTTTGCACCCCAATAAGAAAGAATACACATTCTTCTTCAGTGCACACGGAACACTTTTAAAAATAGACCATGTGCTAAGCCACAAAGCATACTTCAATAGAGTCACGAAGATAGAAAAACAATCAATAATCTTTTCAGATCACGATGCACTGAAGATAGAAGTGAATCACACAAAGACACAGAGAACCAATTTAAACACCTGGAAATTAAACAACTCAATGTTGAACAACGAGTGAGTCAGGAAGGAAGTCAAGGATAAAATCAAAAGATACCTGGAAACAAATGAGAATGAAAACGCGAGCTACCAGAACCAATGGGATGCAGCTAAACCCATGTTAATGTGAAAAGTTATAGCTCTGCACTCCTTCCTCAGGAAGAAAGAAAGGGCCTACCTAAACAACTTGACTTCTCAGCTCATTATCTTAGAAAAGGACCAACAAAAGGCCCAAACCAGGCAGAAGGAAAGAGATCACAAAGTTTAGAGCAGAAATCAACGACATGGAAACCAAAAAAAAAAAAAATAGTAAGACAATCCGAGAGATCAATGAAACTAATAGCTAGTTCTTCGAGAAAATAAACAAGATAGATAAACCACTAGCAAAACTCTAAAAAGAGAGAGAGAACCATAATAAACCGAATCTGAAATGAGAAGGGGTATATCACAACAGAAACCAAAGAAATTCAAAAGATCACCAGAGACAACAAAAACCGAAGAAATTCAAAAGATCACCAGAGACTACTTTGAAAGTCTGCATGCCACGAAACAAGAGAACCTATAAGAAATGGATAAATTTGTGGATTCGTATAATCTCCCAAGGCTGAATCAAGAAGATCACTGAATCAAGAAATGTCACGGCATTTTCTGTCTTCTGGAACAGTGCTTGCGCTGCTGCACTTGCATGAACATACCGATCATCAAGATGTGAGCTGGGGGCTGAAACAGCTGAAAGTAGACTATAGACCAAACATGATTGCCACTCCTTGCCTCTTTTGCAAACCACAATACCCAATAGGAGAGAGAGAACAAAAGGGAATGCCCTGCCACAGAGGCAGGGTGGGATGGAGGGATGGGGGGTGGAAGGGATACTGGGATCCGTGGTGGTGGGAAATGGGCACTGGTGGAGAGATGGGTATTTAATCATTGTATAATTGAAACCCAAGCACAAAAATATGTAAGTCTAAAACTGTACCTCATGGTGTCTCACTAATAAAAATTTAAAAGAAAAAATTCCATGGCTCTCCTATATGCGAATAGTGAGAGAGAAGAAAGTGCTATGATCCAAACAAGCCCATTTACAATTGTGCCCCAGAAGATCAAGTACCTAGGAAACAGATTATCTAGGAAGTAAAAGACCTGTTCAAAGAAAATTACAAAATGCTACTTCAGGAAATGAATGAGGACTCAAGAAAAAGGAAAGATATCCCCTACTCATGGATTGGGAGAAATTACATTGTCAAAATGGCAATACTCCCCAAAGCATTGTACAAATTCAATGTTATCCCCATAACGATATCCATGACATTCTTCAAAGAAATCGAGCGAACATTCTTGAAATTCACAAGGAACAATAAGACCCCACGAATAGCTAAAGCAATTCTAGGGGAAAAATGGCAAGTATCAACCTCCCTAACTTCAAACTCTAATATAAAGCAGTAATAATTAAAATAGCATAGTACTGAAACAAAGTCAGAGCTGCAGACCGATGGAACATGGTTTAATATACTGACATCTCCCCGCAAACATATGATCAACTAATCTTTGATAAGGGAGCAAGAAATGTGAAGTGGAGAAAGGAAAGCCTCGTTAACAAAGTCTGCTGGCAAAACTGGACAGTTACATGCAAAAAAATGGGCTCAGATCTCTGCCTAACACCATGTATAAAAGTAACATCAAAATGGATTAAAGATCTCAACATCAGACCGGAATCCATAAGGAACATTGAAGACAAAGTTGGCAAAAACCTCCATGACAATGAAGCTAATGGTATCTTCAAAGATGTCATGCCACTGGCTAAGCAAGTGAAAACAGAGATAGACAAATGGGACTATCGTAAACTAAGAAGCTTCTGCACCTCAAAAGGAACAGTGACCAAAATACAAAGACAGTCTACAGAACGGGAAAGGATATTCGCTGAATACACATTCGACAAGGGGTTGATATCATGGATATACAAAGTACTGGTTGAACTCCACAAGAAGAAAACATCCAACCCCATCAAAAAATGGGGCGATGAAATGAACAGAAACTTCCTCAAAGAAGAAATCTGAATGGATAAAAGGCAAATGAGAAAATGCTCTACATCATTAATCATCAGGGAGATGCAGATCAAAACAACAATGATATATCATTTCACTCAGAGACTGGCCCCCATCCAATAGAACAAAAGCAATTGTGCTGGCACAGATGTGGCGAGAAAGGGACCCTCCTTCACTGCTGTTGGGAATGACGACTGGTTCAGCCCTTCTGGAAAACAGTATGGGCGATTCTCAATAAATTAGAAATCAAGCTCCCATTTGACCCAGCAATACCACTCCTGGGAATATATCCCAGAGAAGCAAAAGAGTATAGTCCAAGTGACATCTGCACTCGTTTGTTCATTGCAGCACTCTTTACAATAAGCAGAATCTGGAAAAAAAACCTGAGTGCCCGAGAACAGATGACTGGTTAAAGAAACGTTGGTACATCTACACAATGGACTACTATGTAGCTGTTAGAAAAGAAGAAGTCCTGAAATATACATACAAGTGGTACTACATGCAAAGTATCATGTTTAGAGAAATGAGTCAGAAAGAGAGGGATAGACATAGAAAGATTGCATTCATCTGGGGAACATAAAGTATCAAAAGAGGAGACTAACACCCAAGAGTGGCCGAGATTAGTACCAGGAGTTTTGCTCCATGGCTTGGAGGCCAACCACACATTCTAGGGAAAAGGGGAGCTCAGAAATAGAAAGGAGCAACAAATAAAGGGTGTTGGGAGTATCCCCCAGGATGTGGCAAGCATGCTGAAAGTAGACTATAGACCAAACATGATTGCCACTCAATGCCTCTTTTGCAAACCACAACACCCTAAAGGAGAGAGAGAGAGAACAAAATGGAATACCCTGCCACAGAGGCAGGGTGGGATGGTGGGATGGGGGGTGGGAGGGATACTGGGTTCCGTGGTGGTGGAAAATGGGCACTGTTGGAGGGATGGGTGTTTGAACATTTTACGATTGAAACCAAAGCACAAAAATTTGTAAATCTACAACTGTACCTTCTGGTTTTTCATTAACAATTATTTTATTTTCTTTTTTTATATATTTTTTATTTTTATTTTTTTATTAGTGAAACACCATGAGGTACAGTTCTAGATTTACAATTTTTTGTGCTTGGGTTTGATTATACAATGATCAGATACCCATCCCTCCACCAGTGCCCATTTTCCACCACCATGGATAATATCCCCCCCCCACCCCAACCCCCAATCCATCCCTGCCTCTGTGGCAGGGCAATCCCCTGTGTTCTCTCTCTCATTTTGGGTGTTGTGGTCTGCAGAAGAGGCATTGAGTGGCAAACATGTTCAGTCCATAGTCCACTTTCGACATGCATCTCCCCTCCTGGGAGGGTCCTCCAAACACCCTTTATTTGGTGTTCCCTTCTCTATCTGAGCTGCCCTTTCCTCTAGAATGCCCGACTGGCCACTAAGCTATGGAGTAATCCTCCTGGTGCTGATCTCAGCTCTTCTTGGGTATTAATCTCATATTTTTTTACTTTATATCCCCCAGATGAATGCAATCTTTCTATGTCTATCCCTCTCTTTCTGACTCATTTTGCTTAGCATGATACTTTCCATGTTGTACCACTTGTATGTAAATTTCATAACTTCATCTTTTCTAAGAGCTACATAGTACTCCATTGTGTAGATGTACCAAAGTTTCTTTAACCAGTCATCTGTTCTTGGGCATTCAGGTTTCTTCCAGTTTCTGGCTATTGTAAATAGTGCTGCAATGAACAAACAAGTGCAGATGTCACTTCGACTATAAAATTTTGCCTCTCTGGGATATATTCCAAGGAGTGGTATTTCTGGGTCAAATGGGAGCTCAATTTCTAATTTTTTGAAAATCGTCCATACTGTTTTCCAGAAGGGCTGAACCAGTTGACATTCCCACCAACAGTGAAGGAGTATCCCTTTCTCGCCACATCCGCGCCAGCATCGGTTGCTTTTGTTCTTTTGAATGTGGGCCAGTCTCTGAGGTGTGAGATGGTATCTCATTGTGGTTTTGATCTGCATCTCCCTGATGATTAATGATGTAGAGCATTTTCTCATGTGCTTTCTTGCCATTCGGATTTCTTCTTTGAGAAAGTTTCTGTTCATTTCATTGCCCCATTTTTGGATGGGGTTGGATGTTTTCTTCTTGTGGAGTTTAACCAGTATTTTGTATATCCTGGATATCAACCCCTTGTCAGATGTGTATTCGGCGAATATCCTTTCCCATTCTGTAGACTGTCTTTGTATTTTGGTCACTGTTTCTTTGGAGGTGCAGAAGCTTCTTAGTTTAAGATAGTCCCATTTATCTATCTCTGTTTTCACTTGCTCGGCCAGTGGCGTGGCATCTTTGAAGATACCATTAGCTTCAATGTCATGGAGGGTTTTGCCAACTTTGTCTTCAATGTACCTTATGGTTTCTGGTCTGATGTTGAGGTCTTTAATCCATTTTGATCTTACTTTTGTACACGGTGTTAGGCAGAGTTCTGAGCCCATTTTTTTGCATATAGCCGTCCAGTGATGCCAGCACAATTTCTTAAAGAGGCTTTCCTTACTCCACTTCACATTACTTGCACCTTTATCAAAGATTAGATGCTCATATGATTGAGGGCAGATGTCAGTGTATTCAACCCTGTTCCATTGGTCTGCAGTTCTGCCTTTGTTCCAGTACCATGCTGTTTAATTATTACTGCTTTGTAGTACAGTCTGAAGTTCGGGAGGTTGATTCCTCCCATTTTCTTTTTCCCAAGAATTGCTTTAGCTATTCGTGGGGGCTTATTGTTCCATATAAATTTCAGGAGTGTTTGCTCCATTTCTTTGAAGAATATCGTGGGTATCCTTATAGGGATTGCATTGAATTTATACAATGCTTTCGGTAGTATTGCCATTTTGACAATGTTAAGTCTCCCGACCCATGAGCAGGGGATATCTTTCCATTTCCTCATGTCCTCTTTTATTTCCTGAAGTAGCGTTTTGTAGTTTTCTTTGTACAGGTCCTATACTTCCTTAGTTAAGCTGATTCCTAAGTACTTGATTTTCTGGGGCACAATTGTGAACGGGATTGTTTTTTTCTTTTTTTCTTTTTTTTTTCTCTTTTTTTTTTTATTTATTTATTGAATCACTGTGGGAAAGGTTACAAAGCTTTCAGGTTTATGTCTCAGTCATGCAAATATCAAACACATTTCCCTTTACCAATACTTATTTTTTCCCATGAAGAACCCCAATAAAACCCCACCCCCCACCCCTCCCCGTCCCTGTGAGGCAGATGAATTCTAGTTAACACTCTATCCGCTTTGATTAGATTGTTTCAATAAAAGATTCACCACTATTATTTAGAGTTTACCCCCCCCACCCAAATCAGACATGCTGAAAAAGCATTGTGAAGTGATTTGCTTTCTACAGCTGGGTTCAAGAATTAAATGTTGGTTTTGGATTTCTGCTATTTTACCTATTGACCCTGGAAGTATTTCTACTGAAAGTCAGATAGTTAAGAAATTGGTTTCTGTGTTCTGGAGTCGTGGCCATGCTGGAGAGCCGCTCGTGGGGGGCAACTGGTGGCCTCGGTAGGGCGTGAAGGGCGGAGCGAAACGCCCCCCTTCCCATGAGGTTTTAGTCGCCCCCCACACTCCCGGCTCATACCTGCTGTCCCCAAGGCTCCCATGTGGCCGCCATCTTTCTTTCCAGAGAGGAGAGGGCGAATGGGGCAACACCCTTTCCCCTCCAGCAGACTTGATGGCCTGGGTCAACGCATAGTCCGTTCACTTTTCTGCTCCAAGCTGCTGGGTTCTGCATTAAGTCCTTGTGCTTCTGGGGCCATGGCCGTGCTGGAGAGCCGCTCGCGGGGGGCAACTTGTGACCTCGGTAGGGCGTGAAGGACGGACCGGAACGCCCCCGGACCCATGAGGTTTTAGTCGCCCCCACTCCCCCGGCTCATACCTGCTGTCCACAAGGCTCCCATGTGGCCGCCATCTTTCTTTCCAGAGAGGAGAGGGCGAATGGGGCAACACCCATTCCCCTCCGGCAGACTTGATGGCCTGGATCAATGCATAGTCCGTTCACTTTTCTGCTCCAAGCTGCTGGGTTCTGCATGAAGTCCTTGTGCTTCTGGGGCCGTGGCTGTGCTGGAGAGCCGCTCGTGGGGGGCAACTGGTGACCTCGGTAGGGCGTGAAGGATGGACCGGAACGCCCCCCTTCCCATGAGGTTTTAGTCGCCCCCACACCCCCGGCTCATACCTGCTGTCCACAAGGCTCCCATGTGGCCGCCATCTTTCTTTCCAGAAGGAGGAGGGCGGAAGAGAGCAACACCCTTTCCCCTCTGGGCAGAAATGATTGCCTGGATTAACGCATAGTCCTTTCACTTTTCTGCTCCAAGCTGCTGGGTTCTGCATTAAGCCCTTGTGCTTCTGGGGCTGTGGCCGTGCTGGAGAGCCGCTCGTGGGGGGCAACTGGTGACCTCGGTAGGGCGTGAAGGACGGACCGGAACGCCCCCCTTCCCATGAGGATTTAGTCGCCCCCACACTCCCGGCTCATACCTGCTGTCCACAAGGCTCCCATGTGGCCGCCATCTTTCTTTCCAGAGAGGAGAGGGCGAATGGGGCAACACCCTTTCCCCTCCAGCAGACTTGATGGCCTGGGTCAATGCATAGTCCGTTCACTTTTCTGCTCCAAGCTGCTGGGTTCTGCATTAAGACCTTGTGCTTCTGGGGCCGTGGCTATGCTGGAGAGCCGCTCGTGGGGGGTAACTGGTGACCTCGGTAGGGCGTGAAGGACGGACCGGAACGCCCCCCTTCCCATGAGGTTTTAGTCGCCCCCACACCCCCGGCTCATACCTGCTGTCCACAAGGCTCCCATGTGGCCGCCATCTTTCTTTCCAGAGGGAGGAGGGCGGAAGGGAGCAACACCCTTTCCCCTCTGGGCAGACTTCATGGCCTGGATCAATGCATAGTCCGTTCACTTTTCTGCTCCAAGCTGCTGGGTTCTGCATTAAGTCCTTGTGCTTCTGGGGCCGTGGCTGTGCTGGAGAGCCGCTCGTGGGGGGCAACTGGTGACCTCGGTAGGGCGTGAAGGACGGACCGGAACGCCCCCCTTCCCATGAGGTTATAGTCGCCCCCAAACCCCCGGTTCATACCTGCTGTCCACAAGGCTCCCATGTGCCCGCCATCCTTCTTTCCAGAGAAGAGAGGGCGAATGGGGCAACACCATTTCCCCTCCGGCACACTTGATGGCATGGATTAACGCATAGTCCTTTCACTTTTCTGCTCTAAGCTGCTGGGTTCTGCATTAAGTCCTTGTGTTTCTGGGGCTGTGGCCGTGCTCCAAACTTAACTCTGACCTTCAGGGAGAAAGATTGGGTGGTTTACTTCTCATTGATGACTCTGAATATAGAGAGATGTCGCGCGGCCGCATAAGCGGCCGCGCGGTTTTAAGAAAAAGTCCTCGTTCCCGCATACTCGAGCTGTGTTTGTAGAGGCTTCTGGTCACCGGGGTTCCATCTGGGGGAGGCGGGATGCGGCACCTACTCCATCTGGAACTTGCGGGTGAACTCGGCTCTTTTTGGAACCTGTTTTTTCTTTTTTTTTTTCCTCCGGGATCCCGCACCCTCCATGTGTTCTTTCTCTTATGCTTAAGGCTTCAAAGATGGCGCTGGGGGGCGGGCTGTGGGCGTGACTTCCGGAATCAGAGGTTACCTGGGAGGTGTAGTCCGGCAGATTTGAGAAAAAGTCCTCGTTCCCGCATACTCGAGCTGTGTTTGTAGAGGCTTCTGGTCACCGGGGTTCCATCTGGGGGAGGCGGGATGCGGCACCTACTCCATCTGGAACTTGCGGGTGAACTCGGCTCTTTTTGGAACCTGTTTTTTCTTTTTTTTTTTCCTCCGGGATCCCGCACCCTCCATGTGTTCTTTCTCTTATGCTTAAGGCTTCAAAGATGGCGCTGGGGGGCGGGCTGTGGGCGTGACTTCCGGAATCAGAGGTTACCTGGGAGGTGTAGTCCGGCAGATTTGAGAAAAAGTCCTCGTTCCCGCATACTCGAGCTGTGTTTGTAGAGGCTTCTGGTCACCGGGGTTCCATCTGGGGGAGGCGGGATGCGGCACCTACTCCATCTGGAACTTGCGGGTGAACTCGGCTCTTTTTGGAACCTGTTTTTTCTTTTTTTTTTTCCTCCGGGATCCCGCACCCTCCATGTGTTCTTTCTCTTATGCTTAAGGCTTCAAAGATGGCGCTGGGGGGCGGGCTGTGGGCGTGACTTCCGGAATCAGAGGTTACCTGGGAGGTGTAGTCCGGCAGATTTGAGAAAAAGTCCTCGTTCCCGCATACTCGAGCTGTGTTTGTAGAGGCTTCTGGTCACCGGGGTTCCATCTGGGGGAGGCGGGATGCGGCACCTACTCCATCTGGAACTTGCGGGTGAACTCGGCTCTATTTGGAACCTGATTTTTCTTTTTTTTTTTTCCTCCGGGATCCTGCACCCTCCATGTGTTCTTTCTCTTATGCTTAAGGCTTCAAAGATGGCGCTGGGGGGCGGGCTTTGGGCGTGACTTCCGGAATCAGAGGTTACCTGGGAGGTGTAGTCCGGCAGATTTGAGAAAAAGTCCTCGTTCCCGCATACTCGAGCTGTGTTTGTAGAGGCTTCTGGTCACCGGGGTTCCATCTGGGGGAGGCGGGATGCGGCACCTACTCCATCTGGAACTTGCGGGTGAACTCGGCTCTTTTTGGAACCTGTTTTTTCTTTTTTTTTTTCCTCCGGGATCCCGCACCCTCCATGTGTTCTTTCTCTTATGCTTAAGGCTTCAAAGATGGCGCTGGGGGGCGGGCTGTGGGCGTGACTTCCGGAATCAGAGGTTACCTGGGAGGTGTAGTCCGGCAGATTTGAGAAAAAGTCCTCGTTCCCGCATACTCGAGCTGTGTTTGTAGAGGCTTCTGGTCACCGGGGTTCCATCTGGGGGAGGCGGGATGCGGCACCTACTCCATTTGGAACTTGCGGGTGAACTCGGCTCTATTTGGAACCTGATTTTTCTTTTTTTTTTTCCGCCGGGATCCCGCACCCTCCATGTGTTCTTTCTCTTATGCTTAAGGCTTCAAAGATGGCGCTGGGGGGCGGGCTGTGGGCGTGACTTCCGGAATCAGAGGTTACCTGGGAGGTGTAGTCCGGCAGATTTGAGAAAAAGTCCTCGTTCCCGCATACTCGAGCTGTGTTTGTAGAGGCTTCTGGTCACCGGGGTTCCTTCTGGGGGAGGCGGGATGCGGCACCTACTCCATCTGGAACTTGCGGGTGAACTCGGCTCTATTTGGAACCTGATTTTTCTTTTTTTTTTTTCCTCCGGGATCCCGCACCCTCCATGTGTTCTTTCTCTTATGCTTAAGGCTTCAAAGATGGCGCTGGGGGGCGGGCTGTGGGCGTGACTTCCGGAATCAGAGGTTACTGGGAGGTGTAGTCCGGCAGATTTGAGAAAAAGTCCTCGTTCCCGCATACTCGAGCTGTGTTTGTAGAGGCTTCTGGTCACCGGGGTTCCATCTGGGGGAGGCGGGATGCGGCACCTACTCCATCTGGAACTTGCGGGTGAACTCGGCTCTTTTTGGAACCTGTTTTTTCTTTTTTTTTTTCCTCCGGGATCCCGCACCCTCCATGTGTTCTTTCTCTTATGCTTAAGGCTTCAAAGATGGCGCTGGGGGGCGGGCTGTGGGCGTGACTTCCGGAATCAGAGGTTACCTGGGAGGTGTAGTCCGGCAGATTTGAGAAAAAGTCCTCGTTCCCGCATACTCGAGCTGTGTTTGTAGAGGCTTCTGGTCACCGGGGTTCCATCTGGGGGAGGCGGGATGCGGCACCTACTCCATCTGGAACTTGCGGGTGAACTCGGCTCTTTTTGGAACCTGTTTTTTCTTTTTTTTTTTCCTCCGGGATCCCGCACCCTCCATGTGTTCTTTCTCTTATGCTTAAGGCTTCAAAGATGGCGCTGGGGGGCGGGCTGTGGGCGTGACTTCCGGAATCAGAG
Source organism: Sorex fumeus (assembly GCF_029834395.1). Taxonomy (NCBI): domain Eukaryota; kingdom Metazoa; phylum Chordata; class Mammalia; order Eulipotyphla; family Soricidae; genus Sorex; species Sorex fumeus. Next base: position 743,700 of record NW_026606260.1, read on the forward strand.
GTTACCTGGGAGGTGTAGTCCGGCAGATTTTAGAAAAAGTCCTCGTTCCCGCATACTCGAGCTGTGTTTGTAGAGGCTTCTGGTCACCGGGGTTCCATCTGGGGGAGGCGGGATGCGGCACCTACTCCATCTGGAACTTGCGGGTGAACTCGGCTCTTTTTGGAACCTGTTTTTTCTTTTTTTTTTTCCTCCGGGATCCCGCACCCTCCATGTGTTCTTTCTCTTATGCTTAAGGCTTCAAAGATGGCGCTGGGGGGCGGGCTGTGGGCGTGACTTCCGGAATCAGAGGTTACCTGGGAGGTGTAGTCCGGCAGATTTGAGAAAAAGTCCTCGTTCCCGCATACTCGAGCTGTGTTTGTAGAGGCTTCTGGTCACCGGGGTTCCATCTGGGGGAGGCGGGATGCGGCACCTACTCCATCTGGAACTTGCGGGTGAACTCGGCTCTATTTGGAACCTGATTTTTCTTTTTTTTTTTTTCCTCCGGGATCCTGCACCCTCCATGTGTTCTTTCTCTTATGCTTAAGGCTTCAAAGATGGCGCTGGGGGGCGGGCTTTGGGCGTGACTTCCGGAATCAGAGGTTACCTGGGAGGTGTAGTCCGGCAGATTTGAGAAAAAGTCCTCGTTCCCGCATACTCGAGCTGTGTTTGTAGAGGCTTCTGGTCACCGGGGTTCCATCTGGGGGAGGCGGGATGCGGCACCTACTCCATCTGGAACTTGCGGGTGAACTCGGCTCTTTTTGGAACCTGTTTTTTCTTTTTTTTTTTCCTCCGGGATCCCGCACCCTCCATGTGTTCTTTCTCTTATGCTTAAGGCTTCAAAGATGGCGCTGGGTGGCGGGCTGTGGGCGTGACATCCGGAATCAGAGGTTACCTGGGAGGTGTAGTCCGGCAGATTTGAGAAAAAGTCCTCGTTCTCGCATACTCGAGCTGTGTTTGTAGAGGCTTCTGGTCACCGGGGTTCCATCTGGGGGAGGCGGGATGCGGCACCTACTCCATCTGGAACTTGCGGGTGAACTCGGCTCTTTTTGGAACCTGTTTTTTCTTTTTTTTTTCCTCCGGGATCCCGCACCCTCCATGTGTTCTTTCTCTTATGCTTAAGGCTTCAAAGATGGCGCTGGGGGGCGGGCTGTGGGCGTGACTTCCGGAATCAGTGGTTACCTGGGAGGTGTAGTCCGGCAGATTTGAGAAAAAGTCCTCGTTCCCGCATACTCGAGCTGTGTTTGTAGAGGCTTCTGGTCACCGGGGTTCCATCTGGGGGAGGCGGGATGCGGCACCTACTCCATCTGGAACTTGCGGGTGAACTCGGCTCTATTTGGAACCTGATTTTTCTTTTTTTTTTTCCGCCGGGATCCCGCACCCTCCATGTGTTCTTTCTCTTATGCTTAAGGCTTCAAAGATGGCGCTGGGGGGCGGGCTGTGGGCGTGACTTCCGGAATCAGAGGTTACCTGGGAGGTGTAGTCCGGCAGATTTGAGAAAAAGTCCTCGTTCCCGCATACTCGAGCTGTGTTTGTAGAGGCTTCTGGTCACCGGGGTTCCTTCTGGGGGAGGCGGGATGCGGCACCTACTCCATCTGGAACTTGCGGGTGAACTCGGCTCTATTTGGAACCTGATTTTTCTTTTTTTTTTTCCTCCGGGATCCCGCACCCTCCATGTGTTCTTTCTCTTATGCTTAAGGCTTCAAAGATGGCGCTGGGGGGCGGGCTGTGGGCGTGACTTCCGGAATCAGAGGTTACCTGGGAGGTGTAGTCCGGCAGATTTGAGAAAAAGTCCTCGTTCCCGCATACTCGAGCTGTGTTTGTAGAGGCTTCTGGTCACCGGGGTTCCATCTGGGGGAGGCGGGATGCTGCACCTACTCCATCTGGAACTTGCGGGTGAACTCGGCTCTTTTTGGAACCTGTTTTTTCTTTTTTTTTTTCCTCCGGGATCCCGCACCCTCCATGTGTTCTTTCTCTTATGCTTAAGGCTTCAAAGATGGCGCTGGGGGGCGGGCTGTGGGCGTGACTTCCGGAATCAGAGGTTACCTGGGAGGTGTAGTCCGGCAGATTTGAGAAAAAGTCCTCGTTCCCGCATACTCGAGCTGTGTTTGTAGAGGCTTCTGGTCACCGGGGTTCCATCTGGGGGAGGCGGGATGCGGCACCTACTCCATCTGGAACTTGCGGGTGAACTCGGCTCTTTTTGGAACCTGTTTTTTCTTTTTTTTTTTCCTCCGGGATCCCGCACCCTCCATGTGTTCTTTCTCTTATGCTTAAGGCTTCAAAGATGGCGCTGGGGGGCGGGCTGTGGGCGTGACTTCCGGAATCAGAGGTTACCTGGGAGGTGTAGTCCGGCAGATTTGAGAAAAAGTCCTCGTTCCCGCATACTCGAGCTGTGTTTGTAGAGGCTTCTGGTCACCGGGGTTCCATCTGGGGGAGGCGGGATGCGGCACCTACTCCATCTGGAACTTGCGGGTGAACTCGGCTCTTTTTGGAACCTGTTTTTTCTTTTTTTTTTTCCCTCCGGGATCCCGCACCCTCCATGTGTTCTTTCTCTTATGCTTAAGGCTTCAAAGATGGCGCTGGGGGGCGGGCTGTGGGCGTGACTTCCGGAATCAGAGGTTACCTGGGAGGTGTAGTCCGGCAGATTTGAGAAAAAGTCCTCGTTCCCGCATACTCGAGCTGTGTTTGTAGAGGCTTCTGGTCACCGGGGTTCCATCTGGGGGAGGCGGGATGCGGCACCTACTCCATCTGGAACTTGCGGGTGAACTCGGCTCTATTTGGAACCTGATTTTTCTTTTTTTTTTTTCCTCCGGGATCCTGCACCCTCCATGTGTTCTTTCTCTTATGCTTAAGGCTTCAAAGATGGCGCTGGGGGGCGGGCTTTGGGCGTGACTTCCGGAATCAGAGGTTACCTGGGAGGTGTAGTCCGGCAGATTTGAGAAAAAGTCCTCGTTCCCGCATACTCGAGCTGTGTTTGTAGAGGCTTCTGGTCACCGGGGTTCCTTCTGGGGGAGGCGGGATGCGGCACCTACTCCATCTGGAACTTGCGGGTGAACTCGGCTCTTTTTGGAACCTGTTTTTTCTTTTTTTTTTTTCCTCCGGGATCCCGCACCCTCCATGTGTTCTTTCTCTTATGCTTAAGGCTTCAAAGATGGCGCTGGGGGGCGGGCTGTGGGCGTGACTTCCGGAATCAGAGGTTACCTGGGAGGTGTAGTCCGGCAGATTTGAGAAAAAGTCCTCGTTCCCGCATACTCGAGCTGTGTTTGTAGAGGCTTCTGGTCACCGGGGTTCCATCTGGGGGAGGCGGGATGCGGCACCTACTCCATCTGGAACTTGCGGGTGAACTCGGCTCTATTTGGAACCTGATTTTTCTTTTTTTTTTTTCCTCCGGGATCCCGCACCCTCCATGTGTTCTTTCTCTTATGCTTAAGGCTTCAAAGATGGCGCTGGGGGGCGGGCTGTGGGCGTGACTTCCGGAATCAGAGGTTACCTGGGAGGTGTAGTCCGGCAGATTTGAGAAAAAGTCCTCGTTCCCGCATACTCGAGCTGTGTTTGTAGAGGCTTCTGGTCACCGGGGTTCCATCTGGGGGAGGCGGGATGTGGCACCTACTCCATCTGGAACTTGCGGGTGAACTCGGCTCTTTTTGGAACCTGTTTTTTCTTTTTTTTTTTTCCTCCGGGATCCCGCACCCTCCATGTGTTCTTTCTCTTATGCTTAAGGCTTCAAAGATGGCGCTGGGGGGCGGGCTGTGGGCGTGACTTCCGGAATCAGAGGTTACCTGGGAGGTGTAGTCCGGCAGATTTGAGAAAAAGTCCTCGTTCCCGCATACTCGAGCTGTGTTTGTAGAGGCTTCTGGTCACCGGGGTTCCATCTGGGGGAGGCGGGATGCGGCACCTACTCCATCTGGAACTTGCGGGTGAACTCGGCTCTTTTTGGAACCTGTTTTTTCTTTTTTTTTTTCCTCCGGGATCCCGCACCCTCCATGTGTTCTTTCTCTTATGCTTAAGGCTTCAAAGATGGCGCTGGGGGGCGGGCTGTGGGCGTGACTTCCGGAATCAGAGGTTACCTGGGAGGTGTAGTCCGGCAGATTTGAGAAAAAGTCCTCGTTCCCGCATACTCGAGCTGTGTTTGTAGAGGCTTCTGGTCACCGGGGTTCCATCTGGGGGAGGCGGGATGCGGCACCTACTCCATCTGGAACTTGCCGGTGACCTCGGCTCTTTTTGGAACCTGATTTTTCTTTTTTTTTTTCCGCCGGGATCCCGCACCCTCCATGTGTTCTTTCTCTTATGCTTAAGGCTTCAAAGATGGCGCTGGGGGGCGGGCTGTGGGCGTGACTTCCGGAATCAGAGGTTACCTGGGAGGTGTAGTCCGGCAGATTTGAGAAAAAGTCCTCGTTCCCGCATACTCGAGCTGTGTTTGTAGAGGCTTCTGGTCACCGGGGTTCCATCTGGGGGAGGCGGGATGCGGCACCTACTCCATCTGGAACTTGCGGGTGAACTCGGCTCTTTTTGGAACCTGTTTTTTCTTTTTTTTTTTCCTCCGGGATCCCGCACCCTCCATGTGTTCTTTCTCTTATGCTTAAGGCTTCAAAGATGGTGCTGGGGGGCGGGTTGTGGGCGTGACTTCCGGAATCAGAGGTTACCTGGGAGGTGTAGTCCGGCAGATTTGAGAAAAAGTCCTCGTTCCCGCATACTCGAGCTGTGTTTGTAGAGGCTTCTGGTCACCGGGGTTCCATCTGGGGGAGGCGGGATGCGGCACCTACTCCATCTGGAACTTGCGGGTGAACTCGGCTCTTTTTGGAACCTGTTTTTTCTTTTTTTTTTCCCTCCGGGATCCCGCACCCTCCATGTGTTCTTTCTCTTATGCTTAAGGCTTCAAAGATGGCGCTGGGGGGCGGGCTGTGGGCATGACTTCCGGAATCAGAGGTTACCTGGGAGGTGTAGTCCGGAAGATTTGAGAAAAAGTCCTCGTTACCGCATACTCGAGCTGTGTTTGTAGAGGCTTCTGGTCACCGGGGTACCACCTGGGGGAGGCGGGATGCGGCACCTACTCCATCTGGAACTTGCGGGTGAACTCGGCTCTTTTTGGAACCTGTTTTTTCTTTTTTTTTTTCCTCCGGGATCCCGCACCCTCCATGTGTTCTTTCTCTTATGCATAAGGCTTCAAAGATGGCGCTGGGGTGCGGGCTGTGGGCGTGACTTCCGGAATCAGAGGTTACCTGGGAGGTGTAGTCCGGCAGATTTGAGAAAAAGTCCTCGTTCCCGCATACTCGAGCTGTGTTTGTAGAGGCTTCTGGTCACCGGGGTTCCATCTGGGGGAGGCGGGATGCGGCACCTACTCCATCTGGAACTTGCGGGTGAACCCGGCACTATTTGGAACCTTTTTTTTCTTTTTTTTTTTCCTCCGGGATCCCGCACCCTCCATGTGTTCTTTCTCTTATGCTTAAGGCTTCAAAGATGGCGCTGGGGGGCGGGCTGTGGGCGTGACTTCCGGAATCAGAGGTTACCTGGGAGGTGTAGTCCGGCAGATTTGAGAAAAAGTCCTCGTTCCCGCATACTCGAGCTGTGTTTGTAGAGGCTTCTGGTCACCGGGGTTCCATCTGGGGGAGGCGGGATGCGGCACCTACTCCATCTGGAACTTGCGGGTGAACTCGGCTCTATTTGGAACCTGTTTTTTCTTTTTTTTTTTCCTCCGGGATCCCGCACCCTCCATGTGTTCTTTCTCTTATGCTTAAGGCTTCAAAGATGGCGCTGGGGGGCGGGCTGTGGGCGTGACTTCCGGAATCAGAGGTTACCTGGGAGGTGTAGTCCGGCAGATTTTAGAAAAAGTCCTCGTTCCCGCATACTCGAGCTGTGTTTGTAGAGGCTTCTGGTCACCGGGGTTCCATCTGGGGGAGGCGGGATGCGGCACCTACTCCATCTGGAACTTGCGGGTGAACTCGGCTCTATTTGGAACCTGATTTTTCATTTTTTTTTTCCGCCGGGATCCCGCACCCTCCATGTGTTCTTTCTCTTATGCTTAAGGCTTCAAAGATGGCGCTGGGGGGCGGGCTGTGGGCGTGACTTCCGGAATCAGAGGTTACCTGGGAGGTGTAGTCCGGCAGATTTGAGAAAAAGTCCTCGTTCCCGCATACTCGAGCTGTGTTTGTAGAGGCTTCTGGTCACCGGGGTTCCATCTGGGGGAGGCGGGATGCGGCACCTACTCCATCTGGAACTTGCGGGTGAACTCGGCTCTTTTTGGAACCTGTTTTTTCTTTTTTTTTTTCCTCCGGGATCCCGCACCCTCCATGTGTTCTTTCTCTTATGCTTAAGGCTTCAAAGATGGTGCTGGGGGGCGGGTTGTGGGCGTGACTTCCGGAATCAGAGGTTACCTGGGAGGTGTAGTCCGGCAGATTTGAGAAAAAGTCCTCGTTCCCGCATACTCGAGCTGTGTTTGTAGAGGCTTCTGGTCACCGGGGTTCCATCTGGGGGAGGCGGGATGCGGCACCTACTCCATCTGGAACTTGCGGGTGAACTCGGCTCTTTTTGGAACCTGTTTTTTCTTTTTTTTTTCCCTCCGGGATCCCGCACCCTCCATGTGTTCTTTCTCTTATGCTTAAGGCTTCAAAGATGGCGCTGGGGGGCGGGCTGTGGGCGTGACTTCCGGAATCAGAGGTTACCTGGGAGGTGTAGTCCGGAAGATTTGAGAAAAAGTCCTCGTTACCGCATACTCGAGCTGTGTTTGTAGAGGCTTCTGGTCACCGGGGTACCACCTGGGGGAGGCGGGATGCGGCACCTACTCCATCTGGAACTTGCGGGTGAACTCGGCTCTTTTTGGAACCTGTTTTTTCTTTTTTTTTTTCCTCCGGGATCCCGCACCCTCCATGTGTTCTTTCTCTTATGCATAAGGCTTCAAAGATGGCGCTGGGGTGCGGGCTGTGGGCGTGACTTCCGGAATCAGAGGTTACCTGGGAGGTGTAGTCCGGCAGATTTGAGAAAAAGTCCTCGTTCCCGCATACTCGAGCTGTGTTTGTAGAGGCTTCTGGTCACCGGGGTTCCATCTGGGGGAGGCGGGATGCGGCACCTACTCCATCTGGAACTTGCGGGTGAACCCGGCACTATTTGGAACCTTTTTTTTCTTTTTTTTTTTCCTCCGGGATCCCGCACCCTCCATGTGTTCTTTCTCTTATGCTTAAGGCTTCAAAGATGGCGCTGGGGGGCGGGCTGTGGGCGTGACTTCCGGAATCAGAGGTTACCTGGGAGGTGTAGTCCGGCAGATTTGAGAAAAAGTCCTCGTTCCCGCATACTCGAGCTGTGTTTGTAGAGGCTTCTGGTCACCGGGGTTCCATCTGGGGGAGGCGGGATGCGGCACCTACTCCATCTGGAACTTGCGGGTGAACTCGGCTCTATTTGGAACCTGATTTTTCTTTTTTTTTTTCCTCCGGGATCCCGCACCCTCCATGTGTTCTTTCTCTTATGCTTAAGGCTTCAAAGATGGCGCTGGGGGGCGGGCTGTGGGCGTGACTTCCGGAATCAGAGGTTACCTGGGAGGTGTAGTCCGGCAGATTTGAGAAAAAGTCCTCGTTCCCGCATACTCGAGCTGTGTTTGTAGAGGCTTCTGGTCACCGGGGTTCCATCTGGGGGAGGCGGGATGCGGCACCTACTCCATCTGGAACTTGCGGGTGAACTCGGCTCTATTTGGAACCTGATTTTTCATTTTTTTTTTCCGCCGGGATCCCGCACCCTCCATGTGTTCTTTCTCTTATGCTTAAGGCTTCAAAGATGGCGCTGGGGGGCGGGCTGTGGGCGTGACTTCCGGAATCAGAGGTTACCTGGGAGGTGTAGTCCGGCAGATTTGAGAAAAAGTCCTCGTTCCCGCATACTCGAGCTGTGTTTGTAGAGGCTTCTGGTCACCGGGGTTCCATCTGGGGGAGGCGGGATGCGGCACCTACTCCATCTGGAACTTGCGGGTGAACTCGGCTCTATTTGGAACCTGATTTTTCTTTTTTTTTTTCCTCCGGGATCCCGCACCCTCCATGTGTTCTTTCTCTTATGCTTAAGGCTTCAAAGATGGCGCTGGGGGGCGGGCTGTGGGCGTGACTTCCGGAATCAGAGGTTACCTGGGAGGTGTAGTCCGGCAGATTTGAGAAAAAGTCCTCGTTCCCGCATACTCGAGCTGTGTTTGTAGAGGCTTCTGGTCACCGGGGTTCCATCTGGGGGAGGCGGGATGCGGCACCTACTCCATCTGGAACTTGCGGGTGAACTCGGCTCTTTTTGGAACCTGTTTTTTCTTTTTTTTTTTTCCGCCGGGATCCCGCACCCTCCATGTGTTCTTTCTCTTATGCTTAAGGCTTCAAAGATGGCGCTGGGGGGCGGGCTGTGGGCGTGACTTCCGGAATCAGAGGTTACCTGGGAGGTGTAGTCCGGCAGATTTGAGAAAAAGTCCTCGTTCCCGCATACTCGAGCTGTGTTTGTAGAGGCTTCTGGTCACCGGGGTTCCATCTGGGGGAGGCGGGATGCGGCACCTACTCCATCTGGAACTTGCGGGTGAACTCGGCTCTTTTTGGAACCTGTTTTTTCTTTTTTTTTTTCCTCCGGGATCCCGCACCCTCCATGTGTTCTTTCTCTTATGCTTAAGGCTTCAAAGATGGCGCTGGGGGGCGGGCTGTGGGCGTGACTTCCGGAATCAGAGGTTACCTGGGAGGTGTAGTCCGGCAGATTTGAGAAAAAGTCCTCGTTCCCGCATACTCGAGCTGTGTTTGTAGAGGCTTCTGGTCACCGGGGTTCCATCTGGGGGAGGCGGGATGCGGCACCTACTCCATCTGGAACTTGCGGGTGAACTCGGCTCTTTTTGGAACCTGTTTTTTCTTTTTTTTTTCCCTCCGGGATCCCGCACCCTCCATGTGTTCTTTCTCTTATGCTTAAGGCTTCAAAGATGGCGCTGGGGGGCGGGCTGTGGGCGTGACTTCCGGAATCAGAGGTTACCTGGGAGGTGTAGTCCGGAAGATTTGAGAAAAAGTCCTCGTTACCGCATACTCGAGCTGTGTTTGTAGAAGCTTCTGGTCACCGGGGTACCACCTGGGGGAGGCGGGATGCGGCACCTACTCCATCTGGAACTTGCGGGTGAACTCGGCTCTTTTTGGAACCTGTTTTTTCTTTTTTTTTTTCCTCCGGGATCCCGCACCCTCCATGTGTTCTTTCTCTTATGCATAAGGCTTCAAAGATGGCGCTGGGGTGCGGGCTGTGGGCGTGACTTCCGGAATCAGAGGTTACCTGGGAGGTGTAGTCCGGCAGATTTGAGAAAAAGTCCTCGTTCCCGCATACTCGAGCTGTGTTTGTAGAGGCTTCTGGTCACCGGGGTTCCATCTGGGGGAGGCGGGATGCGGCACCTACTCCATCTGGAACTTGCGGGTGAACCCGGCACTATTTGGAACCTTTTTTTTCTTTTTTTTTTTCCTCCGGGATCCCGCACCCTCCATGTGTTCTTTCTCTTATGCTTAAGGCTTCAAAGATGGCGCTGGGGGGCGGGCTGTGGGCGTGACTTCCGGAATCAGAGGTTACCTGGGAGGTGTAGTCCGGCAGATTTGAGAAAAAGTCCTCGTTCCCGCATACTCGAGCTGTGTTTGTAGAGGCTTCTGGTCACCGGGGTTCCATCTGGGGGAGGCGGGATGCGGCACCTACTCCATCTGGAACTTGCGGGTGAACTCGGCTCTATTTGGAACCTGTTTTTTCTTTTTTTTTTTCCTCCGGGATCCCGCACCCTCCATGTGTTCTTTCTCTTATGCTTAAGGCTTCAAAGATGGCGCTGGGGGGCGGGCTGTGGGCGTGACTTCCGGAATCAGAGGTTACCTGGGAGGTGTAGTCCGGCAGATTTGAGAAAAAGTCCTCGTTCCCGCATACTCGAGCTGTGTTTGTAGAGGCTTCTGGTCACCGGGGTTCCATCTGGGGGAGGCGGGATGCGGCACCTACTCCATCTGGAACTTGCGGGTGAACTCGGCTCTTTTTGGAACCTGTTTTTTCTTTTTTTTTTTCCTCCGGGATCCCGCACCCTCCACGTGTTCTTTCTCTTATGCTTAAGGCTTCAAAGATGGCGCTGGGGGGCGGGCTGTGGGCGTGACTTCCGGAATCAGAGGTTACCTGGGAGGTGTAGTCCGGCAGATTTGAGAAAAAGTCCTCGTTCCCGCATACTCGAGCTGTGTTTGTAGAGGCTTCTGGTCACCGGGGTTCCATCTGGGGGAGGCGGGATGCGGCACCTACTCCATCTGGAACTTGCGGGGGAACTCGGCTCTATTTGGAACCTGATTTTTCTTTTTTTTTTCCGCCGGGATCCCGCACCCTCCATGTGTTCTTTCTCTTATGCTTAAGGCTTCAAAGATGGCGCTGGGGTGCGGGCTGTGGGCGTGACTTCCGGAATCAGAGGTTACCTGGGAGGTGTAGTCCGGCAGATTTGAGAAAAAGTCCTTGTTCCCGCATACTCGAGCTGTGTTTGTAGAGGCTTCTGGTCACCGGGGTTCCATCTGGGGGAGGCGGGATGCGGCACCTACTCCATCTGGAACATGCGGGTGAACCCGGCTCTATTTGGAACCCGATTTTTCTTTTTTTTTTTTCCTCCGGGATCCCGCACCCTCCATGTGTTCTTTCTCTTATGCTTAAGGCTTCAAAGATGGCGCTGGGGGGCGGGCTGTGGGCGTGACTTCCGGAATCAGAGGTTACCTGGGAGGTGTAGTCCGGCAGATTTGAGAAAAAGTCCTCGTTCCCGCATACTCGAGCTGTGTTTGTAGAGGCTTCTGGTCACCGGGGTTCCAACTGGGGGAGGCGGGATGCGGCACCTACTCCATCTGGAACTTGCGGGTGAACTCGGCTCTTTTTGGAACCTGTTTTTTCTTTTTTTTTTTCCTCCGGGATCCCGCACCCTCCATGTGTTCTTTCTCTTATGCTTAAGGCTTCAAAGATGGTGCTGGGGGGCGGGCTGTGGGCGTGACTTCCGGAATCAGAGGTTACCTGGGAGGTGTAGTCCGGCAGATTTGAGAAAAAGTCCTCGTTCCCGCATACTCGAGCTGTGTTTGTAGAGGCTTCTGGTCACCGGGGTTCCATCTGGGGGAGGCGGGATGCGGCACCTACTCCATCTGGAACTTGCGGGTGAACTCGGCTCTTTTTGGAACCTGTTTTTTCTTTTTTTTTTCCCTCCGGGATCCCGCACCCTCCATGTGTTCTTTCTCTTATGCTTAAGGCTTCAAAGATGGCGCTGGGGGGCGGGCTGTGGGCGTGACTTCCGGAATCAGAGGTTACCTGGGAGGTGTAGTCCGGAAGATTTGAGAAAAAGTCCTCGTTACCGCATACTCGAGCTGTGTTTGTAGAGGCTTCTGGTCACCGGGGTACCACCTGGGGGAGGCGGGATGCGGCACCTACTCCATCTGGAACTTGCGGGTGACTTCGGCTCTTTTTGGAACCTGTTTTTTCTTTTTTTTTTTTCCTCCGGGATCCCGCACCCTCCATGTGTTCTTTCTCTTATGCTTAAGGCTTCAAAGATGGCGCTGGGGGGCGGGCTGTGGGCGTGACTTCCGGAATCAGAGGTTACCTGGGAGGTGTAGTCCGGCAGATTTGAGAAAAAGTCCTCGTTCCCGCATACTCGAGCTGTGTTTGTAGAGGCTTCTGGTCACCGGGGTTCCATCTGGGGGAGGCGGGCTGCGGCACCTACTCCATCTGGAACTTGCGGGTGAACTCGGCTCTTTTTGGAACCTGTTTTTTCTTTTTTTTTTCCTCCGGGATCCCGCACCCTCCATGTGTTCTTTCTCTTATGCATAAGGCTTCAAAGATGGCGCTGGGGGGCGGGCTGTGGGCGTGACTTCCGGAATCAGAGGTTACCTGGGAGGTGTAGTCCGGCAGATTTGAGAAAAAGTCCTCGTTCCCGCATACTCGAGCTGTGTTTGTAGAGGCTTCTGGTCACCGGGGTTCCATCTGGGGGAGGCGGGATGCGGCACCTACTCCATCTGGAACTTGCGGGTGAACTCGGCTCTATTTGGAACCTGATTTTTCTTTTTTTTTTTCCGCCGGGATCCCGCACCCTCCATGTGTTCTTTCTCTTATGCTTAAGGCTTCAAAGATGGCGCTGGGGGGCGGGCTGTGGGCGTGACTTCCGGAATCAGAGGTTACCTGGGAGGTGTAGTCCGGCAGATTTGAGAAAAAGTCCTCGTTCCCGCATACTCGAGCTGTGTTTGTAGAGGCTTCTGGTCACCGGGGTTCCATCTGGGGGAGGCGGGATGCGGCACCTACTCCATCTGGAACTTGCGGGTGAACTCGGCTCTATTTGGAACCTGATTTTTCTTTTTTTTTTTCCTCCGGGATGCCGCACCCTCCACGTGTTCTTTCTCTTATGCTTAAGGCTTCAAAGATGGCGCTGGGGGGCGGGCTGTGGGCGTGACTTCCGGAATCAGAGGTTACCTGGGAGGTGTAGTCCGGCAGATTTGAGAAAAAGTCCTCGTTCCCGCATACTCGAGCTGTGTTTGTAGAGGCTTCTGGTCACCGGGGTTCCATCTGGGGGAGGCGGGATGCGGCACCTACTCCATCTGGAACTTGCGGGTGAACTCGGCTCTTTTTGGAACCTGTTTTTTCTTTTTTTTTTTTCCTCCGGGATCCCGCACCCTCCATGTGTTCTTTCTCTTATGCTTAAGGCTTCAAAGATGGCGCTGGGGGGCGGGCTGTGGGCGTGACTTCCGGAATCAGAGGTTACCTGGGAGGTGTAGTCCGGCAGATTTGAGAAAAAGTCCTCGTTCCCGCATACTCGAGCTGTGTTTGTAGAGGCTTCTGGTCACCGGGGTTCCATCTGGGGGAGGCGGGATGCGGCACCTACTCCATCTGGAACTTGCGGGTGAACTCGGCTCTTTTTGGAACCTGTTTTTTCTTTTTTTTTTTCCTCCGGGATCCCGCACCCTCCATGTGTTCTTTCTCTTATGCTTAAGGCTTCAAAGATGGCGCTGGGGGGCGGGCTGTGGGCGTGACTTCCGGAATCAGAGGTTACCTGGGAGGTGTAGTCCGGCAGATTTGAGAAAAAGTCCTCGTTCCCGCATACTCGAGCTGTGTTTGTAGAGGCTTCTGGTCACCGGGGTTCCATCTGGGGGAGGCGGGATGCGGCACCTACTCCATCTGGAACTTGCGGGTGACCTCGGCTCTTTTTGGAACCTGATTTTTCTTTTTTTTTTTCCGCCGGGATCCCGCACCCTCCATGTGTTCTTTCTCTTATGCTTAAGGCTTCAAAGATGGCGCTGGGGTGCGGGCTGTGGGCGTGACTTCCGGAATCAGAGGTTACCTGGGAGGTGTAGTCCGGCAGATTTGAGAAAAAGTCCTTGTTCCCGCATACTCGAGCTGTGTTTGTAGAGGCTTCTGGTCACCGGGGTTCCATCTGGGGGAGGCGGGATGCGGCACCTACTCCATCTGGAACATGCGGGTGAACCCGGCTCTATTTGGAACCCGATTTTTCTTTTTTTTTTTTCCTCCGGGATCCCGCACCCTCCATGTGTTCTTTCTCTTATGCTTAAGGCTTCAAAGATGGCGCTGGGGGGCGGGCTGTGGGCGTGACTTCCGGAATCAGAGGTTACCTGGGAGGTGTAGTCCGGCAGATTTGAGAAAAAGTCCTCGTTCCCGCATACTCGAGCTGTGTTTGTAGAGGCTTCTGGTCACCGGGGTTCCAACTGGGGGAGGCGGGATGCGGCACCTACTCCATCTGGAACTTGCGGGTGAACTCGGCTCTTTTTGGAACCTGTTTTTTCTTTTTTTTTTTCCTCCGGGATCCCGCACCCTCCATGTGTTCTTTCTCTTATGCTTAAGGCTTCAAAGATGGTGCTGGGGGGCGGGCTGTGGGCGTGACTTCCGGAATCAGAGGTTACCTGGGAGGTGTAGTCCGGCAGATTTGAGAAAAAGTCCTCGTTCCCGCATACTCGAGCTGTGTTTGTAGAGGCTTCTGGTCACCGGGGTTCCATCTGGGGGAGGCGGGATGCGGCACCTACTCCATCTGGAACTTGCGGGTGAACTCGGCTCTTTTTGGAACCTGTTTTTTCTTTTTTTTTTCCCTCCGGGATCCCGCACCCTCCATGTGTTCTTTCTCTTATGCTTAAGGCTTCAAAGATGGCGCTGGGGGGCGGGCTGTGGGCGTGACTTCCGGAATCAGAGGTTACCTGGGAGGTGTAGTCCGGAAGATTTGAGAAAAAGTCCTCGTTACCGCATACTCGAGCTGTGTTTGTAGAGGCTTCTGGTCACCGGGGTACCACCTGGGGGAGGCGGGATGCGGCACCTACTCCATCTGGAACTTGCGGGTGACCTCGGCTCTTTTTGGAACCTGTTTTTTCTTTTTTTTTTTTCCTCCGGGATCCCGCACCCTCCATGTGTTCTTTCTCTTATGCTTAAGGCTTCAAAGATGGCGCTGGGGGGCGGGCTGTGGGCGTGACTTCCGGAATCAGAGGTTACCTGGGAGGTGTAGTCCGGCAGATTTGAGAAAAAGTCCTCGTTCCCGCATACTCGAGCTGTGTTTGTAGAGGCTTCTGGTCACCGGGGTTCCATCTGGGGGAGGCGGGCTGCGGCACCTACTCCATCTGGAACTTGCGGGTGAACTCGGCTCTTTTTGGAACCTGTTTTTTCTTTTTTTTTTCCTCCGGGATCCCGCACCCTCCATGTGTTCTTTCTCTTATGCATAAGGCTTCAAAGATGGCGCTGGGGGGCGGGCTGTGGGCGTGACTTCCGGAATCAGAGGTTACCTGGGAGGTGTAGTCCGGCAGATTTGAGAAAAAGTCCTCGTTCCCGCATACTCGAGCTGTGTTTGTAGAGGCTTCTGGTCACCGGGGTTCCATCTGGGGGAGGCGGGATGCGGCACCTACTCCATCTGGAACTTGCGGGTGAACTCGGCTCTATTTGGAACCTGATTTTTCTTTTTTTTTTTCCGCCGGGATCCCGCACCCTCCATGTGTTCTTTCTCTTATGCTTAAGGCTTCAAAGATGGCGCTGGGGGGCGGGCTGTGGGCGTGACTTCCGGAATCAGAGGTTACCTGGGAGGTGTAGTCCGGCAGATTTGAGAAAAAGTCCTCGTTCCCGCATACTCGAGCTGTGTTTGTAGAGGCTTCTGGTCACCGGGGTTCCATCTGGGGGAGGCGGGATGCGGCACCTACTCCATCTGGAACTTGCGGGTGAACTCGGCTCTATTTGGAACCTGATTTTTCTTTTTTTTTTTCCTCCGGGATGCCGCACCCTCCACGTGTTCTTTCTCTTATGCTTAAGGCTTCAAAGATGGCGCTGGGGGGCGGGCTGTGGGCGTGACTTCCGGAATCAGAGGTTACCTGGGAGGTGTAGTCCGGCAGATTTGAGAAAAAGTCCTCGTTCCCGCATACTCGAGCTGTGTTTGTAGAGGCTTCTGGTCACCGGGGTTCCATCTGGGGGAGGCGGGATGCGGCACCTACTCCATCTGGAACTTGCGGGTGAACTCGGCTCTTTTTGGAACCTGTTTTTTCTTTTTTTTTTTTCCTCCGGGATCCCGCACCCTCCATGTGTTCTTTCTCTTATGCTTAAGGCTTCAAAGATGGCGCTGGGGGGCGGGCTGTGGGCGTGACTTCCGGAATCAGAGGTTACCTGGGAGGTGTAGTCCGGCAGATTTGAGAAAAAGTCCTCGTTCCCGCATACTCGAGCTGTGTTTGTAGAGGCTTCTGGTCACCGGGGTTCCATCTGGGGGAGGCGGGATGCGGCACCTACTCCATCTGGAACTTGCGGGTGAACTCGGCTCTTTTTGGAACCTGTTTTTTCTTTTTTTTTTTCCTCCGGGATCCCGCACCCTCCATGTGTTCTTTCTCTTATGCTTAAGGCTTCAAAGATGGCGCTGGGGGGCGGGCTGTGGGCGTGACTTCCGGAATCAGAGGTTACCTGGGAGGTGTAGTCCGGCAGATTTGAGAAAAAGTCCTCGTTCCCGCATACTCGAGCTGTGTTTGTAGAGGCTTCTGGTCACCGGGGTTCCATCTGGGGGAGGCGGGATGCGGCACCTACTCCATCTGGAACTTGCGGGTGACCTCGGCTCTTTTTGGAACCTGATTTTTCTTTTTTTTTTTCCGCCGGGATCCCGCACCCTCCATGTGTTCTTTCTCTTATGCTTAAGGCTTCAAAGATGGCGCTGGGGGGCGGGCTGTGGGCGTGACTTCCGGAATCAGAGGTTACCTGGGAGGTGTAGTCCGGCAGATTTGAGAAAAAGTCCTCGTTCCCGCATACTCGAGCTGTGTTTGTAGAGGCTTCTGGTCACCGGGGTTCCATCTGGGGGAGGCGGGATGCGGCACCTACTCCATCTGGAACTTGCGGGTGAACTCGGCTCTTTTTGGAACCTGTTTTTTCTTTTTTTTTTCCCTCCGGGATCCCGCACCCTCCATGTGTTCTTTCTCTTATGCTTAAGGCTTCAAAGATGGCGCTGGGGGGCTGGCTGTGGGCGTGACTTCCGGAATCAGAGGTTACCTGGGAGGTGTAGTCCGGAAGATTTGAGAAAAAGTCCTCGTTACCGCATACTCGAGCTGTGTTTGTAGAGGCTTCTGGTCACCGGGGTACCACCTGGGGGAGGCGGGATGCGGCACCTACTCCATCTGGAACTTGCGGGTGAACTCGGCTCTTTTTGGAACCTGTTTTTTCTTTTTTTTTTCCTCCGGGATCCCGCACCCTCCATGTGTTCTTTCTCTTATGCATAAGGCTTCAAAGATGGCGCTGGGGTGCGGGCTGTGGGCGTGACTTCCGGAATCAGAGGTTACCTGGGAGGTGTAGTCCGGCAGATTTGAGAAAAAGTCCTCGTTCCCGCATACTCGAGCTGTGTTTGTAGAGGCTTCTGGTCACCGGGGTTCCATCTGGGGGAGGCGGGATGCGGCACCTACTCCATCTGGAACTTGCGGGTGAACCCGGCACTATTTGGAACCTTTTTTTTCTTTTTTTTTTTCCTCCGGGATCCCGCACCCTCCATGTGTTCTTTCTCTTATGCTTAAGGCTTCAAAGATGGCGCTGGGGGGCGGGCTGTGGGCGTGACTTCCGGAATCAGAGGTTACCTGGGAGGTGTAGTCCGGCAGATTTGAGAAAAAGTCCTCGTTCCCGCATACTCGAGCTGTGTTTGTAGAGGCTTCTGGTCACCGGGGTTCCATCTGGGGGAGGCGGGATGCGGCACCTACTCCATCTGGAACTTGCGGGTGAACTCGGCTCTATTTGGAACCTGTTTTTTCTTTTTTTTTTTCCTCCGGGATCCCGCACCCTCCATGTGTTCTTTCTCTTATGCTTAAGGCTTCAAAGATGGCGCTGGGGGGCGGGCTGTGGGCGTGACTTCCGGAATCAGAGGTTACCTGGGAGGTGTAGTCCGGCAGATTTGAGAAAAAGTCCTCGTTCCCGCATACTTGAGCTGTGTTTGTAGAGGCTTCTGGTCACCGGGGTTCCATCTGGGGGAGGCGGGATGCGGCACCTACTCCATCTGGAACTTGCGGGTGAACTCGGCTCTTTTTGGAACCTGTTTTTTCTTTTTTTTTTTCCTCCGGGATCCCGCACCCTCCACGTGTTCTTTCTCTTATGCTTAAGGCTTCAAAGATGGCGCTGGGGGGCGGGCTGTGGGCGTGACTTCCGGAATCAGAGGTTACCTGGGAGGTGTAGTCCGGCAGATTTGAGAAAAAGTCCTCGTTCCCGCATACTCGAGCTGTGTTTGTAGAGGCTTCTGGTCACCGGGGTTCCATCTGGGGGAGGCGGGATGCGGCACCTACTCCATCTGGAACTTGCGGGTGAACTCGGCTCTATTTGGAACCTGATTTTTCTTTTTTTTTTCCGCCGGGATCCCGCACCCTCCATGTGTTCTTTCTCTTATGCTTAAGGCTTCAAAGATGGCGCTGGGGTGCGGGCTGTGGGCGTGACTTCCGGAATCAGAGGTTACCTGGGAGGTGTAGTCCGGCAGATTTGAGAAAAAGTCCTTGTTCCCGCATACTCGAGCTGTGTTTGTAGAGGCTTCTGGTCACCGGGGTTCCATCTGGGGGAGGCGGGATGCGGCACCTACTCCATCTGGAACTTGCGGGTGAACCCGGCTCTATTTGGAACCTGATTTTTCTTTTTTTTTTTTCCTCCGGGATCCCGCACCCTCCATGTGTTCTTTCTCTTATGCTTAAGGCTTCAAAGATGGCGCTGGGGGGCGGGCTGTGGGCGTGACTTCCGGAATCAGAGGTTACCTGGGAGGTGTAGTCCGGCAGATTTGAGAAAAAGTCCTCGTTCCCGCATACTCGAGCTGTGTTTGTAGAGGCTTCTGGTCACCGGGGTTCCAACTGGGGGAGGCGGGATGCGGCACCTACTCCATCTGGAACTTGCGGGTGAACTCGGCTCTTTTTGGAACCTGTTTTTTCTTTTTTTTTTTCCTCCGGGATCCCGCACCCTCCATGTGTTCTTTCTCTTATGCTTAAGGCTTCAAAGATGGTGCTGGGGGGCGGGCTGTGGGCGTGACTTCCGGAATCAGAGGTTACCTGGGAGGTGTAGTCCGGCAGATTTGAGAAAAAGTCCTCGTTCCCGCATACTCGAGCTGTGTTTGTAGAGGCTTCTGGTCACCGGGGTTCCATCTGGGGGAGGCGGGATGCGGCACCTACTCCATCTGGAACTTGCGGGTGAACTCGGCTCTTTTTGGAACCTGTTTTTTCTTTTTTTTTTCCCTCCGGGATCCCGCACCCTCCATGTGTTCTTTCTCTTATGCTTAAGGCTTCAAAGATGGCGCTGGGGGGCGGGCTGTGGGCGTGACTTCCGGAATCAGAGGTTACCTGGGAGGTGTAGTCCGGAAGATTTGAGAAAAAGTCCTCGTTACCGCATACTCGAGCTGTGTTTGTAGAGGCTTCTGGTCACCGGGGTACCACCTGGGGGAGGCGGGATGCGGCACCTACTCCATCTGGAACTTGCGGGTGAACTCGGCTCTTTTTGGAACCTGTTTTTTCTTTTTTTTTTTCCTCCGGGATCCCGCACCCTCCATGTGTTCTTTCTCTTATGCATAAGGCTTCAAAGATGGCGCTGGGTTGCGGGCTGTGGGCGTGACTTCCGGAATCAGAGGTTACCTGGGAGGTGTAGTCCGGCAGATTTGATAAAAAGTCCTCGTTCCCGCATACTCGAGCTGTGTTTGTAGAGGCTTCTGGTCACCGGGGTTCCATCTGGGGGAGGCGGGATGCGGCACCTACTCCATCTGGAACTTGCGGGTGAACCCGGCACTATTTGGAACCTTTTTTTTCTTTTTTTTTTTCCTCCGGGATCCCGCACCCTCCATGTGTTCTTTCTCTTATGCTTAAGGCTTCAAAGATGGCGCTGGGGGGCGGGCTGTGGGCGTGACTTCCGGAATCAGAGGTTACCTGGGAGGTGTAGTCCGGCAGATTTGAGAAAAAGTCCTCGTTCCCGCATACTCGAGCTGTGTTTGTAGAGGCTTCTGGTCACCGGGGTTCCATTTGGGGGAGGCGGGATGCGGCACCTACTCCATCTGGAACTTGCGGGTGAACTCGGCTCTATTTGGAACCTGTTTTTTCTTTTTTTTTTTCCTCCGGGATCCCGCACCCTCCATGTGTTCTTTCTCTTATGCTTAAGGCTTCAAAGATGGCGCTGGGGGGCGGGCTGTGGGCGTGACTTCCGGAATCAGAGGTTACCTGGGAGGTGTAGTCCGGCAGATTTGAGAAAAAGTCCTCGTTCCCGCATACTCGAGCTGTGTTTGTAGAGGCTTCTGGTCACCGGGGTTCCATCTGGGGGAGGCGGGATGCGGCACCTACTCCATCTGGAACTTGCGGGTGAACTCGGCTCTTTTTGGAACCTGTTTTTTCTTTTTTTTTTTCCTCCGGGATCCCGCACCCTCCACGTGTTCTTTCTCTTATGCTTAAGGCTTCAAAGATGGCGCTGGGGGGCGGGCTGTGGGCGTGACTTCCGGAATCAGAGGTTACCTGGGAGGTGTAGTCCGGCAGATTTGAGAAAAAGTCCTCGTTCCCGCATACTCGAGCTGTGTTTGTAGAGGCTTCTGGTCACCGGGGTTCCATCTGGGGGAGGCGGGATGCGGCACCTACTCCATCTGGAACTTGCGGGTGAACTCGGCTCTATTTGGAACCTGATTTTTCTTTTTTTTTTCCGCCGGGATCCCGCACCCTCCATGTGTTCTTTCTCTTATGCTTAAGGCTTCAAAGATGGCGCTGGGGTGCGGGCTGTGGGCGTGACTTCCGGAATCAGAGGTTACCTGGGAGGTGTAGTCCGGCAGATTTGAGAAAAAGTCCTTGTTCCCGCATACTCGAGCTGTGTTTGTAGAGGCTTCTGGTCACCGGGGTTCCATCTGGGGGAGGCGGGATGCGGCACCTACTCCATCTGGAACTTGCGGGTGAACCCGGCTCTATTTGGAACCTGATTTTTCTTTTTTTTTTTTCCTCCGGGATCCCGCACCCTCCATGTGTTCTTTCTCTTATGCTTAAGGCTTCAAAGATGGCGCTGGGGGGCGGGCTGTGGGCGTGACTTCCGGAATCAGAGGTTACCTGGGAGGTGTAGTCCGGCAGATTTGAGAAAAAGTCCTCGTTCCCGCATACTCGAGCTGTGTTTGTAGAGGCTTCTGGTCACCGGGGTTCCAACTGGGGGAGGCGGGATGCGGCAGCTACTCCATCTGGAACTTTCGGGTGTATTCGGCTCTTTTTGGAACCTGTTTTTTCTTTTTTTTTTTCCTCCGGGATCCCGCACCCTCCATGTGTTCTTTCTCTTATGCTTAAGGCTTCAAAGATGGCGCTGGGGGGCGGGCTGTGGGCGTGACTTCCGGAATCAGAGGTTACCTGGGAGGTGTAGTCCGGCAGATTTGAGAAAAAGTCCTCGTTCCCGCATACTCGAGCTGTGTTTGTAGAGGCTTCTGGTCACCGGGGTTCCATCTGGGGGAGGCGGGATGCGGCACCTACTCCATCTGGAACTTGCGGGTGAACTCGGCTCTTTTAGGAACCTGTTTTTTCTTTTTTTTTTTCCTCCGGGATCCCGCACCCTCCATGTGTTCTTTCTCTTATGCTTAAGGCTTCAAAGATGGCGCTGGGGGGCGGGCTGTGGGCGTGACTTCTGGAATCAGAGGTTACCTGGGAGGTGTAGTCCGGCAGATTTGAGAAAAAGTCCTCGTTCCCGCATACTCGAGCTGTGTTTGTAGAGGCTTCTGGTCACCGGGGTTCCATCTGGGGGAGGCGGGATGCGGCACCTACTCCATCTGGAACTTGCGGGTGAACTCGGCTCTATTTGGAACCTGATTTTTCTTTTTTTTTTTTTCCGCCGGGATCCCGCACCCTCCATGTGTTCTTTCTCTTATGCTTAAGGCTTCAAAGATGGCGCTGGGGGGCGGGCTGTGGGCGTGACTTCCGGAATCAGAGGTTACCTGGGAGGTGTAGTCCGGCAGATTTGAGAAAAAGTCCTCATTCCCGCATACTCGAGCTGTGTTTGTAGAGGATTCTGGTCACCGGGGTTCCTTCTGGGGGAGGCGGGATGCGGCACCTACTCCATCTGGAACTTGCGGGTGAACTCGGCTCTATTTGGAACCTGATTTTTCTTTTTTTTTTTCCTCCGGGATCCCGCACGCTCCATGTGTTCTTTCTCTTATGCTTAAGGCTTCAAAGATGGCGCTGGGGGGCGGGCTGTGGGCGTGACTTCCGGAATCAGAGGTTACCTGGGAGGTGTAGTCCGGCAGATTTGAGAAAAAGTCCAAGTTCCCGCATACTCGAGCTGTGTTTGTAGAGGCTTCTGGTCACCGGGGTTCCATCTGGGGGAGGCGGGCTGCGGCACCTACTCCATCTGGAACTTGCGGGTGAACTCGGCTCTTTTTGGAACCTGTTTTTTCTTTTTTTTTTTCCTCCGGGATCCCGCACCCTCCATGTGTTCTTTCTCTTATGCTTAAGGCTTCAAAGATGGCGCTGGGTGGCGGGCTGTGGGCGTGACTTCCGGAATCAGAGGTTACCTGGGAGGTGTAGTCCGGCAGATTTGAGAAAAAGTCCTCGTTCCCGCATACTCGAGCTGTGTTTGTAGAGGCTTCTGGTCACCGGGGTTCCGTCTGGGGGAGGCGGGATGCGGCACCTACTCCATCTGGAACTTGCGGGTGAACTCGGCTCTTTTTGGAACCTGTTTTTTCTTTTTTTTTTTCCTCCGGGATCCCGCACCCTCCATGTGTTCTTTCTCTTATGCTTAAGGCTTCAAAGATGGCGCTGGGGGGCGGGCTGTGGGCGTGACTTCCGGAATCAGAGATTACCTGGGAGGTGTAGTCCGGCAGATT
The DNA here is from genome assembly GCF_029834395.1 of Sorex fumeus. Classification (NCBI taxonomy): domain Eukaryota; kingdom Metazoa; phylum Chordata; class Mammalia; order Eulipotyphla; family Soricidae; genus Sorex; species Sorex fumeus. The sequence continues at coordinate 765,916 of NW_026606260.1, forward strand.
TGACAAAAAGTCCTCGTTCCCGCATACTCGAGCTGTGTTTGTAGAGGCTTCTGGTCACCGGGGTACCACCTGGGGGAGGCGGGATGCGGCACCTACTCCATCTGGAACTTGCGGGTGAACTCGGCTCTTTTTGGAACCTGTTTTTTCTTTTTTTTTTTCCTCCGGGATCCCGCACCCTCCATGTGTTCTTTCTCTTATGCTTAAGGCTTCAAAGATGGCGCTGGGGGGCGGGCTGTGGGCGTGACTTCCGGAATCAGAGGTTACCTGGGAGGTGTAGTCCGGCAGATTTGAGAAAAAGTCCTCGTTCCCGCATATTCGAGCTGTGTTTGTAGAGGCTTCTGGTCACCGGGGTTCCATCTGGGGGAGGCGGGATGCGGCACCTACTCCATCTGGAACTTGCGGGTGAACTCGGCTCTATTAGGAACCTGATTTTTCTTTTTTTTTTTCCTCCGGGATCCCGCACCCTCCATGTGTTCTTTCTCTTATGCTTAAGGCTTCAAAGATGGCGCTGGGGGGCGGGCTGTGGGCGTGACTTCCGGAATCAGAGGTTACCTGGGAGGTGTAGTCCGGCAGATTTGAGAAAAAGTCCTCGTTCCCGCATACTCGAGCTGTGTTTGTAGAGGCTTCTGGTCACCGGGGTTCCATCTGGGGGAGGCGGGATGCGGCACCTACTCCATCTGGAACTTGCGGGTGAACTCGGCTCTTTTTGGAACCTGTTTTTTCTTTTTTTTTTTCCTCCGGGATCCCGCACCCTCCATGTGTTCTTTCTCTTATGCTTAAGGCTTCAAAGATGGCGCTGGGGGGCGGGCTGTGGGCGTGACTTCCGGAATCAGAGGTTACCTGGGAGGTGTAGTCCGGCAGATTTGAGAAAAAGTCCTCGTTCCCGCATACTCGAGCTGTGTTTGTAGAGGCTTCTGGTCACCGGGGTTCCATCTGGGGGAGGCGGGCTGCGGCACCTACTCCATCTGGAACTTGCGGGTGAACTCGGCTCTATTTGGAACCTGATTTTTCTTTTTTTTTTTTCCGCCGGGATCCCGCACCCTCCATGTGTTCTTTCTCTTATGCTTAAGGCTTCAAAGATGGCGCTGGGGGGCGGGCTGTGGGCGTGACTTCCGGAATCAGAGGTTACCTGGGAGGTGTAGTCCGGCAGATTTGAGAAAAAGTCCTCGTTCCCGCATACTCGAGCTGTGTTTGTAGAGGCTTCTGGTCACCGGGGTTCCATCTGGGGGAGGCGGGATGCGGCACCTACTCCATCTGGAACTTGCGGGTGAACTCGGCTCTATTTGGAACCTGATTTTTCTTTTTTTTTTTCCGCCGGGATCCCGCACCCTCCATGTGTTCTTTCTCTTATGCTTAAGGCTTCAAAGATGGCGCTGGGGGGCGGGCTGTGGGCGTGACTTCCGGAATCAGAGGTTACCTGGGAGGTGTAGTCCGGCAGATTTGAGAAAAAGTCCTCGTTCCCGCATACTCGAGCTGTGTTTGTAGAGGCTTCTGGTCACCGGGGTTCCATCTGGGGGAGGCGGGATGCGGCACCTACTCCATCTGGAACTTGCGGGTGAACTCGGCTCTATTTGGAACCTGATTTTTCTTTTTTTTTTTTCCTCCGGGATCCCGCACGCTCCATGTGTTCTTTCTCTTATGCTTAAGGCTTCAAAGATGGCGCTGGGGGGCGGGCTGTGGGCGTGACTTCCGGAATCAGAGGTTACCTGGGAGGTGTAGTCCGGCAGATTTGAGAAAAAGTCCTCGTTCCCGCATACTCGAGCTGTGTTTGTAGAGGCTTCTGGTCACCGGGGTTCCAACTGGGGGAGGCGGGATGCGGCACCTACTCCATCTGGAACTTGCGAGTGAACTCGGCTCTTTTTGGAACCTGTTTTTTCTTTTTTTTTTTCCTCCGGGATCCCGCACCCTCCATGTGTTCTTTCTCTTATGCTTAAGGCTTCAAAGATGGCGCTGGGGGGCGGGCTGTGGGCGTGACTTCCGGAATCAGAGGTTACCTGGGAGGTGTAGTCCGGCAGATTTGAGAAAAAGTCCTCGTTCCCGCTTACTCGAGCTGTGTTTGTAGAGGCTTCTGGTCACCGGGGTTCCATCTGGGGGAGGCGGGATGCGGCACCTAATCCATCTGGAACTTGCGGGTGAACTCGGCTCTATTTGGAACCTGTTTTTTCTTTTTTTTTTTCCTCCGGGATCCCGCACCCTCCATGTGTTCTTTCTCTTATGCTTAAGGCATCAAAGATGGCGCTGGGGGGTGGGCTGTGGGCGTGACTTCCGGAATCAGAGGTTACCTGGGAGGTGTAGTCCGGCAGATTTGAGAAAAAGTCCTCGTTCCCGCATACTCGAGCTGTGTTTGCAGAGGCTTCTGGTCACCGGGGTTCCATCTGGGGGAGGCGGGATGCGGCACCTACTCCATCTGGAACTTGCAGGTGAACTCGGCTCTTTTTGGAACCTGTTTTTTCTTTTTTTTTTTCCTCCGGGATCCCGCACCCTCCATGTGTTCTTTCTCTTATGCTTAAGGCTTCAAAGATGGCGCTGGGGGGCGGGCTGTGGGCGTGACTTCCGGAATCAGAGGTTACCTGGGAGGTGTAGTCCGGCAGATTTGAGAAAAAGTCCTCGTTCCCGCATACTCGAGCTGTGTTTGTAGAGGCTTCTGGTCACCGGGGTTCCATCTGGGGGAGGCGGGATGCGGCACCTACTCCATCTGGAACTTGCGGGTGAACTCGGCTCTATTTGGAACCTGATTTTTCTTTTTTTTTTTCTCCGGGATCCCGCACCCTCCATGTGTTCTTTCTCTTATGCTTAAGGCTTCAAAGATGGCGCTGGGCGGCGGGCTGTGGGCGTGACTTCCGGAATCAGAGGTTAGCTGGGAGGTGTAGTCCGGCAGATTTGAGAAAAAGTCCTCGTTCCCGCATACTCGAGCTGTGTTTGTAGAGGCTTCTGGTCACCGGGGTTCCATCTGGGGGAGGCGGGATGCGGCACCTACTCCATCTGGAACTTGCGGGTGAACTCGGCTCTTTTTGGAACCTGTTTTTTCTTTTTTTTTTTCCCTCCGGGATCCCGCACCCTCCATGTGTTCTTTCTCTTATGCTTAAGGCTTCAAAGATGGCGCTGGGGGGCGGGCTGTGGGCGTGACTTCCGGAATCAGAGGTTACCTGGGAGGTGTAGTCCGGAAGATTTGAGAAAAAGTCCTCGTTCCCGCATACTCGAGCTGTGTTTGTAGAGGCTTCTGGTCACCGGGGTTCCATCTGGGGGAGGCGGGATGCGGCACCTACTCCATCTGGAACTTGCGGGTGAACTCGGCTCTATTTGGAACCTGATTTTTCTTTTTTTTTTTTCCTCCGGGATCCCGCACCCTCCATGTGTTCTTTCTCTTATGCTTAAGGCTTCAAAGATGGCGCTGGGGGGCGGGCTGTGGGCGTGACTTCCGGAATCAGAGGTTACCTGGGAGGTTTAGTCCGGCAGATTTGAGAAAAAGTCCTCGTTCCCGCATACTCGAGCTGTGTTTGTAGAGGCTTCTGGTCACCGGGGTTCCATCTGGGGGAGGCGGGATGCGGCACCTACTCCATCTGGAACTTGCGGGTGAACTCGGCTCTTTTTGGAACCTGTTTTTTCTTTTTTTTTTTTCCTCCGGGATCCCGCACCCTCCATGTGTTCCTTCTCTTATGCTTAAGGCTTCAAAGATGGCGCTGGGGGGCGGGCTGTGGGCGTGACTTCCGGAATCAGAGGTTACCTGGGAGGTGTAGTCCGGCAGATTTGAGAAAAAGTCCTCGTTCCCGCATACTCGAGCTGTGTTTGTAGAGGCTTCTGGTCACCGGGATTCCATCTGGGGGAGGCGGGATGCGGCACCTACTCCATCTGGAACTTGCAGGTGAACTCGGCTCTTTTTGGAACCTGTTTTTTCTTTTTTTTTTTCCCTCCGGGATCCCGCACCCTCCATGTGTTCTTTCTCTTATGCTTAAGGCTTCAAAGATGGCGCTGGGGGGCGGGCTGTGGGCGTGACTTCCGGAATCAGAGGTTACCTGGGAGGTGTAGTCCGGCAGATTTGAGAAAAAGTCCTCGTTCCCGCATACTCGAGCTGTGTTTGTAGAGGCTTCTGGTCACCGGGGTTCCATCTGGGGGAGGCGGGATGCGGCACCTACTCCATCTGGAACTTGCGGGTGAACTCGGCTCTATTTGGAACCTGATTTTTCTTTTTTTTTTTTTCCTCTGGGATCCCGCACCTTCCATGTGTTCTTTCTCTTATGCTTAAGGCTTCAAAGATGGCGCTGGGGGGCGGGCTGTGGGCGTGACTTCCGGAATCAGAGGTTACCTGGGAGGTGTAGTCCGGCAGATTTGAGAAAAAGTCCTCGTTCCCGCATACTCGAGCTGTGTTTGTAGAGGCTTCTGGTCACCCGGGTTCCATCTGGGGGAGGCGGGATGCGGCACCTACTCCATCTGGAACTTGCGGGTGAACTCGGCTCTTTTTGGAACCTGTTTTGTCTTTTTTTTTTTTCCTCCGGGATCCCGCACCCTCCATGTGTTCTTTCTCTTATGCTTAAGGCTTCAAAGATGGCGCTGGGGGGCGGGCTGTGGGCGTGACTTCCGGAATCAGAGGTTACCTGGGAGGTGTAGTCCGGCAGATTTGAGAAAAAGTCCTCGTTCCCGCATACTCGAGCTGTGTTTGTAGAGGCTTCTGGTCACCGGGATTCCATCTGGGGGAGGCGGGATGCGGCACCTACTCCATCTGGAACTTGCGGGTGAACTCGGCTCTTTTTGGAACCTGTTTTATCTTTTTTTTTTTCCTCCAGGATCCCGCACCCTCCATGTGTTCTTTCTCTTATGCTTAAGGCTTCAAAGATGGCGCTGGGGGGCGGGCTGTGGGCGTGACTTCCGGAATCAGAGGTTACCTGGGAGGTGTAGTCCGGCAGATTTGAGAAAAAGTCCTCGTTCCCGCACACTCGAGCTGTGTTTGTAGAGGCTTCTGGTCACCGGGGTACCATCTGGGGGAGTCGGGATGCGGCACCTACTCCATCTGGAACTTGCGGGTGAACTCGGCTCTTTTTGGAACCTGTTTTTTCTTTTTTTTTTTCCTCCGGGATCCCGCACCCTCCATGTGTTCTTTCTCTTATGCTTAAGGCTTCAAAGATGGCGCTGGGGGGCGGGCTGTGGGCGTGACTTCCGGAATCAGAGGTTACCTGGGAGGTGTAGTCCGGCAGATTTGAGAAAAAGTCCTCGTTCCCGCATACTCGAGCTGTGTTTGTAGAGGCTTCTGGTCACCGGGGTTCCATCTGGGGGAGGCGGGATGCGGCACCTACTCCATCTGGAACTTGCGGGTGAACTCGGCTCTTTTTGGAACCTGTTTTTTCTTTTTTTTTTTCCCTCCGGGATCCCGCACCCTCCATGTGTTCTTTCTCTTATGCTTAAGGCTTCAAAGATGGCGCTGGGGGGCGGGCTGTGGGCGTGACTTCCGGAATCAGAGGTTACCTGGGAGGTGTAGTCCGGCAGATTTGAGAAAAAGTCCTCGTTCCCGCATACTCGAGCTGTGTTTGTAGAGGCTTCTGGTCACCGGGGTTCCATCTGGGGGAGGCGGGATGCGGCACCTACTCCATCTGGAACTTGCGGGTGAACTCGGCTCTATTTGGAACCTGATTTTTCTTTTTTTTTTTTCCTCCGGGATCCCGCACCCTCCATGTGTTCTTTCTCTTATGCTTAAGGCTTCAAAGATGGCGCTGGGGGGCGGGCTGTGGGCGTGACTTCCGGAATCAGAGGTTACCTGGGAGGTGTAGTCCGGCAGATTTGAGAAAAAGTCCTCGTTCCCGCATACTCGAGCTGTGTTTGTAGAGGCTTCTGGTCACCGGGGTTCCATCTGGGGGAGGCGGGATGCGGCACCTACTCCATCTGGAACTTGCGGGTGAACTCGGCTCTTTTTGGAACCTGTTTTGTCTTTTTTTTTTTCCCTCCGGGATCCCGCACCCTCCATGTGTTCTTTCTCTTATGCTTAAGGCTTCAAAGATGGCGCTGGGGGGCGGGCTGTGGGCGTGACTTCCGGAATCAGAGGTTACCTGGGAGGTGTAGTCCGGCAGATTTGAGAAAAAGTCCTCGTTCCCGCATACTCGAGCTGTGTTTGTAGAGGCTTCTGGTCACCGGGGTACCATCTGGGGGAGGCGGGATGCGGCACCTACTCCATCTGGAACTTGCGGGTGAACTCGGCTCTATTTGGAACCTGATTTTTCTTTTTTTTTTTTCCTCCGGGATTCCGCACCCTCCATGTGTTCTTTCTCTTATGCTTAAGGCTTCAAAGATGGCGCTGGGGGGCGGGCTGTGGGCGTGACTTCCGGAATCAGAGGTTACCTGGGAGGTGTAGTCCGGCAGATTTGAGAAAAAGTCCTCGTTCCCGCATACTCGAGCTGTGTTTGTAGAGGCTTCTGGTCACCGGGGTTCCATCTGGGGGAGGCGGGATGCGGCACCTACTCCATCTGGAACTTGCGGGTGAACTCGGCTGTTTTTGGAACCCGTTTTTTCTTATTTTTTTTTCCTCCAGGATCCCGCACCCTCCACGTGTTCTTTCTCTTATGCTTAAGGCTTCAAAGATGGCGCTGGGGGGCGGGCTGTGGGCGTGACTTCCGGAATCAGAGGTTACCTGGGAGGTGTAGTCCGGCAGATTTGAGAAAAAGTCCTCATTCCCGCATACTCGAGCTGTGTTTGTAGAGGCTTCTGGTCACCGGGGTTCCATCTGGGGGAGGCGGGATGCGGCACCTACTCCATCTGGAACTTGCGGGTGAACTCGGCTCTTTTTGGAACCTGTTTTTTCTTTTTTTTTTTTCCTTCGGGATCCCGCACCCTCCATGTGTTCTTTCTCTTATGCTTAAGGCTTCAAAGATGGCGCTGGGGGGCGGGCTGTGGGCGTGACTTCCGGAATCAGAGGTTACCTGGGAGGTGTAGTCCGGCAGATTTGAGAAAAAGTCCTCGTTCCCGCATACTCGAGCTGTGTTTGTAGAGGCTTCTGGTCACCGGGGTTCCATCTGGGGGAGGCGGGATGCGGCACCTACTCCATCTGGAACTTGCGGGTGAACTCGGCTCTATTTGGAACCTGATTTTTCTTTTTTTTTTTTTTCCGGGATCCCGCACCCTCCATGTGTTCTTTCTCTTATGCTTAAGGCTTCAAAGATGGCGCTGGGGGGCGGGCTGTGGGCGTGGCTTCCGGAATCAGAGGTTACCTGGGATGTGTAGTCCGGCAGATTTGAGAAAAAGTCCTCGTTCCCGCATACTCGAGCTGTGTTTGTAGAGGCTTCTGGTCACCGGGGTTCCATCTGGGGGAGGCGGGATGCGGCACCTACTCCATCTGGAACTTGCGGGTGAACTCGGCTCTTTTTGGAACCTGTTTTTTCTTTTTTTTTTTCCTCCGGGATCCCGCACCCTCCATGTGTTCTTTCTCTTATGCTTAAGGCTTCAAAGATGGCGCTGGGGGGCGGGCTGTGGGCGTGACTTCCGGAATCAGAGGTTACCTGGGAGGTGTAGTCCGGCAGATTTGAGAAAAAGTCCTCGTTCCCGCATACTCGAGCTGTGTTTGTAGAGGCTTCTGGTCACCGGGGTTCCATCTGGGGGAGGCGGGATGCGGCACCTACTCCATCTGGAACTTGCGGGTGAACTCGGCTCTATTTGGAACCTGTTTTTTCTTTTTTTTTTTCCCTCCGGGATCCCGCACCCTCCATGTGTTCTTTCTCTTATGCTTAAGGCTTCAAAGATGGCGCTGGGGGGCGGGCTGTGGGCGTGACTTCCGGAATCAGAGGTTACCTGGGAGGTGTAGTCCGGCAGATTTGAGAAAAAGTCCTCGTTCCCGCATACTCGAGCTGTGTTTGTAGAGGCTTCTGGTCACCGGGGTTCCATCTGGGGGAGGCGGGATGCGGCACCTACTCCATCTGGAACTTGCGGGTGAACTCGGCTCTATTTGGAACCTGATTTTTCTTTTTTTTTTTTCCTCCGGGATCCCGCACCCTCCATGTGTTCTTTCTCTTATGCTTAAGGCTTCAAAGATGGCGCTGGGGGGCGGGCTGTGGGCGTGACTTCCGGAATCAGAGGTTACCTGGGAGGTGTAGTCCGGCAGATTTGAGAAAAAGTCCTCGTTCCCGCATACTCGAGCTGTGTTTGTAGAGGCTTCTGGTCACCGGGGTTCCATCTGGGGGAGGCGGGATGCGGCACCTACTCCATCTGGAACTTGCGGGTGAACTCGGCTCTTTTTGGAACCTGTTTTGTCTTTTTTTTTTCCCTCCGGGATCCCGCACCCTCCATGTGTTCTTTCTCTTATGCTTAAGGCTTCAAAGATGGCGCTGGGGGGCGGGCTGTGGGCGTGACTTCCGGAATCAGAGGTTACCTGGGAGGTGTAGTCCGGCAGATTTGAGAAAAAGTCCTCGTTCCCGCATACTCGAGCTGTGTTTGTAGAGGCTTCTGGTCACCGGGGTACCATCTGGGGGAGGCGGGATGCGGCACCTACTCCATCTGGAACTTGCGGGTGAACTCGGCTCTATTTGGAACCTGATTTTTCTTTTTTTTTTTTCCTCCGGGATCCCGCACCCTCCATGTGTTCTTTCTCTTATGCTTAAGGCTTCAAAGATGGCGCTGGGGGGCGGGCTGTGGGCGTGACTTCCGGAATCAGAGGTTACCTGGGAGGTGTAGTCCGGCAGATTTGAGAAAAAGTCCTCGTTCCCGCATACTCGAGCTGTGTTTGTAGAGGCTTCTGGTCACCGGGGTTCCATCTGGGGGAGGCGGGATGCGGCACCTACTCCATCTGGAACTTGCGGGTGAACTCGGCTCTTTTTGGAACCCGTTTTTTCTTATTTTTTTTTCCTCCAGGATCCCGCACCCTCCACGTGTTCTTTCTCTTATGCTTAAGGCTTCAAAGATGGCACTGGGGGGCGGGCTGTGGGCGTGACTTCCGGAATCAGAGGTTACCTGGGAGGTGTAGTCCGGCAGATTTGAGAAAAAGTCCTCATTCCCGCATACTCGAGCTGTGTTTGTAGAGGCTTCTGGTCACCGGGGTTCCATCTGGGGGAGGCGGGATGCGGCACCTACTCCATCTGGAACTTGCGGGTGAACTCGGCTCTTTTTGGAACCTGTTTTTTCTTTTTTTTTTTTCCTTCGGGATCCCGCACCCTCCATGTGTTCTTTCTCTTATGCTTAAGGCTTCAAAGATGGCGCTGGGGGGCGGGCTGTGGGCGTGACTTCCGGAATCAGAGGTTACCTGGGAGGTGTAGTCCGGCAGATTTGAGAAAAAGTCCTCGTTCCCGCATACTCGAGCTGTGTTTGTAGAGGCTTCTGGTCACAGGGGTTCCATCTGGGGGAGGCGGGTTGCGGCACCTACTCCATCTGGAACTTGCGGGTGAACTCGGCTCTATTTGGAACCTGATTTTTCTTTTTTTTTTTTTTTTCCGGGATCCCGCACCCTCCATGTGTTCTTTCTCTTATGCTTAAGGCTTCAAAGATGGCGCTGGGGGGCGGGCTGTGGGCGTGGCTTCCGGAATCAGAGGTTACCTGGGAGGTGTAGTCCAGCAGATTTGAGAAAAAGTCCTCGTTCCCGCATACTCGAGCTGTGTTTGTAGAGGCTTCTGGTCACCGGGGTTCCATCTGGGGGAGGCGGGATGCGGCACCTACTCCATCTGGAACTTGCGGGTGAACTCGGCTCTTTTTGGAACCTGTTTTTTCTTTTTTTTTTTCCTCCGGGATCCCGCACCCTCCATGTGTTCTTTCTCTTATGCTTAAGGCTTCAAAGATGGCGCTGGGGGGCGGGCTGTGGGCGTGACTTCCGGAATCAGAGGTTACCTGGGAGGTGTAGTCCGGCAGATTTGAGAAAAAGTCCTCGTTCCCGCATACTCGAGCTGTGTTTGTAGAGGCTTCTGGTCACCGGGGTTCCATCTGGGGGAGGCGGGATGCGACACCTACTCCATCTGGAACTTGCGGGTGAACTCGGCTCTTTTTGGAACCTGTTTTTTCTTTTTTTTTTCCTCCGGGATCCCGCACCCTCCATGTGTTCTTTCTCTTATGCTTAAGGCTTCAAAGATGGCGCTGGGGGGCGGGCTGTGGGCGTGACTTCCGGAATCAGAGGTTACCTGGGAGGTGTAGTCCGGCAGATTTGAGAAAAAGTCCTCGTTCCCGCATACTCGAGCTGTGTTTGTAGAGGCTTCTGGTCACCGGGGTTCCATCTGGCGGGGGCGGGATGCGGCACCTACTCCATCTGGAACTTGCGGGTGAACTCGGCTCTATTTGGAACCTGATTTTTCTTTTTTTTTTTTCCTCCGGGATCCCGCACCCTCCATGTGTTCTTTTTCTTATGCTTAAGGCTTCAAAGATGGCGCTGGGGGGCGGGCTGTGGGCGTGACTTCCGGAATCAGAGGTTACCTGGGAGGTGTAGTCCGGCAGATTTGAGAAAAAGTCCTCGTTCCCGCATACTCGAGCTGTGTTTGTAGAGGCTTCTGGTCACCGGGGTTCCATCTGGGGGAGGCGGGATGCGGCACCTACTCCATCTGGAACTTGCGGGTGAACTCGGCTCTTTTTGGAACCTGATTTTTCTTTTTTTTTTTCCTCCGGGATCCCGCACCCTCCATGTGTTCTTTCTCTTATGCTTAAGGCTTCAAAGATGGCGCTGGGGGGCGGGCTGTGGGCATGACTTCCGGAATCAGAGGTTACCTGGGAGGTGTAGTCCGGCAGATTTGAGAAAAAGTCCTCGTTCCCGCATACTCGAGCTGTGTTTGTAGAGGCTTCTGGTCACCGGGGTTCCATCTGGGGGAGGCGGGATGCGGCACCTACTCCATCTGGAACTTGCGGGTGAACTCGGCTCTTTTTGGAACCTGTTTTTTCTTTTTTTTTTTCCTCCGGGATCCCGCACCCTCCATGTGTTCTTTCTCTTATGCTTAAGGCTTCAAAGATGGCGCTGGGGGGCGGGCTGTGGGCGTGACTTCCGGAATCAGAGGTTACCTGGGAGGTGTAGTCCGGCAGATTTGAGAAAAAGTCCTCGTTCCCGCATACTCGAGCTGTGTTTGTAGAGGCTTCTGGTCACCGGGATTCCATCTGGGGGAGGCGGGATGCGGCACCTACTCCATCTGGAACTTGCGGGTGAACTCGGCTCTATTTGGAACCTGATTTTTCTTTTTTTTTTTTTTCCGGGATCCCGCACCCTCCATGTGTTCTTTCTCTTATGCTTAAGGCTTCAAAGATGGCGCTGGGGGGCGGGCTGTGGGCGTGGCTTCCGGAATCAGAGGTTACCTGGGAGGTGTAGTCCAGCAGATTTGAGAAAAAGTCCTCGTTCCCGCATACTCGAGCTGTGTTTGTAGAGGCTTCTGGTCACCGGGGTTCCATCTGGGGGAGGCGGGTTGCGGCACCTACTCCATCTGGAACTTGCGGGTGAACTCGGCTCTTTTTGGAACCTGTTTTTTCTTTTTTTTTTTCCTCCGGGATCCCGCACCCTCCATGTGTTCTTTCTCTTATGCTTAAGGCTTCAAAGATGGCGCTGGGGGGCGGGCTGTGGGCGTGACTTCCGGAATCAGAGGTTACCTGGGAGGTGTAGTCCGGCAGATTTGAGAAAAAGTCCTCGTTCCCGCATACTCGAGCTGTGTTTGTAGAGGCTTCTGGTCACCAGGGTTCCATCTGGGGGAGGCGGGATGCGGCACCTACTCCATCTGGAACTTGCGGGTGAACTCGGCTCTATTTGGAACCTGATTTTTCTTTTTTTTTTTTCCTCCGGGATCCCGCACCCTCCATGTGTTCTTTCTCTTATGCTTAAGGCTTCAAAGATGGCGCTGGGGGGCGGGCTGTGGGCGTTACTTCCGGAATCAGAGGTTACCTGGGAGGTGTAGTCCGGCAGATTTGAGAAAAAGTCCTCGTTCCCGCATACTCGAGCTGTGTTTGTAGAGGCTTCTGGTCACCGGGGTTCCATCTGGGGGAGGCGGGATGCGGCACCTACTCCATCTGGAACTTGCGGGTGAACTCGGCTCTTTTTGGAACCTGTTTTTTCTTTTTTTTTTTCCTCCGGGATCCCGCACCCTCCATGTGTTCTTTCTCTTATGCTTAAGGCTTCAAAGATGGCGCTGGGGGGCGGGCTGTGGGCGTGACTTCCGGAATCAGAGGTTACCTGGGAGGTGTAGTCCGGCAGATTTGAGAAAAAGTCCTCGTTCCCGCATACTCGAGCTGTGTTTGTAGAGGCTTCTGGTCACCGGGGTTCCATCTGGGGGAGGCGGGATGCGGCACCTACTCCATCTGGAACTTGCGGGTGAACTCGGCTCTTTTTGGAACCTGTTTTTTCTTTTTTTTTCCTCCGGGATCCCGCACCCTCCATGTGTTCTTTCTCTTATGCTTAAGGCTTCAAAGATGGCGCTGGGGGGCGGGCTGTGGGCGTGACTTCCGGAATCAGAGGTTACCTGGGAGGTGTAGTCCGGCAGATTTGAGAAAAAGTCCTCGTTCCCGCATACTCGAGCTGTGTTTGTAGAGGCTTCTGGTCACCGGGGTTCCATCTGGCGGGGGCGGGATGCGGCACCTACTCCATCTGGAACTTGCGGGTGAACTCGGCTCTATTTGGAACCTGATTTTTCTTTTTTTTTTTTCCTCCGGGATCCCGCACCCTCCATGTGTTCTTTTTCTTATGCTTAAGGCTTCAAGGATGGCGCTGGGGGGCGGGCTGTGGGCGTGACTTCCGGAATCAGAGGTTACCTGGGAGGTGTAGTCCGGCAGATTTGAGAAAAAGTCCTCGTTCCCGCATACTCGAGCTGTGTTTGTAGAGGCTTCTGGTCACCGGGGTTCCATCTGGGGGAGGCGGGATGCGGCACCTACTCCATCTGGAACTTGCGGGTGAACTCGGCTCTTTTTGGAACCTGATTTTTCTTTTTTTTTTTCCTCCGGGATCCCGCACCCTCCATGTGTTCTTTCTCTTATGCTTAAGGCTTCAAAGATGGCGCTGGGGGGCGGGCTGTGGGCATGACTTCCGGAATCAGAGGTTACCTGGGAGGTGTAGTCCGGCAGATTTGAGAAAAAGTCCTCGTTCCCGCATACTCGAGCTGTGTTTGTAGAGGCTTCTGGTCACCGGGGTTCCATCTGGGGGAGGCGGGATGCGGCACCTACTCCATCTGGAACTTGCGGGTGAACTCGGCTCTTTTTGGAACCTGTTTTTTCTTTTTTTTTTTCCTCCGGGATCCCGCACCCTCCATGTGTTCTTTCTCTTATGCTTAAGGCTTCAAAGATGGCGCTGGGGGGCGGGCTGTGGGCGTGACTTCCGGAATCAGAGGTTACCTGGGAGGTGTAGTCCGGCAGATTTGAGAAAAAGTCCTCGTTCCCGCATACTCGAGCTGTGTTTGTAGAGGCTTCTGGTCACCGGGGTTCCATCTGGGGGAGGCGGGATGCGGCACCTACTCCATCTGGAACTTGCGGGTGAACTCGGCTCTATTTGGAACCTGATTTTTCTTTTTTTTTTTTTTCCGGGATCCCGCACCCTCCATGTGTTCTTTCTCTTATGCTTAAGGCTTCAAAGATGGCGCTGGGGGGCGGGCTGTGGGCGTGGCTTCCGGAATCAGAGGTTACCTGGGAGGTGTAGTCCAGCAGATTTGAGAAAAAGTCCTCGTTCCCGCATACTCGAGCTGTGTTTGTAGAGGCTTCTGGTCACCGGGGTTCCATCTGGGGGAGGCGGGTTGCGGCACCTACTCCATCTGGAACTTGCGGGTGAACTCGGCTCTTTTTGGAACCTGTTTTTTCTTTTTTTTTTTCCTCCGGGATCCCGCACCCTCCATGTGTTCTTTCTCTTATGTTTAAGGCTTCAAAGATGGCGCTGGGGGGCGGGCTGTGGGCGTGACTTCCGGAATCAGAGGTTACCTGGGAGGTGTAGTCCGGCAGATTTGAGAAAAAGTCCTCGTTCCCGCATACTCGAGCTGTGTTTGTAGAGGCTTCTGGTCACCGGGGTTCCATCTGGGGGAGGCGGGATGCGGCACCTACTCCATCTGGAACTTGCGGGTGAACTCGGCTCTATTTGGAACCTGATTTTTCTTTTTTTTTTTTCCTCCGGGATCCCGCACCCTCCATGTGTTCTTTCTCTTATGCTTAAGGCTTCAAAGATGGCGCTGGGGGGCGGGCTGTGGGCGTTACTTCCGGAATCAGAGGTTACCTGGGAGGTGTAGTCCGGCAGATTTGAGAAAAAGTCCTCGTTCCCGCATACTCGAGCTGTGTTTGTAGAGGCTTCTGGTCACCGGGGTTCCATCTGGCGGGGGCGGGATGCGGCACCTACTCCATCTGGAACTTGCGGGTGAACTCGGCTCTATTTGGAACCTGTTTTTTCTTTTTTTTTTCCTCCGGGATCCCGCACCCTCCATGTGTTCTTTCTCTTATGCTTAAGGCTTCAAAGATGGCGCTGGGGGGCGGGCTGTGGGCGTGACTTCCGGAATCAGAGGTTACCTGGGAGGTGTAGTCCGGCAGATTTGAGAAAAAGTCCTCGTTCCCGCATACTCGAGCTGTGTTTGTAGAGGCTTCTGGTCACCGGGATTCCATCTGGGGGAGGCGGGATGCGGCACCTACTCCATCTGGAACTTGCGGGTGAACTCGGCTGTTTTTGGAACCTGTTTTTTCTTTTTTTTTTCCTCCAGGATCCCGCACCCTCCATGTGTTCTTTCTCTTATGCTTAAGGCTTCAAAGATGGCGCTGGGGGGCGGGCTGTGGGCGTGACTTCCGGAATCAGAGGTTACCTGGGAGGTGTAGTCCGGCAGATTTGAGAAAAAGTCCTCGTTCCCGCATACTCGAGCTGTGTTTGTAGAGGCTTCTGGTCACCGGGGTTCCATCTGGGGGAGGTGGGATGCGGCACCTACTCCATCTGGAACTTGCGGGTGAACTCGGCTCTATTTGGAACCTGATTTTTCTTTTTTTTTTCCTCCGGGATCCCGCACCCTCCATGTGTTTTTTCTCTTATGCTTAAGGCTTCAAAGATGGCGCTGGGGGGCGGGCTGTGGGCGTGACTTCCGGAATCAGAGGTTACCTGGGAGGTGTAGTCCGGCAGATTTGAGAAAAAGTCCTCGTTCCCGCATACTCGAGCTGTGTTTGTAGAGGCTTCTGGTCACCGGGATTCCATCTGGGGGAGGCGGGATGCGGCACCTACTCCATCTGGAAATTGCGGGTGAACTCGGCTGTTTTTGGAACCTGTTTTTTCTTTTTTTTTTTCCTCCAGGATCCCGCACCCTCCATGTGTTCTTTCTCTTATGCTTAAGGCTTCAAAGATGGCGCTGTGGGGCGGGCTGTGGGCGTGACTTCCGGAATCAGAGGTTACCTGGGAGGTGTAGTCCGGCAGATTTGAGAAAAAGTCCTCGTTCCCGCATACTCGAGCTGTGTTTGTAGAGGCTTCTGGTCACCGGGGTTCCGTCTGGGGGAGGCGGGATGCGGCACCTACTCCATCTGGAACTTGCGGGTGAACTCGGCTCTTTTTGGAACCTGTTTTTTCTTTTTTTTTTTCCTCCGGGATCCCGCACCCTCCATGTGTTCTTTCTCTTATGCTTAAGGCTTCAAAGATGGCGCTGGGGGGCGGGCTGTGGGCGTGACTTCCGGAATCAGAGGTTACCTGGGAGGTGTAGTCCGGCAGATTTGAGAAAAAGTCCTCGTTCCCGCATACTCGAGCTGTGTTTGTAGAGGCTTCTGGTCACCGGGGTTCCATCTGGGGGAGGCGGGATGCGGCACCTACTCCATCTGGAACTTGCGGGTGAACTCGGCTCTTTTTGGAACCTGTTTTTTCTTTTTTTTTTCCTCCGGGATCCCGCACCCTCCATGTGTTCTTTCTCTTATGCTTAAGGCTTCAAAGATGGCGCTGGGGGGCGGGCTGTGGGCGTGACTTCCGGAATCAGAGGTTACCTGGGAGGTGTAGTCCGGCAGATTTGAGAAAAAGTTCTCGTTCCCGCATACTCGAGCTGTGTTTGTAGAGGCTTCTGGTCACCGGGGTTCCATCTGGGGGAGGCGGGATGCGGCACCTACTCCATCTGGAACTTGCGGGTGAACTCGGCTCTTTTTGGAACCTGTTTTTTGTTTTTTTTTTCCTCCGGGATCCCGCACCCTCCATGTGTTCTTTCTCTTATGCTTAAGGCTTCAAAGATGGCGCTGGGGGGCGAGCTGTGGGCGTGACTTCCGGAATCAGAGGTTACCTGGGAGGTGTAGTCCGGCAGATTTGAGAAAAAGTCCTCGTTCCCGCATATTCGAGCTGTGTTTGTAGAGGCTTCTGGTCACCGGGGTTCCATCTGGGGGAGGCGGGATGCGGCACCTAATCCATCTGGAACTTGCGGGTGAACTCGGCTCTATTTGGAACCTGATTTTTCTTTTTTTTTTTCCTCCGGGATCCCGCACCATCCATGTGTTCTTTCTCTTATGCTTAAGGCTTCAAAGATGGCGCTGGGGGGGCGGGCTGTGGGCGTGACTTCCGGAATCAGAGGTTACCTGGGAGGTGTAGTCCGGCAGATTTGAGAAAAAGTCCTCATTCCCGCATACTCTAGCTGTGTTTGTAGAGGCTTCTGGTCACCGGGGTTCCATCTGGGGGAGCCGGGATGCGGCACCTACTCCATCTGGAACTTGCGGGTGAACTCGGCTCTTTTTTGGAACCTGTTTTTTCTTTTTTTTTTTCCTCCAGGATCCCGCACCCTCCATGTGTTCTTTCTCTTATGCTTAAGGCTTCAAAGATGGCGCTGGGGGGCGGGCTGTGGGCGTGACTTCCGGAATCAGAGGTTACCTGGGAGGTGTAGTCCGGCAGATTTGAGAAAAAGTCCTCGTTCCCGCATACTCGAGCTGTGTTTGTAGAGGCTTCTGGTCACCGGGATTCCATCTGGGGGAGGCGGGATGCGGCACCTACTCCATCTGGAACTTGCGGTGAACTCGGCTCTTTTTGGAACCTGTTTTTTCTTTTTTTTTTTCCTCCAGGATCCCGCACCCTCCATGTGTTCTTTCTCTTATGCTTAAGGCTTCAAAGATGGCGCTGGGGGGCGGGCTGTGGGCGTGACTTCCGGAATCAGAGGTTACCTGGGAGGTGTAGTCCGGCAGATTTGAGAAAAAGTCCTCGTTCCCGCATACTCGAGCTGTGTTTGTAGAGGCTTCTGGTCACCGGGGTTCCATCTGGGGGAGGCGGGATGCGGCACCTAATCCATCTGGAACTTGCGGGTGAACTCGGCTCTATTTGGAACCTGATTTTTCTTTTTTTTTTTCCTCCAGGATCCCGCACCCTCCATGTGTTCTTTCTCTTATGCTTAAGGCTTCAAAGATGGCGCTGGGGGGCGGGCTGTGGGCGTGACTTCCGGAATCAGAGGTTACTAGGGAGGTGTAGTCCGGCAGATTTGAGAAAAAGTCCTCGTTCCCGCATACTCGAGCTGTGTTTGTAGAGGCTTCTGGTCACCGGGGTTCCATCTGGGGGAGGCGGGATGCGGCACCTACTCCATCTGGAACTTGCGGGTGAACTCGGCTCTATTTGGAACCTGATTTTTCTTTTTTTTTTTCTCCGGGATCCCGCACCCTCCATGTGTTCTTTATCTTATGCTTAAGGCTTCAAAGATGGCGCTGGGGGGCGGGCTGTGGGCGTGACTTCCGGAATCAGAGGTTACCTGGGAGGTGTAGTCCGGCAGATTTGAGAAAAAGTCCTCGTTCCCGCATACTCGAGCTGTGTTTGTAGAGGCTTCTGGTCACCGGGGTTCCATCTGGGGGAGGCGGGATGCGGCACCTACTCCATCTGGAACTTGTGGGTGAACTCGGCTCTATTTGGAACCTGATTTTTCTTTTTTTTTTTTCCTCCGGGATCCCGCACCCTCCATGTGTTCTTTCTCTTATGCTTAAGGCTTCAAAGATGGCGCTGGGGGGCGGGCTGTGGGCGTGACTTCCGGAATCAGAGGTTACCTGGGAGGTGTAGTCCGGCAGATTTGAGAAAAAGTCCTCGTTCCCGCATACTCGAGCTGTGTTTGTAGAGGCTTCTGGTCACCGGGGTTCCATCTGGGGGAGGCGGGATGCGGCACCTACTCCATCTGGAACTTGCGGGTGAACTCGGTTCTTTTTGGAACCTGTTTTTTCTTTTTTTTTTTCCTCCGGGATCCCGCACCCTCCATGTGTTCTTTCTTTTATGCTTAAGGCTTCAAAGATGGCGCTGGGGGGCGGGCTGTGGGCGTGACTTCCGGAATCAGAGGTTACCTGGGAGGTGTAGTCCGGCAGATTTGAGAAAAAGTCCTCGTTCCCGCATACTCGAGCTGTGTTTGTAGAGGCTTCTGGTCACCGGGGTTCCATCTGGGGGAGGCGGGATGCGGCACCTAATCCATCTGGAACTTGCGGGTGAACTCGGCTCTATTTGGAACCTGATTTTTCTTTTTTTTTTTCCTCCGGGATCCCGCACCATCCATGTGTTCTTTCTCTTATGCTTAAGGCTTCAAAGATGGCGCTGGGGGGGCGGGCTGTGGGCGTGACTTCCGGAATCAGAGGTTACCTGGGAGGTGTAGTCCGGCAGATTTGAGAAAAAGTCCTCATTCCCGCATACTCGAGCTGTGTTTGTAGAGGCTTCTGGTCACCGGGGTACCATCTGGGGGAGGCGGGATGCGGCACCTACTCCATCTGGAACTTGCGGGTGAACTCGGCTCTTTTTGGAACCTGTTTTTTCTTTTTTTTTTTTCCTCCGGTATCCCGCACCCTCCATGTGTTCTTTCTCTTATGCTTAAGGCTTCAAAGATGGCGCTGGGGGGCGGGCTGTGGGCGTGACTTCCGGAATCAGAGGTTACCTGGGAGGTGTAGTCCGGCAGATTTGAGAAAAAGTCCTCGTTCCCGCATACTCGAGCTGTGTTTGTAGAGGCTTCTGGTCACCGCGGTTCCGTCTGGGGGAGGCGGGATGCGGCACCTACTCCATCTTGAACTTGCGGGTGAACTCGGCTCTTTTTGGAACCTGTTTTTTCTTTTTTTTTTTCCTCCGGGATCCCGCACCCTCCATGTGTTCTTTCTCTTATGCTTAAGGCTTCAAAGATGGCGCTGGGGGGCGGGCTGTGGGCGTGACTTCCGGAATCAGAGGTTACCTGGGAGGTGTAGTCCGGCAGATTTGAGAAAAAGTCCTCGTTCCCGCATACTCGAGCTGTGTTTGTAGAGGCTTCTGGTCACCGGGGTTCCATCTGGGGGAGGCGGGATGCGGCACCTACTCCATCTGGAACTTGCGGGTGAACTCGGCTCTTTTTGGTACCTGATTTTTCTTTTTTTTTTTCCTCCGGGATCCCGCACCATCCATGTGTTCTTTCTCTTATGCTTAAGGCTTCAAAGATGGCGCTGGGGGGCGGGCTGTGGGCGTGACTTCCGGAATCAGAGGTTACCTGGGAGGTGTAGTCCGGCAGATTTGAGAAAAAGTCCTCGTTCCCGCATACTCGAGCTGTGTTTGTAGAGGCTTCTGGTCACCGTGGTTCCATCTGGGGGAGGCGGGATGCGGCACCTACTCCATCTGGAACTTGCGGGTGAACTCGGCTCTATTTGGAACCTGATTTTTCTTTTTTTTTTTTTCCTCCGGGATCCCGCACCCTCCATGTGTTCTTTCTCTTATGCTTAAGGCTTCAAAGATGGCGCTGGGGGGCGGGCTGTGGGCGTGACTTCCGGAATCAGAGATTACCTGCAGGTGTAGTCCGGCAGATTTGAGAAAAAGTCCTCGTTCCCGCATACTCGAGCTGTGTTTGTAGAGGCTTCTGGTCACCGGGGTACCATCTGGGGGAGGCGGGATGCGGCACCTACTCCATCTGGAACTTGCGGGTGAACTCGGCTCTTTTTGGAACCTGTTTTTTCTTTTTTTTTTTTCCTCCGGTATCCCGCACCCTCCATGTGTTCTTTCTCTTATGCTTAAGGCTTCAAAGATGGCGCTGGGGGGCGGGCTGTGGGCGTGACTTCCGGAATCAGAGGTTACCTGGGAGGTGTAGTCCGGCAGATTTGAGAAAAAGTCCTCGTTCCCGCATACTCGAGCTGTGTTTGTAGAGGCTTCTGGTCACCGCGGTTCCGTCTGGGGGAGGCGGGATGCGGCACCTACTCCATCTTGAACTTGCGGGTGAACTCGGCTCTTTTTGGAACCTGTTTTTTCTTTTTTTTTTTCCTCCGGGATCCCGCACCCTCCATGTGTTCTTTCTCTTATGCTTAAGGCTTCAAAGATGGCGCTGGGGGGCGGGCTGTGGGCGTGACTTCCGGAATCAGAGGTTACCTGGGAGGTGTAGTCCGGCAGATTTGAGAAAAAGTCCTCGTTCCCGCATACTCGAGCTGTGTTTGTAGAGGCTTCTGGTCACCGGGGTTCCATCTGGGGGAGGCGGGATGCGGCACCTACTCCATCTGGAACTTGCGGGTGAACTCGGCTCTTTTTGGTACCTGATTTTTCTTTTTTTTTTTCCTCCGGGATCCCGCACCATCCATGTGTTCTTTCTCTTATGCTTAAGGCTTCAAAGATGGCGCTGGGGGGCGGGCTGTGGGCGTGACTTCCGGAATCAGAGGTTACCTGGGAGGTGTAGTCCGGCAGATTTGAGAAAAAGTCCTCGTTCCCGCATACTCGAGCTGTGTTTGTAGAGGCTTCTGGTCACCGTGGTTCCATCTGGGGGAGGCGGGATGCGGCACCTACTCCATCTGGAACTTGCGGGTGAACTCGGCTCTATTTGGAACCTGATTTTTCTTTTTTTTTTTTTCCTCCGGGATCCCGCACCCTCCATGTGTTCTTTCTCTTATGCTTAAGGCTTCAAAGATGGCGCTGGGGGGCGGGCTGTGGGCGTGACTTCCGGAATCAGAGATTACCTGCAGGTGTAGTCCGGCAGATTTGAGAAAAAGTCCTCGTTCCCGCATACTCGAGCTGTGTTTGTAGAGGCTTCTGGTCACCGGGGTTCCATCTGGGGGAGGCGGGATGCGGCACCTACTCCATCTGGAACTTGCGGGTGAACTCGGCTCTTTTTGGAACCAGTTTTGTCTTTTTTTTTTTCCTCCGGGATCCCGCACCCTCCATGTGTTCTTTCTCTTATGCTTAAGGCTTCAAAGATGGCGCTGGGGGGCGGGCTGTGGGCGTGACTTCCGGAATCAGAGGTTACCTGGGAGGTGTAGTCCGGCAGATTTGAGAAAAAGTCCTCGTTCCCGCATACTCGAGCTGTGTTTGTAGAGGCTTCTGGTCACCGGGATTCCATCTGGGGGAGGCGGGATGCGGCACCTACTCCATCTGGAACTTGCGGGTGAACTCGGCTCTTTTTGGAACCTGTTTTTTTCTTTTTTTTTTTCCCCCAGGATCCCGCACCCTCCATGTGTTCTTTCTCTTATGCTTAAGGCTTCAAAGATGGCGCTGGGGGGCGGGCTGTGGGCGTGACTTCCGGAATCAGAGGTTACCTGGGAGGTGTAGTCCGGCAGATTTGAGAAAAAGTCCTCGTTCCCGCATACTCGAGCTCTGTTTGTAGAGGCTTCTGGTCACCGGGGTTCCATCTGGGGGAGGCGGGATGCGGCACCTACTCCATCTGGAACTTGCGGGTGAACTCGGCTCTATTTGGAACCTGATTTTTTTTTTTCCTCCGGTATCCCGCACCCTCCATGTGTTCTTTCTCTTATGCTTAAGGCTTCAAAGATGGCGCTGGGGGGCGGGCTGTGGGCGTGACTTCCGGAATCAGAGGTTACCTGGGAGGTGTAGTCCGGCAGATTTGAGAAAAAGTCCTCGTTCCCGCATACTCGAGCTGTGTTTGTAGAGGCTTCTGGTCACCGAGGTTACATCTGGGGGAGGCGGGATGGGGCACCTACTCCATCTGGAACTTGCGGGTGAACTCGGCTCTTTTTGGAACCTGTATTTTCTTTTTTTTTTCCTCCAGGATCCCGCACCCTCCATGTGTTCTTTCTCTTATGCTTAAGGCTTCAAAGATGGCGCTGGGGGGCGGGCTGTGGGCGTGACTTCCGGAATCAGAGGTTACCTGGGAGGTGTAGTCCGGCAGATTTGAGAAAACGTCCTCGTTCCCGCATACTCGAGCTGTGTTTGTAGAGGCTTCTGGTCACCGGGGTTCCATCTGGGGGAGGCGGGATGCGGCACCTACTCCATCTGGAACTTGCGGGTGAACTCGGCTCTATTTGGAACCTGATTTTTCTTTTTTTTTTTTCCTCCGGGATCCCGCACCCTCCATGTGTTCTTTCTCTTATGCTTAAGGCTTCAAAGATGGCGCTGGGGGGCGGGCTGTGGGCGTGACTTCCGGAATCAGAGGTTACCTGGGAGGTGTAGTCCGGCAGATTTGAGAAAAAGTCCTCGTTCCCGCATACTCGAGCTGTGTTTGTAGAGGCTTCTGGTCACCGGGGTTCCATCTGGGGGAGGCGGGATGCGGCACCTACTCCATCTGGAACTTGCGGGTGAACTCGGCTCTATTTGGAACCTGATTTTTCTTTTTTTTTTTCCTCCGGGATCCCGCACCCTCCATGTGTTCTTTCTCTTATGCTTAAGGCTTCAAAGATGGCGCTGGGGGGCGGGCTGTGGGCGTGACTTCCGGAAACAGAGGTTACCTGGGAGGTGTAGTCCGGCAGATTTGAGAAAAAGTCCTCGTTCCCGCATACTCGAGCTGTGTTTGTAGAGGCTTCTGGTCACCGGGGTTCCATCTGGGGGAGGCGGGATGCGGCACCTACTCCATCTGGAACTTGCGGGTGAACTCGGCTCTTTTTGGAACCTGTTTTTTCTTTTTTTTTTCCTCCGGGATCCCGCACCCTCCATGTGTTCTTTCTCTTATGCTTAAGGCTTCAAAGATGGCTCTGGGGGGCGGGCTGTGGGCGTGACTTCCGGAATCAGAGGTTACCTGGGAGGTGTAGTCCGGCAGATTTGAGAAAAAGTCCTCGTTCCCGCATACTCGAGCTGTGTTTGTAGAGGCTTCTGGTCACCGGGGTTCCATCTGGGGGAGGCGGGATGCGGCACCTACTCCATCTGGAACTTGCGGGTGTACTCGGCTCTTTTTGGAACCTCTTTTTTCTTTTTTTTTTCCTCCGGGATCCCGCACCCTCCATGTGTTCTTTCTCTTATGCTTAAGGCTTCAAAGATGGCGCTGGGGGGCGGGCTGTGGGCGTGACTTCCGGAATCAGAGGTTACCTGGGAGGTGTAGTCCGGCAGATTTGAGAAAAAGTCCTCGTTCCCGCATACTCGAGCTGTGTTTGTAGAGGCTTCTGGTCACCGGGGTTCCATCTGGGGGAGGCGGGATGCGGCACCTACTCCATCTGGAACTTGCGGGTGAACTCGGCTCTATTTGGAACCTGATTTTTCTTTTTTTTTTTCCTCCGGGATCCCGCACCCTCCATGTGTTCTTTATCTTATGCTTAAGGCTTCAAAGATGGCGCTGGGGGGCGGGCTGTGGGCGTGACTTCCGGAATCAGAGGTTAGCTGGGAGGTGTAGTCCGGCAGATTTGAGAAAAAGTCCTCGTTCCCGCATACTCGAGCTGTGTTTGTAGAGGCTTCTGGTCACCGGGGTTCCATCTGGGGGAGGCGGGATGCGGCACCTACTCCATCTGGAACTTGCGGGTGAACTCGGCTCTTTTTGGAACCTGTTTTTTCTTTTTTTTTTTCCTCCGGGATCCCGCACCCTCCATGTGTTCTTTCTCTTATGCTTAAGGCTTCAAAGATGGCGCTGGGGGGCGGGCTGTGGGCGTGACTTCCGGAATCAGAGGTTACCTGGGAGGTGTAGTCCGGCAGATTTGAGAAAAAGTCCTCGTTCCCGCATACTCGAGCTGTGTTTGTAGAGGCTTCTGGTCACCGGGATTCCATCTGGGGGAGGCGGGATGCGGCACCTACTCCATCTGGAACTTGCGGGTGAACTCGGCTCTTTTTGGAACCTGTTTTTTTCTTTTTTTTTTTCCTCCAGGATCCCGCACCCTCCATGTGTTCTTTCTCTTATGCTTAAGGCTTCAAAGATGGCGCTGGGGGGCGGGCTGTGGGCGTGACTTCCGGAATCAGAGGTTACCTGGGAGGTGTAGTCCGGCAGATTTGAGAAAAAGTCCTCGTTCCCGCATACTCGAGCTCTGTTTGTAGAGGCTTCTGGTCACCGGGGTTCCATCTGGGGGAGGCGGGATGCGGCACCTACTCCATCTGGAACTTGCGGGTGAACTCGGCTCTATTTGGAACCTGATTTTTTTTTTTTCCTCCGGGATCCCGCACCCTCCATGTGTTCTTTCTCTTATGCTTAAGGCTTCAAAGATGGCGCTGGGGGGCGGGCTGTGGGCGTGACTTCCGGAATCAGAGGTTACCTGGGAGGTGTAGTCCGGCAGATTTGAGAAAAAGTCCTCGTTCCCGCATACTCGAGCTGTGTTTGTAGAGGCTTCTGGTCACCGAGGTTACATCTGGGGGAGGCGGGATGGGGCACCTACTCCATCTGGAACTTGCGGGTGAACTCGGTTCTTTTTGGAACCTGTATTTTCTTTTTTTTTTCCTCCAGGATCCCGCACCCTCCATGTGTTCTTTCTCTTATGCTTAAGGCTTCAAAGATGGCGCTGGGGGGCGGGCTGTGGGCGTGACTTCCGGAATCAGAGGTTACCTGGGAGGTGTAGTCCGGCAGATTTGAGAAAAAGTCCTCGTTCCCGCATACTCGAGCTGTGTTTGTAGAGGCTTCTGGTCACCGGGGTTCCATCTGGGGGAGGCGGGATGCGGCACCTACTCCATCTGGAACTTGCGGGTGAACTCGGCTCTATTTGGAACCTGATTTTTCTTTTTTTTTTTTCCTCCGGGATCCCGCACCCTCCATGTGTTCTTTCTCTTATGCTTAAGGCTTCAAAGATGGCGCTGGGGGGCGGGCTGTGGGCGTGACTTCCGGAATCAGAGGTTACCTGGGAGGTGTAGTCCGGCAGATTTGAGAAAAAGTCCTCGTTCCCGCATACTCGAGCTGTGTTTGTAGAGGCTTCTGGTCACCGGGGTTCCATCTGGGGGAGGCGGGATGCGGCACCTACTCCATCTGGAACTTGCGGGTGAACTCGGCTCTATTTGGAACCTGATTTTTCTTTTTTTTTTTCCTCCGGGATCCCGCACCCTCCATGTGTTCTTTCTCTTATGCTTAAGGCTTCAAAGATGGCGCTGGGGGGCGGGCTGTGGGCGTGACTTCCGGAAACAGAGGTTACCTGGGAGGTGTAGTCCGGCAGATTTGAGAAAAAGTCCTCGTTCCCGCATACTCGAGCTGTGTTTGTAGAGGCTTCTGGTCACCGGGGTTCCATCTGGGGGAGGCGGGATGCGGCACCTACTCCATCTGGAACTTGCGGGTGAACTCGGCTCTTTTTGGAACCTGTTTTTTCTTTTTTTTTTCCTCCGGGATCCCGCACCCTCCATGTGTTCTTTCTCTTATGCTTAAGTCTTCAAAGATGGCTCTGGGGGGCGGGCTGTGGGCGTGACTTCCGGAATCAGAGGTTACCTGGGAGGTGTAGTCCGGCAGATTTGAGAAAAAGTCCTCGTTCCCGCATACTCGAGCTGTGTTTGTAGAGGCTTCTGGTCACCGGGGTTCCATCTGGGGGAGGCGGGATGCGGCACCTACTCCATCTGGAACTTGCGGGTGAACTCGGCTCTTTTTGGAACCTCTTTTTTCTTTTTTTTTTCCTCCGGGATCGCGCACCCTCCATGTGTTCTTTCTCTTATGCTTAAGGCTTCAAAGATGGCGCTGGGGGGCGCGCTGTGGGCGTGACTTCCGGAATCAGAGGTTACCTGGGAGGTGTAGTCCGGCAGATTTGAGAAAAAGTCCTCGTTCCCGCATACTCGAGCTGTGTTTGTAGAGGCTTCTGGTCACCGGGGTTCCATCTGGGGGAGGCGGGATGCGGCACCTACTCCATCTGGAACTTGCGGGTGAACTCGGCTCTATTTGGAACCTGATTTTTCTTTTTTTTTTTCCTCCGGGATCCCGCACCCTCCATGTGTTCTTTCTCTTATGCTTAAGGCTTCAAAGATGGCGCTGGGGGGCGGGCTGTGGGCGTGACTTCCGGAATCAGAGGTTACCTGGGAGGTGTAGTCCGGCAGATTTGAGAAAAAGTCCTCGTTCCCGCATACTCGAGCTGTGTTTGTAGAGGCTTCTGGTCACCGAGGTTACATCTGGGGGAGGCGGGATGGGGCACCTACTCCATCTGGAACTTGCGGGTGAACTCGGTTCTTTTTGGAACCTGTATTTTCTTTTTTTTTTCCTCCAGGATCCCGCACCCTCCATGTGTTCTTTCTCTTATGCTTAAGGCTTCAAAGATGGCGCTGGGGGGCGGGCTGTGGGCGTGACTTCCGGAATCAGAGGTTACCTGGGAGGTGTAGTCCGGCAGATTTGAGAAAAAGTCCTCGTTCCCGCATACTCGAGCTGTGTTTGTAGAGGCTTCTGGTCACCGGGGTTCCATCTGGGGGAGGCGGGATGCGGCACCTACTCCATCTGGAACTTGCGGGTGAACTCGGCTCTATTTGGAACCTGATTTTTCTTTTTTTTTTTTCCTCCGGGATCCCGCACCCTCCATGTGTTCTTTCTCTTATGCTTAAGGCTTCAAAGATGGCGCTGGGGGGCGGGCTGTGGGCGTGACTTCCGGAATCAGAGGTTACCTGGGAGGTGTAGTCCGGCAGATTTGAGAAAAAGTCCTCGTTCCCGCATACTCGAGCTGTGTTTGTAGAGGCTTCTGGTCACCGGGGTTCCATCTGGGGGAGGCGGGATGCGGCACCTACTCCATCTGGAACTTGCGGGTGAACTCGGCTCTATTTGGAACCTGATTTTTCTTTTTTTTTTCCTCCGGGATCCCGCACCCTCCATGTGTTCTTTCTCTTATGCTTAAGGCTTCAAAGATGGCGCTGGGGGGCGGGCTGTGGGCGTGACTTCCGGAAACAGAGGTTACCTGGGAGGTGTAGTCCGGCAGATTTGAGAAAAAGTCCTCGTTCCCGCATACTCGAGCTGTGTTTGTAGAGGCTTCTGGTCACCGGGGTTCCATCTGGGGGAGGCGGGATGCGGCACCTACTCCATCTGGAACTTGCGGGTGAACTCGGCTCTTTTTGGAACCTGTTTTTTCTTTTTTTTTTCCTCCGGGATCCCGCACCCTCCATGTGTTCTTTCTCTTATGCTTAAGTCTTCAAAGATGGCTCTGGGGGGCGGGCTGTGGGCGTGACTTCCGGAATCAGAGGTTACCTGGGAGGTGTAGTCCGGCAGATTTGAGAAAAAGTCCTCGTTCCCGCATACTCGAGCTGTGTTTGTAGAGGCTTCTGGTCACCGGGGTTCCATCTGGGGGAGGCGGGATGCGGCACCTACTCCATCTGGAACTTGCGGGTGAACTCGGCTCTTTTTGGAACCTCTTTTTTCTTTTTTTTTTCCTCCGGGATCGCGCACCCTCCATGTGTTCTTTCTCTTATGCTTAAGGCTTCAAAGATGGCGCTGGGGGGCGCGCTGTGGGCGTGACTTCCGGAATCAGAGGTTACCTGGGAGGTGTAGTCCGGCAGATTTGAGAAAAAGTCCTCGTTCCCGCATACTCGAGCTGTGTTTGTAGAGGCTTCTGGTCACCGGGGTTCCATCTGGGGGAGGCGGGATGCGGCACCTACTCCATCTGGAACTTGCGGGTGAACTCGGCTCTATTTGGAACCTGATTTTTCTTTTTTTTTTTCCTCCGGGATCCCGCACCCTCCATGTGTTCTTTATCTTATGCTTAAGGCTTCAAAGATGGCGCTGGGGGGCGGGCTGTGGGCGTGACTTCCGGAATCAGAGGTTACCTGGGAAGTGTAGTCCGGCAGATTTGAGAAAAAGTCCTCGTTCCCGCATACTCGAGCTGTGTTTGTAGAGGCTTCTGGTCACCGGGGTTCCATCTGGGGGAGGCGGGATGCGGCACCTACTCCATCTGGAACTTGCGGGTGAACTCGGCTCTTTTTGGAACCTGTTTTTTCTTTTTTTTTTTCCTCCGGGATCCCGCACCCTCCATGTGTTCTTTCTCTTATGCTTAAGGCTTCAAAGATGGCGCTGGGGGGCGGGCTGTGGGCGTGACTTCCGGAATCAGAGGTTACCTGGGAGGTGTAGTCCGGCAGATTTGAGAAAAAGTCCTCGTTCCCGCATACTCGAGCTGTGTTTGTAGAGGCTTCTGGTCACCGGGGTTCCATCTGGGGGAGGCGGGATGCGGCACCTACTCCATCTGGAACTTGCGGGTGAACTCGGCTCTATTTGGAACCTGATTTTTCTTTTTTTTTTTTCCTCCGGGATCCCGCACCCTCCATGTGTTCTTTCTCTTATGCTTAAGGCTTCAAAGATGGCGCTGGGGGGCGGGCTGTGGGCGTGACTTCCGGAATCAGAGGTTACCTGGGAGGTGTAGTCCGGCAGATTTGAGAAAAAGTCCTCGTTCCCGCATACTCGAGCTGTGTTTGTAGAGGCTTCTGGTCACCGGGGTTCCATCTGGGGGAGGCGGGATGCGGCACCTACTCCATCTGGAACTTGCGGGTGAACTCGGCTCTTTTTGGAACCTGTTTTTTCTTTTTTTTTTCCTCCGGGATCCCGCACCCTCCATGTGTTCTTTCTCTTATGCTTAAGGCTTCAAAGACGGCGCTGGGGGGCGGGCTGTGGGCGTGACTTCCGGAATCAGAGGTTACCTGGGAGGTGTAGTCCGGCAGATTTGAGAAAAAGTCCTCGTTCCCGCATACTCGAGCTGTGTTTGTAGAGGCTTCTGGTCACCGGGGTTCCATCTGGGGGAGGCGGGATGCGGCACCTACTCCATCTGGAACTTGCGGGTGAACTCGGCTCTTTTTGGAACCTGTTTTTTCTTTTTTTTTCCTCCGGGATCCCGCACCCTCCATGTGTTCTTTCTCTTATGCTTAAGGCTTCAAAGATGGCGCTGGGGGGCGGGCTGTGGGCGTGACTTCCGGAATCAGAGGTTACCTGGGAGGTGTAGTCCGGCAGATTTGAGAAAAAGTCCTCGTTCCCGCATACTCGAGCTGTGTTTGTAGAGGCTTCTGGTCACCGGGGTTCCATCTGGGGGAGGCGGGATGCGGCACCTACTCCATCTGGAACTTGCGGGTGAACTCGGCTCTATTTGGAACCTGATTTTTCTTTTTTTTTTCTCCGGGATCCCGCACCCTCCATGTGTTCTTTATCTTATGCTTAAGGCTTCAAAGATGGCGCTGGGGGGCGGGCTGTGGGCGTGACTTCCGGAATCAGAGGTTACCTGGGAGGTGTAGTCCGGCAGATTTGAGAAAAAGTCCTCGTTCCCGCATACTCGAGCTGTGTTTGTAGAGGCTTCTGGTCACCGGGGTTCCATCTGGGGGAGGCGGGATGCGGCACCTACTCCATCTGGAACTTGCGGGTGAACTCGGCTCTTTTTGGAACCTGTTTTTTCTTTTTTTTTTTCCTCCGGGATCCCGCACCCTCCATGTGTTCTTTCTCTTATGCTTAAGGCTTCAAAGATGGCGCTGGGGGGCGGGCTGTGGGCGTGACTTCCGGAATCAGAGGTTACCTGGGAGGTGTAGTCCGGCAGACTTGAGAAAAAGTCCTCGTTCCCGCATACTCGAGCTGTGTTTGTAGAGGCTTCTGGTCACCGGGGTTCCATCTGGGGGAGGCGGGATGCGGCACCTACTCTATCTGGAACTTGCGGGTGAACTCGGCTCTTTTTGGAACCTGTTTTTTCTTTTTTTTTTCCTCCGGGATCCCGCACCCTCCATGTGTTCTTTCTCTTATGCTTAAGGCTTCAAAGATGGCGCTGGGGGGCGGGCTGTGGGCGTGACTTCCGGAATCAGAGGTTACCTGGGAGGTGTAGTCCGGCAGATTTGAGAAGAAGTCCTCGTTCCCGCATACTCGAGCTGTGTTTGTAGAGGCTTCTGGTCACCGGGGTTCCATCTGGGGGAGGCGGGATGCGGCACCTACTCCATCTGGAACTTGCGGGTGAACTCGGCTCTTTTTGGAACCTGTTTTTTCTTTTTTTTTTCCTCCGGGATCCCGCACCCTCCATGTGTTCTTTCTCTTATGCTTAAGGCTTCAAAGATGGCGCTGGGGGGCGGGCTGTGGGCGTGACTTCCGGAATCAGAGGTTACCTGGGAGGTGTAGTCCGGCAGATTTGAGAAAAAGTCCTCGTTCCCGCATACTCGAGCTGTGTTTGTAGAGGCTTCTGGTCACCGGGGTTCCATCTGGGGGAGGCGGGATGCGGCACCTACTCCATCTGGAACTTGCGGGTGAACTCGGCTCTTTTTGGAACCTGTTTTTTCTTTTTTTTTTTCCTCCGGGATCCCGCACCCTCCATGTGTTCTTTCTCTTATGCTTAAGGCTTCAAAGATGGCGCTGGGGGGCGGGCTGTGGGCGTGACTTCCGGAATCAGAGGTTACCTGGGAGGTGTAGTCCGGCAGATTTGAGAAAAAGTCCTCGTTCCCGCATACTCGAGCTCTGTTTGTAGAGGCTTCTGGTCACCGGGGTTCCATCTGGGGGAGGCGGGATGCGGCACCTACTCCATCTGGAACTTGCGGGTGAACTCGGCTCTTTTTGGAACCTGTTTTCTCTTTTTTTTTTTCCTCCGGGATCCCGCACCCTCCATGTGTTCTTTCTCTTATGCTTAAGGCTTCAAAGATGGCGCTGGGGGGCGGGCTGTGGGCGTGACTTCCGGAATCAGAGGTTACCTGGGAGGTGTAGTCCGGCAGATTTGAGAAAAAGTCCTCGTTCCCGCATACTCGAGCTCTGTTTGTAGAGGCTTCTGGTCACCGGGGTTCCATCTGGGGGAGGCGGGATGCGGCACCTACTCCATCTGGAACTTGCGGGTGAACTCGGCTCTATTTGGAACCTGATTTTTTTTTTTCCTCCGGTATCCCGCACCCTCCATGTGTTCTTTCTCTTATGCTTAAGGCTTCAAAGATGGCGCTGGGGGGCGGGCTGTGGGCGTGACTTCCGGAATCAGAGGTTACCTGGGAGGTGTAGTCCGGCAGATTTGAGAAAAAGTCCTCGTTCCCGCATACTCGAGCTGTGTTTGTAGAGGCTTCTGGTCACCGAGGTTACATCTGGGGGAGGCGGGATGGGGCACCTACTCCATCTGGAACTTGCGGGTGAACTCGGCTCTTTTTGGAACCTGTATTTTCTTTTTTTTTTCCTCCAGGATCCCGCACCCTCCATGTGTTCTTTCTCTTATGCTTAAGGCTTCAAAGATGGCGCTGGGGGGCGGGCTGTGGGCGTGACTTCCGGAATCAGAGGTTACCTGGGAGGTGTAGTCCGGCAGATTTGAGAAAACGTCCTCGTTCCCGCATACTCGAGCTGTGTTTGTAGAGGCTTCTGGTCACCGGGGTTCCATCTGGGGGAGGCGGGATGCGGCACCTACTCCATCTGGAACTTGCGGGTGAACTCGGCTCTATTTGGAACCTGATTTTTCTTTTTTTTTTTTCCTCCGGGATCCCGCACCCTCCATGTGTTCTTTCTCTTATGCTTAAGGCTTCAAAGATGGCGCTGGGGGGCGGGCTGTGGGCGTGACTTCCGGAATCAGAGGTTACCTGGGAGGTGTAGTCCGGCAGATTTGAGAAAAAGTCCTCGTTCCCGCATACTCGAGCTGTGTTTGTAGAGGCTTCTGGTCACCGGGGTTCCATCTGGGGGAGGCGGGATGCGGCACCTACTCCATCTGGAACTTGCGGGTGAACTCGGCTCTATTTGGAACCTGATTTTTCTTTTTTTTTTTCCTCCGGGATCCCGCACCCTCCATGTGTTCTTTCTCTTATGCTTAAGGCTTCAAAGATGGCGCTGGGGGGCGGGCTGTGGGCGTGACTTCCGGAAACAGAGGTTACCTGGGAGGTGTAGTCCGGCAGATTTGAGAAAAAGTCCTCGTTCCCGCATACTCGAGCTGTGTTTGTAGAGGCTTCTGGTCACCGGGGTTCCATCTGGGGGAGGCGGGATGCGGCACCTACTCCATCTGGAACTTGCGGGTGAACTCGGCTCTTTTTGGAACCTGTTTTTTCTTTTTTTTTTCCTCCGGGATCCCGCACCCTCCATGTGTTCTTTCTCTTATGCTTAAGGCTTCAAAGATGGCTCTGGGGGGCGGGCTGTGGGCGTGACTTCCGGAATCAGAGGTTACCTGGGAGGTGTAGTCCGGCAGATTTGAGAAAAAGTCCTCGTTCCCGCATACTCGAGCTGTGTTTGTAGAGGCTTCTGGTCACCGGGGTTCCATCTGGGGGAGGCGGGATGCGGCACCTACTCCATCTGGAACTTGCGGGTGTACTCGGCTCTTTTTGGAACCTCTTTTTTCTTTTTTTTTTCCTCCGGGATCCCGCACCCTCCATGTGTTCTTTCTCTTATGCTTAAGGCTTCAAAGATGGCGCTGGGGGGCGGGCTGTGGGCGTGACTTCCGGAATCAGAGGTTACCTGGGAGGTGTAGTCCGGCAGATTTGAGAAAAAGTCCTCGTTCCCGCATACT
Organism: Sorex fumeus; assembly: GCF_029834395.1. Lineage (NCBI taxonomy): Eukaryota > Metazoa > Chordata > Mammalia > Eulipotyphla > Soricidae > Sorex > Sorex fumeus. Next base: position 798,193 of record NW_026606260.1, read on the forward strand.
CGAGCTGTGTTTGTAGAGGCTTCTGGTCACCGGGGTTCCATCTGGGGGAGGCGGGATGCGGCACCTACTCCATCTGGAACTTGCGGGTGAACTCGGCTCTATTTGGAACCTGATTTTTCTTTTTTTTTTCCTCCGGGATCCCGCACCCTCCATGTGTTCTTTATCTTATGCTTAAGGCTTCAAAGATGGCGCTGGGGGGCGGGCTGTGGGCGTGACTTCCGGAATCAGAGGTTACCTGGGAGGTGTAGTCCGGCAGATTTGAGAAAAAGTCCTCGTTCCCGCATACTCGAGCTGTGTTTGTAGAGGCTTCTGGTCACCGGGGTTCCATCTGGGGGAGGCGGGATGCGGCACCTACTCCATCTGGAACTTGCGGGTGAACTCGGCTCTTTTTGGAACCTGTTTTTTCTTTTTTTTTTTCCTCCGGGATCCCGCACCCTCCATGTGTTCTTTCTCTTATGCTTAAGGCTTCAAAGATGGCGCTGGGGGGCGGGCTGTGGGCGTGACTTCCGGAATCAGAGGTTACCTGGGAGGTGTAGTCCGGCAGATTTGAGAAAAAGTCCTCGTTCCCGCATACTCGAGCTGTGTTTGTAGAGGCTTCTGGTCACCGGGATTCCATCTGGGGGAGGCGGGATGCGGCACCTACTCCATCTGGAACTTGCGGGTGAACTCGGCTCTTTTTGGAACCTGTTTTTTTCTTTTTTTTTTTCCTCCAGGATCCCGCACCCTCCATGTGTTCTTTCTCTTATGCTTAAGGCTTCAAAGATGGCGCTGGGGGGCGGGCTGTGGGCGTGACTTCCGGAATCAGAGGTTACCTGGGAGGTGTAGTCCGGCAGATTTGAGAAAAAGTCCTCGTTCCCGCATACTCGAGCTCTGTTTGTAGAGGCTTCTGGTCACCGGGGTTCCATCTGGGGGAGGCGGGATGCGGCACCTACTCCATCTGGAACTTGCGGGTGAACTCGGCTCTATTTGGAACCTGATTTTTTTTTTTTCCTCCGGGATCCCGCACCCTCCATGTGTTCTTTCTCTTATGCTTAAGGCTTCAAAGATGGCGCTGGGGGGCGGGCTGTGGGCGTGACTTCCGGAATCAGAGGTTACCTGGGAGGTGTAGTCCGGCAGATTTGAGAAAAAGTCCTCGTTCCCGCATACTCGAGCTGTGTTTGTAGAGGCTTCTGGTCACCGGGGTTCCATCTGGGGGAGGCGGGATGCGGCACCTACTCCATCTGGAACTTGCGGGTGAACTCGGCTCTATTTGGAACCTGATTTTTCTTTTTTTTTTTCCTCCGGGATCCCGCACCCTCCATGTGTTCTTTCTCTTATGCTTAAGGCTTCAAAGATGGCGCTGGGGGGCGGGCTGTGGGCGTGACTTCCGGAAACAGAGGTTACCTGGGAGGTGTAGTCCGGCAGATTTGAGAAAAAGTCCTCGTTCCCGCATACTCGAGCTGTGTTTGTAGAGGCTTCTGGTCACCGGGGTTCCATCTGGGGGAGGCGGGATGCGGCACCTACTCCATCTGGAACTTGCGGGTGAACTCGGCTCTTTTTGGAACCTGTTTTTTCTTTTTTTTTTCCTCCGGGATCCCGCACCCTCCATGTGTTCTTTCTCTTATGCTTAAGGCTTCAAAGATGGCTCTGGGGGGCGGGCTGTGGGTGTGACTTCCGGAATCAGAGGTTACCTGGGAGGTGTAGTCCGGCAGATTTGAGAAAAAGTCCTCGTTCCCGCATACTCGAGCTGTGTTTGTAGAGGCTTCTGGTCACCGGGGTTCCATCTGGGGGAGGCGGGATGCGGCACCTACTCCATCTGGAACTTGCGGGTGAACTCGGCTCTTTTTGGAACCTCTTTTTTCTTTTTTTTTTCCTCCGGGATCCCGCACCCTCCATGTGTTCTTTATCTTATGCTTAAGGCTTCAAAGATGGCGCTGGGGGGCGGGCTGTGGGCGTGACTTCCGGAATCAGAGGTTACCTGGGAGGTGTAGTCCGGCAGATTTGAGAAAAAGTCCTCGTTCCCGCATACTCGAGCTGTGTTTGTAGAGGCTTCTGGTCACCGGGGTTCCATCTGGGGGAGGCGGGATGCGGCACCTACTCCATCTGGAACTTGCGGGTGAACTCGGCTCTTTTTGGAACCTGTTTTTTCTTTTTTTTTTTCCTCCGGGATCCCGCACCCTCCATGTGTTCTTTCTCTTATGCTTAAGGCTTCAAAGATGGCGCTGGGGGGCGGGCTGTGGGCGTGACTTCCGGAATCAGAGGTTACCTGGGAGGTGTAGTCCGGCAGACTTGAGAAAAAGTCCTCGTTCCCGCATACTCGAGCTGTGTTTGTAGAGGCTTCTGGTCACCGGGGTTCCATCTGGGGGAGGCGGGATGCGGCACCTACTCCATCTGGAACTTGCGGGTGAACTCGGCTCTTTTTGGAACCTGTTTTTTCTTTTTTTTTTTCCTCCGGGATCCCGCACCCTCCATGTGTGCTTTCTCTTATGCTTAAGGCTTCAAAGATGGCGCTGGGGGGCGGGCTGTGGGCGTGACTTCCGGAATCAGAGGTTACCTGGGAGGTGTAGTCCGGCAGATTTGAGAAAAAGTCCTCGTTCCCGCATACTCGAGCTGTGTTTGTAGAGGCTTCTGGTCACCGGGGTTCCATCTGGGGGAGGCGGGATGCGGCACCTACTCCATCTGGAACTTGCGGGTGAACTCGGCTCTTTTTGGAACCTGTTTTTTCTTTTTTTTTTTCCTCCGGGATCCCGCACCCTCCATGTGTTCTTTCTCTTATGCTTAAGGCTTCAAAGATGGCGCTGGGGGGCGGGCTGTGGGCGTGACTTCCGGAATCAGAGGTTACCTGGGAGGTGTAGTCCGGCAGATTTGAGAAAAAGTCCTCGTTCCCGCATACTCGAGCTGTGTTAGTAGAGGCTTCTGGTCACCGGGGTTCCATCTGGGGGAGGCGGGATGCGGCACCTACTCCATCTGGAACTTGCGGGTGAACTCGGCTCTATTTGGAACCTGATTTTTCTTTTTTTTTTTTCCTCCGGGATCCCGCACCCTCCATGTGTTCTCTCTCTTATGCTTAAGGCTTCAAAGATGGCGCTGGGGGGCGGGCTGTGGGCGTGACTTCCGGAATCAGAGGTTACCTGGGAGGTGTAGTCCGGCAGATTTGAGAAAAAGTCCTCGTTCCCGCATACTCGAGCTGTGTTTGTAGAGGCTTCTGGTCACCGGGGTTCCATCTGGGGGAGGCGGGATGCGGCACCTACTCCATCTGGAACTTGCGGGTGAACTCGGCTCTTTTTGGAACCTGTTTTTTCTTTTTTTTTTTCCTCCGGGATCCCGCACCCTCCATGTGTTCTTTCTCTTATGCTTAAGGCTTCAAAGATGGCGCTGGGGGGCGGGCTGTGGGCGTGACTTCCGGAATCAGAGGTTACCTGGGAGGTGTAGTCCGGCAGATTTGAGAAAAAGTCCTCGTTCCCGCATACTCGAGCTGTGTTTGTAGAGGCTTCTGGTCACCGGGGTTCCATCTGGGGGAGGCGGGATGCGGCACCTACTCCATCTGGAACTTGCGGGTGAACTCGGCTGTTTTTGGAACCTGTTTTTTCTTTTTTTTTTCCTCCGGGATCCCGCACCCTCCATGTGTTCTTTCTCTTATACTTAAGGCTTCAAAGATGGCGCTGGGGGGCGGGCTGTGGGCGTGACTTCCGGAATCAGAGGTTACCTGGGAGGTGTAATCCGGCAGATTTGAGAAAAAGTCCTCGTTCCCGCATACTCGAGCTGTGTTTGTAGAGGCTTCTGGTCACCGGGGTTCCATCTGGGGGAGGCGGGATGCGGCACCTACTCCATCTGGAACTTGCGGGTGAACTCGGCTCTTTTTGGAACCTGTTTTTTCTTTTTTTTTTTCGTCCGGGGTCCCGCACCCTCCATATGTTCTTTCTCTTATGCTTAAGGCTTCAAAGATGGCGCTGGGGGGCGGGCTGTGGGCGTGACTTCCGGAATCAGAGGTCACCTGGGAGGTGTAGTCCGGCAGATTTGAGAAAAAGTCCTCGTTCCCGCATACTCGAGCTGTGTTTGTAGAGGCTTCTGGTCACCGGGGTTCCATCTGGGGGAGGCGGGATGCGGCACCTACTCCATCTGGAATTTGGGGGTGAACTCGGCTCTATTTGGAACCTGATTTTTCTTTTTTTTTTTTCCTCCGGGATCCCGCACCCTCCATGTGTTCTTTCTCTTATGCTTAAGGCTTCAAAGATGGCTCTGGGGGGCGGGCTGTGGGCGTGACTTCCGGAATCAGAGGTTACCTGGGAGGTGTAGTCCGGCAGATTTGAGAAAAAGTCCTCGTTCCCGCATACTCGAGCTGTGTTTGTAGAGGCTTCTGGTCACCGGGGTTCCATCTGGGGGAGGCGGGATGCGGCACCTACTCCATCTGGAACTTGCGGGTGAACTCGGCTCTTTTTGGAACCTCTTTTTTCTTTTTTTTTTCCTCCGGGATCCCGCACCCTCCATGTGTTCTTTATCTTATGCTTAAGGCTTCAAAGATGGCGCTGGGGGGCGGGCTGTGGGCGTGACTTCCGGAATCAGAGGTTACCTGGGAGGTGTAGTCCGGCAGATTTGAGAAAAAGTCCTCGTTCCCGCATACTCGAGCTGTGTTTGTAGAGGCTTCTGGTCACCGGGGTTCCATCTGGGGGAGGCGGGATGCGGCACCTACTCCATCTGGAACTTGCGGGTGAACTCGGCTCTTTTTGGAACCTGTTTTTTCTTTTTTTTTTTCCTCCGGGATCCCGCACCCTCCATGTGTTCTTTCTCTTATGCTTAAGGCTTCAAAGATGGCGCTGGGGGGCGGGCTGTGGGCGTGACTTCCGGAATCAGAGGTTACCTGGGAGGTGTAGTCCGGCAGACTTGAGAAAAAGTCCTCGTTCCCGCATACTCGAGCTGTGTTTGTAGAGGCTTCTGGTCACCGGGGTTCCATCTGGGGGAGGCGGGATGCGGCACCTACTCTATCTGGAACTTGCGGGTGAACTCGGCTCTTTTTGGAACCTGTTTTTTCTTTTTTTTTTCCTCCGGGATCCCGCACCCTCCATGTGTTCTTTCTCTTATGCTTAAGGCTTCAAAGATGGCGCTGGGGGGCGGGCTGTGGGCGTGACTTCCGGAATCAGAGGTTACCTGGGAGGTGTAGTCCGGCAGATTTGAGAAGAAGTCCTCGTTCCCGTATACTCGAGCTGTGTTTGTAGAGGCTTCTGGTCACCGGGGTTCCATCTGGGGGAGGCGGGATGCGGCACCTACTCCATCTGGAACTTGCGGGTGAACTCGGCTCTTTTTGGAACCTGTTTTTTCTTTTTTTTTTCCTCCGGGATCCCGCACCCTCCATGTGTTCTTTCTCTTATGCTTAAGGCTTCAAAGATGGCGCTGGGGGGCGGGCTGTGGGCGTGACTTCCGGAATCAGAGGTTACCTGGGAGGTGTAGTCCGGCAGATTTGAGAAAAAGTCCTCGTTCCCGCATACTCGAGCTGTGTTTGTAGAGGCTTCTGGTCACCGGGGTTCCATCTGGGGGAGGCGGGATGCGGCACCTACTCCATCTGGAACTTGCGGGTGAACTCGGCTCTTTTTGGAACCTGTTTTTTCTTTTTTTTTTTCCTCCGGGATCCCGCACCCTCCATGTGTGCTTTCTCTTATGCTTAAGGCTTCAAAGATGGCGCTGGGGGGCGGGCTGTGGGCGTGACTTCCGGAATCAGAGGTTACCTGGGAGGTGTAGTCCGGCAGATTTGAGAAAAAGTCCTCGTTCCCGCATACTCGAGCTGTGTTTGTAGAGGCTTCTGGTCACCGGGGTTCCATCTGGGGGAGGCGGGATGCGGCACCTACTCCATCTGGAACTTGCGGGTGAACTCGGCTCTTTTTGGAACCTGTTTTTTCTTTTTTTTTTTCCTCCGGGATCCCGCACCCTCCATGTGTTCTTTCTCTTATGCTTAAGGCTTCAAAGATGGCGCTGGGGGGCGGGCTGTGGGCGTGACTTCCGGAATCAGAGGTTACCTGGGAGGTGTAGTCCGGCAGATTTGAGAAAAAGTCCTCGTTCCCGCATACTCGAGCTGTGTTAGTAGAGGCTTCTGGTCACCGGGGTTCCATCTGGGGGAGGCGGGATGCGGCACCTACTCCATCTGGAACTTGCGGGTGAACTCGGCTCTATTTGGAACCTGATTTTTCTTTTTTTTTTTCCTCCGGGATCCCGCACCCTCCATGTGTTCTCTCTCTTATGCTTAAGGCTTCAAAGATGGCGCTGGGGGGCGGGCTGTGGGCGTGACTTCCGGAATCAGAGGTTACCTGGGAGGTGTAGTCCGGCAGATTTGAGAAAAAGTCCTCGTTCCCGCATACTCGAGCTGTGTTTGTAGAGGCTTCTGGTCACCGGGGTTCCATCTGGGGGAGGCGGGATGCGGCACCTACTCCATCTGGAACTTGCGGGTGAACTCGGCTCTTTTTGGAACCTGTTTTTTCTTTTTTTTTTTCCTCCGGGATCCCGCACCCTCCATGTGTTCTTTCTCTTATGCTTAAGGCTTCAAAGATGGCGCTGGGGGGCGGGCTGTGGGCGTGACTTCCGGAATCAGAGGTTACCTGGGAGGTGTAGTCCGGCAGATTTGAGAAAAAGTCCTCGTTCCCGCATACTCGAGCTGTGTTTGTAGAGGCTTCTGGTCACCGGGGTTCCATCTGGGGGAGGCGGGATGCGGCACCTACTCCATCTGGAACTTGCGGGTGAACTCGGCTGTTTTTGGAACCTGTTTTTTCTTTTTTTTTTCCTCCGGGATCCCGCACCCTCCATGTGTTCTTTCTCTTATGCTTAAGGCTTCAAAGATGGCGCTGGGGGGCGGGCTGTGGGCGTGACTTCCGGAATCAGAGGTTACCTGGGAGGTGTAATCCGGCAGATTTGAGAAAAAGTCCTCGTTCCCGCATACTCGAGCTGTGTTTGTAGAGGCTTCTGGTCACCGGGGTTCCATCTGGGGGAGGCGGGATGCGGCACCTACTCCATCTGGAACTTGCGGGTGAACTCGGCTCTTTTTGGAACCTGTTTTTTCTTTTTTTTTTTCGTCCGGGGTCCCGCACCCTCCATATGTTCTTTCTCTTATGCTTAAGGCTTCAAAGATGGCGCTGGGGGGCGGGCTGTGGGCGTGACTTCCGGAATCAGAGGTCACCTGGGAGGTGTAGTCCGGCAGATTTGAGAAAAAGTCCTCGTTCCCGCATACTCGAGCTGTGTTTGTAGAGGCTTCTGGTCACCGGGGTTCCATCTGGGGGAGGCGGGATGCGGCACCTACTCCATCTGGAATTTGGGGGTGAACTCGGCTCTATTTGGAACCTGATTTTTCTTTTTTTTTTTTCCTCCGGGATCCCGCACCCTCCATGTGTTCTTTCTCTTATGCTTAAGGCTTCAAAGATGGCGCTGGGGGGGCGGGCTGTGGGCGTGTCTTCCGGAATCAGAGGTTACCTGGGAGGTGTAGTCCGGCAGATTTGAGAAAAAGTCTTCGTTCCCGCATACTCGAGCTGTGTTTGTAGAGGCTTCTGGTCACCGGGGTTCCATCTGGGGGAGGCGGGATGCGGCACCTACTCCATCTGGAACTTGCGGGTGAACTCGGCTCTATTTGGAACCTGATTTTTCTTTTTTTTTTTCCTCCGGGATCCCGCACCCTCCATGTGTTCTTTCTCTTATGCTTAAGGCTTCAAATATGGCGCTGGGGGGCGGGCTGTGGGCGTGACTTCCGGAATCAGAGGTTACCTGGGAGGTGTAGTCCGGCAGATTTGAGAAAAAGTCCTCGTTCCCGCATACTCGAGCTGTGTTTGTAGAGGCTTCTGGTCACCGGGGTTCCATCTGGGGGATGCGGGATGCGGCACCTACTCCATCTGGAACTTGCGGGTGAACTCGGCTCTTTTTGGAACCTGTTTTTTCTTTTTTTTTTCCTCCGGGATCCCGCACCCTCCATGTGTTCTTTCTCTTATGCTTAAGGCTTCAAAGATGGCGCTGGGGGGCGGGCTGTGGGCGTGACTTCCGGAATCAGAGGTTACCTGGGAGGTGTAGTCCGGCAGATTTGAGAAAAAGTCCTCGTTCCCGCATACTCGAGCTGTGTTTGTAGAGGCTTCTGGTCACCGGGGTTCCATCTGGGGGAGGCGGGATGCGGCAACTACTCCATCTGGAACTTGCGGGTGAACTCGGCTCTTTTTGGAACCTGTTTTTTCTTTTTTTTTTCCTCCGGGATCCCGCACCCTCCATGTGTTCTTTCTCTTATGCTTAAGGCTTCAAATATGGCGCTGGGGGGCGGGCTGTGGGCGTGACTTCCGGAATCAGAGGTTACCTGGGAGGTGTAGTCCGGCAGATTTGAGAAAAAGTCCTCGTTCCCGCATACTCGAGCTGTGTTTGTAGAGGCTTCTGGTCACCGGGGTTCCATCTGGGGGAGGCGGGATGCGGCACCTACTCCATCTGGAACTTGCGGGTGAACTCGGCTCTTTTTGGAACCTGTTTTTTCTTTTTTTTTTTCCTCCGGGATCCCGCACCCTCCATGTGTTCTTTCTCTTATGCTTAAGGCTTCAAAGATGGCGCTGGGGGGCGGGCTGTGGGCGTGACTTCTGGAATCAGAGGTTACCTGGGAGGTGTAGTCCGGCAGATTTGAGAAAAAGTCCTTGTTCCCGCATACTCGAGCTGTGTTTGTAGAGGCTTCTGGTCACCGGGGTTCCATCTGGGGGAGGCGGGATGCGGCACCTAATCCATCTGGAACTTGCGGGTGAACTCGGCTCTATTTGGAACCTGATTTTTCTTTTTTTTTTTCCTCCGGGATCCCGCACCCTCCATGTGTACTTTCTCTTATGCTTAAGGCTTCAAAGATGGCGCTGGGGGGGCGGGCTGTGGGCGTGACTTCCGGAATCAGAGGTTACCTGGGAGGTGTAGTCCGGCAGATTTGAGAAAAAGTCCTCATTCCCGCATACTCGAGCTGTGTTTATAGAGGCTTCTGGTCACCGGGGTTCCATCTGGGGGAGGCGGGATGCGGCACCTACTCCATCTGGAACTTGCGGGTGAACTCGGCTCTTTTTGGAACCTGTTTTTTCTTTTTTTTTTTCCTCCGGGATCCCGCACCCTCCATGTGTTCTTTCTCTTATGCTTAAGGCTTCAAAGATGGCGCTGGGGGGCGGGCTGTGGGCGTGACTTCCGGAATCAGAGGTTACCTGGGAGGTGTAGTCCGGCAGATTTGAGAAAAAGTCCTCGTTCCCGCATACTCGTGCTGTGTTTGTAGAGGCTTCTGGTCACCGGGGTTCCATCTGGGGGAGGCGGGATGCGGCACCTACTCCATCTGGAACTTGCGGGTGAACTCGGCTCTTTTTCGAACCTGTTTTTTCTTTTTTTTTTTCCTCCGGTATCCCGCACCCTCCATGTGTTCTTTCTCTTATGCTTAAGGCTTCAAAGATGGCGCTGGGGGGCGGGCTGTGGGCGTGACTTCCGGAATCAGAGGTTACCTGGGAGGTGTAGTCCGGCAGATTTGAGAAAAAGTCCTCGTTCCCGCATACTCGAGCTGTGTTTGTAGAGGCTTCTGGTCACCGGGGTTCCATCTGGGGGAGGCGGGATGCGGCACCTACTCCATCTGGAACTTGCGGGTGAACTCGGCTCTTTTTGGAACCTGTTTTTTCTTTTTTTTTTCCTCCGGGATCCCGCACCCTCCATGTGTTCTTTCTCTTATGCTTAAGGCTTCAATTATGGCGCTGGGGGGCGGGCTGTGGGCGTGACTTCCGGAATCAGAGGTTACCAGGGAGGTGTTGTCCGGCAGATTTGAGAAAAAGTCCTCGTTCCCGCATACTCGAGCTGTGTTTGTAGAGGCTTCTGGTCACCGGGGTTCCATCTGGGCGAGGCGGGATGCGGCACCTACTCCATCTGGAACTTGCGAGTGAACTCGGCTCTTTTTGGAACCTGTTTTTTCTTTTTTTTTTTCCTCTGGGATCCCGCACCCTCCATGTGTTCTTTCTCTTATGCTTAAGGCTTCAAAGATGGCGCTGGGGGGCGGGCTGTGGGCGTGACTTCCGGAATCAGAGGTTACCTGGGAGGTGTAGTCCGGCAGATTTGAGAAAAAGTCCTCGTTCCCGCATACTCGAGCTGTGTTTGTAGAGGCTTCTGGTCACCGGGGTTCCATCTGGGGGAGGCGGGATGCGGCACCTACTCCATCTGGAACTTGCGGGTGAACTCGGCTCTATTTGGAACCTGATTTTTCTTTTTTTTTTTCCTCCGGGATCCCGCACCCTCCATGTGTTCTTTCTCTTATGCTTAAGGCTTCAAAGATGGCGCTGGGGGGGCGGGCTGTGGGCGTGACTTCCGGAATCAGAGGTTACCTGGGAGGTGTAGTCCGGCAGATTTGAGAAAAAGTCCTCATTCCCGCATACTCGAGCTGTGTTTGTAGAGGCTTCTGGTCACCGGGGTTCCATCTGGGGGAGGCGGGATGCGGCACCTACTCCATCTGGAACTTGCGGGTGAACTCGGCTCTTTTTGGAACCTGTTTTTTCTTTTTTTTTTTTTCCTCCGGTATCCCGCACCCTCCATGTGTTCTTTCTCTTATGCTTAAGGCTTCAAAGATGGCGCTGGGGGTCGGGCTGTGGGCGTGACTTCCGGAATCAGAGGTTACCTGGGAGGTGTAGTCTGGCAGATTTGAGAAAAAGTCCTCGTTCCCGCATACTCGAGCTGTGTTTGTAGAGGCTTCTGGTCACCGGGGTTCCATCTGGGGGAGGTGGGATGCGGCACCTACTTCATCTGGAACTTGCGGGTGAACTCGGCTCTATTTGGAACCTGATTTTTCTTTTTTTTTTTTCCTCCGGGATCCCGCACCCTCCATGTGTTCTTTCTCTTATGCTTAAGGCTTCAAAAATGGCGCTGGGGGGCGGGCTGTGGGCGTGACTTCCGGAATCAGAGGTTACCTGGGAGGTGTAGTCCGGCAGATTTGAGAAAAAGTCCTCGTTCCCGCATACTCGAGCTGTGTTTGTAGAGGCTTCTGGTCACCGGGGTTCCATCTGGGGGAGGCGGGATGCGGCACCTACTCCATCTGGAACTTGCGGGTGAACTCGGCTCTTTTTGGAACCTGTTTTTTCTTTTTTTTTTTCCTCCGGGATCCCGCACCCTCCATGTGTTCTTTCTCTTATGCTTAAGGCTTCAAAGATGGCGCTGGGGGGCGGGCTGTGGGCGTGACTTCCGGAATCAGAGGTTACCTGGGAGGTGTAGTCCGGCAGATTTGAGAAAAAGTCCTCGTTCCCGCATACTCGAGCTGTGTTTGTAGAGGCTTCTGGTCACCGGGGTTCCGTCTGGGGGAGGCGGGATGCGGCACCTACTCCATCTGGAACTTGCGGGTGAACTCGGCTCTTTTTGGAACCTGTTTTTTCTTTTTTTTTTTCCTCCGGGATCCCGCACCCTCCATGTGTTCTTTCTCTTATGCTTAAGGCTTCAAAGATGGCGCTGGGGGGCGGGCTGTGGGCGTGACTTCCGGAATCAGAGGTTACCTGGGAGGTGTAGTCCGGCAGATTTGAGAAAAAGTCCTCGTTCCCGCATACTCGAGCTGTGTTTGTAGAGGCTTCTGGTCACCGGGGTTCCATCTGGGGGAGGCGGGATGCGGCACCTACTCCATCTGGAACTTGCGGGTGAACTCGGCTCTTTTTGGAACCTGTTTTTTCTTTTTTTTTTTCCTCCGGGATCCCGCACCCTCCATGTGTTCTTTCTCTTATGCTTAAGGCTTCAAAGATGGCGCTGGGGGGCGGGCTGTGGGCGTGACTTCCGGAATCAGAGGTTACCTGGGAGGTGTAGTCCGGCAGATTTGAGAAAAATTCCTCGTTCCCGCATACTCGAGCTGTGTTTGTAGAGGCTTCTGGTCACCGGGGTTCCATCTGGGGGAGGCGGGATGCGGCACCTACTCCATCTGGAACTTGCGGGTGAACTCGGCTCTTTTTGGAACCTGTTTTTTCTTTTTTTTTTTCCTCCGGGATCCCGCACCCTCCATGTGTTCTTTCTCTTATGCTTAAGGCTTCAAAGATGGCGCTGGGGGGCGGGCTGTGGGCGTGACTTCCGGAATCAGAGGTTACCTGGGAGGTGTAGTCCGGCAGATTTGAGAAAAAGTCCTCGTTCCCGCATACTCGAGCTGTGTTTGTAGAGGCTTCTGGTCACCGGGGTTCCATCTGGGGGAGGCGGGATGCGGCACCTACTCCATCTGGAACTTGCGGGTGAACTCGGCTCTTTTTGGAACCTGTTTTTTCTTTTTTTTTTTCCTCCGGGAACCCGCACCCTCCATGTGTTCTTTCTCTTATGCTTAAGGCTTCAATTATGGCGCTGGGGGGCGGGCTGTGGGCGTGACTTCCGGAATCAGAGGTTACCAGGGAGGTGTAGTCCGGCAGATTTGAGAAAAAGTCCTCATTCCCGCATACTCGAGCTGTGTTTGTAGAGGCTTCTGGTCACTGGGGTTCCATCTGGGGGAGGCGGGATGCGGCCCCTACTCCATCTGGAACTTGCGGGTGAACTCGGCTCTTTTTGGAACCTGTTTTTTCTTTTTTTTTTTCCTCCGGGATCCCGCACCCTCCATGTGTTCTTTCTCTTATGCTTAAGGCTTCAAAGATGGCGCTGGGGGGCGGGCTGTGGGCGTGACTTCCGGAATCAGAGGTTACCTGGGAGGTGTAGTCCGGCAGATTTGAGAAAAAGTCCTCGTTCCCGCATACTCGAGCTGTGTTTGTAGAGGCTTCTGGTCACCGGGGTTCCATCTGGGGGAGGCGGGATGCGGCACCTACTCCATCTGGAACGTGAGGGTGAACTCGGCTCTATTTGGAACCTGATTTTTCTTTTTTTTTTTCCTCCGGGATCCCGCACCCTCCATGTGTTCTTTCTCTTATGCTTAAGGCTTCAAAGATGGCGCTGGGGGGGCGGGCTGTGGGCGTGACTTCCGGAATCAGAGGTTACCTGGGAGGTGTAGTCCGGCAGATTTGAGAAAAAGTCCTCATTCCCGCATACTCGAGCTGTGTTTCTAGAGGCTTCTGGTCACCGGGGTTCCATCTGGGGGAGGCGGGATGCGGCACCTACTCCATCTGGAACTTGGGGGTGAACTCGGCTCTTTTTGGAACCTGTTTTTTCTTTTTTTTTTTTTCCTCCGGTATCCCGCACCCTCCATGTGTTCTTTCTCTTATGCTTAAGGCTTCAAAGATGGCGCTGGGGGGCGGGCTGTGGGCGTGACTTCCGGAATCAGAGGTTACCTGGGAGGTGTAGTCTGGCAGATTTGAGAAAAAGTCCTCGTTCCCGCATACTCGAGCTGTGTTTGTAGAGGCTTCTGGTCACCGGGGTTCCATCTGGGGGAGGCGGGATGCGGCACCTACTCCATCTGGAACTTGCGGGTGAACTCGGCTCTATTTGGAACCTGATTTTTCTTTTTTTTTTTTCCTCCGGGATCCCGCACCCTCCATGTGTTCTTTCTCTTATGCTTAAGGCTTCAAAGATGGCGCTGGGGGGCGGGCTGTGGGCGTGACTTCCGGAATCAGAGGTTACCTGGGAGGTGTAGTCCGGCAGATTTGAGAAAAAGTCCTCGTTCCCGCATACTCGAGCTGTGTTTGTAGAGGCTTCTGGTCACCGGGGTTCCATCTGGGGGAGGCGGGATGCGGCACCTACTCCATCTGGAACTTGCGGGTGAACTCGGCTCTTTTTGGAACCTGTTTTTTCTTTTTTTTTTTCCTCCGGGATCCCGCACCCTCCATGTGTTCTTTCTCTTATGCTTAAGGCTTCAAAGATGGCGCTGGGGGGCGGGCTGTGGGCGTGACTTCCGGAATCAGAGGTTACCTGGGAGGTGTAGTCCAGCAGATTTTTAGAAAAAGTCCTCGTTCCCGCATACTCGAGCTGTGTTTGTAGAGGCTTCTGGTCACCGGGGTTCCATCTGGGGGAGGCGGGATGCGGCACCTACTCCATCTGGAACTTGCGGGTGAACTCGGCTCTTTTTGGAACCTGTTTTTTCTTTTTTTTTTTCCTCCGGGATCCCGCACCCTCCATGTGTTCTTTCTCTTATGCTTAAGGCTTCAAATATGGCGCTGGGGGGCGGGCTGTGGGCGTGACTTCCGGAATCAGAGGTTACCTGGGAGGTGTAGTCCGGCAGATTTGAGAAAAATTCCTCGTTCCCGCATACTCGAGCTGTGTTTGTAGAGGCTTCTGGTCACCGGGGTTCCATCTGGGGGAGGCGGGATGCGGCACCTACTCCATCTGGAACTTGCGGGTGAACTCGGCTCTATTTGGAACCTGATTTTTCTTTTTTTTTTTTCCTCCGGGATCCCGCACCCTCCATGTGTTCTTTCTCTTATGCTTAAGGCTTCAAAGATGGCGCTGGGGGGCGGGCTGTGGGCATGACTTCCGGAATCAGAGGTTACCTGGGAGGTGTAGTCCGGCAGATTTGAGAAAAAGTCCTCGTTCCCGCATACTCGAGCTGTGTTTGTAGAGGCTTCTGGTCACCGGGGTTCCATCTGGGGGAGGGGGGATGCGGCACCTACTCCATCTGGAACTTGCGGGTGAACTCGGCTCTTTTTGGAACCTGTTTTTTCTTTTTTTTTTCCTCCGGGATCCCGCACCCTCCATGTGTTCTTTCTCTTATGCTTAAGGCTTCAAAGATGGCGCTGGGGGGCGGGCTGTGGGCGTGACTTCCGGAATCAGAGGTTACCTGGGAGGTGTAGTCCGGCAGATTTGAGAAAAAGTCCTCGTTCCCGCATACTCGAGCTGTGTTTGTAGAGGCTTCTGGTCACCGGGGTTCCATCTGGGGGAGGCGGGATGCGGCACCTACTCCATCTGGAACTTGCGGGTGAACTCGGCTCTTTTTGGAACCTGTTTTTTCTTTTTTTTTTTTTCCTCCGCGGTCCCGCACCCTCCATGTGTTCTTTCTCTTATGCTTAAGGCTTCAAAGATGGCGCTGGGGGGCGGGCTGTGGGCGTGACTTCCGGAATCAGAGGTTACCTGGGAGGTGTAGTCCGGCAGATTTGAGAAAAAGTCCTCGTTCCCGCATACTCGAGCTGTGTTTGTAGAGGCTTCTGGTCACCGGGGTTCCATCTGGGGGAGGCGGGATGCGGCACCTACTCCATCTGGAACTTGCGGGTGAACTCGGCTCTTTTTGGAACCTGTTTTTTCTTTTTCTTTTTTCCTCCGGTATCCCACACCCTCCATGTGTTCTTTCTCTTATGCTTAAGGCTTCAAAGATGGCGCTGGGGGGCGGGCTGTGGGCGTGACTTCCGGAATCAGAGGTTACCTGGGAGGTGTAGTCCGGCAGATTTGAGAAAAAGTCCTCGTTCCCGCATACTCGAGCTGTGTTTGTAGAGGCTTCTGGTCACCGGGGTTCCATCTGGGCGAGGCGGGATGCGGCACCTACTCCATCTGGAACTTGCGAGTGAACTCGGCTCTTTTTGGAACCTGTTTTTTCTTTTTTTTTTTTCCTCTGGGATCCCGCACCCTCCATGTGTTCTTTCTCTTATGCTTAAGGCTTCAAAGATGGCGCTGGGGGGCGGGCTGTGGGCGTGACTTCCGGAATCAGAGGTTACCTGGGAGGTGTAGTCCGGCAGATTTGAGAAAAAGTCCTCGTTCCCGCATACTCGAGCTGTGTTTGTAGAGGCTTCTGGTCACCGGGGTTCCATCTGGGGGAGGCGGGATGCGGCACCTACTCCATCTGGAACGTGAGGGTGAACTCGGCTCTATTTGGAACCTGATTTTTCTTTTTTTTTTTCCTCCGGGATCCCGCACCCTCCATGTGTTCTTTCTCTTATGCTTAAGGCTTCAAAGATGGCGCTGGGGGGGGCGGGCTGTGGGCGTGACTTCCGGAATCAGAGGTTACCTGGGAGGTGTAGTCCGGCAGATTTGAGAAAAAGTCCTCATTCCCGCATACTCGAGCTGTGTTTGTAGAGGCTTCTGGTCACCGGGGTTCCATCTGGGGGAGGCGGGATGCGGCACCTACTCCATCTGGAACTTGCGGGTGAACTCGGCTCTTTTTGGAACCTGTTTTTTCTTTTTTTTTTTTCCTCCGGTATCCCGCACCCTCCATGTGTTCTTTCTCTTATGCTTAAGGCTTCAAAGATGGCGCTGGGGGGCGGGCTGTGGGCGTGACTTCCGGAATCAGAGGTTACCTGGGAGGTGTAGTCTGGCAGATTTGAGAAAAAGTCCTCGTTCCCGCATACTCGAGCTGTGTTTGTTGAGACTTCTGGTCACCGGGGTTCCATCTGGGGGAGGCGGGATGCGGCACCTACCTCATCTGGAACTTGCGGGTGAACTCGGCTCTATTTGGAACCTGATTTTTCTTTTTTTTTTTTCCTCCGGGATCCCGCACCCTCCATGTGTTCTTTCTCTTATGCTTAAGGCTTCAAAGATGGCGCTGGGGGGCGGGCTGTGGGCGTGACTTCCGGAATCAGAGGTTACCTGGGAGGTGTAGTCCGGCAGATTTGAGAAAAAGTCCTCGTTCCCGCATACTCGAGCTGTGTTTGTAGAGGCTTCTGGTCACCGGGGTTCCATCTGGGGGAGGCGGGATGCGGCACCTACTCCATCTGGAACTTGCGGGTGAACTCGGCTCTTTTTGGAACCTGTTTTTTCTTTTTTTTTTTCCTCCGGGATCCCGCACCCTCCATGTGTTCTTTCTCTTATGCTTAAGGCTTCAAAGATGGCGCTGGGGGGCGGGCTGTGGGCGTGACTTCCGGAATCAGAGGTTACCTGGGAGGTGTAGTCCGGCAGATTTGAGAAAAAGTCCTCGTTCCCGCATACTCGAGCTGTGTTTGTAGAGGCTTCTGGTCACCGGGGTTCCGTCTGGGGGAGGCGGGATGCGGCACCTACTCCATCTGGAACTTGCGGGTGAACTCGGCTCTTTTTGGAACCTGTTTTTTCTTTTTTTTTTTCCTCCGGGATCCCGCACCCTCCATGTGTTCTTTCTCTTATGCTTAAGGCTTCAAAGATGGCGCTGGGGGGCGGGCTGTGGGCGTGACTTCCGGAATCAGAGGTTACCTGGGAGGTGTAGTCCGGCAGATTTGAGAAAAAGTCCTCGTTCCCGCATACTCGAGCTGTGTTTGTAGAGGCTTCTGGTCACCGGGGTTCCATCTGGGGGAGGCGGGATGCGGCACCTACTCCATCTGGAACTTGCGGGTGAACTCGGCTCTTTTTGGAACCTGATTTTTCTTTTTTTTTTTCCTCCGGGATCCCGCACCCTCCATGTGTTCTTTCTCTTATGCTTAAGGCTTCAAAGATGGCGCTGGGGGGCGGGCTGTGGGCGTGACTTCCGGAATCAGAGGTTACCTGGGAGGTGTAGTCCGGCAGATTTGAGAAAAATTCCTCGTTCCCGCATACTCGAGCTGTGTTTGTAGAGGCTTCTGGTCACCGGGGTTCCATCTGGGGGAGGCGGGACGCGGCACCTACTCCATCTGGAACTTGTGGGTGAACTCGGCTCTTTTTGGAACCTGTTTTTTCTTTTTTTTTTTCCTCCGGGATCCCGCACCCTCCATGTGTTCTTTCTCTTATGCTTAAGGCTTCAAAGATGGCGCTGGGGGGCGGGCTGTGGGCGTGACTTCCGGAATCAGAGGTTACCTGGGAGGTGTAGTCCGGCAGATTTGAGAAAAAGTCCTCGTTCCCGCATACTCGAGCTGTGTTTGTAGAGGCTTCTGGTCACCGGGGTTCCATCTGGGGGAGGCGGGATGCGGCACCTACTCCATCTGGAACTTGCGGGTGAACTCGGCTCTTTTTGGAACCTGTTTTTTCTTTTTTTTTTTCCTCCGGGAACCCGCACCCTCCATGTGTTCTTTCTCTTATGCTTAAGGCTTCAATTATGGCGCTGGGGGGCGGGCTGTGGGCGTGACTTCCGGAATCATAGGTTACCAGGGAGGTGTAGTCCGGCAGATTTGAGAAAAAGTCCTCGTTCCCGCATACTCGAGCTGTGTTTGTAGAGGCTTCTGGTCACCGGGGTTCCATCTGGGGGAGGCGGGATGCGGCACCTACTCCATCTGGAACTTGCGGGTGAACTCGGCTCTTTTTGGAACCTGTTTTTTCTTTTTTTTTTTTCCTCCGGGATCCCGCACCCTCCATGTGTTCTTTCTCTTATGCTTAAGGCTTCAAAGATGGCGCTGGGGGGCGGGCTGTGGGCGTGACTTCCGGAATCAGAGGTTACCTGGGAGGTGTAGTCCGGCAGATTTGAGAAAAAGTCCTCGTTCCCGCATACTCGAGCTGTGTTTGTAGAGGCTTCTGGTCACCGGGGTTCCATCTGGGGGAGGTGGGATGCGGCACCTACTCCATCTGGAACGTGAGGGTGAACTCGGCTCTATTTGGAACCTGATTTTTCTTTTTTTTTTTCCTCCGGGATCCCGCACCCTCCATGTGTTCTTTCTCTTATGCTTAAGGCTTCAAAGATGGCGCTGGGGGGGCGGGCTGTGGGCGTGACTTCCGGAATCAGAGGTTAGCTGGGAGGTGTAGTCCGGCAGATTTGAGAAAAAGTCCTCATTCCCGCATACTCGAGCTGTGTTTGTAGAGGCTTCTGGTCACCGGGGTTCCATCTGGGGGAGGCGGGATGCGGCACCTACTCCATCTGGAACTTGCGGGTGAACTCGGCTCTTTTTGGAACCTGTTTTTTCTTTTTTTTTTTTTCCTCCGGTATCCCGCACCCTCCATGTGTTCTTTCTCTTATGCTTAAGGCTTCAAAGATGGCGCTGGGGGGGCGGGCTGTGGGCGTGACTTCCGGAATCAGAGGTTACCTGGGAGGTGTAGTCTGGCAGATTTGAGAAAAAGTCCTCGTTCCCGCATACTCGAGCTGTGTTTGTAGAGGCTTCTGGTCACCGGGGTTCCATCTGGGGGAGGCGGGATGCGGCACCTACTCCATCTGGAACTTGCGGGTGAACTCGGCTCTATTTGGAACCTGATTTTTCTTTTTTTTTTTTCCTCCGGGATCCCGCACCCTCCATGTGTTCTTTCTCTTATGCTTAAGGCTTCAAAGATGGCGCTGGGGGGCGGGCTGTGGGCGTGACTTCCGGAATCAGAGGTTACCTGGGAGGTGTAGTCCGGCAGATTTGAGAAAAAGTCCTCGTTCCCGCATACTCGAGCTGTGTTTGTAGAGGCTTCTGGTAACCGGGGTTCCATCTGGGGGAGGCGGGATGCGGCACCTACTCCATCTGGAACTTGCGGGTGAACTCGGCTCTTTTTGGAACCTGTTTTTTCTTTTTTTTTTTCCTCCGGGATCCCGCACCCTCCATGTGTTCTTTCTCTTATGCTTAAGGCTTCAAAGATGGCGCTGGGGGGCGGGCTGTGGGCGTGACTTCCGGAATCAGAGGTTACCTGGGAGGTGTAGTCCAGCAGATTTTTAGAAAAAGTCCTCGTTCCCGCATACTCGAGCTGTGTTTGTAGAGGCTTCTGGTCACCGGGGTTCCATCTGGGGGAGGCGGGATGCGGCACCTACTCCATCTGGAACTTGCGGGTGAACTCGGCTCTTTTTGGAACCTGTTTTTTCTTTTTTTTTTTTTCCTCCGCGGTCCCGCACCCTCCATGTGTTCTTTCTCTTATGCTTAAGGCTTCAAAGATGGCGCTGGGGGGCGGGCTGTGGGCGTGACTTCCGGAATCAGAGGTTACCTGGGAGGTGTAGTCCGGCAGATTTGAGAAAAAGTCCTCGTTCCCGCATACTCGAGCTGTGTTTGTAGAGGCTTCTGGTCACCGGGGTTCCATCTGGGGGAGGCGGGATGCGGCACCTACTCCATCTGGAACTTGCGGGTGAACTCGGCTCTTTTTGGAACCTGTTTTTTCTTTTTCTTTTTTCCTCCGGTATCCCACACCCTCCATGTGTTCTTTCTCTTATGCTTAAGGCTTCAAAGATGGCGCTGGGGGGCGGGCTGTGGGCGTGACTTCCGGAATCAGAGGTTACCTGGGAGGTGTAGTCCGGCAGATTTGAGAAAAAGTCCTCGTTCCCGCATACTCGAGCTGTGTTTGTAGAGGCTTCTGGTCACCGGGGTTCCATCTGGGGGAGGCGGGATGCGGCACCTACTCCATCTGGAACTTGCGGGTGAACTCGGCTCTATTTGGAACCTGATTTTTCTTTTTTTTTTTTCCTCCGGGATCCCGCACCCTCCATGTGTTCTTTCTCTTATGCTTAAGGCTTCAAAGATGGCGCTGGGGTGCGGGCTGTGGGCGTGACTTCCGGAATCAGAGGTTACCTGGGAGGTGTAGTCCGGCAGATTTGAGAAAAAGTCCTCGTTCCCGCATACTCGAGCTGTGTTTGTAGAGGCTTCTGGTCACCGGGGTTCCATCTGGGGGAGGCGGGATGCGGCACCTACTCCATCTGGAACTTGCGGGTGAACTCGGCTCTTTTTGGAACCTGTTTTTTCTTTTTTTTTTTCCTCCGGGATCCCGCACCCTCCATGTGTTCTTTCTCTTATGCTTAAGGCTTCAAAGATGGCGCTGGGGGGCGGGCTGTGGGCGTGACTTCCGGAATCAGAGGTTACCTGGGAGGTGTAGTCCGGCAGATTTGAGAAAAAGTCCTCGTTCCCGCATACTCGAGCTGTGTTTGTAGAGGCTTCTGGTCACCGGGGTTCCATCTGGGAGAGGCGGGATGCGGCACCTACTCCATCTGGAACTTGCGGGTGAACTCGGCTCTATTTGGAACCTGATTTTTCTTTTTTTTTTTTCCTCCGGTATCCCGCACCCTCCATGTGTTCTTTCTCTTATGCTTAAGGCTTCAAAGATGGCGCTGGGGGGCGGGCTGTGGGCGTGACTTCCGGAATCAGAGGTTACCTGGGAGGTGTATTCCGGAAGATTTGAGAAAAAGTCCTCGTTCCCGCATACTCGAGCTGTGTTTGTAGAGGCTTCTGGTCACCGGGGTTCCATCTGGGGGAGGCGGGATGCGGCACCTACTCCATCTGGAACTTGCGGGTGAACTCGGCTCTTTTTGGAACCTGTTTTTTCTTTTTTTTTTTCCTCCGGGATCCCGCACCCTCCATGTGTTCTTTCTCTTATGCTTATGGCTTCAAAGACGGCGCTGGGGGGCGGGCTGTGGGCGTGACATCCGGAATCAGAGGTTACCTGGGAGGTGTAGTCCAGCAGATTTGAGAAAAAGTCCTCGTTCCCGCATACTCGAGCTGTGTTTGTAGAGGCTTCTGGTCACCGGGGTTCCATCTGGGGGAGGCGGGATGCGGCACCTACTCCATCTGGAACTTGCGGGTGAACTCGGCTCTATTTGGAACCTGATTTTTCTTTTTTTTTTTTCCTCCGGGATCCCGCACACTCCATGTGTTCTTTCTCTTATGCTTAAGGCTTCAAAGATGGCGCTGGGGGGCGGGCTGTGGGCGTGACTTCCGGAATCAGAGGTTACCTGGGAGGTGTAGTCCGGCAGATTTGAGAAAAAGTCCTCGTTCCCGCATACTCGAGCTGTGTTTGTAGAGGCTTCTGGTCACCGGGGTTCCATCTGGGGGAGGCGGGATGCGGCACCTACTCCATCTGGAACTTGCGGGTGAACTCGGCTCTATTTGGAACCTGATTTTTCTTTTTTTTTTTCCTCCGGGATCCCGCACCCTCCATGTGTTCTTTCTCTTATGCTTAAGGCTTCAAAGATGGCGCTGGGGGGCGGGCTGTGGGCGTGACTTCCGGAATCAGAGGTTACCTGGGAGGTGTAGTCCGGCAGATTTGAGAAAAAGTCCTCGTTCCCGCATACTCGAGCTGTGTTTGTAGAGGCTTCTGGTCACCGGGGTTCCATCTGGGGGAGGCGGGATGCGGCACCTACTCCATCTGGAACTTGCGGGTGAACTCGGCTCTTTTTGGAACCTGTTTTTTCTTTTTTTTTTTCCTCCGGGATCCCGCACCCTCCATGTGTTCTTTCTCTTATGCTTAAGGCTTCAAAGATGGCGCTGGGGGGCGGGCTGTGGGCGTGACTTCCGGAATCAGAGGTTACCTGGGAGGTGTAGTCCGGCATATTTGAGAAAAAGTCCTCGTTCCCGCATACTCGAGCTGTGTTTGTAGAGGCTTCTGGTCACCGGGGTTCCATCTGGGGGAGGCGGGATGCGGCACCTACTCCATCTGGAACTTGCGGGTGAACTCGGCTCTATTTGGAACCTGATTTTTCTTTTTTTTTTTCCTCCGGGATCCCGCACCCTCCATGTGTTCTTTCTCTTATGCTTAAGGCTTCAAAGATGGCGCTGGGGGGCGGGCTGTGGGCGTGACTTCCGGAATCAGAGGTTACCTGGGAGGTGTAGTCCAGCAGATTTGAGAAAAAGTCCTCGTTCCCGCATACTCGAGCTGTGTTTGTAGAGGCTTCTGGTCACCGGGGTTCCATCTGGGGGAGGCGGGATGTGGCACCTACTCCATCTGGAACTTGCGGGTGAACTCGGCTCTTTTTGGAACCTGTTTTTTCTTTTTTTTTTCCCTCCGGGATCCCGCACCCTCCATGTGTTCTTTCTCTTATGCTTAAGGCTTCAAAGATGGCGCTGGGGGGCGGGCTGTGGGCGTGACTTCCGGAATCAGAGGTTACCTGGGAGGTGTAGTCCGGCAGATTTGAGAAAAAGTCCACGTTCCCGCATACTCGAGCTGTGTTTGTAGAGGCTTCTGGTCACCGGGGTTCCATCTGGGGGAGGCGGGATGCGGCACCTACTCCATCTGGAACTTGCGGGTGAACTCGGCTCTATTTGGAACCTGATTTTTCTTTTTTTTTTTTCCTCCGGGATCCCGCACCCTCCATGTGTTCTTTCTCGTATGCTTAAGGCTTCAAAGATGGCGCTGGGGGGCGGGCTGTGGGCGTGACTTCCGGAATCAGAGGTTACCTGGGAGGTGTAGTCCGGCAGATTTGAGAAAAAGTCCTCGTTCCCGCATACTCGAGCTGTGTTTGTAGAGGCTTCTGGTCACCGGGGTTCCATCTGGGGGAGGCGGGATGCGGCACCTACTCCATCTGGAACTTGCGGGTGAACTCGGCTCTTTTTGGAACCTGTTTTTTCTTTTTTTTTTTCCTCCGGGATCTCGCACCCTCCATGTGTTCTTTCTCTTATGCTTAAGGCTTCAAAGATGGCACTGGGGGGCGGGCTGTGGGCGTGACTTCCGGAATCAGAGGTTACCTGGGAGGTGTAGTCCGGCAGATTTGAGAAAAAGTCCTCATTCCCGCATACTCGAGCTGTGTTTGTAGAGGCTTCTGGTCACCGGGGTTACATCTGGGGGAGGCGGGATGCGGCACCTACTCCATCTGGAACTTGCGGGTGAACTCGGCTCTTTTTGGAACCTGTTTTTTCTTTTTTTTTTCCTCCGGGATCCCGCACCCTCCATGTGTTCTTTCTCTTATGCTTAAGGCTTCAAAGATGGCACTGGGGGGCGGGCTGTGGGCGTGACTTCCGGAATCAGAGGTTACCTGGGAGGTGTAGTCCGGCAGATTTGAGAAAAAGTCCTCGTTCCCGCATACTCGAGCTGTGTTTGTAGAGGCTTCTGGTCACCGGGATTCCATCTGGGGGAGGCGGGATGCGGCACCTACTCCATCTGGAACTTGCGGGTGAACTCGGCTCTATTTGGAACCTGATTTTTCTTTTTTTTTTTTCCTCCGGGATCCCGCACCCTCCATGTGTTCTTTCTCTTATGCTTAAGGCTTCAAAGATGGCGCTGGGGGGCGGGCTGTGGGCGTGACTTCCGGAATCAGAGGTTACCTGGGAGGTGTAGTCCGGCAGATTTGAGAAAAAGTCCTCGTTCCCGCATACTCGAGCTGTGTTTGTAGAGGCTTCTGGTCACCGGGGTTCCATCTGGGGGAGGCGGGATGCGGCACCTACTCCATCTGGAACTTGCGGGTGAACTCGGCTCTATTTGGAACCTGATTTTTCTTTTTTTTTTTTCCTCCGGGATCCCGCACCCTCCATGTGTTCTTTCTCTTATGCTTAAGGCTTCAAAGATGGCGCTGGGGGGCGGGCTGTGGGCGTGACTTCCGGAATCAGAGGTTACCTGGGAGGTGTAGTCCGGCAGATTTGAGAAAAAGTCCTCGTTCCCGCATACTCGAGCTGTGTTTGTAGAGGCTTCTGGTCACCGGGGTTCCATCTGGGGGAGGCGGGATGCGGCACCTACTCCATCTGGAACTTGCGGGTGAACTCGGCTCTTTTTGGAACCTGTTTTTTCTTTTTTTTTTTCCTCCGGGATCCCGCACCCTCCATGTGTTCTTTCTCTTATGCTTAAGGCTTCAAAGATGGCGCTGGGGGGCGGGCTGTGGGCGTGACTTCCGGAATCAGAGGTTACCTGGGAGGTGTAGTCCGGCAGATTTGAGAAAAAGTCCTCGTTCCCGCATACTCGAGCTGTGTTTGTAGAGGCTTCTGGTCACCGGGGTTCCATCTGGGGGAGGCGGGATGCGGCACCTACTCCATCTGGAACTTGCGGGTGAACTCGGCTCTATTTGGAACCTGATTTTTCTTTTTTTTTTTCCTCCGGGATCCCGCACCCTCCATGTGTTCTTTCTCTTATGCTTAAGGCTTCAAAGATGGCGCTGGGGGGGGCGGGCTGTGGGCGTGACTTCCGGAATCAGAGGTTACCTGGGAGGTGTAGTCCGGCAGATTTGAGAAAAAGTCCTCATTCCCGCATACTCGAGCTGTGTTTGTAGAGACTTCTGGTCCCCGCGGTTCCATCTGGGGGAGGCGGGATGCGGCACCTACTCCATCTGGAACTTGCGGGTGAACTCGGCTCTTTTTGGAACCTGTTTTTTCTTTTTTTTTTTTCCTCCGGTATCCCGCACCCTCCATGTGTTCTTTCTCTTATGCTTAAGGCTTCAAAGATGGCGCTGGGGGGCGGGCTGTGGGCGTGACTTCCGGAATCAGAGGTTACCTGGGAGGTGTAGTCCGGCAGATTTGAGAAAAAGTCCTCGTTCCCGCATACTCGAGCTGTGTTTGTAGAGGCTTCTGGTCACCGGGGTTCCATCTGGGGGAGGCGGGATGCGGCACCTACTCCATCTGGAACTTGCGGGTGAACTCGGCTCTATTTGGAACCTGATTTTTCTTTTTTTTTTTTCCTCCGGGATCCCGCACCCTCCATGTGTTCTTTCTCTTATGCTTAAGGCTTCAAAGATGGCGCTGGGGGGCGGGCTGTGGGCGTGACTTCCGGAATCAGAGGTTACCTGGGAGGTGTAGTCCGGCAGATTTGAGAAAAAGTCCTCGTTCCCGCACACTCGAGCTGTGTTTGTAGAGGCTTCTGGTCACCGGGGTTCCATCTGGGGGAGGCGGGATGCGGCACCTACTCCATCTGGAACTTGCGGGTGAACTCGGCTCTATTTGGAACCTGATTTTTCTTTTTTTTTTTTCCTCCGGGATCCCGCACCCTCCATGTGTTCTTTCTCTTATGCTTAAGGCTTCAAAGATGGCGCTGGGGGGCGGGCTGTGGGTGTGACTTCCGGAATCAGAAGTTACCTGGGAGGTGTAGTCCGGCAGATTTGAGAAAAAGTCCTCGTTCCCGCATACTCGAGCTGTGTTTGTAGAGGCTTCTGGTCACCGGGGTTCCATCTGGGGGAGGCGGGATGCGGCACCTACTCCATCTGGAACTTGCGGGTGAACTCGGCTCTATTTGGAACCTGATTTTTCTTTTTTTTTTTTTCCTCCGGGATCCCGCACCCTCCATGTGTTCTTTCTCTTATGCTTAAGGCTTCAAAGATGGCGCTGGGGGGCGGGCTGTGGGCGTGACTTCCGGAATCAGAGGTTACCTGGGAGGTGTAGTCCGGCAGATTTGAGAAAAAGTCCTCGTTCCCGCACACTCGAGCTGTGTTTGTAGAGGCTTCTGGTCACCGGGGTTCCATCTGGGGGAGGCGGGATGCGGCACCTACTCCATCTGGAACTTGCGGGTGAACTCGGCTCTATTTGGAACCTGATTTTTCTTTTTTTTTTTTTCCTCCGGCATCCCGCACCCTCCATGTGTTCTTTCTCTTATGCTTAAGGCTTCAAAGATGGCGCTGGGGGGCGGGCTGTGGGCGTGACTTCCGGAATCAGAGGTTACCTCGGAGGTGTAGTCCGGCAGATTTGAGAAAAAGTCCTCGTTCCCGCATACTCGAGCTGTGTTTGTAGAGGCTTCTGGTCACCGGGGTTCCATCTGGGGGAGGCGGGATGCGGCACCTACTCCATCTGGAACTTGCGGGTGAACTCGGCTCTTTTTGGAACCTGTTTTTTCTTTTTTTTTTCCTCCGGGATCTCGCACCCTCCATGTGTTCTTTCTCTTATGCTTAAGGCTTCAAAGATGGCGCTGGGGGGCGGGCTGTGGGCGTGACTTCCGGAATCAGAGGTTACCTGGGAGGTGTAGTCCGGCAGATTTGAGAAAAAGTCCTCATTCCCGCATACTCGAGCTGTGTTTGTAGAGGCTTCTGGTCACCGGGGTTCCATCTGGGGGAGGCGGGATGCGGCACCTACTCCATCTGGAACTTGCGGGTGAACTCGGCTCTTTTTGGAACCTGTTTTTTCTTTTTTTTTTTTCTTCCGGTATGCCGCACCCTCCATGTGTTCTTTCTCTTATGCTTAAGGCTTCAAAGATGGCGCTGGGGGGCGGGCTGTGGGCGTGACTTCCGGAATCAGAGGTTACCTGGGAGGTGTAGTCCGGCAGATTTGAGAAAAAGTCCTCGTTCCCGCATACTCGAGCTGTGTTTGTAGAGGCTTCTGGTCACCGGGGTTCCATCTGGGGGAGGCGGGATGCGGCACCTACTCCATCTGGAACTTGCGGGTGAACTCGGCTCTTTTTGGAACCTGTTTTTTCTTTTTTTTTTTCCTCCGGGATCCCGCACCCTCCATGTGTTCTTTCTCTTATGCTTAAGGCTTCAATTATGGCGCTGGGGGGGCGGGCTGTGGGCGTGACTTCCGGAATCAGAGGTTACCAGGGAGGTGTAGTCCGGCAAATTTGAGAAAAAGTCCTCGTTCCCGCATACTCGAGCTGTGTTTGTAGAGGCTTCTGGTCACCGGGGTTCCATCTGGGCGAGGCGGGATGCGGCACCTACTCCATCTGGAACTTGCGGGTGAACTCGGCTCTTTTTGGAACCTGTTTTTTCTTTTTTTTTTTCCTCGGGGATCCCGCACCCTCCATGTGTTCTTTCTCTTATGCTTAAGGCTTCAAAGATGGCGCTGGGGGGCGGGCTGTGGGCGTGACTTCCGGAATCAGAGGTTACCTGGGAGGTGTAGTCCGGCAGATTTGAGAAAAAGTCCTCGTTCCCGCATACTCGAGCTGTGTTTGTAGAGGCTTCTGGTCACCGGGGTTCCATCTGGGGGAGGCGTGATGCGGCACCTACTCCATCTGGAACTTGCGGGTGAACTCGGCTCTATTTGGAACCTGATTTTTCTTTTTTTTTTTTCCTCCGGGATCCCGCACTCTCCATGTGTTCTTTCTCTTATGCTTAAGGCTTCAAAGATGGCGCTGGGGGGCGGGCTGTGGGCGTGACTTCCGGAATCAGAGGTTACCTGGGAGGTGTAGTCCGGCAGATTTGAGAAAAAGTCCTCGTTCCCGCATACTCGAGCTGTGTTTGTAGAGGCTTCTGGTCACCGGGGTTCCATCTGGGGGAGGCGGGATGCGGCACCTACTCCATCTGGAACTTGCGGGTGAACTCGGCTCTATTTGGAACCTGATTTTTCTTTTTTTTTTTTCCTCCGGGATCCCGCACCCTCCATGTGTTCTTTCTCTTATGCTTAAGGCTTCAAAGATGGCGCTGGGGGGTGGGCTGTGGGCGTGACTTCCGGAATCAGAGGTTACCTGGGAGGTGTAGTCCGGCAGATTTGAGAAAAAGTCCTCGTTCCCGCATACTCGAGCTGTGTTTGTAGAGGCTTCTGGTCACCGGGGTTCCATCTGGGGGAGGCGGGATGCGGCACCTACTCCATCTGGAACTTGCGGGTGAACTCGGCTCTTTTTGGAACCTGTTTTTTCTTTTTTTTTTCCACCGGGATCCCGCACCCTCCATGTGTTCTTTCTCTTATGCTTAAGGCTTCAAAGATGGCACTGGGGGGCGGGCTGTGGGCGTGACTTCCGGAATCAGAGGTTACCTGGGAGGTGTAGTCCGGCAGATTTGAGAAAAAGTCCTCGTTCCCGCATACTCGAGCTGTGTTTGTAGAGGCTTCTGGTCACCGGGGTTCCATCTGGGGGAGGCGGGATGCGGCACCTACTCCATCTGGAACTTGCGGGTGAACTCGGCTCTTTTTGGAACCTGTTTTTTCTTTTTTTTTTCCTCCGGGATCCCGCACCCTCCATGTGTTCTTTCTCTTATGCTTAAGGCTTCAAAGATGGCACTGGGGGGCGGGCTGTGGGCGTGACTTCCGGAATCAGAGGTTACCTGGGAGGTGTAGTCCGGCAGATTTGAGAAAAAGTCCTCGTTCCCGCATACTCGAGCTGTGTTTGTAGAGGCTTCTGGTCACCGGGGTTCCATCTGGGGGAGGCGGGATGCGGCACCTACTCCATCTGGAACTTGCGGGTGAACTCGGCTCTTTTTGGAACCTGTTTTTTCTTTTTTTTTTCGTCCGGGATCCCGCACCCTCCATGTGTTCTTTCTCTTATGCTTAAGGCTTCAAATATGGCGCTGGGGGGCGGGCTGTGGGCGTGACTTCCGGAATCAGAGGTTACCTGGGAGGTGTAGTCCGGCAGATTTGAGAAAAAGTCCTCGTTCCCGCATACTCGAGCTGTGTTTGTAGAGGCTTCTGGTCACCGGGGTTCCATCTGGGGGAGGCGGGATGCGGCACCTACTCCATCTGGAACTTGCGGGTGAACTCGGCTCTATTTGGAACCTGATTTTTCTTTTTTTTTTTTCCTCCGGCATCCCGCACCCTCCATGTGTTCTTTCTCTTATGCTTAAGGCTTCAAAGATGGCGCTGGGGGGCGGGCTGTGGGCGTGACTTCCGGAATCAGAGGTTACCTGGGAGGTGTAGTCCGGCAGATTTGAGAAAAAGTCCTCGTTCCCGCATACTCGAGCTGTGTTTGTAGAGGCTTCTGGTCACCGGGGTTCCATCTGGGGGAGGCGGGATGCGGCACCTACTCCATCTGGAACTTGCGGGTGAACTCGGCTCTTTTTGGAACCTGTTTTTTCTTTTTTTTTTTCCTCCGGGATCCCGCACCCTCCATGTGTTCTTTCTCTTATGCTTAAGGCTTCAAAGATGGCGCTGGGGGGCGGGCTGTGGGCGTGACTTCCGGAATCAGAGGTTACCTGGGAGGTGTAGTCCGGCAGATTTGAGAAAAAGTCCTCGTTCCCGCATACTCGAGCTGTGTTTGTAGAGGCTTCTGGTCACCGGGGTTCCATCTGGGGGAGGCGGGATGCGGCACCTACTCCATCTGGAACTTGCGGGTGAACTCGGCTCTTTTTGGAACCTGTTTTTTCTTTTTTTTTTCGTCCGGGATCCCGCACCCTCCATGTGTTCTTTCTCTTATGCTTAAGGCTTCAAATATGGCGCTGGGGGGCGGGCTGTGGGCGTGACTTCCGGAATCAGAGGTTACCAGGGAGGTGTATTCCGGCAGATTTGAGAAAAAGTCCTCGTTCCCGCATACTCGAGCTGTGTTTGTAGAGGCTTCTGGTCACCGGGGTTCCATCTGGGCGAGGCGGGATGCGGCACCTACTCCATCTGGAACTTGCGGGTGAACTCGGCTCTTTTTGGAACCTGTTTTTTCTTTTTTTTTTTCCTCCGGGATCCCGCACCCTCCATGTGTTCTTTCTCTTATGCTTAAGGCTTCAAAGATGGCGCTGGGGGGCGGGCTGTGGGCGTGACTTCCGGAAACAGAGGTTACCTGGGAGGTGTAGTCCGGCAGATTTGAGAAAAAGTCCTCGTTCCCGCATACTCGAGCTGTGTTTGTAGAGGCTTCTGGTCACCGGGGTTCCATCTGGGGGAGGCGGGATGCGGCACCTACTCCATCTGGAACGTGAGGGTGAACTCGGCTCTATTTGGAACCTGATTTTTCTTTTTTTTTTCCTCCGGGATCCCGCACCCTCCATGTGTTCTTTCTCTTATGCTTAAGGCTTCAAAGATG
The DNA here is from genome assembly GCF_029834395.1 of Sorex fumeus. NCBI lineage: Eukaryota > Metazoa > Chordata > Mammalia > Eulipotyphla > Soricidae > Sorex > Sorex fumeus. The sequence goes on from NW_026606260.1 coordinate 828,076, forward strand.
GCGCTGGGGGGGCGGGCTGTGGGCGTGACTTCCGGAATCAGAGGTTACCTGGGAGGTGTAGTCCGGCAGATTTGAGAAAAAGTCCTCATTCCCGCATACTCGAGCTGTGTTTGTAGAGGCTTCTGGTCACCGGAGTTCCATCTGGGGGAGGCGGGATGCGGCACCTACTCCATCTGGAACTTGCGGGTGAACTCGGCTCTTTTTGGAACCTGTTTTTTCTTTTTTTTTTTTCCTCCGGTATCCCGCACCCTCCATGTGTTCTTTCTCTTATGCTTAAGGCTTCAAAGATGGCGCTGGGGGGCGGGCTGTGGGCGTGACTTCCGGAATCAGAGGTTACCTGGGAGGTGTAGTCCGGCAGATTTGAGAAAAAGTCCTCGTTCCCGCATACTCGAGCTGTGTTTGTAGAGGCTTCTGGTCACCGGGGTTCCATCTGGGGGAGGCGGGATGCGGCACCTACTCCATCTGGAACTTGCGGGTGAACTCGGCTCTATTTGGAACCTGATTTTTCTTTTTTTTTTTTCCTCCGGGATCCCGCACCCTCCATGTGTTCTTTCTCTTATGCTTAAGGCTTCAAAGATGGCGCTGGGGGGCGGGCTGTAGGCGTGACTTCCGGAATCAGAGGTTACCTGGGAGGTGTAGTACGGCAGATTTGAGAAAAAGTCCTCGTTCCCGCATACTCGAGCTGTGTTTGTAGAGGCTTCTGGTCACCGGGGTTCCATCTGGGGGAGGCGGGATGCGGCACCTACTCCATCTGGAACTTGCGGGTGAACTCGGCTCTATTTGGAACCTGATTTTTCTTTTTTTTTTTTCCTCCGGGATCCCGCACCCTCCATGTGTTCTTTCTCTTATGCTTAAGGCTTCAAAGATGGCGCTGGGGGGCGGGCTGTGGGCGTGACTTCCGGAATCAGAGGTTACCTGGGAGGTGTAGTCCGGCAGATTTGAGAAAAAGTCCTCGTTCCCGCATACTCGAGCTGTGTTTGTAGAGGCTTCTGGTCACCGGGGTTCCATCTGGGGGAGGCGGGATGCGGCACCTACTCCATCTGGAACTTGCGGGTGAACTCGGCTCTTTTTGGAACCTGTTTTTTCTTTTTTTTTTCCACCGGGATCCCGCACCCTCCATGTGTTCTTTCTCTTATGCTTAAGGCTTCAAAGATGGCGCTGGGGGGCGGGCTGTGGGCGTGACTTCCGGAATCAGAGGTTACCTGGGAGGTGTAGTCCGGCAGATTTGAGAAAAAGTCCTCGTTCCCGCATACTCGAGCTTTGTTTGTAGAGGCTTCTGGTCACCGGGGTTCCATCTGGGGGAGGCGGGATGCGGCACCTACTCCATCTGGAACTTGCGGGTGAACTCGGCTCTTTTTGGAACCTGTTTTTTCTTTTTTTTTTCCTCCGGGATCCCGCACCCTCCATGTGTTCTTTCTCTTATGCTTAAGGCTTCAAAGATGGCACTGGGGGGCGGGCTGTGGGCGTGACTTCCGGAATCAGAGGTTACCTGGGAGGTGTAGTCCGGCAGATTTGAGAAAAAGTCCTCGTTCCCGCATACTCGAGCTGTGTTTGTAGAGGCTTCTGGTCACCGGGGTTCCATCTGGGGGAGGCGGGATGCGGCACCTACTCCATCTGGAACTTGCGGGTGAACTCGGCTCTTTTTGGAACCTGTTTTTTCTTTTTTTTTTCGTCCGGGATCCCGCACCCTCCATGTGTTCTTTCTCTTATGCTTAAGGCTTCAAATATGGCGCTGGGGGGCGGGCTGTGGGCGTGACTTCCGGAATCAGAGGTTACCTGGGAGGTGTAGTCCGGCAGATTTGAGAAAAAGTCCTCGTTCCCGCATACTCGAGCTGTGTTTGTAGAGGCTTCTGGTCACCGGGGTTCCATCTGGGGGAGGCGGGATGCGGCACCTACTCCATCTGGAACTTGCGGGTGAACTCGGCTCTATTTGGAACCTGATTTTTCTTTTTTTTTTTTCCTCCGGCATCCCGCACCCTCCATGTGTTCTTTCTCTTATGCTTAAGGCTTCAAAGATGGCGCTGGGGGGCGGGCTGTGGGCGTGACTTCCGGAATCAGAGGTTACCTGGGAGGTGTAGTCCGGCAGATTTGAGAAAAAGTCCTCGTTCCCGCATACTCGAGCTGTGTTTGTAGAGGCTTCTGGTCACCGGGGTTCCATCTGGGGGAGGCGGGATGCGGCACCTACTCCATCTGGAACTTGCGGGTGAACTCGGCTCTTTTTGGAACCTGTTTTTTCTTTTTTTTTTTTCCTCCGGGATCCCGCACCCTCCATGTGTTCTTTCTCTTATGCTTAAGGCTTCAAAGATGGCGCTGGGGGGCGGGCTGTGGGCGTGACTTCCGGAATCAGAGGTTACCTGGGAGGTGTAGTCCGGCAGATTTGAGAAAAAGTCCTCGTTCCCGCATACTCGAGCTGTGTTTGTAGAGGCTTCTGGTCACCGGGGTTCCATCTGGGGGAGGCGGGATGCGGCACCTACTCCATCTGGAACTTGCGGGTGAACTCGGCTCTTTTTGGAACCTGTTTTTTCTTTTTTTTTTCGTCCGGGATCCCGCACCCTCCATGTGTTCTTTCTCTTATGCTTAAGGCTTCAAATATGGCGCTGGGGGGCGGGCTGTGGGCGTGACTTCCGGAATCAGAGGTTACCAGGGAGGTGTATTCCGGCAGATTTGAGAAAAAGTCCTCGTTCCCGCATACTCGAGCTGTGTTTGTAGAGGCTTCTGGTCACCGGGGTTCCATCTGGGCGAGGCGGGATGCGGCACCTACTCCATCTGGAACTTGCGGGTGAACTCGGCTCTTTTTGGAACCTGTTTTTTCTTTTTTTTTTTCCTCCGGGATCCCGCACCCTCCATGTGTTCTTTCTCTTATGCTTAAGGCTTCAAAGATGGCGCTGGGGGGCGGGCTGTGGGCGTGACTTCCGGAAACAGAGGTTACCTGGGAGGTGTAGTCCGGCAGATTTGAGAAAAAGTCCTCGTTCCCGCATACTCGAGCTGTGTTTGTAGAGGCTTCTGGTCACCGGGGTTCCATCTGGGGGAGGCGGGATGCGGCACCTACTCCATCTGGAACGTGAGGGTGAACTCGGCTCTATTTGGAACCTGATTTTTCTTTTTTTTTTCCTCCGGGATCCCGCACCCTCCATGTGTTCTTTCTCTTATGCTTAAGGCTTCAAAGATGGCGCTGGGGGGGCGGGCTGTGGGCGTGACTTCCGGAATCAGAGGTTACCTGGGAGGTGTAGTCCGGCAGATTTGAGAAAAAGTCCTCATTCCCGCATACTCGAGCTGTGTTTGTAGAGGCTTCTGGTCACCGGAGTTCCATCTGGGGGAGGCGGGATGCGGCACCTACTCCATCTGGAACTTGCGGGTGAACTCGGCTCTTTTTGGAACCTGTTTTTTCTTTTTTTTTTTTTCCTCCGGTATCCCGCACCCTCCATGTGTTCTTTCTCTTATGCTTAAGGCTTCAAAGATGGCGCTGGGGGGCGGGCTGTGGGCGTGACTTCCGGAATCAGAGGTTACCTGGGAGGTGTAGTCCGGCAGATTTGAGAAAAAGTCCTCGTTCCCGCATACTCGAGCTGTGTTTGTAGAGGCTTCTGGTCACCGGGGTTCCATCTGGGGGAGGCGGGATGCGGCACCTACTCCATCTGGAACTTGCGGGTGAACTCGGCTCTATTTGGAACCTGATTTTTCTTTTTTTTTTTTCCTCCGGGATCCCGCACCCTCCATGTGTTCTTTCTCTTATGCTTAAGGCTTCAAAGATGGCGCTGGGGGGCGGGCTGTAGGCGTGACTTCCGGAATCAGAGGTTACCTGGGAGGTGTAGTACGGCAGATTTGAGAAAAAGTCCTCGTTCCCGCATACTCGAGCTGTGTTTGTAGAGGCTTCTGGTCACCGGGGTTCCATCTGGGGGAGGCGGGATGCGGCACCTACTCCATCTGGAACTTGCGGGTGAACTCGGCTCTATTTGGAACCTGATTTTTCTTTTTTTTTTTTCCTCCGGGATCCCGCACCCTCCATGTGTTCTTTCTCTTATGCTTAAGGCTTCAAAGATGGCGCTGGGGGGCGGGCTGTGGGCGTGACTTCCGGAATCAGAGGTTACCTGGGAGGTGTAGTCCGGCAGATTTGAGAAAAAGTCCTCGTTCCCGCATACTCGAGCTGTGTTTGTAGAGGCTTCTGGTCACCGGGGTTCCATCTGGGGGAGGCGGGATGCGGCACCTACTCCATCTGGAACTTGCGGGTGAACTCGGCTCTATTTGGAACCTGATTTTTCTTTTTTTTTTTTCCTCCGGCATCCCGCACCCTCCATGTGTTCTTTCTCTTATGCTTAAGGCTTCAAAGATGGCGCTGGGGGGCGGGCTGTGGGCGTGACTTCCGGAATCAGAGGTTACCTGGGAGGTGTAGTCCGGCAGATTTGAGAAAAAGTCCTCGTTCCCGCATACTCGAGCTGTGTTTGTAGAGGCTTCTGGTCACCGGGGTTCCATCTGGGGGAGGCGGGATGCGGCACCTACTCCATCTGGAACTTGCGGGTGAACTCGGCTCTTTTTGGAACCTGTTTTTTCTTTTTTTTTTCCACCGGGGTCCCGCACCCTCCATGTGTTCTTTCTCTTATGCTTAAGGCTTCAAAGATGGCGCTGGGGGGCGGGCTGTGGGCGTGACTTCCGGAATCAGAGGTTACCTGGGAGGTGTAGTCCGGCAGATTTGAGAAAAAGTCCTCGTTCCCGCATACTCGAGCTTTGTTTGTAGAGGCTTCTGGTCACCGGGGTTCCATCTGGGGGAGGCGGGATGCGGCACCTACTCCATCTGGAACTTGCGGGTGAACTCGGCTCTTTTTGGAACCTGTTTTTTCTTTTTTTTTTCCTCCGGGATCCCGCACCCTCCATGTGTTCTTTCTCTTATGCTTAAGGCTTCAAAGATGGCACTGGGGGGCGGGCTGTGGGCGTGACTTCCGGAATCAGAGGTTACCTGGGAGGTGTAGTCCGGCAGATTTGAGAAAAAGTCCTCGTTCCCGCATACTCGAGCTGTGTTTGTAGAGGCTTCTGGTCACCGGGGTTCCATCTGGGGGAGGCGGGATGCGGCACCTACTCCATCTGGAACTTGCGGGTGAACTCGGCTCTTTTTGGAACCTGTTTTTTCTTTTTTTTTTCGTCCGGGATCCCGCACCCTCCATGTGTTCTTTCTCTTATGCTTAAGGCTTCAAATATGGCGCTGGGGGGCGGGCTGTGGGCGTGACTTCCGGAATCAGAGGTTACCTGGGAGGTGTAGTCCGGCAGATTTGAGAAAAAGTCCTCGTTCCCGCATACTCGAGCTGTGTTTGTAGAGGCTTCTGGTCACCGGGGTTCCATCTGGGGGAGGCGGGATGCGGCACCTACTCCATCTGGAACTTGCGGGTGAACTCGGCTCTATTTGGAACCTGATTTTTCTTTTTTTTTTTTCCTCCGGCATCCCGCACCCTCCATGTGTTCTTTCTCTTATGCTTAAGGCTTCAAAGATGGCGCTGGGGGGCGGGCTGTGGGCGTGACTTCCGGAATCAGAGGTTACCTGGGAGGTGTAGTCCGGCAGATTTGAGAAAAAGTCCTCGTTCCCGCATACTCGAGCTGTGTTTGTAGAGGCTTCTGGTCACCGGGGTTCCATCTGGGGGAGGCGGGATGCGGCACCTACTCCATCTGGAACTTGCGGGTGAACTCGGCTCTTTTTGGAACCTGTTTTTTCTTTTTTTTTTTTCCTCCGGGATCCCGCACCCTCCATGTGTTCTTTCTCTTATGCTTAAGGCTTCAAAGATGGCGCTGGGGGGCGGGCTGTGGGCGTGACTTCCGGAATCAGAGGTTACCTGGGAGGTGTAGTCCGGCAGATTTGAGAAAAAGTCCTCGTTCCCGCATACTCGAGCTGTGTTTGTAGAGGCTTCTGGTCACCGGGGTTCCATCTGGGGGAGGCGGGATGCGGCACCTACTCCATCTGGAACTTGCGGGTGAACTCGGCTCTTTTTGGAACCTGTTTTTTCTTTTTTTTTTCGTCCGGGATCCCGCACCCTCCATGTGTTCTTTCTCTTATGCTTAAGGCTTCAAATATGGCGCTGGGGGGCGGGCTGTGGGCGTGACTTCCGGAATCAGAGGTTACCAGGGAGGTGTATTCCGGCAGATTTGAGAAAAAGTCCTCGTTCCCGCATACTCGAGCTGTGTTTGTAGAGGCTTCTGGTCACCGGGGTTCCATCTGGGCGAGGCGGGATGCGGCACCTACTCCATCTGGAACTTGCGGGTGAACTCGGCTCTTTTTGGAACCTGTTTTTTCTTTTTTTTTTCCTCCGGGATCCCGCACCCTCCATGTGTTCTTTCTCTTATGCTTAAGGCTTCAAAGATGGCGCTGGGGGGCGGGCTGTGGGCGTGACTTCCGGAAACAGAGGTTACCTGGGAGGTGTAGTCCGGCAGATTTGAGAAAAAGTCCTCGTTCCCGCATACTCGAGCTGTGTTTGTAGAGGCTTCTGGTCACCGGGGTTCCATCTGGGGGAGGCGGGATGCGGCACCTACTCCATCTGGAACGTGAGGGTGAACTCGGCTCTATTTGGAACCTGATTTTTCTTTTTTTTTTCCTCCGGGATCCCGCACCCTCCATGTGTTCTTTCTCTTATGCTTAAGGCTTCAAAGATGGCGCTGGGGGGGCGGGCTGTGGGCGTGACTTCCGGAATCAGAGGTTACCTGGGAGGTGTAGTCCGGCAGATTTGAGAAAAAGTCCTCATTCCCGCATACTCGAGCTGTGTTTGTAGAGGCTTCTGGTCACCGGAGTTCCATCTGGGGGAGGCGGGATGCGGCACCTACTCCATCTGGAACTTGCGGGTGAACTCGGCTCTTTTTGGAACCTGTTTTTTCTTTTTTTTTTTTCCTCCGGTATCCCGCACCCTCCATGTGTTCTTTCTCTTATGCTTAAGGCTTCAAAGATGGCGCTGGGGGGCGGGCTGTGGGCGTGACTTCCGGAATCAGAGGTTACCTGGGAGGTGTAGTCCGGCAGATTTGAGAAAAAGTCCTCGTTCCCGCATACTCGAGCTGTGTTTGTAGAGGCTTCTGGTCACCGGGGTTCCATCTGGGGGAGGCGGGATGCGGCACCTACTCCATCTGGAACTTGCGGGTGAACTCGGCTCTATTTGGAACCTGATTTTTCTTTTTTTTTTTTCCTCCGGGATCCCGCACCCTCCATGTGTTCTTTCTCTTATGCTTAAGGCTTCAAAGATGGCGCTGGGGGGCGGGCTGTAGGCGTGACTTCCGGAATCAGAGGTTACCTGGGAGGTGTAGTACGGCAGATTTGAGAAAAAGTCCTCGTTCCCGCATACTCGAGCTGTGTTTGTAGAGGCTTCTGGTCACCGGGGTTCCATCTGGGGGAGGCGGGATGCGGCACCTACTCCATCTGGAACTTGCGGGTGAACTCGGCTCTATTTGGAACCTGATTTTTCTTTTTTTTTTTTCCTCCGGGATCCCGCACCCTCCATGTGTTCTTTCTCTTATGCTTAAGGCTTCAAAGATGGCGCTGGGGGGCGGGCTGTGGGCGTGACTTCCGGAATCAGAGGTTACCTGGGAGGTGTAGTCCGGCAGATTTGAGAAAAAGTCCTCGTTCCCGCATACTCGAGCTGTGTTTGTAGAGGCTTCTGGTCACCGGGGTTCCATCTGGGGGAGGCGGGATGCGGCACCTACTCCATCTGGAACTTGCGGGTGAACTCGGCTCTATTTGGAACCTGATTTTTCTTTTTTTTTTTTCCTCCGGCATCCCGCACCCTCCATGTGTTCTTTCTCTTATGCTTAAGGCTTCAAAGATGGCGCTGGGGGGCGGGCTGTGGGCGTGACTTCCGGAATCAGAGGTTACCTGGGAGGTGTAGTCCGGCAGATTTGAGAAAAAGTCCTCGTTCCCGCATACTCGAGCTGTGTTTGTAGAGGCTTCTGGTCACCGGGGTTCCATCTGGGGGAGGCGGGATGCGGCACCTACTCCATCTGGAACTTGCGGGTGAACTCGGCTCTTTTTGGAACCTGTTTTTTCTTTTTTTTTTTCCTCCGGGATCCCGCACCCTCCATGTGTTCTTTCTCTTATGCTTAAGGCTTCAAAGATGGCGCTGGGGGGCGGGCTGTGGGCGTGACTTCCGGAATCAGAGGTTACCTGGGAGGTGTAGTCCGGCAGATTTGAGAAAAAGTCCTCGTTCCCGCATACTCGAGCTGTGTTTGTAGAGGCTTCTGGTCACCGGGGTTCCATCTGGGGGAGGCGGGATGCGGCACCTACTCCATCTGGAACTTGCGGGTGAACTCGGCTCTTTTTGGAACCTGTTTTTTCTTTTTTTTTTTCCTCCGGGATCCCGCACCCTCCATGTGTTCTTTCTCTTATGCTTAAGGCTTCAAAGATGGCGCTGGGGGGCGGGCTGTGGGCGTGACTTCCGGAATCAGAGGTTACCTGGGAGGTGTAGTCCGGCAGATTTGAGAAAAAGTCCTCGTTCCCGCATACTCGAGCTGTGTTTGTAGAGGCTTCTGGTCACCGGGGTTCCATCTGGGGGAGGCGGGATGCGGCACCTACTCCATCTGGAACGTGAGGGTGAACTCGGCTCTATTTGGAACCTGATTTTTCTTTTTTTTTTTCCTCCGGGATCCCGCACCCTCCATGTGTTCTTTCTCTTATGCTTAAGGCTTCAAAGATGGCGCTGGGGGGCGGGCTGTGGGAGTGACTTCCGGAATCAGAGGTTACCTGGGAGGTGTAGTCCGGCAGATTTGAGAAAAAGTCCTCGTTCCCGCATACTCGAGCTGTGTTTGTAGAGGCTTCTGGTCACCGGGGTTCCATCTGGGGGAGGCGGGATGCGGCACCTACTCCATCTGGAACTTGCGGGTGAACTCGGCTCTTTTTGGAACCTGTTTTTTCTTTTTTTTTTTCCTCCGGTATCCCGCACCCTCCATGTGTTCTTTCTCTTATGCTTAAGGCTTCAAAGATGGCGCTGGGGGGCGGGCTGTGGGCGTGACTTCCGGAATCAGAGGTTACCTGGGAGGTGTAGTCCGGCAGATTTGAGAAAAAGTCCTCGTTCCTGCATACTCGAGCTGTGTTTGTAGAGGCTTCTGGTCACCGGGGTTCCATCTGGGGGAGGCGGGATGCGGCACCTACTCCATCTGGAACTTGCGGGTGAACTCGGCTCTTTTTGGAACCTGTTTTTTCTTTTTTTTTTTCCTCCGGGATCCCGCACCCTCCATGTGTTCTTTCTCTTATGCTTAAGGCTTCAAAGATGGCGCTGGGGGGCGGGCTGTGGGCGTGACTTCCGGAATCAGAGGTTACCTGGGAGGTGTAGTCCGGCAGATTTGAGAAAAAGTCCTCGTTCCCGCATACTCGAGCTGTGTTTGTAGAGGCTTCTGGTCACCGGGGTTCCATCTGGGGGAGGCGGGATGCGGCACCTACTCCATCTGGAACGTGAGGGTGAACTCGGCTCTATTTGGAACCTGATTTTTCTTTTTTTTTTTCCTCCGGGATCCCGCACCCTCCATGTGTTCTTTCTCTTATGCTTAAGGCTTCAAAGATGGCGCTGGGGGGCGGGCTGTGGGCGTGACTTCCGGAATCAGAGGTTACCTGGGAGGTGTAGTCCGGCAGATTTGAGAAAAAGTCCTCGTTCCCGCATACTCGAGCTGTGTTTGTAGAGGCTTCTGGTCACCGGGGTTCCATCTGGGGGAGGCGGGATGCGGCACCTACTCCATCTGGAACTTGCGGGTGAACTCGGCTCTTTTTGGAACCTGTTTTTTCTTTTTTTTTTTCCTCCGGTATCCCGCACCCTCCATGTGTTCTTTCTCTTATGCTTAAGGCTTCAAAGATGGCGCTGGGGGGCGGGCTGTGGGCGTGACTTCCGGAATCAGAGGTTTCCTGGGAGGTGTAGTCCGGCAGATTTGAGAAAAAGTCCTCGTTCCTGCATACTCGAGCTGTGTTTGTAGAGGCTTCTGGTCACCGGGGTTCCATCTGGGGGAGGCGGGATGCGGCACCTACTCCATCTGGAACTTGCGGGTGAACTCGGCTCTTTTTGGAACCTGTTTTTTCTTTTTTTTATTCCTCCGGGATCCCGCACCCTCCATGTGTTCTTTCTCTTATGCTTAAGGCTTCAATGATGGCGCTGGGGGGCGGGCTGTGGGCGTGACTTCCGGAATCAGAGGTTACCTGGGAGGTGTAGTCCGGCAGATTTGAGAAAAAGTCCTCGTTCCCGCATACTCGAGCTGTGTTTGTAGAGGCTTCTGGTCACCGGCGTTCCCTCTGGGGGAGGCGGGATGCGGCACCTACTCCATCTGGAACTTGCGGGTGAACTCGGCTCTATTTGGAACCTGATTTTTCTTTTTTTTTTTTCCTCCGGTATCCCGCACCCTCCATGTGTTCTTTCTCTTATGCTTAAGGCTTCAAAGATGGCGCTGGGGGGCGGGCTGTGGGCGTGACTTCCGGAATCAGAGGTTACCTGGGAGGTGTAGTCCGGCAGATTTGAGAAAAAGTCCTCGTTCCCGCATACTCGAGCTGTGTTTGTAGAGGCTTCTGGTCACCGGGGTTCCATCTGGGGGAGGCGGGATGCGGCACCTACTCCATCTGGAACTTGCGGGTGAACTCGGCTCTATTTGGAACCTGATTTTTCTTTTTTTTTTTCCTCCGGGATCCCGCACCCTCCATGTGTTCTTTCACTTATGCTTAAGGCTTCAAAGATGGCGCTGGGGGGGTGGGCTGTGGGCCTGACTTCCGGAATCAGAGGTTACCTGGGAGGTGTAGTCCGGCAGATTTGAGAAAAAGTCCTCATTCCCGCATACTCGAGCTGTGTTTGTAGAGGCTTCTGGTCACCGGGTTCCATCTGGGGGAGGCAGGGTGCGGCACCTACTCCATCTGGAACTTGCGGGTGAACTCGGCTCTTTTTGGAACCTGTTTTTTCTTTTTTTTTTTCCTCCGGTATCCCGCACCCTCCATGTGTTCTTTCTCTTATGCTTAAGGCTTCAAAGATGGCGCTGGGGGGCGGGCTGTGGGCGTGACTTCCGGAATCAGAGGTTACCTGGGAGGTGTAGTCCGGCAGATTTGAGAAAAAGTCCTCGTTCCCGCATACTCGAGCTGTGTTTGTAGAGGCTTCTGGTCACCGGGGTTCCATCTGGGGGAGGCGGGATGCGGCACCTACTCCATCTGGAACTTGCGGGTGAACTCGGCTCTATTTGGAACCTGATTTTTCTTTTTTTTTTTTCCTCCGGTATCCCGTACCCTCCATGTGTTCTTTCTCTTATGCTTAAGGCTTCAAAGATGGCGCTGGGGGGCGGGCTGTGGGCGTGACTTCCGGAATCAGAGGTTACCTGGGAGGTGTAGTCCGGCAGATTTGAGAAAAAGTCCTCGTTCCCGCATACTAGAGCTGTGTTTGTGGAGGCTTCTGGTCACCGGGGTTCCATCTGGGGGAGGCGGGATGCGGCACCTAATCCATCTGGAACTTGCGGGTGAACTCGGCTCTTTTTGGAACCTGTTTTTTCTTTTTTTTTTCCTCCGGGATCCCGCACCCTCCATGTGTTCTTTCTCTTATGCTTATGGCTTCAAAGACGGCGCTGGGGGGCGGGCTGTGGGCGTGACTTCCGGAATCAGAGGTTACCTGGGAGGTGTAGTCCAGCAGATTTGAGAAAAAGTCCTCGTTCCCGCATACTCGAGCTGTGTTTGTAGAGGCTTCTGGTCACCGGGGTTCCATCTGGGGGAGGCGGGATGCGGCACCTACTCCATCTGGAACTTGCGGGTGAACTCGGCTCTATTTGGAACCTGATTTTTCTTTTTTTTTTTTCCTCCGGGATCCCGCACCCTCCATGTGTTCTTTCTCTTATGCTTAAGGCTTCAAAGATGGCGCTGGGGGGCGGGCTGTGGGCGTGACTTCCGGAATCAGAGGTTACCTGGGAGGTGTAGTCCGGCAGATTTGAGAAAAAGTCCTCGTTCCCGCATACTCGAGCTGTGTTTGTAGAGGCTTCTGGTCACCGGGGTTCCATCTGGGGGAGGCGGGATGCGGCACCTACTCCATCTGGAACTTGCGGGTGAACTCGGCTCTATTTGGAACCTGATTTTTCTTTTTTTTTTTTCCTCCGGCATCCCGCACCCTCCATGTGTTCTTTCTCTTATGCTTAAGGCTTCAAAGATGGCGCTGGGGGGCGGGCTGTGGGCGTGACTTCCGGAATCAGAGGTTACCTGGGAGGTGTAGTCCGGCAGATTTGAGAAAAAGTCCTCGTTCCCGCATACTCGAGCTGTGTTTGTAGAGGCTTCTGGTCACCGGGGTTCCATCTGGGGGAGGCGGGATGCGGCACCTACTCCATCTGGAACTTGCGGGTGAACTCGGCTCTTTTTGGAACCTGTTTTTTCTTTTTTTTTTTCCTCCGGGATCCCGCACCCTCCATGTGTTCTTTCTCTTATGCTTAAGGCTTCAAAGATGGCGCTGGGGGGCGGGCTGTGGGCGTGACTTCCGGAATCAGAGGTTACCTGGGAGGTGTAGTCCGGCAGATTTGAGAAAAAGTCCTCGTTCCCGCATACTCGAGCTGTGTTTGTAGAGGCTTCTGGTCACCGGGGTTCCATCTGGGGGAGGCGGGATGCGGCACCTACTCCATCTGGAACTTGCGGGTGAACTCGGCTCTTTTTGGAACCTGTTTTTTCTTTTTTTTTTTCCTCCGGGATCCCGCACCCTCCATGTGTTCTTTCTCTTATGCTTAAGGCTTCAAAGATGGCGCTGGGGGGCGGGCTGTGGGCGTGACTTCCGGAATCAGAGGTTACCTGGGAGGTGTAGTCCGGCAGATTTGAGAAAAAGTCCTCGTTCCCGCATACTCGAGCTGTGTTTGTAGAGGCTTCTGGTCACCGGGGTTCCATCTGGGGGAGGCGGGATGCGGCACCTACTCCATCTGGAACGTGAGGGTGAACTCGGCTCTATTTGGAACCTGATTTTTCTTTTTTTTTTTCCTCCGGGATCCCGCACCCTCCATGTGTTCTTTCTCTTATGCTTAAGGCTTCAAAGATGGCGCTGGGGGGCGGGCTGTGGGCGTGACTTCCGGAATCAGAGGTTACCTGGGAGGTGTAGTCCGGCAGATTTGAGAAAAAGTCCTCGTTCCCGCATACTCGAGCTGTGTTTGTAGAGGCTTCTGGTCACCGGGGTTCCATCTGGGGGAGGCGGGATGCGGCACCTACTCCATCTGGAACTTGCGGGTGAACTCGGCTCTATTTGGAACCTGATTTTTCTTTTTTTTTTTTCCTCCGGGATCCCGCACCCTCCATGTGTTCTTTCTCTTATACTTAAGGCTTCAAAGATGGCGCTGGGGGGCGGGCTGTGGGCGTGACTTCCGGAATCAGAGGTTACCTGGGAGGTGTAGTCCGGCAGATTTGAGAAAAAGTCCTCGTTCCCGCATACTCGAGCTGTGTTTGTAGAGGCTTCTGGTCACCGGGGTTCCATCTGGGGGAGGCGGGATGCGGCACCTACTCCATCTGGAACTTGCGGGTGAACTCGGCTGTATTTGGAACCTGATTTTTCTTTTTTTTTTTTCCTCCGGTATCCCGTACCCTCCATGTGTTCTTTCTCTTATGCTTAAGGCTTCAAAGATGGCGCTGGGGGGCGGGCTGTGGGCGTGACTTCCGGAATCAGAGGTTACCTGGGAGGTGTAGTCCGGCAGATTTGAGAAAAAGTCCTCGTTCCCGCATACTAGAGCTGTGTTTGTAGAGGCTTCTGGTCACCGGGGTTCCATCTGGGGGAGGCGGGATGCGGCACCTACTCCATCTGGAACTTGCGGGTGAACTCGGCTCTTTTTGGAACCTGTTTTTTCTTTTTTTTTTCCTCCGGGATCCCGCACCCTCCATGTGTTCTTTCTCTTATGCTTATGGCTTCAAAGACGGCGCTGGGGGGCGGGCTGTGGGCGTGACTTCCGGAATCAGAGGTTACCTGGGAGGTGTAGTCCAGCAGATTTGAGAAAAAGTCCTCGTTCCCGCATACTCGAGCTGTGTTTGTAGAGGCTTCTGGTCACCGGGGTTCCATCTGGGGGAGGCGGGATGCGGCACCTACTCCATCTGGAACTTGCGGGTGAACTCGGCTCTATTTGGAACCTGATTTTTCTTTTTTTTTTTCCTCCGGGATCCCGCACCCTCCATGTGTTCTTTCTCTTATGCTTAAGGCTTCAAAGATGGCGCTGGGGGGCGGGCTGTGGGCGTGACTTCCGGAATCAGAGGTTACCTGGGAGGTGTAGTCCGGCAGATTTGAGAAAAAGTCCTCGTTCCCGCATACTCGAGCTGTGTTTGTAGAGGCTTCTGGTCACCGGGGTTCCATCTGGGGGAGGCGGGATGCGGCACCTACTCCATCTGGAACTTGCGGGTGAACTCGGCTCTATTTGGAACCTGATTTTTCTTTTTTTTTTTTCCTCCGGCATCCCGCACCCTCCATGTGTTCTTTCTCTTATGCTTAAGGCTTCAAAGATGGCGCTGGGGGGCGGGCTGTGGGCGTGACTTCCGGAATCAGAGGTTACCTGGGAGGTGTAGTCCGGCAGATTTGAGAAAAAGTCCTCGTTCCCGCATACTCGAGCTGTGTTTGTAGAGGCTTCTGGTCACCGGGGTTCCATCTGGGGGAGGCGGGATGCGGCACCTACTCCATCTGGAACTTGCGGGTGAACTCGGCTCTTTTTGGAACCTGTTTTTTCTTTTTTTTTTTCCTCCGGGATCCCGCACCCTCCATGTGTTCTTTCTCTTATGCTTAAGGCTTCAAAGATGGCGCTGGGGGGCGGGCTGTGGGCGTGACTTCCGGAATCAGAGGTTACCTGGGAGGTGTAGTCCGGCAGATTTGAGAAAAAGTCCTCGTTCCCGCATACTCGAGCTGTGTTTGTAGAGGCTTCTGGTCACCGGGGTTCCATCTGGGGGAGGCGGGATGCGGCACCTACTCCATCTGGAACTTGCGGGTGAACTCGGCTCTTTTTGGAACCTGTTTTTTCTTTTTTTTTTTCCTCCGGGATCCCGCACCCTCCATGTGTTCTTTCTCTTATGCTTAAGGCTTCAAAGATGGCGCTGGGGGGCGGGCTGTGGGCGTGACTTCCGGAATCAGAGGTTACCTGGGAGGTGTAGTCCGGCAGATTTGAGAAAAAGTCCTCGTTCCCGCATACTCGAGCTGTGTTTGTAGAGGCTTCTGGTCACCGGGGTTCCATCTGGGGGAGGCGGGATGCGGCACCTACTCCATCTGGAACGTGAGGGTGAACTCGGCTCTATTTGGAACCTGATTTTTCTTTTTTTTTTTCCTCCGGGATCCCGCACCCTCCATGTGTTCTTTCTCTTATGCTTAAGGCTTCAAAGATGGCGCTGGGGGGCGGGCTGTGGGCGTGACTTCCGGAATCAGAGGTTACCTGGGAGGTGTAGTCCGGCAGATTTGAGAAAAAGTCCTCGTTCCCGCATACTCGAGCTGTGTTTGTAGAGGCTTCTGGTCACCGGGGTTCCATCTGGGGGAGGCGGGATGCGGCACCTACTCCATCTGGAACTTGCGGGTGAACTCGGCTCTATTTGGAACCTGATTTTTCTTTTTTTTTTTCCTCCGGGATCCCGCACCCTCCATGTGTTCTTTCTCTTATACTTAAGGCTTCAAAGATGGCGCTGGGGGGCGGGCTGTGGGCGTGACTTCCGGAATCAGAGGTTACCTGGGAGGTGTAGTCTGGCAGATTTGAGAAAAAGTCCTCGTTCCCGCATACTCGAGCTGTGTTTGTAGAGGCTTCTGGTCACCGGGGTTCCATCTGGGGGCGGCGGGATGCGGCACCTACTCCATCTGGAACTTGCGGGTGAACTCGGCTCTATTTGGAACCTGATTTTTCTTTTTTTTTTTTCCTCCGGGATCCCGCACCCTCCATGTGTTCTTTCTCTTATGCTTAAGGCTTCAAAGATGGCGCTGGGGGGCGGGCTGTGGGCGTGACTTCCGGAATCAGAGGTTACCTGGGAGGTGTAGTCCGGCAGATTTGAGAAAAAGTCCTCGTTCCCGCATACTCGAGCTGTGTTTGTAGAGGCTTCTGGTCACCGGGGTTCCATCTGGGGGAGGCGGGATGCGGCACCTACTCCATCTGGAACTTGCGGGTGAACTCGGCTCTTTTTGGAACCTGTTTTTTCTTTTTTTTTTTCCTCCGGGATCCCGCACCCTCCATGTGTTCTTTCTCTTATGCTTAAGGCTTCAAAGATGGCGCTGGGGGGCGGGCTGTGGGCGTGACTTCCGGAATCAGAGGTTACCTGGGAGGTGTAGTCCGGCAGATTTGAGAAAAAGTCCTCGTTCCCGCATACTCGAGCTGTGTTTGTAGAGGCTTCTGGTCACCGGGGTTCCATCTGGGGGAGGCGGGATGCGGCACCTACTCCATCTGGAACTTGCGGGTGAACTCGGCTCTTTTTGGAACCTGTTTTTTCTTTTTTTTTTCCTCCGGGATCCCGCACCCTCCATGTGTTCTTTCTCTTATGCTTAAGGCTTCAAAGATGGCGCTGGGGGGCGGGCTGTGGGCGTGACTTCCGGAATCAGAGGTTACCTGGGAGGTGTAGTCCGGCAGATTTGAGAAAAAGTCCTCGTTCCCGCATACTCGAGCTGTGTTTGTAGAGGCTTCTGGTCACCGGGGTTCCATCTGGGGGAGGCGGGATGCGGCACCTACTCCATCTGGAACTTGCGGGTGAACTCGGCTCTTTTTGGAACCTGTTTTTTCTTTTTTCTTTTCCCTCCGGGGTCCCGCACCCTCCATGCGTTCTTTCTCTTATGCTTAAGGCTTCAAAGATGGCGCTGGGGGGCGGGCTGTGGGCGTGACTTCCGGAATCAGAGGTTACCTGGGAGGTGTAGTCCGGCAGATTTGAGAAAAAGTCCTCGTTCCCGCATACTCGAGCTGTGTTTGTAGAGGTTTCTGGTCACCGGGGTTCCATCTGGGGGAGGCGGGATCGGCACCTACTCCATCTGGAATTTGCGGGTGAACTCGGCTCTATTTGGAAACTAATTTTTCTTTTTTTTTTTTCCTCCGGGATCCCGCACCCTCCATGTGTTCTTTCTTTTATGCTTAAGGCTTCAAAGATGGCGCTGGGGGGCAGGCAGTGGGCGTGACTTCCGGAATCAGAGGTTACCTGGGAGGTGTAGTCCGGCAGATTTGAGAAAAAGTCCTCGTTCCCGCATACTCGAGCTGTGTTTGTAGAGGCTTCTGGTCACCGGGGTTCCATCTGGGGGAGGCGGGATGCGGCACCTACTCCATCTGGAACTTGCGGGTGAATTCGGCTCTTTTTGGAACCTGTTTTTTCTTTTTTTTTTTCCTCCGGGATCCCGCACCCTCCATGTGTTCTTTCTCTTATGCTTAAGGCTTCAAAGATGGCGCTGGGGGGCGGGCTGTGGGCGTGACTTCCGGAATCAGAGGTTACCTGGGAGGTGTAGTCCGGCAGATTTGAGAAAAAGTCCTCGTTCCCGCATACTCGAGCTGTGTTTGTAGAGGCTTCTGGTCACCGGGGTTCCATCTGGGGGAGGCGGGATGCGGCACCTACTCCATCTGGAACTTGCGGGTGAACTCGGCTCTATTTGGAACCTGATTTTTCTTTTTTTTTTTTTCCTCCGGGATCCCGCACCCTCCATGTGTTCTTTCTCTTATGCTTAAGGCTTCAAAGATGGCGTTGGGGGGCGGGCTGTGGGCGTGACTTCCGGAATCAGAGGTTACCTGGGAGGTGTAGTCCGGCAGATTTGAGAAAAAGTCCTCGTTCCCGCATACTCGAGCTGTGTTTGTAGAGGCTTCTGGTCACCGGGGTTCCATCTGGGGGAGGCGGGATGCGGCACCTACTCCATCTGGAACTTGCGGGTGAATTCGGCTCTTTTTGGAACCTGTTTTTTCTTTTTTTTTTTCCTCCGGGATCCCGCACCCTCCATGTGTTCTTTCTCTTATGCTTAAGGCTTCAAAGATGGCGCTGGGGGGCGGGCTGTGGGCGTGACTTCCGGAATCAGAGGTTACCTGGGAGGTGTAGTCCGGCAGATTTGAGAAAAAGTCCTCGTTCCCGCATACTCGAGCTGTGTTTGTAGAGGCTTCTGGTCACCGGGGTTCCATCTGGGGGAGGCGGGATGCGGCACCTATTCCATCTGGAACTTGCGGGTGAACTCGGCTCTTTTTGGAACCTGTTTTTCCTTTTTTTTTTCCTCCGGGATCCCGCACCCTCCATGTTTTCTTTCTCTTATGCGTAAGGCTTCAAATATGGCGCTCGGGGGCGGGCTGTGGGTGTGACTTCCGGAATCAGAGGTTACCTGGGAGGTGTAGTCCGGCAGATTTGAGAAAAGTCCTCGTTCCCGCATACTCGAGCTGTGTTTGTAGAGGCTTCTGGTCACCGGGGTTCCATCTGGGGGAGGCGGGATGCGGCACCTACTCCATCTGGAACGTGAGGGTGAACTCGGCTCTATTTGGAACCTGATTTTTCTTTTTTTTTTTCCTCCGGGATCCCGCACCCTCCATGTGTTCTTTCTCTTATGCTTAAGGCTTCAAAGATGGCGCTGGGGGGGCGGGCTGTGGGCGTGACTTCCGGAATCAGAGGTTACCTGGGAGGTGTAGTCCGGCAGATTTGAGAAAAAGTCCTCATTCCCGCATACTCGAGCTGTGTTTGTAGAGGCTTCTGGTCACCGGGGTTCCATCTGGGGGAGGCGGGATGCGGCACCTACTCCATCTGGAACTTGCGGGTGAACTCGGCTCTTTTTGGAACCTGTTTTTTCTTTTTTTTTTTCCTCCGGTATCCCACACCCTCCATGTGTTCTTTCTCTTATGCTTAAGGCTTCAAAGATGGCGCTGGGGGGCGGGCTGTGGGCGTGACTTCCGGAATCAGAGGTTACCTGGGAGGTGTAGTCCGGCAGATTTGAGAAAAAGTCCTCGTTCCCGCATACTCGAGCTGTGTTTGTAGAGGCTTCTGGTCACCGGGGTTCCATCTGGGGGAGGCGGGATGCGGCACCTACTCCATCTGGAACTTGCGGGTGAACTCGGCTCTATTTGGAACCTGATTTTTCTTTTTTTTTTTTCCTCCGGGATCCCGCACCCTCCATGTGTTCTTTCTCTTATGCTTAAGGCTTCAAAGATGGCGCTGGGGGGCGGGCTGTGGGCGTGACTTCCGGAATCAGAGGTTACCTGGGAGGTGTAGTCCGGCAGATTTGAGAAAAAGTCCTCGTTCCCGCATACTCGAGCTGTGTTTGTAGAGGCTTCTGGTCACCGGGGTTCCATCTGGGGGAGGCGGGATGCGGCACCTACTCCATCTGGAACTTGCGGGTGAACTCGGCTCTTTTTGGAACCTGTTTTTCCTTTTTTTTTTCCTCCGGGATCCCGCACCCTCCATGTGTTCTTTCTCTTATGCTTAAGGCTTCAAATATGGCGCTGGGGGGCGGGCTGTGGGTGTGACTTCCGGAATCAGAGGTTACCTGGGAGGTGTAGTCCGGCAGATTTGAGAAAAAGTCCTCGTTCCTGCATACTCGAGCTGTGTTTGTAGAGGCTTCTGGTCACCGGGGTTCCATCTGGGGGAGGCGGGATGCGGCACCTACTCCATCTGGAACTTGCGGGTGAACTCGGCTCTTTTTGGAACCTGTTTTTTCTTTTTTTTATTCCTCCGGGATCCCGCACCCTCCATGTGTTCTTTCTCTTATGCTTAAGGCTTCAAAGATGGCGCTGGGGGGCGGGCTGTGGGCGTGACTTCCGGAATCAGAGGTTACCTGGGAGGTGTAGTCCGGCAGATTTGAGAAAAAGTCCTCGTTCCCGCATACTCGAGCTGTGTTTGTAGAGGCTTCTGGTCACCGGGGTTCCATCTGGGGGAGGCGGGATGCGGCACCTACTCCATCTGGACTTGCGGGTGAACTCGGCTCTATTTGGAACCTGATTTTTCTTTTTTTTTTTTCCTCCGGCATCCCGCACCCTCCATGTGTTCTTTCTCTTATGCTTAAGGCTTCAAAGATGGCGCTGGGGGGCGGGCTGTGGGCGTGACTTCCGGAATCAGAGGTTACCTGGGAGGTGTAGTCCGGCAGATTTGAGAAAAAGTCCTCGTTCCCGCATACTCGAGCTGTGTTTGTAGAGGCTTCTGGTCACCGGGGTTCCATCTGGGGGAGGCGGGATGCGGCACCTACTCCATCTGGAACTTGCGGGTGAACTCGGCTCTTTTTGGAACCTGTTTTTTCTTTTTTTTTTTCCTCCGGGATCCCGCACCCTCCATGTGTTCTTTCTCTTATGCTTAAGGCTTCAAAGATGGCGCTGGGGGGCGGGCTGTGGGCGTGACTTCCGGAATCAGAGGTTACCTGGGAGGTGTAGTCCGGCAGATTTGAGAAAAAGTCCTCGTTCCCGCATACTCGAGCTGTGTTTGTAGAGGCTTCTGGTCACCGGGGTTCCATCTGGGGGAGGCGGGATGCGGCACCTACTCCATCTGGAACTTGCGGGTGAACTCGGCTCTTTTTGGAACCTGTTTTTTCTTTTTTTTTTTCCTCCGGGATCCCGCACCCTCTATGTGTTCTTTCTCTTATGCTTAAGGCTTCAAAGATGGCGCTGGGGGGCGGGCTGTGGGCGTGACTTCCGGAATCAGAGGTTACCTGGGAGGTGTAGTCCGGCAGATTTGAGAAAAAGTCCTCGTTCCCGCATACTCGAGCTGTGTTTGTAGAGGCTTCTGGTCACCGGGGTTCCATCTGGGGGAGGCGGGATGCGGCACCTACTCCATCTGGAACTTGCGGGTGAACTCGGCTCTATTTGGAACCTGATTTTTCTTTTTTTTTTTTCCTCCGGGATCCCGCACCCTCCATGTGTTCTTTCTCTTATACTTAAGGCTTCAAAGATGGCGCTGGGGGGCGGGCTGTGGGCGTGACTTCCGGAATCAGAGGTTACCTGGGAGGTGTAGTCTGGCAGATTTGAGAAAAAGTCCTCGTTCCCGCATACTCGAGCTGTGTTTGTAGAGGCTTCTGGTCACCGGGATTCCATCTGGGGGCGGCGGGATGCGGCACCTACTCCATCTGGAACTTGCGGGTGAACTCGGCTCTATTTGGAACCTGATTTTTCTTTTTTTTTTTTCCTCCGGGATCCCGCACCCTCCATGTGTTCTTTCTCTTATGCTTAAGGCTTCAAAGATGGCGCTGGGGGGCGGGCTGTGGGCGTGACTTCCGGAATCAGAGGTTACCTGGGAGGTGTAGTCCGGCAGATTTGAGAAAAAGTCCTCGTTCCCGCATACTCGAGCTGTGTTTGTAGAGGCTTCTGGTCACCGGGATTCCATCTGGGGGCGGCGGGATGCGGCACCTACTCCATCTGGAACTTGCGGGTGAACTCGGCTCTATTTGGAACCTGATTTTTCTTTTTTTTTTTTCCTCCGGGATCCCGCACCCTCCATGTGTTCTTTCTCTTATGCTTAAGGCTTCAAAGATGGCGCTGGGGGGCGGGCTGTGGGCGTGACTTCCGGAATCAGAGGTTACCTGGGAGGTGTAGTCCGGCAGATTTGAGAAAAAGTCCTCGTTCCCGCATACTCGAGCTGTGTTTGTAGAGGCTTCTGGTCACCGGGGTTCCATCTGGGGGAGGCGGGATGCGGCACCTACTCCATCTGGAACTTGCGGGTGAACTCGGCTCTTTTTGGAACCTGTTTTTTCTTTTTTTTTTTCCTCCGGGATCCCGCACCCTCCATGTGTTCTTTCTCTTATGCTTAAGGTTTCAAAGATGGCGCTGGGGGGCGGGCTGTGGGCGTGACTTCCGGAATCAGAGGTTACCTGGGAGGTGTAGTCCGGCAGATTTGAGAAAAAGTCCTCGTTCCCGCATACTCGAGCTGTGTTTGTAGAGGCTTCTGGTCACCGGGGTTCCATCTGGGGGAGGCGGGATGCGGCACCTACTCCATCTGGAACTTGCGGGTGAACTCGGCTCTATTTGGAACCTGATTTTTCTTTTTTTTTTTTCCTCCGGTATCCCGCACCCTCCATGTGTTCTTTCTCTTATGCTTAAGGCTTCAAAGATGGCGCTGGGGAGCGGGCTGTGGGCGTGACTTCCGGAATCAGAGGTTACCTGGGAGGTGTAGTCCGGCAGATTTGAGAAAAAGTCCTCGTTCCCGCATACTCGAGCTGTGTTTGTAGAGGCTTCTGGTCACCGGGGTTCCATCTGGGGGAGGCGGGATGCGGCACATACTCCATCTGGAACTTGCGGGTGAACTCGGCTCTTTTTGGAACCTGTTTTTTCTTTTTTTTTTTCCTCCGGGATCCCGCACCCTCCATGTGTTCTTTCTCTTATGCTTAAGGCTTCAAATATGGCGCTGGGGGGCGGGCTGTGGGCGTGACTTCCGGAATCAGAGGTTACCAGGGAGGTGTAGTCCGGCAGATTTGAGAAAAAGTCCTCGTTCCCGCATACTCGAGCTGTGTTTGTAGAGGCTTCTGGTCACCGGGGTTCCATCTGGGCGAGGCGGGATGCGGCACCTACTCCATCTGGAACTTGCGGGTGAACTCGGCTCTTTTTGGAACCTGTTTTTTCTTTTTTTTTTTCCTCCGGGATCCCGCACCCTCCATATGTTCTTTCTCTTATGCTTAAGGCTTCAAAGATGGCGCTGGGGGGCGGGCTGTGGGCGTGACTTCCGGAATCAGAGGTTACCTGGGAGGTGTAGTCCGGCAGATTTGAGAAAAAGTCCTCGTTCCCGCATACTCGAGCTGTGTTTGTAGAGGCTTCTGGTCACCGGGGTTCCATCTGGGGGAGGCGGGATGCGGCACCTACTCCATCTGGAACTTGCGGGTGAACTCGGCTCTTTTTGGAACCTCTTTTTTCTTTTTTTTTTTTCCTCCGGGGTCCCGCACCCTCCATGCGTTCTTTCTCTTATGCTTAAGGCTTCAAAGATGGCGCTGGGGGGCGGGCTGTGGGCGTGACTTCCGGAATCAGAGGTTACCTGGGAGGTGTAGTCCGGCAGATTTGAGAAAAAGTCTCGTTCCCGCATACTCGAGCTGTGTTTGTAGAGGTTTCTGGTCACCGGGGTTCCATCTGGGGGAGGCGGGATGCGGCACCTACTCCATCTGGAATTTGCGGGTGAACTCGGCTCTATTTGGAACCTAATTTTTCTTTTTTTTTTTTCCTCCGGGATCCCGCACCCTCCATGTGTTCTTTCTCTTATGCTTAAGGCTTCAAAGATGGCGCTGGGGGGCGGGCTGTGGGCGTGACTTCCGGAATCAGAGGTTACCTGGGAGGTGTAGTCCGGCAGATTTGAGAAAAAGTCCTCGTTCCCGCATACTCGAGCTGTGTTTGTAGAGGCTTCTGGTCACCGGGGTTCCATCTGGGGGAGGCGGGATGCGGCACCTACTCCATCTGGAACTTGCGGGTGAATTCGGCTCTTTTTGGAACCTGTTTTTTCTTTTTTTTTTTCCTCCGGGATCCCGCACCCTCCATGTGTTCTTTCTCTTATGCTTAAGGCTTCAAAGATGGCGCTGGGGGGCGGGCTGTGGGCGTGACTTCCGGAATCAGAGGTTACCTGGGAGGTGTAGTCCGGCAGATTTGAGAAAAAGTCCTCGTTCCCGCATACTCGAGCTGTGTTTGTAGAGGCTTCTGGTCACCGGGGTTCCATCTGGGGGAGGCGGGATGCGGCACCTACTCCATCTGGAACTTGCGGGTGAACTCGGCTCTATTTGGAACCTGATTTTTCTTTTTTTTTTTTCCTCCGGGATCCCGCACCCTCCATGTGTTCTTTCTCTTATGCTTAAGGCTTCAAAGATGGCGTTGGGGGGCGGGCTGTGGGCGTGACTTCCGGAATCAGAGGTTACCTGGGAGGTGTAGTCCGGCAGATTTGAGAAAAAGTCCTCGTTCCCGCATACTCGAGCTGTGTTTGTAGAGGCTTCTGGTCACCGGGGTTCCATCTGGGGGAGGCGGGATGCGGCACCTACTCCATCTGGAACTTGCGGGTGAATTCGGCTCTTTTTGGAACCTGTTTTTTCTTTTTTTTTTTCCTCCGGGATCCCGCACCCTCCATGTGTTCTTTCTCTTATGCTTAAGGCTTCAAAGATGGCGCTGGGGGGCGGGCTGTGGGCGTGACTTCCGGAATCAGAGGTTACCTGGGAGGTGTAGTCCGGCAGATTTGAGAAAAAGTCCTCGTTCCCGCATACTCGAGCTGTGTTTGTAGAGGCTTCTGGTCACCGGGGTTCCATCTGGGGGAGGCGGGATGCGGCACCTATTCCATCTGGAACTTGCGGGTGAACTCGGCTCTTTTTGGAACCTGTTTTTCCTTTTTTTTTTCCTCCGGGATCCCGCACCCTCCATGTGTTCTTTCTCTTATGCGTAAGGCTTCAAATATGGCGCTCGGGGGCGGGCTGTGGGTGTGACTTCCGGAATCAGAGGTTACCTGGGAGGTGTAGTCCGGCAGATTTGAGAAAAGTCCTCGTTCCCGCATACTCGAGCTGTGTTTGTAGAGGCTTCTGGTCACCGGGGTTCCATTTGGGGGAGGCGGGATGCGGCACCTACTCCATCTGGAACTTGAGGGTGAACTCGGCTCTATTTGGAACCTGATTTTTCTTTTTTTCTATCCTCCGGGATCCCGCACCCTCCATGTGTTCTTTCTCTTATGCTTAAGGCTTCAAAGATGGCGCTGGGGGGCGGGCTGTGGGCGTGACTTCCGGAATCAGAGGTTACCTGGGAGGTGTAGTCCGGCAGATTTGAGAAAAAGTCCTTGTTCCCGCATACTCGAGCTGTGTTTGTAGAGGTCTTCTGGTCACCGGGGTTCCATCTGGGGGAGGCGGGATGCGGCACCTACTCCATCTGGAACTTGCGGGTGAACTCGGCTCTATTTGGAAACTGATTTTTCTTTTTTTTTTTTCCTCCGGTATCCCGCACCCTCCATGTGTTCTTTCTCTTATGCTTAAGGCTTCAAAGATGGCGCTGGGGGGCGGGCTGTGGGCGTGACTTCCGGAATCAGAGGTTACCTGGGAGGTGTAGTCCGGCAGATTTGAGAAAAAGTCCTCGTTCCCGCATACTCGAGCTGTGTTTGTAGAGGCTTCTGGTCACCGGGGTTCCATCTGGGGGAGGCGGGATGCGGCACCTACTCCATCTGGAACTTGCGAGTGAACTCGGCTCTTTTTGTTACCTGTTTTTTCTTTTTTTTTTCCTCCGGGATCCCGCACCCTCCATGTGTTCTTTCTCTTATGCTTATGGCTTCAAAGACGGCGCTGGGGGGCGGGCTGTGGGCGTGACTTCCGGAATCAGAGGTTACCTGGGAGGTGTAGTCCAGCAGATTTGAGAAAAAGTCCTCGTTCCCGCATACTCGAGCTGTGTTTGTAGAGGCTTCTGGTCACCGGGGTTCCATCTGGGGGAGGCGGGATGCGGCACCTACTCCATCTGGAACTTGCGGGTGAACTCGGCTCTATTTGGAACCTGATTTTTCTTTTTTTTTTTCCTCCGGGATCCCGCACCCTCCATGTGTTCTTTCTCTTATGCTTAAGGCTTCAAAGATGGCACTGGGGGGCGGGCTGTGGGCGTGACTTCCGGAATCAGAGGTTACCTGGGAGGTGTAGTCCGGCAGATTTGAGAAAGAGTCCTCGTTCCCGTATACTCGAGCTGTGTTTGTAGAGGCTTCTGGTCACCGGGGTTCCATCTGGGGGAGGCGGGATGCGGCACCTACTCCATCTGGAACTTGCCGTTGACCTCGGCTCTTTTTGGAACCTGTTTTTTCTTTTTTTTTTTCCTCCGGGATCCCGCACCCTCCATGTTTTCTTTCTCTTATGCTTAAGGCTTCAAAGATGGCGCTGGGGGGCGGGCTGTGGGCGTGACTTCCGGAATCAGAGGTTACCTGGGAGGTGTAGTACGGCAGATTTGAGAAAAAGTCCTCGTTCCCGCATACTCGAGCTGTGTTTGTAGAGGCTTCTGGTCACCGGGGTTCCATCTGGGGGAGGCGGGATGCGGCACCTACTCCATCTGGAACTTGCGGGTGAACTCGGCTCTATTTGGAACCTGATTTTTCTTTTTTTTTTTTCCTCCGGGATCCCGCACCCTCCATGTGTTCTTTCTCTTATGCTTAAGGCTTCAAAGATGGCGCTGGGGGGCGGGCTGTGGGCGTGACTTCCGGAATCAGAGGTTACCTGGGATGT
Organism: Sorex fumeus; assembly: GCF_029834395.1. Lineage (NCBI taxonomy): Eukaryota > Metazoa > Chordata > Mammalia > Eulipotyphla > Soricidae > Sorex > Sorex fumeus. The sequence goes on from NW_026606260.1 coordinate 854,073, forward strand.
GTAGTCCGGCAGATTTGAGAAAAAGTCCTCGTTCCCGCATACTCGAGCTGTGTTTGTAGAGGCTTCTGGTCACCGGGGTTCCATCTGGGGGAGGCGGGATGCGGCACCTACTCCATCTGGAACTTGCGGGTGAACTCGGCTCTATTTGGAACCTGATTTTTCTTTTTTTTTTTTCCTCCGGGATCCCGCACCCTCCATGTGTTCTTTCTCTTATGCTTAAGGCTTCAAAGATGGCGCTGGGGGGCGGGCTGTGGGCGTGACTTCCGGAATCAGAGGTTACCTGGGAGGTGTAGTCCGGCAGATTTGAGAAAAAGTCCTCGTTCCCGCATACTCGAGCTGTGTTTGTAGAGGCTTCTGGTCACCGGGTTTCCATCTGGGGGAGGCGGGATGCGGCACCTACTCCATCTGGAACTTGCGGGTGAACTCGGCTCTTTTTGGAACCTGTTTTTTCTTTTTTTTTTCCTCCGGGATCCCGCACCCTCCATGTGTTCTTTCTCTTATGCTTAAGGCTTCAAAGATGGCACTGGGGGGCGGGCTGTGGGCGTGACTTCCGGAATCAGAGGTTACCTGGGAGGTGTAGTCCGGCAGATTTGAGAAAAAGTCCTCGTTCCCGCATACTCGAGCTGTGTTTGTAGAGGCTTCTGGTCACCGGGGTTCCATCTGGGGGAGGCGGGATGCGGCACCTACTCCATCTGGAACTTGCGGGTGAACTCGGCTCTATTTGGAACCTGATTTTTCTTTTTTTTTTCCTCCGGGATCCCGCACCCTCCATGTGTTCTTTCTCTTATGCTTAAGGCTTCAAAGATGGCGCTGGGGGGCGGGCTGTGGGCGTGACTTCCGGAATCAGAGGTTACCTGGGAGGTGTAGTCCGGCAGATTTGAGAAAAATTCCTCGTTCCTGCATACTCGAGCTGTGTTTGTAGAGGCTTCTGGTCACCGGGGTTCCATCTGGGGGAGGCGGGATGCGGCACCTACTCCATCTGGAACTTGCGGGTGAACTCGGCTCTATTTGGAACCTGATTTTTCTTTTTTTTTTCCTCCGGGATCCCTCACCCTCCATGTGTTCTTTCTCTTATGCTTAAGGCTTCAAAGATGGCGCTGGGGGGGGCGGGCTGTGGGCGTGACTTCCGGAATCAGAGGTTACCTGGGAGGTGTAGTCCGGCAGATTTGAGAAAAAGTCCTCATTCCCGCATACTCGAGCTGTGTTTGTAGAGGCTTCTGGTCACCGGGGTACCATCTGGGGGAGGCGGGATGCGGCACCTACTCCATCTGGAACTTGCGGGTGTACTCGGCTCTTTTTGGAACCTGTTTTTTCTTTTTTTTTTTTCCTCCGGTATCCCGCACCCTCCATGTGTTCTTTCTCTTATGCTTAAGGCTTCAAAGATGGCGCTGGGGGGCGGGCTGTGGGCGTGACTTCCGGAATCAGAGGTTACCTGGGAGGTGTAGTCCGGCAGATTTGAGAAAAAGTCCTCGTTCCCGCATACTCGAGCTGTGTTTGTAGAGGCTTCTGGTCACCGGGGTTCCATCTGGGGGAGGCGGTATGCGGCACCTACTCCATCTGGAACTTGCGGGTGAACTCGGCTCTATTTGGAACCTGATTTTTCTTTTTTTTTTTCCTCCGGGATCCCGCACCCTCCATGTGTTCTTTCTCTTATGCTTAAGGCTTCAAAGATGGCGCTGGGGGGCGGGCTGTGGGCGTGACTTCCGGAATCAGAGGTTACCTGGGAGGTGTAGTCCGGCAGATTTGAGAAAAAGTCGTCGTTCCCGCATACTCGAGCTGTGTTTGTAGAGGCTTCTGGTCATCGGGGTTCCATCTGGGGGAGGCGGGATGCGGCACCTACTCCATCTGGAACTTGCGGGTGACCTCGGCTCTTTTTGGAACCTGTTTTTTCTTTTTTTTTTCCTCCGGGATCCCGCACCCTCCATGTGTTCTTTCTCTTATGCTTAAGGCTTCAAAGATGGCGCTGGGGGGCGGGCTGTGGGCGTGACTTCCGGAATCAGAGGTTACCTGGGAGGTGTAGTCCGGCAGATTTGAGAAAAAGTCCTCGTTCCCGCATACTCGAGCTGTGTTTGTAGAGGCTTCTGGTCACCGGGGTTCCATCTGGGGGAGGCGGGATGCGGCACCTACTCCATCTGGAACTTGCGGGTGAAATCGGCTCTTTTTGGAACCTGTTTTTTCTTTTTTTTTTTCCTCCGGGATCCCGCACCCTCCATGTGTTCTTTCTCTTATGCTTAAGGCTTCAAAGATGGCACTGGGGGGCGGGCTGTGGGCGTGACTTCCGGAATCAGAGGTTACCTGGGAGGTGTAGTCCGGCAGATTTGAGAAAAAGTCCTCGTTCCCGCATACTCGAGCTGTGTTTGCAGAGGCTTCTGGTCACCGGGGTTCCATCTGGGGGAGGCGGGATGCGGCACCTACTCCATCTGGAACTTGCGGGTGAACTCGGCTCTTTTTGGAACCTGTTTTTTCTTTTTTTCTTAGAGGGAAGGCTCTCAGTTTTTCCCCATTGAGGATGATGCTTGCTGTAGGCTTGTGGTAGATGGCTTTAATTATGTTGAGGAAGGTCCCCTCTATACCCATTTTGGCTAGGGTTTTCATCATAAAGGGGTGCTGGATCTTGTCAAATGCTTTCTCTGCATCTATTGATATAATCATATGCTTTTTATCTTTTCTTTTGTTGATATGATGGATTATGTTGATTGATTTCCGAATGTTGAACCATCCTTGAATCCCTGGGATGAATCCTACTTGGTCATGGTGTATGATCTTTTTGATGAGTAGTTGGATTCTATATGCTAGTAGTTTGTTGAGGATCTTTGCATCTGTGTTCATCAGGGATATCGGTCTGTAATTCTCTTTCTTTGTGGTATCTCTGTCTGCTTTTGATATCAGTGTGATATTTGCTTCGTAGAAACTGTTTGGAAGTGTTTTTGATATTTCTATTTCGTGGAAAAGCTTAAAGAGGATTGGGAGTAAGTCCTCTTTAAAGATTTGGAAGAATTCACTAGTGAGTCCATCCGGACCAGGACCTTTGTGCTTGGGGAGACTTTTTATTACCATTTCGATTTCCTTGATGGTGATAGGTCTGTTCAGGTATTCCAGGTCTTCTTGGTTCAGCCTTGGGAGTCTGTAGGAGTCTAGGAATTTATCCATTTCCTCGAGGTTTTGATGTTGCGTGACATACAATTTCTCAAAGTACTCCCTAAGGATCCTTTGAATTTCTGTAGTTTCTGTTGTAATGACCCCCTTTTCATTTCTGATTCGGTTTATTAGGGTTTTCTCTCTCCCTTTCTTTGTGAGTTTTGCTAGAGGCTTATCAATCTTGTTAATTTTCTCGAAGAACCAGCTCTTGGTTTCATTGATCTTTCAGATTGTTTTTTGGGTTTCCATCTCTTTAATCTCTGCTCTGAGTTTTATTATTTCCTTTCTCCTGTTCGGGTTGTGCTCCTTTTTTTGGTCCTTCTCCAAGTTCTTAAGCTGTGAGGTTAGGTTACTTATGTGTGCTCGCTCCTCCTTCCTGAGGAATGCTTGTAGAGCTATAAACTTTCCTCTTAACACAGCTTTTGCTGTGTCCCATAAGTTTTGGTAACTCGTGTCCTCATTTTCATTCGTTTCTAGGAATCTTTTGATTTCCTCTTTGATTTCCTGTCTAAGCCACTTGTTGTTCAGTAGAGCACTGTTTAATTTCCAGGTGTTTGATTTAGTTTTCTGTTTTTGTATGTGATTTACTTCTAATTTCAGCGCATTATGATCTGAGAAGATTGTCGATACAATCTCTATCTTCTTAATTTTTTGGAGGCATGTTTTGTGGCTCAGCATGTGGTCTATCTTGGAGAATGTTCCATGTACGCTTGAGAAGAATCTGTATTCAGCTTTTTGTGGATGAAGTGTCCTGTATATATCTACTAAGTCCTTTCTTCCATTGTTTCCCTCAGATGATGTATGTCCTTGCTAAGCTTGAGTCTGGTTGATCTATCAAGAGGTGACAAAGCAGTGTTGAAGTCTCCCACTAGTATTGTGTTGCTGTTGATGTCTTTTTCCTAATCTATGAGTAGTTGTTTTAAGTACTTTGCTGGTCTCTCATTAGGTGCATATACATTTATTATTGTAAGTTCTTCCTGTTGTACAGATCCTTTGATCAATAAGAAATGACCTTCACTGTCTCTTATGACTTCCTCACTCTGAAATCGATGTGGTCTGATATTAGGATGGCTACGCCAGCTTTTTTATGGGAGCTGTTTGCCTATAGGATTGTTTTCCAGCCTTTGACTCTGAGTCTGTGTTTTCTTTGACTATTGAGATGTATTTCTTGCAGGCAGCAGAATGTTGGGTTCAATTTTCTAATCCATCCTGCCACTCTATGTCTTTTAATTGGTGCGTTTAGCCCATTGACATTGAGAGAGATTATTGTTATGGGATTTTGTCCCATTGTTCTGTTGAAATTTGGTGTATTTGAGGGGCCTTTCTTGCCTTAAAGTAGCCCATTTAGTTGTTCTTGTAACCACGGTTTTGAGTCTATGAAGTTCCTGAGCTGTTGTTTGTCTGTGAAACTCTGTATTGTTCCTTCTATTATGAATGAGAGTCTCGCTGGGTAAAGTATTTTTGGGGAGGCATTTATTTCATTGAGTTTTTTCACTATGTACCACTACTGTTTTCGGGCCATAAGGGTTTCATCAGAAAAATCAGCTGTGAATTTTAAGGATGCTCCTTTGTAAGAGATTTCTTTTTTCGATCTTGCTGCTTTCCGAATTTTGTCTCTGTCTAAGGTTTTGGTCATTTTGATCAGAATGTGTCTTGGGGTATTTTTATTCGGATTTCTTCTAGCTGGTACCCTTCGGGCCTCCTGAATATGGTCACAAGTTTTCTTCAGCTCTGGAAATGTTGTAGCAATGATGTCTTTGACAGTTTCTTCTTCATCAAGGTTTTCTTCCTGTACCTCTGGGACTCCAATAATTCTTATGTTACCCCTCTTGGCTTCATCACGATCTTCTCTTGCCATCTGTTCCCGAATTGTGAGTCTCTTTTCCATATTCTGCTCTTTTCTGGAGAGTCTCTGACCTTCATCTTCGAGCTCACTGATTCTGTTTTCAGCAGATGTTACTCTGCTGCTGAGGCCTTCCACTGAGTTTTTCAATTCGCCTATGAGATTTTTCAGGTCTGACATTTCTGATTGCATTTTCCTCATTTCTGCCTTCAAATCCTCTTGTCTTCTATTGGCGTTGCTTTCCATTGTTTCTTTTAATTCCCTAAGCATCATTAACAATTATTTTTAAAAAACTTAATTGATAGAGAATGGGCACTGGTGGAGGGATGGGTTCTGGATCATTGTATAACTGAAACCCACTTAATCACTTAACTTCCCATTAGTCGTCGATTTGCTCGAGCGGGCGCCAGTAACGTCTACATTTGTCTCTGTCGCATTCTAGTGTAGCCCAATGGCATCTGTTCGCTCTGGGAACATGAAGAGCCTCAAACCGATCGTTCATGATCTTGACGAAGAAGTCTGACCATCTGGTAGGTGGGCAGTCATGTTGTCTTTTGACGTCCGGTGGAATCCAGTCAGTAACAGCTCTAGTCCAGCGGTCATCTTTAAATCTCATTACGTGACCAGCCCATCTGATTTTTGACACCTTGGCAAATGAGACAGAGTCCCTGACTCTTGATCTTCAACGGATGTCGGAACTCAGGATTTTTTCTCTCATTTGAGTGAAACGTGATATTCCAAGCATAGCTCTTTCTATTCTTCTTTGGGAGACCTGAATAGCGTTCTCATCCTGTTTGCATAGGGCCCAGGTCTCTGAGGCATATGTTAATGCAGGAAGAACAGTGAAATCAAAGAGATGTGCCCAGAGCCATAGGTTCTTGTCCTCTTAACTATTTCTTCGACGTTCTTGAAGGCGTTCCAAGCCGCTCTCTTCCTCCTGCGCAGCTCGGGTGACAGGTCATTTGTCATGTTGACTTCTCGAGAAGTCAACTGAAACCCAAGCACAAAAATTTGTATGTCTACAACTGTACCTTATGGTGTTTCTCTAATAAAAAGTTAAAAAAATAGCATGCTACTGAAACAAAGGCACAGCTGCAGACCAATAGAACATGCTTGAATATACTGACATCTCCTCACAGACATATGATCATCAAATCTTTGATAAGGGAGCAAGAAATGTGAATTTGGGCACGGAACGCCTTGTTAACAAAGTGTGCTGGCAAAACTGGACAGCTACATGCAAATAAATGGGCTCAGATCTCTGCCTAACATCATGTACAAAAGTAACACGAAAATGGATTAAAGAACTCAACATCATACTGGAATTCATAAGGTACGTTGAAGGCAGGGCTGGCAAAAACCCTCCACGACACTGAAGCTAGTGGTATCTTCAAAGATGACACGCCACTGGCCAAGCAAGTGAAAGCAGAGATAGACACAGGGGACTATCCTAAACTAAGAAGCTTCTGCACCTCAGAAGAAACACTGACCAAACTACAAAGAGAGTCTACAGAAAGGGAAAGGATACTCGCCCAAAACCCATCAAACAAGGGGTTAATATCAAAGATATACAAAGTACTGGTAATACTCCATAAGAAGAAAACCTCCAAAGCCATCAAAATGGGGCGAAAAAATGAGCAGAAACTTTCTCAAAGAAGAAATCTGAATGGCAAAAAGGCACATAAGATAATGCTCTACATCACTAATCATCAGGGAGATGCAGACCAAAACAACAATGAGATATCATTTCACATCACAGAGACTGGCCAATATCCAATAAAACAAAAGCAACTGATGTTGGCATGGATGTGGCGAGAAATGAACCCAAATAAACTGCTGGTGAGAATGCCGACTGGTTCAGCCCTTTTGGAAAACAGTATGGACAATTCTCAAAAAGATAGAAAATGAGCTCCAACCAAGCAAACCAAGCACAGCAAACCAAGCACAAAAATTTGTAAGTCTACGACTGTACCTTATTGTGTTTCACTAATAAAAATTCAAAAAGAGGTGAAAGATCTATACAAAGTAATCTACTCAAGTACAAAGAGAAATAAGAGGATATGATGAAATGGAAATCACTTAAATCACTTAACTTCCCGTTAGTCGTCGATTTGCTTGAGCGGGCGCCAGTAACGTATCCATTTGTCTCTGTCACGTGCTAGTGTAGCCCAATAGCATCTGTTCACTCTGGGAACATGAAGAGCCTCAAACCGATCGTTCATGATGTTGATGAAGAAATTTGACCATCTGGTTGGTGGGTGGCCACGTGGTCTTTTGACATCCCGTGGAATCCATTTGGTAACAGCTCTAGTCCAGCGGTCATCTTTAAATATCATTACATGACCAGCCCATCTGATTTTTGATGCCTTGGCAAATGAGACAGCGTCCCTGATTCTTGATCGTCGATGGATGTCGGAACTCCGGATTCTTTCTCTCATTTGAGTGAAACGTGATATTCCAAGCATAGCTCTTTCAAATCTTCTTTGGGAGACCTGAATAAAGTTCTCATCCGGTTTGCGTAGGGCCCAGGTCTCTGAGGCATATGTTAATGCAGGAAGAACAGTGGAATCAAAGAGATGTGCCCGGAGCCGGAGGTTCTTCGTCCACTTAGCTATTTCTTCGACGTACTTGAAGGCATTCCAAGCCTCTCTCTTCCTCCTGCGCAACTCGGGTGCCAGGTCATTTGTCATGTTGACCTCTCGATCTAGGTACACATAGCTGTTGCATTCGGAGATGGTGGTTCCGTTGAGAGCGAATGGGGCGTCAGGAACAAGGCTGTTTCTCATAAACATTGTCTTCGTAAGATTCACCTGTAGTCCTAACATTCCACACTCACGGTCAAAGTCGGCCAGCATTTGTGCCACTTGGCTGATGTTTGGTGTTATTAAAACAATGTCATCAGCAAAGCGGAGGTGGTGTAGTTGCCGACCATCTCTCTTCACTCCCATTCCTTCCGATTCCAGTCGTTGCATGATGTTCTCGAGGATGGCACTGAAGAGTTTCGGTAAAATGGTATCACCCTGCCGAACCCCTCTCTTGACATCAATGATTACTTCTTTGTAGAATGGTGAGATCCTGGTAGTGAATCCACAATACAGCTCACGGAGGATCTTGATGTATTGGGCTTGAATGCGCTGATTGGCTAGGGCTTCAATGACGGCTTCCGTCTCAACAGAATCAAAGGCCTTCTTTAAATCAATGAACGTTAAACAGAGCGGCATCTTGAACTCCCGAGAAACCTCAATGAGCTTGGTTATCATGTGGATATGGTCGATGGTGCTGAATCCTTTGTGGAACCCGGCTTGCTCGCATGGTTGTCTTTCATCTAGTGTTCTGCCAATCCTATTTATGATGACTCGAGTGAACCACTTGTAGATGATAGACAATAGGCAGATCGGGCGATAAATGCCAATGTCATGGTTGTCTCCCTTCTTGAACAGCAGTACGGTCCTGCTGGTTTTCCATTGGGACGGAACCTTGCGTTCAGACAGGTAGTGTGTGAAAAGACAAGCCAGTGTATTGATGAGTACTGATGGCATGTTCTTCAGGTTTTCAGGTCTGACCTTGTCTAGGCCGGGTGCTGTTCGTTTCTTTACTGACGAAATGGCGTGTCGGATTTCGGAAGGGAGAACATTGGGAACGAAATATCCATCCTGTGGAATTTGGTATGTCGGCAAGTGGACATGGTTATCGAAGAGATTTGAGTAGAAGTCATGGATAATCTTCTCCATTGCCATTCTGGAGGATATGATGGATCCATCAGGACGTCGGAGGGCAGTCATCTTGGTCTTGTAGTTGGCGAAGGACAGGCAGCGTTACGAATACTTTTCCTGGCTTCTGCAGCATCTACCAGCACTTCTGCTCTTCTCTCTTTGAGGTCTTCCTTGGTCGCATCTCTGCACTGCTTTGCGAGCTTGGACGTTAGCTTGCGGTTGCCTGAGACATGCGCCAAACAACGCTGGCAAATAATCTCAAGAGTTTTCGAAAACAGGCTTTTTTTTGGCTATCTCTCTCTTAGGCAGAGTCTCCTACCCTGTGTCTGACTATGCTCGCCAGGGCCCAACAGCTGAAGACCTCCAGGCCCGAACCAAGGCCTTACTGGGGCCACTCTCCACACACTTGGATAAGCCTCAGACATAACAGAACTAGCAGAGGAACCCAGGTGTGTGGGACCCGGGGCTGAGATCTCTAAGCCTGCACGGTTTGGGACTGGACCTGTCAGTAGCTAGACAGTTACACCCTCCAACTGCCGTGTAACCCCAACAAAGGCCAGGATCCAGAGATTATAACAACAAGCTCCCGGGAGAGCACAAGGCAGAGTCTCCTACCCTGTGTCTGACTATCCTCGCCAGGGCCCAACAGCTGAAGACCTCCAGGCCCCAACCAAGGCCTTACTGGAGCCACTCTCCACACACTTGGATAAGCCTCAGACATAACAGAACTAGCAGAGGAACCCAGGTGTGTGGGACCCGGGGCTGAGATCTCTAAGCCTGCACGGTTTGGGACTGGACCTGTCAATAGCTAGACAGTTACACCCTCCAACTGCCGTGTAACCCCAAAAAAGGCCAGAATCCAGAGATTATAACAACAAACTCCCGGGAGCGCGCGGCCGAATTCGCGGCCGCGCGACTATTTATTTAATTTTCTCTAAATTTTCAGGATACCTTAAATATCCTTAAATATGCAACCCACACGGCAGAGCCTGGCAAGCTATCCGTGGTCTATGCCAAATAGACCAAATTGATATGCCAAATCCAGTAATAAATGGATCTCATTTCCCTAACCCTGAATATGCAGAGTCGAGAAGGATATGGAAGGAGAAGCTGATAAAACACCAAGGCAGACATAGGCTGCCAAAACGCAGAAAAACAAAAGTGATTGTCTGTACTTTTAATGCTCGTACCCTGGCATCTGCTACATCCATTGAAGACCTTATGGTACAAGCACGAAAGATCAAGTACGACATCATTGGTCTGACCGAAACAAGAAGACATCAATCCCATCATGCTGTTTTCGACACTGGAGAAGAACTGTTCCTTGGAACATGTGATAAAAGAGGCGTCGGTGGTGTCGGTATCCTTGTCAACACAAACTTAGTCACAAGCATTGATTCATTTGAATGCCTAACAACCCGAATTGGACGATTACACTTGAATAAATGTGGCTCACTACCGGCAGTTTCTATCTTTGTTGTCTATGCACCAACATCCAGTTATGGTGAAAAAGAAACTGAGAAATTCTACATGGAGCTGGAGAAATTCTATAAAGAAGATCACACCTTCTACAAGATCATTGTCGGTTATTTTAATGCCAAGATAGGACCAAGAAGATCAGTCGATGAACTCCACATCGGAACCCATGGCCTGGAATGGAACGAACAGGGTGACAGACTGTCTGAGTTCATCATGTCAACCAAAACCTTCCATGGTAACTCACAATTCCAAAAGGCTGAATCTAAACGTTGGACATGGGAGTCTCCCGATGGACGGTTCCACAATGAAATAGACCACATCATATTCAATCGGCGGTTTTGCCTAACCGATGTTGCTGTTGTCCCAAAATTCCAAACGGGATCAGACCACCGTCTTCTTCGTGCAAAATTCTACCTCACAGAACGAGGAGAAAAGAATGCAAGGTTTAAGAAGAGGACTCCCAGAACAACCACCAACTGGGAGCTCTTTGGCTCTATTGCGGCAACATGGGAAGATGCCGTCATTGACAACATTGATGAGGAATACGATCGAATGATTCAGCACCTCCATGATTGTGCAAGGAATGCCAAGAGAGAGATAACCACAAAAAACCGTCTTTCTTCGAACACTCTTGAACTTATTCACCAACGTGGCTTGGCACATGCCTCAGGCAACCACAAGCGAACATCCGAACTGGCAAAACAGTGCAGAGAAGCCATCAAGGATGACCTCAAAAACAGGAGAGCAGCAGTACTCGTAGATGCAGCAGAAGCTGGGAAAAACATTCGTAATGCCCGCCTGTCCTTTACCAACTACAAAACTAAGATGACTGCCCTCCGACATCATGATGGATCTATCACATCTTCCAGAAGGGCAATGGAGAAGATTATTCATGACTTCTACACAGATCTCTTTAATAGCCACATCCACTTGCCCACATACCACATACCACATGATGGATATGTCGTTCCAATGTTCTCCCTTCCGAAATCCAACATGCCATCTCATCGATAAAGAAACAAAGAGCACCTGGCCCAGACAAGATCAGACCTGAACACCTGAAGAAATTACCATCAGTACTCATCAATACATTGGCTCGACTCTTCACATGCTACCTGTCTGAACGCAAGGTTCCATCCCAATGGAAAACCAGCAGGACTGTACTACTATACAAGAAAGGAGACATCCACGACATTGGCAACTATCGCCCAATCTGCCTATTGTCTGTCATCTACAAACTATTCACTCGAGTCATCCTGAATAGGATTAGCAGAACACTAGATGAAGGACAACCATGTGAACAAGCTGGATTCCAAAAAGGATTCAGTACCATCGACCATATCCACACAATAACCAAGCTCATTGAGGTATCTCGGGAGTTCAAGATGCCGCTCTGTCTAACGTTCATTGATTTAAAGAAGGCCTTTGATTCTGTTGAGACGGAAGCGGTCATGGAAGCCCTAGCCAATCAGGGCGTACAAACTCAATACATCAGGATCCTTCGTGAGCTCTATTGCGGATTCACACCAAGATCTCACCATTCTACAAAGAAGTAATCATCCACATCAAGAGAGGGGTTCGGCAGGGTGATACCATTTCACCAAAACTCTTCAGTGCCACTCTCGAGAACATCATGCGATGACTGGAATGGGAAAACATGGGAGTGAAGATAGATGGTCGGCAACTACACCACCTATGCTTTGCTGATGACATCGTTCTAATTACACCAAACATCAGCCAAGCGGCACAAATGCTGAACGACTTTGACCGTGAATGTCGAAAGGTCGGACTACAGCTGAATCTTACAAAGACAATGTTTATGAGAAACAGCCTCGTTCCTGACGCTCCATTCGCTCTCAACGGAACCACTATCTCTGAATGCAACAGTTATATATACCTAGGTCGAGAAATCAACATGATGAATGACCTGGCACCTGAGTTGCGCAGGAGGAAGAGAGCGGCTTGGAATGCCTTCAAGAGCATTGAAGAAATAACTAAAAGGACAAAGAACCTCCAGCTATGAGCACATCTCTTTGATTCCACTATTCTTCCTGCATAAACATATGCCTCAGAGACCTGGACCCTACGAAAACAGGATGAGAATGCTATTCGGGTCTCTCAAAGAGGAATCGAAAGAACTATGCTTGGAATATCACGATTCACTCTAATGAGAGACAGAATCCGGAGTTCTGATCTTCATCAACGCTCAAGAATCAGGGACGCTGTCTCATTTGCCAAGACATCAAAAATCAGATGGGCTGGACACGTAATGAGGTTTACAGACAACCGCTGGACTAGAGCCATTACTGATTGGATTCCACGGGACATCAAAAGATCACGTGGACGCCCACCTATAAGATGGTCAGACTTCTTCGTCAAGACCCTAAATGATCGGTTTGAGGCTCTGCATGTTCTTAGAACGAACAGATACCATTGGGCTATGCTAGCACGCAACCAGGATGAATGGAGACGGTACTGGCACCCGCTTGAATAAATCGATGATTCACGGGGATTAAGTGATTAAGTGATATAATTCATATATTTCCACAGTATAATTCAAACTTTCAGTCATAGCTTGATATTTCAGGACTGTTTTATTCATTCCTTACCTCTCATAAATGTGTGTCTTTCTCTCTATTCTCCCTACTCTATATCTTGCTCACTCACCATTTCTCTTTCAATCTTTTTGTCACACATACACACACACACACTTTACACATCAGAATGATACTTGAGGACAGAAACTTTGTTCCCTAGCAGTGTTCTAGTTTCTGAAATGCTGACTCTGAACAATGGGACTTCTGTCTTTGTTAGCTCACTGGGATAAAAATAGTGGAGGTAGGGAGAAATAAATTGATTTGAGGAATTTCTAAGACTTGGAGATGAATGGGGACTGGGAACTGGAGACACATGTACCACGGGTGGCACACAGGTTTCTGGTTGGGCTATCCAGTAGTTAGTTACACTGTGACAGTACCGTGGGATGCTGAAGGAAGAACCAAGGGGTGGAAGTAGAACAGAAACTTATAGTGAGAAGAAACAGACATGGAATCAGCTAAGCTGGGCTGCAGTCCTGACTTTCCAAAGCTACGTTGATAGGGTCACAGACTCTTTGGGGAGCTCTTTACTTTTGTGGGGTAATGGATTGGAGCTTGATGATTTCGAACGTGTACTCTGACCACAGAGACATCTGACCAAAGCCGGCCCTACCTGGTAGTAGAAACCTGCAGGAACTTCTAGCGTTCACTGGGATTTGGGGGATGTTGTGCCCAGGCACTCATATGCAAGGCTCTGTAACACGATGTTTGTTCTTCTTCCCCTCCCCCCAATGGTGGCCAAGTCAAGACAGTTCTTCCTTACTACCACTGCTAACAGTGAAATGCACACCCAACACTTCTTCAATTCCTTTGACAAAAGACAAAAAAGTGGAATTGCTAGTTCAATGTGTAATCTTGAGTTCCCATCAGCAATATATAAGGATTTTTCTCTTTTGGGGTCACACTCGACGATGCTTGGGGGTTCCTCCTGGCTCTGCACCCAGGAATCACGCCTGGCAGTGCTCGCGTGAACATACGAGATGACGGGGATTCACTCGGGTCAGCCAAGTGCAAGGTAAACACCCTTCCGGTTGGACCTTAGCTTGGCCCTCTTGAGATTCTCAACTACACGTCCTCATCAACAGATTTTGTAGTCGTTGCCATATAAATAAGTATGAAGCGTCTCTGTGGTTTTGGTTTGGATCACTGATACTCATTGCTGTTGGGGATCTTTTCATGAGCTTATTGGCGATATTTTTTAAAAATGATTTATTCAATCGCCGTGAGAAAAATTACAAGGCTTTCTGGTTTAAGTCTCAGTCATACAATGATCAAATGCCCATCTCTTCAACAGCGCATATTTTCCACCACCAAACACCCCAATATACCCCCAGTGCCACCCCTCCCGTGACTGTGAGGCAGATGATTTCCACTTAACTCTCTATTTTGATCACATTCATTATTTGGAGAAAAGATGCACCATTATTATTTGGAATTTTCCCCCAACAATCAAACCTACTGAAAAGGCATCATGAAATAATTTCTTTTCTATTGCTGGTTATGAAGACCATATGATGTTCCACGACCATGGTAGCAGATGGACGATTTTGGATTTCTGATATTTTACGAATTAAGTCTGGAGGGATTTCTGCCAGAAGCTGAATAGTTCCGGACTGGTTTGTGTGTCTGGGTCCATGGCCATGCCAGAGGGCCACCCGTGGGGGGCACCTCATGGTGTCGGCAGGAGAAGAAGGACGTGCCAGTTCCACCCCACAGGCCCTGAGGCCAGAGTTGCACGTCACCGTCAGCTCATATGTGGCTGTCCCATAAACCACTATTCTACCGCTGGGGGAAATGGCAGAAGAGAGAGACACCCTTTCCCTCCCAGGTGGGCACGGCACCGTAGCTTAAGGTTTAGTCTATTCACATTTCTGCCAGAAGCTTCTGGGTTTCAGATTAGGTCTGTGTGCCTCTGGGGCCATGGCTGTGCCCGAGAGACAATCATTGGGGGCAACTCGTGGTCTCAGCAGGGCCAAAGAAGTTATTGGCTATTTTATTTACACAAACATCTATTTAAGTCCTTTGCCCATTTTGAAAACTAGGTTGAGCATTTTGCTGTCATTTAATGATAAATGGATGCATCTGATGCTAGCGTACGTGCATTGAAAGTACAGACGATCATTTTTGTCTTCCTTCGTTGTGGCAGCCTAGGTCGGCCTTGAGATTTTGTCGGCCTCTCCTTTCTCATCCTTCTCAGTGATGCCATGTCGGTGAAGCCTTCAGGGTCAGGTGAATGAGACCAGTTGTAGTTACTGGTTTTGGCATATCGAATACACAGCGGATAGCTTGCCAGGCTCTTCCGTGCGGGCCGAATACTCTCGGTAGCTTGCCAGTCTTTCCGAGAGGGATAGAGGCTTTTGGGGTGACCTCTAATCACCCTTGTAGGGGTTACCATATTTGAACCCTATAAAATATAGTACAACAATTCCACTGTTCTTCCTGCATTAACATATGCCTCAGAGTCCTGGGCACTACGCAAACAAGATGAGAACGCTATTCAGGTCTCCCAAAGAAGAATAGAAAGAGCTATGCTTGGAATATCACGTTTCACTCAAATGAGAGAACGAATCCGGAGTTCTGACATCCGTCGACGATCAAGGATCAGGGACGCTGTCTCATTTGCCAAGGTGTCGAAAATCAGATGGGCTGGTCACGTAATGAGATTTAAAGACGACCGTTGGACTAGAGCTGTTACTGATTGGATTCCACGGGATGTCAAGAGACCGCGTGGCCGCCCACCTACCAGATGGTCAGACTTCTTCGTCAAGATCATGAACGATCGGTTTGAGGCCCTTCATGTTCCCGGAGCGAACAGATGCCATTGGGCCACACTAGCACGCGACAGGGAAAAATGGAGACGTTACTGGCGCCCGCTCGAGCAAATCGACGACTAACGGGAAGTTAAGTGATTAAGTGATTAAGTGATTAATGATAAATGTTATTTATATATTCTGAATATCAACCTTCTGGTATGTAGCACTGTAACACTGTCCTTCCGTTGTTCATCTACTTGCTCGAGCAGGCATAGTAACAACTCCATTGTTGTTACTCTGTTAGGCATATCAAACACATCAGAGGTAGCGTGCCTGGCTTTGTCATTTGGCTAGGTACTCTGGGTTGCAAGCTGGGCTCTCCAAAAGGGGTGAAGGAGTCCAACACGGGTCAGCAGGGTCAGCCACGTGCAAACGCTCTACCCACTGTGCTATCTCTCTGGTATGTAATTTGCGAATATTTTCTCCCATTCCTATAGGATTCCATTTCACTCTGTGGCGGTTCCTTTTCATGCACAGGCACTTTAAATTTTTACGTATGCCTCTTTATCCTCTTTTCGCCTGTGATTTTTGTGCCATACCCAAGAGATCATTGCTTCATTCAATGTCACTTGATCACTTGACTTCCCGTTAATCATCGAGTTGCTCGAGCAGGCGGCAATAGCATCTCCGTTCGTCCCTGTCGTGTGCTAGTGTAGCGCAATGGCATCTGTCCATTCTAGGAACATGAAGAGCCTCAAACCAATCCTTCAGGGTCTTAACAATGAAATCTGACCACCTTGTAGATGGGTGGCTATGCGATATCTTGACGTCCGTGCAATCCAGTCAGTAATAGCTCTAGTCCACCAGTCGTCTCCAAATCTCATTATATGTCCAGCCCATCTTATTTTCGATGCCTTGGCAAACGAGACAGCATCCCTGAATCTTGCCCATCGATGGAGATCAGAACTCCGGATTCTTTCTCTCATTTGAGTTAAACGTGATACTCCAAGCATAGCTCTTTCGATTGCTCTTTGGGAGACCCGAAGAGCATTCTCATCCTGTTTGCATAGGTACCAGGTCTCTGAGGCGTATGTTAATGCAGGAAGAACAGTGGAATCGAAGAGATGTGCCCAGAGCCGGAGGTTCTTCATCCTCTTAGCTATTTCTTCGATGCTCTTGAAGGCATTCCAAGCCGCTCTCTTCCTCCTGCACAACTCAGGTGCCAGGTCATTTGTCATGTTGACTTCTCAATCTAGGTACACACAACTGTTGCATACAGAGATGGTCGTTCCATTGAAAGCGAATAGAAAGTCAGGAACGAGACTGTTTACCAAAAACACTGTCTTCATGAGATTCAGCTGGAGGCTGACCTTTCCACATTCACAGTCGAAGTCGACCAGCATTTATGCTGCTTGGTTAATGTTTGGTTTTTTTAGAACGATGTCATCAGCAAAGTGAAGGTGATGTAGTTGCTGACGGTCTATCTACCTTCACTCCCATTTCTTCCCATTCCAGTCATCGCATGACATTCTCGAGGGCGGTGCAGAAGAGTTTTGTTGAAATGGTATCACTCTTCCGAACCCCTCTCTTGATCTCGATGATCTCTTCTTTCTAGAATGGTGAGATCCTGGTAGTGAATCCGCAATACAGCTCACGGAGGATCTGTAGGCATCAAAGGCGTCGCTGCCCTTTTCAACACGAACTTGGCCATGAACACTGATTCATTCGAATGCCTTACAACCCGCATCGGATGATTACACTTGAATATATGTGGCTCACTGCTGGCAGTTTCTATCTTTGTTGTCTACGCACCAACATCCAATTATGATGAAGGAGAAATTGAGAAGTTCTACATGGAGCTGAAGAAGTTCTATAAAAAAGATCACACCTTATACAAGATCACTGTTGTGATTTTAATGCCAATCTAGGACCGAGAAGATCAAGCAAAGAACTCCACTTTGGGAGCAATGGCCTAGAATGGAACGAACAGGGAGAGAGACTGTCTGAGTTCATCATGTCGACCAAGACCATCCATGGTATCTCACAGTTCCAGAAGGCTGGATGTAAACGTTGGACATGGGAGTCTCCTGGTGGACGGTTCCACAATGAAATTGACCGCATCATATTCAATGGATGGTTTTGCCTGACCAATGTTACTGTTTTCCCAAAATTCCACACAGGATAGGACCACCGTCTCCTTCGTGCAAAATTCTACTTCAGAGTGGGGAGAAAAGGCTGCAAACTTTAAGAAGAGAACCCCCAGAACGACCGCCATCTGGGAACTCTTTGGCACTATTGCTGCAACATGGGAAGATGCTGTCGTTGACAACTTTGAGGAAGAATACTATCGACCGGTTCAGCGCCTCCATGATTGTGCAAGGAACACCAAAAGAGATATAGCCACAAAAAATGCCTGTCATCGAAAACTCTTGAGCTTATTCACCAACGTGGTTTGTCGCATTTTTCAGGCAACCACAAGCAAACGTCCGAGCTCGCAAAGCAGTGCAGAGATGCGATAAAGAAAGACCTCAAGAGAGAAGAGCAGCAGAGCTGGTAGATGCAGCAGAAGCTTGGAAAAGCATTTGTAATGGCTGCCTGTCCTTCGCCAACTACAAGACAAAGATGACTGCCATCCGACGTCCTGATGAATCTCTCACATCTTCCAGGAGAGCAATGGAGATTATCCATGACTTCTATTCAGATCTCTTAGAGAGTCACATCCACCTGCCCACATACCAAATTCCGCAGAATGGATATGGCGTTCTCAACATTCTCCCTTTAGAAATGCGACATGCCATTTCGTTGGTAAAGAGATGAGCAGCACCAGGCCCAGACAAGGTCAGACCTGAACACCTGGAGAACCTGCCGTCAGTACTCATCAATACACTGACTCGGATCTTCAAGCGCTACCTGTCTGAATGCAAGGTTCCATCCCAATGGAAAACCAGCAGGACTGTAATACTGTACAAGAAGGAAGACATCCACGACATTGGCAACTATCTCTCAATTTGCCTACTGTCTGTCATCTACAGGTTGTTCACTCGAGTCCTTCTGAATAGGATTGGCAGAACACTAGATGAAGGACAACCATGCAAGCAAGCCAGGTTCCGCAAAGGAACCAAGCTCATTGAGATTTCTCAGGAGTTCAAGATGCTGCTCTGTCTAACGTTCATTGATTTAAAGAAGGCCTTTGATGCTGTTGAGACAGAAGCAGTCATTAAAGCCCTAGCCAATCAGGGCATTCAAACTCAATACATCAGGATCCTCCATGAGCTGTACTGTGGTTCACATTCAATGTCATAAAGCTTTTTTGCCCTTTTCATCAGGAGATGGCAGCTCTAGTGTCCTGTTTTCCATATATACTTAAATACATTTTGTATATAACTACAATCTTTTACAAATAAAAACCAGTTAAATGCCCCGTTGCTAAAACACCCCTATTGAAATTCCTCAGCTTTTTTCCAGATTAAAAACTTTACTTCTTTTAATTTGTTTTTATTGTAGACACCATGATATATTTTAGGGCTGGAGAAATAGCACAGCTGGTAGGGTGTTTGCCTTGAACGCAGCTGACCCGGCCAACCCGAGTGCGATTCCTCTGCCTTCAATACCTCCGCCCCTCTCGGAGAGACTGACAAGCTACCGAGAGTATCTCAACCGCAAGGCAGAGCCTGGCAAGCTCTGCCCTTGTCTGCGCCAGGTGACATATTCGATATGCCAAACATAGTAACAAGTCCCACAATGTTACTGGGCCCACTCGAGCAAATCGATGAACAACAGGAGGACAGTGACAGTGTTAGTGACAGATTTATTTTAGACACCAAGATAATGTTAATGCACAGAACATTCCAGAACCTCATCTTCCACTACAGTGTCTACTTCCCTCCACCCTTGTCCCAGTGTCCTCTCTCCACATCTTCTTCACCTACCCATACCCACTTCCTGCCATAGTAATCTTCCTACTGAAAACCAGTCCTCAGTTTCTGAAATTCATCAACTCTTCCAGGAAGAATTGACCTGGAATGGAAAGTCCCACGGCCTCACCTGTTTTGATTTTCGTGTTGGTTGGTAGGGATTCTAGCTGGTCAAGTACAAATTTTCTTGGAACTGCTTGAAACAACATCGTTTGATGAAACTGCTGTGAAGCTGATGGCAGGACACAGAGCGGATGGGGTGAGTTTGGGAAAAGGCAAGTGGGGCTGATGGGGGTTAGGTGAGTGAAATGCTCCATTTCAGCACTGCATAACTACACTGAACCCCCTTCATTAAGGGGCAGTATCAAAGGAGATCACGTTTGGAAGTGGGAGGCCTGACGCCTGAAGAGCAGAATCCAAACCACCCTCAAGAAAAAAAGAGAACATGTTCCAACTTTTTGAGCCCTTCAGAGAAGCCCATGTTCTCCCTTTAGAATGTAACTGTTTCTCTACCCTCACATCTCTCTAACATTCATTGATTTAAAGAAGGCCTTTGATGCTGTTGAGACAGAAGCAGTCATTAAAGCCCTAGCCAATCAGGGCATTCAAACTCAATACATCAGGATCCTCCGTGAGCTGTACTGTGGATTCACATTCAATGTCATAAAGCTTTTTTGCCCTTTTCATCAGGAGATGGCAGCTCTAGTGTCCTGTTTTCCATATATACTTAAATACATTTTGTATATAACTACAATCTTTTACAAATAAAAACCAGTTAAATTCCCCGTTGCTTTAAAGCACTGTAGCACTGTCTTCCAATTGTTCATTGACTTACTCAAGTGGGCACCAGTAACGTTTCCATTGTGAGGCTTTTTGTTAATGTTTTTGGCATATCGAATAGGTCACAGGGAGCTTACCAGGATCTGTTGTAAGGGCCGGATACTCTCTGTAGCTTGCCGGGCTCTCCGAGAAGGGTGGAGGAATCGAACCCAAGTTGGCCACGTGCAAGGTGAACATCCATCCCGCAAGACTATTTTTCCAAAGAAGACATGCACATGACCAAAAGGCACGTGCAGAAATGGTCTGCATCATTAATCATAAGGGAAATGCAAATAAAAACTACTGAAATATCATCTCACACTGCAGAGAATAAAGCACCACTACTGGTCTTGGGTCGATGGGACTGGGGCGGGGTGGAGGACTCTCACACACTGCCGCCAGAATGCAGACTGCTTCAGCCTTTCTGGAAAACAATGTGGACATTCCTCAGAAAACTAGGACCTGAGCTTCCATCTGCTTCAGCAACTCCACCTCTTGGCCTCTACTCCAAAGGCTCAAGAATACCATGAAAAAAAGACACTTGCACTCCTATACTCCTTACAGCATTATCCACAGTAGCCCAAATCTGGAAACAACCCAAGTGTCCAAGGATAGATGCCTCGACAAAGAAACTGGCAAATATGGAATACTACTCAGCCATCAGAAAAGATAAAATTGTGGAATTTGGTGCTACCTGGATAGATCTGGAAAGTATCGTGCTGAGTGAAGTTAGTCAGAGGGAGAGAGAAGCACATGGAATGGTCTCTCATATGCCATAGATAAAGAAACGGAATAGGAAATGCCCAATTGCAATGGGAAAAAAAACAGGATAACTGGATTTCAGCAGAAGTGTGCCACTGGTGGGTGGGGGCGGGGAGGTCTTGGATAGGACACGGAAGGCACTACAACAGTGGTGGAGGGAAATGTCAACCTTGATGAGCTGGGGCGCTGAAAGGTTCTGAAGGGAACCCTATCAGAAGCATTGCTGTAAACCACACTGCCAAAGCTGTAAAACAGCCCCTCTCCTCAAGGGTGGGTGGGACGCACAGGGGTCTTCAGTGGGTGGGACGTAAAGGGAACATTGGTTGATGGAAGTGGACACTGTTGAAACATGGGAGCCCACAAGCATAATCATGAAGAACTTTTCAATTTAAGGCAACGAAAACAAACAAACCAAAGCCAAAAACCCACCCACTAATTTTGCTTCACTAGAGATAGATAGAGAGACAGAGAGAGAGAGAAATCACATTCTATGAAAAGCCTCAAGGGATGTTGAATCCCCTTTATGGAAAGTAATATGGAGAACTAGCCAAAACAACTAAAACTAGAACTTCCATATAATCCATCAATACCACGTCTTGGCATATATTCCCAAAACACAAAACATTAATTTCAAAGGATGTATGTACATGTGTGTATATACTCTCATATACATGCACACCTATATCCATCACCACACCTTAGTACCACAGCCCAAATACGGAAGCAACCAAAATGTCCAACTACAGATTTATGGGTGGAGAAGTTGTGGTTTCTATACACCATGGAGCTAAGAAAGAAGAAAATCATGCAATTTGATGCAACCCTGATTGGAACTAGAGGAGGTCATGCTGAGTGAAGTCAGTGAGGAAGATAGGAACAGACACAAAACTTTCTCTCTTGTATGAGGGACTCATCTCCATACCTCCATAACAACAGGAAGAAACAACGCAAATCCCCACCACAAGGGGAGGACAATGACAAGAGTACAGAAGCCGTAATAGGCGCTACACACCTAAGGGAACTCTCTGAGAAAGAATTCAGATATGAAGTAATGAAAATGTTCAACAAAATCAATGAAACAAAGAGACATATCCACTAAATTAAAGGAGGACATAAAGAAACAATCGAGAAATTATGGGAAGAAATAAGAGCAGAAATTGGAAAGTTACACACAGAAATGACATGAATCAAAGATTCTGTAGATGAAATAAAAAAACTCAGTCTGTGCCCTCAACAGTAGAATGGCTACAGCTGAAGACAGAATCAGTGAACAGGAAGATCAGCTGCACGAAGCCTACAGGCAACAAACAACAATGGCAAGAGACCTCAAAATAGCTCTAGAGAGAATCCGGGTCCTAGGAGACGATTCCAAGAGGAACATCATTAGAATAATTGGAGTACCAGAAAGTCAGGGAAACAATCCCAATGAAAAAGCCACAATTAAACAAATCACTGCTGAAAAGTTCCCAGAGCTGGACATTGCAGCCATTCAGATTCAAAGAGCCCAAAGGGTACCAGCTAAAAGAGACCCTAACAAAAAGAATCCAAGACATATCGTAGAAGGATGGATGCTGCAGAAAGAGACACAATACTGCAAGCAGCAAAGTCAAAGAAGGAAATCACATACAAAGGAGCACCCCTTACATTCACAGCAGACCTATCAGAGGAAACCCTCCAAGCCTGAACGCTGTGGTGGGATATACTTAAAAAAAACTCACTGAAATGAATGCTTTACCAAGAATACTCTATCCGGCTAAACTCTTATTCAAACTCGAAGGAAGAGAACACTATTTTGTGCATAAACAGCAGCTCAGGAACTTCATAGACTCAAAACCAAACATAAAAGAATGGCTAAAGGGGCTACTCTAAGACAAGACAAACCCTACAAGCACAACAGACCCTTATACAAAGATGAGACAAAGCCCCATAACAATAATCTCCCCAACATCAATAATCTAAATTCACCAATTAAGAGACACAGAGTGGCAAAATGGATTCAGAGACAAAATCCAACATTCTGCTGCCTACAGCAACTTATCTTGTCAGAGAAAACACAGTTTCAAAGTTAAAGGATGGAAAACAATCCTGCAAGCAAACAGCTCCCTCAAAAAAGCTGGTGTAGCCATACTCGTAACTGACAACATAAATTTCAGGCTGAAAAATATTAGAACGGACAGTGAAGGCCATTTTATATTTATCAAGGAATACATACATCAGGATGACATCACACTCTTAAATGTATACACACCTAATGAGAGAACAGCTAAATATTTAAAACAACTGCTAACAGATTTTAAGGAGGACATTGCTAGCAACACATAGTAGCTGGGAGACTTCCGAAATCGCTTATCACCTCTGGATAGATAGACAAGAACAAAACTCAGCAATAAAGTATTCACTTTGAAGAAAGAAATAGACAAGAAAAGGCTTATAGACCTACAAAGGGCTTTATACCCACCAAAAGAAAGAATAAACATTCTCCTCCTGTGCACATGGAACATTTTCCAAAATAGACCATGCGCTAGACCACAAAACATACGTCAATCGAATCAGGAAGAAGGAAAAAGTATCAACAAACTTTTCAAATCATGATGCACTGAGATAGAAGTAAATCACACCGGGGGAGGGTGGGGGGGAATGGTGCGGCCAGCAGGTCAATCTGTACCTGTGAGGCGAGTGCATCAGCAGCCTGATGGCACCATCAGGCTTTCAGATACCCCAAAATTGCTGCTGTGCCTTTGGCCAGACCCAAAATACATGGGGCAAAGTTTACCAAGAAAGTAAATGGCCAAAAGTTAGGTATGTGGGAGACACACCCACAAACCACCTCCAGATCAGCTATATAATTGGAGGCATGGCCTCTCTGGTTCCTGATTGAACTGCTTAACAGCCATGATCCCAGAGGCTCAGAAACTAATCTCGGAACCCAAAAGCTTTTGGCAGAAATGTGTCCTGTTCCTGCAGCAGGTTAGTGGGGCTGGGCCACTCCAGGTGGGAATAGGTTTCGTGCCTTGGCCTGTTCCTCTTGGCGGTCTGGTGACCGTCATCCTGCAGAGGCCACAGGATAGTCAGGTTTGAGCCTGCAGTGACAAGACACACGGGGCCTAACCAGATGGGGGTGGAACCGGCCCTTTCCTCTCCATCCCAGTGAGACCTCGAGTTGCCCGCCTACGAATGGCCTCTCTGGCTCTTGATCAAGCTGATTAATGGCCATGATCCCAGAGTCTCAGAAACAAATCTCGAAACCCAGCGACATTTTGGGCAGAAATGCATCTGGACTGCATACACGGCCATGGCTCCAGAGGCAAAAGGACTTAATCCAGAGCCTGGCAGCTTGTGGCAGAAAAATGAATGGACCATGCGTTAAACTATGGTGCCATGCATACCCGGGAGGGAAAGACTGTTGCTCCCTTCCACCTTTCTCCCCATAGGCAGCAAGGTGACCGCCGCCTCAGAGCTTATTGGAAAGCCAGGTATAAGCAGGCGGTGACAGGGCAGCTGAAGTCTCATGGGAAGAGGGATGGTACCGACTCGTCCTTCACACCCTACCGAGGTCATGAGTTCTCCCCCACTAGTGGCTCTCTGGCACGGCCATGGCTCCAGAGGCAAAAGGACTTAATCCAGAGCCCAGCAGCTTGTGGCAGAAAAGTGAATGGATGATGCATTAAACTATGGCGCCATGCCTCCCCAGGAGGGAAAGGGTGTTGCTCCCTTCTGCCTTTCTCCTCCCCGGCAGCAAGGTGGCCACCTTCTCAGAGCTTATTGGAAAGCCAGGTATGAGCCAGCGGTGACGCGGCAACTGCAGTCTCATGGAAAAGGGGGCGGTACCGGCTCGTCCTTCACGCCCTACCGAGGTCAGGAGTTGCCCCCCACAAGCATCTCTCCAGCACGGCCATGGCTTCAGAGGAAAAAGGACTTAGTCCAGAACCTGGCAACTTGCGGGAGAAAAGTGAAGGGACCATGCGTTAAACTGTGGCGCCATGCCTCCCCGGGAGGGAAAGGGTGTTGCTCCCTTCTGCCTTTTCTCCACCGCAGCAGCAAGGTGACCGCCGCCTCAGAACTTATAGGAAAGCCAGGTATGAGCTGGCGGTGATGGGGCAATTGCAGTCTCATGGGAAGGGGGGTGGACCGGCTCGACCTTCATGCCCTACCAAGGTCCTGAGTTACCTCCCAAGAGCGGCTCTTCAGCACAGCTATAACACCAGATGCACAGAAACCAATCTTGTAATGATCTGGCTCTTTGCAGAAATCCAAAATTGCGTGGCTGCAGTAGCAGCCGCACAACATTATGTGATTCTCATAACCAGCTATAGAAAACAAAGTATTTCACAATGCCTTTTGGGCAATTCTGATTGTTGGGGGGGAATTATAAACAATAATGGTGCATCTTTTGTCGAAATGATGAATGTAATCAGTGTAGAGAAGATTTAAGTAGAAATCATCTGCCTCACAGGCATTGGGTGGGATGGGAGGAGGGGTATATTGGGGTTCTTGGTGGTGAAAAGTGAGTACTATAGAAGGGAAAGTTGTTTGATCATGGTATGACCGAGACATAAACCTGAAAGC
Organism: Sorex fumeus; assembly: GCF_029834395.1. Classification (NCBI taxonomy): domain Eukaryota; kingdom Metazoa; phylum Chordata; class Mammalia; order Eulipotyphla; family Soricidae; genus Sorex; species Sorex fumeus. The sequence goes on from NW_026606260.1 coordinate 879,657, forward strand.
TTAGTAACTTTTCCCACAAAGAAACTGCAAGAAAAGAAAAGCACAGCGGTAGGGCGTTTGCCTTGCATGCAGTCAACATGGCCGACCCGAGTTTGATTCCTCCGCACCTCTCAGAGAGCCTGTCAAGCTACTGAGAGTATCTCGCCCGCACGGCAGAGCCTGGCAAGCTACCCGTGATGTATTCGATATGTCAGACACAGTAACAACAAAGTCTCCAATGGAGACATTACTGGGCCCGCTCGAGCAAATCAATGAACAATGGGAGGGCCTTTACAGTCCGGTATCCCTGATGAACACGGATGCGAAGATCCTCAAAAAATAGTAGCAAATAGTATTCAACAACTGATCAAAAAGATCATACGTCATGACCAAGAGGGATTCATCCCGGGAAAAAAGGATGGTTTTGACATTCAGAAATCAATCAACAATCCATCCTATGAGCAAAAGAAAAGATAAACACCATATGGTCATATCAACAGATGCAAAGAAAGCATTTGACAAGATCCAGCTTCCGTTTGTGTGAAAAATCCTCGCCAAAATGGGCATATAGGGCACTTTCCTCAATATAATTAAAGCCATATAACACAAGCCTACAGCAAGCATCATCTTCAGTGGGAAAAACCTAAGAGCCTTCCCTCTAAGAACAGGGACGAAACAAGGATGCCCACTCTCTTCAGTGCTGTTCAATATAGTACTGGAAGTACTTGTAATAGCGATTAGGCAAGAAAAAGATATTAAGAGCATTCAGGTAGGAAAAGAAGAAATCAAGCTCTCACTATTTGCAGATGATATGATACTATACTTAGAGAGCCCTAAAACCTTTACCAAGAAACTCCTAAAAACAATTGACTTGCATAGTAAAGTTGCAGGCTATAAAATCAATACCCAAATGTCCATGGCTTTCCTATATTCAAATAGTGAGAGAGAAGAAAGTGACATGAAAAAAATCCATTCACAATTGTGACCCAGAAAATCAAGTACCTAGGAAACAGCTTAACTAAGGAATTGAAAAACCTGTACAAAGAAATCTCAAAACGGTACCTCAGGAAATAAAAGAGAACATGAGAAAAAGGAAAGATATCCCCTGCTCATGGATAGGGATAATTAACATTTTCAAAATGGCAATACTTTCCAAAGCATTGTACAAATTCAGTGTGACCCCCATAACGATACCCATGACATTCTTCAAAGAAATGGAGAAAACAATCCTGAAATTTATATGGAAAAATAAGCCCCCACGTATAGCTAAAGCAATTCTTGGGAAAAAGAAAATTGGAGGAATCAAAATCCATAAACTTCACACTCTCCTACAAAACAGTAATAATTAAAACAGCATGGTAGTGGAACAAAGGCATAGCTGCAGACCAATGGAACAGGGTCGAATATACTGACATACCCCCTAAAGAATATGATCATCTAATCTTCGATAAGGGGGCAGGAAATGTGAAAAGGAGCAAGTGAAACCTTTTTAACAAATTGGGCTTGCAAAACTGGATAGCTACATGCAAAAAAGTGGGCTCAGATCTGTCCCTAACATCAAGTAGAAAAGTAAGATCAAAATGAGTTAAAGACCTCAACATCAGACCGGAATCCATAAGGTACATTGAAGACAAGCTTGGCAAAACCCTTAATGACATTGAAGCTAATGGTAACTTCAAAGTTGACATGCCACTAGCCAAGCAACTGAAAACAGAGATAGACAAATGGGACTATCCTAAACTAAGAAGCTTCTGTAACTCAAAAGAAACAGTGACCAAACTACAAAGACAGTGTACAGAATGGGAAACTATATTCTCCCATTACCCATCCGACAAGGGGTTGATATCAACAATATACAAAGTACTGGTTGAACTCCACAAGAAAACATCCAACCCCATCATACAATGGGGCGACAAAATGAACAGAACCTTTCACAAAGAAGAAATCCGAATGGCAAAAAGGCACATGAGAAAATGCTCTACATCACTAATCATCAGGGAGATGCCGATCAAAACAACAATGACATATCATCTCACACCACAGAGACTGGCCAACATCCAAAAGAACAAAAGCAACCGATTGGCCGATTGTTTCAGCCCTATTGGAAAACAGTATGGACGATCCTCAAAAAGTTCGAAATTGAGCTCCCATTTGACCCAGCAATACCACTCCTGGGAATATAGCCCGGAGAGGCAAAAAAAGTATAGTCGAAATGACATCTGCACTTGTATGTTCATTGCTGCACTGTTCACAATAACCAAAATCTGGAAAAACCCTGAGTGCCCGAGAATAGATGACAAGTTCAAGAAACTTTGGTACATATACACAATGGAGTACTATGTAGCTGTTAGAAAAGATGAAGTAATGAAATTTATATACAAGTGGTACTACATGGAAAGTATCATGCTAATTGAAATAAGTCAGAAAGAGAGGGACAGACATAGACAGATTTCATACATATGGGGAATATAAAGTAACAAAATAGGAGACTAACACCCAAGATTAGCCGAGATAAGTACGAAGCGGTTCATTCCATGGCTTGGAGGTCAGCCGTAGATGCTAGGGTAAAGGTAGCTCAGATAGAGAAGGGTGTCCCAAGTAAATGGTGTTGGGAGGATCCTCCCAAGATGGGAAATGCATGCTGAAAGTAGATTCAAGACAGAACATAATTGCCACTCATTGCCTCTTTTGCAAACCACAGAACCCAAAAGGAGAGAGAGAACAAAAGGAATGCCCTGACACAGAGCCCTGGTGGAATGGGCGGGATGGGGGGAGGGTGGAAGGGATACTGGGTCAGTGGTGGTGGAGACTGAGCACGGATGAAAGGATGGGTACTCGATCATTGTATAACTGAAACCCAAGCACAAAAATTTGTAAGTCTACAACTGTGTCTCATGGTGTTTCATGAATAAACATTTTTTAAAAAGATGAAAGATCAATAGAAAGAAAATTACTCAACAACAAACAGAAATAAGAGGACACGAGGAAATGGAAACCTATTACTTATTCATAGAACAAGAGGACTACCATCGACAAAACAGCAAATTTCCCCAAAGCGTTACAGACATTCAATGCTATTACTAGAAAAATGCCTATGACGTCTTTGAAAGAGATAGATCGAGCACTCTTGAACATTCTATGGAATATTCAACCACCACAAATATCTAAGCCAATCCTAGGAAAAGGGAAGATGGGGGGTATTACTCTCCTCCAAATTTATATTGTACGACAAAGCTGTAGTAATTTCAACAGCATGGCACTGGATTGAGGACAGATTCTCAGAACACTGGGACAGAACAGACAATGCAGACACAGGTAAATGGACTGCTCACTTTCATAAAGGAGAAAAGAATACAAAGTGGTGCAAGGAAGATGTCTTCAACAGAGAGTATCGCGAAAACCGGTTGCTCATGTGGAAAATGAGCTCAGACCCCTTTCTAACACCGTACACAAAAGTCAAATAAAAATGTATTAAAGACCTCCCTATCAGGCCTGATTCCATTGAGGAAAACGTAGGCTGTATTCTCCATGACATTGTAGCTAGAGGCCTCTTTAAGGAGTTAATGCCATAAGCCAAGTAAACGAGGATCAGGAAAAGAGGCAGGGAGTGGTAATGCAGCCGAAAAAGTGTTTACTGAGCATGAAGCCGACCCACGTCCCACCCCCAGCATCCCATGTGGTCCTCCCAACACCTCCGTCAGTAATTACTGTGTGCAGAGCCAGGAGTAACCCTTGAGCATAGCCGGGTGTGGCTCAAAAATAAAGCAACCAAAATTTCTTTGAAAAAGAAACAAAGATTAAATAAAATGGAGTACGTTAATAGAAGAAGCTTCTGAAACTACTGCCTCAAAAATATTAGTGACCAAAATACAAAGACATCCCATAGACTTGGAGAAATTACTTGCCCATCACTCAATCTCATAAAAGGCTTATACCCAAAGTTTACAAAATACTAAATACTGATAGTACTATACCCCAAAAATTCTGAGAAATGCTGAAACCCATCAAGAATGGGGGTGGGGGGGGATGAAAAAACGTTTCTCAAAGAAGACATACAAATGGCTGAAGAGCATATGGGAAAATGGTCTACAGAACTAGTCATCAGGGAAATTCAAATCAAAAGAACAGTCAGATATCACCTTAGAACGCAAAGGCTGTAAACAACAACAACCACAACAACAACCACTCAAAACAAGAGCAAGCGGTGTTGACACCCATGTGGTATAAAAGGGATACCCATACACGGCTGCCAGGAGAGTAGACTGCTCTGACCTTCCATGGACACTCCTCAGGAAAGTAGGAACTGAGCTTCCATCTGACCCAGCAACTCCACTCGTTGGACTCTACTCTTGCCCAAAAATACTATGGAGAAAAGATGGTTGCAGCCCTACATCCCTTGGAGAAACATTCAAAATAGCCCCGAATGTGGAAACAACCCAAGTGTCCTGGAATAGACTACCGGATAAACAGTGCAGATACATAATGGATCGTTACTCGGTCATCGAAAAGATAAAAGCACACACTCTGCTGCTTCGTGGATGGATCTGCAAGGTATCATGCTGAGTGCAGTTAATGAGAGGGCAAGAGCCTGACGCAGAACGATCTCTCATTTGCAGGGTATAACGAACCATGACAGTGAAATGACAAATGCTCACAAGCAACAGAGAGGAAGAACATGAGATCTGCTCTCCAGTAGGAAGCATGACACTTGAGAGGATTGGACAGGGGGGAGAACACTATCACGGCAGTGGGAGGATGGAAGTGTCCAAGTGGGTGATAGAGGTGGGGGTGGCCGCTGGGAGGGAGCAAAGTGTTCTGCACGAAACCCTATTGGCCACAGTACTGAAAAGCAGGGTGCAAAGTTCTTCAAAACAACCTCTGCATGGAGAACATCAAACACCTTTTGGGACCCCGGGCACAACACGTTCCTCTATATTTAGAAGAGCAACTGGGGCCCCTGCCCTTGCCCACACTTGGCCAGGGTTCTGGGCGCGGGTTCGCTGCGGGCCCCTTAATGACGTCCCGCTGACGAAAAAGAAGGTGGTGACGTGGCGTTCTGGTTGCCCTGACAGCGTCGAATCTCGAGAGGACACACATTGGGCACTTGGGCTCAAGCAAGGAGAGGCTGGTGCCACCAGCGAGGCGTGAGATAGGCAATGCCGCTGATCTAGATTAGCCAGATGGCGAGTCAGGGAGGGGAGGAAGCGCTCGGCGCTGAGCTGGTAACCTGCTGTGACGGGGGGCCAGCCAGCGGCCAGCCAGCCCACCGCATCCTGGCACCTGATGGACCTTTCCGGGAGACCCGGGATGCGAGTGGGTACCGGATCCTGCCGGGCCTGGGAAGCAGTGCGGTTCCACCCGAACAGACGCGGGAGCGTGGCGAAGAGGGCGGCGACGGAGGCGTCCCCAAAGAAGGGGCAGCTGAAGAAGGTCCAGCACCACGCGCCCCCAGCCCAGTCGCGGACCCTCCTGAAGGCCGAGACGACGACATCCGCGCCCTCCCGTTCTCGGTCAGGCTCCGGACGGTCGTGGAGGACCAGTCCTTCAAGACCATTTACTGGAGCAGAGACGGAGAGAGCATCATCATCCAAGCGAACTTCTTCAAGTCCGAAGTGCTGGGCCACAAGGACAACCAGCGCATCTTCGGAACTGACAGCCTGAGGAAGTTCGTGCGCCTGCTGAACCTGCACGGCTTCCGGAAGCTCCACTTCAAGAGCGCCTGTCTCAGCTCGGCCCGGAACAGAGTGATTGTGAGTACCTCCTGGGCCCACGGGCGCGGCGTGGGCGGGAACTGCAGCCCTTGGAGGAGCGAGCCACTAAGGGCCCGGATGCTCGGCTCCAAGAACTGCACGCGCGTCCTCAAATATACCACAGTGCTTCACGGCACACAGGGATGGGAGCTTTGGACACGGGGAATTGTTTTGGCTTCCCAAAACGACTTTGGGAGACAATTTGGCTAGGAAACCATAGAAACCAAGAAACAGAACGTTGTGGTAGTAAGAGAATGTGAAGGATTTTAAGACGCTGCACAATATGATTGATGTGTCAAAGTAAATTCATTCATATGATTATTCATTATTGACGTCTAGGTCTCTTTGTCTAGTACTGAAATCTAATCACAGGGAACATTGAACGGAATTTAAACGAAATTACATTGTGGATTTTATCGTAATTTAATTGTATTATAGGTATAACTTATGGTTCATTATCAGAAATTCTATTCCTGTAAATGTGAGCAGTCAAAGTAGAGATATGGGAAAATAGAAATAGTACCTTAAAGGTAACTAATTTACAGCGATGTGCATATTGTTTAATTTATAATGGAATTCAATGAGTAAAGTGATGTCATTACATTTGTTTCAATTGCAATATAGATGGAAATAATAAATGATTATTTGTTACATTAAATTATGTGAGTTGACTATGAATAATTAAACATAAGATTATATCAAATGTAATTTTATAGTAAGATAAATTAATTTATATTGATATTCACATCAATTATTTATTTCTACATAATTAAACAGTATACATAATTATCTTTATGCTTATATTAATGTTCAATATTAATTGGTATTTGTATTTAAAACGTAAACGATCAATAAATTTAGTTTTAACACAAGATTGATTAAACCATTCATAATCTATCAAATTAAATTAATTTCTTTTCACAAATCTATTAATTAAAAATTAAAATTACTCCAATGAAATGGAATTAATATGTTATAATGAATTAATTTCTATTAACGTAAATGTTAATTTCTATATGAATATGAAAACGAATTCTATTTAATCTTTAAATACAAATTAATATTTACATTCATAGAAATTTACATTCATATTTACATATTTACATTCACAGAAATTCTTTTAATGTGGTAAGGGCCCAACGGCCTGGGTCCCTCTCTGGGCACGCGCAGCTAGTAAATCATGATTTTAATTAAATTCATGGTGAAATCAAATTTTAATAACATCTGTTTAGTTTAATATATAGATAATTTTTATTATAATATAGTAACAATATGCGATATCAAATTTATAAACAGTTTTGTTTATGTAAGTCAGTTTAATGTAAATTTTGTTAATATGAATTAATTAAATGTAAAATTATAAATCATTGGTACTCATGTTACAACTAAATATTTTAGAATTTTAGTATGCTCATTCATATTTGTTGATTACTAATCATTACCTAAATTCATTGAGAATTTATTTAATTATTTTTAATTGAATACATTGAATTTATTTGTTACTGTATATTGTTTCTTATCAGTAATTCAATGTATAGATAATTTATTGATAAATGATTTTTATCAGGAAATTAGGATTTTAATTAAATTAATTCAAGCTAATGTAAATAATTATTAATAGCTTGTATCATTCATATTCTATATTACATTAAATTAATTTATATTTTACAACATCGGAAACTTGGCTTAACTGTAATATAAATATAATTTATTGCACTATATTCAATTAATAATAATGGAATTGGGGAAATAATTATTAGTTGCTAATATCGAAATTGAATGCTGCTGCATTTATATTGATATAAACAGTTCATTTAAATTTGTATTACTATAAATTGATAACACAATTCAATCACATTTTAATGCATATAAATATAATTGAATGATTTACTATTTATTGATTTATAAGATCAACTATTGATTAGCAATATATTGAAGCTAATGAAAGTATGAATGTAATCGAGGAAATTAATATGTAATGTAAATAATATTTATTGATTTTAATTGTATTCATTAAAATACTGAAATTATTCAATATATATCAAACATATATTATTTTAATCCAAAATGCGTATCAAAATATATTCTTAATTTTAATCAGAAAAAAACGATGAATTAGTAAGGGTATCAACATAATTTTCATCATATTTGTAATAAAGACTAATGTGAAATAATATCAATATTGGAAAATTAAATCTTATAATGAAGGCAATATACATTCGTTTACTGTAGTATATTCACAACCTTAATTATAATCCTTTCACTATACACATGTTTCAGTTAAATCGTATACTATAACAAATTGTGAAATATAAATATAAGTGCTTAATTTTATTGTTATGAATATAACCACATTCAATTTTAATCACCTATAATGCATTAATATTTTCTAAGTGTTCATTAATGCTCTAACATCTTAATCATACTTTACATGAAAAGGAATTCAATTATTAATGAATTGTAATTTTACAAGTTAATGTAAATCATTTAAATATATTCTTTTTATTGTCAAATTAAATTGAATATAAATTGTAACTAAATTTTGCATTTATTACTTTCTTTTTTTTTATTTTTTATTTTTTTTCCCTTTATTTTATTTTATTTTTTTTTAAGTTGTAGATTTACAATTTTTTGTGCTTTGGTTTCAATTATACAATGATCAGATACCCATCCCTCCACCAGTGCCCATTTTCCACCACCATGGATAATATCCCTCCCACCCCCATCCTCCCATCCCCCCTGTCTCTGTGGCAGGGCAATCCCCTGTGTTCTCTCTCTCCTTTTGGGTGTTGTGGTCTGCAAAAGAGGCATTGAGTGGCAAACATGTTCAGTCCATAGTCTACATTCGACATGCATCTCCCCTCCTGGGAGGATCCTCCAAACATCCTTTATTTGGTGCTCCCTTCTCTATCTGAACAGCCCTTTCCTCTAGGATACCCGGCTGGCCTCTAAGTTATGGAGTAATCCTCCTGGTGCTGATATCAGCTATTCTTGGGTATTAATCTCATACTTTGTTACTTTCATTCATACTTTCATTCATACTTTCATTCATTCATTCATCATCCTGTTATTCGTCGATTGCCTCGAGCAGGCCCCAGTAACGTCTCTTTCATCCTAGCCCTGAGATTATATTCAAGGCTCTTTAGGAGAATGAGGCCCATCATTGTTACTGGTATTTGGCATATTTGGTGCGCCACGGGGAGTTTGCCAGACTCTGCCCTGTGGGCAGGCTATATTCGATAGCGTGAAAGTTTGTCCAAAGTAGGAATGAGATAATAAGATATCATAAAAAGGTGTCCTGATAAGATGTCATTCGCGGCCGCGCGGTTCCGGGAGCTGGATTTTATAGTCTCTGAGTCTTGGCCGCTGATGGGATTACACGGCACCAGGGGACCAGGTGGTGGGTGTGACCCCCGCCTACTGGAATTTGGAGGATCTGGGTGGAGGATGCTCGACTCCAATCCGAGTAGGCTTGGAGGTCTCGGCCCCGGAACCCGCGTGGCTTTGTCCCTCTGCCAGTACCATCATGTGTGCGGAGAATGGTCTCAGCATGGTGGTGGCTGGTCCTGGAGGTCTTCGGCTGCCAGAGCCCTGGTCGGGGCGGGGAGGAAAGCTCAACCCGCTCCTCTCCAAGGGACCCCAGCGAGGAACAGCCAGGCGTAGGGGCAGGAGACTGACTGCATTTATTACTATATTAAAATAAATACATAGCAAGTCATTTGTATATTTCATATGATATATATTATTGCTTTATTAAAATAACAATGTAATATGTATATGAAAATAATAAAATGATATTTGAATCAACTTATTAATGATATATTTTATTAGTATAATACTTTAATAATAAAGACATAATTTATCAATAACTTATCTATAAATTAAGAGGTCAATATATAATCAATTAATATAAATGAATATTTTTATGAATGTTATATATCGGTTATGATATATTACTACATTAATATGATCAATTTATTACAAGAAACTATAAAATATACTACTCATTAATTATGTATTTAATTAATATCTTCCTTTACTGATAAATAGCTGGAGCAATGGCACGGCGGTAGGGCGTTTGCCTTGCACGCAGCCAACATGGCCCCCCCCGAGTTTGATTCCTCCACTCCTCTCGGAGAGCCTGGCAAGCTACCAAGAATATCTGGCCCGCATGGCAAAGCCTGGCAAGCTACCCGTGATGTATTCAATATGCCAAACACAGTAACAACAAAGTCTCACCATGGACACATTACTGGGCCCGCTCCAGCAAATCGATGACCATCGGGATGACAGTGACAGTTACTACCATATATTTATAATATCTTAAATGTCACTGTCACTGTCCTGCCGTTGTTTATCGACTTGCTGGAGCGGGCCCAGTAACGTCTCCATAGTGAGACTGTTGTTACTGTTTGGCATATCCAATAAGTCAGGGGTAGCTTGCCAGACTTTGCCATGCAGGCGAGATACTCTCGGTAGCTTGCCGGGCTCTCCGAGAGGGGCAGAGAAATTGAACTTGGGTGGGCCATGTTGGCTGCGTGCAAGGCAAACGTCCTACCTGCTGCGCTATCGCTCCAGCCCATCTTAAATGTAGTCATTGATATTCGTATTAATACAAAAGTTAAACAATGTAGAATATTCATCATATATTATGTATTCTGTTTATATTTGTAAATTTATATGGTACATAAATATTAGTCACTGCATAAACGATGCATTTGCCATTCATGTTCATAATAACTGTGATTATATTACTTGTTTTAATATAAATTGTCTATAATAGATTTCTTAAGAAACCGGTATCGAAAATTGATATTATCAATTATAGTGTAGTCAGGTGATAATCCTATTTGATATTTAAATTTAATTGCTAGTCAATGCCGCAGATATTGTAAACATATTATGATCCCCAAGAGCCAGTAGAATAGGGGCTGTGAATCTGAACTTGGAAGGAATGTGTGAAGGGGTCAAGCTGGGCCTTGCACCGTGTTGTGTGTGTGAGCCCAAGCCGCATGTCCCCGCAGGTGTACCGGAACCACAACTTCCAGCGAGATCAGCCGCAGTTGATGAACAACATCCATCGCAAGGGCCGCGAGAGGCCCCCAACCGCCCAGAACAGGAAGAGGAGGAGGATGGAGCCCACGCGCTGCTCCCCGCGCCTTCACCCTGTCGCCGAAACTGACTGGGACTGCCTCAGTGGCTTGAGGGTTTCCCCTGGCCTTTTGGCCGAGAACAAGGCCCGATCCAGTGAGGACGGTGCTTGTGACACCCAGGCCGGGACTAGCGATCTGCTGTGCGCCTCCAGCGAGGAGGCCGGGCCTCACGGGCAGGGGCCCCCGGGTACTGTTCTGTTCCCATCAGCTGAGGAAAACGTTGCCTTGACCAGGGAGATTGAGGGTGTCCTCAGCCATGCTGAGGCGATTCCTGGTTTGGAGAGTAGTGAGGTTACTGAGGAGGAGGAGGAAGAGGAGGAGGAGGAAGAGGAGAAGGAGGTAGAGGAGGAGGAGGACGAGGAACAGGACGAGGAGGACGAGGAGGAGGTGCCTCAGGATGAGGGTGTTTCAAGCAGCTGGGCTTTCCCATCTGTTGTGCAGAATGTTCCTTTTACTGAGGACGGTTGGCCTCTTGATGACGACTTAGTTGGTAATAGTTTTTCAATTGCTTGGAACAATTTTAATTTCATGGAAGTAGATGGCCCAGGTGAGGGTGTGCCTAGTGCCATGGAAAACTTTATTTTCACTGAGGAAGGCGGGCCTCACGTGCCTGGCAATATTCTGGTCCCTTCTGCCGTGGAAAATGCTAATCCCATGGCTGAGGCCGCGCCTAATGGTAGTTGCTCATCTGCTTTGTGCAGTGTTAATCCCATTGAGAACTGTGGCCCGGTTGAGGCTGCGCCTAGCAATATTTTGGCAGCCCCGGCTACTGCTGGCCCGGATCCGCTTGGGGAAGCGAGCACAGACCTGGAATTGTACAACAGACTTCGTTCTGTCTTACTGGCATGGATAACAATGGGTCCCCATGAGAACCCTGGTACGGAAGACAAACCAGAGACCCCCTCAGTGTAAGGAGAAGCCAGGTCCCGGAAGTTAGTCACCCACAAGCAGTACATATATTACAAATTTCCTTATCTATGTACTTTGTTGTTAGTGTACTTCCGGGCCTAAACATAAATGGAATATTTTGGGGGACTAAATAAATTTATGAAAATTGCAAATCTGTGTTGTTACTTTCTAACTCCCCCAGAGGTAGGAAGTCCTGGGAAGAAAACTTGGGCCCCTTGTGCTTTTCCTGGAAGCAGCTGGATACCCCAACACGGGTCCTGGAGGGGAGTGGAAGAGGTCTGGAGGTCTGGGAGGTTGATAAGGGGGATGGAGCAGGTCTGGAGGGTCCTGCAGGGGGTGTGGGTCTGGGAGGACTCTGGCTGTGGTGCAGGATGTCTGCAAGAGGCTTTGGGAGGTGTTGGAGGGGAGGTGAAGCAGGTGGTGGAGGAAGTTTGAGGCTGTCCTGTACTAGGGTGGTTAGCTCTGGAGGAAATTGTGGGAGGTGTTTATTGGGGGTGAGTAGAGGAGGCTCAAGGAGGTTTGAGGATGTCCAGCAGGGGTGCAGTGTATGTTGGACGAGGTGCAGGACGTTTCCAGATGTTCTGCGGGTGTGAAGGTCTCTAGAGGAGCTACAGGAGGTTGAGAAATGTCCTATAGAGGAAAATGGTGACTTGAAGAAGATGCAGGAGGTTCAGTTATGCCCTGGAGGGGTTCAGAGTGTCTTGGAGGAGGTGCATGAGGTTTGGCATGTACTGCAGGTAGCGCAGGGTTTGAAGGAGGTGCACGAGTTTGGGGCATTTTCTACAGAAGTGCAGAGTTTCTAGAACAGGTGCAGGAGGTTTGATGATGTCCGGCAGGGGTCCAAAGTGTCTTAGAAATGCAGAAGTTTCGGGCAAGTCCTGCATGTGTGCAGGGTATCTATAGTATGTTCAGGAGTGTGTTTATGTCCTGGGGTGTATCCTGTCTTGTACATTTGCAGGAGGTTTGGTCATGTTCAACAGGGGTGCAGTGTCCAGAAGAGGTACAGGAAGTTCGGGCGTGTACTGCTAATGGTGCACGGTTTCTTGGAGGATATGCAGGATGTTTGGGTATGTCCTGCAGGGGCACAGGGTGTCTAGAGGAGGTGCAGAAGGTTTGCTGTTGTCCTCCCAGGGTGCACGGTGCCGAGAGACAGTGAAGAAGGTTCGGATGTTTCCTGAAGGGGTGTACGGTGACCTCATAGAGGTCCTGGATATTCTGGTATGTTTTCCAGGGTTCTGGGGTGTCTGGAGTAGGTGAAGGAGGTTTGTTCATGTCCTGCCGTTGTGTATAGGGTCTGGAAGGAGATCCAGGAGGTTCATGCATGTCCTGCTGGTATGCAGGGAGCTTGGAGGTAGTGCAGGAGGTTTGGGCATGTCCTGCAGAGGTTCAGGTTATCTAGAGGAGGTGCAGGAAGTAACCACATGTCTTTTCGGGGTGTACAGGTCTAGAGAAGGTGAAGGAGGCTTGCAGATGTCCTGCTGGGGTGCATGGCATCTAGACAAAGTACAGGAGGTTTGGGCATGTACTGCAGGGGTGCAGCGTGTCTTGCAGAAGGTGCAGGACATTCAGAATGTCCTAGAGGGGTGGAGGGTGTCTTAGAGGAGGTGCAGGATGTTTGTTCAGATTCTACAGGGGTTTCGAGTTTCTAGAATAGTTGCAGGTGGTTCGGGCATGTCCTGCAGAGGTGCAGGATACCTAGAGGAGGTTCAGGCGTTTGCCATGTCCTGATGGGTTGCAGGGTGTGTACAATAGGTGCAGGACATTTGAGGATGCAGGTGTGTTTTGGAGATTTTTGGAGATTCAGAAGGTTTGGGCAAGTCCTGCCTGTGTGCAGCGTGTCTATAGTAGGTTCAGGAGTGTGGTTATGTCCTCCTGCGATGCACTGTGTCTGGTAGGATGTGCAGGAGGTTCGGACATGTTGCAGCTGTGCAGGGTATCTAGAGGACTTTCAGGAGTTTGAGTATATCCTGCTGGTATGAGACATGACTTTCAGGGGTACATGGTGCCTCGAGTAGGTGCAGGAGGCTTGTGTATATCCTCTGGAGGACAGGTTGTTTAGACGATGTGAAGGAGATTTGGTATTCTCTGCAGGGGTGTAGGGTGTCCAGAGTAGGTGTAGAAGGTTAGGGCATGTCTTGCTTGGGTGTAGGTTGTCTTCCGGAGGTGTAGTTGTTTCAGGCATGTCCAGCAGGGGTTCAGGGTCTATTGAGGAGGTAGAGGAGGTTTTGAAATGTCCTGCAGGGGTGCACAGTGTCTAGAGGAGGTGCAGGAAGGCAGGGCATATCCTTCTGGGGGTGCATGGTTCTAGAGGAGCTGCAAGAGGTTTTCAGATGTCCTGCTGGTGTGCCTGGCTTCCAGAGGAGATGCCGAAGGTTCAGCCAAGTTCTTCAGGGATATAGGGTGTCTTGAGGGTGGTACAGGATGTTTGGGCATGTTCTGCAGTGTTTCAGGATGTCTTTAGAAGGTGCAGGAGGTTCAGGTATGTCCTGAAGGGATGTTAGGTGTCTTCGTGGAATTTCTGTAGATTCCGGAATGCTTTGCAGGAGTGTAGGTTGTCTAGAGTAGGTGTAAGAGGTTCATGCATGTCCATCAGGAGTGTAGGGTGTCCTGAAGGAGGTTTTGGTGATTTGGTATGCCCTGTAGGGGTGCAGGGTTTCTATAGGAGGTGCAGAAGTTTCGAACATGTCCCTCTGTGGTGCAGGAGCTGAAGGTTTTCAGATGTCCTGCTGAGGTGCATGGCGTCTGGAAGAGGTACAGGAGGTTCATGCATGTCCTGCAGTGGCGCAGAGTCTCTTATAAGAGTTTCAGGAGGTCCAGAATGTCCTTAAGAGGGGCAGAGTGTCTTGAAGGAGGTGCGGGAGGTTCAGGCATGTCCTGCTGGTATGCATAGTTCGAGAGGAGCTGCTGGAGGTTCAAGCAAGTCCTGCATGTTTGCAGGGTGTCTATAGTAGGTTCACGGGTGCGTTTATGTCCTCCTGGGGTGCACGGTATCTTGCAGGATGTGCAGGAGATTCAGACATGTGCTACAGCGTTGCAGGGTGTGTATAGGAGGAGCAGGAGTTTGAGCATGTCCTGCTGGTTTGCCGAATTTTCCAGGAGCTGCAGGAGGTTCAGGAATGCTCAGCACTGTACTCGGTGTCTTGCATGAGGAACAGGAGGTTGAGGCATGTCTATCAGAGGTACAAGGTTTCTAAAGCAGGTGCCGGAGGTTTGTGTTTGTCCCACTGGGTGACACGGTGTTGAGAGAAATGAAGGTTTGGTATTCTCCTGAGGGGATGTAGGATGTTTAGAGTAGGTGTAGGAGGTTTGGGAATGACCATCAGGGGTTCAGGGACTTTCAAGGAGGTGGAGGGGGTTTGTACATATCTTACAGGTATTATGGATATCTAGAGAAGGTGCAGGAAGTTAGGACATATCTTGCTGGGGTGCACGGTCCTAAAGGAGTTGCAGGATGCTTGCAGATGTCCTGCTGTTGTGCATCGAGTCTATAGGAGGTGCAATAGATTTAGGCATGTCCTGCATGGGTGCATGTTATCATGCAGGAGGTGCAGGAGGTTGAGAAGGTCCTGGAGGGTGCAGAGTATCTTGGAGGAGGTGCGAAAGGTTCAGGCATATCCTGCAGGGGTGTAAAGTGTCTTGAAGGAGGCAGAGGAGGTTTGGGCATGTCCTACAAGGGTTCACCTTCTAGAACAGTTACAGGATGTTCGGGCATATCCTGTCAGGTTACAGGGTTACTTGGGGGAAGTGCAGAAGGTTTGGTTATGTCCTGTAGGGGTGCAGGGTATCTTCAGGAGATACAGAAGATTTTTTGATGTCCTGCAGAGGTGCAGGGTGTCTAGAGGAAGTGCAAGAGGTCTTGAAGGAGTGAGGGATGTCTTGGAGGAGGTTCTGGGGATTCTATTATGATCTGCAAGGGTGTAGTGTGTATACAGTTGGTGTAGGAGGTTCAGGCGTGTCCTGCAGAGGTGCAGGGTGCTTTGAGGGTGGTGCAGGAGGATCATGCATGTGCTGTTAGGATGCACAGTTCTAGAGGAGTTGCTGGACATTACTGGAAGTCCTGCATGTGTTGAGGCATATCTTGCAGCAGTACAGCGTGTCTTGAGTAGGTGCAGGGGGTTTGTGTATGTCCTGCTGGTGACAGGGAGATCAGATGATTGCAGGAGTTTTGGTATTCTCTGTAGGGGTGTGAGGTGTCTAGAGTAGGTGTAGGCGATTTGGGCATTTCCTGCAGGGGTGTATGGTGCCTTGCCGGAGGTGCATGATTTTGGGCATGTCCAGCAGTGGTTCAGGGACTTTCGAGGCGGTGGAGAAGGTTTGGTGATATCCTGCAAAGGGTGCAGGGTCTTTAGAGGAGGTGCAGGGGGTTTATGCATGTCCTGCAAGTGAGCAGGGTGTCTAGAGGAAGTGCAAGAGTTTTGGGCATGTAGAGAGTTGCAGGAGCTGTAAGAGGTTAGGAAATGTACAGCAGGTGTGCAAAGTGTCCTGCAGGAGGTGCAGGAGTTGAGGAATGAGCTGCAGGGGTACAGGGTGTCTAGAAGAGTTGAAGGAGGTTGCGTATGTCCTGCTGGGTGAAAGGTTGTTTAGACAATGTGCAGAACAATCGGGCATGTCCTGCAGGGGTGCAGGGCATCATGCAGGAGGTGCAGGAGATTCGGGCATGCTCATCAGCGGTGTATAGTACTTAGAGGAGATGTAGGAGTTTGTGGATGTCCTATAGGGCTGCAGGGTATCTAGAGGAGGTGTAGGACGTTTGGGAATATTCTGTAGGGGTTCAGGGTGTTTTGGATGAGGTGAAGGCAGTTCCAGTATGTCCTGGGTACACGTTTCTAGAATAGCTGCAGGATGTTTGAGGATGTCCTGGTGGGGTGTATGGCGTCAAGACGTGTTGCAGTACTTTTGGGCTTGTCTTAGAGGGGTGCATGATTTCTAGCTAAGATTCAGAAGGTTCAGAATATCCTGGAGTAGCTCAGAGTGTCTTGGAGTAGGTACTTGAGCATCTGGCATGTACTGCACTGTTATACCGTGTCTGGAAGAAGGTTCAGAATAACCTGGAGGAGCAGAGAGTGTCTTGGAGAAGGTGTTTGAGCGTCAGGCATTACTTGCAGTCGTATAGGGTGTGTAGAAGGAGGTGCAGGAGGTTTGGGCATGCCGTACAGGCTTCAAACTTTCAAGATAGGGTTCATCAGTTTAGGCATGTCTTGTAAGGGTGCAAGGTGTGTCGCAGTTGGTACAGTAAGTTTGGGCATGTGCTGCATGCCTTCAGGCTGCCTAGAAGAGATGCAGGAATTTCCTGCATGTCCTGCAGTGCTGCAAGGTGTTTTGGATGAGGTGCAGGAGATTCTGGCCTGTCCTTCTAGGGTGCTCGGTTCTACAGGAGCTGCAGGAAGTTTGCGGAAGTCCTGAAGAGTACACAGTGTCTACAGGAGGTGCAGGAGGTTCCGGCATGTCTTGCAGGGATGTGTGTTGCCTTGCAGTAGGTGCAGGAGTTTCAGAATGTCCTGAAGGTGTATATATTGTCTTGAAGTCGGTGAAAGGTGCAGGAGTTTCAGGAATGTCCTGCAAGGGAGCAGGGTGTCTAGAGCTTCTGGGGGTTCGGTCAAGTCCTGCACGTGGACAGAGTGTCTATAGTAAGTTCAGGAGTTTGGGTATGTCCTCCTGGGGTGCCGCGTGTCTACAGGAGGAACAGGAGGTTCAGAATGTCCTGCAGGTGTGTTTGGCGCCTTAAAGTAGGTGCAGGACATTCATGCATGTTCTGCAGTGGTGCATAGTTTTTATAAGGGTTGCAGGAGGTTTGTGAATATCCTGTAGTGGTGCTGGCTTTCAAAAGGAGGTGCAGGCACTTGGACATGTCCTGCTGGATTGCGGGGTGTCTAGAACAGGTGCTGGCAGTTTGAGGATGTCCTGGAGGGATGCATGGTGTCTTTAGGTGCAGGTGTTTGGGCATGTCCTTCTATTTTGCAGGGTGTTGTAGGATCCGCAGGAGGTTTGATTATGTACAGCAGGGGTACAGAGTTGATTGAAGGATTTCCAGGATCTTTTAGCATGACCTGACCTTCAGGGTGTCTTTCAAGAGGTGTAGCAGGTTTTGTCATGTCCTGCAGCGGTACAGGGTGTCTAGAGGGGGTGCAGGAAGTTTGCATATGTCCTCCTGGGTGAGAGGGGGTCTAGACGTTGTGCAGGAGTTTGGGCATGTCCTGCTGGGGTACAGGGTGTTGCAGGTGTGCACGAGGTTTGAAAACGTTCTCGTGGGTAGCAGTGTGTAAAGAGCAGGTGCTGGACGTTCATGCATGTCCTGCAGGGGTGCAAAGATCTTGAAGAAGTTTACAGATATTCTGCAGGGGTGCATAGTGTCTTGCAGGAGATGCAGGAGGTTTGCGAATGTCATCCTGGAGTGCATGGTAGCTAGAGGAGGTGCAGGACATCCGGGAATGTCCTGCAGGGGCGAAGGATATCCTTAAAAGATTCAGGAGATTCAAGCATGACCTGCATGTGTGCAGGGTGTTTAGAAAGAACTGGAGGTTTGGGATGTCCTGCAGGGGTGTACGGTGTCTTAGAGGTGGTGCAGAAGGTTATGGCAAGTCTTGTTGGGGTACAGGATTCTAGAGGAGCTGCCGGATGTTTGCAGGTGTACTGCTGGGTGCAGGGTATCTTGAGGAGGTGCAGGAGTTTCTGGCATGTCTTGAGGGGTGCAGGGTGTTGGGGGAGGATTGGGCAGTCCTGGGCATCGGGGGAATCCTTGGCATTGGTGGAGCTTGTCTTGAAACGGCTGGCGGCTATCCTAGGAGGTCTGGGCTGGAGTTGGCAGTGTGCATATATCTTGGAGGGTGATCCAGCAATTCTGTGTTTTGAACAGGAGTCAGCAGGGACTACAGAGAAGTCCCCTAGGGTCAGGGATCTGGCAAAGGTCGCAGGACAGGTGCAAACCCTGGATCCCTAAGGCCTGGTTTCAGCAAGCCTATGCCTATGGCAAATGCAGATGAATCTGCTGTAGGGGACTCACCCATGGTCCTGCTGGTCCAGCGCAGTGCTTCCTGAACCCCTATGCCTCTCCGGGTGTGACTGAGAAATGGTGGAGTGCAGTGGGTGCATAGCCCACCGCCATGAGACCATGGGTTGCTCAACACTTGCCCCCAGAACAGTTAGAGTGGAGGGAGTGAGGGGGCCTTCAGTTTTTCATCTGCCAGGTGGGGTGAATCGGTAGATATCTCCAGCCTGAACCAGCTAAGGGGAGGGAGAGCCAGCCCAAAGGAATGGACCGGAGCTGAAGGATCCAAATGACACAGAAGTCAGGTCATCTCCACAGACCTGCCTCACTCTCCTCAAGTGAGAAAAGTGATGCAACGCGGTTCTGGGGGCTGCCTTCCCTGCTCCCACCCTCTGCTCTGTGGGCCCGGGACACTGCCTGCTCATCACTGCAGCCAATCAGAACAGGATAACACAACACAAACCGCCCCTCCCACCAAACTCACCCATGAATTGAAATTTCAGTGCCCAATGTAGCTCTTTCCTTATTAGGGAGAGGGCCGGAGCATTGCCACAGGGCTCCCGCCTCACTGCATCCAGCACCACGCCACCTTCTGTCGCCACAGCAATGGCTGCCTGTCAACAGAGAGAGGGAACCTGCCCAGGAGTGATCAGTCCGTGCCTGGTCCTGATAGGGTGTTCTGGCGTGGAACCCTGGACACCAATCCTTAAGGCTGACCCTACTCCCAGAGGCAGTGGGCGGGGCGAGTAACGGGACTTGGGGTGCAAAGCAAACCCAATGGGTACGCTAGGCTGGGCACACGTCCACCTGGCCCACGGGTTCCACACCTCCCACTGTCACCCCTGCTGGCTTCGTGACCCCAATCTTGAGCTGGGAAGTCGCTGCTGCAGTATATCCCGCGGAGACAGAGCTGTCCAGAAACCCGCAATGTGGATGCTGGACTAACCTGGCAGGATGCACCACGCCACAACAACCCGCTGCTCAGGAATGCCACCCCTGAATCAACACCCCACTTGCTTCCCGACCCGGCTTGGTTATGGGGTCTTGGTTTCCAAGATCGAAAAGGAGGGGAAGAGGATACCACCAACAATTGCTCACCTCCTCCAACAATTGCTCACTTCCTCGTCTCTCCAGCGGGGGTCTGGGAGGAGGGCGGTGGAGGTGTTGGAGGAGGGAGGAGGTCTTTCAGCAGGTCTGGAGACGTTTGGGAGAGGTGGCGTGGAGAAATCTTGGAGGTTTGTAGGTTCTGGAGGAGGTCTGGAGAGGTCTGGGACGTAGTGTAGGTGATCTTGGACCAGGTGGAAGAGGTCTTACCAGGGAGTCAAGGAGGTCTGGGACATCTAGCGGGTACCTGGGGAAAGTCTGTGCGTTTTGGAGCTGACTGGGGAGGTCTTGGATGAGGGTGGAGACAGCCAGAGAAAGGCTCAGGGAGGTTGGCCCAAGGCTAGCTGTACGACAAGTCACCAGACCCCGGGTAGCTGAGGAGCTGAGGCCTTTTTTCAGTTTATCTATTGCTTCAACTAGTAAGTAACCGAATTATCCAGCTACTTTTCCTTTGTTTGGTGTATATAAAAAATTGAATGACAAAAGTATTGTAATATAGTTATCATTTTTGATGCAAAAATGCAAAGGACATAGAAATCATAGCACTCTCATAAAAATTGCTCATTAGTGATCACCAGTACTCAACTATTATTACTTTGACGTTGGTTCTTGAGGTTTTATACATATATATATATCCTATGAAAATTAATTCATTTTAACATACTTGAATAATGGCATACAGAGTAGTCTATCACATGGTCAGTCTTTGACCACGTGAATGCAAGATCTTCCTGTAGAAGACACATCTAAATGTACCTCACATTTTAAACTTTTCTCTAAGATTTTAATGCATTTATGTGTCATATTTAAACCATTTTACTTCTCATGTTTTCCTTTTTGCAGTGTGATTAATAAATCACACCTTATTACCTCCTGTTATCTAGTTCTTACTCTTGGAGGACTCGGCAGGCTACCAAGAGTATCCTGCCTGCATGACAGAGTCTGTCAAACTCCCCGTAGTGTATTCAATATAGCAAAACCCTGTAACAATGATGGGTCTCATTCCCCTGACCCTGAAAGAGCCTCGAATGTGGAACTTTCTGAAATCTCAGGGCTAGGACGAAGGAGATGTTACTGGTGCCTGCTCGAGGAAATCGATGAACAATAAGATGACCGTGATACTGTGACACAGTGTTTAATAAATCACAAATAAACATCTTTGCATATAAATTCATTAGGAAATCATTGTTTCCTGTTTGCCCAAGAATTGAGGTGTAAAGATGTTTATTTGATTGTTTGATGTGAAAGGGCTCATTGTTCTGTAACCCGACCCGCACGTTAGGACTGAGAGACATTAATGGGACAACTATATTGCCAGTGTATCTTTCAATTGATCTTTCAGTTTATCAGGTCAAACTGTTACTCCATAGGCTGGAGGGATAGTAGGCAAGGGCAGTGCGTGCCTGGTACGTGACTGACCCAGGTTCTGTCCCCAGTACCATATGGTTCCCCGAATACTAACAGAAAGTATCCCTGAGCACAGAGCCAGCAGTAAGCCCTGAACATCGAGTGCCTGTACCCAAATATCCAATCCTCATTTAAGAACCTGAGAACAAGAAACCTAGACCTCAATAACTGAACTGAGAAATGTCCCTGTCGAGGTGGCAGGCTGGGGTGGGGAGGGACCCTGGAGACACTGGAGAGGAGAGGGTGACATTGGTCGTGGGGTTTTGGGGTTGCGATCAAGACTGCCAGAGACCCAAAAGCTCGAATTTGGAGGAGTCTGGATTGACACAGAAACACCAGGCTTAGGAAGTGCCTCATCCTCATGCCCAAGCAATTTTGTAGTCATTTTTATAATCTGTTTTAGCCTCCAAACTCACATTTTGATGCTCCGTATGTTCATGCAATCGCAGCAGTACAAGCATTGTTCTAGAAGCCAGAAAATGCGGTGAAACAGGGATACTTGAAGCAGATCACCAGAGGCCCATAACTCCCTTGAGACCCCGGCCCGTGCTTCTGTTTGCAGCCCGTGGTGGGCTGTTGGGCCCTGGCGGGAAGTTCAGGGTACTTGTGGTATGACATATTAAGGCGTCTAAAAACTTCTTGTTCCTCCCCTCCAGGCTCCCCTCCAGTGGGATCAGTGCTGGGACACTGTATGTTTAAAACTCAACTACAAAATAACTTCTTAAAAGCTGAGGCTTTAAGGAAATGAAAATAAAATATAAAAAAGAGTTGAAGCAACAGTACAGCACATAGACTGTTTGTCTTCACACATGCAGCACACAATCGAACATGTGTTTCATTCGCGGAACCCCATATGGCCTCTGAGCCACTCCAGGAGAGATCTCTGAGTGCAGAGCCAGGAGTCAGCCCTGCAGGTGTGGCCCCCAGACAGGAACAGTTCCTCCAGAAGTCAAACCTTACACAGTCATCTCCCCTAATACGCAAAGTTGCAGCAACTAAGGTTAACATATGGTCAAGACATTCCGTGTAATCGCCAATGAGCACATTTGCCAGATAATACAGGGGATAATTCTCCAAAAGGATGCCAACAGAAGGATAATTCTCAGGGGGGGAATTTACTAAAATACATACAGGAACTTTATGAAGAAAACTCATAAAAACTTCATTTCTGTGAGAAATGGTGAAGAACTCCATCCCCCTTCCCCCACACACTGGGAGCTCATCAGTTTTAGGGTTGTTTTCACATGCTCCAAATCCAGACCCATTTACATGTGGGAATGGCTCCCTCATCACTCCTATACTGTTAAATCCCAAGAGTGTATATCAACCCTGCGGTGAAGAACCAGAGGCTTTGCAGCATCCCTGCCCCCCTTCCCGCTACCCCTCCCACAGTGTGGTGGCAAGGAGGTACAGGCCGAGAATCAGAGGGTGCTTTGGTGCATTGGAGCTTTGCCCCACGCATATGTCATACTTGCTCCTTGTCATATCAAAAATTCTCAGTGCTCCCATTGGCTGGAACCGCCCCCTTGTTGACCAATCACAACACAGGAGCATGAAATGGGACATGTAGGCAGCTGCAGAGCTCCGGGTAGAGCCCTTGAAAGGCAAAGGCCAGGAGAAAGCTCCAGCTCCAGATAAGCCGGCCCTTTTCCAATGCCCGTGGTGGAGGGCAGAAGAAGGCTTCTGGTTCAAGCGCAACCAAAGACCAGGGGCCCAAGTTGTGACGGGGCTGCCCGAGCAGTTCCTCTGCCGAGTTTTCTGCCCTGTCCTTGCCCGGCACGCCCCCTCCTTGTCCACCATCCTTTCCATGGAGCCTCTGATCCCCACCTCTCCACACCCTCTTCCCCATTCCAGTGCCTTAGCATCACTCTATTTTCACTCCACGTAGCCAGCCAGAAGAAGCCGAAAAAGCCCTCGAAGTGAAACGAGGGAAACGCCTCTGATGATAGATTCTAACCATCCCCGAGTTCAGTTTTCAATAGGCCGCTGATTTGCTATCACTGCCTCAGGTTCAAGGAGGGACGTTAAGGCTCCATACTTCAGCTGCTCCCCGCACACTACAAGAACTCCACCACTCCGAGGGGTGCTAAGTGCTCCCAATCAGATGGGTGGTCAGACACCCTGTCTTCAGTGCCATCATCTTCGGATGACACTGAGCAGCAAAGCTCTTCAGAGTGAAAACAAAAATGTTCCAATATGGTTGCCACTCTGATTTATACTCTTTCAAAGAAAGCAGTCCTCACACACCAAATTTCCAAGTAAATGGATGCCTGCAGATGGTAAAAATAAAAGTCCCTTGTGTGAAAACTTGCTTGTTTCTGTGAGTTTTCTTATAGGATGTATAGAGGGTGGAAGTGAAGGAAAGAAAAGATATGTGTGAGAAGGGCAGATGTATGACTATGCAAGGAAGTGAGTCCTTGGAGGACGGTTGACGAGGTTTTTGAGGAGGTTTGGATAAGTCTTGATGCAGATCTATTGGGTTCATGGGTGGGGGGTATTGGAGCGTTGAAAGGGATTTGTAGAACTTTTACAAGGTCTTTTTGAGGGTGGATGGGGTTTCGGGGGTTTGGGGAGTTCTTGGAGGAGGTGGGGAAGTCTTGGATTGGATCTGGAGAGGTCTTGAAGGAGAATGGTGGAGGTCTTTGCTGAAATCTGAATTGGTCTAGTAGGGATGTGTACGAGGTCATGAAGGAAGTTTCAGGAGATCTTGGAGGTCTGGAGAGGTCTGGGAGGAGGGCAAGGAGATTTGGGAGAAGGATGGGGGAAATTTGAGAGGTTGGGGTGAGATTTGGGAGGAGAGTTGGAGAGGTGTGGGAAGAGGGCGGGGGTCTTTCAGGAGGTCTGGGTACATTTGGGACGGGTGCGGTGGAGAGGTTTCGGCAGTTTGGGGGATCTGAGAGGTTTGGAGAGGTCTGTCACGAAGGTGGAGGTGATTTTGGATCACGTGGAGATGGTCTTTTAAGGAACTCAAGGAGGTCTGGTTCATCTCAGGGGTTCTTGCGGGAGGTTTCGGGGTCTTGGAACCGACTGAAGATGTCTTGGATGATGGTGGATCCAGCTAGAGAAAGGCACAAGGAGGTTTGTCCGAGGCCATCTGTACGACAAGTCACCAGGCCTGGGGTAGCTGAGGAGGAGAGGCCTTTGGTCAGTTTGTCTATTGCTTCAACCAGTAGGTAACCGACTTATCCAGCTACATTTCCGTAGTTTGGGCTATACAAAATGTTGAGTGACAAAGATATCGTATTATATTTATAATTTTCTTTCTGTAAAAAGTTTGAAGGACATAAAAATCTCAACATTCTCATTAAAATTTCTCATTAGTCATCACCAGTATTCAACTTTTATTACATTGACGTTTGTTTTTGAGATTTTATAGATATCCTATGAAAATTAATTCTTTTTAACATACCTGATTAATGGCATACAGACATGTGTATGAGGAGGAAAGAAGGTGTGTCCTAGGGTGGGGATTAGAGCACAAAGGACTGCAGTTCTCCAAGTAGTGATGATAAGGTACTGGCTAGTTCTGAACACTGAAATCTCCTGAAGTTGTTATTTCCATTTGCCAAATTCCCAATTAGTACAATTTTGGGGTAGGTCTACTGTACTGTAGCACTGCAGCACTGTCCTCCCATTGTTCATTGATTTGCTCGAGTGGGCCCAGTAACGTCTCCATTGTGAGACTCGTTCTTACTATATTTGGCATATCAAATACTTCATGGGGAGCTTGCCAGGCTTTGCAGTGTGGGCTAGATACTCTTGGTAGCTTGCCGAGCTCTCGGAGAGGGACAGAGGAATTGAACCAGGTTCGGCCGGGCTGGTCGCGCACAAGGCAAATGCCCTACCACTGTGCTATGGCTCTGGGTCCCAGGTCAACTGCATGATTCCTTATATTAAAAGGTACAAAACCATATTTCAGAGTGATATTATTTTAGATTTATGCTAACAATACAGGATGCAGTTTTTCCACATCCTCGCTAACATGTGAAGTATTTTAGCTGCTACGTAGGATATTTAATTTGCATTTCCCTAAGAGCCAGTGAGTTTAAACATCATTTCCCTTTTTTCTTGGGAGATGGTAATTTGGGCCACACGAGAGATGTTCCTGGCAGTATTGAGGCAACTATATTCAGAGCCCGGGATTTGAACCAGGGCTAGCGATATTCAAGGCAAGCGTCTATGCCCTGTATCATGTCTCCGACAATATGGAGCACCGGGCAATATAACACTACTGGTCATTTTCTATCTTGCCTGCTTGAAGAGTGGCCAAACATATATATCGTGGAAATGTCTATGAGTAGAGATAGCGGTAGTATATAAAAAGAGGCATGGATTTGTGTGCCTGTGTAAGTTCTTTATAAAAACGATTTAAACATTTTAAATAGATTTTTAGTTGAATGACAAATTTGTTCATGATTGGGCTTCAGTCATACAATGTTCCAACACCCATCCCTTCACCAGCACACATTTCTCACCATAAATGCCCCCAGTTTCCCTCCCTACCGCCACCCACCAGCCTGCCTCAATGGCAGACACTTCTCCCCCTCCCCTTCCATCCCTTCTCCTTTCCTCTCCTTGTCTCTCCTCTCTGCTCCTCTACTCTCCTCCAGTGCATTTTGGTTTACAATACAGGAACTGAAAAGTTTTCATGTATACCCCTTTACCTACTTTCAGCACTCAGTTTTTATCCACAGTGAACATTTCCAACTATCATGGCCAGAGTGATTTCTTCTCTATCCTAACTTCCCCCAACACCACAACTTACGGCAAGCTTCCTACAGTGGACCGTCCTCCCAACTCATATCTACTGTCCTTGAATATTAGTCTCATATTATGTTTTATATCCCACAAATCAGTGTAAACAGTCTATGTCGGTCCCTCTCCTTCAGACTAATTTCACTCAGCATGATACTCTTTTTGTCCATTCACTTATAAAGGAATTTCATCGCTTCATTTTTCCTAAAAGCTGCGTAAATTTTGTAAATTTACCATTCTTTCTCTGACTGGTCATCGGGCACTCAATTTGTTTCCACTTTCTGGCTGCTGTGCATGAACATAGAAATGAACATGGCCTTTCTGCAGCGTGTCTTTGAGCCCCCGTCAAATATTACAAGAATTGGTACTGCTGGGTCCTATGGAAGCTCAACTTCTAGATATTGAGGAATGCGCATATGTTTTCAAAAACTACTGGCCCAGTCGGAATTCTCACCGGCAGTGAAGAAGAGTCCCAATGTCCCTACATCTGCACCAGCATTGGTTGCTCTTGTACTTTTGGATGTGTGCCAGTCTCTGTGGTGTGAGACGATATCTCATTGTTGTTTTGATTTGCATATCCCTAATGATTCGTGATGTAGAGCATTTTTGCATGTGCCTTTTTCCATTTGTATTTCTTCTTTGAGGAAATCTCTATTGCAAGTGAGTAACAGTCCAAGTCTCTTGCTTCTTTCTCCCTTCCCTCTTCCTTCGCTCTAACATGTTTGGTTCCTAGAAGCATTTCCAATTATTTCTTCATACAAATCTTTTTGAACTTTACCTAAACACAGAAGGAACTTAAAGAGGAAAATGTCACTGTCACTGTCACTGTCCTCCCGTTGTTCATCGATTTGCTCGAGCAGGCCCAGTAACGTCTCCATTGGAGACTTTGTTGCTACTGTGTTTGGCATATCGAATACATCACGGTTAGCTTGCCAGGCTCTGCTGTGAGGCCGAAATACTCTCAGAAGCTTGCCAGGATCTCCGAGAGGAAAATGGAATGGAAGAATTTCATGAAGTCCAGGAAATATTTTCTGTCTTGATTGTGGTGCAGATTCATAAGCATTTGTATATGTCAAAACTCCTCTAAATATAAACTTTAAGGCTGACATTAGTTTGAAATTTTACTTTAGTTATTTTAATTTGTTTTTCTTTTAGACACCATGATTTACAATACTGTTAATGCACAGAACATTCCAGCACCTCACCTTGCACTACAGTGTATACTTCCCTTCACATTTGTCCCAGTGTCCTCGTCCACATCATCTTCACCTCCCCATACCCATTTGCTGCCATAGTAAGTTTCCTACTGAAAACCAGTCTTGAGATTCTGAAATTCCTCAGCTCTTCCAGGAAGATTTGACCGGGAGTGGAAAGTTCCATGCTCTCACCTGTGTCGATCTTAATGTTGGTCTTCCTTAGGGATTCTAACTGGTCAAGTAGAAATTTTCTTGGAACTGCTGAAAACAACATCATTGGATGAAACTGCTGTGAAGCTGATGGCAGGACACAGAGTAGAGGGGGTGAGTTTTGGAAAAGTCAAGTGGGGCTGGTGGTGGGTTAGATCAGTGAAATGCTTCATTTCAGCACAGCATAATTACACTGAAGCCTCTTCAATAGAAGGGGCAGTATCAAAGAAGATCACACTTGGAAGTCGGAAGACTGACGCCTGAAAAGCACAATCCAAATGACCCTCACGGGAAAAAAAGTTCAGGTTCCAAATTTTTGACCCCTTCAGAGACGCCCATGTTCTCCCTTGAGAATATATCTGTTCTCTCCCCCTCACATCTCTCTAAAATTTTTAAAGCTCTGTAGCACTGTCTTTCGATTGTTCATCACATTACTCAAGTGCCACCAAAAACGTCTCCATTCTGAGACTTGTTGGTACTGTTTTTGGCACATCGAATAGGCCACAGGGAACTTACCAGGATCTGCCGTGCGGGCGGGGTACTCTCTGTAGCTTGCCGGGCTCTCCGAGAAGGGTGGAGGAATCGAACCCAAGTTGGCCACGTGCAAGGCAAACTCCCATACCACAAGACTATTTTTCTAAAGAAGATATGCACATGACCAAAATGTACGTGCAAATATGGTCTGCATCATTAATCATGAGGGAAATGCAGATAAAAACGACTTTGAAATATCATCTCACAGTGTAGAGAACAAAGCACCACTACTGGTCTGGGTGTGATGGGGAAGGGGAGGGGTGGAGGATTCTCACACACTGCCCCCAGAATGCAGACTGCTTCAGCTTTTCTGGAAAACTATGTGGACATTCCTCAAAAAACTAGGACCTGAGCTTCCATCTGCCTCAGCAACTCCACCTCTTGTCCTCTACTCAAAAGGCCCAAGACACAATGGAGAAAAGACATTTCCACCCCATACTCCTCGCAGCATTATCCACAGTAGCCCTAATCTGGAAACAACCCGAGTGTCCAGGCATAGATGCCTGGATACAGAAACCCAGGACTTGGCTTTCTCCGCGTACATGCCCCAAGGGTACTCTAGGATTCTGGGACACTCACCATGGCTGAGCCTCTTTCTGCTCGTGCCCAATACTGTGCCTGGTCTTCTTCCTCTCCCAGGTTTTACACCCCCCCACACACACCAGGTACCCGTAGGGGAGTGGCCTCTTCAGGAGTGGCCATGGCCTCTGTAGAAGTCGGCATGCCCTCCCACGGGTGGCCTGCCCAAATTTTGGGCTCGTATGCTTACATGGCCATAGTACTTTACTCATACCGGCAATCTCATGTAACATCTCAGCCTCCATACCTCTACACCAACATAAAGAAGCTATGCAAATCCCTACCACAAGGGGAGGACAATGACAAGAGTCCAGAAGCCACAGTAGGTGCTACTCACCTAAGGGACCTCTCTGAGGAAGAATTCAGATATGAAGTCATGAAGATGCTCGATGAACTCAATGTAACAGTGAGACAGATATCCAGTAAATTCAAGGAGGACATGAAAGAAACAATCGAGAAATTACAGGAAGAAATGAGAAGAGAAATTGCAAAGATACGCACAGAAATATCACGAATCAAAGACTCTGTAGATGAAATAAAAAACTCAGTGTATGCCCTCAAAAGTAGAATGGCCATAGCTGAAGACAGAACCAGTGTGCTGGAAGATAAGCTGCACCAAGCCTACAGGAAATATCAAACAATGGCAAGAGATTTCAAAAGAGCTCTAGAGCAAATCAGGATCCTAGGAGATGATTCCAAGAGGCACTACATTAGAATCATTAGAGTACCAGAAGGTCAGGAAAACAATCCCAATGAAAAAGTGGCAGTTAAACAAATCAATGCTGATAAGTTCCCAGAGCTGGACAATGCAGCCATTTAGATTCAAGGAGTCTGAAGGGTACCAGCTAAAAGAGACCCTAACAAAAAGAATCCAAGACATATCATAGAATGATGGATGCTGCGGATAGAGACACAATACTGCAAGCAGCAAGGTCAAAGAAAGAAATCACATAAAAAGGAGCACCCCTTAGATTCACAGCAGACCTATCAGAGGAAACCCTCCAAGACCAAAAGCAATGGTGTGCTGTAGTGAAGAAACTCACTGAAAGGAACGCTTCACCAAGAATACTCTATCCGGCTAAACTCTCACTCAAACTCGAAAGAACGGTACATTATTTTGTGGATAAACAGCAGCTCAGAAACTTCATAGACTCAAAGCAAACCTAAATGAATGACTAAATGGGTTACTCTAAGACAAGACAAACCCTACAAGCACAACAGACCCTTATACAAAGATGAGACAAAACCCCATAACAATAATCTGTCCAACATCAATGATCTAAATTCACCAATTAAGAGACACAGAGTGGAAAACGGATTCAGAGACAGAACCCAACATTCTGCTGCCTACATCAACTTATTGGTCAGAGAAAACACAGACTCAAAGTTATAGAACGGAAAACAATCCTGGAAGAAAACAGCTCCCTCAAAAAAAAGCTGAGGTAGCCATACTAGTATATGGCAACATAAATTCAGGCTGAAACAGATTAGAACAGACAGTGAAGGTCATTTTCTATTTATCAAGGAATACGTACATCAGAAAGAAATCACACTCTTAAATGTATACACACCGAATGAGGGAACAGCTAAATATTGAAAACAACTGCTAACAGATTTTAAGGAGGACATTGCTAGCAAAACAATAGTAGCCAGAGACTTCAACACCGCTTATCACCTCTGGATAGATCAACAAGAACAAAACTCAGCAAGGAAACATTGGCTTTGAAGGAAGAAATAGACGAGAGAAGGCTTATAGGCCTATACAGGGCTTTACACCCCAATAAGAAAGAATACACATTCTTCTTCAGTGCACACGGAACACTTATAAAAATAGACCATGTGCTAAGCCACAAAGCATACTTCAATAGAGTCACGAAGATAGAAAAACAATCAATAATCTTTTCAGATCACGATGCACTGAAGATAGAAGTGAATCACACAAAGACACAGAGAACCAATTTAAACACCTGGAAATTAAACAACTCAATGTTGAACAACGAGTGGGTCAGGAAGGAAGTCAAGGATAAAATCAAAAGATACCTGGAAACAAATGAGAATGAAAACACGAGCTACCAGAACCAATGGGATGCAGCTAAACCCATGTTAATGTGAAAAGTTATAGCTCTGCACTCATTCCTCAGGAGGAAAGAAAGGGCCTACCTAAACAACTTGACTTCTCAGCTCAATATCTTAGAAAAGGACCAACAAAAGGAGCCCAAACCAGGCAGAAGGAAAGAGATCACAAAGTTTAGAGCAGAAATCAACGACATGGAAACCAAAAAAATAAATAAATAAATAATAGTAAGACAATCTGAGAGATCAATGAAACTAATAGCTAGTTCTTCGAGAAAATAAACAAGATAGATAAACCACTAGCAAAACTCTAAAAAGAGAGAGAGAACCCTAATAAACCGAATCTGAAATGAGAAGGGGTATATCACAACAGAAACCAAAGAAATTCAAAAGATCACCAGAGACAACAGAAACCGAAGAAATTCAAAAGATCACCAGAGACTACTTTGAAAGTCTGCATGCCACGAAACAAGAGAACCTATAAGAAATGGATAAATTTGTGGATTCGTATAATCTCCCAAGGCTGAATCAAGAAGATCACTGAATCAAGAAATGTCACGGCATTTTCTGTCTTCTGGAACAGTGCTTGCGCTGCTGCACTTGCATGAACATACCGATCATCAAGATGTGAACTGGGGGGCTGAAACAGCTGAAAGTAGACTATAGACCAAACATGATTGCCACTCCTTGCCTCTTTTGCAAACCACAATACCCAGTAGGAGAGAGAGAACAAAAGGGATTGCCCTGCCACAGAGGCAGGGTGGGATGGAGGGATGGGGGATGGGAGGGATACTGGGATCCGTGGTGGTGGGAAATGGGCACTGGTGGAGAGATGGGTATTTGATCATTGTATAATTGAAACCCAAGCACAAAAATATGTAAGTCTAAAACTGTACCTCATGGTGTCTCACTAATAAAAATTTAAAAGAAAAAATTCCATGGCTCTCCTATATGCGAATAGTGAGAGAGAAGAACGTGCTATGATCAAAACAAGCCCATTTACAATTGTGCCCCAGAAGATCAAGTACCTAGGAAACAGCTTATCTAGGAAGTGAAAGACCTGTACAAAGAAAATTACAAGATGCTACTTCAGGAAATGAATGAGGACACAAGAAAAAGAAAAGATATCCCCTACTCATGGATTGGGAGAAATTACATTGTCAAAATGGCAATACTCCCCAAAGCATTGTACAAATTCAATGTTATCCCCATAATGATACCCATGACATTCTTCAAAGAAATCGAGCGAACATTCTTGAAATTCATAAGGAACAATCAGACCCGACGAATAGCTAAAGCAATTCTAGGAGAAAAATGGCAAGTATCAACCTCCCTAACTTCAAACTCTAATATAAAGCAGTAATAATTAAAATAGCATAGTACAGAAACAAAGTCAGAGCTGCAGACCGATGGAACATGGTTTAATATACTGACATCTCCCCGCAAACATATGATCAACGAATCTTTGATAAGGGAGCAAGAAATGTGAGGTGGAGAAAGGAAAGCCTCGTTAACAAAGTCTGCTGGCAAAACTGGACAGTTACATGCAAAAAATGGGCTCAGATCTCTGCCTAACACCATGTATAAAAGTAACATCAAAATGGATTAAAGATCTCAACATCAGACCGGAATCCATAAGGTACATTGAAGACAAAGTTGGCAAAAACCTCCATGACAATGAAGCTAATGGTATCTTCAAAGATGTCATGCCACTGGCTAAGCAAGTGAAAACAGAGATAGACAAATGGGACTATCGTAAACTAAGAAGCTTCTGCACCTCAAAAGGAACAGTGACCAAAATACAAAGACAGTCTACAGAATGGGAAAGGATATTCGCCAAATACACATCCGACAAGGGGTTGATATCATGGATATACAAAGTTCTGGTTGAACTCCAGAAGAAGGAAACATTCAACCCCATCAAAAAATGGGGCGACGAAATGAACAGAAACTTCCTCAAAGAAGAAATCTGAATGGATAAAAGGCAAATGAGAAAATGCTCTACATCATTAATCATCAGGGAGATGCAGATCAAAAGAACAATGATATATCATTTCACTCAGAGACTGGCCCCCATCCAAAAGAACAAAAGCAATTGTGCTGGCACAGATGTGGCGAGAAAGGGACCCTCCTTCACTGCTGGTGGGAATGACGACTGGTTCAGCCCTTCTGGAAAACAGTATGGGCGATTCTCAATAAATTAGAAATCAAGCTCCCATTTGACCCAGCAATACCACTCCTGGGAATATATCCCAGAGATGCAAAAGAGTATAGTCCAAGTGACATCTGCACTCGTTTGTTCATTGCAGCACTCTTTACAATAGGCAGAATCCCGAAAAAAACTGAGTGCCCGAGAACAGATGACTGGTTAAAGAAACATTGGTACATCTACACAATGGACTACTATGTAGCTGTTAGAAAAGAAGAAGTCCTGAAATATACATACAAGTGGTACTACATGGAAAGTATCATGTTTAGAGAAATGAGTCAGAAAGAGAGGGATAGACATAGAAAGATTGCATTCATCTGGGGAACATAAAGTATCAAAAGAGGAGACTAACTCCCAAGAGTGGCCGAGATTAGTACCAGGAGTTTTGCTCCATGGCTTGGAGGCCAACCACACATTCTAGGGAAAAAGGGAGCTCAGAAATAGAAAGGAGCAACAAATAAAGGGTGTTGGGAGGATCCCCCAGGATGTGTCAAGCATGCTGAAGGTAGACTATAGACCAAATATGATTGCCACTCAATGCCTCTTTTGCAAACCACAACACCCAAAAGGAGAGAGAGAGAGAGAACAAAATGGAATACCCTGCCACAGAGGCAGGGTGGGATGGTGGGATGGGGGGTAGGAGGGATACTGGGTCCCGTGGTGGTGGAAAATGGGCACTGTTGGAGGGATGGGTGTTTGAACATTTTACAATTGAAACCAAAGCACAAAAATTTGTAAATCTACAACTGTACCTTCTGGTTTTTCATTAAAGGTAAAGGGCTGGAGCGATAGCACAGCGGGTAGGGCGTTCGCCTTATAAGCGGCCAACATGGCCGACCCGAGTTCGATTCCTCCGCCCCTCTCGGAGAGCCTGGCAAGCTACCGAGAGTATTCGATATGCCAGACACAGTAACAACAAAGTCTCCAATGGAGACTTTACTGGGCCCGCTCGAGCAAATCGACGATCAACGGGAGGGCCTTTACCTTTTACCTTTACCTCCACCCCCCATCCCCCCCCCCGCCTCTGTGGCAGGGCAATCCCCTGTGTTCTCTCTCATTTAGGGTGTTGTGGTCTGCAAAAGAAGCATTGAGTGGCAAACATGTTCAGTCCATAGTCCACTTTACATGCATCTCCCCTCCTGGGAGGGTCCTCCAAACACCCTTTATTTGGTGTTCCCTTCTCTAACTGAGCTGCCCTTTCCTCTAGAATGCCCGACTGGCTAATAAGCTATGGAGTAATCCTCCTGGTGCTGATCTCAGCTATTCTTGGGTATTAATCTCATATTTTGTTACTTTATATCCCCCAGATGAATGCAATCTTTCTATGTCTATCCCTCTCTTTGTGACTCATTTCGCTTAGCATGATACTTTCCGTGTTGTACCACTTGTATGTAAATTTCATGACTTCATCTTTTCTAACAGCTACATAGTACTCCATTGTGTAGATGTACCAAAGTTTCTTTAACCAGTCATCTGTTCTTGGGCATTCAGGTTTCTTCCAGTTTCTGGCTATTGTAAAGAGTGCTGCAATGAACAAACAAGTGCAGATGTCACTTCGACTATACATTTTTGCCTCTCTGGGATATATTCCCAGGAGTGGTATTGCTGGGTCAAATGGGAGCTCAATTTCTAATTTTTTGAAAATCGTCCATACTGTTTTCCAGAAGGGCTGAACCAGTGGACATTCCCACCAACAGT
This sequence comes from Sorex fumeus, assembly GCF_029834395.1. Classification (NCBI taxonomy): domain Eukaryota; kingdom Metazoa; phylum Chordata; class Mammalia; order Eulipotyphla; family Soricidae; genus Sorex; species Sorex fumeus. Next base: position 914,198 of record NW_026606260.1, read on the forward strand.
GAAGGAGTGTCCCTTTCTCGCCACATCCGCGCCAGCATCGGTTGATTTTGTTCTTTTGAATGTGGGCCAGTCTCTGAGGTGTGAGATGGTATCTCATTGTGGTTTTTATCTGCATCTCCCTGATGATTAATGATGTAGAGCATTTTCTCGTGTGCTTTTTTGCCATTCGGATTTCTTCTTTGAGAAAGTTTCTGTTCATTTCATTGCCCCATTTTTGGATGGGGTTGGATGTTTTCTTCTTGTGGAGTTTAACCAGTATTTTGTATATCCTGGATATCAACCCCTTGTCAGATGTGTATTCGGCGAATATCCTTTCCCATTCTGTAGACTGTCTTTGTATTTTGGTCACTGTTTCTTTGGAGGTGCAGAAGCTTCTTAGTTTAAGATAGTCCCATTTATCTATCTCTGTTTTCACTTGCTCGGCCAGTGGCGTGGCATCTTTGAAGATACCATTAGCTTCAATGTCATGGAGGGTTTTGCCAACTTTGTCTTCAATGTACCTTATGTTTTCTGGTCTGATGTTGAGGTCTTTAATCCATTTTGATCTTACTTTTGTACACGGTGTTAGGCAGAGTTCTGAGCCCATTTTTTTGCATGTAGCCGTCCAGTGATGCCAGCACAATTGGTAAAAGAGGCTTTCCTTACTCCACTTCACATTACTTGCACCTTTATCAAAGATTAGATGCTCATATGATTGAGGGGAGATGTCAGTGTATTCAACCCTGTTCCATTGGTCTGCAGTTCTGCCTTTGTTCCAGTACCATGCTGTTAAATTATTACTGCTTTGTAGTACAGTTTGAAGTTCGGGAGGTTGATTCCTCCCATTTTCTTTTTCCCAAGAATTACTTTAGCTATACGTGGGGGCTTATTGTTCCATATAAATTTCAGGAGTGTTTGCTCCATTTCTTTGAAGAATGTCATGGGTATCCTTATAGGGATTGCATTGAATTTATACAATGCTTTCGGTAGTATTGCCATTTTGACAATGTTAAGTCTCCCGACCCATGAGCAGGGGATATCTTTCCATTTCCTCATGTCCTCTTTTATTTCCTGAAGTAGCGTTTTGTAGTTTTCTTTGAACAGGTCCTTACTTCCTTAGTTAAGCTGATTCCTAAGTACTTGATTTTCTGGGGCACATTTGTGAACGGGATTGTTTTTTTTTTCATGTTGCTTTCTTCTCTCTCACTGTTTGCATATAGGAATGCCATGAACTTTTTGGGTATTGATTTTATAGCCTGCAACTTTACTATACGAGTCTATTGTTTCTAGGAGTTTTTTGGTGGAGGTTATTGGGTTCTCTAAGTATAGTATCATATCATCTGCGAATAGTGAGAGCTTGATTTCTTCCTTTGCTACCTGAATGCCCTTAATATCTTTTTCTTGCCTAATCGCTATTGCAAGTACTTCCAATACTATATTGAACAGCAGTGGAGAGAGTGGGCATCCTTGTCTCGTCCCCGACCTTAGGGGCAAGGCTCTCAGTTTTTCCCCATTGAGGATGATGCTTGCTGTAGGCTTGTGGTAGATGGCTTTAATTATGTTGAGGAAGGTCCCCTCTATACCCATTTTGGCTAGGGTTTTCATAATAAAGGGGTGCTGGATCTTGTCAAATGCTTTCTCTGCATCTATTAATATAATCATATGCTTTTTATCTTTTCTTTTGTTGATATGATGGATTATGTTGTTTGATTTCCGAATGATGAACCATCATTGTATCCCTGGGATGAATCCTACTTGGTCATGGTGTATGATCTTTTTGATCGTAGTTGGATTCTATATGCTAGTAGTTTGTTGAGGATCTTTGCATCTGTGTTCATCAGGGATATCGGTCTGTAATTCTCTTTCTTTGTGGTATCTCTGTCTGCTTTTAGTATCAGTGTGATATTTGCTTCGTAGAAACTGTTTGGAAGTGTTTTTGATATTTCAATTTCGTGGAAAAGCTTAAAGAGGATTGGGAGTAAGTCCTCTTTAAAGATTTGGAAGAATTCACTAATGAATCCATCCGGACCAGGACTTTTGTGCTTGGGGAGACTTTTTATTACCATTTCAATTTTCTTGATGGTGATAGGTCTGTTCTGGTATTCCAGGTCTTCTTGGTTCAGCCTTAGGAGTCTGTAGGAGTCTAGGAATTTATCCATTTCCTCGAGGTTTTGATGTTGCGTGGCATACAATTTCTCAAAGTACTCCCTAAGGATCCTTTGAATTTCTGTAGTTTCTGTTGTAATGACCCCCTTTTCATATCTGATTCGGTTTATTAGGGTTTTCTCTCTCCCTTTCTTTGTGAGTTTTGCTAGAGGCTTATCAATCTTGTTAATTTTCTCGAAGAACCAGCTCTTAGTTTCATTGATCTTTCGGATTGTTTTTTGGGTTTCCATCTCGTTAATCTCTGCTCTGAGTTTTATTATTTCCTTTCTCCTGTTCGGGTTGTGCTCCTTTTTTTGGTCCTTCTCCAAGCTCTTAAGCTGTGAGGTTAGGTTACTTATGTGTGCTCGCTCCTCCTTCCTGAGGAATGCTTGTAGAGCTATAAACGTTCCTCTTAACACAGCTTTTGCTGTGTCCCATAAGTTTTGGTAACTCGTGTCCTCATTTTCATTCGTTTCTAGGAATCTTTTGATTTCCTCTTTGATTTCCTGTCTAAGCCATTCGTTGTTCAGTAGAGCACTGTTTAATTTCCAGGTGTTTGATTTAGTTTTCTGTTTTTGTATGTGATTTACTTCTAATTTCAGCGCATTATGGTCTGAGAAGATTGTCAATACAATCTCTATCTTCTTAATTTTTTGGAGGCGTGTTTTGTGGCTCAGCATGTGGTCTATCTTGGAGAATGTTCCATGTACGCTTGAGAAGAATCTGTATTCAGCTTTTTCTGGATGAAGTGTCCTGTATATATCTACTAAGTCCCTTTATTCCATTGTTTCCCTCAGATGAAGTATGTCCTTGCTATGCTTGAGTCTGTTTGATCTATCAAGAGGTGACAAAGCAGTGTTGAAATCTCCCACTAGTATTGTGTTGCTGTTGATGTCTTTTTCCAAATCTATGAGTAGTTGTTTTAAGTACTTTGCTGGACTCTCATTAGGTGCATATACATTTATTACTGTAAGTTCTTCCTGTTGTACAGATCCTTTGATCAATAAGAAATGACCTTCACTGTCTCTTATGACCTTCCTCACTCTGAAATCGATGTGCTCTGATATTAGGATGGCTACCCCCGCTTTTTTATGGGAGCTGTTTGCCTGTAGGATTGTTTTCCAGCCTTTGACTCTGAGTCTGTGTTTGCTTTGACTATTGAGATGTGTTTCTTGCAGGCAGCAGAATGTTGGGTTCAATTTTCTAATCCATCCTGCCACTCTATGTATTTTAATTGGTGCGTTTAGCCCATTGACATTGAGAGAGATTATTGTTATGGGATTTTGTCCCATTATTCTGTTGAAATTTGGTGTATTTGAGGGGCCTTTCTTGCCTTAAAGTAGCCCATTTAGTTCTTCTTGTAATCACGGTTTTGAGTCTATGAAGTTCCTGAGCTGTTGTTTGTCAGTGAAACTGTGTGTTGTTCCTTCTATTATGAATGAGAGTCTCGCAGGGTAAAGTATTTTTGGGGAGGCATTTATTTCATTGAGTTTTTTCACTATGTCCCACCACTGTTTTCGGGCCATAAGGGTTTCATCAGAAAAATCAGCTGTGAATTTTAAGGATGCTCCTTTGTAAGAGATTTCTTTCTTCGATCTTGCTGCTTTCAGAATTTTGTCTCTGTCTAAGGTTTTGGTCATTTTGATCAGAATGTGTCTTGGGGTATTTTTATTTGGATTTCTTCTAGCTGGTACCCTTCGGGCCTCCTGAATATGGTCACAAGTTTTCTTCAGCTCTGGAAATGTTGTAGCAATGATGTCTTTGACAGTTTCTTCTTCATCAAGGTTTTCTTCCTGTACCTCTGGGACTCCAATAATTCTTATGTTACCCCTCTTGGCTTCATCACGATCTTCTCTTGCCATCTGTTCCCGAATTGTGAGTCTCTTTTCCATATTCTGCTCTTTTCTGGAGAGTCTCTGAACTTCATCTTAGAGCTCACTGATTCTGTTCTCAGCAGATGTTACTCTGCTGCTGAGGCCTTCCACTGAGTTTTTCAATTCGCCTATGAGATTTTTCAGGTCTGACATTTCTGATTGCATTTACCTCATTTCTGCCTTCAAATCCTCTTGTCTTCTATTGGCATTGCTTTCCATTGTTTCTTTTAGCTCCCTAAGCATCATTAACAATTATTTTTAAAAAACTTAATTGATAGAGAATCGGCACTGGTGGAGGGATGGGTTCTGGATCATTGTATAACTGAAACGCACTTAATCACTTAACTTCCCGTTAGTCGTTGATTTGCTCGAGCGGGCACCAGTAACGTCTCCATTTGTCTCTGTCGCGTGCTAGTGTAGCCCAATGGCATCTGTTCGCTCTGGGAACATGAAGAGCCTCAAACCGATCGTTCATGATCTTGACGAAGAAGTCTGACCATCTGGTAGGTGGGTGGTCACGCGGTCTTTTGATGTCCCGTGGAATCCAGTCAGTAACAGCTCTAGTCCAGCGGTCGTCTTTAAATCTCATTACGTGACCAGCCCATCTGATTTTTGACACCTTGGCAAATGAGACAGAGTCCCTGACTCTTGATCTTCAACGGATGTCGGAACTCCGGATTTTTTCTCTCATTTGAGTGAAACGTGATATTCCAAGCATAGCTCTTTCTATTCTTCTTTGGGAGACCTGAATAGCGTTCTCATCCTGTTTGCATAGGGCCCAGGTCTCTGAGGCATATGTTAATGCAGGAAGAACAGTGAAATCAAAGAGATGTGCCCAGAGCCATAGGTTCTTGTCCTCTTAACTATTTCTTCGACGTTCTTGAAGGCGTTCCAAGCCGCTCTCTTCCTCCTGCGCAGCTCAGGTGCCAGGTCATTTGTCATGTTGACTACTTGAGAAGTTAACTGAAACCCAAGCACAAAAATTTGTATGTCTACAACTGTACCTTATGGTGTTTCTCTAATAAAAAGTTAAAAAAATTGCATGGTACTGAAACAAAGGCACAGCTGCAGACCAATAGAACATGCTTGAATATACTGACATCTCCTCACAGACATATGATTATCAAATCTTTGATAAGGGAGCAAGAAATGTGAATTTGGGCACGGAACACCTTGTTAACAAAGTGTGCTGGCAAAACTCGACAGCTACATGCAAAAAAATGGGCTCAGATCTCTGCCTAACACCATGTACAAAAGTAACACGAAAATGGATTAAAGAACTCAACATCATACTGTAATCCATAAGGTACGTTGAAGGCAGGGCTGGTAAAAACCCTCCACGACACTGAAGCTAGTGGTATCTTCAAAGATGAGACGCCACTGGCCAAGCAAGTGAAAGCAGAGATAGACACAGGGGACTATCCTAAACTAAGAAGCTTCTGCACCTCAGAAGAAACACTGACCAAACTACAAAGAGAGTCTACAGAAAGGGAAAGGATACTCGCCCAAAACCCATCCAACAAGGGGTTAATATCAAAGATATACAAAGTACTGGTAATACTCCATAAGAAGAAAACCTCCAACCCCATCAAAAATGGGGCGAAAAAATGAACAGAAACTTTCTCAAAGAAGAAATCTGAATGGCAAAAAGGCACATGAGATAATGCTCTACATCACTAATCATCAGGGAGATGCAGACCAAAACAACAATGAGATATCATTTCACATCACAGAGACTGGCCAATATCCAATAAAACAAAAGCAACTGATGTTGGCTTGGATGTGGCAAGAAATGAACCCAAATAAACTGCTGGTGAGAATGCCGACTGGTTCAGCCCTTTTGGAAAACAGTATGGAGAATTCTCAAAAAGATAGAAAATGAGCTCCAACCAAGCAAACCAAGCACAGCAAACCAAGCACAAAAATTTGTAAGTCTACGACTGTACCTTATGGTGCTTCACTAATAAAAATTCAAAAAGAGGTGAAAGATCTATACAAAGTAATCTACTCAAGTACAAACAGAAATAAGAGAATACGATGAAATGGAAATCACTTAAATCACTTAACTTCCCGTTAGTCGTCGATTTGCTTGAGCGGGCGCCAGTAACGTATCCATTTGTCCCTGTCGCGTGCTAGTGTAGCCCAATAGCATCTGTTCGCTCTGGGAACATGAAGAGCCTCAAACCGATCGTTCATGATCTTGATGAAGAAATTTGACCATCTGGTAGGTGGGTGGCCACGTGGTCTTTTGACATCCCGTGGAATCCATTTGGTAACAGCTCTAGTCCAGCAGTCCTCTTTAAATCTCATTACGTCACCAGCCCATCTGATTTTAGACACCTTGGCAAATGAGACAGCGTCCCTGATTCTTGATCGTCGATGGATGTTGGAACTCCGGATTCTTTCTCTCATTTGAGTGAAACGTGATATTCCAAGCATAGCTCTTTCAAATCTTCTTTGGGAGACCTGAATAGAGATCTCATCCGGTTTGCGTAGGGCCCAGGTCTCTGAGGCATATGTTAATGCAGGAAGAACAGTGGAATCAAAGAGATGTGCCAAGAGCCGGAGGTTCTTCGTCCACTTAGCTATTTCTTCGACGAACTTGAAGGCATTCCAAGCCGCTCTCTTCCTCCTGCGCAGCTCGGGTGCCAGGTCATTTGTCATGTTGACCTCTCGACCTAGGTACACATAGCTGTTGCATTCGCAGATGGTCGTTCAGTTGAGAGCGAATGGGGTGTCAGGAACAAGGCTGTTTCCCATAAACATTGTCTTCGTAAGATTCAGCTGTAGTCCTAACATTCCACACTCACGGTCAAAGTCGGCCAGCATTTGTGCCTCTTGGCTTATGTTTGGTGTTATTAAAACAATGTCATCAGCAAAGCGGAAGTGGTGTAGTTGCCGAGCATTTCTCTTCACTGCCATTCCTTCCGATTCTAGTCGTTGCATTATGTTCTCGAGGATGGCACTGAAGAGTTTCGGTGAAATGGTATCACCCTGCCGAACCCCTCTCTTTACATCAATGATTACTTCTTTGTAGAATGGTGAGTTCCTGGTAGTGAATCCACAATACAGCTCACGGAGGAACTTGATGTATTGGGCTTGAATGCCCTGATTGGCTAGGGCTTCAATGACTGCTTCCGTCTCAACGGAATCAAAGGCCTTCTTTAAATCAATGAACGTTAAACAGAGCGGCATCTTGAACTCCCGAGAAACCTCAATGAGCTTGGTTATCATGTGGATATGGTCGATGGTGCTGAATCCTTTGTGGAACCCGGCTTGCTGCATGGTTGTCCTTCATCTAGTGTTCTTCCAATCCTATTTAGGATGACTCGAGTGAACAACTTGTAGATGACAGACAATAGGCAGATCGGGTGATAATTGCCAATGTCATGGTTGTCTCCCTTCTTGAACAGTAGTCCGGTCCTGCTGGTTTTCCATTGGGACGGAACCTTGCATTCAGACAGGTAGTGTGTGAAAAGACGAGCCAGTGTATTGATGAGTACTGATGGCATGTTCTTCAGGTTTTCAGGTCTGACCTTGTCTAGGCCGGGTGCTGTTCGTTTCTTTACTGACGAAATGGCGTGTCGGATTTCGGAAGGGAGAACATTGGGAACAACATATCCATCCTGTGGAATTTGGAATGTCGGCAAGTGGACATGGTTACCGAAGAGATTTGAGTAGAAGTCATGGATAATCTTCTCCATTGCCGTTCTGGAGGATGTGATGGATCCATCAGGACGTCGGAGGGCAGTCGTCATCTTGGTCTTGTAGTTGGCGAAGGACAGGCGGCATTACGAATACTTTTCCCGGCTTCTGCCGCATCTACCAGCACTTCTGCTCTTCTCTCTTTGAGGTCTTCCTTGGTTGCATCTCTGCACTGCTTTGCGAGCTTGGACATTAGCTTGTGGTTGCCTGAGGCATGCGCCAAACAATGCTGGTAAATAAGCTCAAGAGTTTTTGAAGACAGGCGTTTTTTTTTTTTTTTTTTTGGCTATCTCTCTGTTGGCGTTCCTCGCATATTCATGGAGGTGCTGAACCAGTCGATCAGACACTACCTCCACTACCCAGCCGCCGCCACACTCCAGGACGCTTTCCGGACCCGCTTTCTGGACCCGCATGGCAGCTCCCGCAAAGACTCATACACGACTGAAGACCCACAGAACAAGATAAGCGGAACTCTCTGAGACCTTGGACTCCAGGCTTGGTGGACCCAGCGACAGAGATTCTCTGCTTGCTCCCACCAACCACAGGTGACAAAGGGATTCTAGTCAGGAGCCCCACCCTACCCTGCCCTGTCTGCTTCCACCAACCACCCAGGGATCGGATTGCGCACAGAAGACCCACCCTAACCCTCCCAGGACCAGATAAATACCCCACTGGCAGACCTCCACTACCGACACTACCTCCACTACCCAGCTGCCGACACACTCCAGGATGCTTTCGCGGCCACGCTACACATCATAAGACACTAAGTACCATCTTCCGGAATTGTCGCACCATATTTGATAGGGTTCAAATATGGTAACCACTACGAGGGCGATTAGAAGTCGCCCCAAAAGCCTCTATCCCTCTCGAAAAGACTGGCAAGCTACCGAGAGTATTCTGCCCGCACAGAAGAGCCTGGCAAGCTATCCGTTGTGTATTCGATATGCCAAAACCAGTAACTACTACTGTTCTCATTCACCTGACCCTGAAGGCTTCACTGACATGGCAGCACTGAGAAGGATGAGAAAGGAGAGGAAGATAAAATCTCAAGGCCGAACTAGGCTGCCACAACGAAGGAAGACAAAAATGATCGTCTGTACTTTCAATGCACGTACGCTAGCATCAGATGCATCCATCGAGGACCTGATGGTACAAGCGTGAATGATCAAGTACGACATCATTGGTCTGACCGAGACAAGAAGGCACAAATCTTACCATGCCATTTTCGACAGTGGAGAAGAATTATTCCTCGGAACATGCGATAAAAGAGGTGTCGGAGGCGTCGGTGTCCTTGTCAACACAAACTTGGCCATGAGCATTGATTCATTCGAATGACTAACAACCCGAATCGGACGTTTACATTTGAATAGATGTGGCTCACTGCCGGCAGTTTCTATCTTCGTTGTCTACACACCAACATCTCATTATGATGAAAGAGAAATTGAGAAGTTCTACGTGGAGCTGTAGAAGTTCTATAAAGAAGACCACACTTTCTACAAGATCATTGTGGGTGATTTTAATGCCAAGATAGGACCGAGAAGATCAGCTGAAGAACTTCACATCGGAACCCATGGCCTAGAATGGAACGAACAGGGTGAGAGACTGTCTGAGTTCATCTTGTCGACAAAGACCATCCATGGTAACTCACAGATCCAGAAGGCAGAATCTCAACGTTGGACATGGGAGTCTCCCGGTGGACGATTCCACAACAAAATAGGCCACATCATTTTCAATCAACGGTTTTGCCTGACCGATGTCGCTGTTGTCCCAAAATTTCGAACGGCATCAGACCACCGTCTCCTTCGTGCAAAATTCTACTTCACAGAGCAGGGAGAAAGGGCTGCCAAGTTTAAAATGAGAACTCCCAGAACGACCACCAACTGGGAGTTCTTTGGTTCTATCGTGGCAACTTGGAAAGATGCCATTCTTTACAACATTGACGAGGAACACGATCGATGAAATGGAAACCTATTACTAATTCATGGAACAAGATGACTATCATCGTTGAGACAGCAAAACTCCCCAAAGCATTACACACATTCAATGCCATTAGTAGAAAAATGCCCATGACGGCTTTGAAAGAGATGGTTCGAGCACTCCTGAAAATTCTATGGAATATCCAACCACCACAAATAGCTAAAGCAATCCTAGGGAAAAAGAAGATGGGAGGTATTACTCTCCCTGAACTTCAAACTGTACTATAAAGTTGTCGTAATTACAACAGCATGGCACTGGATTGAGGACAGACTCTCAGATCACTGAGAGAGAAAAGAAAATCCAGACACAGATAAACGGACAGCTAACTCTCATAAGGAAGAAAACAATACAAAGTGGTGCAAGGAAGGTGTCTTCAACAAAGAGTGTTGGGAAAACTGGTTGGTTAAAAGGAAAATGAGCTCAGACCCTTTTCTAACACCATGGACAAGAGTCAAATAAAAATGGATTAAAGACCTCCCTATCAGGCCTGATTCCATTGAGGAAAATGTAGGCTGAATTCTCCACGAAATTGTAGCTACAGGCCTCTTTAAGAAGTTAATGCCATTATCCAAGCAAACAGAAACCAGGGAAAGAGGTAGGGAGTGGTAGTACAGCCGAAAGGGTGTTTACCCAGCATGAGGCCAACCCGGATTCCACGCCTAGCATCCCATACGGTCCTCCAAACACATCCAGGAGTAACTACTGAGTGCAGAAGCCGGGAGTAACCATTGAGCATAGATGTGTGTGGCTCAAAAATAAAGCAACAAAAATTTCTTTGAAAAAGAAACAAAGATTGAACAAATAGGAGTAAATTAATAGAAGGAGCTTCTGAAACTATCACCTCAAAAACAGTAGTGACAAAATACAAAGACATCCCATAGACTGGGAGAAATTACTTGCCCATCACTCAGTCTGATAAAAGGCTTATACCCAAAGTATATAAAATACTGAATACTGATAGTACTAGACCCCCAAAATGGAAGAAGAGCTGAACCTCGTCAAGAATGGGGTTGGGAGATGAACAAAATCTTTCTCAAAAAAGACATACAAATGGCTGAAAAGCATATGGGAAAATGCTCTACAGAACTAGTCATCAGGGAAATTCAAATCAAAAGAACAGTGAGATATCACATTACAACACAAAGACTTTAAACAACAAAAACAACAGCACCTCAAAACAAGAGCAAGCGCTGTTGACATGGATGTGGTATAAAAGGGACCCTCATACACGGCTGCCAGGAGGGTAGAATGCTCTGAATTTCCATGGACACTCCTCAGAAAAGTAGGAACTGAGCTTCCATCTGACCCAGCAACTTCACTTTTTGACCTCTACTTTTGCCCAAAAACACAAAGTAGAAACGATGGTTGCACTCCTACGTTCCTTGGAGCAATATTCACAATAGCCCCAACTGTGGAGTCGACCCAGTGTCCTAGAATAGACGACCGGATAAACTAGTACCATATACATAATGGACCATTACTCGGTCATCGAAAGATAAAAGCACACACTTTGCTGCTTCGTGGACGGATCTGCAAAGTATCATGCTGAGTTCAGCTAAAGAGAGGGCAAGAGCATGACACAGAACGATCTCTCATGTACAGGGTATAATGAACCATGACAGTGAAATAACAAATGCCCACATGCAACAGAGAGGAAGAATGTGAGATCTGCTCTCCAGCAGGAAGCATGCCACTTGAGAGGACCGGACACGGAGGGGAACACTGTCACGGCAGTGGGTGGATGAAAGTGCCTGCCCAAGTGGGTGAAAGAGGTGGGGGTGGCCGCTGGAAGGGAGCAAAGTGTTCTGCACGAAACCCTATTGGCCACAGTACTGAAAATCAGGGTGGAAAGTTCTTCAAAACAACCTCTGCATGGAGAAGATCAAACACCTTTTGGATTCCCGGGCACAACACGTTCCTCTATATTTAGAAGAGCAACTGGGGCCCCTGCCCTTGCCCACACTTGGCCAGGGCTCTGGGCGCAGGTTCGCTGCGGGCCCCTTAATGACGTCCCGCTGACGAAAAAGAAGGTGGTGACGTGGCGTGCTGTTTGCCCTGACAGCATCGAATCTCGAGAGGACACACATTGGGCCCTCGGGATCCAGCAAGGAGAGGCTCGTGCCACCAGCAAGGCGTGAAATAGGCAATGCCGCTGGTTTAGATTAGCCAGATGGCGAGTCAGGGAGGGGAGGAAGCGCTCGGCGCTGAGCTGGTGACCTGCTGTGACGGGGGGCCAGCCAGCGGCCAGCCAGCCCACCGCATCCTGGCACCTGATGGACCTTTCCGGGAGACCCGGGATGCGAGTGGGTACCGGATCTTGCCGGGGCTGGGAAGCAGTGCGGTTCCACCCGAACAGACGCGGGAGCGTGGCGAAGAGGGCGGCGACGGAGGCGTCCCCAAAGAAGGGGCAGCTGAAGAAGGTCCAGCACCACGCGCCCCCAGCCCAGTCGCGGACCCTCCTGAAGGCCGAGACGACGACATCCGCGCCCTCCCGTTCTCGGTCAGGCTCCGGAAGGTCGTGGAGGACCAGTCCTTCGAGTCCATTTACTGGAGCAGAGACGGAGAGAGCATCATCATCGAAGGGAACTTCTTCAAGTCCGAAGTGCTGGGCCACAAGGACAACCAGCGCATGTTCGGAACCTACAGCCTGAGGACGTTCGTGCGCCTGCTGAACCTGCAAGGCTTCCGGAAGCTCCAATTCAAGAGCGCCTGTCTCAGCTCGGCCCGGAACAGAGTTATTGTGAGTAACTGGCTCAAGGGCGCGGCGCGGGCGGGAACTGCAGCCCTTGGAGGAGCGAGCCACTAAGGGCCCGGATGCTCGGCTCCAAGAACTACACGCGCGTCCTCAAATATATCACAGTGCTTCTCCGTACACAGGATTGGAGCTTTGGACACGGAGAATTGTTTTAGCTTCCCAAAATGACTATGGGAAAAAATATGGCTAGAAAACCAAAGAAAGCAATAAACAGAACGTTGTGGTAGTAATAGAATGCGAAGGATTTTAAGACGCTGCGCAATATGATTGATGTGTCAAAGTAAATTTATTCATATGGATATTAATTAGTGAGGTCTAGGTCTCTTTGTCTAATACTGAAATCAAATCACAGGGATCATTGAACGAAATTTAAATGAAATTACATTGTGGATTTTATCGTAATTTAATTGTAATATAGGTATAACTTATGGTTCGTTATGTGAAATTAATTTCTATTCCTCTAACTATGAGTGGTCAAAGTTAGAGATATCAGAAAATAGAAATAGTACCTTAAAGGAAACTGGATTACAGCGATATACGTATTAATGATTGATTTATATTGGAATTCAATGAATAACACGATGTCATTACATTTGTTTCAATTGCAATATAGGTGTAAATAGTAATTCATTATGCATTACATTAAGTTATGTGAGTTGGCAATGAATAATTAAACATAAGATCATACAAAATTTAATTTTATAGTAAGGTAAATTAATTTATACTGATATACATATCAAATATTTTATTTCTACATAATTACACAGTAAATATAATTAACTTTATGCTTATATGAAAGTTCATAATTAATTCCTATTTGTATTTAAAACTTAAAAGATAAAAAAATTACTTTTAACACAAGATTAATTAAACCATTCATAATCTATCAAATTAAATTAATTTCTTTTAACAAATCTATTGATTAAAAATTAAAATTATTCCAGTGAACTGGAATTAATATGTTACAGTACATTAATTCATATTAATGTAAATGTTAATTTCTATATGAATATTAAAATAATTCTATTTAAAATATAAATACAAATTAATATTTACAGTCATAGAAATTAATTTATTTTAATATATTAATCATATTTCATATCATTTTAAATGATCAGTTAGCAGTTTTTTTTTTTATTAGTGAAGCACCATGAGGTACAGTTGTAGATTTACAAATCTTTGTGCCTGAGTTTCGGTCATACAATGATCAAATACCCATCCCTCCACCAGTGCCCATTTCCCCCCACCCCCCCCTCCCACCCTGCTTCTGTGGCAGGGCATTCCCCTTTGTTCTCTCTCTCCTTTTGGGTGTTGTGGTCTGCAAAAGAGGCATTGAGTGGCAATCATGTTCAGTCCATACTCTACTTTCAACATGCATTTCCCCTCCTGGGAGGATCCTCCAAACACCTTTCATTTGGTGTTCCCTTCTCTATCTGAACTGCCCTTTCCCCTAGAATATCTGGCTGGCCTCTAAGTTATGGAGTAATCCTCCTGGTGTTGATCTCAGCTATTCTTAGGTATTGATCTCATATTTTGTTGCTTTATATCCCCCAGATGAATGCAATTTTTCTATGTCTATCCCTCTCTTTCTGACTCATTTCGCTTAAGCATGATACTTTCCATATTGTACCACTTGTATGTAAATTTCATGACTTCATCTTTTCTAAGAGCTACGTAGTACTCCATTGTGTAGATGTACCAGAGTTTCTTTAACCAGTCATCTGTTCTTGGGCACTCAGGTTTCTTCCAGTTTCTGGCTATTGTAAACAGTGCTGCAATGAACAAACAAGTGCAGATGTCACTTGGACTACACATTTTTGCCTCTCTGGGGTATATTCCCAGGAGTGGTATCGCTGGGTCAAATGGGAGCTCAATTTCTAATTTTTAGAGAAACGTCCATACTGTTTTCCAAAAGGACTGAAATAGTCGACATTCCCACCAACAGTGAAGGAGTGTCCCTTTCTCGCCACATCCGCGCCAGCATCGGTTGCTTTTGTTCTTTTGAATGTGGGCCAGTCTCTGAGGTGTGAGATAGTATCTCATTGTGGTTTTGATCTGCATCTCCCTGATGATTAATGATGTAGAGCATTTTCTCATGTGCTTTTTGCCATTCGGATTTCTTCTTTGAGAAAGTTTCTGTTCATTTCATTGCCCCATATTTTGATGGGGTTGGATGTTTTCTTCTTGTGGAGTTCCACCAGTATTTTGTATATCCTTGTTATCAACCCCTTGTCAGATGTGTATTCAGTGAATATCCTTTCCCATTCTGTAGACTGTCTTTGTATTTTGGTCACTGTTTCTTTGGAGGTGCAGAAGCTTCTTAGTTTAAGATAGTCCCATTTATCTATCTCTGTTTTTACTTGCTCGGCGAGTGGCGTGGCATCTTTGAAAGTACCATTAGCCTCAATGTCATGGAGGGTTTTGCCAACTTTGTCTTCAATGTACCTTATGGTTTCTGGTCTGATGTTGAGGTCTTTAATCCATTTTGATCTTATTTTTGTACATGGTGTTAGGCAGAGTTCTGAGCCCATTTTTTTGCATGTAGCCGTCCAGTGATGCCAGCACAATTTGTTAAAGAGGCTTTCCTTACTCCACTTCACATTTCTTGCACCTTTATCAAAGATTAGATGATCATATGATTGAGGGGAGATGTCAGTGTATTCAACCCTGTTCCATTGGTCTGCAGTTCTGCTTTTGTTCCAGTACCACGCTGTTTTAATTATTACTGCTTTGTAGTAGAGTTTGAAGTTAGGGAGGTTGATTCCTCCCATTTTCTTTTTCCCAAGAATTGCTTTAGCTATTCGTGGGGGCTTATTGTTCCATATAAATTTCAGGAGTGTTTGCTCCATTTCTTTGAAGAATGTCATGGGTATCCTTATAGGGATTGCATTGAATTTATACAATGCTTTCGGTAGTATTGCCATTTTGACAATGTTAAGTCTCCCGACCCATGAGCAGGGGATATCTTTCCATTTCCTCATGTCCTCTTTTATTTCCTGAAGTAGCATTTTGTAGTTTTCTTTGTACAGGTCCTTTACTTCCTTAGTTAAGCTGATTTCTAGGTACTTGATTTTCTGGGGCACAATTGTGAACGGGATTGTTTTTTTCATGTTGCTTTCTTCTCTCTCACTGTTTGCATATAGGAAAGCCATGGACTTTTGGGTATTGATTTTATAGCCTGCAACTTTACTATACGAGTCTATTGTTTCTAGGAGTTTTTTGGTGGAGGTTATTGGGTTCTCTAAGTATAGTAACATATCATCTGCGAATAGTGAGAGCTTGATTTCTTCCTTTGCTACCTGAATGCCCTTAATATCTTTTTCTTGCCTAATCGCTATTGCAAGTACTTCCAATACTATATTGAACAGCAGTGGAGAGAGTGGGCATCCTTGTCTCGTCCCTGATCTTAGAGGGAAGGCTCTCAGTTTTTCCCCATTGAGGATGATGCTTGCTGTAGGCTTGTGGTAGATGGCTTTAACTATGTTGAGGAAAGTCCCCTCTATACCCATTTTGGCTAGGGTTTTCATCATAAAGGGGTGCT
The DNA here is from genome assembly GCF_029834395.1 of Sorex fumeus. Taxonomy (NCBI): domain Eukaryota; kingdom Metazoa; phylum Chordata; class Mammalia; order Eulipotyphla; family Soricidae; genus Sorex; species Sorex fumeus. Next base: position 930,174 of record NW_026606260.1, read on the forward strand.
GGACCTTGTCAAATGCTTTCTCTACATCTATTGATATGATCATATGCTTTTTATCTTTTCTTTTGTTGATATGGTTAATTATATTGATTGATTTCAGAATGTTGAACCATCCTTGCATCCCTGGGATAAATCCTAATTGGTCATGGTGTATGATCTTTTTGATGAGTCGTTGGATTCTATTTGCTAGTAGTTTGTTGAGGATCTTTGCATCTGTGTTCATCAGGGATATCGGCCTGTAATTCTCTTTCTTTGTGGTATCTCTGTCTGCTTTTGGTATCAGTGTGATATTTGCTTCGTAGAAACTGTTCGGAAGTGTTTTTGATATTTCAATTTCGTGGAAAAGCTTAAAGAGGATTGGAGTAAGTCTTCTTTAAAGATTTGGAAGAATTCACTAGTGAATCCATCCGGGCCAGGGCTTTTGTGCTTGGGGAGACTTTTTATTACCATTTCAATTTCCTTGATGGTGATAGGTCTGTTCAGGTATTCCAGGTCTTCTTGGTTCAGCCTTTGGAGTCTGTAGGAGTCTAGGAATTTATCCATTTCCTCGAGGTTTTGATGTTCCGTGGCATACAATTTCTCAAAGTACTCCCTGAGGATCCTTTGAATTTCTGTAGTTTCTGTTGTGATGACCCCCTTTTCATTTCTGATTCGGTTTATTAGGGTTTTCTCTCTCCCCTTCTTTGTGAGTTTTGCTAGAGGCTTATCGATCTTGTTAATTTTCTCAAAGAACCAGCTCTTGGTTTCATTGATCTTTCGGATTGATTTTTGGGTTTCCATCTCGTTAATCTCTGCTCTGAGTTTTATTATTTCCTTCCTCCTGTTCGGGTTGTGCTCCTTTTGTTGGTCCTTCTCCAAGCTCTTAAGCTGTGAGGTTAGTTTATTTATGTGGGCTCGCTCCTCCTTTCTGAGGAATGCTTGTAGAGCTATAAACTTTCCTCTTAAGACAGCTTTTGCTGTGTCCCATAAGTTTTGGTAACTCGTGTCCTCATTTTCATTCGTTTCTAGGAATCTTTTGATTTCCTCTTTGATTTCCATTCTAAGCCACTCGTTCAATAGCGCACTGTTTAATTTCCAGGTGTTTGATTTAGTTTTCTGTTTTTGTGTGTGATTTAATTCTAATTTAAACGCATTGTGGTCTGAGAAGATTGTTGATACAATCTCTATCTTCTTAATTTTATGGAGATATGTTTTGTTGCTCAGCATGTGGTCTATCTTGGAGAATGTTCCATGTACGCTTGAGAAGAATGTGTATTCAGCCTTTTGAGGATGAAGTGTCCTGTATATATCTACTAAGTCCCTTTCTTCCATTGTTTCCCTCAGATTAAGTATGTCCTTGCTAAGTTTGAGTCTGGTTGATCTATCCAGAGGTGACAAAGCGGTGTTGAAGTCTCCCACTAGTATTGTGTTGCTATTGATGTCTTTTTCCAAATCTATGAGTAGTTGTTTTAAGTACTTTGCTGGTCTCTCATTAGGTGCATATACATTTATTATTGTAAGTTCTTCCTGTTGTACAGATCCTTTGATCACTAAGCAATGGCCTTCACTGTCTCTTATGACCTTCTTCACTCTGAAATCGATGTGGTCTGATATTAAGGTGGCTACCCCAGCTTTTTTATGGGAGCTGTTTGCCTGTAGGATTGTTTTCCAGCCTTTGACTCTGAGTCTGTGTTTGCTTTGACTATTAAGGTGTGTTTCTTGCAGGCAGCAGAATGTTGGGTTCAATTTTCTAATCCATCCAGCCACTCTGTGTCTTTTAATTGGTGCGTTTAGCCCATTGACATTGAGAGAGATTACTGTTATGGGATTTAGTCCCATTGTTCTGTTGAAATTAGGTGTATTTGAGGGGCCTGTCCTGTCTTAAAGTAGCCCATTTAGTTGTACTTGTAACCATGGTCTTGAGTCTATGAAGTTCCTGAGCTGTTGTTTGTCTGTGAAACTGTGTGTTGTTCCTTCTATTATGAATGAGAGTCTTGCTGGGTAAAGTATTTTTGGAGAGGCATTTATTTCATTGAGTTTTCTCACTATGTCTCACCACTGTTTTCGGGCCCTGAGGGTTTCATCAGAAAAATCAGCTGTGAATTTTAAGGATGCTCCTTTGTAAGAGATTTCTTTTTTCGATCTTGCTGCTTTCAGAATTTTGTCCCTGTCTAATGTTTTGGTCATTTTGATCAGGATGTGTCTTGGGGTATTTTTGTTCGGATTTCTTCTAGCTGGTACCCTCCGGGACTCCTGAATGTGGTCACAAGTTTTCTTCAGCTCTGGAAATGTTGTAGCAATGATGTCTTTGACAGTTTCTTCTTCATCAGGGTTTTCTTCCTGTCCCTCTGGGACTCCAATAGTTCTTATGTTACCCCGCTTGGCTTCATCACGATCTTCTCTTGCCATCTGTTCCCGAACTGTGAGTCTCTTTTCCATTTTCTGCTCTTCTCTGGCGAGTCTCTGAACTTCATCTTCAAGCTCACTGATTCTGTTCTCAGCAGCTGTTACCCTGCTTCTGAGGCCTTCCACTGAGGTTTTCAATTCGCCTACCAGGGTTTTCAGGTCCGACATTTCCGATTGCATTTTTCTCATTTCTGCCTTCAAATCCTCTTGTCTTTTATTGGCATTGGTTTCCATTGTTTCTTTTAGTTCCCTAAGCATCCTAACTAGCTCCATTCTGAATTCCTTGTCAGAGAGGTTGTCTGATACTACAGTACTGTTGGTGTCTTCTGGGCTTGCCTCTTCAATAAGAAAGTTTGGTGGTCTTTTGCGTTGCTTTACCGTTGTGACCAGTGTGCTTTAGTCCTTCACGTTCACTGTTACTATTCTGGTTGAGTGAGGAGAGAGTTCCCGGATCCCTTCAGCTTTGTTGCCGCGGAATCTGATGTTGCCTAGTTCCCGTCCTGCGCAGGCCAAGGGAGAAAACCGGCAATTCTAGGGGATCAAGCTAGCTGCGCATTCCCTGGGGGAGTCTCAAGCCGTGGAGCAGGCTGTACCTGGTTGAATGAGGAGAGACTGCCAGGAGACGTTCAGTTTTGTTGCCAAACAATGGGCCTCGGTTTGTCCAGCACAGATTATACTATTCTCTCTTATAGTGGGAAGGGATTATGGATAAGTTTTTGTCCATGGTAGGCACCCTTCTACGTTTCTGAGTTTGACGTTCTTCTCAGTCAGGCGTTATTCTTTGTTTTATAACAGACATTGAGTGAAACTTTTGGAGGAGGTGCTATTTAGAAATGAACTTATACAGCTGTTTTCAAACAGGTCTTTGTTGGAACTTGAGTAGGCGAGTGGGTTGTTGTTGGATTGCAGTAGAAGAGGTGGGAAATGCTTGGTTGGTATTAGGAAGCAAGTTGGGGATGGGAGTCCTGAGTTCTTGAAGTGAGTGTTCTAACTGCCAAGGAGAAGGCCACGCCCACTTTTAAGAGGCCACGCCCCTTTCCTGGTGGCCACGCCCCGAGCCTGTCCCAGGCGACACCCACCCAGGATCCTGGAATGGAGGAAGGGTGGTCTACAGTCTCCCCACTGGGCTTCAGGCGGGAATCTGAGCCGCGGCTGGGGGGGGGCAGGAGCACTTCCCGGCTGGACGCCGCCGACCCACCTGGAGGGGAGAAGCCGAGGGACTGGTGGTCGGGTCCCTCGGAGATGGACGGGCGCTTTCCCCACTGGGCTTCAGGCAGGAATCCAGTTAACAGTTTTGATGGCATAATTTAAATTGATAAATTATAAATTGGTTAGATAAAATGAGGTTGAAACAAAATTACTTTTATTTGTGTAGGTGTATAATGGAAATGCCAATTAATAATAAAGGCCCTCCCGTTGATCGTCGATTTGCTCGAGCGGACCCAGTAACGTCTCCATTGGAGACTTTGTTGTTACTGTGTCTGGCATATCAAATACGTCACGGGGAGCTTGCCAGGCTCTGCTGTGCGGGCAAGATACTCTCGGTAGCTTGCCGGGCTCTCCGAGAGGGGCGGAGGAATCGAACTCAGGTCGGCCATGTTGGCCGCGTGTAAGGCGAACGCCCTACCCGCAGTGCTATCGCTCCAGCGGGCTGGAGAGCCCGGCAAGCTACTGAGAGTATTCGATAAGCCAAACACAGTAACAACAAGGTCTCCAATGGAGACGTTACTGGGCCCTCTCGAGCAAATCGAGCCAATTAATAATGATGATTAATATTAACATAATATTGATTACATTTACTTTCAAATACAAATTATATAATTGATATTTATATCAGTATAAATTAATTTACATTAATATATTCATTATATTTTATAAAAATCAAACCTAATTGTTAATTAGCTCGTGCTCGAGCGGGCCCAGTAACGTCTCCATTGGAGACTTTGTTGTTACTGTGTCTGGCATATCCAATACTCTCGGTAGCTTGCCGGGCTCTCCGAGAGGGGCGGAGGAATCGAACTCGGGTCGGCCATGTTGGCCGCTTGTAAGGCGAACGCCCTACCCGCTGTGCTATCGCTCCAGCCCCTAATGTCAACCTGGGTAAAATTAATATAATGAATTATAAATTAATTATACCACATCAAAATTGAATTCACTTCAATACATTCTCTTTAATAATGAATATAATTTAAAAACATTTATCTTAGTACTATTAATTTACTTGTATTAATTATATTAGTTATTAAGTCAAAGGTAATTATAGTCATGTTAATATAAATTAATTTCTTGTAATGAATTAGTCGTTTTATTATGCATGTAGTACAATAAAGTTTAAGTCAATGAAATAAAATTGAAATTTTATTACACAATTAGATTGAAATATAATTAAGGGTGATTGCTTGAATTATCAAATAATTTAATTAGTATTTGTTCATAATTTATCAATAATTGAATTCAAACATGATTGATGAATCATATTATTAGTATACTGCGATATTAATTTGATATTTGATGGATAATTAATAGATTGAAATTTTTATCAGTTTTTAAAATTTATAAATTGAAGGAATTTAATCTAATAAGTTTATTTATTGATCGATTACATCAAATTTAATTATAATTAACTATCTTAATAGATATTGATTGAATACAATGTATTCGCCATTTTATTATTCATCTGTTCTTACTGAGATTACTTAAAAGTAAATTTCATTGAAATTATTATGAAATTATCTGAAAATTCAACAAAACGACATTGAATTATCAATAAGTTTATATATAGTTTGATTATTTACTAATGTTTGAATTTATAGATAATTCATTGATAAAGCATTTATTAGTAAATCATAATTTTTAATGCAACATGTGCTTAACATTTAATAGATTGAAATAATACTAGTTTATTTTAATGAATGGGTTACACGATTTTAATCCAGTAAAAACTTTAATTCTTATATTAGATTAAATTTACTTATAAACATTTTGGTTAATATAAATAAATTTACACAATAATTTAATCATTTAATTAAGTGTATATTCTAGTTAAGTTTACTCACAATTAATTTAAATTAAACTTTATGAAATTTAGTGTTAATTTCATAAAATTATGTTGAATTGAATTACCAATAATTCTATTAATTTATCTTTTTGGAAAATTTACCAAAAATAGAATTTACAGATAACTTATTAATAAATCATTTCTTTATTAGTAAATTACGAATTTCATGGAATATATGATCAATGCTTAATAGGAGTAAAATTATATTATTTACTATATTATATTGAATATAAAATTGTAATTCAGTAATATTTTAGTTCATATAGTAGAGTATGTTTTATTATATATTGTTATGTTAATATAAATGAATTTGTGGAACGAACTAATTATTTAATAAAGCATTTGTTAAAACTCAGTTAAGACTATTAAATTTCATTACAATTTCAAGTATTTAATTGGATTCTATTTTGATTTAATGTTGTTACACTGAATATCAATACATTTATTCATTTATATTTATTGATTATCGAAAATTTAATGTATAGATAACTGACTGTTAAAGTAAGTAAAAGTAAAGGCCCTCCCGTTGATCGTCGATTTGCTCGAGCGGGCCCAGTAACATCTCCATTGGAGACTTTGTTGTTACTGTGTCTGGCATATCGAATACTCTCAGTAGCTTGCCGGGCTCTCCGAGAGGGGCGGAGGAATCAAACTCGGGTCGGCCATGTTGGCCGCGTGTAAGGCGAACGCCCTACCCGCTGTGCTATCGCTCCAGCCCTTTACCTTTAATGAAAAACCAGAAGGTACAGTTGTAGATTTACAAATTTTTGTGCTTTGGTTTCAATTGTAAAATGTTCAAACACCTATGTTAAATCATCAGTAAATTGTGATTTTATTAATGCATAGTGAATTCTTCATAAATTTTAATATTATCAGCTTAGTTGAATATATTGATCATTGTTATTTTAATATAGTAACAATATGTCATATCAAACTTATACACCATTATGTTTATATAAGTCAGTTTAATAACTGTTAGGACCCGAAACGTGTTAGGACCCGAAAGATGGTGAACTGTGCCTGGGCAGGGCGAAGCCAGAGGAAACTCTGGTGGAAGTCCATAGCGGTCCTGACGTGCAAATCGTTCGTCCGACCTGGGTATAGGGGCAAAAGACTAATCGAACCATCTAGTAGATGGTTCCCTCCGAAGTTTCCCTCAGGATAGCTGGCGATCTCGCATGGACACCACCGCAGTTTTATCAGGTAAAGCGAATGATTAGAGGTCTTGGGGCCGAAACGATCTCAGTTTAATATAAATTATGTTAATATAAATTAATTACATAATTCAATGTAAATTATGTTAATATGATGTAATGTAAATTATGTTTAATTTAATGTAATTTATGTTAGGTAAGGTAAAAGGCAAAGGCCCTCCCGTTGATCGTCGATTTGCTCGAGCGGGCCCAGTAACGTCTCCATTGGAGACTTTGTTGTTACTGTGTCTGGCATATCGAATACTCTCGGTAGCTTGCCGGGCTCTCCGAGAGGGGCGGAGGAATCGAACTCGGGTCCTCCATGTTGGCCGCTTGTAAGGCGAACGCCCTAACCGCTATAAATTAATTTACATGATGTAATGTAAATTATGTTTAATTTAATGTGGATTATGTTAATATAAATTAATTCGGGCTGGAGCAATAGCATAGCGGTAAGCCATTTCCCTTGCACACAGCCAACACGGCCAACTCGAGTTTGATTCCTCCGCCCCTCTCGGAGAGCGCCGCAAGCTACCGAGAGTATCTCGCCCGCACAGCAGAGCCTGGCAAGCTACCCGTGACATACTCGATATGCCAAACACAGTAACAAGTCTCATGATGGAAACGTTACTGGGCCCACTTGAGCAAATCGATGAACAACGGGAGGACCATGCATAAATTAATTGAATTTTAAAATTTTAAGTCATTTGTACTCATGTTACAATTACATATTTTACAATTTAACTATACACATTCATATTTATTATTTATCATTATCTTAATTCACTGATAAATTATTGATCCATTTTTAATAAAATTAATTGAATTTCTTTATTTCTTAATATAAATTACTTATCAGTAATTCAATTGATAATTTATTGATAAATGATTTTTATCTCTAAATTAGGATTTTAATTAAATATATCATTACTGAGAAGTAGATATTATTACTTTGTTGTAATACAAGAATCATATTTTAATATAGTAATACACCACATCAGATATATAAAATTTGTAAATTTATTCATTTATATTTATTGACTATTCGTCAAAAATAAATTTAAAGATAATTTATTGACAAATTTTTTCTTTATCATTAAAGTATGATTTTTAAAATATATCAATATTAATTAGCATACTTAAATATTATTAGTTTATAGTAATATATTTTTAATTGAATACATTGAATTACATTGAATTTATTTATTTATATATATTGATTATTTATCAGTAATTTACTTTGTAGATAATTCATTGGCCAATGTTTATTATCAGTAACTTAGGCTTTTAATTAAAGATATTATTAATTATTGGGCTGGAGCGAGAGCACAGCGGGTAGGGCGTTCGCCTTACAAGCAGCCAACATGGCCGACCCGAGTTCGATTCCTCCGCCCCTCTCGGAGAGCCCAGCAAGCTACCGAGAGTATTCGATATGCCAAACACAGTAACAACAAAGTCTCCAATGGAGACGTTACTGGGCCCGCTCGAGCAAATCGACGATCAACGGGAGGGCCTTTACCTTTACCTTTTTTTTTTCATTTATTATCACGGTCACGGTCCTCCCAATGTTCATCAATTTGCTCGAGCGGGCCCAGTAACGTCTCCATTTGAGACTTTGTTGTTACTGTGTTTGGCATATCGAATACATCAATGTAGCTTGCCAGGCTCTGCCGTGCGAGTGAGATACTCTCGGTAGCTTGCTGGGCTCTCCAAGAGGGGCGGAGGAATCGAACTCAGGCCGGCCATTAATAATATTAATCATATTATTTTAAAAATAGTAATGTATTATATCAAATTATAAAATGCTTAAATTTAGTCCTTTATACTTATAGTTCATGGATTACGTAATTTATAGATAATTTATAGATAAATTATTTCTTTATCTGTAAACTATGTTATTATTTAAATATATAATTAATAATTAGTAGACTTACATGTTATTAGGTCATTTTAATATGTTTTTGAATAGAATACGTTGAAGCACATTGAATTTATTTACTCATACTTATTATAATTAAATTCACAGGTAATTTATCAATAAATCATTTTACAGTAAATTAGGATATTAATTGAATATATATTTAATGATTAGTAGATTTTATCATTAGTTTATTGGAATATATTACTCATATTATTTTATGATAGTAACTATCTTACCAAATATATAGTACTGTATTAATTTATTTATATTTATTGATCATTAATAGATGTCTTATTTCAAGAAAAATTTATTGATGAAGTATATTTTAATCAGTAAAATATAATTTTATTTAAATAAATCATTAACAATTAGTAGACTTAAATGTTATTAGTTTATTTCATTATATTTTTGAATTGAATACACTGAATAACATTGAATTCATTTATATTTATTATTTATCCGTAATTCAATTTAAAGATAATTTATTATAAATTATATATTTATTGGTAAAGTAGGATTTTAATTAAATATATAATTAATGATCAGTACATTTTATAATTAGTCTCTTGTAATATATTAACCATATTATCTTAATGTAGTAATATATCATATCACATATTTGAAATTTATAAATACATTTATTTCTATTTATTAATCATATATAGGTCTCTTAATTTATAGATAAGTCATTGATAAATTATGTCTTTATTTTTAAAGTATCATTCTAATCAAATATATCGTTAATAGGTCGATTCAAACATCATTTTATTATTTTCATACAAATCACATTGTTATTTTAAGAAAGCAATAATATATATGATATAAGATATATAAATGATTTGCTACATATTTATTTAAAAATACTAATAAATGCAAAATTTAGTTGTAATATATATTCAATTTACTTTGACAGTAAAAAGAATATAATTAAATGATTTACATTAACTTGTAAACTTACAATTCTTTAATAATTTAATTCCTGTTAATGTAAAGTATGATTAAGATTTTAGAGCATTAATGAACACTTAGAAAATATTAATGCATTATAGGTGATTAAAATTAAATACGTGGATGGTCTCCAAGCAATGGAACAAAGTTCCTGGTACTAATCTCAGCCATTCTTTGGTATTAGTCTATTTTGTTACTGTGTAAACTCACACAAAATAGGGGGCACTGCACCCACAGTGGCGGTGGCTCTATCTCTCCTGCCGCCCGCATTCGGTAGTCTCACCCTTCTCCCACCCCGGAGAGGTCGATGGCAATGGTCAGGCGGAGGAAGGAACGAGGGCCAGGCCGGTAGGTATTAGTCGTAGTTTATTCTGATTCTCTCCTCATCTGTCTCTGCTCCCTCTCTCCTTCTCTCTCTGCTCCCCATTCTTCCTCCCCCAGCTCCTTCTCCATTCCCCTTCATCCTCCTCTCTCTTCTGATTTTCTCTGAACTCTCTTCTTCCTTCTGCCACCTGCCCACTCCTCCAGTACAGTTAAATCCTCTCTCCATGAGGAGTTGGGGGAACAATTACACATAGGTGCGGTCACAATCAATAGGGGTAGAAATCTTAGCCTCAGGGAAGGCCGCTCCTAGGACAGATCCTCTCTCAGCATGAGGACCCATCCTAGAGTAGAATCCCAAGGGTGTGTCTGTCCTCTCCTTGTCCGACAAGCACATAAGCATATATAATATAAATCATTTTGTATGGATACAGTAAGAAATATCTTAAACTTATAGAATTGCTCTCCTAGGGCCATCTTGATCTCAGACTTCGGTGCTCATGCCAGATAGTCTTTCCCACCCCTAGCAGGATCCTAGTCTTGTCGTTACCTTTGGATCATGACAGCATTTGTCTATGATCAAACTCTTAACTTATAGTTAAGAATCGTGGCCCTTTGGACTGGCCCATTACGCTGCCAGGGTAGCTCACCGCTTGCCCTGGGTCCGTTCAGTCCCTCGTTGGGACCCTGCTTTTGGGGTGTTAGGAACTAAGGGCAACTGAGTTTTAAGTCGAGAAAGATTCCCGGGAGTGAATAATATTCAAGGCCAATCAAATCCTTTATAGTCTCTGAGTCTTGGCCGCTGATGGGATTACACGGCGCCAGGGGGCCAGGTGGTGGGTGTGATCCCCGCCTGCTGGAATTTGGAGGATCTGGATGGAAGCTGCTCGACTCCAATCCGAGTAGGCTTGGAGGTCTCGGCCCCGGAACCCGCGTGGCTTTGTCCCTCTGCCAGTACCTTCATGTGTGCAGAGAGTGGTCTCAGCATGGTGGTGGCTGGTCCTGGAGGTCTTCGGCCAAGACTCAGAGACTATAAAATCCAGATCCCGGACGAGAACACTGCAGTCTTTTGCCCCCGCGCCTGGGTGTCCCTCGCCAGGACCCCTTGGAGGGGAGTGCGTTGAGCTTTCCTCCCCACCCCGACAGGGGCTCCGGCAGCCGAAGACCTCCAGGACCAGCCACCACCATGCTGAGACCACTCTCCGCACACATGAAGGTACTGGCAGAGGGCCAAGACTCAGAGACTATAAAATCCAGATCCCGGAACCGCGCGGCCGCATTCGCGGCCCCACGACATCTTATCAGAACTTTTTTTATGACATCTTATTATGTCATTCCTACTTTAGACAAACTTGCAGGCTATCGAATGTAGCCTGCCCACAGGGCAGAGTCTGGCAAACTCCCCGTGGCGTACTAAATATGCCAAATACCAATAACAATGATGGGTCTCATTCTCCTAAAGAGCCGTAAATATAATCTCGGGGCTAGGATGAAAGAGACGTTACTGGGGCCTGCTCGAGGCAATCGACGATTAACAGGATGATGAAAAAAAATGAAAAAATCAAATCCTAAATTACAAAGCATAATGTTAACGGTCTTCCTGTATCTATACAAAAAGGATATTACTTTAAAAATAAACTGTTCATAAGGCATCACGATCACGATCACGATCACGACCACCCTGTTGTTCGTCGATTGCCTCGAGCAGGTGCCAGTAACGTCTTCTTCGTCCTAGCCCTGAGATTTTTTTTTAAAGTGCCATATTCAAGGCTTTTTCAGGGTTAGGAGAATGAGACCCATCATTGTTACTGGTATTTGGCATATTGGGTATACCACGGGGAGTTTGCCAGACTCTGCCGTGTGGGCATGTTACATTTGGTAGCCTGCCAGTTTGACCGAATTAGGAATGAGATGATAAGATGTCGCGAGGCCGTGAATGCGGCCGCGCGCTTCCGGGAGCTGAGTGTGATAATCTCTGGATCCTGGCCGTTGTTGGAGTTACACGGCAGTTGGTGGGTGTAACTGTCTAGTTACTGGCAGGTCCAGTCCCAAACTGTACAGGCTTGGAGATCTCAGCCCCGGGTCCCACACACCTGGGTTCCTCTGTCAGTTCTTTTATGCGTGAGGCTCATCCAAGTGTGTGGAGAGTGCTCCCATCATGGCTGGGCCTCGGTGGTCTTCAGCTGTTGGGCCCTGGTGGAGACAGTCAGGCATAGGGTAGGAGACTCTGTCTTGTTCTCTCCCAGGAGCTGAGTGTCATGATCTCTGGATCCTGGCCGTTGTTGGAGTTACACGGCAGTTGGTGGGTGTAACTGTCTAGTTACTGGCAGGTCCAGTCCCAAACTGTATAGGCTTGGAGATCTCAGCCCCGGGTCCCACACACCTGGGTTCCTCTGTCAGTTCTTTTATGCGTGAGGCTCATCCAAGTGTGTGGAGAGTGGTCCCAGCATGGCCTTGGCTGGGCCTCGGTGGTCTTCAGCTGTTGGGCCCTGGTGGAGACAGTCAGGCATAGGGTAGGAGACTCTGTCTTGTTCTCTCCCAGGAGCTGAGTGTGATGATCTCTGGATCCTGGCCGTTGTTGGAGTAACACGGCAGTTGGTGGGTGTAACTGTCTAGTTACTGGCAGGTCCAGTCCCAAACTGTACAGGCTTGGAGATCTCAGCCCCGGTCCCACACACCTGGGTTCCTCTGTCAGTTCTTTTATGCGTGAGGCTCATCCAAGTGTGTGGAGAGTGGTCCCAGCATGGCCTTGGCTGGGCCTCGGTGGTCTTCAGCTGTTGGGCCCTGGTGGAGACAGTCAGGCATAGGGTAGGAGACTCTGTCTTGTTCTCTCCCAGGAGCTGAGTGTGATGATCTCTGGATCCTGGCCGTTGTTGGAGTTACACGGCAGTTGGTGGGTGTAACTGTCTAGTTACTGGCAGGTCCAGTCCCAAACTGTACAGGCTTGGAGATCTCAGCCCCGGGTCCCACACACCTGGGTTCCTCTGTCAGTTCTTTTATGCGTGAGGCTCATCCAAGTGTGTGAGATGGAATAAGGAGAGGAAAAAGGCAATATTTCACTTATACATATAAAATCATAGATTTCTGGGAAACTGATCTTACAAATTAACAAAGTCTGATTAAGGGGAAAGCTGATTAACTGGGTGGGAAGGAGAGCATAGGGAAGACTGCTTACAGATAAACACAATGGAAGTGGAAGTGCTTCAGGAGCACTGTGATGGGTGTAACCAGATTGATGGGTGTAACCAGATAAACCTAAGCTTCTTGTTGAAGAACAAAGCAATGTTACCCAACAGTTACTTTATGTTCCACAGATGAATGCAATCATTCTATGTCTATCCCTCTCTTTCTGACTCATTTCGCTTAACATGATACTTTCCATGTTGTACCACATGTATGTAAATTTCATGACCTCATCTTTTCTAACAGCTACATAGGACTCCATTGTGTAAATGTAACAAAGTTTCTTTAACCAGTTATCTGTTCTCGGGCACTTAGGTTTTTTCCAGATTCTGGGTATTGTAAAGAGTGCTGAAAGTAGACTATAGACCAAACATGATTGCCTCTCATTGCCTCTTTTGCAAACCACAACACCCAAAAGAAGAGAACAGAAGTGCATGCCCTGCCACAGAGGCAGGGTGGGATGTGGGGGACGGGGGTTGGGAGGTTTACTGGGATCCGTGGTGGTGGGAAATGGGCACTAGTGGAGGGATGGGTATTTGATCATTGTATAATTGAAACCCAAGCACAAAAATTTGTAAGTCTACAACTGTACCTCATGGTATCTCACTAATAAAAAAGAAAAAAGAAAAAAGTGAGCTGGTATATTTAAAAGGGTGATAAAAATGAAGGTTTGAAGCTCTGCTTAAAAAACAAAACAAAAAAATAAATACGATTATATTGTTAACAATAAAATTAATAATTTACATTCATATTTAATTTGTTGTGCTAGAGTGATAGCACAGCGGTAGGGCATTTGCTTTGCACGCAGCCAACATAGCCGACCCGAGTTCGATTCTTCCGCCCCTCTCGGAGAGTCCTCAAAGCCATGGAGTAATCCTCCTGGTACTTATCTCGGCTATTCTTGGATGTTAGTCTCCTATTTTGTTACTTTATGTTCCCCAGATGAATGCAATCTTTCTATGTCTGTCCCTCTCTTTCTGACTCATTTTGCTTAGCATGATACTTTCCATGTAGTACTACTTGTATATGAATTTCATGACTTCATCTTTTCTAACAGCTACATAGTACTCCATTGAGTAGATGTAGCGAAGTTTCTTTAACCAGTCATCTGTTCTCAGGCACTCAAGTTTTTTCCAGATTCTAGCTATTGTAAAGAGTGCTGCAATGAACAAACAAGTGTCACTTCGACTATACTTTTTTTGCCTCTCCGGGATATATTCCCAGGAGTGGTATTGCTGGGTCAATACCACTAAATTTCTAATTTCTGGGAGCTCAATTTCTAATTTTTTGAGGATCGTCCATACTGTTTCCAAAAATGGCTGAACCAGTTGGCATTCCCACCAGCAGGGAAGGAGAGTACCTTTCTTGCCACATCCGCACCAACAACGGTTGCTATTGGTCTTTGGGATGTGGGCCAGTCTATGTGGTGTGAAATGATATCTCATTATTGTTTTGATCTGCATCTCCCTGATGATTAATGATGTAGAGCATTTTCTCATGTGCCTTTTAGCCATTTGGATTTCTCCTTTGAGAAAGTTTCTATTCATTTCGTCGCTCCATTTTTTGATGGGGTTGGATATTTTCTTCTTGTGGAGTTCAACCAGTATTTTGTATATCCTTGATATCAACCCCTTATCAGATGTGAATTCGGAGAATATCCTTCCCATTCTGTAGACTGTCTTTGTATTTTGGTCACTGTTTCTTTGGAGGTGCAGAAGCTTCTTAGTTTAAGATAGTCCCATTTGTCTATCTCTGTTTTCACTTGCTTGGCCAGTGGCGTGGCATCTTTGAAGATACCATTAGCTTCAATGCCATGGAGGGTTTTGCCAACTTTGTCTTCAATTTACCTTATGGATTCCGGTTTGATGTTGAGGTCTTTAATCCATTTTGATCTTACTTTTGTAGTTGTTGTTAGGGACAATTCTGAGCCCAGTTTTTTGCATGTAGCTGTCCAGTTTTGCCAGCACAATTTGTTAAAGAGGCTTTCCTTGCTCCACTTCACAATTATTGACCCCTTATAGAAGATTAGATGACCATATGCTTTAGGGGAGATGTCAGTGTATTCGACCCTGTTCCATTGGTCTGCAGCTATGCCTTTGTTCCAGTACCATGCTGTTTTAATTATTAATGCTTTGTAGTAGAGTTTGAAGTTAGGGAGGTTGATTCCTCCCATTTTCCCTTTCTCCAAAATTGCTTTAGCTATTCGTGGGGGCTTATTGTTCCATATAAATTTCAGGAGTGTTTGCTCCATTTCTTTGAAGAATGTCATGGGTATCCTTATAGGGATCACATTGAATTTGTACAGTGCTTTGGGAAGTATTGCCATTTTGACAATTTTAATTCTCCCGATCCATGAACAGGGGATATTTTTCCATTTCCTGGTGTCCACTTTCATTTCCTGAAGCAGCGTTTTGTAGTTTTCTTTATACAGGTACTTTACTTCTTTAGTAAAGCTGATTCCTAGGTACTTGATTTTCTGTGCCACCACTGTGACCGGGATTGTTTTCTTTATGACACTTTCTTCTCTTTCACTATTTGCGTCGGATAGCCATGGACTTTTGGGTATTGATTTTATAACCTGCAATTTTACTATACAAGTCTATTGTTTCTAGGAGTTTCTTGGTAGAGGTTTTAGGGTTTTCTAAGTATCGTATCATATCATCTGCGAATAATGAGAGCTTGATTTCTTCCTTTCCTACCTGGATGACCTTGATATTTTTTTCTTGCTTAATGGCTATTGCAAGTATTCCAATACTATATTGAACAGTAGTGGAGAGAGTGGGCATCCTTGTCACATCCCTGATCTTAGGGGGAAGGCTCTCAGTTTTTTTCCCATTGAGGATGATGCTTGCTGTGGGCTGTGGTAGATGGCTTTAAATATATTGATGAAAGACCACTCTAACCCCATTTTGGCAAGGGTTTTCATCATAAACGGGTGCTGGATCTTGTCAAATAATTTCTCTGCATCTATTAATATGATCATATGATTTTATCTTTTCTTTTGTTGATATGATGGATTATGTTGATTGATTTTCGAGTGTTAAACCATCCTTACA
The DNA here is from genome assembly GCF_029834395.1 of Sorex fumeus. Taxonomy (NCBI): domain Eukaryota; kingdom Metazoa; phylum Chordata; class Mammalia; order Eulipotyphla; family Soricidae; genus Sorex; species Sorex fumeus. The sequence goes on from NW_026606260.1 coordinate 946,236, forward strand.
TCCCTGGGATGAATCCCACTTGGTCATGGTGTATGATCTTTTTGATGAGTAGTTGAATTCTATTTCCTAGTATTTTGTTGAGAATCTTCGTATCCATGTTCATCAGGGATATAGGCCTGTAGATTTCTTTTCTTGTGGTGTGTTTGTTTCCTTTTGTTATTAGAGAGATATGGGCTACATAGAAACTGTTTGGGGGAGTTTCTGCTTTTTCAATTTCCTGGAAAAGCTTGAGAAGGACTGGCAGTAGGTCCTCTTTAAATGTTTGGAAAAATTCGCTAGTGAAGCCATCTGGACCTGGGCTTTTATTTTGGGGGAGACTTTTGATTACAGTTTCAATTTCCTTGATGTAAATAGATTTATTCAGTTACTCCAGATATTCTTGATTCATCTTTGGGAGATGATAGGAATCCAGGAGTTTATCTATTTCTTCTAGGTTCTCTTGTTTCGTGGCATACAGACTTTCAAAGTATTCTCTGATGATCTTTTGAATTTCTTTGGTTTCTGTTGTGAGATCCCCCTTCTCATTTGTGATTCGATTTATTAGGGTTCCCTCTCTGTTTCTTTTTGAGTGTTGTTAGTGGTTTATCTATCTTGTTTATTTTCTCGAACAACCAGCTCTTGGTTTCATTGATCTTTCAGATTGTTTCTTTGGTTTCCATGTCATTGATTTCTGCTCAAAGTTTTATGATCTCTTTTGTTCTGCCTGACTTGGGCTCTTTCTGTTGATCCTCTTCTAAGGCCTTTTCTAAGCTGTGAAGTCAAGTTATTTATGTGCATCCTTTCTTCCGTCCTGAGAAATGCTTGCAGAGCTATAAATTTTTCCCTTAATACGGCTTTCGCTGCATCCCAGAAGTTCTGGTAGCTCGTGTCTTCATTCTCATTTGTTTCCTGGTATCTTTTGATTTTATCCTTGACTTCGTTCCTGACCCACTCCATGTTCAGCATTGAGTTGTTTATTTTCCAGGTGTTTGATTTGGTTCTCATTGTCTGTGTGTGATTCACTTCTATCCTCAGTGAATCATAGTCTGAAAAGATGGTTGATACTATCTTCCTGATTCTACTGAGGTATGTTTTGTGGCCTAGAACATGGTCTATTTTGGAAAATGTTCCGTGAGCACTGGAGAAGAATGTATATTCTTTCTTTTGGGGGGTGTAAAGCTCTGTATAGGCCTATAAGCCCTTTCTCTTCTATTTCTTCTTTCAAGGCCAATGTTTCCTTGTTGAGTTTCGTTCTTGTTGATCTATCCAGAGGTGATAAGGCAATGTTGAAGTCTCCGGCTACTATTGTGTTGGTAGCAATGTCCTCCTTAAAATTTGTTAGTAGTTGTTTTAAATACTTAGTTGTTCCCTCATTAGGTGCGTATACATTTAAGCGTGTGATTTCTTTCGTTCTGTCCCTTGATGAATAGAAAATAGCCTTTATTGTCCCTTCTAATCATTTTCAACCTGAAATTGATGTTGTCAGATACTAGTATGGGCACCTCAGCTTTTGTGAGGGAGCTGTTTGCTTGAAGGATTGTTTTCCATCCTTTGACTCTGAGTCTGTGTTTGCTCTGACTGTTGAGATCAGTTTCTTGTAGGCAGCAGAATGTTGGGTTCTGTTTCTGCATCCATTTTGCTACTCTGTTTCTCTTAATTGGTGAATTTAGACCATTGACATTGAGAGATATAATTGTTATGGGGTTTTGTGTCATCTTTCTGTAAGGGTCTATTGTGGTTGTAGGGTTTGTCTTTTCTTATAGTAGCCCCTTTAGCCCTTGTTTTAGGTTTGGTTTTGAGTCTATGAAGTTCCTGAGCTGCTGTTTATCTAGAAAATAGTGTACCTTCCTTTGAGTTTGAGCGAGAGTTTAGCTGGATAGAGTACTCTTGGAGAAGCATTCATTTCAGTGAGTTTTTTCACTATATCACACCATTGCTTTCGTGCTTGGAGGGTTTCCTCTGATAGGTCTGCTGTGAATCTAAGGGGTGCTCCTTTGTATGTGATTTCCTTCTTTGACCTTGCTGCTTGCAGTATTGTGTCTCTATCGGCGGCATCCATCATTCTAACTATTATATGTCTTGGAGTGTTTTTGTTTGGGTCTCTTTTAGCTGGCACCCTTCGGGGTCCTTGAATCTGAATGGCTGCAATGTGGAGCTCTGGGAATTTTTCAGCGATGATTAGTTTAACTGTTGCTTTTTCATTGGGATTGTTTCCCTGAGATTCTGGTAGTCCAATGATTCTAATGTTGTTCCTCTTGGAATCGTCTCCTAGGACTCTGATTCTCTCTAGAGCTATTTTGAGGTCCCTTGCCATTGTTTGTTTTTGCCGGTTGGCTTGGTGCAGCTGATCTTCCAGCTCACTGATTCTTTCCTCAGCTGTGGTCATTCTACTTTTGAGGGAACAGACTGAATTTTTTATTTCATCTATGGACTCTTTGATTTGTGATATTTCTGTGCGTAGCTTTCCAATTTCTGCTCTCATTTCTTCCTGTATTTTCTCAATTGTGCAATCCATTGTTTCTCTCATGTCCTCTTTCAATTGACTGGCTATCTGTCTGACTGTTTCATTGAGTTCATTGAACATCTTCATGACTTCATATCTGAATTCTTTCTCAGAGTGGTCCCTTAGTTGAGTAGAACCTACCGAGGCTTCTGGACTCTTTTCATTGTCCTCTGCATGTGGTGGGGATTTGCATTGTTTCTTCATGTTGGTGTGTAGGTATAGGAACTGTAGTGTCACACTAGATGTCTTGGTATAGTAAAATAACTGCGAGCGCGTGAGTGGCCGCCCACCTAAAATTAAGCCACGCCCAATTCTACCAAAGCCACGAACTTCTGAAAAGGCCACGCTCCCACATAACCAGGTGTGTGTGAGGGGTGAAGGCTGTGTTGGGGAGGAGATTGGCGGAGCAGTATTGGTGGTGGTCGAGGAGGAAGGGGCTCAGGCCTGCTTTTGTTCCAGGGTCCAAGAGGACGCCTGGGCATTTGCAGGGTGAAAGCCAAGTCCCGGATTCAAATGCTGGCGGGTGGACTACTGACCTGGGTAGGGAGGAGACCAGCGGAGCAGCGTTGAGGGCAGGCGAGAAAGAAGGGGCAGAGTTCCGCTTTTGTTCCAGGGTCCGAGAGGACGCCTGGGCCTTTGCAGGGTGGAAGGCAAGTCCCAGATACATTCATACTTTTATTATCTGCAATTTAAATGCTAATCATTAGTTGATTTTATAAATCAACAAATAATAAATCATTTTATTTTATTTGTATGCAGGAAAATGTGATTTCATTGTGTTATTAATTGTATAGTAATACAAATTTATATGAACTGTTTATATCAATATGAATACAACAGCATTCAATTTAGATATTAAAAACCAATAAAATTTCCCCTAATTCCATTGTTGTTAATTGAATGTAATGCACTGAATAGTAAATCACGTGATTGTATTTATATTACAGCTAAGTAAATTTTCAGATGTTGTAAAATATAAACAAATATAATGTAACATAGAATATGAATGAAACAAGCTATTAATGATTTATATTAACACTACCATGAATTAATTTTGTTAAGATATTAATCCTATTGTGTAGTATCTTTATGTAATAAGTAATAATTATGTACATCAATATAAAATAATTTATATTAATGTAACTATTAATTGTTAAATGTATTCATGTTTAATAGGTATTATTACATATTTAATATTATTTCTTATTTATTAAAATGTAAGTATAGCTCAATAATTTTACATTTTTATATAATGTATATACATTTCAATGATATATAATATAATTTTTATATTAAAGTAAAATAATTCATGTTTATAAACATATTTAATATCAAGTTTTATTAAATTGATTGTTAAATTAGTTAAATATTTAAATAGTTAAATATTATTTAACTAAATAATTTATTCAATTAATGTATATTGAAATTAATATATTTAATTTTAATATTTATATTATTCACACTTGTCTTTATTACAAATGTGATGAAAATTATGTTGATGACTTATTAGTTAATCTTTTTATCAGATCAAAATTAAAATATGTTTTGGTATATATTTGGGATTAAAATAAAATGTATGTTTGATATAATTTGGAAAATTTTAATATTTTAATAAATGCAATTATAAACAATTAATATTATTTACATTATGTATTAATTTACTCTATTACATTCATACTTTTATTATAGTCAATTTAATTGCTAAACAATAGTTGATTTTATAAAACAGTAACTAATGAATAATTCAATATATTTATAAGCATTTAAATGTAATTTAATTGTGTTATTTATAGTATAGGGCTGGAGTGATAGCACAGCGGTAGGGCGTTTGCCTTACAAGTGGCCAACATGGCCAACAGTTCGATTCCTCCACCCCTCTCGGAGAGCCTAGCTACCGAGAGTATCTCATCCACACGGCAGACAGAGCCTGGCAAGCTACCCGTGACGGATTCAATATGCTAAACACAGTAACAACAAGTCTCACGATGGAGACGTTACTGGGCCCGCTCAAACAAATCAATGAACAACAGGAGGACCATGGACCATGATTTATAGTATAGTAATGTGTAAATCTCACACAAAACGGGGGGCACACGACACCCACAGCAGTGGTGGCTCTATCTCTCCCACCGCCCGCGTTCGGTAGTCTCACACTTCTCCCACCCCAGAGAGGTCGATGGCGATGGTCAGGCGGAGGAAGGAACGAGGGCCAGGCTGGTTGGTATTAGTCGTAGTTTATTCTGATTCTCTCCTCATCTGTCTCTGCTCCTGTCTCTCTCTGTCTCTCCTCATCTCTGCCCCTCTGTCCCTCGTCCCTCGTTTACATTACCATAAATTAATTTTGTGAAGATATTAATGCTATTTTTTAGTATTTTAATGTAATAAGTAACAATTATGTACATTATTATAAAGTAATTAATAAATATGAATCTCCATTGTGAGACTTGGGTGTTACTGTGTTTGGCAAGTGTGCTTGGCATATGGAATAAGTCAAGGGTAGCTTGCCAGGAATTGCCACGTGGGCGAGATACTCTCGGTAGCTTGCCGGGCAGTCTGAGAGGGATGGAAGAATCGAACTTGGGTGGGCCATGTTGGCTGAGTGCAAGGCAAACACCCTACCCGCTGTGCTATCTCTCCGGCCATAAAATTACATTTCATATGGTCTCAGCACTGTAGCACTGTCCTCCCATTGTTCATTGATTTGATCAAGCAGGCCCCAGTAACGTCTCCATTTTGAGATTTGTTGTTACTGTGTTTGGCATATTGAATACATCACGGAAAGCTTGCCAGGCTCTGCCCGAGAGTATCTCGCCTGCACGGAAAATCCTGCCAAGCTCCCCGTGATGTGTTCGATAGACGAAACACAGTAACAAGTTCACAATGGAGACGTTACTGAGCCCGCTCGAGCAAATCGAGGAACAACAGGAGGACAGTGACAGTGATTCAAAAACGATGCATTAACCATTCATGTTCATAATAACTGTGTTTATATTATTTTTAATATAAATTGTCTATAAAAGATATATTAAGAAATTGGCATCGAAAATTGATATTGTCGATTGCATTATAGTGAGGTGATAATGCTATTTGATATTTAAATTTAATTGCTAGTCAATGTTGCAAATACTGTAAATATAGTATGACCCCACAGAGACAGGAGAAAAGGGGCTGTGGATCAGGACTTGGAAGGAATGTGTGTGAAGGAGTCAAGCTGGGCCTTGCACCCTGTTTTGTATGCGAGCCCATGTCACGTTTCCCCGCAGGCGTACGGGAACTACAACTTCCAGCGAGATCAGCCGCAGTTGATGAACAACATCCGTTGCAAGGGCCAAAAGAGGCCCCCGGCCGCCCAGACCAGGAGGAGGAGGATAGAGCCCACGCGCTGCTCCCCGCGGCTTCACCCTGTTGCCAAACCTGACTGGCAGTGCTGCAGTGGCGTGAGGATCCCCTCTGACCTTTTGGCCGAGAACAAGGGACGTTCCAGAGAGGACGGTGCTTGTGACACCCAGGCCGGGCCTAACGAACTGCTGTTCACCTCCAATGAGGAGGCCGGCCCTCAAGGGCAGGTGCCCCCAGGCACTGTTCTGTTCCCATCAGCTGAGGAAAACTTTGCCTTGACCAGAGAGATTGAGGGTGTCCTTAGCCATGCTGAGGCGATCCCTGGTTTGGAGAGTAAAGAGGTTACTGAGGAGGAGGACGAGGAGGAGGAGGAGGACGACGATGACAAGGAGGAGAATGAGGAGGAGGAGGAAGAGGAGGAGGAGGTCCCTGAGAATGAGGGTGTGTCAAATAGCTCTGCCTTCCCATCTGCCTTGCAGAAGGTTCAATTTCCTGGGGACTGCAACCCCCCTGAGGAGGGCGTGTCCAGCAGCTTGGCCTTCCTGTCTGCCATGCAGAATGTTCCTTTCACTGAGGACAGCTGTCCTCTTCATTGCGATTCAATTGTTGATATTTTTCAATTGCTTTGAACAATTTTGGTTCCATGGAGGTAGATGGCCCAGGGCAGGGCATGCCTAGTGCCATGGAAAACTTTACTTTGTCTGAGGAAGGTGGGCCTCAAGTGCCTGGCAATATTCTGGTCCCTTCTGCCGTGGAAAATGGTAATCCCACGGATGAGGCCGTGCCTAATGGTACTTTCTCATCTGTTTTGTGCAGTGTTAATGCCATTGAGGACTGTGGCCAAGCTGAGGCTGCGCCTAGTAATATTTTGGCAGCCCCGGCCACTGCTGGGCAGAATCCGCTTGTGGAAGCAAGCACAGACCCCCAAGGGTACAACACACTCCGTTCCATCTTCCTGTCATGGATAACAATGGGTCCCCATCAGAACCCATATACAGAAGAGAATCCAGAGTCCCCCTCATTGTAAGGAGAAGCCAGGTCCTGAAAATTAGTCACCCACTATCAGTACAAATATTGAAACTTTGCTTATTTATGTACTTTATTATTAATGTACTTCTGGGCTTTAAAATAAAAGGAATATTTCAGGTGGACTAAATAAATTTATGAAAATTGCAAATCGGTGCTGTAAATTTCTAACTCCCCCATAAGTAGGAAGTCCTGGGAAGAAAAACTAGGGCTCCTTCTGCTTTTCCTGGAGGGGAGTGGAAGATGTCTGGAGGTCTGGGAGGGTGATAAGGGGGATGGAGCAGGTCTGGAGGGTCCTGGACAGGGTGTGAGTCTGGGAGGACTCTGGAGGTGGTGCAAGATGTCTGCAAGAGGCTTTGGGAGGTGTTGGAGGGGAGGTGAAGCAGGTGGTGGAGGAAGTTTGAGGCTGTCCTGTGCGAGAGTGGTTAGCTCTGGAGGAAATTGTGGGAGGTGTTTATTGGGGGTGAGTAGAGGAGGCTCAGGAGGTTTGAGGATGTCCAGCAGGGGTGCAGTGTATGTTGGACGAGGTGCAGGATGTTTCCGGATGTTCTGCGGGTATGAAGGTCTCTAGAGGAGCTACAGGAGGTTGAGAAATGTCCTACAGAGGAAAATGGTGACTTGAAGAAGATGCAGGAGGTTCAGATATGACCTGGAGTGGTTCAGAGTGTCTTGGATGAAGTGCATGAGGTTTGGCATGTACTGCAGGTGAGCGCAGGATTTGAAGGAGGTGCACGAGTTTGGGGCATTTTCTACAGAAGTGCAGAGTTTCTAGAACAGGTGCAGGAGGTTTGATGATGTCCGGCAGGGGTGCAAAGTGTCTTAGAAATGCAGAAGTTTCAGGCAAGTCCTGCATGTGTGCAGGGTATCTATAGTATGTTCAGGAGTGTGTTTATGTCCTGGGCTGTATCCTGTCTTGTACATTTGCAGGACGTTTGGTCATGTTCAACAGGGGTGCAGTGTCCAGAAGAGGTACAGGAAGTTTAGGCATGTACAGTTAATGGTGCACAGATTCTTGGAGGATATGCAGGATGTTTGGGTATGTCCTGCAGGGGTACAGGGTGTCTAGAGGAGGTGCAGAAGATTTACTGATGTCCTGCCACAGTGCAGGGTGCCTAGATACAGTGCAGAAGGTTTGGACATGTCCTGAAGGGATGTTAGGTATCTTGGTGGAGGTTCTGGAGATTCTGGTATGTTGTTCAGGGGTGTAGGATGTCTGGAGTAGGTGCAGGATGTATGTTTATATCCTTCTGGGTGACAGGGTGTTTAGACGATGTGAAGAAGATTTGTTATTCTCTGCAGGGGTGTCGATTGTCTATAGTAGGTGTAGAAGGTTCAGGCATGTCCTGCTTGACTGTAGGTTGTCTTCCGGAGGTGCAGTTGTTTTATGCATGTCCATCAGGGGTGCAAGGTCTTCTGAGGAGGTAGAGGAGTTTTGGGAATGTCCTACAGGCGTACAGGGTGTCTAGAGGAGGTGCAGGAGTTTGGCCGTGTCCTGATGGGTTTTAGGGAGTCTAGAATAGGTAAAGGAGGTTTGAGGTTATTCTGCAGGGGTGCAGGGTGTCTTGGAGGTACAGGAGGTTTGGGCATGTCCTGCATGTGTGTGGGGTATTTACAGTAGGTTCAGGAGTGTGGTTATGTCCTCCTTAGGTGCAGTGTGTCATGCAGGTGGTACACTAGGTTCAGCTGTGTGCTACAGGGGTGAATGTTGTCTTGCAGGAGGTGTAGAAGGTTCAGAATTTCCTACAGGGTGCGGAGTTTCTAGAAGACGTGCAGGAGCTCAGGAATGGGGTGCTGGGTGTCTAGAAGAATTGTAGAAGATTTGCAGATATCTTGCAGGGTGCAATTGTGTCTAGAGGAGGTACAGGAGGTTCGGTATGTCCAGAAGGTTTGTTGGGTGTCTTGGAGGAGGTTCTGGAGATTCCTGTATGCTCTACAGGGATTTAGGGTGTCTGAAGTAGGTGCAGATATTTCACGCATGCCTTACAGGGGTGTACGGTGTCTTGAAGGAGGTGCAGTAGGTCCATGCATGTCCTGCTAGGATTCATGGTGTCTTGAAGGAGGTGCAGGCAATTAGGTCATGTCCTTATGGGGTACACAGTACACAGTTTGAGAGGAGCTACAGGAGCTTTGGGTAATTCCTACATGTGTGCAGGGTGTCTATAGTAGGTTCAGGAGTGTAACGATGTCCTCCTGGGGTGCATGGTGTTTTGAAGGAGGTGCACGAGTTTTTGGCATATAGAGTATTGCAGGAGCTGCAGAAGGTTAGGGAAACTTCAACAGGAGTGCAAGGTGTCTTGCAGGAGGTTCAGAAGGTTGAGGCATGTGCTGCAGGTGTACAGGGGGTCTAGAGAAGTTGAAGGAGGTTTGCGTATGTCCTGCTGGGCGAAAGGTTGCTTAGAAAATGTGCAGGAGGATGGAGCATGTCTTGAGGGCTGCAGGGCTCATGCAGGAGGTGCAGAAGATTTGGGCATGTCCATCAGCGGTGTACGGTATTTAGAGGAGGTGCAGGAGATTTCTGGGTGTCCTACAAGGCTGCAGGATGTCTAGAGGAGGTGTAGGTAGTTCGGATATGTTCTGCAGGGGTTCAGGGTGTTTTGGATGAGGTGAACGCGGTTCGAAAATGTCCTTCTGGGGTGCAAGGTTCTAGAATAGAGGCAGGACATTTGCAGATGTCCTGATGGGGTGCATAGGATCAAGAGAAGTTGTAGTAGTTTCCGGCTTGTCCTTCATGGGTGCATGATTTATAGCAGAAGATTCAGAAGGTTGATAATATCCTGGAGGAGCACAGAATGTCTTGGAGATGGTGTGTGACAGTCAGGCATGTCCTGCAGGGGTATAGGGTGTTTAGAAGGAGGTGCAATAGATTTGGGCATGCCCTACAGGTTGCAGACTTTCTCAATAGGGTTCAGGAGTTTAGGCATGTCCTGTAATGGTGCACATTGTTTTGCAGGAGGTTCAGGAAGTTTGGGCATGTGCTGCATGGGTTCAGGGTGCCTAGAGTAAATGCAGGAGTTTCCATCATGTACTGTAACGGGTCAGGGTGCATCTGCTGAAGTGCAGGAGGTTCGGACATGTCCTGCTGGGGTGCCCGGATCTAGAGGAGCTGCAAGAAATTTGCGGAAGTCCTACTGGGGTGCCTGGTGTCTAGAAGGAGTTGCAGAAGGTTCAGGCATGTCTTGGAGGGGTTCATGTTGGCTTGCTGGAGGTGCAGGAGGTTCAGAATATACCAAACCAAAGACCAAGGGCCCAAGGTGAGATGGGGCTGCCTGAGCTGTTGCCTGGCACGCCCCCTCCTTGTTCACCATCCTTTCCATCGAGCCTCTGATTCCCCACTTCTCCACACCCTCTTCCCCAGTCCAGTGCCTTAGCCTCACTCTGTTTTCACTCCAGGTACCCAGCCAGAAGAAGCCGAAAAAGCCCTTGAAGGGAAATGGGGGAAACAACTCTGATGATAGTTTCTACCCACCCCCGAGTTCAATTTTCAGTCTTGATCATGATCAGGATCATCCTGTTGTTCGTTGATTGCCTCGAGCAGGCACCAGTAACGTCTCCTTCTTCCTAGCCTTGAGATTTTAAAAGACCTATATTCGATGCTTTTACAGGGCTAGGAGAATGAGACCTATCATTCTTACTGGTATTTGGCATATTGAGTATGACACGGGAAGTTTGCCAGACTCTGCCGTGCGAGCAGGTTACTTTCAGTAGCCTGCCGGGTTCTCTAAAGTAAACATGAGATAATAAGATGTCACATGGCCTTGCGCTACCAGGAGCTGGGTTTTATAATCTCTGGGTCTTGGCCGTTGATGGGACCACCTGGCGCCGGCAGCAGCTGGTGGGTATGATGCCTACCTACTGGAAGATGGGGGATCTTGTTGGAGAAGGCCCAGTACTGATCCGAGCAGGCTTTGAGATCTAAGCCCCGGGACCCGCATGCCTGCCTTCCTCTGCCGGTACCTTCATGCATGAGGCTTGTACGGACTGTGGAGAGTGATCTCAACATGGCTGTGGCTGGTTCTGGAGGTCTTCGGCTGCTGGGGCTCTGTTCGGGTCGGGGAGGGAAACTCAACCAGACCCCTCCAAGGGGACCAGGTGAGGATAACCAGGCACGGGGGCAGGAGACTCTAATTTTCAATAGGCAACTGATTTTCTATCACTGCCTCAGGTTGATGGAGGGATGTCAAGGCTCGGTACTTCAGCTCTCCCCCGCAAACTACAAGAACTCCACCATTCCAAGCGGTTCTAAGTGCTCCCATCTGATGGGTGGTCAGATACCTTGTCCAGTGCCATCATCTTCAGGTGACACTGAGCAGCAAAGCTCTTCAGAGTGAGAACAAAAATGTTCCAATACGTTTGCCACTCTGATTTCTACCCTTTCAAAGAAGGCAGTCCTCAGACACTAAACCTCCAAGTAATGGGGTGCCTGCAGATGGTAAAAATAAAGCTCCCTTGTGTGTAAACTTGCTTGTCTCTGTGAGTTTTGTTATGGGAGGGAGAGAGTGAGGGAAAGAGAGAGGGCAGAAGGGAAGGAGAGAAAGACATGTGTGAGAAGGACGTGTGTATGTGGTTTGGGACACAGCAGAGGTGCTCCTGGCAGTATTCAGCCAACTATATTCAATGCCCGGGATTTGAACCAGGGCTGGCGATATGCAACGCAAGCGCCTAGGCCCTGTATCATGCCTCTGGCCCTAACCACCTTTTCATAGTTTACTTGACAACCATAGATTCTTTTTTAAAAAAATTTTATTGAATCACCATGAGATAGTTACAAGCTTTCATGTCTGGGTTACAATCACACAATGTTCAAACATCCATCCTTCCACCAGTGCAAATACCCACCCTTTCCACCCTCCCCCTGCCTCCATGGCAGACAATATTCCCCATACTCTCTCTACTTTGATATGGCTAGTACTGTTGAGGCGGAAGTATAGGGGAGAAAGAGCAGTGGGTAATCTAACACAACTGGTCATTTTCTAACTTGCCTGCATGAAGAGTAGCCAAAGATATATATATATATATATATATATATATATATATATATATATCGTAGAAATATCTATGAGTGGAGATAGCGATAGCATACAAAAAGAGACATGGATTTGTGTGCCTGTATAAATTCTTTTTAAACACGGTCTAAACTTTTTAAATTGGCTTTAAAATTGAATCACAAACTTGTTCATGATTGGGCTTCAGTCATACAATGTTCCACCATCCACCCCTTCACCAGTGAACATTTCCCACCATAAATGTCCCCAGTTTCCCTCCCTCCTGCACCCACCAGCCTGCCTCAATGGTAGACACTTCTCCCCTCACCTTCCCAAACCCCGACACTCCTCTCCCCTCACCTTCCCCCTCCCCGCCGCTCCTCTCTTCTCCTCTCCTCTCCTCTCCTCTCCTCTCCTCTCCTCTCCTCTCCTCTCCTCTCCTCTCCTCTCCTCTCCTCTCCTCTCCGCTTTTCTCCTCTCCTCCTGTGCATTATGGCTTACAATACAGGTACTGAAAAGTTATCAAGTATAACCCTTTATCTCCTTTCAGCACTCAGTTCTTATCCAGAATCATCATTACCAACTATCATTATCATAGTGATCCTTTCTCTATCCTAACTGCACGCCACACCGACACTTATGGCAGACTTCTTACACTGGACCGTCCTCCCAACTCATTTCTACTCTCCTTGAGAATTAATCTCAGATTATGTTTTTCATATCCCACAAATGAGTGGAATCATTCTCTGTCTGTCCCTCTTTCTCAGATTAACTTCATTCAGCATGATACTCTTTATGTTCAGCTATTTATAAAGGAATTTCATCACCTCATTTTTCCTAAAAGCTGCGTGGTATTCCATTGTGTAAATGCACCATTGTTTCTTTGACCAGTCCTTGGGCACTCAGTTTGTTTCCAGATTCTGGCTGTTACACATGAACATAGACATGAAGATGGACTTTCTGCAGCGTGTTTTTGGGCCCCCGGAATATATTCCAAGAATTGGTGTTGCTGGGCCGTATGGAAGCTCAATTTCTAGGTTTTTGAGGACTGCCCATATTGTTTTCCAAAATGACCGGCCCAGGTGGCGTTCTCATCAACAGTGAAGGAGAGTCCCATTCTCCCTGCATCTGCACCAGCATTGGTTGCTCTTATTCTTTTGCATGTGTGCCAGTCTCTTTGGTGTGAGATGATATCTAATTCTTGTTTTGATATGCATCTCCCTGATGATACATGATGCAGAGCATTTTTGCATGTGCCTTTTGGTCATTTGTATTTCTTCTTTGAGAAAGTTTCTGTTCTTTGAGGAAATCTCTCTTGCAAATGAGTAACGGTCCAAGTTTCCTGCTGTTTTCTCCCTTCCTTCTTTCTTTCACCCTAACAGATTCGGTTCCTGGAAGCATTTCCAATTATTTCTTCATACAAATCTTTGTGTACTTTACCTAAACACAGTCAATCTTTAAACACACCAATTCTATGTCCCAGAAATACTTCCGGGTAAAAATAAAAGTAAAGGCCCTCCCGTTGATCGTCGATTTGCTCGAGCAGGCCCAGTAACGTCTCCATTGGAGACTTTGTTGTTACTGTGTTTGGCATATCGAATACATCACGGGTGGCTTGCCAGGCACTGCCGTGTGGGCGAGATACTCTCGGTAGCTTGCCAGGCTCTCCGAGAGGGGCAGAGGAATCGAACTCGGGTCGGCCACGTTGGCTGCATTCAAGGCAAACACCTAACTGCTGTGCTATCACTGGGTATTTCCTCAGAAATAAGTATGGCCGGGGCTGGAGAGATAGCACAGCGGGTAGGGCATTTGCCTTGCACTCGGCCAACCCGGGTTCAATTCCCAGCATCCCGTATCATACCCTTAGCAGCGCCAGGAGTGACTCCTGAGTGCAGATCCAGGAGTAACCCCTGTGCATTGCCAGGTGTGACACAAAAAGCAAATAAACAAATAAATATGGCCATAGATCTAAAAAATATTTGTATAAGCATGTAAAAATGTTCATAACAAGGTTGTAGACAAAAATGGGAATAACTCAAAAATATTTTAACTAGTAAATGTTGAAACACATTGTGATGTCCCTATGCAATGAAATGCATCAATGCTATTACATATGACACAATATTTCATCTCGAAAACTATGAAAGGGGATAAATATTTATGCAAAAGACTGAATAGTAGATAAAATAGTATAGCTTGTGAAACTAGTCTAAAATGATTAAAGTCAGAATAGTAATTGATTTGAAGGAAATTTATTTATTTATCTGTTTGCGTTTTGGAGCTGGAGAAGTTCTATAAAGAAGATCACACCTTCTACAAGATCATTGTCGGTGATTTTAATGCCAAGATAGGACCAAGAAGATCAGTCGATCATCGGAACCCATGCATGGCCTGGAATGGAACGAACAGGGTGACAGACTGTCTGAGTTCATCATGTCAACCAAAACCTTCCATGGTAACTCACAATTCCAAAAGGCTGAATCTAAACGTTGGACATGGGAGTCTCCCGTTGGACGGTTCCACAATGAAATAGACCACATCATATTCAATCGATGGTTTTGCCTGACTGATGTCGCTGTTGTCCCAAAATTTCGAACGGGATCAGACCACCATCTTCTTCGTGCAAAATTCTACCTCACAGAACGAGGAGAAAAGAATGCAAGGTTTAAGAAGAGGACTCCCAGAACAACCACCAACTGGGAGCTCTTTGGCTCTATTGCGGCAACATGGGAAGATGCCGTCATTGACAACATTGATGAGGAATACGATCGAATGATTCAGCACCTCCATGATTGTGCAAGGAATGCCAAGAGAGAGATAACCACAAAAAACCATCTTTCTTCGAACACTCTTGAACTTATTCGCCAACGTGGCTTGGCACATGCCTCAGGCAACCACAAGCGAACATCCGAACTGGCAAAAAAATGAAGAGAAGCCATCAAGGATGACCTCAAAAACAGGAGAGCAGCAGTACTGGTAGATGCAGCAGAAGCTGGGAAAAACATTCGTAATGCCCGCCTGTCCTTCACCAACTACAAAACCAAGATGACTGCCCTCCGACATCATGATGGATCTATCACATCTTCCAGAAGGGCAATGGAGAAGATTATTCATGACTTCTACTCAGACCTTTTTAATAGCCATGTCCACTTGCCCACATACCACATACCACATGATGGATATGTCGTTCCCATGTTCTCCCTTCCGAAATCCAACATGCCATCTCGTCGATAAAGAAACAAAGAGCACCTGGCCCATACAAGATCAGACCTGAACACCTGAAGAACTTACCATCAGTACTCATCAATACATTGGCTCGACTCTTCACACGCTACCTGTCTGAATGCAAGGTTCCATCCCAATGGAAAACCAGCAGGACTGTACTACTATACAAGAAAGGAGACATCCACGACATTGGCAACTATCGCCCAATCTGCCTATTGTCTGTCATCTACAAACTATTCACTCGAGTCATCCTGAATAGGATTAGCAGAACACTAGATGAAGGACAACCATGTGAACAAGCTGGATTCTGAAAAGGATTCAGTACCATCGACCATATCCACACAATAACCAAGCTCATTGAGGTATCTCGGGAGTTCAAGATGCCGCTCTGTCTAACGTTCATTGATTTAAAGAAGGCCTTTGATTCTGTTGAGACGGAAGCGGTCATGGAAGCCCTAGCCAATCAGGGCGTACAAACTCAATACATCAGGATCCTTCGTGAGCTCTATTGCGGATTCACTATCAAGATCTCACCATTCTACAAAGAAGTAATCATCCGTATCAAGAGAGGGGTTCGGCAGGGTGATACCATTTCACCAAAACTCTTCAGTGCCACCCTCGAGAACATCATGCGACGACTGGAATGGGAAAACATGGGAGTGAAGATAGATGGTCGGCAACTACACCACCTATGCTTTGCTGATGACATCGTTCTAATAACACCAAACATCAGCCAAGCGGCACAAATGCTGAATGACTTTGACCGTGAATGTGGAAAGGTAGGACTACAGCTGAATCTTACAAAGACAATGTTTATGAGAAACAGCCTTGTTCCTGACACTCCATTCGCTCTCAACGGAACCACTATCTCCGAATGCAAGAGTTATATATACCTAGGTCGAGAAATCAACATGATGAATGACCTGGCACCTGAGTTGCGCAGGAGGAAGAGAGCGGCTTGGAATGCCTTCAAGAGCATTGAAGAAATAACTAAAAGGACAAAGAACCTCCAGCTACGAGCACATGTCTTTGATTCCACTATACTTCCTGCATTAACATATGCCTCAGAGACCTGGACCCTACGAAAACAGGATGAGAACGCTATTCGGGTCTCTCAAAGAGGAATCGAAAGAACTATGCTTGGAATATCACGATTCATTCAAATGAGAGATAGAATCCGGAGTTCTGATCTTCGTCAATGCTCAAGAATCAGGGACGCTGTCTCATTTGCCAAGACATCAAAAATCAGATGGGCTGGACACGTAATGAGGTTTACAGAAAACCGCTGGACTAGAGCCATTACTGATTGGATTCCACGGGACATCAAAAGATCACGTGGACGCCCACCTATAAGATGGTCAGACTTCTTCGTCAAGACCCTAAATGATCAGTTTGAGGCTCTGCATGTTCCTAGAATGAACAGATAGCATTGGGCTACGCTAGCACGCAACCGGGATGAATGGAGACGTTAATGGCACCCGCTTGAATAAATCGATGATTCACGGGGATTAAGTGATTAAGTGATATAATTCATATATTTCCACAGTATAATTCAAACTTTCAGTCATAGCTTGATATTTCATGACTGTTTTATTCATTCCTTACCTCTCATAAATGTGTGTGTCTCTCTCTCTTCTCCCTACTCTATATCTTGCTCACTCACCATTTCTCTTTCAATCTTTTTGTCACACATACACACACACACACTTTACACATCAGAATGATACTTGAGGACAGAAACTTTGTTCCCTAGCAGTGTTCTAGTTTCTGAAATGCTGACTCTGAACAATGGGACTTCTGTCTTTGTTAGCTCACTGGGATAAAAATAGTGGAGGTAGGGAGAAATAAATTGATTTGAGGAATTTCTAAGACTTGGAGATGAATGGGGACTGGGAACTGGAGACACATGTACCACGGGTGGCACACAGGTTTCTGGTTGGGCTATCCAATAGTTAGTTACACTGTGACAGTACCGTGGGATGCTGAAAGAAGAACCAAGGGGTGGAAGGAGAACAGAAACTTATAGTGAGAAGAAACAGACATGGAATCAGCTAAGCTGGGCTGCAGTCCTGACTTTACAAAGCTACGTTGATAGGGTCACAGACTCTTTGGGGAGCTCTTTACTTTTGTGGGGTAATGGATTGGAGCTTGATGATTTCGAACGTGTACTCTGACCACAGAGACATCTGACCAAAGCCGGCCCTACCTGGTAGTAGAAACCTGCAGGAAATTCTAGCGTTCACTGGGATTTGGGGGATGTTGTGCCCAGGCACTCATATGCAAGGCTCTGTAACACGATGTTTGTTCTTCTTCCCCTCCCCCCAATGGTGGCCAAGTCAAGACAGTTCTTCCTTACTACCACTGCTAACAGTTAAATGCACACCCAACACTTCTTCAATTCCTTTGACAAAAGACAAAAAAGTGGAATTGCTAGTTCAATGTGTAATCTTGAGTTCCCATCAGCAATATATAAAGGATTTTTCTCTTTTGGGGTCACACTCGACGATGCTTGGGGGTTCCTCCTGGCTCTGCACCCAGGAATCACGCCTGGCAGTGCTCGCGTGAACATACGAGATGATGGGGATTCACTCGGGTCAGCCAAGTGCAAGGTAAACACCCTTCCGGTTGGACCTTAGCTTGGCTCTCTTGAGATTCTCAACTACACGTCCTCATCAACAGATTTTGTAGTCGTTGCCGTATAAATAAGTATGAAGCGTCTCTGTGGTTTTGGTTTGGATCACTGATACTCATTGCTGTTGGGGATCTTTTCATGAGCTTATTGGCTATATTTTTTAAAAATTATTTATTCAATTGCCGTGAGAAAAATTACAAGGTTTTCTGGTTTAAGTCTCAGTCATACAATGATCAAATGCCCATCTCTTCAACAGCGCATATTTTCCACCACCAAACACCCCAATATACCCCCAGTGCCACCCCTCCCGTGACTGTGAGGCAGATGATTTCCACTTAACTCTCTATTTTGATCACATTCATTATTTGGAGAAAAGATGCACCATTATTATTTGGAATTTTCCCCCAACAATCAAACCTACTGAAAAGGCATCATGAAATAATTTCTTTTCTATTGCTGGTTATGAAGACCATATGATGTTCCACGACCATGGTAGCAGATGGACGATTTTGGATTTCTGATATTTTACGAATTAAGTCTGGAGGGATTTCTGCCAGAAGCTGAATAGTTCCGGATTGGTTTGTGTGTCTGGGTCCATGGCCATGCCACAGGGCCACGCGTGGGGTGGCACCTCATGGTGTCGGCAGGAGAAGAAGGACGTGCCAGTTCCACCCCACATGCCCTGAGGCCAGAGTTGCACGTCACCGTCAGCTCATATGTGGCTGTCCCATAAGCCACTATTCTACCGCTGGGGGAAATGGCAGAAGAGAGAGACACCCTTTCCCTCCCAGGTGGGCACGGCACCGTAGCTTAAGGTTATTTTATTCACATTTCTGCCAGAAGCTTCTGGGTTTCAGATTAGGTCTGTGTGCCTCTGGGGCCATGGCTGTGCCGGAGAGCCAATCATTGGGGGCAACTCGTGGTCTCAGCAGGGCCAAAGAAGTTATTGGCTATTTTACTTACACAAACATCTATTTGAGTCCTTTGCCCATTTTGAAAACTAGGTTGAGCATTTTGCTGTCATTTAATGATAAATGGATGCATCTGATGCTAGCGTACGTGCATTGAAAGTACAGACGATCATTTTTGTCTTCCTTCGTTGTGGCAGCCTAGGTCAGCCTTGAGATTTTGTTGGCCTCTCCTTTCTCATCCTTCTCAGTGATGCCATGTCGGAGAAGCCTTCAGGGTCAGGTGAATGAGACCAGTTATAGTTACTGGTTTTGGCATATCGAATACACAGCAGATAGCTTGCCAGGCTCTTCCGTGCGGGCGGAATACTCTCGGTAGCTTGCCAGTCTTTCCGAGAGGGATAGAGGCTTTTGGGGTGACCTCTAATCACCCTTGTAGGGGTTACCATATTTGAACCCTATCAAATATAGTACGACAATTCCACTGTTCTTCCTGCATTATCATATGCCTCAGAAACCTGGGCCCTACGCAAACAAGATGAGAACGCTATTCAGGTCTCCCAAAGAAGAATAGAAAGAGCTATGCTTGGAATATCACGTTTCACTCAAATGAGAGAACGAATCCGGAGTTCTGACATCCATCGACGATCAAGGATCAGGGACGCTGTCTCATTTGCCAAGGTGTCGAAAATCAGATGGGCTGGTCATGTAATGAGATTTAAAGACGACCGTTGGACTAGAGCTGTTACTGATTGGATTCCACGGGATGTCAAGAGACCGCGTGGCTGCCCATCTACCAGATGGTCAGACTTCTTCGTCAAGATCATGAACGATCGGTTTGAGGCCCTTCATGTTCCCGGAGCGAACAGATGCCATTGGGCTACACTAGCACGCGACAGGGACAAATGGAGACGTTACTGGCGCCCGCTCGAGCAAATCGACGACTAACGGGAAGTTAAGTGATTAAGTGATTAAGTGATTAATGATAAATGTTATTTATATATTCTGAATATCAACCTTCTGGTATGTAGCACTGTAACACTGTCCTCCCGTTGTTCATCTACTTGCTCGAGCAGGCATAGTAACGACTCCATTGTTGTTACTCTGTTAGGCATATCAAATACATCAGAGGTAGCGTGCCTGGCTTTGTCATTTGGCTAGGTACTCTGGGTTGCAAGCTGGGCTCTCCAAAAGGGGTGAAGGAGTCCAACACGGGTCAGCGGGGTCAGCCACGTGCAAACGCTCTACCCACTGTGCTATCTCTCTGGTATGTAATTTGCAAATATTTTCTCCCATTCCTATAGGATTCCATTTCACTCTGTGGCGGTTCCTTTTCATGCACTTAATCACTTAATCACTTAACTTCCCCTTAGTCGTCGATTTGCTCTAGCGGGCGCCAGTAACGTCTCCATTTGTCCCTGTCGCGTGCTAGTGTAGCCCAATGGCATCTGTTCGCTCCGGGAACATGAAGGGCCTCAAACCGATCGTTCATGATCTTCAGGAAGAAGTCTGACCATCTTGTAGATGGGTGGCTATGCGATATCTTGACGTCCGTGCAATCCAGTCAGTAATAGCTCTAGTCCACCAGTCGTCTCCAAATCTCATTACGTGTCCAGCCCATCTTATTTTCGATGCCTTGGCAAACGCGACAGCATCCCTGAATCTTGACCATCGATGGAGATCAGAACTCCGGATTCTTTCTCTCATTTGAGTTAAACGTGATACTCCAAGCATAGCTCTTTCGATTGCTCTTTGGGAGACCCGAAGAGCATTCTCATCCTGTTTGCATAGGTACCAGGTCTCTGAGGCGTATGTTAATGCAGGAAGAACAGTGGAATCGAAGAGATGTGCCCAGAGCCGGAGGTTCTTCATCCTCTTAGCTATTTCTTTGATGCTCTTGAAGGCATTCCAAGCTGCTCTCTTCCTCCTGCACAACTCAGGTGCCAGGTCATTTGTCATGTTGACTTCTCGATCTAGGTACACACAACTGTTACATTCAGAGATGGTCGTTCCATTGAAAGTGAATAGAAAGTCAGGAACGAGACTGTTTACCAAAAACACTGTCTTCATGAGATTCAGCTGGAGGCTGACCTTTCCACATTCACAGTCGAAGTCGACCAGCATTTATGCTGCTTGGTTAATGTTTGGTTTTTTTAGAACGATGTCATCAGCAAAGTGAAGGTGATGTAGTTGCTGACTGTCTATCTACCTCCACTCCCATTTCTTCCCATTCCAGTCATCGCATGACATTCTCGAGGGCGGCGCAGAAGAGTTTTGTTGAAATGGTATCACCCTTCCGAACCCCTCTCTCGACCTCGATGATCTCTTCTTTCTAGAATGGTGAGATCCTGGTAGTGAATCCGCAATACAGCTCACGGAGGATCTGTAGGCATCAAAGGCGTCGCTGCCCTTTTCAACACGAACTTGGCCATGAACACTGATTCATTCGAATGCCTTACAACCCGCATCGGATGATTACACTTGAATATATGTGGCTCACTGCTGGCAGTTTCTATCTTTGTTGTCTACGCACCAACATCCAATTATGATGAAGGAGAAATTGAGAAGTTCTACATGGAGCTGAAGAAGTTCTATAAAAAAGATCACACCTTATACAAGATCACTGTTGTGATTTTAATGCCAATCTAGGACCGAGAAGATCAAGCAAAGAACTCCACTTTGGGAGCAATGGCCTAGAATGGAACGAACAGGGAGAGAGACTGTCTGAGTTCATCATGTCGACCAAGACCATCCATGGTATCTCACAGTTCCAGAAGGCTGGATGTAAACGTTGGACATGGGAGTCTCCTGGTGGACGGTTCCACAATGAAATTGACCGCATCATATTCAATGGATGGTTTTGCCTGACCAATGTTACTGTTTTCCCAAAATTCCACACAGGATAGGACCACCGTCTCCTTCGTGCAAAATTCTACTTCAGAGTGGGGAGAAAAGGCTGCAAACTTTAAGAAGAGAACCCCCAGAACGACCGCCAACTGGGAACTCTTTGGCACTATTGCTGCAACATGGGAAGATGCTGTCATTGACAACTTTGAGGAAGAATACTATTGACCGGTTCAGCACCTCCATGATTGTGCAAGGAACACCAAAAGAGATATAGCCACAAAAAAATACCTGTCATCGAAAACTCTTGAGCTTATTCACCAACGTGGTTTGTCGCATTTTTCAGGCAACCACAAGCAAATGTCCGAGCTCACAAAGCAGTGCAGAGATGCGATAAAGGAAGACCTCAAAGAGAGAAGAGCAGCAGTGCTGGTAGATGCAGCAGAAGCTTGGAAAAGCATTTGTAATGGCTGCCTGTCCTTCGCCAACTACAAGACAAAGATGACTGCCATCCGACGTCCTGATGAATCTCTCACATCTTCCAGGAGAGCAATGGAGAAGATTATCCATGACTTCTATTCAGATCTCTTAGAGAGTCACATCCACCTGCCCACATACCAAATTCCGAAGAATGGATATGGCGTTCTCAACATTCTCCCTTTAGAAATGCGACATGCCATTTCGTTGGTAAAGAGATGAACAGCACCAGGCCCAGACAAGGTCAGACCTGAACACCTGGAGAACCTGCCGTCAGTACTCATCAATACACTGACTCGGAACTTCAAGCGCTACCTGTCTGAATACAAGGTTCCATCCCAATGGAAAACCAGCAGGACTGTAATACTGTACAAGAAGGGAGACATCCACGACATTGGCAATTATCTCTCAATTTGCCTATTGTCTGTCATCTACAGGTTGTTCACTCGAGTCCTTCTGAATAGGATTGGCAGAACACTAGATGAAGGACAACCATGCAAGCAAGCCAGGTTCCGCAAAGGAACCAAGCTCATTGAGATTTCTCAGGAGTTCAAGATGCTGCTCTGTCTAACGTTCATTGATTTAAAGAAGGCCTTTGATGCTGTTGAGACAGAAGCAGTCATTAAAGCCCTAGCCAATCAGGGCATTCAAACTCAATACATCAGGATCCTCCGTAAGCTGTACTGTGGATTCACATTCAATGTCATAAAGCTTTTTTGCCCTTTTCATCAGGAGATGGCAGCTCTAGTGTCCTGTTTTCCATATATACTTAAATACATTTTGTATATAACTACAATCTTTTACAAATAAAAACCAGTTAAATGCCCCGTTGCTAAAACACCCCCTATTGAAATTCCTCAGCTTTTTTCCACATTAAAAACTTTACTTCTTCTAATTTGTTTTTATTGTAGACACCATGATATATTTTAGGGCTGGAGAAATAGCACAGCTGGAAGGGTGTTTGCCTTGAACGCAGCTGACCCGGCCAACCCGAGTGCGATTCCTCTGCCTTCAATACCTCCGCCCCTCTCGGAGAGACTGACAAGCTACCGAGAGTATCTCAACCACAAGGCAGAGCCTGGCAAGCTCTGCCCTTGTCTGCGCCAGGTGACATATTCGATATGCCAAACATGGTAACAAGTCCCACAATGTTACTGGGCCCACTCGAGCAAATCGATGAACAACAGGAGGACAGTGACAGTGTTAGTGACAGATTTATTTTAGACACCAAGATAATGTTAATGCACAGAACATTCCAGAACCTCATCTTCCACTACAGTGTCTACTTCCCTCCACCCTTGTCCCAGTGTCCTCCCTCCACATCTTCTTCACCTACCCATACCCACTTCCTGCCATAGTAATCTTCCTACTGAAAACCAGTCCTCAGTTTCTGAAATTCATCAACTCTTCCAGGAAGAATTGACCTGGAATGGAAAGTCCCACAGCCTCACCTGTTTTGATTTTCGTGTTGGTTGGTAGGGATTCTAGCTGGTCAAGTAGAAATTTTCTTGGAACTGCTTGAAACAACATCGTTTGATGAAACTGCTGTGAAGCTGATGGCAGGACACAGAGCGGAGGGGGTGAGTTTGGGAAAAGGCAAGTGGGGCTGATGGGGGTTAGGTGAGTGAAATGCTCCATTTCAGCACTGCATAACTACACTGAACCCCCTTCATTAAGGGGCAGTATAAAAGGAGATCACGTTTGGAAGTGGGAGGCCTGACGCCTGAAGAGCAGAATCCAAACCACCCTCAAGAAAAAAAGAGAACAGGTTCCAAATTTTTGACCCCTTCAGAGAAGCCCATGTTCTCCCTTCAGAATGTAACTGTTTCTCTACCCTCACATCTCTCTAAATGCTTTAAAGCACTGTAGAACTGTCTTCCAATTGTTCATTGACTTACTCAAGTGGGCACCAGTAACGTTTCCATTGTGAGGCTTGTTGTTACTGTTTTTGGCATATCAAATAGGCCACAGGGAGCTTACCAGGATCTGTTGTAAGGGCCGGATACTCTCTGTAGCTTGCCGGGTTCTCCGAGAAGGGTGGAGGAATCGAACCCAAGTTGGCCACGTGCAAGGTGAACATCCATCCCGCAAGACTATTTTTCCAAAGAAGACATGCACATGACCAAAAGGCACGTGCAGAAATGGTCTGCATCATTAATCATAAGGGAAATGCAAATAAAAACTACTGAAATATCATCTCACACTGCAGAGACTAAAGCACCACTACTGGTCTGGGGTCGATGGGACTGGGGCGGGGTGGAGGACTCTCACACACTGCCGCCAGAATGCAGACTGCTTCAGCCTTTCTGGAAAACAATGTGGACATTCCTCAGAAAACTAGGACCTGAGCTTCCATCTGCTTCAGCAACTCCACCTCTTGGCCTCTACTCCAAAGGCTCAAGAACACGATGGAAAAAAGACACTTGCACTCCTATACTCCTTACAGCATTATCCACAGTAGTCCAAATCTGGAAACAACCCGCGTGTCCAAGGATAGCTGCCTCGACAAAGAAACTGGCATATATGGAATACTACTCAGCCATCAGAAAAGATAAAATTGTGGAATTTGGTGTTACCTGGATAGATCTGGAAAGTATCGTGCTGAGTGAAGTTAGTCAGAGGGAGAGAGAAGCACATGGAATGGTCTCTCATATGCCATAGATAAAGAAACGGAATAAGAAATGCCCAACTGCAATGGGAAAAAAAACACGAGAACTGGATTTCAGCAGAAGTGTGCCACTGGTGGGTGGGGGCGGGGAGGTCTTGGATAGGACAAGGAAGGCACTACAACAGTGGTGGAGGGAAGTGTCAACCTTGATGAGCTGGGGCGCTGAAAGGTTCTGAAGGGAACCCAATCAGAAGCATTGCTGTAAATCACACTACCAAAGCTGTAAAACAGCCCCTCTCCTCAAGGGTGGGTGGGACGCACAGGGGTCATCAGTGGGTGGGACGTAAAGGGATCACTGGTTGATGGAAGTGGACACTGTTGAAACATGGGATCCCACAGGCATAATCATGAAGAACTTTTCAATTTAAGGCAACGAAAACAAACAAACGAAAGCCAAAAACCCACTAATTTTGCTTCACTAGAGATAGATAGAGAGACAGAGAGAGAGAGAAATCACATTCTATGAAAAGTCTCAAGGGATGTTGAATCCCCTTTATGGAAAGTAATATGGAGAACTAGCCAAAACAACTAAAACTAGAACTTCCATATAATCCATCAATACCACGTCTTGGCATATATTCCCAAAACACAAAACATTAATTTCAAAGGATGTATGTACATGTGTGTATATACTCTCATATACATGCTCACCTATATTCATCACCACACCTTAGTACCACAGCCCAAATACGGAAGCAACCAAAATGTCCAACTACAGATTTATGGGTGGAGAAGTTGTGGTTTCTATACACCATGGAGCTAAGAAAGAAGAAAATCATGCAATTTGATGCAACCCTGATTGGAACTAGAGGAGGTCATGCTGAGTGAAGTCAGTGAGGAAGATAGGAACAGACACAAAACTTTCTCTCTTGTATGAGGGACTAATCTCCATACCTCCATAACAACAGGAAGAAACAACGCAAATCCCCACCACAAGGGGAGGACAATGACAAGAGTACAGAAGCCGTAATAGGCGCTACACACCTAAGGGAACTCTCTGAGAAAGAATTCAGATATGAAGTAATGAATCACTTAATCACTTAACTTTCTGTTAGTCGTCGATTTGCTCGAGCGGGCGCCAGTAACGTCTCCATTTGTCCCTGTCGCGTGCTAGTGTAGCCCAATGGCATCTCTTCGCTCCGGGAACATGGAGGGCCTCAAACCGATCGTTCATGATCTTGACAAAGAAGTCTGACCATCTGGTAGGTGGGCGGCCACGCGGTCTCTTGACATCCCGTGGAATCCAATCAGTAACAGCTCTAGTCCAACGGTCGTCTTTAAATCTCATTACGTGACCAGCCCATCTGATTTTCGACACCTTGGCAAATGAGACAGCGTCCCTGATCCTTGATCGTCGATGGATGTCAGAACTCCGGATTCGTTCTCTCATTTGAGTGAAACGTGATATTCCAAGCATAGCTCTTTCTATTCTTCTTTGGGAGACCTGAATGGCGTTCTCATCTTGTTTGCGTAGGGCCCAGGTCTCTGAGGCATATGTTAATGCAGGAAGAACAGTGGAATCAAAGAGATGTGCCCGGAGCCGGAGGTTCTTCGTCCTCTTAGCTATTTCTTCGACGTTCTTGAAGGCGTTCCAAGCCGCTCTCTTCCTCCTGCGCAGCTCGGGTGCCAGGTCATTTGTCATGTTGACCTCTCGACCTAGGTACACATAGCTGTTGCATTCGGAGATGGTCGTTCCATTGAGAGCGAATGGGGCGTCAGGAACAAGGCTGTTTCTCATAAACATTGTCTTCGTAAGATTCTGCTGTAGTCCTACCTTTCCACACTCACGGTCAAAGTCGGCCAGCATTTGTGCCGCTTGGCTGATGTTTGGTGTTATTAAAACAATGTCATCAGCAAAGCGGAGGTGGTGTAGTTGCCGACCATCTATCTTCACTCCCATTCCTTCCCATTCCAGTCGTCGCATGATGTTCTCGAGGGTGGCACTGAAGAGTTTTGGTGAAATGGTATCACCCTGCCGCAACCGTCTCTTGACATCAACGATCACTTCTTTATAGAATGGTGAGATCCTGGTAGTGAATCCGCAATACAGCTCACGGAGGATCCTGATGTATTGGGCTTGAATGCCCTGATTGGCTAGGGCTTCAATGACCGCTTCCATCTCAACAGAATCAAAGGCCTTCTTTAAATCAATGAACGTTAAGCAGAGCGGCATCTTGAACTCCGAGAAACCTCAATGAGCTTGGTTATCGTGTGGATATGGTCGATGGTGCTGAATCCTTTGCGGAACCCTGCTTGCTCACATGGTTGTCCTTCATCTAGTGTTCTGCCAATCCTATTCAGGATGACTCGAGTGAACAACTTGTAGATGACAGACAATAGGCAGATCGGGCGATAGTTGCCAATGTCATGGATGTCTCCCTTCTTGAACAGTAGTACGGTCCTGCTGGTTTTCCATTGAGATGGAACCTTGCATTCAGACAGGTAGCGAGTGAAGAGCCGAGCCAGTGTATTGATGAGTACTGACGGCAGGTTTTTCAGGTGTTCAGGTCTGACCTTGTCTGGGCCGGGTGCTGTTTGCTTCTTTACTGACGAAATGGCGTGTCGGATTTCGAAAGGGAGAACGTTGGGAACGACATACCCATCCTGTGGAATTTGGTATGTCGGCAAGTGGACATGGCTATCGAAGAGATTTGAGTAGAAGTCATGGATAATCTTCTCCATTGCCGTTCTGGAGGATGTGATGGGTCCATCAGGACGTCGGAGGGCAGTCATCTTGGTCTTATAGTTGGCGAAGGACAGGCGGGCGTTACGAATACTTTTCCCGGCTTCTGCCGCATCTACCAGTACTTCTGCTCTTCTCTCTTTGAGGTCTTCCTTGATCGCATCTCTGCACTGCTTTGCGAGCTCGGACGTTAGCTTGCGGTTGCCTGAGGCATGCGCCAAACCACGCTGGCGAATTAGCTCAAGAGTTTTCGAAGATAGGCGACTTTTTGTGGCTATCTCTCTCTTGGCGTTCCTCGCACATTCATGGAGGTGCTGAACCAGTCGATTATATTCCTCGTCAATGTTGTCAACAATGGCATCTTCCCATGTTGCCGCAATAGTACCAAAGAGTTCCAAGTTGGTGGTCGTTCTGGGAGTTCTCTTTTTGAACTTTGCAGCCCTTTCCCCCGCTCTGTGAAGTAGAATTTTGCACGAAGGAGATGGTGGTCCGATCCCGTTCGAAATTTTGGGACAACAGCGACATCAGTCAGGCAAAACCGTCGATTGAATATGATGTGGTCTATTTCGTTGTGGAATCGTCCACCGGGAGACTCCCATGTCCATCGTTTAGATTCTGCCTTCTGGAACTGTGAGTTACCATGAATGGTCTTGGTCGACATGATGAACTCAGACAGTCTCTCACCCTGTTCGTTCCATTCTAGGCCATGGGTTCCGATGTGAAGTTCTTCAGCTGATCTTCTCGGTCCTATCTTGGCATTAAAATCACCCACAATGATCTTGTAGAAGGTGTGGTCTTCTTTATAGAACTTCTCTAGCTCCATGTAGAACTTCTCGATTTCTCTTTCATCATAATGAGATGTTGGTGCGTAGACAACGAAGATAGAAACTGCAGGCAGTGAGCCACATCTATTCAAATGTAAACGTCCGATTCGGGTTGTGAGGCATTCGAATGAATCAATGCTCTTGGCCAAGTTTGTGTTGACAAGGACACCAACGCCTCCAACACCTCTTTTATCGCATGTTCCGAGGAAAAATTCTTCTCCAGTGTCGAAAACGGCATGGTGAGATTCGTGCCTTCTTGTCTCGGTCAGACCAATGATGTCGTACTTGATCATTCGCGCTTGTACCATCAGATCCTCGTTGGATGCATCTGATGCTAGCGTACGTGCATTGAAAGTACAGACGATCATTTTTGTCTTCCTTCGTTGTGGCAGCCTAGGTCGGCCTTGAGATTTTGTCGGCCTCTCCTTTCTCATCCTTCTCAGTGCTGCCATGTCGGTGAAGCCTTCAGGGTCAGGTGAATGAGACCAGTTTTAGTTACTGGTTTTGGCATATCGAATACACAGCGGATAGCTTGCCAGGCTCTTCCGTGCGGGTGGAATACTCTCGGTAGCTTGCCAGTCTTTCCGAGAGGTATAGAGGCTTTTGGGGTGACCTCTAATCCCCCTTGTAGGTGTTACCATATTTGAACCCTATCAAATATGGTACGACAATTCCAGAAGACAGGTATTTAGTGTTTTATGATGTGTCGCGCGGCCGCTTGCGGCCGCGCGGGTCCGGAAAGCGTCCTGGTGTGTGGCGACGGCTGGGTAGTGGAAGTAGTGTCGAGAGTGGAAGTCTGCCAGTGGGGTATTTATGTGGGTAGGGTGGGTCTCCTGTGCACAATTCGATCCCTGGGTGGTCGATGGAAGCAGACAGGGCAGGGTAGGGTGGGGCTCCTGATTAGAATCCCTTTGTCACCTGTGGTGGTGGGAGCAAGCAGAGAAGCTCTGTCCCTGGGTCCGGCTAGCCTGGAGTTCAAGGTCTCAGAGAGTTCCGCTTACCTTGTTCTGTGGGTCTTCAGTTGTGCGTGGGTCTCGGCCGGAGCTGCCGCGCGGGTCCGGAAAGCGTCCTGGAGTGTGGCGACGGCTGGGTAGTGGAAGTAGTGTCGAGAGTGGAAGTCTGCCAGTGGGGTATTTATCTGGGTAGGGTGGGTCTCCTGTGCACAATTCGATCCCTGGGTGGTCGATGGAAGCAGACAGGGCAGGGTAGGGTGGGGCTCCTGATTAGAATCCCTTTGTCACCTGTGGTGGTGGGAGCAAGCAGAGAAGCTCTGTCCCTGGGTCCGGCTAGCCTGGAGTTCAAGGTCTCAGAGAGTTCCGCTTACCTTGTTCTGTGGGTCTTCAGTTGTGCGTGGGTCTCGGCCGGAGCTGCCGCGCGGGTCCGGAAAGCGTCCTGGAGTGTGGCGACGGCTGGGTAGTGGAAGTAGTGTCGAGAGTGGAAGTCTGCCAGTGGGGTATTTATCTGGGTAGGGTGGGTCTCCTGTGCACAATTCGATCCCTGGGTGGTCGATGGAAGCAGACAGGGCAGGGTAGGGTGGGGCTCCTGATTAGAATCCCTTTGTCACCTGTGGTGGTGGGAGCAAGCAGAGAAGCTCTGTCCCTGGGTCCGGCTAGCCTGGAGTTCAAGGTCTCAGAGAGTTCCGCTTACCTTGTTCTGTGGGTCTTCAGTTGTGCGTGGGTCTCGGCCGGAGCTGCCGCGCGGGTCCGGAAAGCGTCCTGGAGTGTGGCGACGGCTGGGTAGTGGAAGTAGTGTCGAGAGTGGAAGTCTGCCAGTGGGGTATTTATCTGGGTAGGGTGGGTCTCCTGTGCACAATTCGATCCCTGGGTGGTCGATGGAAGCAGACAGGGCAGGGTAGGGTGGGGCTCCTGATTAGAATCCCTTTGTCACCTGTGGTGGTGGGAGCAAGCAGAGAAGCTCTGTCCCTGGGTCCGGCTAGCCTGGAGTTCAAGGTCTCAGAGAGTTCCGCTTACCTTGTTCTGTGGGTCTTCAGTTGTGCGTGGGTCTCGGCCGGAGCTGCCGCGCGGGTCCGGAAAGCGTCCTGGAGTGTGGCGACGGCTGGGTAGTGGAAGTAGTGTCGAGAGTGGAAGTCTGCCAGTGGGGTATTTATCTGGGTAGGGTGGGTCTCCTGTGCACAATTCGATCCCTGGGTGGTCGATGGAAGCAGACAGGGCAGGGTAGGGTGGGGCTCCTGATTAGAATCCCTTTGTCACCTGTGGTGGTGGGAGCAAGCAGAGAAGCTCTGTCCCTGGGTCCGGCTAGCCTGGAGTTCAAGGTCTCAGAGAGTTCCGCTTACCTTGTTCTGTGGGTCTTCAGTTGTGCGTGGGTCTCGGCCGGAGCTGCCGCGCGGGTCCGGAAAGCGTCCTGGAGTGTGGCGACGGCTGGGTAGTGGAAGTAGTGTCGAGAGTGGAAGTCTGCCAGTGGGGTATTTATCTGGGTAGGGTGGGTCTCCTGTGCACAATTCGATCCCTGGGTGGTCGATGGAAACAGACAGGGCAGGGTAGGGTGGGGCTCCTGATTAGAATCCCTTTGTCACCTGTGGTGGTGGGACCAAGCAGAGAAGCTCTGTCCCTGGGTCCGGCTAGCCTGGAGTCCAAGGTCTCAGAGAGTTCCGCTTACCTTGTTCTGTGGGTCTTCAGTTGTGCGTGGGTCTCGGCCGGAGCTGCCGCGCGGGTCCGGAAAGCGTCCTGGTGTGTGGCGACGGCTGGGTAGTGGAAGTAGTGTCGAGAGTGGAAGTCTGCCAGTGGGGTATTTATGTGGGTAGGGTGGGTCTCCTGTGCACAATTCGATCCCTGGGTGGTCGATGGAAGCAGACAGGGCAGGGTAGGGTGGGGCTCCTGATTAGAATCCCTTTGTCACCTGTGGTGGTGGGAGCAAGCAGAGAAGCTCTGTCCCTGGGTCCGGCTAGCCTGGAGTTCAAGGTCTCAGAGAGTTCCGCTTACCTTGTTCTGTGGGTCTTCAGTTGTGCGTGGGTCTCGGCCGGAGCTGCCGCGCGGGTCCGGAAAGCGTCCTGGAGTGTGGCGACGGCTGGGTAGTGGAAGTAGTGTCGAGAGTGGAAGTCTGCCAGTGGGGTATTTATCTGGGTAGGGTGGGTCTCCTGTGCACAATTCGATCCCTGGGTGGTCGATGGAAGCAGACAGGGCAGGGTAGGGTGGGGCTCCTGATTAGAATCCCTTTGTCACCTGTGGTGGTGGGAGCAAGCAGAGAAGCTCTGTCCCTGGGTCCGGCTAGCCTGGAGTTCAAGGTCTCAGAGAGTTCCGCTTACCTTGTTCTGTGGGTCTTCAGTTGTGCGTGGGTCTCGGCCGGAGCTGCCGCGCGGGTCCGGAAAGCGTCCTGGAGTGTGGCGACGGCTGGGTAGTGGAAGTAGTGTCGAGAGTGGAAGTCTGCCAGTGGGGTATTTATCTGGGTAGGGTGGGTCTCCTGTGCACAATTCGATCCCTGGGTGGTCGATGGAAACAGACAGGGCAGGGTAGGGTGGGGCTCCTGATTAGAATCCCTTTGTCACCTGTGGTGGTGGGACCAAGCAGAGAAGCTCTGTCCCTGGGTCCGGCTAGCCTGGAGTCCAAGGTCTCAGAGAGTTCCGCTTACCTTGTTCTGTGGGTCTTCAGTTGTGCGTGGGTCTCGGCCGGAGCTGCCGCGCGGGTCCGGAAAGCGTCCTGGAGTGTGGTGACGGCTGGGTAGTGGAAGTAGTGTCGAGAGTGGAAGTCTGCCAGTGGGGTATTTATCTGGGTAGGGTGGGTCTCCTGTGCACAATTCGATCCCTGGGTGGTTGATGGAAGCAGACAGGGCAGGGTAGGGTGGGGCTCCTGATTAGAGTCCCTTTGTCACCTGTGGTGGTGGGAGCAAGCAGAGAAGCTCTGTCCCTGGGTCCGGCTAGCCTGGAGTTCAAGGTATCAGAGAGTTCCGCTTACCTTGTTCTGTGGGTCTTCAGTTGTGCGTGGGTCTCGGCCGGAGCTGCCGCGCGGGTCCGGAAAGCGTCCTGGAGTGTGGCGACGGCTGGGTAGTGGAAGTAGTGTCGAGAGTGGAAGTCTGCCAGTGGGGTATTTATGTGGGTAGGGTGGGTCTCCTGTGCACAATTCGATCCCTGGGTGGTCGATGGAAGCAGACAGGGCAGGGTAGGGTGGGGCTCCTGATTAGAATCCCTTTGTCACCTGTGGTGGTGGGAGCAAGCAGAGAAGCTCTGTCCCTGGGTCCGGCTAGCCTGGAGTTCAAGGTCTCAGAGAGTTCCGCTTACCTTGTTCTGTGGGTCTTCAGTTGTGCGTGGGTCTCGGCCGGAGCTGCCGCGCGGGTCCGGAAAGCGTCCTGGAGTGTGGCGACGGCTGGGTAGTGGAAGTAGTGTCGAGAGTGGAAGTCTGCCAGTGGGGTATTTATCTGGGTAGGGTGGGTCTCCTGTGCACAATTCGATCCCTGGGTGGTCGATGGAAACAGACAGGGCAGGGTAGGGTGGGGCTCCTGATTAGAATCCCTTTGTCACCTGTGGTGGTGGGACCAAGCAGAGAAGCTCTGTCCCTGGGTCCGGCTAGCCTGGAGTCCAAGGTCTCAGAGAGTTCCGCTTACCTTGTTCTGTGGGTCTTCAGTTGTGCGTGGGTCTCGGCCGGAGCTGCCGCGCGGGTCCGGAAAGCGTCCTGGAGTGTGGTGACGGCTGGGTAGTGGAAGTAGTGTCGAGAGTGGAAGTCTGCCAGTGGGGTATTTATCTGGGTAGGGTGGGTCTCCTGTGCACAATTCGATCCCTGGGTGGTTGATGGAAGCAGACAGGGCAGGGTAGGGTGGGGCTCCTGATTAGAGTCCCTTTGTCACCTGTGGTGGTGGGAGCAAGCAGAGAAGCTCTGTCCCTGGGTCCGGCTAGCCTGGAGTTCAAGGTCTCAGAGAGTTCCGCTTACCTTGTTCTGTGGGTCTTCAGTTGTGCGTGGGTCTCGGCCGGAGCTGCCGCGCGGGTCCGGAAAGCGTCCTGGAGTGTGGCGACGGCTGGGTAGTGGAAGTAGTGTCGAGAGTGGAAGTCTGCCAGTGGGGTATTTATCTGGGTAGGGTGGGTCTCCTGTGCACAATTCGATCCCTGGGTGGTCGATGGAAACAGACAGGGCAGGGTAGGGTGGGGCTCCTGATTAGAATCCCTTTGTCACCTGTGGTGGTGGGACCAAGCAGAGAAGCTCTGTCCCTGGGTCCGGCTAGCCTGGAGTCCAAGGTCTCAGAGAGTTCCGCTTACCTTGTTCTGTGGGTCTTCAGTTGTGCGTGGGTCTCGGCCGGAGCTGCCGCGCGGGTCCGGAAAGCGTCCTGGAGTGTGGTGACGGCTGGGTAGTGGAAGTAGTGTCGAGAGTGGAAGTCTGCCAGTGGGGTATTTATCTGGGTAGGGTGGGTCTCCTGTGCACAATTCGATCCCTGGGTGGTTGATGGAAGCAGACAGGGCAGGGTAGGGTGGGGCTCCTGATTAGAGTCCCTTTGTCACCTGTGGTGGTGGGAGCAAGCAGAGAAGCTCTGTCCCTGGGTCCGGCTAGCCTGGAGTTCAAGGTCTCAGAGAGTTCCGCTTACCTTGTTCTGTGGGTCTTCAGTTGTGCGTGGGTCTCGGCCGGAGCTGCCGCGCGGGTCCGGAAAGCGTCCTGGAGTGTGGCGACGGCTGGGTAGTGGAAGTAGTGTCGAGAGTGGAAGTCTGCCAGTGGGGTATTTATCTGGGTAGGGTGGGTCTCCTGTGCACAATTCGATCCCTGGGTGGTCGATGGAAGCAGACAGGGCAGGGTAGGGTGGGGCTCCTGATTAGAATCCCTTTGTCACCTGTGGTGGTGGGAGCAAGCAGAGAAGCTCTGTCCCTGGGTCCGGCTAGCCTGGAGTTCAAGGTCTCAGAGAGTTCCGCTTACCTTGTTCTGTGGGTCTTCAGTTGTGCGTGGGTCTCGGCCGGAGCTGCCGCGCGGGTCCGGAAAGCGTCCTGGAGTGTGGCGACGGCTGGGTAGTGGAAGTAGTGTCGAGAGTGGAAGTCTGCCAGTGGGGTATTTATCTGGGTAGGGTGGGTCTCCTGTGCACAATTCGATCCCTGGGTGGTCGATGGAAACAGACAGGGCAGGGTAGGGTGGGGCTCCTGATTAGAATCCCTTTGTCACCTGTGGTGGTGGGACCAAGCAGAGAAGCTCTGTCCCTGGGTCCGGCTAGCCTGGAGTCCAAGGTCTCAGAGAGTTCCGCTTACCTTGTTCTGTGGGTCTTCAGTTGTGCGTGGGTCTCGGCCGGAGCTGCCGCGCGGGTCCGGAAAGCGTCCTGGAGTGTGGTGACGGCTGGGTAGTGGAAGTAGTGTCGAGAGTGGAAGTCTGCCAGTGGGGTATTTATCTGGGTAGGGTGGGTCTCCTGTGCACAATTCGATCCCTGGGTGGTTGATGGAAGCAGACAGGGCAGGGTAGGGTGGGGCTCCTGATTAGAGTCCCTTTGTCACCTGTGGTGGTGGGAGCAAGCAGAGAAGCTCTGTCCCTGGGTCCGGCTAGCCTGGAGTTCAAGGTCTCAGAGAGTTCCGCTTACCTTGTTCTGTGGGTCTTCAGTTGTGCGTGGGTCTCGGCCGGAGCTGCCGCGCGGGTCCGGAAAGCGTCCTGGAGTGTGGCGACGGCTGGGTAGTGGAAGTAGTGTCGAGAGTGGAAGTCTGCCAGTGGGGTATTTATCTGGGTAGGGTGGGTCTCCTGTGCACAATTCGATCCCTGGGTGGTCGATGGAAACAGACAGGGCAGGGTAGGGTGGGGCTCCTGATTAGAATCCCTTTGTCACCTGTGGTGGTGGGACCAAGCAGAGAAGCTCTGTCCCTGGGTCCGGCTAGCCTGGAGTCCAAGGTCTCAGAGAGTTCCGCTTACCTTGTTCTGTGGGTCTTCAGTTGTGCGTGGGTCTCGGCCGGAGCTGCCGCGCGGGTCCGGAAAGCGTCCTGGAGTGTGGTGACGGCTGGGTAGTGGAAGTAGTGTCGAGAGTGGAAGTCTGCCAGTGGGGTATTTATCTGGGTAGGGTGGGTCTCCTGTGCACAATTCGATCCCTGGGTGGTTGATGGAAGCAGACAGGGCAGGGTAGGGTGGGGCTCCTGATTAGAGTCCCTTTGTCACCTGTGGTGGTGGGAGCAAGCAGAGAAGCTCTGTCCCTGGGTCCGGCTAGCCTGGAGTTCAAGGTCTCAGAGAGTTCCGCTTACCTTGTTCTGTGGGTCTTCAGTTGTGCGTGGGTCTCGGCCGGAGCTGCCGCGCGGGTCCGGAAAGCGTCCTGGAGTGTGGCGACGGCTGGGTAGTGGAAGTAGTGTCGAGAGTGGAAGTCTGCCAGTGGGGTATTTATGTGGGTAGGGTGGGTCTCCTGTGCACAATTCGATCCCTGGGTGGTCGATGGAAGCAGACAGGGCAGGGTAGGGTGGGGCTCCTGATTAGAATCCCTTTGTCACCTGTGGTGGTGGGAGCAAGCAGAGAAGCTCTGTCCCTGGGTCCGGCTAGCCTGGAGTCCAAGGTCTCAGAGAGTTCCGCTTACCTTGTTCTGTGGGTCTTCAGTTGTGCGTGGGTCTCGGCCGGAGCTGCCGCGCGGGTCCGGAAAGCGTCCTGGAGTGTGGTGACGGCTGGGTAGTGGAAGTAGTGTCGAGAGTGGAAGTCTGCCAGTGGGGTATTTATCTGGGTAGGGTGGGTCTCCTGTGCACAATTCGATCCCTGGGTGGTTGATGGAAGCAGACAGGGCAGGGTAGGGTGGGGCTCCTGATTAGAGTCCCTTTGTCACCTGTGGTGGTGGGAGCAAGCAGAGAAGCTCTGTCCCTGGGTCCGGCTAGCCTGGAGTTCAAGGTCTCAGAGAGTTCCGCTTACCTTGTTCTGTGGGTCTTCAGTTGTGCGTGGGTCTCGGCCGGAGCTGCCGCGCGGGTCCGGAAAGCGTCCTGGAGTGTGGCGACGGCTGGGTAGTGGAAGTAGTGTCGAGAGTGGAAGTCTGCCAGTGGGGTATTTATCTGGGTAGGGTGGGTCTCCTGTGCACAATTCGATCCCTGGGTGGTCGATGGAAGCAGACAGGGCAGGGTAGGGTGGGGCTCCTGATTAGAATCCCTTTGTCACCTGTGGTGGTGGGAGCAAGCAGAGAAGCTCTGTCCCTGGGTCCGGCTAGCCTGGAGTTCAAGGTCTCAGAGAGTTCCGCTTACCTTGTTCTGTGGGTCTTCAGTTGTGCGTGGGTCTCGGCCGGAGCTGCCGCGCGGGTCCGGAAAGCGTCCTGGAGTGTGGCGACGGCTGGGTAGTGGAAGTAGTGTCGAGAGTGGAAGTCTGCCAGTGGGGTATTTATCTGGGTAGGGTGGGTCTCCTGTGCACAATTCGATCCCTGGGTGGTCGATGGAAACAGACAGGGCAGGGTAGGGTGGGGCTCCTGATTAGAATCCCTTTGTCACCTGTGGTGGTGGGACCAAGCAGAGAAGCTCTGTCCCTGGGTCCGGCTAGCCTGGAGTCCAAGGTCTCAGAGAGTTCCGCTTACCTTGTTCTGTGGGTCTTCAGTTGTGCGTGGGTCTCGGCCGGAGCTGCCGCGCGGGTCCGGAAAGCGTCCTGGTGTGTGGCGACGGCTGGGTAGTGGAAGTAGTGTCGAGAGTGGAAGTCTGCCAGTGGGGTATTTATGTGGGTAGGGTGGGTCTCCTGTGCACAATTCGATCCCTGGGTGGTCGATGGAAGCAGACAGGGCAGGGTAGGGTGGGGCTCCTGATTAGAATCCCTTTGTCACCTGTGGTGGTGGGAGCAAGCAGAGAAGCTCTGTCCCTGGGTCCGGCTAGCCTGGAGTTCAAGGTCTCAGAGAGTTCCGCTTACCTTGTTCTGTGGGTCTTCAGTTGTGCGTGGGTCTCGGCCGGAGCTGCCGCGCGGGTCCGGAAAGCGTCCTGGAGTGTGGCGACGGCTGGGTAGTGGAAGTAGTGTCGAGAGTGGAAGTCTGCCAGTGGGGTATTTATCTGGGTAGGGTGGGTCTCCTGTGCACAATTCGATCCCTGGGTGGTCGATGGAAGCAGACAGGGCAGGGTAGGGTGGGGCTCCTGATTAGAATCCCTTTGTCACCTGTGGTGGTGGGAGCAAGCAGAGAAGCTCTGTCCCTGGGTCCGGCTAGCCTGGAGTTCAAGGTCTCAGAGAGTTCCGCTTACCTTGTTCTGTGGGTCTTCAGTTGTGCGTGGGTCTCGGCCGGAGCTGCCGCGCGGGTCCGGAAAGCGTCCTGGAGTGTGGCGACGGCTGGGTAGTGGAAGTAGTGTCGAGAGTGGAAGTCTGCCAGTGGGGTATTTATCTGGGTAGGGTGGGTCTCCTGTGCACAATTCGATCCCTGGGTGGTCGATGGAAACAGACAGGGCAGGGTAGGGTGGGGCTCCTGATTAGAATCCCTTTGTCACCTGTGGTGGTGGGACCAAGCAGAGAAGCTCTGTCCCTGGGTCCGGCTAGCCTGGAGTCCAAGGTCTCAGAGAGTTCCGCTTACCTTGTTCTGTGGGTCTTCAGTTGTGCGTGGGTCTCGGCCGGAGCTGCCGCGCGGGTCCGGAAAGCGTCCTGGAGTGTGGTGACGGCTGGGTAGTGGAAGTAGTGTCGAGAGTGGAAGTCTGCCAGTGGGGTATTTATCTGGGTAGGGTGGGTCTCCTGTGCACAATTCGATCCCTGGGTGGTTGATGGAAGCAGACAGGGCAGGGTAGGGTGGGGCTCCTGATTAGAGTCCCTTTGTCACCTGTGGTGGTGGGAGCAAGCAGAGAAGCTCTGTCCCTGGGTCCGGCTAGCCTGGAGTTCAAGGTATCAGAGAGTTCCGCTTACCTTGTTCTGTGGGTCTTCAGTTGTGCGTGGGTCTCGGCCGGAGCTGCCGCGCGGGTCCGGAAAGCGTCCTGGAGTGTGGCGACGGCTGGGTAGTGGAAGTAGTGTCGAGAGTGGAAGTCTGCCAGTGGGGTATTTATGTGGGTAGGGTGGGTCTCCTGTGCACAATTCGATCCCTGGGTGGTCGATGGAAGCAGACAGGGCAGGGTAGGGTGGGGCTCCTGATTAGAATCCCTTTGTCACCTGTGGTGGTGGGAGCAAGCAGAGAAGCTCTGTCCCTGGGTCCGGCTAGCCTGGAGTTCAAGGTCTCAGAGAGTTCCGCTTACCTTGTTCTGTGGGTCTTCAGTTGTGCGTGGGTCTCGGCCGGAGCTGCCGCGCGGGTCCGGAAAGCGTCCTGGAGTGTGGCGACGGCTGGGTAGTGGAAGTAGTGTCGAGAGTGGAAGTCTGCCAGTGGGGTATTTATCTGGGTAGGGTGGGTCTCCTGTGCACAATTCGATCCCTGGGTGGTCGATGGAAACAGACAGGGCAGGGTAGGGTGGGGCTCCTGATTAGAATCCCTTTGTCACCTGTGGTGGTGGGACCAAGCAGAGAAGCTCTGTCCCTGGGTCCGGCTAGCCTGGAGTCCAAGGTCTCAGAGAGTTCCGCTTACCTTGTTCTGTGGGTCTTCAGTTGTGCGTGGGTCTCGGCCGGAGCTGCCGCGCGGGTCCGGAAAGCGTCCTGGAGTGTGGTGACGGCTGGGTAGTGGAAGTAGTGTCGAGAGTGGAAGTCTGCCAGTGGGGTATTTATCTGGGTAGGGTGGGTCTCCTGTGCACAATTCGATCCCTGGGTGGTTGATGGAAGCAGACAGGGCAGGGTAGGGTGGGGCTCCTGATTAGAGTCCCTTTGTCACCTGTGGTGGTGGGAGCAAGCAGAGAAGCTCTGTCCCTGGGTCCGGCTAGCCTGGAGTTCAAGGTCTCAGAGAGTTCCGCTTACCTTGTTCTGTGGGTCTTCAGTTGTGCGTGGGTCTCGGCCGGA
Source organism: Sorex fumeus (assembly GCF_029834395.1). Classification (NCBI taxonomy): domain Eukaryota; kingdom Metazoa; phylum Chordata; class Mammalia; order Eulipotyphla; family Soricidae; genus Sorex; species Sorex fumeus. The sequence continues at coordinate 985,059 of NW_026606260.1, forward strand.
GCTGCCGCGCGGGTCCGGAAAGCGTCCTGGAGTGTGGCGACGGCTGGGTAGTGGAAGTAGTGTCGAGAGTGGAAGTCTGCCAGTGGGGTATTTATCTGGGTAGGGTGGGTCTCCTGTGCACAATTCGATCCCTGGGTGGTCGATGGAAACAGACAGGGCAGGGTAGGGTGGGGCTCCTGATTAGAATCCCTTTGTCACCTGTGGTGGTGGGACCAAGCAGAGAAGCTCTGTCCCTGGGTCCGGCTAGCCTGGAGTCCAAGGTCTCAGAGAGTTCCGCTTACCTTGTTCTGTGGGTCTTCAGTTGTGCGTGGGTCTCGGCCGGAGCTGCCGCGCGGGTCCGGAAAGCGTCCTGGAGTGTGGTGACGGCTGGGTAGTGGAAGTAGTGTCGAGAGTGGAAGTCTGCCAGTGGGGTATTTATCTGGGTAGGGTGGGTCTCCTGTGCACAATTCGATCCCTGGGTGGTTGATGGAAGCAGACAGGGCAGGGTAGGGTGGGGCTCCTGATTAGAGTCCCTTTGTCACCTGTGGTGGTGGGAGCAAGCAGAGAAGCTCTGTCCCTGGGTCCGGCTAGCCTGGAGTTCAAGGTCTCAGAGAGTTCCGCTTACCTTGTTCTGTGGGTCTTCAGTTGTGCGTGGGTCTCGGCCGGAGCTGCCGCGCGGGTCCGGAAAGCGTCCTGGAGTGTGGCGACGGCTGGGTAGTGGAAGTAGTGTCGAGAGTGGAAGTCTGCCAGTGGGGTATTTATCTGGGTAGGGTGGGTCTCCTGTGCACAATTCGATCCCTGGGTGGTCGATGGAAGCAGACAGGGCAGGGTAGGGTGGGGCTCCTGATTAGAATCCCTTTGTCACCTGTGGTGGTGGGAGCAAGCAGAGAAGCTCTGTCCCTGGGTCCGGCTAGCCTGGAGTTCAAGGTCTCAGAGAGTTCCGCTTACCTTGTTCTGTGGGTCTTCAGTTGTGCGTGGGTCTCGGCCGGAGCTGCCGCGCGGGTCCGGAAAGCGTCCTGGAGTGTGGCGACGGCTGGGTAGTGGAAGTAGTGTCGAGAGTGGAAGTCTGCCAGTGGGGTATTTATCTGGGTAGGGTGGGTCTCCTGTGCACAATTCGATCCCTGGGTGGTCGATGGAAACAGACAGGGCAGGGTAGGGTGGGGCTCCTGATTAGAATCCCTTTGTCACCTGTGGTGGTGGGACCAAGCAGAGAAGCTCTGTCCCTGGGTCCGGCTAGCCTGGAGTCCAAGGTCTCAGAGAGTTCCGCTTACCTTGTTCTGTGGGTCTTCAGTTGTGCGTGGGTCTCGGCCGGAGCTGCCGCGCGGGTCCGGAAAGCGTCCTGGAGTGTGGTGACGGCTGGGTAGTGGAAGTAGTGTCGAGAGTGGAAGTCTGCCAGTGGGGTATTTATCTGGGTAGGGTGGGTCTCCTGTGCACAATTCGATCCCTGGGTGGTTGATGGAAGCAGACAGGGCAGGGTAGGGTGGGGCTCCTGATTAGAGTCCCTTTGTCACCTGTGGTGGTGGGAGCAAGCAGAGAAGCTCTGTCCCTGGGTCCGGCTAGCCTGGAGTTCAAGGTCTCAGAGAGTTCCGCTTACCTTGTTCTGTGGGTCTTCAGTTGTGCGTGGGTCTCGGCCGGAGCTGCCGCGCGGGTCCGGAAAGCGTCCTGGAGTGTGGCGACGGCTGGGTAGTGGAAGTAGTGTCGAGAGTGGAAGTCTGCCAGTGGGGTATTTATCTGGGTAGGGTGGGTCTCCTGTGCACAATTCGATCCCTGGGTGGTCGATGGAAACAGACAGGGCAGGGTAGGGTGGGGCTCCTGATTAGAATCCCTTTGTCACCTGTGGTGGTGGGACCAAGCAGAGAAGCTCTGTCCCTGGGTCCGGCTAGCCTGGAGTCCAAGGTCTCAGAGAGTTCCGCTTACCTTGTTCTGTGGGTCTTCAGTTGTGCGTGGGTCTCGGCCGGAGCTGCCGCGCGGGTCCGGAAAGCGTCCTGGAGTGTGGTGACGGCTGGGTAGTGGAAGTAGTGTCGAGAGTGGAAGTCTGCCAGTGGGGTATTTATCTGGGTAGGGTGGGTCTCCTGTGCACAATTCGATCCCTGGGTGGTTGATGGAAGCAGACAGGGCAGGGTAGGGTGGGGCTCCTGATTAGAGTCCCTTTGTCACCTGTGGTGGTGGGAGCAAGCAGAGAAGCTCTGTCCCTGGGTCCGGCTAGCCTGGAGTTCAAGGTCTCAGAGAGTTCCGCTTACCTTGTTCTGTGGGTCTTCAGTTGTGCGTGGGTCTCGGCCGGAGCTGCCGCGCGGGTCCGGAAAGCGTCCTGGAGTGTGGCGACGGCTGGGTAGTGGAAGTAGTGTCGAGAGTGGAAGTCTGCCAGTGGGGTATTTATGTGGGTAGGGTGGGTCTCCTGTGCACAATTCGATCCCTGGGTGGTCGATGGAAGCAGACAGGGCAGGGTAGGGTGGGGCTCCTGATTAGAATCCCTTTGTCACCTGTGGTGGTGGGAGCAAGCAGAGAAGCTCTGTCCCTGGGTCCGGCTAGCCTGGAGTCCAAGGTCTCAGAGAGTTCCGCTTACCTTGTTCTGTGGGTCTTCAGTTGTGCGTGGGTCTCGGCCGGAGCTGCCGCGCGGGTCCGGAAAGCGTCCTGGAGTGTGGTGACGGCTGGGTAGTGGAAGTAGTGTCGAGAGTGGAAGTCTGCCAGTGGGGTATTTATCTGGGTAGGGTGGGTCTCCTGTGCACAATTCGATCCCTGGGTGGTTGATGGAAGCAGACAGGGCAGGGTAGGGTGGGGCTCCTGATTAGAGTCCCTTTGTCACCTGTGGTGGTGGGAGCAAGCAGAGAAGCTCTGTCCCTGGGTCCGGCTAGCCTGGAGTTCAAGGTCTCAGAGAGTTCCGCTTACCTTGTTCTGTGGGTCTTCAGTTGTGCGTGGGTCTCGGCCGGAGCTGCCGCGCGGGTCCGGAAAGCGTCCTGGAGTGTGGCGACGGCTGGGTAGTGGAAGTAGTGTCGAGAGTGGAAGTCTGCCAGTGGGGTATTTATCTGGGTAGGGTGGGTCTCCTGTGCACAATTCGATCCCTGGGTGGTCGATGGAAGCAGACAGGGCAGGGTAGGGTGGGGCTCCTGATTAGAATCCCTTTGTCACCTGTGGTGGTGGGAGCAAGCAGAGAAGCTCTGTCCCTGGGTCCGGCTAGCCTGGAGTTCAAGGTCTCAGAGAGTTCCGCTTACCTTGTTCTGTGGGTCTTCAGTTGTGCGTGGGTCTCGGCCGGAGCTGCCGCGCGGGTCCGGAAAGCGTCCTGGAGTGTGGCGACGGCTGGGTAGTGGAAGTAGTGTCGAGAGTGGAAGTCTGCCAGTGGGGTATTTATCTGGGTAGGGTGGGTCTCCTGTGCACAATTCGATCCCTGGGTGGTCGATGGAAACAGACAGGGCAGGGTAGGGTGGGGCTCCTGATTAGAATCCCTTTGTCACCTGTGGTGGTGGGACCAAGCAGAGAAGCTCTGTCCCTGGGTCCGGCTAGCCTGGAGTCCAAGGTCTCAGAGAGTTCCGCTTACCTTGTTCTGTGGGTCTTCAGTTGTGCGTGGGTCTCGGCCGGAGCTGCCGCGCGGGTCCGGAAAGCGTCCTGGTGTGTGGCGACGGCTGGGTAGTGGAAGTAGTGTCGAGAGTGGAAGTCTGCCAGTGGGGTATTTATGTGGGTAGGGTGGGTCTCCTGTGCACAATTCGATCCCTGGGTGGTCGATGGAAGCAGACAGGGCAGGGTAGGGTGGGGCTCCTGATTAGAATCCCTTTGTCACCTGTGGTGGTGGGAGCAAGCAGAGAAGCTCTGTCCCTGGGTCCGGCTAGCCTGGAGTTCAAGGTCTCAGAGAGTTCCGCTTACCTTGTTCTGTGGGTCTTCAGTTGTGCGTGGGTCTCGGCCGGAGCTGCCGCGCGGGTCCGGAAAGCGTCCTGGAGTGTGGCGACGGCTGGGTAGTGGAAGTAGTGTCGAGAGTGGAAGTCTGCCAGTGGGGTATTTATCTGGGTAGGGTGGGTCTCCTGTGCACAATTCGATCCCTGGGTGGTCGATGGAAGCAGACAGGGCAGGGTAGGGTGGGGCTCCTGATTAGAATCCCTTTGTCACCTGTGGTGGTGGGAGCAAGCAGAGAAGCTCTGTCCCTGGGTCCGGCTAGCCTGGAGTTCAAGGTCTCAGAGAGTTCCGCTTACCTTGTTCTGTGGGTCTTCAGTTGTGCGTGGGTCTCGGCCGGAGCTGCCGCGCGGGTCCGGAAAGCGTCCTGGAGTGTGGCGACGGCTGGGTAGTGGAAGTAGTGTCGAGAGTGGAAGTCTGCCAGTGGGGTATTTATCTGGGTAGGGTGGGTCTCCTGTGCACAATTCGATCCCTGGGTGGTCGATGGAAGCAGACAGGGCAGGGTAGGGTGGGGCTCCTGATTAGAATCCCTTTGTCACCTGTGGTGGTGGGAGCAAGCAGAGAAGCTCTGTCCCTGGGTCCGGCTAGCCTGGAGTTCAAGGTCTCAGAGAGTTCCGCTTACCTTGTTCTGTGGGTCTTCAGTTGTGCGTGGGTCTCGGCCGGAGCTGCCGCGCGGGTCCGGAAAGCGTCCTGGAGTGTGGCGACGGCTGGGTAGTGGAAGTAGTGTCGAGAGTGGAAGTCTGCCAGTGGGGTATTTATCTGGGTAGGGTGGGTCTCCTGTGCACAATTCGATCCCTGGGTGGTCGATGGAAACAGACAGGGCAGGGTAGGGTGGGGCTCCTGATTAGAATCCCTTTGTCACCTGTGGTGGTGGGACCAAGCAGAGAAGCTCTGTCCCTGGGTCCGGCTAGCCTGGAGTCCAAGGTCTCAGAGAGTTCCGCTTACCTTGTTCTGTGGGTCTTCAGTTGTGCGTGGGTCTCGGCCGGAGCTGCCGCGCGGGTCCGGAAAGCGTCCTGGAGTGTGGTGACGGCTGGGTAGTGGAAGTAGTGTCGAGAGTGGAAGTCTGCCAGTGGGGTATTTATCTGGGTAGGGTGGGTCTCCTGTGCACAATTCGATCCCTGGGTGGTTGATGGAAGCAGACAGGGCAGGGTAGGGTGGGGCTCCTGATTAGAGTCCCTTTGTCACCTGTGGTGGTGGGAGCAAGCAGAGAAGCTCTGTCCCTGGGTCCGGCTAGCCTGGAGTTCAAGGTCTCAGAGAGTTCCGCTTACCTTGTTCTGTGGGTCTTCAGTTGTGCGTGGGTCTCGGCCGGAGCTGCCGCGCGGGTCCGGAAAGCGTCCTGGAGTGTGGCGACGGCTGGGTAGTGGAAGTAGTGTCGAGAGTGGAAGTCTGCCAGTGGGGTATTTATCTGGGTAGGGTGGGTCTCCTGTGCACAATTCGATCCCTGGGTGGTCGATGGAAACAGACAGGGCAGGGTAGGGTGGGGCTCCTGATTAGAATCCCTTTGTCACCTGTGGTGGTGGGACCAAGCAGAGAAGCTCTGTCCCTGGGTCCGGCTAGCCTGGAGTCCAAGGTCTCAGAGAGTTCCGCTTACCTTGTTCTGTGGGTCTTCAGTTGTGCGTGGGTCTCGGCCGGAGCTGCCGCGCGGGTCCGGAAAGCGTCCTGGAGTGTGGTGACGGCTGGGTAGTGGAAGTAGTGTCGAGAGTGGAAGTCTGCCAGTGGGGTATTTATCTGGGTAGGGTGGGTCTCCTGTGCACAATTCGATCCCTGGGTGGTTGATGGAAGCAGACAGGGCAGGGTAGGGTGGGGCTCCTGATTAGAGTCCCTTTGTCACCTGTGGTGGTGGGAGCAAGCAGAGAAGCTCTGTCCCTGGGTCCGGCTAGCCTGGAGTTCAAGGTCTCAGAGAGTTCCGCTTACCTTGTTCTGTGGGTCTTCAGTTGTGCGTGGGTCTCGGCCGGAGCTGCCGCGCGGGTCCGGAAAGCGTCCTGGAGTGTGGCGACGGCTGGGTAGTGGAAGTAGTGTCGAGAGTGGAAGTCTGCCAGTGGGGTATTTATGTGGGTAGGGTGGGTCTCCTGTGCACAATTCGATCCCTGGGTGGTCGATGGAAGCAGACAGGGCAGGGTAGGGTGGGGCTCCTGATTAGAATCCCTTTGTCACCTGTGGTGGTGGGAGCAAGCAGAGAAGCTCTGTCCCTGGGTCCGGCTAGCCTGGAGTCCAAGGTCTCAGAGAGTTCCGCTTACCTTGTTCTGTGGGTCTTCAGTTGTGCGTGGGTCTCGGCCGGAGCTGCCGCGCGGGTCCGGAAAGCGTCCTGGAGTGTGGTGACGGCTGGGTAGTGGAAGTAGTGTCGAGAGTGGAAGTCTGCCAGTGGGGTATTTATCTGGGTAGGGTGGGTCTCCTGTGCACAATTCGATCCCTGGGTGGTTGATGGAAGCAGACAGGGCAGGGTAGGGTGGGGCTCCTGATTAGAGTCCCTTTGTCACCTGTGGTGGTGGGAGCAAGCAGAGAAGCTCTGTCCCTGGGTCCGGCTAGCCTGGAGTTCAAGGTCTCAGAGAGTTCCGCTTACCTTGTTCTGTGGGTCTTCAGTTGTGCGTGGGTCTCGGCCGGAGCTGCCGCGCGGGTCCGGAAAGCGTCCTGGAGTGTGGCGACGGCTGGGTAGTGGAAGTAGTGTCGAGAGTGGAAGTCTGCCAGTGGGGTATTTATGTGGGTAGGGTGGGTCTCCTGTGCACAATTCGATCCCTGGGTGGTCGATGGAAGCAGACAGGGCAGGGTAGGGTGGGGCTCCTGATTAGAATCCCTTTGTCACCTGTGGTGGTGGGAGCAAGCAGAGAAGCTCTGTCCCTGGGTCCGGCTAGCCTGGAGTTCAAGGTCTCAGAGAGTTCCGCTTACCTTATTCTGTGGGTCTTCAGTTGTGCGTGGGTCTCGGCCGGAGCTGCCACGCGGGTCCGGAAAGCGTCCTGGAGTGTGGCGACGGCTGGGTAGTGGAAGTAGTGTCGAGAGTGGAAGTCTGCCAGTGGGGTATTTATCTGGGTAGGGTGGGTCTCCTGTGCACAATTCGATCCCTGGGTGGTCGATGGAAACAGACAGGGCAGGGTAGGGTGGGGCTCCTGATTAGAATCCCTTTGTCACCTGTGGTGGTGGGACCAAGCAGAGAAGCTCTGTCCCTGGGTCCGGCTAGCCTGGAGTCCAAGGTCTCAGAGAGTTCCGCTTACCTTGTTCTGTGGGTCTTCAGTTGTGCGTGGGTCTCGGCCGGAGCTGCCGCGCGGGTCCGGAAAGCGTCCTGGAGTGTGGTGACGGCTGGGTAGTGGAAGTAGTGTCGAGAGTGGAAGTCTGCCAGTGGGGTATTTATCTGGGTAGGGTGGGTCTCCTGTGCACAATTCGATCCCTGGGTGGTTGATGGAAGCAGACAGGGCAGGGTAGGGTGGGGCTCCTGATTAGAGTCCCTTTGTCACCTGTGGTGGTGGGAGCAAGCAGAGAAGCTCTGTCCCTGGGTCCGGCTAGCCTGGAGTTCAAGGTCTCAGAGAGTTCCGCTTACCTTGTTCTGTGGGTCTTCAGTTGTGCGTGGGTCTCGGCCGGAGCTGCCGCGCGGGTCCGGAAAGCGTCCTGGAGTGTGGAGACGGCTGGGTAGTGGAAGTAGTGTCGAGAGTGGAAGTCTGCCAGTGGGGTATTTATCTGGGTAGGGTGGGTCTCCTGTGCACAATTCGATCCCTGGGTGGTTGATGGAAGCAGACAGGGCAGGGTAGGGTGGGGCTCCTGATTAGAGTCCCTTTGTCACCTGTGGTGGTGGGAGCAAGCAGAGAAGCTCTGTCCCTGGGTCCGGCTAGCCTGGAGTTCAAGGTCTCAGAGAGTTCCGCTTACCTTGTTCTGTGGGTCTTCAGTTGTGCGTGGGTCTCGGCCGGAGCTGCCGCGCGGGTCCGGAAAGCGTCCTGGAGTGTGGCGACGGCTGGGTAGTGGAAGTAGTGTCGAGAGTGGAAGTCTGCCAGTGGGGTATTTATGTGGGTAGGGTGGGTCTCCTGTGCACAATTCGATCCCTGGGTGGTCGATGGAAGCAGACAGGGCAGGGTAGGGTGGGGCTCCTGATTAGAATCCCTTTGTCACCTGTGGTGGTGGGAGCAAGCAGAGAAGCTCTGTCCCTGGGTCCGGCTAGCCTGGAGTTCAAGGTCTCAGAGAGTTCCGCTTACCTTGTTCTGTGGGTCTTCAGTTGTGCGTGGGTCTCGGCCGGAGCTGCCGCGCGGGTCCGGAAAGCGTCCTGGAGTGTGGCGACGGCTGGGTAGTGGAAGTAGTGTCGAGAGTGGAAGTCTGCCAGTGGGGTATTTATCTGGGTAGGGTGGGTCTCCTGTGCACAATTCGATCCCTGGGTGGTCGATGGAAACAGACAGGGCAGGGTAGGGTGGGGCTCCTGATTAGAATCCCTTTGTCACCTGTGGTGGTGGGACCAAGCAGAGAAGCTCTGTCCCTGGGTCCGGCTAGCCTGGAGTCCAAGGTCTCAGAGAGTTCCGCTTACCTTGTTCTGTGGGTCTTCAGTTGTGCGTGGGTCTCGGCCGGAGCTGCCGCGCGGGTCCGGAAAGCGTCCTGGAGTGTGGTGACGGCTGGGTAGTGGAAGTAGTGTCGAGAGTGGAAGTCTGCCAGTGGGGTATTTATCTGGGTAGGGTGGGTCTCCTGTGCACAATTCGATCCCTGGGTGGTTGATGGAAGCAGACAGGGCAGGGTAGGGTGGGGCTCCTGATTAGAGTCCCTTTGTCACCTGTGGTGGTGGGAGCAAGCAGAGAAGCTCTGTCCCTGGGTCCGGCTAGCCTGGAGTTCAAGGTCTCAGAGAGTTCCGCTTACCTTGTTCTGTGGGTCTTCAGTTGTGCGTGGGTCTCGGCCGGAGCTGCCGCGCGGGTCCGGAAAGCGTCCTGGAGTGTGGCGACGGCTGGGTAGTGGAAGTAGTGTCGAGAGTGGAAGTCTGCCAGTGGGGTATTTATGTGGGTAGGGTGGGTCTCCTGTGCACAATTCGATCCCTGGGTGGTCGATGGAAGCAGACAGGGCAGGGTAGGGTGGGGCTCCTGATTAGAATCCCTTTGTCACCTGTGGTGGTGGGAGCAAGCAGAGAAGCTCTGTCCCTGGGTCCGGCTAGCCTGGAGTCCAAGGTCTCAGAGAGTTCCGCTTACCTTGTTCTGTGGGTCTTCAGTTGTGCGTGGGTCTCGGCCGGAGCTGCCGCGCGGGTCCGGAAAGCGTCCTGGAGTGTGGCGACGGCTGGGTAGTGGAAGTAGTGTCGAGAGTGGAAGTCTGCCAGTGGGGTATTTATCTGGGTAGGGTGGGTCTCCTGTGCACAATTCGATCCCTGGGTGGTTGATGGAAGCAGACAGGGCAGGGTAGGGTGGGGCTCCTGATTAGAGTCCCTTTGTCACCTGTGGTGGTGGGAGCAAGCAGAGAAGCTCTGTCCCTGGGTCCGGCTAGCCTGGAGTTCAAGGTCTCAGAGAGTTCCGCTTACCTTGTTCTGTGGGTCTTCAGTGGTGCGTGGGTCTCGGCCGGAGCTGCCGCGCGGTCCGGAAAGCGTCCTGGAGTGTGGCGACGGCTGGGAAGTGGATGTAGTGAAAATGTTCAACAAAATCAATGAAACAATGAGACATATCCACTAAATTCAAGGAGGACATAAAGAAACAATCGAGAAATTATGGGAAGAAATAAGAGCAGAAATTGGAAAGTTACACACAGAAATGACATGAATCAAAGATTCTGTAGATGAAATAAAAAAACTCAGTCTGTGCCCTCAACAGTAGAATGGCTACAGCTGAAGACAGAATCAGTGAACAGGAAGATCAGCTGCACGAAGCCTACAGGCAACAAACAACAATGGCTAGAGACCTCAAAATAGCTCTAGAGAGAATCCGGGTCCTAGGAGACGATTCCAAGAGGAACATCATTAGAATAATTGGAGTACCAGAAAGTCAGGGAAACAATCCCAATGAAAAAGCCACAATTAAACAAATCACTGCTGAAAAGTTCCCAGAGCTGGACATTGCAGCCATTCAGATTCAAAGAGCCCAAAGGGTACCAGCTAAAAGAGACCCTAACAAAAAGAATCCAAGACATATCGTAGAAGGATGGATGCTGCAGAAAGAGACACAATACTGCAAGCAGCAAAGTCAAAGAAGGAAATCAGATACAAAGGAGCACCCCTTACATTCAGAGCAGACCTATCAGAGGAAGCCTTCCAAGCCTGAACGCTGTGGTGGGATATACTTAAAAAAAACTCACTGAAATGAACGCTTCACCAAGAATACTCTATCTGGCCAAACTCTCATTCAAACTCGAAGGAACGGAACACAATTTTGCGCATAAACAGCAGCTCTGGAACTTCATAGACTCAAAAACAAACATAAAAGAATGGCTAAAGGGGCTACTCTAAGACAAGACAAACCCTACAAGCACAACAGACCCTTATACAAAGATGAGACAAAGCCCCATAACAATAATCTCCCCAACATCAATGATCTAAATTTACCAATTAAGAGACACAGAGTGGCAAAATGGATTCAGAGACAGAATCCAACATTCTGCTGCCTACAGCAACTTATCTTGTCAGAGAAAACACAGTTTCAAAGTTAAAGGATGGAAAACAATCCTGCAAGCAAACAGCTCCCTCAAAAAAGCTGGTGTAGCCATACGCGTAACTGACAACATAAATTTCAGGTTGAAAAATATTGGAACGGACAGTGAAGGCCATTTTCTATTTATCAAGGAATACGTACATCAGGATGAAATCACACTCTTAAATGTAAAAGGTAAAGGTAAAGGCCCTCCCGTTGATCGTCGATTTGCTCGAGCGGGCCCAGTAACGTCTCCATTGGAGACTTTGTTGTTACTGTGTCTGGCATATCGAATACTCTCGGTAGCTTGCCGGGCTCTCCGAGAGGGGCGGAGGAATCGAACTCGGGTCGGCCATGTTGGCCGATTGTAAGGCAAACGCCCTACCCTCTGTGCTATCACTCCAGCCACTCTTAAATGTATACACACCTAATGAGAGAACAGCTACTCTTAAATGTATACACACCTAATAAGAGAACAGCTAAATATTTAAAACAACTGCTAACAGATATTAAGGAGGACATTGCTAGCAACACATAATAGCCGGAGACTTCCAACATCGCTTATCACCTCTGGATAGATAGACAAGAACAAAACTCAGCAAGGAAATATTCGCTTTGAAGAAAGAAATAGACGAGAAAAGGCTTATAGACCTATAAAGGGCTTTATAATCCCAAAAAGAAAGAATACACATTCTCCTCCTGTGCACATGGAACATTTTCCAAAATAGACCATGCGCTAGACCACAAAACATACGTCAATAGAATCAGGAAGAATGAAAAAGTATCAACAATCTTTTCAAATCACGATGCACTAAAGATAGAAGTAAATCACACCGGGGGAGGGTGGGGGGAATGGTGTGGCCAGCAGGTCAATCTGTACCTGTGAGGTGAGTGCATCAGCAGCCTGGTGGCACCGTCAGGCTTTCAGATACCCCAAAATTACTGCTGTGCCCTTGGCCAGACCCCAAATACGTGGGGCAAAGTTTACCAAGAAAGTAAATGGCCAAAAGTTAGGTATGTGGGAGACACACCCACAAACCACCTCCAGATCAGCTATATAATTGGAGGCATGGCCTCTCTGGTTCCTGATTGAACTGCTTAACAGCCATGATCCCAGAGGCTCAGAAACTAATCTCGGAACCCAAAAGCTTTTGGCAGAAATGTGTCCTGTTCCTGCAGCAGGTTAGTGGGGCTGGGCCACTCCAGGTGGGAATAGGTTTCGTGCCTTGGCCTGTTCCTCTTGGCGGTCTGGTGACCGTCATCCTGCAGAGGCCACGGGATAGTCAGGTTTGAGCCTGCAGTGACAAGACACACGGGGCCTAACCAGATGGGGGTGGAACTGGCCCTTTCCTCTCCATCCCAGTGAGACCTCGAGTTGCCCGCCTACGAATGGCCTCTCTGGCTCTTGATCAAGCTGATTAATGGCCATGATCCCCGAGTCTCAGAAACAAATCTCGAAACCCAGCGACTTTTTTGGCAGAAATGCATCTGGACTGCATACACGGCCATGGCTCCAGAGGCAAAAGGACTTAATCCAGAGCCTGGCAGCTTGTGGCAGAAAAATGAATGGACCATGCGTTAAACTATGGTGCCATGCATCCCCGGGAGGGAAAGAGTGTTGCTCCCTTCCACCTTTCTCCCCATCGGCAGCAAGGTGGCCGCCGCCTCAGAGCTTATTGGAAAGCCAGGTATAAGCAGGCGGTGACAGGGCAGCTGAAGTCTCATGGGAAGAGGGACGGTACCGACTCGTCATTCACGCCCTACCGAGGTCGTGAGTTCTCCCCCACTAGTGTCTCTCTGGCACGGCCATGGCTCCAGAGGCAAAAGGACTTGATCCAGAGCCCAGCAGCTTGTAGCAGAAAAGTGAATGGATCATGCATTAAACTATGGCACCATGCCTCCCCAGGAGGGAAACTGTGTTGCTCCCTTCTGCCTTTCTCCTCCCCGGCAGCAAGGTGGCTGCCTCCTCAGAGCTTATTGGAAAGCCAGTTATGAGCCAGCGGTGACGCAGCAACTGCAGTCTCATGGAAAAGGGGGCGGTACCGGCTCGTCCTTCACGCCCTACGGAGGTCACGAGTTGCCCCCCATAAGCATCTTTCCAGCACGGCCATGGCTTCAGAGGAAAAAGGACTTAGTCCAGAACCTGGCAGCTTGGGGCAGAAAATTGAAGGGACCATGCGTTAAACTGTGGCGCCATGCCTCCCCGGGAGGGAAAGGGTGTTGCTCCCTTCCGCCTTTTCTCCCCCGCAGCAGCAAGGTGACCGCCGCCTCAGAACTTATAGGAAAGCCAGGTATGAGCCGGCGGTGATGGGGCAACTGCAGTCTCATGGGAAGGGGGGCGGACCGGCTCGTACTTCATGCCCTACCAAGGTCCTGAGTTACCTCCCAAGAGCGGCTCTTCAGCACAGCTATAACACCAGATGCACAGAAACCAATCTTGTAATGATCTGGCTCTTTGCAGAAATCCAAAATTGCGTGGCTGCAGTAGCAGCCACACAACATTATGTGATTCTCATAACCAGCTATAGAAAACAAAGTATTTCACAATGCCTTTTGGGCAATTCTGATTGTTGGGGGGGAATTATAAACAATAATGGTGCATCTTTTGTCGAAATGATGAATGTAATCAGTGTAGAGAAGATTTAAGTAGAAATCATCTGCCTCACAGGCATTGGGTTGGATGGGGGGGTATATTGGTGTTCTTGTTGGTGAAAAGTGAGTACTATAGAAGGGAAAGGTGTTTGATCATGGTATGACCGAGACATAAACCTGAAAGCTTAGTAACTTTTCCCACAAAGAAACTGCAAGAAAAGAAAAGCACAGCGGTAGGGCGTTTGCCTTGCATGCAGTCAACATGGCCGACCCGAGTTTGATTCCTCCGCCCCTCTCAGAGAGCCCGGCAAGCTACTGAGAGTATCTCGCCCGCACGGCAGAGCCTGGCAAGCTACCCGTGATATATTCGATATGCCAGACACAGTAACAACAAAGTCTCCAATGGAGACATTACTGGGCCCGCTCGAGCAAATCAATGAACAATGGGAGGGCCTTTACAGTCCGGTATCCCTGATGAACACGGATGCGAAGATCCTCAAAAAATAGTAGCAAATAGTATTCAACAACTGATCAAAAAGATCATACGTCATGACCAAGAGGGATTCATCCCGGGAAAAAAGGATGGTTTTGACATTCAGAAATCAATCAACAATCCATCCTATGAGCAAAAGAAAAGATAAACACCATATGGTCATATCAACAGATGCAAAGAAAGCATTTGACAAGATCCAGCTTCCGTTTGTGTGGAAAATCCTCGCCAAAATGGGCATATAGGGCACTTTCCTCAATATAATTAAAGCCATATAACACAAGCCTACAGCAAGCATCATCCTCAGTGGGGAAAAACTAAGAGCCTTCCCTCTAAGAACAGGGACGAAACAAGGATGCCCACTCTCTTCAGTGCTGTTCAATATAGTACTGGAAGTACTTGTAATAGCGATTAGGCAAGAAAAAGATATTAAGAGCATTCAGGTAGGAAAAGAAGAAATCAAGCTCTCACTATTTGCAGATGATATGATACTATACTTAGAGAGCCCTAAAACCTTTACCAAGAAACTCCTAAAATCAATTGACTTGCATAGTAAAGTTGCAGGCTATAAAATCAATACCCAAATGTCCATGGCTTTCCTATATGCAAATAGTGAGAGAGAAGAAAGTGACATGAAAAAAATCCATTCACAATTGTGACCCAGAAAATCAAGTACCTAGGAAACATCTTAACTAAGGAATTGAAAAACCTGTACAAAGAAATCTCAAAACGGTACTTCAGGAAATAAAAGAGAACATGAGAAAAAGGAAAGATATCCCCTGCTCATGGATAGGGATAATTAACATTTTCAAAATGGCAATAATTTCCAAAGCATTGTACAAATTCAGAGTGACCCCCATAACGATACCCATGACATTCTTCAAAGAAATGGAGAAAACAATCCTGAAATTTATATGGAAAAATAAGCCCCCACCAATAGCTAAAGCAATTCTTGGGAAAAAGAAAATTGGAGGAATCAACATCCATAAACTTCAAACTCTTCTACAAAACAGTAATAATTAAAACAGCATGGTACTGGAACAAAGGCATACCTGCAGACCAATGGAACAGGGTCGAATAAACTGACATACCCCCTAAAGAATATGATCATCTAATGTTCGATAAGGGGGCAAGAAATGTGAAGAGGAGCAAGTGAAGCCTTTTTAACAAATTGGGCTTGCAAAACTGGATAGCTACATGCAAAAAAGTGGGCTCAGATCTGTCCCTAACATCAAGTACAAAAGTAAGATCAAAATGAGTTAAAGACCTCAACATCAGACCGGAATCCATAAGGTACATTGAAGACAAGCTTGGCAAAACCCTTAATGACATTGAAGCTAATGGTAACTTCAAAGTTGACATGCCACTAGCCAAGCAACTGAAAACAGAGATAGACAAATGGGACTATCCTAAATTAAGACGCTTCTGCAACTCAAAAGAAACAGTGACCAAACTACAAAGACAGTGTACAGAATGGGAAACTATATTCTCCCATTACCCATCCGACAAGGGGTTGATATCAACAATATACAAAGTACTGGTTGAACTCCACAAGAAAACATCCAACCCCATCATACAATGGGGCGACAAAATGAACAGAACCTTTCACAAAGAAGAAATCCGAATGGCAAAAAGGCACATGAGAAAATGCTCTACATCACTAATCATCAGGGAGATGCCGATCAAAACAACAATGACATATCATCTCACACCACAGAGACTGGCCAACATCCAAAAGAACAAAAGCAACCGATTGGCCGATTGTTTCAGCCCTATTGGAATACAGTATGGACGATCCTCAAAAAGTTCGAAATTGAGCTCCCGTTTTACCCAGCAATACCACTCCTGGGAATATAGCCCGGAGAGGTAAAAAAAGTATAGTGGAAATGACATATGCACTTGTATGTTCATTGCTGCACTGTTCACAATAACCAAAATCTGGAAAAACCCCGAGTGCCCGAGAATAGATGACTAGTTCAAGAAACTTTGGTATATATACACAATGGAGTACTATGTAGCTGTTAGAAAAGATGAAGTAATGAAATTTATATACCAGTGGTACTACATGGAAAGTATCATCCTAATTGAAATGAGTCAGAAAGAGTGGGACAGACATAGAAAGATTTCATACATATGGGGAATATAAAGTAACAAAATAGGAGACTAACACCCAAGATTAGCGGAGATAAGTACGAAGCGGTTCATTCCATGGCTTGGAGGTCAGCCGTAGATGCTAGGGTAAAGGTAGGTCAGATACAGAAGGGTGTCCCAAGTAAATGGTGTTGGGAGGATCCTCCCAAGATGGGAAATGCATGCTGAAAGTAGATTCAAGACAGAACATAATTGCCACTCAATGCCTCTTTTGCAAACCACAGAACCCAAAAGGAGAGAGAGAACAAAAGGAATGCCCTGACACAGAGCCCTGGTGGAATGGGCGGGATGGGGGGAGGGTGGAAGGGATACTGGGTCAGTGGTGGTGGAGACTGAGCACGGATGAAAGGATGGGTACTCGATCATTGTATAACTGAAACCCAAGCACAAAAATTTGAAAGTCTACAACTGTGTCTCATGGTGTTTCATGAATAAACATTTTTTTAAAAAGATGAAAGATCAATAGAAAGAAAATTACTCAACTACAAACAGAAATAAGAGGACACGATGAAATGGAAACCTATTACTTATTCATGGAACAAGAGGACTACCATCGACAAAACAGCAAATTTCCCCAAAGCATTACAGACATTCAATGCTATTACTAGAAAAATGCCTATGACGTCTTTGAAAGAGATAGATCGAGCACTCTTGAACATTCTATGGAATATTCAACCACCACAAATATCTAAGGCAATCCTAGGAAAAGGGAAGATGGGAGGTATTACTCTCCTCCAAATTTATATTGTACGACAAAGCTGTAGTAATTTTAACAGCATAGCACTGGATTGAGGACAGATTCTCAGAACACTGGGACAGAACAGACAATGCAGACACAGGTAAATGGACTGCTCACTTTCTTAAAGGAGAAAAGAATACAACGTGGTGCAAGGAAGATGTCTTCAACAGACAGTATCGCGAAAACTGGTTGCTCATGTGGAAAATGAGCTCAGACCCCTTTCTAACACCGTACACAAAAGTCAAATAAAAATGTATTAAAGACCTCCCTATCAGGCCTGATTCCATTGAGGAAAACGTAGGCTGTATTCTCCATGACATTGTAGCTAGAGGCCTCTTTAAGGAGTTAATGCCATAAGCCAAGCAAACGAGGATCAGGAAAAGAGGCAGGGAGTGGTAATGCAGCCGAAAAAGTGTTCACCGAGCATGAAGCCGACCCACGTTCCACCCCCAGCATCCCATGTGGTCCTCCCAACACCTCCAGCAGTAATTACTGTGTGCAGAGCCGGGAGTAACCCTTGAGCATAGCCGGGTGTGGCTCAAAAATAAAGCAACCAAAATTTCTTTGAAAAAGAAACAAAGATTAAATAAATAAGAGTACATTAATAGAAGAAGCTTCTGAAACTACTGCCTCAAAAATATTAGTGACCAAAATACAAAGACATCCCATAGACTTGGAGAAATTACTTGCCCATCACTCAATCTCATAAAAGGCTTATACCCAAAGTTTACAAAATACTAAATACTGATAGGACTATACCCCAAAATGGGAGAAATGCTGAAACCCATCAAGAATGGGGGTGGGGGGAGATGAAAAATCGTTTCTCAAATAAGACATACAAATGGCTGAAAAGCATATGGGAAAATGGTCTACAGAACTAGTCATCAGGGAAATTCAAATCAAAAGAACAGTCAGATATCACCTTAGAACGCAAAGGCTGTAAACAACAACAACCACAACAACAACCACTCAAAACAAGAGCAAGCGGTGTTGACACCCATGTGGTATAAAAGGGATACCCATACACGGCTGCCAGGAGAGTAGACTGCTCTGACCTTCCATGGACACTCCTCAGGAAAGTAGGAACTGAGCTTCCATCTGACCCAGCAACTCCACTCGTTGGACTCTACTCTTGCCCAAAAATACTATGGAGAAAAGATGGTTGCAGCCCTACATCCCTTGGAGAAACATTCAAAATAGCCCCGAATGTGGAAACAACCCAAGTGTCCTGGAGTAGACTACCGGATAAACAGTGCAGATACATAATGGATCATTACTCGGTCATCGAAAAGATTAAAGCACACACTCTGCTGCTTCGTGGATGGATCTGCAAGGTATCATGCTGAGTGCAGTTAATGAGAGGGCAAGAGCCTGACGCAGAACGATCTCTCATTTGCAGGGTATAACGAACCATGACAGTGAAATAACAAATGCTCACAAGCAACAGAGAGGAAGAACATGAGATCTGCTCTCCAGTAGGAAGCATGACACTTGAGAGGATTGGACAGGGGGGAGAACACTATCACGGCAGTGGGAGGATGGAAGTGTCCAAGTGGGTGATAGAGGTGGGGGTGGCCGCTGGGAGGGAGCAAAGTGTTCTGCACGAAACCCTATTGGCCACAGTACTGAAAAGCAGGGTGCAAAGTTCTTCAAAACAACCTCTGCATGGAGAAGATCAAACACCTTTTGGGACCCCGGGCACAACACGTTCCTCTATATTTAGAAGAGCAACTGAGGCCCCTGCCCTTGCCCACACTTGGCCAGGGTTCTGGGCGCAGGTTCACTGCGGGCCTCTTAATGACGTCCCGCTGACGAAAAAGAAGGTGGTGACGTGGCATGCTGGTTGCCCTGACAGCATCGAATCTCGAGAGGACACACATTGGGCCCTTGGGCTCAAGGAAGGAGAGGCTCCTGCCACCAGCGAGGCGTGAGATAGGCAATGCCGCTGATCTAGATTAGCCAGATGGCGAGTCAGGGAGGGGAGGAAGCGCTCGGCGCTGAGCTGGTGACCTGCTGTGACGGGGGGCCAGCCAGCGGCCAGCCAGCCCGCCGCATCCTGGCACCTGATGGACCAATCCAGGAGACCCGGGATGTGAGTGGGTACCGGATCTTGCCGGGCCTGGGAAGCAGTGCGGTTCCACCCGAACAGACGCGGGAGGGTGGCGAAGAGGGCGGCGACGGAGGCGTCCCCAAAGAAGGGGCAGCTGAAGAAGGTCCAGCACCACGCGCCCCCAGCCCAGTCGCGGACCCTCCTGAAGGCCGAGACGACGACATCCGCGCCCTCCCGTTCTCGGTCAGGCTCCGGACGGTCGTGGAGGACCAGTCCTTCAAGACCATTTACTGGAGCAGAGACGGAGAGAGCATCATCATCCAAGCGAACTTCTTCAAGTCCGAAGTGCTGGGCCACAAGGACAACCAGCGCATCTTCGGAACCGACAGCCTGAGGACGTTCGTGCGCCTGCTGAACCTGCACGGCTTCCGGAAGCTCCACTTCATGAGCGCCTGTCTCAGCTCGGCCCGGAACAGAGTGATTGTGAGTACCTCCCGGGCCCACGGGCGCGGCGCGGGCGGGAACTGCAGCCCTTGGAGGAGCGAGCCACTAAGGGCCCGGATGCTCGGCTCCAAGAACTGCACGCGCGTCCTCAAATATACCACAGTGCTTCACGGCACACAGGGATGGGAGCTTTGGACACGGGGAATTGTTTTGGCTTCCCAAAACGACTTTGGGAGACAATTTGGCTAGGAAACCATAGAAACCAAGAAACAGAACGTTGTGGTAGTAAGAGAATGTGAAGGATTTTAAGACGCTGCACAATATGATTGATGTGTCAAAGTAAATTCATTCATATGATTATTCATTATTGACGTCTAGGTCTCTTTGTCTAGTACTGAAATCTAATCACAGGGAACATTGAACGGAATTTAAACGAAATTACATTGTGGATTTTATCGTAATTTAATTGTATTATAGGTATAACTTATGGTTCATTATCAGAAATTCTATTCCTGTAAATGTGAGCAGTCAAAGTAGAGATATGGGAAAATAGAAATAGTACCTTAAAGGTAACTAATTTACAGCGATGTGCATATTGTTTGATTTATAATGGAATTCAATGAGTAAATTGATGTCATTACATTTGTTTCAATTGCAATATAGATGGAAATAATAAATGATTATTTGTTACATTAAATTATGTGAGTTGACTATGAATAGTTAAACATAAGATTATATCAATTGTAATTTTATAGTAAGATAAATTAATTTATACTGATGTTCACATCAATTATTTATTTCTACATAATTAAACAGTATACATAATTATCTTTATGCTTATATTAATGTTCAATATTAATTGGTATTTGTATTTAAAACGTAAACGATCAATAAATTTAGTTTTAACACAAGATTGATTAAACCATTCATAATCTATCAAATTAAATTAATTTCTTTTCACAAATCTATTAATTAAAAATTAAAATTACTCCAATGAAATGGAATTAATATGTTATAATGAATTAATTTCTATTAACGTAAATGTTAATTTCTATATGAATATGAAAACGAATTCTATTTAATCTTTAAATACAAATTAATATTTACATTCATAGAAAGTTCTTTTTATATGGTAATCGTATTTCATATTATTTTAAAATTATCAATTAACAGTTTTGATAGCATAATTTAAATTGATAAATTATTAATTGGTTAATTAAACAGGTAAAAAAATTTTCCTTATATTATTGTGTCTCACAGAAATGCCAATTAATAATGAAGATTAATATTAACATAATTTTGATTATATTTACTTTCAAATACAAATTTAATAGATGTTCATATCACCATACACTAATTTATATCAATATACTAATTATATTTTATAGAAAATCTAACTTTATTGTTAATAGGAATGGCAACATAAAATTAATGTAATTAAAAATAAATTAATTATACCATATCAAAATTGAATTAATTTCAATACATTCTATTTAATTATGAATATAAATTAATAATGATTATCTCAATACTATTAATTTACTTACGTGTATTAATCATGAAAGGTATTAAATCAAAGTTAATTACAGTCATATTGATACAAATTGTTTTCTTGTAAAAAATACTCGTTTTATTATGAATGTAGTACAATAAAGTTTAATTCATTGAAATGAATTTAAAATAGTTATTGCACAATCGATTCAAATATAATTAAAGGTGCAAATCGATGAACAATGGGAGGACAGTGACAGTGATAATTACAGGTGATTACTTCAAGTATCAATGAATTCAATGAGTTTTTATTGATCATTTATCAAAAATTGGATTTAAAATTTATTGATGAATCATTTTACTAGTAAATTGCGATATTAATGTAATATATGATGAGTAATTAATAGATTGAAATAATATTATTTTTAAAAAATTATCAATTTGATAATTTTATTCTAATTAAGAATACTAATTGAGAGATTACATCGAATTTAATTATAATTTCCAATCTTAATAGATATTGATTGAATAAATAGATTCTTCGTTTTATTATGCATCTGTTCTGATCGAGGTTACTTGCAATTAAATTTGATTGAAACTATGAAATTATATGTTAATTCATCAAAATTACATTGAATTATTAATAAATTTATATATACGTGTTGATTATTTTCTAATATTTGAATTTATAGATAATTCATTGATAAACCATTTATTAGTAAATCATAATTTTTTTTTCCTTTTCTGGTATCAATTGCAGTTGATTCCAATCTCCTCTTCATTCTCCTCTGATTCCCCTTCTGCTTCTCTCTCCAAATCTCCCTTCGTTCTCCTTCTGGTTCCCCCTCCTTCTCCTTCCGGTTTCCCCCGCCCACTCTTACAGCCTGGTTTATATAGAAATCATGTAGGGTGGGTATACAAAGGTGGGGTTGAACATTAACAAATCAACAAAGAGAGGTAAGGACACTCCTCCAGGACATTAACTCAAGGACAAAAATCTCATGAAGGAGATTACTCCAGATTACTAGGCGATCTGCTCAAGGGTGGGATTCCATTCAGGGTATGTTGCTTTCTTTCACCAGCTAGTAATCCACTTATATAGTTGTAGTAAATTTACTTCTAATATTTCTAGTAATGTCATTTGAGCACAGTTATAGATATATATGAAGCATAAAGTTTGGCTCTTCCTGGGGACATCTCACTAGATATTCCAGACCACAGCCCTCAGACCAGGTTAGTGATCCTAACTCCAGCAGGGTCCTTATTCAGTTACCTCTTTTGTTTGTTTTTATATTTATTTATTTTTTAATAGTGAGGCACCATGAGGTACAGTTGTAGACTTACACATTTCTGTGCTTGGGTTTCGATTATGCAATGATCAAACACCCATACCTCCACCAGTGCGCATTTCCCACCACCTCAGATCCCAGTATCCCCTCCCCCCCCCCAGTCCCTATCCCACCCTGCCTCTGTGGCAGGGCATTTCCCTCTCTCTCCTTTTGGGTGCCATGGTCGGCAAAAGAGGCATTGAGTGGCAACCATGCTTGGTCGACAGTCTACCCTCAGCATGCTCTCCCATCATGGGCGGATCCTCCCAACACCCTTCACCTGGTGTTCCCTTCTCTTTCTGAGCTCCCCCTTCCCCTAACATGTGTGGTTGTCCTCCAGGTCATTGAGTAAAATTCCTGGTACTAATCTCTGCCATACTTCTGTGTTAGTTTCCTATTTTGTTACTTTATGTTCCCCAGATGAATGCAAACTTTCTATGTCTATCCCTTTCTTTCTGAGTCATTTCACTTAACATGATACTTTCCATGTAGTACCACTTGTATGTAAACTTCATGACTTCATCTTTTCTAACAGCTACATGGTACTCCATTGTGTAAATGTGCCAGAGTTTCTTCAACCAGTCATCTGTTCTCGGGCACTCAGGTTTTTTCCAGATTCTGGCTATTGTAAAGAGTGCTGCAAAAAACAGACAATTGCAGATGTCACTTCGGCTATACTTTTTTGCCTCTCTGGGATATATTCCCAGGAGTGGTATTGCTGGGTCAAATGGGAGCTCAATTTCTAGTTTTTTGAGAATCATCCATACTGTTTTCCAGAAGGGCTGAACCAGTCGGCATTCCCACCAAGAGTGAAGGAGTGTCTCTTTCTCACCACATCCGCGCCAGCACCGGTTGCTTTTGTTCTTGTGGATATGGGCCAGTCTCTGTGGTGTGAGGTGATACCTCATTGTGGTTTTGATCTGCATCTCCCTGATGATTAATGATGTGGAACATTTTCTCATGTGTCTTTTAGCCATTCGGATTTCTTTGTCAAAGTTTCTATTCATTTCATCTCCCCATATTTTGATGGGGTTGAATGTTTTCTTTTTGTGGAGTTGAACCAGTATTTTGTATATCCTTGAAATTAACCCCTTATCAGATGTGTAGTTGGCGAATATCCTTTCCCATTCAGTTGACTGTCTTTGTATTTTGGTCACTGTTTCTTTTGAGGTGCAGAAGCTTCTTAGTTTAAGATAGTCCTATTTATCTATCTCTGTTTTCACTTGCTTGGCCAGCGGTGTGACATCTTTGAAGACACTATTAGCTTCTATGTCATGAAGGGTTTTGCCAACATTTTCCTCAATGTATCTTATAGATTCCGGTCTGATGTTGAGGTCTTTAATCCACTTAGATCTTACTTTTGTACATGGAGTTAGGCAGAGATCTGAGCCCATTTTTTTGCATATAGCCGTCCAGTTTTGCCAGCAAAATTTGTTAAAGAGGCTTTCTCTGCTCCACTTCACTTTTCTTGCCCCCTTATCGAAGATTAGATGCTCATATACTTGGGGGGGGGGGACGTCAGTGTATTCAACCCTGTTCCATTGGTCTACAGCTCTGCCTTTGTTCCAGTACCATGCTGTTTTAATTATTACTGCCTTGTAGTAGAGTTTGAAGTTAGGGAGGTTGATTCCTCCCATTTTCTTTTTCCCAAGAATTGCTTTAGCTATTCGTGGGGGCTTATTGTTCCATATGAATTTCAGGAGTGTTTGCTCCAATTCTTTGAAGAATGTCATGGGTATCCTAATAGGGATTGTGTTGAATTTATACAGTGCTTTGGGAAGTATTGCCATTTTGACAATGTTAATTCTCCCGATCCATGAGCAGGGGATATCTTTCCATTTCCTCATATCCTCTTTTATTTCCTGAAGTAGAGTTTTATAGTTTTCTTTGTACAGGTCCTTTACTTCCTTAGTTAAGGTGATTCCTAGGTACTTGATTTTCTGGGGCACAATTGTGAATGGGATTGTTTTCTTCATGTCTTTTTCTTCTCTTTCACTATTTGCATATAGGAAAGCCATGGACTTTTGGGCATTGATTTTATAACCTGCCACTTTACTATACAAGCCTATTGTTTCTAGAAGTTTCTTGATAGAGGTTTTAGGGTTTCCTTAGTATCATATCATCTGCGAATAGTGAGAGCTTGCTTTCTTCCTTTCCTACCTGGATGCGCCTAATATCCTTTTCTTGCCTAATCGCTATTACAAGTACTTCCAATACTATATTGAACAGCAGTGGAGAGAGTGGGCATCCTTGTCTCGTCCCTGATCTTAGAGGGAAGGCTCTCAGCTTTTCGCCATTGAGGACGATGCTTGCTGTAGGCTTGTGGTAGATGGCTTTAACTATATTGAGAAAAGTCCCCTCTATCCCCATCTTGACAAGGGTTTTCATCATAAATGGGTGCTGGATCTTGTCAAATGCTTTCTCTGCATCTATTGATATGATCATATGATTTTTATCTTTTCTTTTGTTGATGTGGTGGATTACGTTGATTGATTTCCTAGTGTTAAACCAGCCTTGCATCCCCGGGATGAATCCTACTTGGTCATGGTGTATGATCTTTTTGATGAGTAGTTGAATTCTATTTGCTAGTATTTTGTTGAGAATCTTCGCATCCATGTTCATCAGGGATATCGCCCTGCAGTTTTCTTTTCTCGTGGTATCTTTGTTTCCTTTTGGTATTAGAGAGATATGGGTTTCATAGAAACTGTTTGGGAGAGTTTCCGTATTTTCAATTTCCTGAAAGAGCTTGAGAAGGACTGGCAGCAGGTCCTCTTTAAGTGTTTGGAAAAATTCGCTCGTGAATCCATCTGGGCCCGGGCTTTTGTTTTTGGGAAGGCTTTTGATTGCAGTTTCTATTTCGTTGATGTTAATAGGTCTATTCAGATACTCCAGGTCTTCTTGATTCAGCTTTGGGAGATTATAGGAGTCCAGGAATTTGTCCATTTCTTCTAGGTTCTCTTGTTTCGTGGCATACAGACTTTCAAAGTAGTCTCTGATGATCTTTTGGCTTTCTTTGGCTTCTGTTGTGATATCCCCCTTCTCATTTCTGATTCGGTTTATTAGGGTTCTCTCTCTCTGTTTCTTTGTGAGTGTTGCGAGTGCTTTATCTATCTTGTTTATTCTCTCGAAGAACCAGCTCTTGGTTTCATTGATCTTTCGGATTGTTTCTTTGGTTTTAATGCAACATATGATTAACAGTTAATAGATTTAAATAATACTAGATTATTTTAATGAATTGGTTATATAATTTTAATCCAGTAAAATTTGACTTCGTAAATTAGATTAAATTTACTTATAAATAGTTTTGTTAATATAAATAAATTTACACAATAGTTTAATCACTTAATCAAGCATATATTGTAGTTAAGTTTACTCACAATAAATGTACTTTACATTTTAAAGAAATGTAATGATAATAAAGTAAAATTATATTGTAATGAATGAATTATCAATAAATCCATTAATCTATCTTTATTGAATATTTACAAAATTAGAATTTACACATAACTTATTGATAAATCATTTCTTTAATAGTAAATTATGATTTTCATGGACTATATGATTAATGCTTAATAGATTAAAATTATATTATTTACTTTAAATATTGAATAAGTAATTGTAACCTAGTAATAATTTTAGTTTATACATTAGATTATATTTTTATTATATATTGTTATGTTAATATAAATAACTGTGGAATGAATTAATCATTAAATTAAGCATTTGTCTTAATTCAGTTTAGTTTCAATTAAATTTCATTACAATTTCAATTGAATTAAATTCAGTTATGATTTCATGTTGTTACACTGAATATCAGTGCTTTTATTCATTTATTTTTATTCATCAGAGAAAATTTAATTTATAGATAATTTATTGTTAAATCATTTCTTTATCAGTAAATCATGATTTTAATTAAATTCATGGTGAAATCATAAATTTTAATAACATCTGCTTATTTTAATATATAGATCATTTTTATTATAATATAGTAACAATATGCGATATCAAATTTATACACAGTTTTGTTTATGTAAGTCAGTTTAATGTAAATTTTGTTAATATGAATTAATTAAATGTAAAATTATAAATCATTGGAACTCATGTTACAACTAAATATTTTAGAATTTTAGTATGCTCATTCATATTTATTGATTACTAATCATTACCTAAATTCATTGAGAATTTATTTAATTATTTTTTAATTGAATACATTGAATTTATTTGTTACTGTATATTGTTTCTTATCAGTAATTCAATGTATAGATAATTTATTGATAAATGATTTTTATCAGTAAATTAGGATTTTAATTAAATTTAGCAATGATGAATAGAGATTATTGCTTTATTGTAATATATGAATCATATTTTAATATAGTAATAGACCACAAGAGATATATAAAATTCATAAATTTATTTATTGATTGATGATTCATCAAAAATTAATTTAAATACAAATTATTTCTTTATCAGGAAAGGATAATTGTTAACAGTATATCAATAATAATTAGTAGACTTAAATATTATTAGTTTATAATGATATTTTATATTAATGATATTTTATATTTACAACAGCGGGTAGGGCATTCGCCTTACAAGCGGCCAACATGGCCGACCCGAGTTCGATTCCTCCGCCCCTCTCGGAGAGCCCAGCAAGCTACCGAGAGTATTCGATATGCCAGACACAGTAACAACAAAGTCTCCAATGGAGATGTTACTGGGCCCGCTCGAGCAAATCGACGATCAACGGGAGGGCCTTTACCTTTACCTTAATTAATTATAAATATTTATATTTTTTAATTGAATACATTGAGTTACATTGAATTTTTGTTTATATATTGATTCTTTATCAATAATTCAATTTATAGATAATTTATTGAACAATCATTTTTATCGGTAACATAGGCTTTTAATTAAATTTATCATAAATGATTAGTAGATTTGATTATTTATTGTAATATATTAATCATATGATTTTAATATAGTAATAAATATTATAAAATGCTTAAATTTAGTCCTTTCTATTTATCGTTTATATATTACATAATTTATAGATACTTTATAGGTAAATTATTCCTTTACCTGTAAACTATGATTTTATTTAAATATATAATTAACAATTATTAGACTTACATGTTATTAATTTTTTTCAATACATTTTTGAATAGAATATATTAAAGAACATTGAATTTATTTATGGTTATTATTTATCTATAATTTAATTCACAGATAATTTCTTAATAAATCTTTTTCCAGTAAATTACGATTTTAATTAAATATATCTTTACTGATTAATAGATATCATTATTAGTTTGTTGGCATATATTAATTATATTATTTTATTATAGTAATTCTCTTATCAAATATATAAAATGCAACATTTTATTCATTTATATTTCTGATTATTTATAGATAACTTATTTTATCTACGATGTTTTGATAAATTATTTTTATCACTGTCCTCCCGTTGTTCCTCGATTTGCTCGAGCGGGCCCAGTAACGTCTCCATTATGAGACTGGTTGTTACTGTGTTTGGCATATTGAATACATCACGGGTAGCTTGCCAGGCTTTGCCATGCGGGCGAGATACTCTCAGTAGCTTGCCGGACTCTCAGAGAGGGGCAGAGGAAACGAACTCAGGTTGGCCATGTTGGCTGTGTGCAAGGCAAACGCCCTAGCCGCAGTACTATCGTTCCATATTACTAATTTATATTTAATAATAAAATATAATAAAATGCATGTTAATTATATGGCCAATAAATATTAAAGATATATATTAATTATACCTGATTCAATGATTTTAAAACACAATATATTAAATAAAATTAAATGTTATTACCTTATCACAGTGAATTTAATTTTGATATATTAAATAAATTGATATAAATTAATTTAAGCTAATAAATCATAGAACAGTTATTTAAATTCAATTGTATAATGTTAAATTTAATACATTTTAATAAATAAATATAACCTGATAATCAATATATTTATAAAAATAAATTATTTTACTCTAATACGGTAACTATATTATATCATTGAAATGTATATACATTATATCAAATAAAATTATTGAGTTATATTCACATTTAAGTAAATATTAAATACAATTGAATATGTATTAAATACCTATTAACCATGAATACATTTAATGATTAATAGTTACAGTAATATAAATTTGTTTATATTAATGTACATAATTATTACTTATTAGAGTAAAATACTACAAAATAAGGTTTAATATCTTTACAAAATTAATTCAAGGTAATGTAAATAATTATTAATAGCTTGTATCATTCATATTCTATATTACATTAAATTCATTTATAGTTTACAATATCGGAAACTTTGCTTAACTGTAATATAAATATAATTAATTGCGCTATATTCAATTAATAATAATGGAATTGGGGAAACTAATTATTAGTTGCTAATATCGAAATTGAATGCTGCTGCATTTATATTGATATAAACAGTTCATTTAAATTTGTATTACTATAAATTGATAACACAATTCAATCACATTTTAATGCATATAAATATAATTGAATGATTTACTATTTATTGATTTATAAGATCAACTATTGATTAGCAATATATTGAAGCTAATGAAAGTATGAATGTAATAGAGTAAATTAATATGTAATGTAAAAAATATTTATTGATTTTAATTGTATTCATTAAAATACTGAAATTATTCAATATATATCAAACATATATTATTTTAATCCAAAATGCGTATCAAAATATATTCTTAATTTTAATCAGAAAAAACGATGAATTAATAAGTGTATCAACATAATTTTCATCATATTTGTAATAAAGACTAATGTGAAATAATATCAATATTGGAAAATTAAATTTTATAATGAAGGCAATATAGATTCGTTTACTGTAGTATATTCACAACCTTAATTATAATCCTTTCACTATACACATGTTTCAGTTAAATCGTATACTATAACAAATTGCGAAATATAAATATAAGTGCTTAATTTTATTGTTATGAATATAACCACATTCAATTTTAATCACCTATAATGCATTAATATTTTCTAAGTGTTCATTAATGCTCTAACATCTTAATCATACTTTACATGAAAAGGAATTCAATTATTAATGAATTGTAATTTTACAAGTTAATGTAAATCATTTAAGTATATTCTTTTTATTGTCAAATTAAATTGAATATAAATTGTAACTAAATTTTGCATTTATTACTTTCATTCATTCATACGTCATCCTGTTATTCGTTGATTGCCTCGAGCAGGCCCCAGTAACGTCTCTTTCATCCTAGCCCTGAGATTATATTCAAGGCTCTTTAGAAGAATGAGACCCATCATTGTTACTGGTATTTGGCATATTTGGTGCGCCTCGGGGAGTTTGCCAGACTCTGCCATGTGGGCAGGCTATATTCGATAGCCTGCAAGTTTGTCCAAAGTAGGAATGAGATAATAAGATATCATAAAAAGATGTCCTGATAAGATGTCATTCGCGGCCGCGTGGTTCTGGGAGCTGGATTTTATAGTCTCTGAGTCTTGGCCGCTGATGGGATTACACAGCGCCAGGGGGCCAGGTGGTGGGTGTGACCCCCGCCTACTGGAATTTGGAGGATCTGGGTGGAGGATGCTCGACTCCAATCCGAGTAGGCTTGGAGGTCTCGGCCCCGGAACCCGCGTGGCTTTGTCCCTCTGCCAGTACCTTCATGTGTGCGGAGAGTGGTCTCAGCATGGTGGTGGCTGGTCCTGGAGGTCTTCGGCTGTCGGAGCCCTGGTCAGAGCGGGGAGGAAAGCTCAACCCGCTCCCCTCCAAGGGACCCCAGCGAGGAACAGCCAGGCGTAGGTGCCGGAGACTGACTGCATTTATTACTATATTAAAATAAATACATAGCAAGTCATTTGTATATTTCATATGATATATATTATTGCTTTATTAAAATAACAATGTAATATGTATATGAAAAAAATAAAATGATATTTTAATCAACTTATTAGTGATACATTTTATTAGTATAATACTTTAATAATAAAGACATAATTTATCAATAACTTATCTATAAATTAAGAGGTCAATATATAATCAATTAATTATAAATGAATATTTTTTATGAATGTTATATATCGGTTATGATATATTACTACATTAATATGATCAATTTATTACAAGAAACTATAAAATATACTACTCATTAATTATGTATTTAATTAATATCTTACTTTACTGATAAATAGCTGGAGCAATGGCACGGCGGTAGGGCGTTTGCCTTGCACGCAGCCAACATGGCCCACCCGAGTTCGATTCCTCCACTCCTCTCGGAGAGCCTGGCAAGCTACCGAGAATATCTGGCCCGCATGGCAAAGACTGGCAAGCTACCCTTGATGTATTCGATATGCCAAACACAGTAACAACAAAGTCTCACCATGGACACATTACTGGGCCCGCTCCAGCAAATCGATGAACATCGGGATGACAGTGACAGTTACTACCATATATTTATAATATCTTAAATGTCACTGTCACTGTCCTCCCGTTGTTTATCGAATTGCTCGAGCGGGCCCAGTAACGTCTCCATAGTGAGACTGTTGTTACTGTTTGGCATATCCAATAAGTCACGGGTAGCTTGCCAGACGATGCCATGCGGGCGAGATACTCTCGGTAGCTTGCCGGGCTCTCAGAGAGGGGCAGAGAAATTGAACTTGGGTGGGCCATGTTGACTGCGTGCAAGGCAAACGTCCTACCTGCTGCGCTATCGCTCCAGCCAATCTTAAATGTAGTCATTGATATTCGTATTAATACAAAAGTTACTTAAACAATGTAGAATATTCATCATATATTATGTATTCTGTTTATATATGTAAATTTATATGGTACATAAATATTAGTCACTGCATAAACGATGCATTTGCCATTCATGTTCATAATAACTGTGATTATATTACTTGTTTTAATATAAATTGTCTATAATAGATATCTTAAGAAACCGGTATCGAAAATTGATATTATCAATTATATTGTAGTCAGGTGATAATCCTATTTGATAGTTAAATTTAATTGCTAGTCAATGCCGCAGATATTTTAAACATATTATGATCCCCAAGAGCCAGTAGAATAAGGGCTGTGAATCGGGACTTGGAAGGAATGTGTGAAGGGGTCAAGCTGGGCCTTGCACCGTGTTGTGTGTGCGAGCCCAAGCCGCATGTCCCCGCAGGTTTACCGGAACCACAACTTCCAGCGAGATCAGCCGCAGTTGATGAACAACATCCGTCGCAAGGGCCGCGAGAGGCCCCCAACCGCCCAGACCAGGAAGAGGAGGAGGATGGAGCCCACGCGCTGCTCCCCGCGCCTTCACCCTGTCGCCGAACCTGACTGGGACTGCCTCAGTGGCTTGAGGGTTTCCCCTGGCCTTTTGGCCGAGAACAAGGCCCGATCCAGTGAGGACAGTGCTTGTGACACCCAGGCCGGGACTAGCGATCTGCTGTGCGCCTCCAGCGAGGAGGCCGGGCCTCACGGGCAGGGGCCCCCAGGTACTGTTCTGTTCCCATCAGCTGAGGAAAACGTTGCCTTGACCAGGGAGATTGAGGGTGTCCTCAGCCATGCTGAGGCGATTCCTGGTTTGGAGAGTAGTGAGGTTACTGAGGAGGAGGAGGAAGAGGAGGAGGAGGAAGAGGAGAAGGAGGTAGAGGATGAGGAGGACGAGGAACAAGACGAGGAGGACGAGGAGGAGGAGGTGCCTCAGGATGAGGGTGTTTCAAGCAGCTGGGCTTTCCCATCTGCTGTGCAGAATGTTCCTTTTACTGAGGACGGTTGGCCTCTTGATGACGACTTAGTTGGTAATAGTTTTTCAATTGCTTGGAACAATTTTAATTTCATGGAAGTAGATGGCCCAGGTGAGGGTGTGCCTAGTGCCATCGAAAACTTTATTTTCACTGAGGAAGGTGGGCCTCACGTGCCTGGCAATATTCTGGTCCCTTCTGCCGTGGAAAATGCTAATCCCACGGCTGAGGCCGCGCCTAATGGTAGTTGCTCATCTGTTTTGTGCAGTGTTAATCCCATGGAGGAGGGGGGCCTGGTTGAGGCCGCGCCGAGCAATATTTTGGCAGCCCTGACTACTGCTGGGCCAGATCTGCTCGGGGAAGCGAGCACAGACCTGGAATTGTACAACAGACTTCGTTCCGTCTTACTGGCATGGATAGCAATGGGTCCCCATGAGAACCCTGGTACGGAAGACCAATCAGGGACCCCCTCAGTGTAAGGAGAAGCCAGGTCCCGGAAGTTAGTCACCCACAAGCAGTACATATATTACAACTTTCCTTATCTATGTACTTTGTTGTTAATGTACTTCCGGGCCTAAACATAAATGGAATATTTTGGGGGACTAAATAAATTTATGAAAATTGCAAATCTGTGTTGTTACTTTCTAACTCCCCCAGAGGTAGGAAGTCCTGGGAAGAAAACTTGGGCCCCTTGTGCTTTTCCTGGAAGCAACTGGATACCCCAACACGGGTCCTGGAGGGGAGTGGAAGAGGTCTGGAGGTCTGGGAGGGTGATAAGGGGGATGGAGCAGGTCTGGAGGGTCTTGGACAGGGTGTGAGTCTGGGAGGACTCTGGAGGTGGTGCAAGATGTCTGCAAGAGGCTTTGGGAGGTGTTGGAGGGGAGGTGAAGCAGGTGGTGGAGGAAGTTTGAGGCTGTCCTGTGTTAGGGTGGTTAGCTCTGGAGGAAATTGTGGGAGGTGTTTATTGGGGGTGAGTAGAGGAGGCTCAAGGAGGTTTGAGGATGTCCAGCAGGGGTGCAGTGTATGTTGGACGAGGTGCAGGATGTTTCCAGATGTTCTGCGGGTGTGAAGGTCTCTAGAGGAGCTACAGGAGGTTGAGAAATGTCCTACAGAGGAAAATGGTGACTTGAAGAAGATGCAGGAGGTTCAGTTATAACCTGGAGGGGTTCAGAGTGTCTTGGAGGAGGTGCATGAGGTTTGGCATGTACTGCAGGTGAGCGCAGGGTTTGAAGGAGGTGCACGAGTTTGGGGCATTTTCTACAGAAGTGCAGAGTTTCTAGAACAGGTGCAGGATGTTTGATGATGTCCGGCAGGGGTCCAAAGTGTCTTAGAAATGCAGAAGTTTCGGGCAAGTCCTGCATGTGTGCAGGGTATCTATAGTATGTTCAGGAGTGTGTTTATGTCCTGGGGTGTATCCTGTCTTGTACATTTGCAGGAGGTTTGGTCATGTTCAACAGGGGTGCAGTGTCCAGAAGAGGTACAGGAAGTTCGGGCGTGTACTGCTAATGGTGCACGGTTTCTTGGAGGATATGCAGGATGTTTGGGTATGTCCTGCAGGGGGACAGGGTGTCTAGAGGAGCTGCAGAAGGTTTGCTGTTGTCCTCCCAGGGTGCACGGTGCCTAGAGACAGTGAAGAAGGTTCGGATGTTTCCTGAAGGGGTGTACGGTGACTTCATAGAGGTCCTGGATATTCTGGTATGTTTTCCAGGGTTCTGGGGTGTCTGGAGTAGGTGAAGGAGGTTTGTTCATGTCCTGCCGTTGTGTATAGGGTCTGGAAGGAGATCCAGGAGGTTCATGCATGTCGTGCTGGTATGCAGGGAGCTTGGAGGTAGTGCAGGAGGTTTGGGCATGTCCTGCAGAGGTTCAGGGTATCTAGAGGAGGTGCATGAAGTAAGGACATGTCATTTGGGGGTGTACAGGTCTAGACAAGGTGAAGGAGGCTTGCAGATGTCCTGCTGGGGTGCATGGCATCTACACAAAATACAGGAGGTTTGGGCATGTACTGCAGGGGTACAGCGTGTCTTGCAGAAGTTGCAGGACATTCAGAATGTCCTACAGGGGTGGAGGGTGACTTAGAGGAGGTGTAGGATGTTTGGGAAGATTCTACAGAGGTTTCGAGTTTCTAGAATAGTTGCAGGTGGTTCGGGCATGTCCTGCAGAGGTGCAGGATACCTAGAGGAGGTTCAGGCGTTTGCCATGTCCTGATGGGTTGCAGGGTGTGTACAATAGGTGCAGGACATTTGAGGATGCAGGTGTGTTTTGGAGATTTTTGGAGATTCAGAAGGTTTGGGCAAGTCCTGCCTGTGTGCAGCGTGTCTATAGTACGTTCAGTAGTGTGGTTATGTCCTCCTGCGATGCACTGTGTCTGGTAGGATGTGCAGGAGTTTCGGACATGTTGCAGCTGTACAGGGTATCTAGAGGACTTTCAGGAGTTTGAGCATATCCTGCTGGTATGAGGCATGACTTTCAGGGGTACATGGTGCCTCGAGGAGGTGCAGGAGGCTTGTGTATATCCTTCTGGAGGACAGGGTGTTTAGACGATGTGAAGGAGATTTGGTATTCTCTGCAGGGGTGTAGGGTGTCCAGAGTAGGTGTAGAAGGTTAGGGCATATCTTGCTTGGGTGTCGGTTGTCTTCCAGAGGTGTAGTTGTTTCAGGCATGTCCAGCAGGGGTTCAGGGTATATTGAGGAGGTAGAGGAGGTTTTGAAATGTCCTGCAGGGTGCACAGTGTCTAGAGGAGGTGCAGGAATGTAGGGCATATCCTTCTAGGGGTGCATGGTTCTAGAGGAGCTGCAAGAGGTTTTCAGATGTCCTGCTGGTGTGCCTGGCTTCCAGAGGAGATGCCGAAGGTTCAGCCAAGTTCTTCAGGGATATAGGGTGTCTTGAGGGTGGTACAGGATGTTTGGGCATGTTCTGCAGTGTTTCAGGATGTCTTGAGAAGGTGCAGGAGGTTCAGGTATGTCCTGAAGGGATGTTAGGTGTCTTGGTGGAATTTCTGTAGATTCCGGAATGCTTTGCAGGAGTGTAGGTTGTCTAGAGAAGGTGTAAGAGGTTCATGCATATCCTTCAGGAGTGTAGGGTGTCATGAAGGAGGTTTTGGTGATTTGGTATGCCCTGTAGTGGTGCAGGGTTTCTATAGGAGGTGCAGAAGTTTCGAACATGTCCCTCTGTGGTGCAGGAGCGGAAGGTTTTCAGATGTCCTGCTGAGGTGCATGGCGTCTGGAAGAGGTACAGGAGGTTCATGCATGTCCTGCAGTGGCGCCTAGTCTCTTATAAGAGTTTCAGGAAGTCCAGAATGTCCTTAAGAGGGGCAGAGTGTCTTGAAGGAGGTGCGGGAGGTTCAGGCATGCCCTGCTGGTATGCATAGTTCGAGAGGAGCTGCTGGAGGTTCAAGCAAGTCCTGCATGTGTGCAGGGTGTCTATAGAAGTTTCACGAGTGCGTTTATGTCCTCCTGGGGTGCACGGTATCTTGCAGGATGTGCAGGAGATTCAGACATGTGCTACAGCGTTGGAGGGTGTGTATAGGAGGAGCAGGAGTTTGAGCATGTCCTGCTGGTTTGCCGAATTTTCCAGGAGCTGCAGGAGGTTCAGGAATGCCCAGCACTGTACTCGGTGTCTTGCATGAGGAACAGGAGGTTGAGGCATGTCTAGCAGAGGTACAAGGTGTCTAAAGCAGGTGCTGGAGGTTTGTGTTTGTCCCGCTGGGTGACACGGTGTTGAGAGAAATGAAGGTTTGTTATTCTCCTCAGGGGATGTAGGATGTTTAGAGTAGGTGTAGGAGGTTTGGGAATGACCATCAGGGGTGCAGGGACTTTCAAGGAGGTGGAGGGGGTTTGCACATATCTTACAGGTATTATGGATATCTAGAGAAGGTGCAGGAAGTTAGGACATATCTTGCTGGGGTGCACGGTCCTAAAGGAGTTGCAGGATGCTTGCAGATGTCCTGCTGTTGTGCATCGAGTCTATAAGAGGTGCAATAGATTTAGGCATGTCCTGCATGGGTGCATGTTATCATGCAGGAGGTGCAGGAGGTTGAGAAGGTCCTGGAGGGTGCAGAGTATCTTGGAGGAGGTGCGAAAGGTTCAGGCATGTCCTGCAGGGGTGTAAAGTGTCTTGAAGGAAGCAGAGGAGGTTTGGGCATGTTCTACAAGGGTTCACTTTCTAGAACAGTTCCAGGATGTTCGGGAATATCCTGTCAGGTTGCAGGGTTACTTGGGGGAAGTGCAGAAGGTTTGGTTATGTCCTGTAGGGGTGCAGGGTATCTTCAGGAGATACAGAAGATTTTCTGATGTCCTGCAGAGGTGCAGGGTGTCTAGAGGAAGTGCAAGAGGTCTTGAAGGAGTGAGGGATGTCTTGGAGGAGGTTCTGGGGATTCTATTATGATCTGCAAGGCTGTAGTGTGTATACAATTGGTGTAGGAGGTTCAGGCGTGTCCTGCAGAGGTGTAGGGTGCTTTGAGGGTGGTGCAGGAGGATCATGCATGTGCTGTTAGGATGCACAGTTCTAGAGGAGTTGCTGGACATTACTGGAAGTCCTGCATGTGTTGAGGCATATCTTGCAGCAGTACAGCGTGTCTTGAGTAGGTGCAGGAGGTTTGTGTATGTCCTGCTGGTGACAGGGAGATCAGACGATTGCAGGAGTTTTGGTATTCTCTGTAGGGGTGTGAGGTGTCTAGAGTAGGTGTAGGCGATTTGGGCATTTCCTGCAGGGGTGTATGGTGCCTTGCCGGAGGTGCATGATTTTGAGCATGTCCAGCAGTGGTTCAGGGACTTTCGAGGAGGTGGAGAAGGTTTGGTGATGTCCTGCAAAGGGTGCAGGGTCTTTAGAGGAGGTGCAGGGGGGTTATGCATGTCCTGCAGGTGTGCAGGGTGTCTAGAAGAAGTGCAAGAGTTTTGGGCATGTAGAGAGTTGCAGGAGCTGTAAGAGGTTAGGAAATGTACAGCAGGTTCGCAAAGTGTCCTGCAGGAGGTGCAGGAGTTGAGGAATGAGCTGCAGGGGTACAGGGTGTCTCGAAGAGTTGAAGGAGGTTTGCGTATGTCCTGCTGGGTGAAAGGTTGTTTAGACAATGTGCAGAAGAATCGGACATGACCTGCAGGGGTGCAGGGCATCATGCAGGTGGTGCAGAAGATTCGGGCATGCTCATCAGCGGTGTATAGTACTTGGAGGAGGTGTAGGAGTTTGTGGATGTCCTATAGGGCTGCAGGGTATTTAGAGGAGGCGTAGGATGTTCGGGAATGTTCTGGAGGGGTTCAGGGTGTTTTGGATGAGGTGAAGGCGGTTCCAGTATGTCCTGGGTACACGTTTCTAGAATAGCTGCAGGATGTTTGAGGATGTCCTGGTGGGGTGTATGGCGTCAAGAGGAGTTACAGTAGTGTTGGGATTGTCCTGAAGGGGTGCATGATTTCTAGCTAAGATTCAGAAGGTTCAGAATATCCTGGAGGAGCTCAGAGTGTCTTGGAGTAGGTACTTGAGCATCTGGCATGTACTGCACTGTTATACCGTGTCTGAAAGAAGGTTCAGAATAACCTGGAGGAGCATAGAGTGTCTTGGAGAAGGTGTTTGAGCGTCAGGCATTACTTGCAGTCGTATAGGGTGTGTAGAAGGAGGTGCAGGAGGTTTGGGCATGCCCTACAGGCTTCAAACTTTCTAGATAGGGTTCAGCAGTTTAGGCATGTCTTGTAAGGGTGCAAGGTGTGTCGCAGTTGGTACAGTAAGTTTGGGCATGTGCTGCATGCCTTCAGGCTGCCTAGAAGAGATGCAGGAATTTCCTGCATGTCCTGCAGTGGTGCAAGGTGTTTTGGATGAGGTGCAGGAGATTCTGGCCTGTCCTTGTAGGGTGCTCGGTTCTACAGGAGCCTCAGGAAGTTTGCGGAAGTCCTGAAGAGTACAAGGTGTCTACAGGAGGTGCAGGAGGTTCCGGCATGTCTTGCAGGGATGTGTGTTGCCTTGCAGTAGGTGCAGGAGTTTCAGAATGTCCTGAAGGTGTATATGTTGTCTTGAAATCAGTGAAAGGTGCAGGAGTTTCAGGAATGTCCCGCAAGGGAGCAGGGTGTCCAGAGCTTCTGGGGGTTCGGTCAAGTCCTGCACGTGGACAGAGTGTCTATAGTAAGTTCAGGAGTTTGGGTATGTCCTCCTGGGGTGCCGCGTGTCTGCAGGAGGTACAGGAGGTTCAGAATGTCCTGCAGGTGTGTTTGGTGTCTTAAAGTAGGTGCAGGATATTCATGCATGTTCTGCAGTGGTGCATAGTTTTTATAAGGGTTGCAGGGGGTTTGTGAATGTCCTGTAGTGGTGCTGGCTTTCAAAAGGAGATGGAGGCACTTGGACATGTACTGCTGGATTGCGGGGTGTCTAGAACAGGTGCTGGCAGTTTGAGGATGTCCTGGAGGGATGCATGGTGTCTTTAGGTGCAGGTGTTTGGGCATGTCCTTCTGTTTTGCAGGGTGTTGTAGGATCCGCAGGAGGTTTGATAATGTCCAGCAGGGGTACAGAGTTGATTGAAGGATTTCCAGGATCTTTTAGCATGACCTGACCTTCAGGGTGTCTTTCAAGAGGTGCAGCAGGTTTTGTCATGTCCTGCAGCGGAACAGGGTGTCTAGAGGCGGTGCAGGAGGTTTGCATATGTCCTGCTGGGTGAGAGGGGGTCTAGACGTTGTGCAGGAGTTTGGGCATGTCCTGCTGGGGTACAGGGTGTTGCAGGTGTGCGCGAGGTTTGAAAACGTTCTCGTGGGTAGCAGTGTGTAAAGAGCAGGTGCTGGATGTTCATGCATGTCCTGCAGGGGTGCAAAAATCTCGAAGAAGTTTACAGGGTGCATGGTGTCTTGCAGGAGATGCAGGAGGTTTGCGAATGTCATCCTGGAGTGCATGGTAGCTAGAGGAAGTGCAGGACGTCCGGGAATGTCCTGCAGGGGCGAAGGATATCCTTAAAAGATTCAGGAGATTCAAGCATGACCTGCATGTGTGAAGGGTGTTTAGAAAGAACTGGAGGTTTGGGATGCCTGCAGGGGTGCACGGTGTCTTAGAGGTGGTGCAGAAGGTTATGGCAAGTCTTGTTGGGGTACAGGATTCTAGAGGAGCTGCCGGATGTTTGCGGGTGTACTGCTGGGTGCAGGGTATCTTGAGGAGGTGCAAGAGTTTCTGGCATGTCTTGAGGGGTGCAGGGTGTTGGGGGAGGATTGGGCAGTCCTGGGCATCTGGGGAATTCCTGCCGTTGGTGGAGCTTGTCTTGAAACGGCTGGCGGCTATCCTAGGAGGTCTGGGCTGGAGATGGCAGTGTGCATATGTCTTGGAGGGTGATCCAGCAATTCTGTTTTGAACAGGAGTCGGCAGGGACTACAGAGAAGTCCCCTAGGGCCAGGGATCTGGAAAAAGGTCACAGGACACGTGCAAACCCTGAATCCCTAAGGCCTGGTTTCAGCAGGCCTGTGCCTATGGCAAATGCAGGTGAATCTGCTGTAGGGGACTCACCCATGGTCCCTGCTGGTCCAGCGCAGCGCTTCCTGAACCACTATGCCTCTCCGGGTGTGACTGAGAAATGGTGGAGCGCAGTGGGTGCATAGTCCACCGCCATGAGACCATGGGTTGCTCAGCACTTGCCCCCAGAATAGTTAGAGTGGAGGGAGTGAGGGGGCCTTCAGTTATTCATCTGCCAGGTGGGGTGAATCGGTAGATATCTCCAGCCTGAACCAGCTAAGGGGAGGGAGAGCAGGCCCAAAGGAATGGACCGGAGCTGAAGGATCCAAATGACACAGAAGTCAGGTTGTCTCCACAGGCCTGCCTCACTCTCCTCAAGTGAGAAAAGAGATGCAACGAGGTTCTGGGGGCTGCCTTCCCTGCTCCCACCCTCTGCTCTGTGGGCCCAGGACACTGCCTGCTCATCACTGCAGCCAATCAGAACAGGATAACACAACACAAACCGCCCCTCCCACCAAACTCACCCATGAATTAAAATGTCAGTGCCCAATGTAGCTCTTTCCTTATTAGGGAGAGGGCCGGAGCATTGCCACAGGGCTCCCGCCTCACTGCACCCAGCACCACGCCACCTTCTGTCGCCACAGCGATGGCTGCCTGTCAACAGAGAGAGGGAACCTGTCCAGGAGTGATCAGTCCGTGCCTGGTCCTGATAGGGTGTTCTGGCGTGGAACCCTGGACACCAACTCTTCAAGGCTGGCCCTACTCCCAGAGGCAGCGGGCGGGGCGAGTAACGGGACTTGGGGTGCAAAGCAAACCCAATGGGCACCCTAGGCTGGGCACACGTCCACCTGGCCCACGGGTTCTACACCTCCCACTGTCACCCCTGCTGGCTTCGTGACCCCAATCTTGAGCTGGGAAGTCGCTGCTGCAGTATATCCCGCGGAGGCAGAGCTGTCCAGAAACCCGCAATGTGGATGCTGGACTGACCTGACAGGATGTACCACGCCACAACAACCCGCTGCTCAGGAATGCCACCCCTGAATCAACACCCCACTTGCTTCCCGACCCGGCTTGGTTTTGGGGTCTTGGTTTCCAAGATCGAAAAGGAGGGGAAGAGGATACCACCAACAATTGCTCACCTCCTCCAACAATTGCTCACTTCCTCGTCTCTCCAGCGGGGGTCTGGGAGGAGGGCGTGGAGGTGTTGGAGGAGGGAGGAGGTCTTTCAGCAGGTCTGGAGACGTTTTGGAGAGGTGGCGTGGAGAAATCTTGGAGGTTTGCAGGTTCTGCAGGAGGTCTGGAGAGGTCTGGGACGTAGTGTAGGTGATCTTGGACCAGGTGGAAGAGGTCTTGTCAGGGAGCCAAGGAGGTCTGGGACATCTAGCAGGTACCTGGGGAAAGTCTGTGCATTTTGGAGCTGACTGGGGAGGTCTTGGATGAGGGTGGAGACAGCCAGAGAAAGGCTCAGGGAGGTTGGCCGAAGGCTAGCTGTACGGCAAGTCACCAGACCCCGGGTAGCTGAGGAGTTGAGGCCTTTTTCCAGTTTATCTATTGCTTCAACTAGTAAGTAACCGAATTATCCAGCTACTTTTCCTTTGTTTGGTGTACATAAAAAATTGAAAGACAAAAGTATTGTAATATAGTTATCATTTTTGATGCAAAAATGCAAAGGACATAGAAATCATAGCATTCTCATAAAAATTGCTCATTAGTGATCACCAGTACTCAACTATTATTACTTTGACGTTGGTTCTTGAGGTTTTTATATATATATATATATATATATATATATCCTATGAAAATTAATTCCTTTTAACATACTTGAATAATGGCATTCAGAGTAGTCTATCACATGGTCAGTCTTTGACCACGTGAATTCAAGATCTTCCTGTAGAAGACACATCTAAGTGTACCTCACATTTTAAACTTTTCTCTAAGATTTTAATGCATTTATGTGTCATATTTAAACCATTTTACTTCTCATGTTTTCCTTTTTGCAGTGTGATTAATAAATCACACCTTATTACCTCCTGTTATCTAGTTCTTACTCTTGGAGGACTCGGCAGGCTACCAAGAGTATCCTGCCTGCATGACAGAGTCTGTCAAACTCCCCGTAGTTTATTCAATATAGCAAAACCCTGTAACAATGATGGGTCTCATTCCCCTGACCCTGAAAGAGCCTCGAATGTGGCACTTTCTAAAATCTCAGGGCTAGGACGAAGGAGATGTTACTGGTGCCTGCTCGAGGAAATCGATGAACAATAAGATGACCGTGATACTGTGACACAGTGTTTAATAAAAGTAAAGTAAAGTAAAGGCCCTCCCGTTGATCGTCAATTTGCTCGAGCGGGCCCAGTAACGTCTCCATTGGAGACTTTGGTGTTACTGTGTCTGGCATATCGAATACTCTGGGTAGCTTGCCGGGCTCTCCGGGAGGGGCGGAGGAATCGAACTCGGGTCGGCCATGTTGGCCGCGTGTAAGGCAAACGCCCTACCCACTGTGCTATCACTCCACAAATAAACATCTTTGCATATAAATTCATTAGGAAATCATTGTTTGCTGTTTGCCCAAGAATTGAGGTGTAAAGATGTTTATTTGATTGTTTGATGTGAAAGGGCTCATTGTTCTGTAACCCGACCCGCACGTAAGGACTGAGAGACATTTATGGGACAACTATATTGCCAGTGTATCTTTCAATTGATCTTTCAGTTTATCAGGCCAAACTGTTACTCCATAGGCTGGAGGGATAGTAGGCAAGGGCAGTGCGTGCCTGGCACGTGACTGACCCAGGTTCTGTCCCCAGTACCATATGGTTCCCCGAATACTAACAGAAAGTATCCCTGAGCACAAAGCCAGCAGTAAGCCCTGAACATCGAGTGCCTGTATCCAAATATCCAATCCTCATTTAAGAACCTGAGAACAAGAAACGTAGACCTCAATAACTGAACTGAGAAATGTCCCTGTCGAGGTGGCAGGCTGGGGTGGAGAGGGACCCTGGAGACACTGGAGAGGAGAGGGTGACATTGGTCGTGGGGTTGTGGGGTTGCGATCAAGACTGCCAGAGACCCAAAAGCTCCAATTTGGAGGAGTCTGGATTGACACAGAAACACCAGGCTTAGGAAGTGCCTCATCCTCATGCCCAAGCAATTTTGTAGTCATTTTTATAATCTGTTTTAGCCTCCAAACTCACATTTTGGTGCTCCGTAAGCTCATGCAATCACAGCAGCACAAGCATTGTTCTAGAAGCCAGAAAATGCGGTGAAACAGGGATACTTGAAGCAGATCACCAGAGGCCCATAACTCACTTGAGACCCCGGCCCGTGCTTCTGTTTGCAGCCCGTGGTGGGCTGGTGGGCCCTGGCGGGAAGTTCAGGGTACTTGTGGTATGACATATTAAGGCGTCTAAAAACTTCTTGTTCCTCCCCTCCAGGCTCCCCTCCAGTGGGATCAGTGCTGGGATACTGTATGTTTAAAACTCAACTACAAAATAACTTCTTAAAAGCTGAGGCTTTAAGGAAATGAAAATAAAATATAAAAAAGAGTTGAAGCAACAGTACAGCACATAAACTGTTTGTCTTCACACATGCTGCACACAATCGAATATGTGTTTCATTCGCGGAACCCCATATGGCCTCTGAGCCACTCCAGGAGAGATCTCTGAGTGCAGAGCCAGGAGTCAGCCCTGCAGGTGTGGCCCCCAGACAGGAACAGTTCCTCCAGAAGTCAAACCTTACACAGTCATCTCCCCTAATACGCAAAGTTGCAGCAACTAAGGTTAACATATGGTCAAGCCCTTCCGTGTAATCGCCAATGAGCACATTTGCCAGATAATACAGGGGATAATTCTCCAAAAGGATGCCAACAGAAGGATAATTCTCGGGGAGGGGGGGAATTTACTAAAAAACATACAGGAACTTTATGAAGAAAACTCATAAAAACTTCATTTCTGTGAGAAATGGTGAAGAACTCCATCCCCCTTCCCCCACACACTGGGAGCTCATCAGTTTTAGGGTTGTTTTCACATGCTCCAAATCCAGACCCATT
Organism: Sorex fumeus; assembly: GCF_029834395.1. Lineage (NCBI taxonomy): Eukaryota > Metazoa > Chordata > Mammalia > Eulipotyphla > Soricidae > Sorex > Sorex fumeus. The sequence continues at coordinate 1,027,993 of NW_026606260.1, forward strand.
TACATGTGGGAAAGGCTCCCTCATCACTCCTATACTGTTAAATCCCAAGAGTGTATATCAAACCTGCGGTGAAGAACCAGAGGCTTTGCAGCATCCCTGCCCCCCTTCCCGCTACCCCTCCCACAGTGTGGTGGCAAGGAGGTACAGGCCGAGAATCAGAGGGTGCTTTGGTGCATTGGAGCTTTGCCCCACGCATATGTCATACTTGCTCCTTGTCATATCAAAAATCCTCAGTGCTCCCATTGACTGGAACCGCCCCCTTGCTGACCAATCACAACACAGGAGCATGAAATGGGACATGTAGGCAGCTGCAGAGCTCCGGGTAGAGCCCTTGAAAGGCAAAGGCCAGGAGAAAGCTCCAGCTCCAGATAAGCCGGCCCTTTTCCAATGCCCGTGGTGCAGCGCAGAAGAAGGCTTCTGGTTCAAGCGCAATCAAAGACCAGGGGCCCAAGTTGTGACGGGGCTGCCAGAGCAGTTCCTCTGCCCGAGTTTTCTGCCCTGTCCTTGCCCGGCACGCCCCCTCCTTGTCCACCATCCTTTCCATGGAGCCTCTGATCCCCACCTCTCCACACCCTCTTCCCCATTCCAGTGCGTTAGTATCACTCTATTTTCACTCCACGTAGCCAGCCAGAAGAAGCCGAAAAAGCCCTCGAAGTGAAACGAGGGAAACGCCTCTGATGATAGATTCTAACCATCCCCGAGTTCAGTTTTCAATAGGCCGCTGATTTGCTATCACTGCCTCAGGTTCAAGGAGGGAGGTTAAGGCTCCATACTTCAGCTGCTCCCCGCACACTACAAGAACTCCACCACTCCGAGGGGTGCTAAGTGCTCCCAATCAGATGGGTGGTCAGACACCCTGTCTTCAGTGCCATCATCTTCGGATGACACTGAGCAGCAAAGCTCTTCAGAGTGAAAAAAAAATGTTCCAATAAGGTTGCCACTCTGATTTCTACTCTTTCAAAGAAAGCAGTCCTCACACACCAAACTTCCCAGTAATGGGATGCCTGCAGATGGTAAAAATAAAAGTCACTTGTGTGAAAACTTGCTTGTCTCTGTGAGTTTTCTTATAGGATGTATAGAGGGTGGAAGTGAAGGAAAGAAAAGATATGTGTGAGAAGGGCAGATGTATGAGTATGCAAGGAAGTGAGTCCTTGGAGGACGGTTGACGAGGTTTTGGAGGAAATTTGGATAAGTCTTGATGCAGATCTATTGGGTTCATGGGTGGGGGGTATTGTAGGGTTAAAAGGGATTTGTAGAACTTGTACAAGGTCTTTATGAGGGTGGATGGGGTTTCGGGGGTTTGGGGAGTTCTTGGAGGAGGTGGGGAAGTCTTGGATTGGGTCTGGAGAGGTCTTGAAGGAGAATGGTGGAGGTCTTTGCTGAAATCTGGATTGGTCTAGTATGGATGTGTACGAGGTCATGAAGAAGTTTCAGGAGATCTTGGAGGTCTGGGGAGGTCTGGAGGAGGGCAAGGAGATTTGGGAGAAGGAAGCGGGAAATTTGAGAGGTTGGGATGAGATTTGGGAGGAGGGTTGGAGAGGTGTGGGAAGAGGGTGGAGGTCTTTCAGGAGGTCTGGGTACATTTGGGACGGGTGGGGTGGAGAGGTTGTGGCACTTTGGGGGAGCTGAGAGGTTTGGAGAGGTCTGTCACGAAGGTGGAGTTGATTTTGGACCACGTGGAGGTGGTCTTTTAAGGAATTCAAGGAGGTCTGGTTCACCACAGAGGTTCTTGGGGGAGGTTTCGGGGGTCTTGGAGCTGACTGAAGATGTCTTGGATGATGGTGGAACCAGCTAGAGAAAGGCACAAGGAGGTTTGTCCGAGGCCAGCTGTACGACAAGTCACCAGGCCTGGGGTAGCTGAGGAGGAGAGGCCTTTGGTCAGTTTGTCTATTGCTTCAACCAGTAGGTAACCGACTTATCCAGCTACATTTCCGTCGTTTGGGCTATACAAAATTTTGTGTGACAAAGATATCATATTATATTTATAATTTTCTTTCTGTAAAAAGTTTGAAGGACATAGAAATCACAGCATTCTCATTAAAATTCCTCATTAGTGATCACCAGTATTCAACTTTTATTACTTTGACGTTTGTTTTTGAGGTTTTATGGATATCCTAGGAAAATTAATTCTTTTTAACATACCTGATTAATGGCATACAGACATGTGTATGAGGAGGAAAGAAGGTGTGTCCTAGGGTGGGGATTAGAGCACAAAGGACTGCAGTTCTCCAAGTAGTGATGATAAGGAACTGGCTAGTTCTGAACACTGAAATCTCCTGAAGTTGTTATTTCCATGTGCCAAATTCCCAATTAGTACAATTTTGGGGTAGGTCTACTGTACTGTAGCACTGCAGCACTGTCCTCCCATTGTTCATTGATTTGCTCGAGTGGGCCCAGTAACGTCTCCATTGTGAGACTCGTTCTTACTATATTTGGCATATCGAATACTTCATGGGGAGCTTGCCAGGCTTTGCAGTGTGGGCTAGATACTCTTGGTAGCTTCCCGGGCACTTGGAGAGGGACAGAGAAATCGAACCAAATTCGGCTGGGCTGGCCGTGCACAAGGCAAATGCCCTACCGCTGTGCTATGGCTCTGGGTCCCAGGTCAACTGCATGATTCCTTATATTAAAAGGTACCAAACCATATTTCAGAGTGATATTATTTTAGATTTATGCTAACAATACAGGATGCAGTTTATCCACATCCTCGCTAACATGTGAAGTATTTTAGCTGCTACTTAGGATATTTAATTTGCATTTCCCTAAGAGCCAGTGAGTTTAAACATCATTTCCCTTTTTTCTTGGGAGACGGTAATTTGGGCCACACGAGAGATGTTCCTGGCAGTATTGAGGCTACTATATTCAGTGCCCGGGATTTGAACCAGGGCTAGCGATATTCAAGGCAAGCGTCTATACCCTGTATCATTTCTCCGACAATATAGAGCACCTGGCAATATAACACTACTGGTCATTTTCTATCTTGCCTGCTTGAAGAGTGGCCAAACATATATATCGTGGAAATGTCTATGAGTGGAGATAGCGGTAGTATATAAAAAGAGGCATGGATTTGTGTGCCTGTGTAAGTTCTTTATAAAAACGATTTAAACATTTTAAATAGATTTTTAATTGAATGACAAATTTGTTCATGATTGGGCTTCAGTCCTACAATGTTCCATCACCCTTCCCTTCACCAGCGCACATTTCTCACCATAAATGCCCCCAGTTTCCCTCCCTACCGCCACCCACCAGCCTGCCTCAATGGCAGACACTTCTCCCCCTCCCCTTCAATTCCTTCTCCTTTCCTCTTCTCGTCTCTCCTCTACTCTCCTCTACTCTCCTCCAGTGCATTATGGTTTACAATACAGGAACTGAAAAGTTTTCATGTATACCCCTTTACCTACTTTCAGCACTCAGTTCTTATCCACAGTGAACATTTCCAACTATCATTGCCAGAGTGATTTCTTCTCTATCCTAACTGCCCCCCACACCACAACTTACGGCAAGATTCCTACAGTGGACCGTCCTCCCAACTCATTTCTACTGTCCTTGAATATTAGTCTCATATTATGTTTTATATCCCACAAATCAGTGTAAACAGTCTATGTCGGTCCCTCTCCTTCAGACTAATTTCACTCAGCATGATACTCTTTTTGTCCATTCACTTATAAAGGAATTTCATCACTTCATTTTTCCTAAAAGCTGCGTAAATTTTGTAAATTTACCATTCTTTCTCTGACTGGTCATCGGGCACTCAATTTGTTTCCACTTTCTGGCTGCTGTGCATGAACATAGAAATGAACATGGCCTTTCTGCAGCGTGTCTTTGGGCCCCCGTCAAATATTACAAGAATTGGTACTGCTGGGTCCTATGGAAGCTCAACTTCTAGATATTGAGGAATGCCCATATGTTTTCAAAAACTACTGGCCCAGTCGGAATTCTCACCGGCAGTGAAGAAGAGTCCCAATGTCCCTACATCTCACCAGCATTGGTTGCTCTTGTTCTTTTGGATGTGTGCCAGTCTCTGTGCTGTGAGACGATATCTCATTGTTGTTTTGATTTGCATCTCCCTGATGATTCGTGATGTAGAGCATTTTTGCATGTGCCTTTTTCCATTTGTATTTCTTCTTTCAGGAAATCTCTATTGCAAGTGAGTAACAGTCCAAGTCTCTTGCTTCTTTCTCCCTTCCCTCTTCCTTCGCTCTAACATGTTTGGTTCCTAGAAGCATTTCCAATTATTTCTTCATACAAATCATTTTGAGCTTTACCTAAACACAGAAGGAAATTAAAGAGGAAAATGTCACTGTCACTGTCACTGTCCTCCCGTTGTTCATCGATTTGCTCGAGCAGGCCCAGTAACGTCTCCATTGGAGACTTTGTTGCTACTGTGTTTGGCACATCGAATACATCACGGTTAGCTTGCCAGGCTCTGCTGTGAGGCCGAAATACTCTCAGTAGCTTGCCAGGATCTCCGAGAGGAAAATGGAATGGAAGAATTTCATGAAGTCCGGGAAATATTTTCTGTCTTGATTGTGGTGCAGATTCATAAGCATTAGTATTTGTCAAAACTCCTCTAAATATAAACTTTAAGACTGACATTAGTTTGAAATTTTACTTTAGTTATTTTAATTTGTTTTTCTTTTAGACACCATGATTTACAATACTGTTAATGCACAGAACATTCCAGCACCTCACCTTGCACTACAGTGTATACTTCCCTTCACATTTGTCCCAGTGTCCTCGTCCACATCATCTTCACCTCCCCATACCCATTTGCTGCCATAGTAAGTTTCCTACTGAAAACCAGTCTTGAGATTCTGAAATTCCTCAGCTCTTCCAGGAAGATTTGACCGGGAGTGGAAAGTTCCATGCTCTCACCTGTGTCGATCTTAATGTTGGTCTTCCTTAGGGATTCTAACTGGTCAAGTAGAAATTTTCTTGGAACTGCTGAAAACAACATCATTGGATGAAACTGCTGTGAAGCTGATGGCAGGAAACAGAGTAGAGGGGGTGAGTTTGGGAAAAGGCAAGTGGGGCTGGTGGGGGGTTAGATCAGTGAAATGCTTCATTTCAGCACAGCATAATTACACTGAAGCCTCTTCAATAGAAGGGGCAGTATCAAAGATCACATTTGGAAGTCGGAGGCCTGACGACTGAAAAGCAGAATCCAAATGACCCTCAAGGGAAAAAAAGTTCAGGTTCCCAATTTTTGACCCCTTCAGAGAAGCCCCTGTTCTCCCTTGAGAATATATCTGTTCTCTCCCCCTCACATCTCTCTAAAATTTTTAAAGCTCTGTAGCACTGTCTTTCGATTGGTCATCGAATTACTCAAGTGCCACCAAAAACGTCTCCATTCTGAGACTTGTTGGTACAGTTTTTGGCACATCGAATAGGCCACAGGAAACTTACCAGGATCTGCCGTGCGGGCGGGGTACTCTCTGTAGCTTGCCGGGCTCTCTGAGAAGGGTGGAGGAATCGAACCCAAGTTGGCCACGTGCAAGGCAAACTCCCATACCACAAGACTATTTTTCTAAAGAAGATATGCACATGACCAAAATGTACGTGCAAATATGGTCTGCATCATTAATCATGAGGGAAATGCAGATAAAAACGACTTTGAAATATCATCTCACAGTGTAGAGAACAAAGCACCACTACTGGTCTGGGTGTGATGGGGAAGGGGAGGGGTGGAGGATTCTCACACACTGCCCCCGGAATGCAGACTGCTTCAGCTTTTCTGGAAAACTATGTGGACATTCCTCAGAAAACTAGGACCTGAGCTTCCATCTGCCTCAGCAACTCCACCTCTTGACCTCTACTCAAAAGGCCCAAGACACAATGGAGAAAAGACATTTCCACCCCTATACTCCTCGCAGCATTATCCACAGTAGCCCTAATCTGGAAACAACCCAAGTGTCCAAGGATAGATGCCTGGATACAGAAACCCAGGACTTGGCTTTCTCCGCGTACATGCCCCAAGGGTACTCTAGGATTCTGGGACACTCACCATGCCTGAGCCTCTTTCTGCTCGTGCCCAATACTGTGCCTGGTCTTCTTCCTCTCCCAGGTTGTACACCCCCCCACACACCAGGTACCCGTAGGGGAGTGGCGTCTTCAGGAGTGGCCGTGGCCTCTGTAGAAGTCGGCATGCCCTCTGACGGTTGGCCTGCCCAAATTTTGGGCTCGTGTGCCTACACGGCCGTAGGTACTTTACTCATACCGGCAATCTCAGGTAACATCTCAGCCTCCATACCTCTACACCAACATAAAGAACCTATGCAAATCCCTACCACAAGGGGAGGACCATGACAAGAGTCCAGAAGACACAGTAGGTGCTACTCACCTAAGGGACCTCTCTGAGAAAGAATTCAGATATGAAGTCATGAAGATGCTCAATGAACTCAATGTAACAGTGAGACAGATATCCAGTAAATTCAAGGAGGACATGAAAGAAAAAATCGAGAAATTACAGGAAGAAATGAGAACAGAAATTGCAAAGATACGCACAGAAATATCACGAATCAAAGACTCTGTAGATGAAATAAAAAACTAAGTGTATGCCCTCAAAAGTAGAATGGCCATAGCTGAAGACAGAACCAGTGCGCTGGAAGATAAGCTGCACCAAGCCTACAGGAAATAGCAAACAATGGCAAGAGATTTCAAAATAGCTCTAGAGCAAATCAGGATCCTAGAAGATGATTCCAAGAGGCACTACATTAGAATCATTAGAGTACCAGAAGGTCAGGGAAACAGTCCCAGTGAAAAAGTGGCAGTTAAACAAATCAATGCTGATAAGTTCCCAGAGCTGGACAATGCAGCCATTTAGATTCAAGGAGCCTGAAGGGTACCAGCTAAAAGACTCCCTAACAAAAAGAATCCAAGACATATCATAGAATGATGGATGCTGCGGATAGAGACACAATACTGCAAGCAGCAAGGTCAAAGAAAGAAATCACATAAAAAGGAGCACCCCTTAGATTCACAGCAGACCTATCAGAGAAAACCCTCCAAGACCGAAAGCAATGGTGTGATGTAGTGAAAAAACTCACTGAAATGAACGCTTCACCAAGAATACTCTATCCGGCTAAACTCTCTCTCAAACTCGAAAGAACTGTACATTATTTTGTGGATAAACAGCAGCTCAAGAACTTCATAGACTCAAAGCAGACCTAAAAGAATGACTAAAGGGTTTACTCTAAGACAAGACAAACCCTACAAGCACAACAGACCCTTATAAAAAGATGAGACAAATCCCCATAACAATAATCTGTCTAATATCAATGATCTAAATTCACCAATTAAGAGACACAGAGTGGAAAACGGATTCAGAGACAGAACCCAACATTCTGCTGCCTACATCAACTTATTGGTCAGAGAAAACACAGACTCAAAGTTAAAGAACGGAAAACAATCCTGGAAGAAAACAGCTCCCTCAAAAAAAAGCTGAGGTAGCCATACTAGTATATGGCAACATAAATTCAGGCTGAAACAGATTAGAACAGACAGTGAAGGCCATTTTCTATTTATCAAGGAATACGTACATCAGAAAGAAATCACACTCTTAAATGTATACACACCGAATGAGGGAACAGCTAAATATTGAAAACAACTGCTAACAGATTTTAAGGAGGACATTGCTAGCAAAACAATAGTAGCCAGAGACTTCAACACCGCTTATCACCTCTGGATAGATCAACAAGAACAAAACTCAGCAAGGAAACATTGGCTTTGAAGGAAGAAATAGACGAGAGAAGGCTTATAGGCCTATACAGGGCTTTACACCCCAATAAGAAAGAATACACATTCTTCTTCAGTGCACACGGAACACTTTTAAAAATAGACCATGTGCTAAGCCACAAAGCATACTTCAATAGAGTCACGAAGACAGAAAAACAATCAATAATCTTTTCAGATCACGATGCACTGAAGATAGAAGTGAATCACACAAAGACACAGAGAACCAATTTAAACACCTGGAAATTAAACAACTCAATGTTGAACAACGAGTGGGCCAGGAAGGAAGTCAAGGATAAAATCAAAAGATACCTGGAAACAAATGAGAATGAAAACGCGAGCTACCAGAACCAATGGGATGCAGCTAAAGCCATGTTAATGTGAAAAGTTATAGCTCTGCACTCCTTCCTCAGGAAGAAAGAAAGGGCCTACCTAAACAACTTGACTTCTCAGCTCAATATCTTAGAAAAGGACCAACAAAAGGCCCAAACCAGGCAGAAGGAAAGAGATCACAAAGTTTAGAGCAGAAATCAACGACATGGAAACCAAAAAAAAAAAAAAAATAGTAAGACAATCCGAGAGATCAATGAAACTAATAGCTAGTTCTTCGAGAAAATAAACAAGATAGATAAACCACTAGCAAAACTCTAAAAAGAGAGAGAGAACCCTAATAAACTGAATCTGAAATGAGAAGGGGTATATCACAACAGAAACCAAAGAAATTCAAAAGATCACCAGAGACAACAGAAACCGAAGAAATTCAAAAGATCACCAGAGACTACTTTGAAAGTCTGCATGCCACGAAACAAGAGAACCTATAAGAAATGGATAAATTTGTGGATTCGTATAATCTCCCAAGGCTGAATCAAGAAGATCACTGAATCAAGAAATGTCACGGCATTTTCTGTCTTCTGGAACAGTGCTTGCGCTACTGCACTTGCATGAACATACCGATCATCAAGATGTGAGCTGGGCGCTGAAACAGCTGAAAGTAGACTATAGACCAAACATGATTGCCACTCCTTGCCTCTTTTGCAAACCACAATACCCAATAGGAGAGAAAGAACAAAAGGGAATGCCCTGCCACAGAGGCAGGGTGGGATGGAGGGATGGGGGGTGGAAGGGATACTGGGATCCGTGGTGGTGGGAAATGGGCACTGGTGGAGAGATGGGTATTTGATCATTGTATAATTGAAACCCAAGCACAAAAATATGTAAGTCTAAAACTGTACCTCATGGTGTCTCACTAATAAAAATTTAAAAGAAAAAATTCCATGGCTCTCCTATATGCGAATAGTGAGAGAGAAGAAAGTGCTATGATCAAAACAAGCCCATTTACAATTGTGCCCCAGAAGATCAAGTACCTAGGAAACAGCTTATCTAGGAAGTAAAAGACCTGTACAAAGAAAATTACAAAATGCTACTTCAGAAAATGAATGAGGAGTCAAGAAAAAGAAAAGATATCCCCTACTCATGGATTGGGAGAAATTACATTGTCAAAATGGCAATACTCCCCAAAGCATTGTACAAATTCAATGTTATCCCCATAACGATATCCATGACATTCTTCAAAGAAACCGAGCGAACATTCTTGAAATTCACAAGGAACAATAAGACCCCACGAATAGCTAAAGCAATTCTAGGGGAAAAATGGCAAGTATCAACCTCCCTAACTTCAAACTGTAATATAAAGCAGTAATAATTAAAATAGCATAGTACTGAAACAAAGTCTGAGCTGCAGACCGATGGGACATGGTTTAATATACTGACATCTCCCCGCAAACATATGATCAACTAATCTTTGATAAGGGAGCAAGAAATGTGAAGTGGAGAAAGGAAAGCCTCGTTAACAAAGTCTGCTGGCAAAACTGGACAGTTACATGCAAAAAAATGGGCTCAGATCTCTGCCTAACATCATGTATAAAAGTAACATCAAAATGGATTAAAGATCTCAACATCAGACCGGAATCCATAAGGAACATTGAAGACAAAGTTGGCAAAAACCTCCATGACAATGAAGCTAATGGTATCTTCAAAGATGTCATGCCACTGGCTAAGCAAGTGAAAACAGAGATAGACAAATGGGACTATCGTAAACTAAGAAGCTTCTGCACCTCAAAAGGAACAGTGACCAAAATACAAAGATAGTCTACAGAATGGGAAAGGATATTCGCCGAATACACATTCGACAAGGGGTTGATATCATGGATATACAAAGTACTGGTTGAACTCCACAAGAAGAAAACATCCAACCCCATCAAAAAATGGGGCGACGAAATGAACAGAAACTTCCTCAAAGAAGAAATCTGAATGGATAAAAGGCAAATGAGAAAATGCTCTACATCATTAATCATCAGGGAGATGCAGATCAAAACAACAATGATATATCATTTCACTCAGAGACTGGCCCCCATCCAATAGAACAAAAGCAATTGTGCTGGTATAGATGTGGCGAGAAAGGGACCCTCCTTCACTGCTGTTGGGAATGACGACTGGTTCAGCCCTTCTGGAAAACAGTATGGGCGATTCTCAATAAATTAGAAATCAAGCTCCCATTTGACCCAGCAATACCACTCCTGGGAATATATCCCAGAGAAGCAAAAGAGTATAGTCCAAGTGACATCTGCACTCGTTTGTTCATTGCAGCACTCTTTACAATAAGCAGAATCTGGAAAGAAAAACCTGAGTGCCCGAGAACAGAGGACTGGTTAAAGAAACGTTGGTACATCTACACAATGGACTACTATGTAGCTGTTAGAAAAGAAGAAGTCCTGAAATATACATACAAGTGGTACTACATGCAAAGTATCATGTTTAGAGAAATGAGTCAGAAAGAGAGGGATAGACATAGAAAGATTGCATTCATCTGGGGAACATAAAGTATCAAAAGAGGAGACTAACACCCAAGAGTGGCCGAGATTAGTACCAGGAGTTTTGCTCCATGGCTTGGAGGCCAACCACACATTCTAGGGAAAAGGGGAGCTCAGAAATAGAAAGGAGCAACAAATAAAGGGTGTTGGGAGGATCCCCCAGGATGCGGCAAGCATGCTGAATGTAGACTATAGACCAAATATGATTGCCACTCAATGCCTCTTTTGCAAACCACAACACCCAAAATGAGAGAGAGAGAGAGAGAGAGAGAGAGAGAGAGAGAGAAAAGGGAATACCCTGCCACAGAGGCAGGGTGGGATGGTGGGATGGGGGGTGGGAGGGATACTGGGTCCCGTGGTGGTGGAAAATGGGCACTGTTGGAGGGATGGGTGTTTGAACATTTTACAATTGAAACCAAAGCACAAAAATTTGTAAATCTACAATTGTACCTTGTGGTTTTTCATTAACAATTATTTTATTTTCTTTTTTTATATATTTTTTATTTTTATTTTTTTTATTAGTGAAACACCATGAGGTACAGTTCTAGATTTACAATTTTTTGTGCTTTGGTTTGATTATACAATGATCAGATACCCATCCCTCCACCAGTGCCCATTTTCCACCACCATGGATAATATCCCCCCCCCACCCCAACCCTGGAGCGATAGCACAGCGGGTAGGGCGTTCGCCTTACACGCGGCCAACATGGCCGACCCGAGTTCGATTCCTCCGCACCTCTCGGAGAGCCCGGCAAGCTACCGAGAGTATTCGATATGCCAGACACAGTAACAACAAAGTCTCCAATGGAGACGTTACTGGGCCCGCTCGAGCAAATCGACGATCAACGGGAGGGCCTTTACTTTACTTTACTTTACCCCAACCCCCCATCCATCCCTGCCTCTGTGGCAGGGCAATCCCCTGTGTTCTCTCTCTCATTTTGGGTGTTGTGGTCTGCAAAAGAGGCATTGAGTGGCAAACATGTTCAGTCCATAGTCCACTTTCGACATGCATCTCCCCTCCTGGGAGTGTCCTCAAACACCCTTTATTTGGTGTTCCCTTCTCTATCTGAGCTGCCCTTTCCTCTAGAATACCCGACTGGCCACTAAGCTATGGAGTAATCCTCCTGGTGCTGATCTCAGCTATTCTTGGGTATTAATCTCATATTTTTTTACTTTATATCCCCCAGATGAATGCAATCTTTCTATGTCTATCCCTCTATTTCTGACTCATTTTGCTTAGCATGATACTTTCCATGTTGTACCACTTGTATGTAAATTTCATAACTTCATCTTTTCTAAGAGCTACATAGTACTCCATTGTGTAGATGTACCAAAGTTTCTTTAACCAGTCATCTATTCTTGTGCATTCAGGTTTCTTCCAGTTTCTGGCTATTGTAAATAGTGCTGCAATGAACAAACAAGTGCAGATGTCACTTCGACTATACAATTTTGCCTCTCTGGGATATATTCCAAGGAGTGGTATTGCTGGGTCAAATGGGAGCTCAATTTCTAATTTTTTGAAAATCGTCCATACTGTTTTCCAGAAGGGCTGAACCAGTTGACATTCCCACCAACAGTGAAGGAGTGTCCCTTTCTCGCCACATCCGCGCCAGCATCAGTTGCTTTTGTTCTTTTGAATGTGGGCCAGTCTCTGAGGTGTGAGATGGTATCTCATTGTGGTTTTTATCTGCATCTCCCTGATGATTAATGATGTAGAGCATTTTCTCGTGTGCTTTTTTGCCATTCGGATTTCTTCTTTGAGAAAGTTTCTGTTCATTTCATTGCTCCATTTTTGGATGGGGTTGGATGTTTTCTTCTTGTGGAGTTTAACCATTATTTTGTATATCCTGGATATCAACCCCTTGTCAGATGTGTATTCGGCGAATATCCTTTCCCATTCTGTAGACTGTCTTTGTATTTTGGTCACTATTCCTTTTGAGGTGCAGAAGCTTCTTAGTTTAAGATAGTCCCATTTATCTATCTCTGTTTTCACTTGCTCGGCCAGTGGCGTGGCATCTTTGAAGATACCATTAGCTTCAATGCCATGGAGGGTTTTGCCAACTTTGTCTTCAATGTACCTTATGGTTTCTGGTCTGATGTTGAGGTCTTTAATCCATTTTGATCTTACTTTTGTACACGGTGTTAGGCAGAGTTCTGAGCCCATTTTTTTGCATATAGCCGTCCAGTGATGCCAGCACAATTTGTTAAAGAGGCTTTCCTTACTCCACTTCACATTACTTGCACCTTTATCAAAGATTAGATGCTCATATGATTGAGGACAGATGTCAGTGTATTCAACCCTGTTCCATTGGTCTGCAGTTCTGCCTTTGTTCCAGTACCATGCTGTTTAATTATTACTGCTTTGTAGTACAGTCTGAAGTTCAGGACGTTGATTCCTCCCATTTTCTTTTTCCCAAGAATTGCTTTAGCTATTCGTGGGGGCTTATTGTTCCATATAAATTTCAGGAGTGTTTGCTCCATTTCTTTGAAGAATGTCGTGGGTATCTTTATAGGGATTGCATTGAATTTATACAATGCTTTCGGTAGTATTGCCATTTTGACAATGTTAAGTCTCCCGACCCATGAGCAGGGGATATCTTTCCATTTCCTCATGTCCTCTTTTATTTCCTGAAGTAGCGTTTTGTAGTTTTCTTTGTACAGGTCCTATACTTCCTAAGTTAAGCTGATTCCTAAGTACTTGATTTTCTGGGGCACAATTGTGAACGGGATTGTTTTTTTCATGTTGCTTTCTTCTCTCTCACTGTTTGCATATAGGAATGCCATGGACTTTTGGGTATTGATTTTATAGCCTACAACTTTACTATATGAGTCTATTGTTTCTAGGAGTTTTTTGGTGGAGGTTATTGGGTTCTCTAAGTATAGTATCATATCATCTGCGAATAGTGAGAGCTTGATTTCTTCCTTTCCTACCTGAATGCCCTTAATATCTTTTTCTTGCCTAATCGCTATTGCAAGTACTTCCAATACTATATTGAACAGCAGTGGAGAGAGTGGGCATCCTTGTCTCGTCCCCGACCTTAGGGGGAAGGCTCTCAGTTTTTCCCTATTGAGGATGATGCTTGCTGTAGGCTTGTGGTAGATGGCTTTAATTATGTTGAGGAAGGTCCCCTCTATACCCATTTTGGCTAGGGTTTTCATCATAAAGGGGTGCTAGATCTTGTCAAATGCTTTCTCTGCATCTATTGATATAATCATATGCTTTTTATCTTTTCTTTTGTTGATATGATGGATTATGTTGATTGATTTCCGAATGTTGAACCATCCTTGAATCCCTGGGATGAATCCTACTTGGTCATGGTGTATGATCTTTTTGATGAGTAGTTGGATTCTATATGCTAGTAGTTTGTTGAGGATCTTTGCATCTGTGTTCATCAGGGATATCGGTCTGTAATTCTCTTTCTTTGTGGTATCTCTGTCTGCTTTTGATATCAGTGTGATATTTGCTTCGTAGAAACTGTTTGGAAGTGTTTTTGATATTTCAATTTCGTGGAAAAGCTTAAAGAGGATTGGGAGTAAGTCCTCTTTAAAGATTTGGAAGAATTCACTAGTGAGTCCATCCGGACCAGGACTTTTGTGCTTGGGGAGACTTTTTATTACCATTTCAATTTCCTTGATGGTGATAGGTCTGTTCAGGTATTCCAGGTCTTCTTGGTTCAGCCTTGGGAGTCTGTAGGAGTCTAGGAATTTATCCATTTCCTCGAGGTTTTGATGTTGCGTGGCATACAATTTCTCAAAGTACTCCCTAAGGATCCTTTGAATTTCTGTAGTTTCTGTTGTAATGACCCCCTTTTCATTTCTGATTCGGTTTATTAGGGTTTTCTCTCTCCCTTTCTTTGTGAGTTTTGCTAGAGGCTTATCAATCTTGTTAATTTTCTCGAAGAACCAGCTCTTGGTTTCATTGATCTTTCGGATTGTTTTTTGGGTTTCCATCTCTTTAATCTCTGCTCTGAGATTTATTATTTCCTTTCTCTTGTTCGGGTTGTGCTCCTTTTTTTGGTCCTTCTCCAAGCTCTTAAGCTGTGAGGTTAGGTTACTTATGTGTGCTCACTCCTCCTTCCTGAGGAATGCTTGTAGAGCTATAAACTTTCCTCTTAACACAGCTTTTGCTGTGTCCCATAAGTTTTGGTAACTCGTGTCCTCATTTTCATTCGTTTCTAGGAATCTTTTGATTTCCTCTTTGATTTCCTGTCTAAGCCACTTGTTGTTCAGTAGAGCACTGTTTAATTTCCAGGTGTTTGATTTAGTTTTCTGTTTTTGTATGTGATTTACTTCTAATTTCAGCGCATTATGATCTGAGAAGATTGTCGATACAATCTCTATCTTCTTAATTTTTTGGAGGCATGTTTTGTGGCTCAGCATGTGGTCTATCTTGAAGAATGTTCCATGTACGCTTGAGAAGAATCTGTATTCAGCTTTTTGTGGATGAAGTGTCCTGTATATATCTACTAAGTCCTTTCTTCCATTGTTTCCCTCAGATGATGTATGTCCTTGCTAAGGTTGAGTCTGGTTGATCTATCAAGAGGTGACAAAGCAGTGTTGAAGTCTCCCACTAGTATTGTGTTGCTGTTGATGTCTTTTTCCAAATCTATGAGTAGTTGTTTTAAGTACTTTGCTGGTCTCTCATTAGGTGCATATACATTTATTATTGTATGTTCTTCCTGTTGTACAGATCCTTTGATCAATAAGAAATGACCTTCACTGTCTCTTATGACCTTCCTCACTCTGAAATCGATGTGGTCTGATATTAGGATGGCTACGCCAGCTTTTTTATGGGAGCTGTTTGCCTATAGGATTGTTTTCCAGCCTTTGACTCTGAGTCTGTGTTTGCTTTGACTATTGAGATGTATTTCTTGCAGGCAGCAGAATGTTGGGTTCAATTTTCTAATCCATCCTGCCACTCTATGTCTTTTAATTGGTGCGTTTAGCCCATTGACATTGAGAGAGATTATTGTTATGGGATTTTGTCCCATTGTTCTGTTGAAATTTGGTGTATTTGAGGGGCCTTTCTTGCCTTAAAGTAGCCCATTTAGTTGTTCTTGTAACCACGGTTTTGAGTCTATGAAGTTCCTGAGCTGTTGTTTGTCTGTGAAACTCTGTATTGTTCCTTCTATTATGAATGAGAGTCTCGCTGGGTAAAGTATTTTTGGGGAGGCATTTATTTCATTGAGTTTTTTCACTATGTCCCACCACTGTTTTCGGGCCATAAGGGTTTCATCAGAAAAATCAGCTGTGAATTTTAAGGATGCTCCTTTGTAAGAGATTTCTTTCTTCGATCTTGCTGCTTTCCGAATTTTGTCTCTGTCTAAGGTTTTGGTCATTTTGATCAGAATGTGTCTTGGGGTATTTTTATTCGGATTTCTTCTAGCTGGTACCCTTCGGGCCTCCTGAATATGGTCACAAGTTTTCTTCAGGTCTGGAAATGTTGTAGCAATGATGTCTTTGACAGTTTCTTCTTCATCAAGGTTTTCTTCCTGTACCTCTGGGACTCCAATAATTCTTATGTTACCCCTCTTGGCTTCATCACGATCTTCTCTTGCCATCTGTTCCCGAATTGTGAGTCTCTTTTCCATATTCTGCTCTTTTCTGGAGAGTCTCTGACCTTCATCTTCGAGCTCACTGATTCTGTTTTCAGCAGATGTTACTCTGCTGCTGACTCCTTCCACTGAGTTTTTCAATTTGCCTATGAGATTTTTCAGGTCTGACATTTCTGATTGCATTTTCCTCATTTCTGCCTTCAAATCCTCTTGTCTTCTATTGGCGTTGCTTTCCATTGTTTCTTTTAATTCCCTAAGCATCATTAACAATTATTTTAAAAAAACTTAAATGATAGAGAATGGGCACTGGTGGAGGGATGGGTTCTGGATCATTGTATAACTGAAACCCACTTAATCACTTAATCACTTAACTTCCCGTTAGTCGTCGATTTGCTCGAGCGGGCGCCAGTAACGTCTCCATTTGTCTCTGTCGCGTGCTAGTGTAGCCCAATGGCATCTGTTCGCTCTGGGAACATGAAGAGCCTCAAACCGATCGTTCATGATCTTGACGAAGAAGTCTGCCCATCTGGTAGGTGGGCGGTCACGCGGTCTTTTGATGTCCCGTGGAATCCAGTCAGTAACAGCTCTAGTCCAGCGGTCGTCTTTAAAGCTCATTACGTGACCAGCCCATCTGATTTTTGACACCTTGGCAAATGAGACAGAGTCCCTGACTCTTGATCGTCAACGGATGTCGGAACTCCGGATTTTTTCTCTCATTTGAGTGAAACGTGATATTCCAAGCATAGCTCTTTCTATTCTTCTTTGGGAGACCTGAATAGCGTTCTCATACTGTTTGCGTAGGGCCCAGGTCTCTGAGGCATATGTTAATGCAGGAAGAACCGTAAAATCAAAGAGATGTGCCCAGAGCCAGAGGTTCTTGTCCTCTTAACTATTTCTTCGACGTTCTTGAAGGCGTTCCAAGCCGCTCTCTTCCTCCTGTGCAGCTCGGGTGCCAGGTCATTTGACATGTTGACTTCTCGAGAAGTCAACTGAAACCCAAGCACAAAAATTTGAATGTCTACAACTGTACCTTATGGTGTTTCTCTAATAAAAAGTTAAAAAAAATAGCATGCTACTGAAACAAAGGCACAGCTGCAGACCAATAGAACATGCTTGAATATACTGACATCTCCTCACAGACATATGACCATCAAATCTTTGATAAGGGAGCAAGAAATGTGAATTTGGGCACGGAACGCCTTGTTAACAAAGTGTGCTGGCAAAACTGGACAGCTACATGCAAATAAATGGGCTCAGATCTCTGCCTAACATCATGTACAAAAGTAACACGAAAATGGATTAAAGAACTCAACATCATACTGGAATCCATAAGGTACGTTGAAGGCAGGGCTGGCAAAAACCCTCCACGACACTGAAGCTAGTGGTATCTTCAAAGATGACACGCCACTGGCCAAGCAAGTGAAAGCAGAGATAGACACAGGGGAATATCCTAAACTAAGAAGCTTCTGCACCTCAGAAGAAACACTGACCAAACTACAAAGAGAGTCTACAGAAAGGGAAAGGATACTCGCCCAAAACCCATCCAACAAGGGGTTAATATCAAAGATATACAAAGTACTGGTAATACTCCATAAGAAGAAAACCTCCAACCCCATCAAAAATGGGGCGAAAAAATGAACAGAAACTTTCTCAAAGAAGAAATCTGAATGGCAAAAAGGCACATAAGATAATGCTCTACATCACTAATCATCAGGGAGATGCAGACCAAAACAACAATGAGATATCATTTCACATCACAGATACTGGCCAATATCCAATAAAACAAAAGCAACTGATGTTGGCATGGATGTGGCAAGAAATGAACCCAAATAAACTGCTGGTGAGAATGCCGACTGGTTCAGCCCTTTTGGAAAACAGTATGGACAATTCTCAAAAAGATAGAAAATGAGCTCCAACCAAGCAAACCAAGCACAGCAAACCAAGCACAAAAATTTGTAAGTCTACGACTGTACCTTATGGTGTTTCACTAATAAAAATTCAAAAAGAGGTGAAAGATCAATACAAAGTAATCTACTCAAGTACGAACAGAAATAAGAGGATATGATGAAATGGAAATCACTTAAATCTCTTAACTTCCCGTTAGTCGTCGATTTGCTTGAGCGGGTGCCAGTAACGTATCCATTTGTCTCTGTCACGTGCTAGTGTAGCCCAATAGCTTCTGTTCGCTCTGGGAACATGAAGAGCCTCAAACCGATCGTTCATGATCTTGATGAAAAAATTTGACCATCTGGTTGGTGGGCGGCCACGTGGTCTTTTGACATCCCGTGGAATCCATTTGGTAACAGCTCTAGTCCAGCGGTCATCTTTAAATATCATTACATGACCAGCCCATCTGATTTTTGACGCCTTGGCAAATGAGACAGCGTCCCTGTTTCTTGATCGTCGATGGATGTCGGAACTCCGGATTCTTTCTCTCATTTGAGTGAAACGTGATATTCCAAGCATAGCTCTTTCAAATCTTCTTTGGGAGACCTGAATAGAGATCTCATCCGGTTTGCGTAGGGCCCAGGTCTCTGAGGCATATGTTAATGCAGGAAGAACAGTGGAATCAAAGAGATGTGCCAAGAGCCGGAGGTTCTTCGTCCACTTAGCTATTTCTTCGACGTACTTGAAGGCATTCCAAGCCTCTCTCTTCCTCCTGCGCAACTCGGGTGCCAGGTCATTTGTCATGTTGACCTCTCGATCTAGGTACACATAGCTGTTGCATTCGGAGATGGTCGTTCCGTTGCGAGCGAATGGGGCGTCAGGAACAAGGCTGTTTCTCATAAACATTGTCTTCGTAAGATTCACCTGTAGTCCTAACATTCCACACTCACGGTCAAAGTCGGCCAGCATTTGTGCCACTTGGCTGATGTTTGGTGTTATTAACACAATGTCATCAGCAAAGCGGAGGTGGTGTAGTTGCCAAGCATCTCTCTTCACTCCCATTCCTTCCGATTCCAGTCGTTGCATGATGTTCTCGAGGATGGGACTGAAGAGTTTCGGTGAAATGGTATCACCCTGCCGAACCCCTCTCTTGACATCAATGATTACTTCTTTGTAGAATGGTGAGATCCTGGTAGTGAATCCACAATACAGCTCACGGAGGATCTTGATGTATTGGGCTTGAATGCGCTGATTGGCTAGGGCTTCAATGATGGCTTCCGTCTCAACAGAATCAAAGGCCTTCTTTAAATCAATGAACATTAAACAGAGCGGCATCTTGAACTCCCGAGAAACCTCAATGAGCCTGGTTATCATGTGGATATGGTCGATGGTGCTGAATCCTTTGTGGAACCCGGCTTGCTCGCATGGTTGTCTTTCATCTAGTGTTCTGCCAATCCTATTTAGGATGACTCGAGTGAACCACTTGTAGATGACAGACAATAGGCAGATCGGGCGATAATTGCCAATGTCATGGTTGTCTCCCTTCTTGAACAGCAGTACGGTCCTGCTGGTTTTCCATTGGGACGGAACCTTGCTTTCAGACAGGTAGTGTGTGAAAAGACGAGCCAGTGTATTGATGAGTACTGATGGCATGTTCTTCAGGTTTTCAGGTCTGACCTTGTCTAGGCCGGGTGCTGTTCGTTTCTTTACTGACGAAATGGCGTGTCGGATTTCGGAAGGGAGAACATTGGGAACGACATATCCATCCTGTGTAATTTGGTATGTCGGCAAGTGGACATGGTTATCGAAGAGATTTGAGTAGAAGTCATGGATAATCTTCTCCATTGCCATTCTGGAGGATATGATGGATCCATCAGGACGTCTGAGGGCAGTCATCTTGGTCTTGTAGTTGGCGAAGGACAGGCAGCATTACGAATACTTTTCCTGGCTTCTGCCGCATCTACCAGCACTTCTGCTCTTCTCTCTTTGAGGTCTTCCTTGGTCGCATCTCTGCACTGCTTTGCGAGCTTGGATGTTAGCTTGCGGTTGCCTGAGGCATGCGCCAAACAACGCTGGCAAATAATCTCGAGAGTTTTCGAAAACAGGCTTTTTTTTGGCTATCTCTCTCTTAGGCAGAGTCTCCTACCCTGTGTCTGACTATCCTCGCCAGGGCCCAACAGCTGAAGACCTCCAGGCCCCAACCAAGGCCTTACTGGAGCCACTCTCCACACACTTGGATAAGGCTCAGACATAACAGAACTAGCAGAGGAACCCAGGTGTGTGGGACCCGGGGCTGAGATCTCTAAGCCTGCACGGTTTGGGACTGGACCTGTCAGTAGCTAGACAGTTACACCCTCCAACTGCCGTGTAACCCCAACAAAGGCCAGGATCCAGAGATTATAACAACAAGCTCCCGGGAGAGCACAAGGCAGAGTCTCCTACCCTGTGTCTGACTATCCTCGCCAGGGCCCAACAGCTGAAGACCTCCAGGCCCCAACCAAGGCCTTACTGGAGCCACTCTCCACACACTTGGATAAGCCTCAGACATAACAGAACTAGCAGAGGAACCCAGGTGTGTGGGACCCGGGGCTGAGATCTCTAAGCCTGCACGGTTTGGGACTGGACCTGTCAATAGCTAGACAGTTACACCCTCCAACTGCCGTGTAACCCCAACAAAGGCCAGGATCCAGAGATTATAACAACAAGCTCCCGGGAGAGCACAAGGCAGAGTCTCCTACCCTGTGTCTGACTATCCTCGCCAGGGCCCAACAGCTGAAGACCTCCAGGCCCCAACCAAGGCCTTACTGGAGCCACTCTCCACACACTTGGATAAGCCTCAGACATAACAGAACTAGCAGAGGAACCCAGGTGTGTGGGACCCGGGGCTGAGATCTCTAAGCCTGCACGGTTTGGGACTGGACCTGTCAATAGCTAGACAGTTACACCCTCCAACTGCGTGTAACCCCAACAAAGGCCAGGATCCAGAGATTATAACAACAAGCTCCCGGGAGAGCACAAGGCAGAGTCTCCTACCCTGTGTCTGACTATCCTCGCCAGGGCCCAACAGCTGAAGACCTCCAGGCCCCATCCAAGGCCTTACTGGAGCCACTCTCCACACACTTGGATAAGGCTCAGACATAACAGAACTAGCAGAGGAACCCAGGTGTGTGGGACCCGGGGCTGAGATCTCTAAGCCTGCACGGTTTGGGACTGGACCTGTCAATAGCTAGACAGTTACACCCTCCAACTGCGTGTAACCCCAACAAAGGCCAGGATCCAGAGATTATAACAACAAGCTCCCGGGAGAGCACAAGGCAGAGTCTCCTACCCTGTGTCTGACTATCCTCGCCAGGGCCCAACAGCTGAAGACCTCCAGGCCCCAACCAAGGCCTTACTGGAGCCACTCTCCACACACTTGGATAAGCCTCAGACATAACAGAACTAGCAGAGGAACCCAGGTGTGTGGGACCCGGGGCTGAGATCTCTAAGCCTGCACGGTTTGGGACTGGACCTGTCAATAGCTAGACAGTTACACCCTCCAACTGCGTGTAACCCCAACAAAGGCCAGGATCCAGAGATTATAACAACAAGCTCCCGGGAGAGCACAAGGCAGAGTCTCCTACCCTGTGTCTGACTATCCTCGCCAGGGCCCAACAGCTGAAGACCTCCAGGCCCCAACCAAGGCCTTACTGGAGCCACTCTCCACACACTTGGATAAGGCTCAGACATAACAGAACTAGCAGAGGAACCCAGGTGTGTGGGACCCGGGGCTGAGATCTCTAAGCCTGCACGGTTTGGGACTGGACCTGTCAATAGCTAGACAGTTACACCCTCCAACTGCCGTGTAACCCCAACAAAGGCCAGGATCCAGAGATTATAACAACAAGCTCCCGGGAGAGCACAAGGCAGAGTCTCCTACCCTGTGTCTGACTATCCTCGCCAGGGCCCAACAGCTGAAGACCTCCAGGCCCCAACCAAGGCCTTACTGGAGCCACTCTCCACACACTTGGATAAGCCTCAGACATAACAGAACTAGCAGAGGAACCCAGGTGTGTGGGACCCGGGGCTGAGATCTCTAAGCCTGCACGGTTTGGGACTGGACCTGTCAATAGCTAGACAGTTACACCCTCCAACTGCGTGTAACCCCAACAAAGGCCAGGATCCAGAGATTATAACAACAAGCTCCCGGGAGAGCACAAGGCAGAGTCTCCTACCCTGTGTCTGACTATCCTCGCCAGGGCCCAACAGCTGAAGACCTCCAGGCCCCAACCAAGGCCTTACTGGAGCCACTCTCCACACACTTGGATAAGCCTCAGACATAACAGAACTAGCAGAGGAACCCAGGTGTGTGGGACCCGGGGCTGAGATCTCTAAGCCTGCACGGTTTGGGACTGGACCTGTCAATAGCTAGACAGTTACACCCTCCAACTGCGTGTAACCCCAACAAAGGCCAGGATCCAGAGATTATAACAACAAGCTCCCGGGAGAGCACAAGGCAGAGTCTCCTACCCTGTGTCTGACTATCCTCGCCAGGGCCCAACAGCTGAAGACCTCCAGGCCCCAACCAAGGCCTTACTGGAGCCACTCTCCACACACTTGGATAAGCCTCAGACATAACAGAACTAGCAGAGGAACCCAGGTGTGTGGGACCCGGGGCTGAGATCTCTAAGCCTGCACGGTTTGGGACTGGACCTGTCAATAGCTAGACAGTTACACCCTCCAACTGCCGTGTAACCCCAACAAAGGCCAGGATCCAGAGATTATAACAACAAGCTCCCGGGAGAGCACAAGGCAGAGTCTCCTACCCTGTGTCTGACTATCCTCGCCAGGGCCCAACAGCTGAAGACCTCCAGGCCCCAACCAAGGCCTTACTGGAGCCACTCTCCACACACTTGGATAAGCCTCAGACATAACAGAACTAGCAGAGGAACCCAGGTGTGTGGGACCCGGGGCTGAGATCTCTAAGCCTGCACGGTTTGGGACTGGACCTGTCAATAGCTAGACAGTTACACCCTCCAACTGCCGTGTAACCCCAACAAAGGCCAGGATCCAGAGATTATAACAACAAGCTCCCGGGAGCGCGCGGCCGCATTCGCGGCCGCGCGACTATTTATTTAATTTTCTCTAAATTTTCAGGATACCTTAAATATCCTTAAATATCCAACCCACACGGCAGAGCCTGGCAAGCTATCCGTGGTCTATGCCAAATAGACCAAATTGATATGCCAAATCCAGTAATAAATGGATCTCATTTCCCTAACCCTGAATATGCAGAGTCGAGAAGGATATGGAAGGAGAAGCTGATAAAACACCAAGGCAGACATAGGCTGCCAAAACGCAGAAAAACAAAAATGATTGTCTGTACTTTTAATGCTCGTACGCTGGCATCTGCTACATCCATTGAAGACCTTATGGTACAAGCACGAAAGATCAAGTACGACATCATTGGTCTGACCGAAACAAGAAGACATCAATCCCATCATGCTGTTTTCGACACTGGAGAAGAACTGTTCCTTGGAACATGTGATAAAAGAGGCGTCGGTGGTGTCGGTATCCTTGTTAACACAAACTTAGTCACAAGCATTGATTCATTTGAATGCCTAACAACACGAATCGGACGATTACACTTGAATAAATGTGGCTCACTACCGGAAGTTTCTATCTTTGTTGTCTATGCACCAACATCCAGTTATGGTGAAAAAGAAACTGAGAAATTCTACATGGAGCTGGAGAAATTCTATAAAGAAGATCACACCTTCTACAAGATCATTGTCAGTGATTTTAATGCCAAGATACGACCAAGAAGATCAGTCGATGAACTCCACATCGGAACCCATGGCCTGGAATGGAACGAACAGAGTGACAGACTGTCTGAGTTCATCATGTCAACCAAAACCTTCCATGGTAACTCACAATTCCAAAAGGTTGAATCTAGACGTTGGACATGGGAGTCTCCCGATGGACGGTTCCACAATGAAATAGACCACATCATATTCAATCGGCCGTTTTGCCTAACCGATGTTGCTGTTGTCCCAAAATTCCAAACGGGATCAGACCACCGTCTCCTTCGTGCAAAATTCTACCTCACAGAACGAGGAGAAAAGAATGCAAGGTTTAAGAAGAGGACTCCCAGAACAACCACCAACTGGGAGATCTTTGGCTCTATTGCGGCAACATGGGAAGATGCTGTCATTGACAACATTGATGAGGAATACGATCGAATGATTCAGCACCTCCATGATTGTGCAAGGAATGCCAAGAGAGAGATAACCACAAAAAACCGTCTTTCTTCGAACACTCTTGAACTTATTCGCCAACGTGGCTTGGCACATGCCTCAGGCAACCACAAGCGAACATCCGAACTGGCAAAAAAATGAAGAGAAGCCATCAAGGATGACCTCAAAAACAGGAGAGCAGCAGTACTGGTAGATGCAGCAGAAGCTGGGAAAAACATTCGTAATGCCCGCCTGTCCTTCACCAACTACAAAACCAAGATGACTGCCCTCCGACATCATGATGGATCTATCACATCTTCCAGAAGGGCAAAGGAGAAGATTATTCATGACTTCTACTCAGATCTCTTTAATAGCCACATCCACTTGCCCACATACCACATACCACATGATGGATATGTCGTTCCCAATGTTCTCCCTTCCGAAATCCAACATGCCATCTCGTCGGTAAAGAAACAAAAAGCACCTGGCCCAGACAAGATCAGACCTGAACACCTGAAGAACTTACCATCAGTACTCATCAATACATTGGCTCGACTCTTCACACGCTACCTGTCTGAATGCAAGGTTCCATCCCAATGGAAAACCAGCAAGACTGTACTACTATACAAGAAAGGAGACATCCACGACATTGGCAACTATCGCCCAATCTGCCTATTGTCTGTCATCTACAAACTATTCACTCGAGTTATCCTGAATAGGATTAGCAGAACACTAGATGAAGGACAACCATGTGAACAAGCTGGATTCCGAAAAGGATTCAGTACCATTGACCATATCCACACAATAACCAAGCTCATTGAGGTATCTCGGGAGTTCAAGATGCCGCTCTGTCTAACGTTCATTGATTTAAAGAAGGCCTTTGATTCTGTTGAGACGGAAGCGGTCATGGAAGCCCTAGCCAATCAGGGCGTACAAACTCAATACATCAGGATCCTTCGTGAGCTCTACTGCGGATTCACTACCAAGATATCACCATTCTACAAAGATGTAATCATCCATATCAAGAGAGGGGTTCGGCAGGGTGATACCATTTCACCAAAACTCTTCAGTGCCACCCTCGAGAACATCATGCGACGACTAGAATGGGAAAACATGGGAGTGAAGATAGATGGTCGGCAACTACACCAACTCTGCTTTGCTGATGACATCGTTCTAATAACACCAAACATCAGCCAAGCGGCACAAATGCTGGCGGACTTTGACCGTGAGTGTGGAAAGGTAGGACTACAGCTGAATCTTACGAAGACAATGTTTATGAGAAACAGCCTTGTTCCTGACACTCCATTCGCTCTCAACGGAACCACCATCTCCGAATGCAACAGTTATATATACCTAGGTCGAGAAATCAACATGATGAATGACCTGGCACCTGAGTTGCGCAGGAGGAAGAGAGCAGCTTGGAATGCCTTCAAGAGCATTGAAGAAATAACTAAAAGGACAAAGAACCTCCAGCTACGAGCACATCTCTTTGATTCCACTATTCTTCCTGCATTAACATATGCCTCAGAGACCTGGACCCTACGAAAACAGGATGAGAACGCTATTCGGGTCTCTCAAAGAGGAATCGAAAGAGCTATGCTTGGAATATCACAATTCACTCAAATGAGAGATAGAATCCGGAGTTCTGATCTTCGTCAACGCTCAAGAATCAGGGACGCTGTCTCATTTGCCAAGACATCAAAAATCAGATGGGCTGGACACGTAATTAGGTTTACAGACAACCGCTGGACTAGAGCCATTACTGATTGGATTCCCCGAGACATCAAAAGATCACGTGGACGGACACCTATAAGATGGTCAGACTTCTTCGTCAAGACCCTAAATGATCGGTTTGAGGCTCTACATGTTCCTAAAACGAACAGATACCATTGGGCTACGCTAGCACGCAACCGGGATGAATGGAGACGTTACTGGCACCTGCTCAAATAAATCGATGAATAACGGGGATTAAGTGATTAAGTGATCTCTCTCTTGGCGTTCCTCGCATATTCATGGAGGTGCTGAACCAGTCGATCAGACACTACCTCCACTACCCAGCCACCGCCACACTCCAGGACGCTTTCCGGACCCGCTTTCTGGACCCGCATGGTAGCTCCCGCAAAGACTCATACACGACTGAAAACCCACAGAACAAGATAAGCGGAACTCTCTGAGACCTTGGACTCCAGGCTCGGTGGACGCAGCGACAGAGATTCTCTGCTTGCTCCCACCAACCACAGGTGACAAAGGGATTCTAGTCAGGAGCCCCATCCTACCCTGCCCTGTCTGCTTCCACCAACCACCCAGGGATCGGATTGTGCACAGAAGACCCACCCTAACCCTCCCAGGACCAGATAAATACCCCACTGGCAGACCTCCACTACCGACACTACCTCCACTACCCAGGCGCCACCACACTCCAGGCCGCTTTCGCGGCCACACGACACATCATAAGACACTAAGTACCATCTTCCGGAATTGTCGTACCATATTTGATAGGGTTCAAATATGGTAACAACTACGAGGGCGATTAGAAGTCGCCCCAAAAGCCTCTATCCCTCTCGAAAAGACTGGCAAGCTACCGAGAGTATTCTGCCCGCACAGAAGTGCCTGGCAAGCTATCCGTTGTGCATTCGATATGCCAAAACCAGTAACTACAACTGGTCTCATTCACCTGACCCTGAAGACTTCACTGCCATGGCAGCACTGATAAGGATGAGAAAGGAGAGGAAGATAAAATCTCAAGGCCGAACTAGGCTGCCACAACGAAGGAAGACAAAAATGATCGTCTGTACTTTCAATGCACGTACGCTAGCATCAGATGCATGCATCGAGGACCTGATGGTACAAGCGTGAATGATCAAGTACGACATAATTGGTCTGACCGAGACAAGAAGGCACAAATCTTACCATGCCGTTTTTCGACACTGGAGAAGAATTATTCCTCGGAACATGCGATAAAAGAGGTATCGGAGGCGTTGGTGTCCTTGTCAACACAAACTTGGCCATGAGCATTGATTCATTCGAATGCCTAACAACCCGAATCGGACGATTACATTTGAATAGATGTGGCTCACTGCCGGCAGTTTCTATCTTCGTTGTCTACGCACCAACATCTCATTATGATGAAAGAGAAATCGAGAAGTTCTACGTGGAGCTGTAGAAGTTCTATAAAGAAGACCACACTTTCTACAAGATCATTGTGGGTGATTTTAATGCCAAGATAAGACCGAGAAGATCAGCTGAAGAACTTCACATCGGAACCCATGGCCTAGAATGGAACGAACAGGGTGAGAGACTGTCTGAGTTCATCATGTCGACCAAGACCATTCATGGTAACTCACAGTTCCAGAAGGCAGAATCTAAACGATGGACATGGGAGTCTCCCGGTGGACGATTCCACAACGAAATAGACCACATCATATTCAATCGATGGTTTTGCCTGACTGATGTCGCTGTTGTCCCAAAATTTCGAACGGGATCGGACCACCGTCTCCTTCGTGCAAAATTCTAATTCACAGAGCGGGGAGAAAGGGCTGCAAAGTTCAAAAAGAGAACTCCCAGAATGACCACCAACTGGGAACTCTTTGGTACTATTGCGGCAACATGGGAAGATGCCATTGTTGACAACATTGATGAGGAATACGATCGACTGGTTCAGCACCTCCATGAATGTGCGAGGAACGTCAAGAGAGAGATAGCCACAAAAAGTCGCCTATCTTCGCAAACTCTTGAGCTAATTCGCCAGCGTGGTTTGGCGCATGCCTCAGGCAACCGCAAGCTAACGTCCGAGCTTGCAAAGCAGTGCAGAGATGCGATCAAGGAAGACCTCAAAGAGAGAAGAGCAGAAGTACTGGTAGATGCGGCAGAAGCCGGGAAAAGTATTCGTAACGCTCGCCTGTCCTTCGCCAACTATAAGACCAAGATGACTGCCCTCCGACGTCCTGATGGACCCATCACATCCTCCAGAACGGCAATGGAGAAGATTATCCATGACTTCTACTCAAATCTCTTCGATAGCCATGTCCACTTGCCGACATACCAAATTCCACAGGATGGGTATGTCGTTCCCAACGTTCTCCCTTCCGAAATCCGACACGCCATTTCATCAGTAAAGAAGCAAACAGCACCCGGCCCAGACAAGGTCAGACCTGAACACCTGAAGAACCTGCCGTCAGTACTCATCAATACACTGGCTCGGCTCTTCACTCGCTACCTGTCTGAATGCAAGGTTCCATCTCAATGGAAAACCAGCAGGACCGTACTACTGTTCAATAAGGGAGACATCCATGACATTGGCAACTATCGCCCGATCTGCCTATTGTCTGTCATCTACAAGTTGTTCACTCGAGTCATCCTGAATAGGATTGGCAGAACACTAGATGAAGGACAACCATGTGAGCAAGCAGGGTTCCGCAAAGGATTCAGCACCATCGACCATATCCACACGATAACCAAACTCATTGAGGTTTCTCGGGAGTTCAAGATGCCGCTCTGCTTAACGTTCATTGATTTAAAGAAGGCCTTTGATTCTGTTGAGACGGAAGCGGTCATTGAAGCCCTAGCCAATCAGGGCATTCAAGCCCAATACATCAGGATCCTCCGTGAGCTGTATTGCGGATTCACTACCAGGATCTCACCATTCTACAAAGAAGTGATCGTTGATGTCAAGAGAGGGGTGCGGCAGGGTGATACCATTTCACCAAAACTCTTCAGTGCCACCCTCGAGAACATCATGCGACGACTGGAATGGGAAGGAATGGGAGTGAAGATAGATGGTCGGCAACTACACCACCTCCGCTTTGCTGATGACATTGTTTTAATAACACCAAACATCAGCCAAGCGGCACAAATGCTGGCCGACTTTGACCGTGAGTGTGGAAAGGTAGGACTACAGCTGAATCTTACGAAGACAATGTTTATGAGAAACAGCCTTGTTCCTGACGCCCCATTCGCTCTCAATGGAACGACCATCTCCAAATGCAACAGCTATGTGTACCTAGGTCGAGAGGTCAACATGACAAATGACCTGGCACCCGAGCTGCGCAGGAGGAAGAGAGCGGCTTGGAACGCCTTCAAGAACGTCGAACAAATAGCTAAGAGGACGAAGAACCTCCGGCTCCGGGCACATCTCTTTGATTCCACTGTTCTTCTTGCATTAACATATGCCTCAGAGACCTGGGCCCTACGCAAACAAGATGAGAACGCCATTCAGGTCTCCCAAAGAAGAATAGAAAGAGCTATGCTTGGAATATCACGTTTCACTCAAATGAGAGAACGAATCCGGAGTTCTGACATCCGTCGACGATCAAGGATCAGGGACGCTGTCTCATTTGCCAAGGTGTCGAAAATCAGATGGGCTGGTCACGTAATGAGATTTAAAGACGACCGTTGTACTAGAGCTGTTACTGATTGGATTCCACGGGATGTCAAGAGACCGCGTGGCCGCCCACCTACCAGATGGTCAGACTTCTTTGTCAAGGTCATGACCGATCGGTTTGAGGCCCTCCATGTTCCCGGAGCGAAGAGATGCCATTGGGCTACACTAGCAAGCGACAGGGACAAATGGAGACGTTACTGGCGCCCGCTCGAGCAAATCGACGAATAACGGGAAGTTAAGTGATTAAGTGATAAAATAATTTACATGATATAATGTAAAATATGTTTAATTTAATGTGGATTATGTTAATATAAATTAATTCAGGCTGGAGCAATAGCATAGCGGTAAGCCATTTCCCTTGCACACAGCCAACACGGCCAACTCGAGTTTGATTCCTCCGCCCCTCTCGGAGAGCGCCGCAAGCTACCGAGAGTATCTCGCCCGCACAGCAGAGCCTGGCAAGCTACCCGTGACATACTCGATATGCCAAACACAGTAACAAGTCTCATGATGGAAACGTTACTGGGCCCACTTGAGCAAATCGATGAACAACGGGAGGACCATGCATAAATTAATTGAATTTTAAAATTCTAAGTCATTTGTACTCATGTTACAATTACATATTTTACAATGTAACTATACACATTCATATTTATTATTTATCATTATCTTAATTCATTGATAAATTATTGATCCATTTTTAATAAAATTAATTGAATTTCTTTATTTCTTAATATAAATTACTTATCAGTAATTCAATTGATAGATAATTTATTGATAAATGATTTTTATCTCTAAATAAGGATTTTAATTAAATATATCATTAATGAGAAGTAGATATTATTACTTTGTTGTAATACAAGAATCATATTTTAATATAGTAATACACCACCTCAGATATATAAAATTTGTAAATTTATTCATTTATACTTATTGACTATTCCTCAAATATAAATTTAAAGATAATTTATTGACAAATTTTTCTTTATCATTAAGGTATGATTTTTAAAATATATCAATATTAATTAGCATACTTAAATATTATTAGTTTATAGTAATATATTTTTAATTGAATACATTGAATTACATTGAATTTATTTATTTATATATATTGATTATTTATCAATAATTTACTTTGTAGATAATTCATTGGCCAATGTTTTTTATCAGTAACTTAGGCTTTTAATTAAAGATACTATTAATTATTAGTATATTTTATTATTCATTTATTATCACGGTCACGGTCCTCCCAATGTTCATCAATTTGCTCGAGCGGGCCCAGTAACTTCTCCATTTGAGACTTTGTTGTTACTGTGTTTGGCATATCGAATACTTTACGGGTAGCTTGCCAGGCTCTGCCGTGCGAGTGAGATACTCTCGGTAGCTTGCCGGGCTCTCCGAGACGGGCGGAGCAATCGAACTCAGGACGGCCATTAATAATATTAATCATATTATTTTAAAAATAGTAATGTATTATATCAAATTATAAAATGCTTAAATTTAGTCCTTTATATTTATAGTTCATGGATTACATAATTTATAGATTATTTATAGATGAATTATTTCTTTATCTGTAAACTATATTTTTATTTAAATATATAATTAATAATTAGTAGACTTACATGTTATTAGGTCATTTTAATATATTTTTGAATAGAATACGTTGAAGAACATTGAAATTATTTTCTCATAATTATTATAATTAAATTCACAGGTAATTTATCAATAAATCATTTTATCAGTAAATTAGGATATTAATTGAATATATATTTAATGATTAGTAAATTTTATCATTAGTTTATTGGAATATATTAATCATATTATTTTATGATAGTAACTATCTTATCAAATATATAGTACTGTATTAATTTATTTATATTTATTGATCATTAATAGATGTCTTATTTCAAGAAAAATTTATTGATGAAGTATATTTTAATCAGTAAAATATAATTTTATTTAAATAAATCATTAACAATTAGTAGACTTAAATGTTATTAGTTGATTTCATTATATTTTTGAATTGAATACATTGAATAACATTGAATACATTTATATTTATTATTTATCCGTAATTCAATTAAAAGATAATTTATTATTAATTATATATTTATTGGTAAAGTAGGATTTTAATTAAATATATAATTAATGTTCACTACATTTTATAAAGAGTCTCTTGTAATATATTAACCATATTATCTTAATGTAGTAATATATCATATCACATATTTGAAATTTATAAATACATTTATTTCTATTTATTGATTATATATAGGTCTCTTAATTCATCGATAAGTCATTAATAAATTATGTCTTTATTATTAAAGTATTATTCTAATCAAATATATCGTTAATAGGTCGATTCAAACATCATTTTATTATTTTCATAAAAATCACATTGTTACTTTAAGAAAGCAATAATATATATGATATAAGATATATGAATGATTTGCTACATATTTATTTAAAAACACTAATAAATGCGAAATTTAGTTGTAATATATATTCAATTTACTTTGAGAGTAAAAAGAATATAATTAAATGATTTACATTAACTTGAAAGTTACAATTCTTTAATAATTTAATTCCTGTTAATGTAAAGTATGATTAAGATTTTAGAGCATTAATGAACACTTAGAAAATATTAATGCATTATAGGTGATTAAAATTAAATACGTGGATGGTCTCCAAGAAATGGAGCAAAGTTCCTGGTACTAATCTCAGCCATTCTTTGGTATTAGTCTATTTTGTTACTGTGTAAACTCACACAAAATAGGGGGCACGGCACCCACAGCGGCGGTGGCTCTATCTCTCCTGCCGCCCGCATTCGGTAGTCTCACCCTTCTCCCACCCCGGAGAGGTCGATGGCAATGGTCAGGCGGAGGAAGGAACGAGGGCCAGGCCGGTAGGTATTAGTTGTAGTTTATTCTGATTCTCTCCTCATCTGTCTCTGCTCCCTCTCTCCTTCTCTCTCTGCTCCCCATTCTTCCTCCCCCAGCTCCTTCTCCATTCCCGTTCATCCTCCTCTCTCTTCTGATTTTCTCTGAACTCTCTTCTTCATTCTGCCCCCTGCCCACTCCTCCAGTACAGTTAAATCCTCTCTCCATACTGAGTTGGGGGAACAATTACACATAGGTGCGGTCACAATCAATAGGGGTACAAATCTTAGCCTCAGGGAAGGCCGCTCCTAGGACAGATCCTCTCTCAGCATGAGGACCCACCCTAGAGCAAAATCCCAAGGGTGTGTCTGTCCTCTCCTTGTCCGACAAGCATATAAGCATTTCATTTTTTTCATTTCATCATCCTGTTATTCGTCGATTGCCTCGAGCAGGCCCCAGTAACGTCTCTTTCATCCTAGCCATGAGATTATATTCAAGGCTCTTTAGGAGAATGAGACCCATCATTGTTACTGATATTTGGCATATTTGGTACGACACGGGGAGTTTGCCAGAATCTGCCCTGTGGGCAGGCTACATTCGATAGCCTGCAAGTTTGTCCAAAGTAGGAATGAGACAATAAGTTGTCATTAATAAAAGGTCAGTCTCCTGCCCCTGCGCCTGGCTATTCCTCGCTGGGGTCCCTTGGAGGGGAGCGGGTTGGGCTTTCCTCCCCACCCCGACCAGGGCTCCGGCAGCCGAAGACCTCCAGGACCAGCCACCACCATGCTGAGACCACTCTCCGCACACATGAAGGTACTGGCAGAGGGACAAAGCCACGCGGGTTCCGGGGCCGAGATCTCCAAGCCTACTCGAATTGGAGTCGAGCATCCTCCACCCGGATCCTCCAAATTCCAGTAGGCGGGGGTCACACACACCACCTGGCCCCCTGGCGCCGTGTAATCCCATCAGCGGCCAAGACTCAGAGACTACAAAACGCAGCTCCCGGACGAGACCAGTGCAGTCAGTCTCCTGCCCCTGCGCCTGGCTGTTCCTCGCCGGGGTCCCTTGGAGGGGAGCGGGTTGAGCTTTCCTCCCCACCCCGACCAGGGCTCCGGCAGCCGAAGACCTCCAGGACCAGCCACCACCATGCTGAGACCACTCTCCGCACACATGAAGGTACTGGCAGAGGGACAAAGCCACGCGGGTTCCGGGGCCGAGATCTACAAGCCTACTCGAATTGGAGTCGAGCATCCTCCACCCAGATCCTCCAAATTCCAGTAGGCGGGGGTCACACCCACCACCTGGCCCCCTGGCGCCGTGTAATCCCATCAGCGGCCAAGACTCAGAGACTACAAAATGCAGCTCCCGGACGAGACCAGTGCAGTCAGTCTCCTGCCCCTGCGCCTAGCTGTTCCTTACCGGGGTCCCTTGGAGGGGAGCGGGTTGAGCTTTCCTCCCCACCCCGACCAGGGCTCCGGCAGCCGAAGACCTCCAGGACCAGCCACCACCATGCTGAGACCACTCTCCGCACACATGAAGGTACTGGCAGAGGGACAAAGCCACGCGGGTTCCGGGGCCGAGATCTCCAAGCCTACTCGAATTGGAGTCGAGCATCCTCCACCCGGATCCTCCAAATTCCAGTAGGCGGGTGTCACACCCACCACCTGGCCCCCTGGCGCCGTGTAATCCCATCAGCGGCCAAGACTCAGAGACTACAAAATGCAGCTCCCGGACGAGACCAGTGCAGTCAGTCTCCTGCCCCTGCGCCTGGCTGTTCCTCGCCGGGGTCCCTTGGAGGGGAGCGGGTTGAGCTTTCCTCCCCACCCCGACCAGGGCTCCGGCAGCCGAAGACCTCCAGGACCAGCCACCACCATGCTGAGACCACTCTCCGCACACATGAAGGTACTGGCAGAGGGACAAAGCCACGCGGGTTCCGGGGCCGAGATCTACAAGCCTACTCCAATTGTAGTCGAGCATCCTCCACCCAGATCCTCCAAATTCCAGTAGGCGGGGGTCACACCCACCACCTGGCCCCCTGGGGCCGTGTAATCCCATCAGCGGCCAAGACTCAGAGACTACAAAATGCAGCTCCTGGAACCGCGCGGCCGCAAATGCGGCCGCGCGACATCTTATCTGAACATCTTTTTATGATATCTCATTATCTCATTCCTACTCTGGACAAACTTGCAGGTTATCAAATATAGCCTGCCCAGAGGGCAGAGTCTGGCAAACTCCCCGTGGCGCACCAAATATGCCAAATACCAGTAACAATGATGGGTCTCATTCTCCTAAAAAGCCTTGAATATAATCTCAGGGCTAGGATGAAAGAGACGTTACTGGGGCCTGCTCGAGGCAATCGACGATTAACAGGATGATGAATGAATGAATAAAAGGTCTGATAAGATGTCGTGCGGTCGCGAATGCGGCCGCGCGGTTCTGGGATCTGAATTTTATAGACTCTGAGTCTTGGCCGCTGATGGGATAACACGGCGCCAGGGGGCCAGGTGGTGGGTGCGACCCCCGCCTACTGGAATTTGAAGGATCTGGGTGGAAGATGCTCGACTCCAATCCGAGTAGGCTTGGAGGTCTCGGCCCCGGAACCCGCGTGGCTTTGTCCTTCTGCCAGTACCTTCATGTGTGCGGAGAGTGGTCTCAGCATGGTGGTGGCTGGTCCTGGAGGTCTTTGGCTGCCGGAGCCCTGGTCGGGGCGGGGTGGAAAGCTCAACCCGCTCCCCTCCAAGGGGCCCCGGGAAGGAACACGCAGGCACGGGGGCAGAAGACTACACTGTTCTCGTCCGGGATCTGGATTTTATAGTCTCTGAGTCTTGGCCGCTGATGGGATTACACGGCGCCAGGGGGCCAGGTGGTGGGTGTGACCCCCGCCTACTGGAATTTGGAGGACCTGGGTGGAAGATGCTCCACTCCAATCCGAGTACGCTTGGAGGTCTCGATCCCGGAACCCGCGTGGCTTTGTCCCTCTGCCCGTACCTTCATGTGTGCGGAGAGTGGTCTCAGCATGGTGGTGGCTGGTCCTGGAGGTCTTCGGCTGCCGGAGCCCTGGTTGGGGCGGGGAGGTAAGCTCAACCCGCTCCCCTCCAAGGGGACCCGGGAAGGAAAACCCAGGCGCTGGGGCAGAAGACTGTACTGTTCTCGTCCGGGATCTGGATTTTATAGTCTCTGAGTCTTGGCCGCTGATGGGATTACACGGCGCCAGGGGGCCAGGTGGTGGGTGTGACCCCCGCCTACTGGAATTTTGAGGATCTGGGTGGAAGATGCTCGACTCCAATCTGAGTAGGCTTGGAGGTCTCGGCCCCGGAACCCGCGTGACTTTGTCCCTCTGCCAGTACCTTCATGTGTGCGGAGAGTGGTCTCAGCATGGTGGTGGGTGGTCCTGGAGTTCTTCGGCTGCTGGAGCCTTGGTCGGGGCAGGGAGGAAAGCTCCACCTGCTCCCCTCCAAGGGATCCCGGCAAGGAATAGCCAGGCACAGGGCCAGGAGACTGCACTGGTCTCTTCCGGGAGCTGGATTTTATAGTCTCTGAGTCTTGGCCGTTGTTATAGTTATATATACTATAATTTGTTATAGTATATGATTTAATTGTAACATGAGTATAATGAAATGATTATGATTAAGTTTGTGAATATAATTGAGTCCATTACTGTATGTTGATTTTAATATAATATTTAATTTTAATATTAATATTATTTCACTTTTGTAGTTATTACATAATAATAATGGGCTACACTAGCACGCGACAGGGACAAATGGAGACGTTACTGGCGCCCGCTCGAGCAAATCGACGACTAACGGGAAGTTAAGTGATTAAGTGATTAGTTATTACAAATATGATGAAAATTATTTTGAGAACTTATTAATTTATCTTTAAAACTGATGAAAATTAAATGTATATTTTGATATATATTTTAATTAAAATAAAGTACAAGTTAGATATGTTTTTGATAATTTCAACATTTTAGTAATTACAATAATAATCAATAAATATTATAGTACATATTAATTTTCTCTATTACATTCATACTTTTTTTCTTAAATTTTTATTATTGGAAACACCATGATGTACAGTTGTAGACTTACAAATTTTTGTGTTTGGGTTTCAGTTATACAATGATCGAATAACCATCCCTCCACCAGCGCCCATTCTCCACCACCACCAGTCCCAGTATGCCTCCCACCCCCACCCCCCCATCCCGCCCTAACTCTGTGGCAGGGCATTCCCTTTTGTTATCGCTCTCCTTTTGAGTGCTGTGGTTTGCAAAAGAGACATTGAGTGGCAATCTTGTTCGGTCTATAGTCTACTCTCATCCCACATTTCCCATCCTGAGAGGAAGCTCCCAACACTCTTTATTTGGTGCTCCCTTCTCTATCTGAGCTGCCATTTACCCTAGCATGTGGGCTGTCCTCAAAGCCATGGAGTAATCCTCCTGGTACTTATCTCGGCTATTCTTGGATGTTAGTCTCCTATTTTGTTACTTTATGTTCCCCAGATGAATGCAATCTTTCTATGTCTGTCCCTCTCTTTCTGACTCATTTTGCTTAGCATGATACTTTCCATGTAGTACTACTTGTATATGAATTTCATGACTTCATCTTTTCTAACAGCTACGTATTACTCCATTGTGTAGATGTAGCGAAGTTTCTTTAACCAGTCATCTGTTCTCAGGCACTCAAGTTTTTTCCAGATTCTAGCTATTTTAAAGAGTGCTGCAATGAACAAACAAGTGTCACTTCAACTATACTTTTTTTGCCTCTCCGGGATATATTCCCAGGAGTGGTATTGCTGGGTCAATACCACTAAATTTCTAATTTCTGGGAGCTCAATTTCTAATTTTTTGAGGATCGTCCATACTGTTTCCAAAAATGGCTGAACCAGTCGTCATTCCCACCAGCAGGGAAGGAGAGTACCTTTCTTGCCACATACGCACCAACACCGGTAGCTATTGGTCTTTGGGACGTAGGCCAGTCTATGCGGTGTGAAATGATATCTCATTGTTGTTTTGATCTGCATCTACGTGATGATTAATGATGTAGAGCATTTTCTCATGTGCCTTTTAGCCATTTGGATTTCTCCTTTGAGAAAGTTTCTATTCATTTCGTCGCTCCATTTTTTGATGGGGTTGGATATTTTCTTCTTGTGGAGTTCAACCAGTATTTTGTATATCCTTGATATCAACCCCTTATCAGATGTGAATTCGGAGAATATCCTTCCCATTCTGTAGACTGTCTTTGTATTTTGGTCACTGTTTCTTTGGAGGTGCAGAAGCTTCTTAGTTTAAGATAGTCCCATTTGTCTATCTCTGTTTTCACTTGCTTGGCCAGTGGCGTGGCATCTTTGAAGATACCATTAGCTTCAATGCCATGGAGGGTTTTGCCAACTTTGTCTTCAATTTACCTTATGGATTCCGGTCTGATGTTGAGGTCTTTAATCCATTTTGATCTTACTTTTGTAGTTGGTGTTAGGGACAATTCTGAGCCCAATTTTTTTGCATGTAGCTGTCCAGTTTTGCCAGCACAATTTGTTAAAGAGGCTTTCCTTGCTCCACTTCACAATTATTGACCCCTTATAGAAGATTAGATGACCATATGCTTTAGGGGAGATATCAGTGTATTCGACCCTGTTCCATTGGTCTGCAGCTATGCCTTTTTTCCAGTACCATGCTATTTTAATTATTACTGCTTTGTAGTAGAGTTTGAAGTTGGGGAGGTTGATTCCTCCAATTTTCCCTTCTTCCAAAATTGCTTTAGTTATTCGTGGGGGCTTATTGTTCCATATAAATTTCAGGAGTGTTTGCTCCATTCCTTTGAAGAATGTCATGGGTATCCTTATAGGGATCACATTGAATTTGTACAGTGCTTTGGGAAGTATTGCCATTTTGACAATTTTAATTCTCCCGATCCATGAACAGGGGATATTTTTCCATTTCCTGGTGTCCTCTTTCATTTCCTGAAGCAGCGTTTTGTAGTTTTCTTTATACAGGTACTTTACTTCTTTAGTTAAGCTGATTCCTAGGTACTTGATTTTCTGTGGCACCACTGTGACCGGGATTGTTTTCTTTATGACACTTTCTTCTCTTTCACTATTTGCGTCGGATAGCCATGGATTTTTGGGTATTGATTTTATAACCTGCAATTTTACTATACAAGTCTATTGTTTCTAGGAGTTTCTTGGTAGAGGTTTTAGGGTTTTCTAAGTATCGTATCATATCATCTGCGAATAATGAGAGCTTGATTTCTTCCTTTCCTACCTGGATGACCTTGATATTTTTTTCTTGCTTAATGGCTATTGCAAGTATTCCAATACTATATTGAACAGTAGTGGAGAGAGTGGGCATCCTTGTCACATCCCTGATCTTAGGGGGAAGGCTCTCACTTTTTTCCCATTGAGGATGATGCTTGCTGTGGGCTGTGGTAGATGGCTTTAAATATATTGAGGAAAGACCCCTCTATCCCCATTTTGGCAAGGGTTTTCATCATAAACGGGTGCTGGATCTTGTCAAATAATTTCTCTGCAGCTATTAATATGATCATATGATTTTTATCTTTTCTTTTGTTGATATGATGGATTATGTTGATTGATTTTCGAGTGTTAAACCATCCTTAAATCCCTGGGATGAATCCCGCTTGGTCATGCTGTATGATCTTTTTGATGAGTAGTTGAATTCTATTTCCTAGTATTTTGTTGAGAATCTTCGTATCCATGTTCATCAGGGATATAGGCCTGTAGATTTCTTTTCTTGTGGTGTCTTTGTTTCCTTTTGGTATTAGAGAGATATGGGCTACATAGAAACTTTTTGGGAGAGTTTCTGCTTTTTCAATTTCCTGGAAAAGCTTGAGAAGGACTGGCAGTAGGTCCTCTTTAAATGTTTGGAAAAATTCGCTAGTGAAGCCATCTGGACCTGGGCTTTTATTTGGGGGGAGACTTTTGATTACAGTTTCAATTTCCTTGATGTAAATAGATTTATTCAGTTACTCCAGATATTCTTGATTCAGCTTTGGGAGATGATAGGAATCCAGGAGTTTATCCATTTCTTCTAGGTTCTCTTCTTTCGTGGCATACAGACTTTCAAAGTATTCTCTGATGATCTTTTGAATTTCTTTGGTTTCTGTTGTGAGATCCCCCTTCTCATTTGTGATTCGATTTATTAGGGTTCCCTCTCTGTTTCTTTTTGAGTGTTGCTAGTGGTTTATCTATCTTGTTTATTTTCTCGAACAACCAGCTCTTGGTTTCATTGATCTTTCAGATTGTTTCTTTGGTTTCCATGTCATTGATTTCTGCTCAAAGTTTTATGATCTCTTTGTTCTGCCTGATTTGGGCTCTTTCTGTTGATCCTCTTCTAAGGCCTTTTCTAAGCTGTGAAGTCAAGTTATTTATGTGCATCCTTTCTTCCGTCCTGAGAAATGCTTGCAGAGCTATAAATTTTTCCCTTAATACGGCTTTCGCTGCATCCCAGAAGTTCTGATAGCTCGTGTCTTCATTCTCATTTGTTTCCTGGTATCTTTTGATTTCATCCATGACTTCGTTCCTGACCCACTCGTTGTTCAGCATTGAGTTGTTTATTTTCCAGGTGTTTGATTTGGTTCTCATTGTCTGTGTGTGATTCACTTCTATCCTCAGTGAATCGTAGTCTGAAAAGATGGTTGATACTATCTTCCTGATTCTACTGAGGTATGTTTTGTGGCCTAGAACATGGTCTATTTTGGAAAATGTTCCGTGAGCATTGGAGAAGAATGTGTATTCTTTCTTTTGGGGGGTGTAAAGCTCTGTATAGGCCTTTAGGCCCTTTCTGTTCTATTTCTTCTTTCAAGGCCTATGTTTCCTTGTTGAGTTTCGTTCTTGTTGATCTATCCAGAGGTGATAAGGCAATGTTGAAGTCTCTGGCTACTATTGTGTTGGTAGTAATATCCTCCTTAAAATTTGTTAGTAGTTGTTTTAAATACTTAGCTGTTCCCTCATTAGGTGCGTATACATTTAAGAGTGTGATTTCTTTTGTTCTATCCCTTGATGAATAGAAAATAGCCTTTATTGTCCCTTCTAATCTTTCAACCTGAAATTGATGTTGCCAGATACTAGTATGGGCACCTCAGCTTTTGTGAGGGAGCTGTTTGCTTGAAGGATTGTTTTCCATCCTTTGACTCTGAGTCTGTGTTTGCTCTGACTGTTGAGATCAGTTTCTTGTATGCAGCAGAATGTTGGGTTCTGTTTCTGCATCCATTTTGCTACTCTGTGTCTCTTAATTGGTGAATTTAGACCATTGACATTGAGAGATATAATTGTTATGGGGTTATGTGTCATCTTTCTGTAAGGGTCTATTGTGGTTGTAGGGTTTGTGTTTTCTTATAGTAGCCCCTTTAGCCCTTGTTTTAGGTTTGGTTTTGAGTCTATGAAGTTCCTGAGCTGCTGTTTATCTAGAAAATAGTGTACCTTCCTTTGAGTTTGAGCGAGAGTTTAGCTGGATAGAGTACTCTTGGTGAAGCATTCATTTCAGTGCGTTTTTTCACTATATCACACCATTGCTTTCGTGCTTGGAGGGTTTCCTCTGATAGGTCTGCTGTGAATCTAAGGGGTGTTCCTTTGTATGTGATTTCCTTCTTTGACCTTGCTGCTTGCAGTATTGTGTCTCTATCGGCGGCATCCATCATTCTAACTATTATATGTCTTGGAGTGTTTTTGTTTGGGTCTCTTTTAGCTGGCACCCTTCGGGGTCCTTGAATCTGAATGGCTGCAATGTGGAGCTCTGGGAATTTTTCAGCGATGATTAGTTTAACTGTTGCTTTTTCATTGGGATTGTTTTCCTGAGATTCTGGTAGTCCAATGATTCTAATGTTGTTCCTCTTGGAATCATCTCCTAGGACTCTGATTCTCTCTAGAGCTATTTTGAGGTCCCTTGCCATTGTTTGTTTTTGCCGGTTGGCTTGGTGCAGCTGATCTTCCAGCTCACTGATTCTTTCCTCAGCTGTGGTCATTCTACTTTTGAGGGAACAGACTGAATTTTTTATTTCATCTATGGACTCTGATTTCTGATATTTCTGTGCGTAGCTTTCCAATTTCTGCTCTCATTTCTTCCTGTATTTTCTCAATTGTGCAATCCATTGTTTCTCTCATGTCCTCTTTCAATTGACTGGCTATCTGTCTGACTGTTTCATTGAGTTCATTGAACATCTTCATGACTTCATATCTGAATTCTTTCTCAGAGTGGTCCCTTAGTTGAGTAGAACCTACTGAGGCTTCTGGACTCTTTTCATTGTCCTCTGCATGTGGTGGGAATTTGCATTGTTTCTTCATGTTGGTGTGTAGGTATAGGAACTGTAGTGTCACACTAGATGTCTTGGTATAGTAAAATAACTGTGACTGCGTGAGTGGCCGCCCGCCTAAAATTAAGCCACTCCCACTTCTACCAAAGCCAAGAACTTCTGAAAAGGCCACGCTCCCACGTAACCAGGTGTGTGTGAGGGGTGAAGGCTGTGTTGGGGAGGAGATTGGTGGAGCAGTATTGGTGGTGGTCGAGAAGGAAGGGGCTCAGGTCTGCTTTTGTTCCAGGGTCCAAGAGGACGCCTGGGCATTTGCAGGGTGAAAGCCAAGTCCCGGATTCAAATGCTGGCGGGTGGACTGACCTGGATAGGGAGGAGAACGGCGGAGCAGCATTGAGGGCAGGCAAGAAAGAAGGGGCAGAGGTCCGCTTTTGTTCCAGGGTCCGAGAGGACGCCTTGGCCTTTGCAGGGTGGAAGGCAAGTCCCAGATACATTCATACTTTTATTATCTGCAATTTAAATGCTAATCATTAGTTGATTTTATAAATCAACAAATAATAAATCATTTAATTTTATTTGTATGCAGGAAAATGTGATTTCATTGTGTTATTAATTGTATAGTAATACAAATTTATATGAACTGTTTATATCAATATGAATACAACAGCATTCAATTTAGATATTAAAAACCAATAAAATTTCCCCGAATTCCATTGTTGTTAATTGAATGTAATGCACTGAATAGTAAATCACGTGATTGTATTTATATTACAGCTAAGTAAATTTTCAGATGTTGTAAAATATAAACAAATATAATGTAACATAGAATATGAATGAAACAAGCAATTAATGATTTATATTAACACTACCATGAATTAATTTTGTTAAGATATTAATCCTATTGTGTAGTATCTTTATGTAATAAGTAATAATTATGTACATCAATATAAACTAATTTATATTAATGTAACTATTAATTGTTAAATGTATTCATGTTTAATATGTATTTAATACATATTTAATATTATTTCTTATTTATTAAAATGTAAGTATAGCTCAATAATTTTATATTTTTATATAATGTATATACATTTCAATGATATATAATATAATTTATATATTAAAGTAAGATAATTCATGTTTATAAACATATTTAATATCAAGTCTTATTAAATTAATTGTTAAATTAGTTAAATATTTAAATAGTTAAGTATTATTTAACTAAATAATTTATTCAATTAATGTATATTGATTTTAATATATTTAATTTTAATATTTATATTATTCACACTTGTCTTTATTACAAATGTGATGAAAATTATGTTGATGACTTATTAATTAATCTTTACATCAGATCAAAATTAAAATATGTTTTGGTATATATTTGGGATTAAAATAAAATGTATGTTTGATATATTTTGGAAAATTTTAATATTTTAATAAATGCAATTATAAACAATTAATATTATTTACATTATGCATTAATTTATTCTATTACATTCATGCCTCGGGCTGGAGCGATAGCACAGCGGGTAGGGTGTTTGCCTTACAAGTGGCTAACATGGCCGACCCGAGTTCGAATCCTCCGCCCCTCTCGGAGAGCCCGGCAAGCTACTGAGAGTATTCGATATGCCAGACACAGTAACAACAAAGTCTCCAATGGAGACGTTACTGGGCCCGCTCGAGCAAAATCGACGATCAACGGGAGGGCCTTTACCTTTACATTTACCTTACATTCATACATTTATTATAGTCAATTTAATTGCTAAACAATAGTTGATTTTATAAAACAGTAAATAATGAATAATTCAATATATTTATAAGCATTTAAATGTAATTTAATTGTGTTATTTTTAGTATAGGGCTGGAGTGATAGCACAGCGGTAGGGCGTTTGCCTTACAAGTGGGCAACATGGCCAACGAGTTCGATTCCTCCACCCCTCTCGGAGAGCCTAGCTACCGAGAGTATCTCATACGCATGGCAGACAGAGCCTGGCAAGCTACCCGTGACATATTCAATATGCTAAACACAGTAACAACAAGTCTCACGATGGAGACGTTACTGGGCCCGCTCAAACAAATCAATGAACAACAGGAGGACCATGGACCATGATTTATAGTATAGTAATGTGTAAATCTCACACAAAACGGGGGGCACGCGACACCCACAGGGGTGGTGGCTCTATCTCTCCCACCGCCCGTGTTCGGTAGTCTCAACCTTCTCACACCCCCGATAGGTCAATGGCGATGGTCAGGCGGAGGAAGGAACGAGGGCCAGGCTGGTTGGTATTAGTCGTAGTTTATTCT
This sequence comes from Sorex fumeus, assembly GCF_029834395.1. Classification (NCBI taxonomy): domain Eukaryota; kingdom Metazoa; phylum Chordata; class Mammalia; order Eulipotyphla; family Soricidae; genus Sorex; species Sorex fumeus. The sequence goes on from NW_026606260.1 coordinate 1,072,083, forward strand.
GATTCTCTCCTCATCTGTCTCTGCTCCTGTCTCTCTCTGTCTCTCCTCATCTCTGCCCTCTGTCCCTCGTCCCTCGTTTACATTACCATAAATTAATTTTGTGAAGATATTAATGCTACTTTTTAGTATTTTAATGTAATAAGTAACAATTATGTACATTATTATAAAGTAATTAATTAATATGAATCTCCATTGTGAGACTTGGGTGTTACTGTGTTTGGCAACTGTGCTTGGCATATGGAATAAGTCAAGGGTAGCTTGCCAGGAATTGCCGCGTGGGCGAGATACTCTCGGTAGCTTGCCAGGCAGTCTGAGAGGGATGGAAGAATCGAACGTGGGTGGACCATGTTGGCTGCATGCAAGGCAAACACCCTACCCGCTGTGCTATCTCTCCGGCCATAAAATTACATTTCATATGATCTCAGCACTGTAGCACTGTCCTCCCATTGTTCATTGATTTGATCAAGCAGGCCCCAGTAACGTCTCCATTTTGAGATTTGTTGTTACTGTGTTTGGCATATTGAATACATCACGGAAAGCTTGCCAGGCTCTGCCCGAGAGTATCTCGGCTGCACGGAAAAGCCTGCCAAGCTCCCCGTGATGTGTTCGATAGGCGAAACACAGTAACAAGTTCACAATGGAGACGTTACTGAGCCCGCTCGAGTAAATCGATGAACAACAGGAGGACAGTGACAGTGATTCAAAAACGATGCATTAACCATTCATGTTCATAATAACTGTGTTTATATTATTTTTAATATAAATTGTCTATAAAAGATATATTAAGAAATTGGCATCGAAAATTGATATTGTCGATTGCATTATAGTGAGGTGATAATGCTATTTGATATTTAAATTTAATTGCTAGTCAATGTTGCAAATACTGTAAATATAGTATGACCCCACAGAGACAGGAGAAAAGGGGCTGTGGATCAGGACTTGGAAGGAATGTGTGTGAAGGGGTCAAGCTGGGCCTTGCACCCTGTTTTGTGTGTGAGCCCATGTCACGTTTCCCCGCAGGCATACCGGAACTACAACTTCCAGCGAGATCAGCCGCAGTTGATGAACAACATCCGTTGCAAGGGCCAAAAGAGGCCCCCGGCCGCCCAGACCAGGAGGAGGAGGATGGAGCCCACGCGCTGCTCCCCGCGGCTTCACCCTGTTGCCAAACCTGACTGGCAGTGCTGCAGTGGCGTAAGGGTCCCCTCTGACCTTTTGGCTGAGAACAAGGGACGTTCCAGAGAGGACGGTGCTTGTGACACCCAGGCCGGGCCTAACGAACTGCTGTTCACCTCCAATGAGGAGGCCGGGCCTCAAGGGCAGGTGCCCCCAGGCACTGTTCTGTTCCCATCAGCTGAGGAAAACGTTGCCTTGACCAGAGAGATTGAGGGTGTCCTTAGCCATGCTGAGGCGATCCCTAGTTTGGAGAGTAAAGAGGTTACTGAGGAGGAGGACGACGACGAGGAGGAGGAGGACGACGACGAGGAGGAGAATGAGGAGAAGGAGGAAGAGGAGGAGGAGGTCCCTGAGGATGAGGGTGTGTCAAATAGCTCTGCCTTCCCAACTGCCTTGCAGAAGATTCAATTTCCTGGGGACTGCAACCCCCCTGAGGAGGGCGTGTCCAGCAGCTTGGCCTTCCTGTCTGCCATGCAGAATGTTCCTTTCACTGAGGACAGCTGTCCTCTTCATTGCGATTCAATTGTTGATATTTTTTCAATTGCTTTGAACAATTTTGGTTCCATGGAGGTAGATGGCCCAGGGGAGGGCATGCCTAGTGCCATGGAAAACTTTACTTTGTCTGAGGAAGGTGGGCCTCAAGTGCCTGGCAATATTCTGGTCCCTTCTGCCGTGGAAAATGGTAATCCCACGGCTGAGGCCGTGCCTAATGGTACTTTCTCATCTGCTTTGTGCAGTGTTAATGCCATCGAGGACTGTGGCCCAGCTGAGGCTGCGCCTAGTAATATTTTGGCAGCCCCGGCCACTGCTGGGCAGAATCCGCTTGTGGAAGCAAGCACAGACCCCCAAGGGTACAACACACTCCGTTCCTTCTTCCTGTCATGGATAACAATGGGTCCCCATCAGAACCCATATACAGAAGAGAATCCAGAGTCCCCATCATTGTAAGGAGAAGCCAGGTCCTGAAAATTAGTCTCCCACAATCAGTACATATATTGAAACTTTGCTTATTTATGTACTTTATTATTAATGTACTTCTGGGCTTTAAAATAAATGGAATATTTCCGGTGGACTAAATAAATTTATGAAAATTGCAAATCGGTGTTGTAAATTTCTAACTCCCCCATAAGTAGGAAGTCCTGGGAAGAAAAACTAGGGCTCCTTCTGCTTTTCCTGGAGGGGAGTGGAAGATGTCTGGAGGTCTGGGAGTGTGATAAGGGGGATGGAGCTGGTCTGGAGGGTCCTGGACAGGGTGTGAGTCTGGGAGGATTCTGGAGGTGGTGCAAGATGTCTCCAAGAGGATTTGGGAGGTGTTGGAGGGGAGGTGAAGCAGGTGGTGGAGGAAGTTTGAGGCTGTCCTGTGCTAGGGTGGTTAGCTCTGGAGGAAATTGTGGGTGGTGTTTATTGGGGGTGAGTAGAGGAGGCTCAAGGAGGTTTGAGGATGTCCAGCAGGGGTGCAGTGTATGTTGGACGAGGTGCAGGATGTTTCCGGATGTTCTGCGGGTGTGAAGGTCTCTAGAGGAGCTACAGGAGGTTGAGAAATGTCCTACAGAGGAAAATGGTGACTTGAAGAAGATGCAGGAGGTTCAGTTATGACCTGGAGGGGTTCAGAGTGTCTTGGAGGAAGTGCATGAGTTTTGGCATGTACTGCAGGTGAGCGCAGGGTTTGAAGGAGGTGCACGAGTTTGGGGCATTTTCTACAGAAGTGCAGAGTTTCTAGAACAGGTGCAGGAGGTTTGCTGATGTCCGGCAGGGGTGCAAAGTGTCTTAGAAATGCAGAAGTTTCAGGCAAGTCCTGCATGTGTGCAGGGTATCTATAGTATGTTCAGGAGTGTGTTTATGTCCTGGGGTGTATCCTGTCTTGTACATTTGCAGGACGTTTGGTCATGTTCTACAGGGGTGCAGTGTCCAGAAGAGGTACAGGAAGTTTAGGCATGTACAGTTAATGGTGCACAGATTCTTGGAGGATATGCAGGATGTTTGGGTATGTCCTGCAGGGGTACAGGGTGTCTAGAGGAGGTGCAGAAGATTTACTGATGTCCTGCCACAGTGCAGGGTGCCTAGATACAGTGCAGAAGGTTTGGACATGTCCTGAAGGGATGTTAGGTATCTTGGTGGAGGTTCTGGAGATTCTGGTATGTTTTTCAGGGGTATATGGATGTCTGGAGTAGGTGCAGGACGTTTGTTTATATCCTTCTGGGTGACAGGGTGTTTAGACGATGTGAAGAAGATTTGTTATTCTCTGCAGGGGTGTCGAGTGTCTATAGTAGGTGTAGAAGGTTCAGGCATGTCCTGCTTGACTGTAGGTTGTCTTCCGGAGGTGCAGTTGTTTCATGCATGTCCATCAGGGGTGCAAGGTCTTCTGAGGAGGTAGAGGAGTATTGGGAATGTCCTACAGGCGTACAGGGTGTCTAGAGGAGGTGCAGGAATTTGGCCGTGTCCTGATGGGTTTTAGGGAGTCTAGAATAGGTAAAGGAAGTTTGAGGTTATTCTGCAGGGGTGCAGGGTGTCTTGGAGGTACAGGAGGTTTGGGCATGTCCTGCATGTGTGGGGGGTATTTACAGTAGGTTCAGGCGTGTGGTTATGTCCTCCTTAGGTGCAGCGTGTCATGCAGGGGGTACACTAGGTTCAGTTGTGTGCTACAGGGGTGAATGTTGTCTTGCAGGAGGTGTAGAAGGTTCAGAATTTCCTACAGGGTGCGGAGTTTCTAGAAGACGTGCAGGAGCTCAGGAATGGGGTGCTGGGTGTCTAGAAGAATTGTAGAAGATTTGCAGATATCTTGCAGTGTGCAATTGTGTCTAGAGGAGGTACAGGAGGTTCGGTATGTCCAGAAGGTTTGTTGGGTGTCTTCGAGGAGGTTCTGGAGATTCCTGTATGCTCTACAGGGATTTAGGGTGTCTGAAGTAGGTGCAGATATTTCACGCATGCCTTATAGGGGTGTAAGGTGTCTTGAAGGAGGTGCAGTAGGTCCATGCATGTCCTGCTAGGATGCATGGTGTCTTGAAGGAGGTGCAGGAAATTAGGGCATGTCCTTCTGGGGTACACAGTACACAGTTTGAGAGGAGCTACAGGAGCTTTGGATAATTCCTACATGTGTGCAGGGTGTCTATAGTAGGTTCAGGAGTGTAACGGTGTCCTCCTGGGTTGCATGGTGTTTTGAAGGAGGTGCACGAGTTTTTGGCATATAGAGTATTGCAGGAGCTGCAGAAGGTTAGGGAAACTTCAACAGGAGTGCAAGGTGTCTTGCAGGAGGTTCAGAAGGTTGAGGCATGTGCTGCAGGTGTACAGGGTGTCTAGAGAAGTTGAAGGAGGTTTGCGTATGTCCTGCTGGGCGAAAGGTTGCTTAGAAAATGTGCAGGAGGATGGAGCATGTCTTGAGGGCTGCAGGGCTCATGCAGGAGGTGCAGAAGATTTGGGCATGTCCATCAGCGGTGTACGGTATTTAGAGGAGGTGCAGGAGATTTCTGGGTGTCCTACAAGGCTGCAGGATGTCTAGAGGAGGTGTAGGTAGTTCGGATATGTTCTGCAGGGGTTCAGGGTGTTTTGGATGAGGTGAACGCGGTTCGAAAATGTCCTTCTGGGGTGCAAGGTTCTAGAATAGAGGCAGGACATTTGCAGATGTCCTGATGGGGTGCATAGCATCAAGAGAAGTTGTAGTAGTTTCCGGCTTGTCCTTCATGGGTGCATGACTTATAGCAGAAGATTAAGAAGGTTGAAAATATCTTGGAGGAGCACAGAATGTCTTGGAGATGGTGTGTGAGAGTCAGGCATGTCCTGCAGGGGTATAGGGTGTTTAGAAGGAGGTGAAATAGATTTGGGCATGCCCTACAGGTTGCAGAATTTCTCAATAGGGTTCAGGAGTTTAGGCATGTCCTGTAATGGTGCACGTTGTTTTTCAGGAGGTTCAGGACGTTTGGGCATGTGCTAAATGGGTTCAGGGTGCCTAGAGTAAATGCAGGAGTTTTCAGCATGTACTGTAACGGGTCAGGGTGCAAATGCTGAAGTGCAGGAGGTTCGGACTTGTCCTGCTGGGGTGCCCGGATCGAGAGGAGCTGCAATAAGTTTGCGGAAGTCCTACTGGGGTGCCTGGTGTCTAGAGGAGTTGCAGAAGGTTCAGGCATGTCTTGGAGGGGTTCATGTTGGCTTGCTGGAGGTGCAGGAGGTTCAGAATATACCAAACCAAAGACCAAGGGCCCAAGGTGAGATGGGGCTGCCTGAGCTGTTGCCTGGCAGGCCACCTCCTTGTTCACCATCCTTTCCATCGAGCCTCTGATTCCCCACCTCTCCACACCCTCTTCCCCAGTCCAGTGCCTTAGCCTCACTCTGTTTTCACTCCAGGTACCCAGCCAGAAGAAGCCGAAAAAGCCCTTGAAGGGAAACGGGGTAAACACCTCTGATGATAGTTTCTACCCACCCCCGAGTTCAATTTTCAGTCTTGATCACGATCAGGATCATCCTGTTGTTCGTTGATTGCCTCGAGCAGGCACCAGTCACGTCTCCTTCTTCTTAGCCCTGAGATTTTAAAAGAGCCATATTCAATGCTCTTTCAGGGCTAGGAGAATGAGACATATCATTCTTACTGGTATTTGGCATATTGAGTATGACACGGGAAGTTGCCAGACTCTACCGTGCGAGCAGTTTACTTTCAGTAGCCTGCCGGGTTCTCTAAAGTAAACATGAGATAATAAGATGTCACATGGCCGTGCGCTACCAGGAACTGGGTTTTATAATCTCTGGGTCTTGGCCGTTGATGGGACCACCTGGCACCGGCAACAGCTGGTGGGTATGACGCCTACCTACTGGAAGATGGGGGATCTTGGTGGAGAAGGCCCAGTCCTATTCTGAGCAGGCTTTGAGATCTAAGCCCCGGGACCCACATGCCTGCATTCCTCTGCCGGTACCTTCATGCATGAGGCTTGTACGGACGTGGAGAGTGATCTCAGTATGGCTGTGGCTAGTTCTGGAGGTCTTCGGCTGCTGGGGCTCTGTTCGGGTCGGGGAGGGAAACTCAACCAGACCCCTCCAAGGGGACCAGGTGAGGATAAACAGGCATGGGGGCAGGAGACTCTAATTTTCAATAGGCAACTGATTTGCTATCACTGCCTCAGGTTGATGCAGGGATGTCAAGTCTCGGTACTTCAGCTGCCCCCCGCAAACGACAAGAACTCCACCATTCCAAGCGGTGCTAAGTGCTCCCATCTGATGGGTGGTCAGATACCTTGTCCAGTGCCATCATCTTCAGGTGACACTGAGCAGCAAAGCTCTTCAGAGTGAGAACAAAAATGTTCCAATACGTTTGCCACTCTGATTTCTACTCTTTCAAAGAAGGCAGTCCTCAGACACTAAACCTCCAAGTAATGGGGTGCCTGCAGATGGTAAAAATAAAGCTCCCTTGTGTGTAAACTTGCTTGTCTCTGTGAGTTTTGTTATGGGAGGGAGAGAGTGAGGAAAAGAGAGAGGGCAGAAGGGAAGGAGAGAAAAGACATGTGTGAGAAGGAGGTGTGTATATGGTTTGGGATACAGCAGAGGTGCTCCTGGCAGTATTCAGCCAACTATATTCAATGCCCGGGATTTGAACCAGGGGTGGCGATATGCAACGCCAGCGCCTAGGCCCTGTATCATGTCTCTGGCCCTAACCACCTTTTCATAGTTTACTTGACAACCATAGATTCTTTTTTTAAAAAATTTTATTGAATCACCATGAGATAGTTACAAGCTTTCATGTCTGGGTTACAATCACACAATTTTCAAACATCCATCCTTCCACCAGTGCAAATACCCACCCTTTCCACCCTCCCCCTGCCTCCATGGCAGACAATATTCCCCATATTCTCTCTCTACTTTGATATGGCTAGTACTGCTGAGGCGGAAGTATAGGGGAGAAAGAGCAGTGGGTAATCTAACACAACTGGTCATTTTCTAACTTGCCTGCATGAAGAGTAGCCAAAGATATATATATATATATATATATATATATATATATATATATATATATATATATGTCGTAGAAATATCTATGAGTGGAGATAGCGATAGCATACAAAAGGAGGCATGGATTTGTGTGCCTGTATAAATTCTTTTTAAACACAGTCTAAACTTTTTAAATTGGCTTTAAAATTGAATCACAAACTTGTTCATGATTGGGCTTCAGTCATACAATGTTCCACCACCCACCCCTTCATCAGTGAACATTTCCCCCCCATAAATGTCCCCAGTTTCTCTCCCTCCTCCACCCACCAGCCTGCCTCAATGGTAGGCACTTCTCCCCTCACCTTCCCACACCCCGACACTCCTCTCCCCTCACCTTCCCCCTCCCCGCCGCTCCTCTCCTCTCCTCTCCTCTCCTCTCCTCTCCTCTCCTCTCCTCTCCACTCCTCTCCTCTCCTCTTCGCTTTTTCTCCTCTCCTCCTGTGCATTATGGCTTAAAATACAGGTACTGAAAAGTTATCAAGTATAACCCTTTATCTCCTTTCAGCACTCAGTTCTTATCCAGAATCATCCTTTCCAACTATCATTATCATAGTGATCCTTTCTCTATCCTAACTTCACGCCACACCGACACTTATGGCAGGCTCCTTACACTGGACCGTCCTCCCAACTCATTTCTACTCTCCTTGAGAATTAATCTCAGATTATGTTTTTCATATTCCACAAATGAGTGGAATCATTCTCTGTCTGTCCCTCTCTTTCAGATTAACTTCATTCAGCATGATACTCTTTATGTTCAGCCATTTATAAAGGAATTTCATCACCTCATTTTTCCTAAAAGCTGCGTGGTATTCCATTGTGTAAATGCACCATTGTTTCTTTGACCAGTCCTTGGGCACTCAGTTTGTTTCCAGATTCTGGCTGTTACACATGAACATAGACATGAAGATGGACTTTCTTCAGCGTGTTTTGGGCCCCCGGAATATATTCCAAGAATTGGTGTTGCTGGGTCGTATGGAAGCTCAATTTCTAGTTTTTTGAGGACTGCCCATATTGTTTTCCAAAATGACCGGCCCAGGTGGCGTTCTCATCAACAGTGAAGGAGAGTCCCATTCTCCCTGCATCTGCACCAGCATTGGTTGCTCTTATTCTTTTGCATGTGTGCCAGTCTCTTTGGTGTGAGATGATATCTAATTCTTCTTTTGATATGCATCTCCCTGATGATACATGATGCAGAGCATTTTTGCATGTGCCTTTTGGTCATTTGTATTTCTTCTTTGAGAAAGTTTCTGTTCTTTGAGGAAATCTCTCTTGCAAATGAGTAACGGTCCAAGTCTCCTGCTGTTTTCTCCCTTCCTTCTTTCTTTCACCCTAAGAGATTCGGTTCCTGGAAGCATTTCCAATTATTTCTTCATACAAATCTTTGTGTACTTTACCTAAACACAGTCAATCTTTAAACACACCAATTCTATGTCCCAGAAATACTTCCGGGTAAAAGTAAAAGTAAAGGCCCTCCCGTTGATCTTCGATTTGCTCGAGCAGGCCCAGTAACGTCTCCATTGGAGACTTTGTTGTTACTGTGTTTGGCATATCGAATACATCACGGGTGGCTTGCCAGGCTCTGCCGTGTGGGCGAGATACTCTCGGTAGCTTGCCAGGCTCTCCGAGAGGGGCAGAGGAATCGAACTCGGGTCGGCCACGTTGGCTGCATTCAAGGCAAACGCCTAACTGCTGTGCTATCACTGGGTATTTCCTCAGAAATAAATATGGCCGGGGCTGGAGAGATAGCACAGCGGGAAGGGCATTTGCCTTGCACTCGGCCAACCCGGGTTTAATTCCCAGCATCCCGTATCATACCCTGAGCAGCGCCAGGAGTGACTCCTGAGTGCAGATCCAGGAGTAACCCCTGTGCATTGCCAGGTATGACACAAAAAGCAAATAAACAAATAAATATGGCCATAGATCTAAAAAATATTTGTATAAGCATGTAAAAATGTTCATAACAAGGTTGTAGACAAAAATGGGAATAACTCAAAAATATTTTAACTAGTAAATGTTGAAACACACTGTGATGTCCCTATGCAATGAAATGCATCAATGCTATTACATATGACACAATATTTCATCTCGAAAACTATGAAAGGGGATAAATATTTATGCAAAAGACTGAATAGTAGATAAAATAGTATAGCTTGTGAAACTAGTCTAAAATGATTAAAGTCAGAATAGTAATTGATTTGAAGGAAATTTATTTATTTATCTATTTGCGTTTTGGAGCTGGAGAAGTTCTATAAAGAAGATCACACCTTCTACAAGATCATTGTCGGTGATTTTAATGCCAAGATAGGACCAAGAAGATCAGTCGATCATCGGAACCCATGCATGGCCTGGAATGGAACGAACAGGGTGACAGACTGTCTGAGTTCATCATGTCAACCAAAACCTTCCATGGTAACTCACAATTCCAAAAGGCTGAATCTAAACGTTGGACATGGGAGTCTCCCGATGGACGGTTCCACAATGAAATAGACCACATCATATTCAATCGGCGGTTTTGCCTAACCGATGTTGCTGTTGTCCCAAAATTCCAAACGGGATCAGACCACCGTCTTCTTCGTGCAAAATTCTACCTCACAGAACGAGGAGAAAAGAATGCAAGGTTTAAGAAGAGGACTCCCAGAACAACCACCAACTGGGAGCTCTTTGGCTCTATTGCGGCAACATGGGAAGATGCCGTCATTGACAACATTGATGAGGAATACGATCGAATGATTCAGCACCTCCATGATTGTGCAAGGAATGCCAAGAGAGAGATAACCACAAAAAACCATCTTTCTTCGAACACTCTTGAACTTATTCGCCAACGTGGCTTGGTACATGCCTCAGGCAACCACAAGCGAACATCCGAACTGGCAAAAGAGTGCAGAGAAGCCATCAAGGATGACCTCAAAAACAGGAGAGCAGCAGTACTGGTAGATGCAGCAGAAGCTGGGAAAAACATTCGTAATGCCCGCCTGTCCTTCACCAACTACAAAACCAAGATGACTGCCCTCCGACATCATGATGGATCTATCACATCTTCCAGAAGGGCAATGGAGAAGATTATTCATGACTTCTACTCAGATCTTTTTAATAGCCATGTCCACTTGCCCACATACCACATACCACATGATGGATATGTCGTTCCCATGTTCTCCCTTCCGAAATCCAACATGCCATCTCGTCGATAAAGAAACAAAGAGCACCTGGCCCAGACAAGATCAGACCTGAACACCTGAAGAACTTACCATCAGTACTCATCAATACATTGGCTCGACTCTTCACACGCTACCTGTCTGAATGCAAGGTTCCATCCCAATGGAAAACCAGCAGGACTGTACTACTATACAAGAAAGGAGACATCCACGACATTGGCAACTATCGCCCAATCTGCCTATTGTCTGTCATCTACAAACTATTCACTCGAGTCATCCTGAATAGGATTAGCAGAAAACTAGATGAAGGACAACCATGTGAACAAGCTGGATTCCGAAAAGGATTCAGTACCATCGACCATATCCACACAATAACCAAGCTCATTGAGGTATCTCGGGAGTTCAAGATGCCGCTCTGTCTAACGTTCATTGATTTAAAGAAGGCCTTTGATTCTGTTGAGACGGAAGCGGTCATGGAAGCCCTAGCCAATCAGGGCGTACAAACTCAATACATCAGGATCCTTCGTGAGCTCTATTGCGGATTCACTACCAAGATCTCACCATTCTACAAAGAAGTAATCATCCATATCAAGAGAGGGGTTCGGCAAGGTGATACCATTTCACCAAAACTCTTCAGTGCCACCCTCGAGAACATCATGCGACGACTGGAATAAAATACATGGGAGTGAAGATAGATGTTCGGCAACTACACCACCTATGCTTTGCTGATGACATCGTTCTAATAACACCAAACATCAGCCAAGCGGCACAAATGCTGAACGACTTTGACCGTGAATGTGGAAAGGTCGGACTACAGCTGAATCTTACAAAGACAATGTTTATGAGAAACAGCCTTGTTCCTGACACTCCATTCGCTCAACGGAACGACTATCTCCGAATGCAACAGTTATATATACCTAGGTCGAGAAATCAACATGATGAATGACCTGGCACCTGAGTTGCGCAGGAGGAAGAGAGCGGCTTGGAATGCCTTCAAGAGCATTGAAGAAATAACTAAAAGGACAAAGAACCTCCAGCTACGAGCACATCTCTTTGATTCCACTATTCTTCCTGCATTAACATATGCCTCAGAGACCTGGACCCTACGAAAACAGGATGAGAACGCTATTCGGGTCTCTCAAAGAGGAATCGAAAGAACTATGCTTGGAATATCACGATTCATTCAAATGAGAGATAGAATCCGGAGTTCTGATCTTCGTCAACGCTCAAGAATCAGGGACGCTGTCTCATTTGCCAAGACATCAAAAATCAGATGGGCTGGACACGTAATGAGGTTTACAGACAACCGCTGGACTAGAGCCGTTACTGATTGGATTCCACGGGACATCAAAAGATCACGTGGACGCCCACCTATAAGATGGTCAGACTTCTTCGTCAAGACCCTAAATGATCGTTTTGAGGCTCTGCATGTTCCTAGAACGAACAGATACCATTGGGCTACGCTAGCACGCAACCGGGATGAATGGAGACGTTACTGGCACCCGCTTGAATAAATCGATGATTCACGGGGATTAAGTGATTAAGTGATATAATTCATATATTTCCACAGTATAATTCAAACTTTCAGTCATAGCTTGATATTTCATGACTGTTTTATTCATTCCTTACCTCTCATAAATGTGTGTGTCTCTCTCTCTTCTCCCTACTCTGTATCTTGCTCACTCACCATTTCTCTTTCAATATTTTTGTCACACATACACAAACACACACACACTTTACAAATCAGAATGATACTTGAGGACAGAAACTTTGTTCCCTAGCAGTGTTCTAGTTTCTGAAATGCTGACTCTGAACAATGGGACTTCTGTCTTTGTTAGCTCACTGGGATAAAAATAGTGGAGGTAGGGAGAAATAAATTGATTTGAGGAATTTCTAAGACTTGGAGATGAATGGGGACTGGGAACTGGAGACACATGTACCACGGGTGGCACACAGGTTTCTGGTTGGGCTATCCAGTAGTTAGTTACACTGTGACAGTACCGTGGGATGCTGAAGGAAGAACCAAGGGGTGGAAGGAGAACAGAAACTTATAGTGAGAAGAAACAGACATGGAATCAGCTAAGCTGGGCTGCAGTCCTGACTTTACAAAGCTACGTTGATAGGGTCACAGACTCTTTGGGGAGCTCTTTACTTTTGTGGGGTAATGGATTGGAGCTTGATGATTTCGAACGTGTACTCTGACCACAGAGACATCTGACCAAAGCCGGCCCTACCTGGTAGTAGAAACCTGCAGGAACTTCTAGCATTCACTGGGATTTTGGGGATGTTGTGCCCAGGCACTCATATGCAAGGCTCTGTAACACGATGTTTGTTCTTCTTCCCCTCCCCCCAATGGTGGCCAAGTCAAGACAGTTCTTCCTTACTACCACTGCTAACAGTTAAATACACACCCAACACTTCTTCAATTCCTTTGACAAAAGACAAAAAAGTGGAATTGCTAGTTCAATGTGTAATCTTGAGTTCCCATCAGCAATATATAAGGATTTTTCTCTTTTGGGGTCACACTCGACGATGCTTGGGGGTTCCTCCTGGCTCTGCACCCAGGAATCACGCCTGGCAGTGCTCGCGTGAACATACGAGATGATGGGGATTCACTCGGGTCAGCCAAGTGCAAGGTAAACACCCTTCCGGTTGGACCTTAGCTTGGCCCTCTTGAGATTCTCAACTACACGTCCTCATCAACAGATTTTGTAGTCGTTGCCGTATAAATAAGTATGAAGTGTCTCTGTGGTTTTGGTTTGGATCACTGATACTCATTGCTGTTGGGGATCTTTTCATGAGCTTATTGGCTATATTTTTTAAAAATTATTTATTCAATTGCCGTGAGAAAAATTACAAGGCTTTCTGGTTTAAGTCTCAGTCATACAATGATCAAATGCCCATCTCTTCAACAGCGCATATTTTCCACCACCAAACACCCCAATATACCCCCAGTGCCACCCCTCCCATGACTGTGAGGCAGATGATTTCCACTTAACTCTCTATTTTGATCACATTCATTATTTGGAGAAAAGATGCACCATTATTATTTGGAATTTTCCCCCAACAATCAAACCTACTGAAAAGGCATCATGAAATAATTTCTTTTCTATTGCTGGTTATGAAGACCATATGATGTTCCACGACCATGGTAGCAGATGGACGATTTTGGATTTCTGATATTTTACGAATTAAGTCTGGAGGGATTTCTGCCAGAAGCTGAATAGTTCTGGATTGGTTTGTGTGTCTGGGTCCATGGCCATGCCACAGGGCCACCCGTGGGGGGGCACCTCATGGTGTCGGCAGGAGAAGAAGGACGTGCCAGTTCCACCCCACATGCCCTGAGGCCAGAGTTGCACGTCACCGTCAGCTCATATGTGGCTGTCCCATAAGCCACTATTCTACCGCTGGGGGAAATGGCAGAAGAGAGAGACACCCTTTCCCTCCCAGGTGAGCACGGCACCGTAGCTTAAGGTTTAGTTTATTCACATTTCTGCCAGAAGCTTCTGGGTTTCAGATTAGGTCTGTGTGCCTCTGGGGCCATGGCTGTGCCCAAGAGTCAATCATTGGGGGCAACTCGTGGACTCAGCAGGGCCAAAGAAGTTATTGGCTATTTTACTTACACAAACATCTATTTAAGTCCTTTGCCCATTTTGAAAACTAGGTTGAGCATTTTGCTGTCATTTAATGATAAATGGATGCATCTGATGCTAGCGTACGTGCATTGAAAGTACAGACGATCATTTTTTTCTTCCTTCGTTGTGGCAGCCTAGGTCGGCCTTGAGATTTTGTCGGCCTCTCCTTTCTCATCCTTCTCAGTGATGCCATGTCGGTGAAGACTTCAGGGTCAGGTGAATGAGACCAGTTGTAGTTACTGGTTTTGGCATATCGAATACACAGCGGATAGCTTGCCAGGCTCTTCCGTGCGGGCGGAATACTCTCGGTAGCTTGCCAGTCTTCCGAAAGGGATAGAGGCTTTTGGGGTGACCTCTAATCACCCTTGTAGGGGTTACCATATTTGAACCCTATCAAATATAGTACGACAATTCCACTGTTCTTCCTGCATTAACATATGCCTCAGAGACCTGGGCCCTATGCAAACAAGATGAGAACGCTATTCAGGTCTCCCAAAGAAGAATAGAAAGAGCTATGCTTGGAATATCACGTTTCACTCAAATGAGAGAACGAATCCGGAGTTCTGACATCCGTCGACGATCAAGGATCAGGGACGCTGTCTCATTTGCCAAGGTGTCGAAAATCAGATGGGCTGGTCACGTAATGAGATTTAAAGACGACCATTGGACTAGAGCTGTTACTGATTGGATTCCACGGGATGTCAAGAGACCGCGTGGCCGCCCACCTACCAGATGGTCAGACTTCTTCGTCAAGATCATGAACGATCGGTTTGAGGCCCTTCATGTTCCCGGAGCGAACAGATGCCATTGGGCTACACTAGCACGCGACAGGGACAAATGGAGACGTTACTGGCGCCCGCTCGAGCAAATCGCCGACTAATGGGAAGTTAAGTGATTAAGTGATTAAGTGATTAATGATAAATGTTATTTATATATTCTGAATATCAACCTTCTGGTATGTAGCACTGTAACACTGTCCTCCCGTTGTTCATCTACTTGCTCGAGCAGGCATAGTAACGACTCCATTGTTGTTACTCTGTTAGGCATATCAAATACATCAGAGGTAGCGTGACTGGCTTTGTCATTTGGCTAGGTACTCTGGGTTGCAAGCTGGGCTCTCCAAAAGGGGTGAAGGAGTCCAACACGGGTCAGCGGGGTCAGCCACGTGCAAACGCTCTACCCACTGTGCTATCTCTCTGGTATGTAATTTGCAAATACTTTCTCCCATTCCTATAGGATTCCATTTCACTCTGTGGCGGTTCCTTTTCATGCACTTAATCACTTAATCACTTAACTTCCCGTTAGTCGTCGATTTGCTCGAGCGGGCGCCAGTAACGTCTCCATTTGTCCCTGTCGCGTGCTAGTGTACCCCAATGGCATCTGTTCGCTCCGGGAACATGAAGGGCCTCAAACCGATCGTTCATGATCTTCAGGAAGAAGTCTGACCATCTTGTAGATGGGTGGCTATGCGATATCTTGACGTCCGTGCAATCCAGTCAGTAATAGCTCTAGTCCACCAGTCGTCTCCAAATCTCATTACGTGTCCAGCCCATCTTATTTTCGATGCCTTGGCAAACGCGACAGCATTCCTGAATCTTGCCCATCGATGGAGATCAGAACTCCGGATTCTTTCTCTCATTTGAGTGAAACGTGATACTCCAAGCATAGCTCTTTCGATTGCTCTTTGGGAGACCCGAAGAGCATTCTCATCCTGTTTGCATAGGTACCAGGTCTCTGAGGCGTATGTTAATGCAGGAAGAACAGTGGAATCGAAGAGATGTGCCCAGAGCTGGAGGTTCTTCATCCACTTAGCTATTTCTTCGATGCTCTTGAAGGCATTCCAAGCCACTCTCTTCCTCCTACACAACTCAGGTGCCAGGTCATTTGTCATGTTGACTTCTCGATCTAGGTACACACAACTGTTGCATTCAGAGATGGTCGTTCCATTGAAAGCGAATAGAAAGTCAGGAACGAGACTGTTTACCAAAAACACTGTCTTCATGAGATTCAGCTGGAGGCTGACCTTTCCACATTCACAGTCGAAGTCGACCAGCATTTATGCTGCTTGGTTAATGTTTGGTTTTTTTAGAACGATGTCATCAGCAAAGTGAAGGTGATGTAGTTGCTGACTGTCTATCTACCTCCACTCCCATTTCTTCCCATTCCTGTCATCGCATGACATTCTCGAGGGCGGCACAGAAGAGTTTTGTTGAAATGGCATCACCCTTCCGAACCCCTCTCTTGACCTCGATGATCTCTTCTTTCTAGAATGGTGAGATCCTGGTAGTGAATCCGCAATACAGCTCACGGAGGATCTGTAGGCATCAAAGGCGTCGCTGCCCTTTTCAACACGAACTTGGCCATGAACACTGATTCATTCGAATGCCTTACAACCCACATCGGATGATTACACTTGAATATATGTGGCTCACTGCTGGCAGTTTCTATCTTTGTTGTCTACGCACCAACATCCAATTATGATGAAGGAGAAATTGAGAAGTTCTACATGGAGCTGAAGAAGTTCTATAAAAAAGATCACACCTTATACAAGATCACTGTTGTGATTTTAATGCCAATCTAGGACCGAGAAGATCAAGCAAAGAACTCCACTTTGGGAGCAATGGCCTAGAATGGAACGAACAGGGAGAGAGACTGTCTGAGTTCATCATGTCGACCAAGACCATCCATGGTATCTCACAGTTCCAGAAGGCTGGATGTAAACGTTGGACATGGGAGTCTCCTGGTGGACGGTTCCACAATGAAATTGACCGCATCATATTCAATGGATGGTTTTGCCTAACCAATGTTACTGTTTTCCCAAAATTCCACACAGGATAGGACCACCGTCTCCTTCGTGCAAAATTCTACTTCAGAGTGGGGAGAAAAGGCTGCAAACTTTAAGAAGAGAACCCCCAGAACGACCGCCAACTGGGAACTCTTTGGCACTATTGCTGCAACATGGGAAGATGCTGTCATTGACAACTTTGAGGAAGAATACTATCGACCGGTTCAGCACCTCCATGATTGTGCAAGGAACACCAAAAGAGATATAGCCACAAAAAATGCCTGTCATCGAAAACTCTTGAGCTTATTCACCAACGTGGTTTGTCGCATTTTTCAGGCAACCACAAGCAAATGTCCGAGCTCGCAAAGCAGTGCAGAGATGCGATAAAGGAAGACCTCAAAGAGAGAAGAGCAGCAGTGCTGGTAGATGCAGCAGAAGCTTGGAAAAGCATTTGTAATGGCTGCCTGTCCTTCGCCAACTACAAGACAAAGATGACTGCCATCCGACGTCCTGATGAATCTCTCACATCTTCCAGGAGAGCAATGGAGAAGATTATCCATGACTTCTATTCAGATCTCTTAGAGAGTCACATCCACCTGCCCACATACCAAATTCCGAAGAATGGATATGGCGTTCTCAACATTCTCCCTTTAGAAATGCGACATGCCATTTCGTTGGTAAAGAGATGAAAAGCACCAGGCCCAGACAAGGTCAGACCTGAACACCTGGAGAACCTGCCGTCAGTACTCATCAATACACTGACTCGGATCTTCAAGCGCTACCTGTCTGAATGCAAGGTTCCATCCCAATGGAAAACCAGCAGGACTGTAATACTGTACAAGAAGGGAGACATCCACGACATTGGCAACTATCTCTCAATTTGCCTATTGTCTGTCATCTACAGGTTTTTCACTCGAGTCCTTCTGAATAGGATTGGCAGAACACTAGATGAAGGACAACCATGCAAGCAAGCCAGGTTCCGCAAAGGAACCAAGCTCATTGAGATTTCTCAGGAGTTCAAGATGCTGCTCTGTCTAACGTTCATTGATTTAAAGAAGGCCTTTGATGCTGTTGAGACAGAAGCAGTCATTAAAGCCCTAGCCAATCAGGGCATTCAAACTCAATACATCAGGATCCTCCGTGAGCTGTACTGTGGATTCACATTCAATGTCATAAAGCATTTTTGCCCTTTTCATCAGGAGATGGCAGCTCTAGTGTCCTGTTTTCCATATATACTTAAATACATTTTGTATATAACTATAATCTTTTACAAATAAAAACCAGTTAAATGCCCCGTTGCTAAAACACCCCCTATTGAAATTCCTCAGCTTTTTTCCAGATTAAAAACTTTACTTCTTTTAATTTGTTTTTATTGTAGACACCATGATATATTTTAGGGCTGGAGAAATAGCACGGCTGGTAGGGTGTTTGCCTTGAACGCAGCTGACCCGGCCAACCCGAGTGCGATTCCTCTGCCTTCAATACCTCCGCCCCTCTCGGAGAGACTGACAAGCTACCGAGAGTATCTCAACCTCAAGGCAGAGCCTGGCAAGCTCTGCCCTTGTCTGCGCCAGGTGACATATTCGATATGCCAAACATAGTAACAAGTCCCACAATGTTACTGGGCCCACTTGAGCAAATCGATGAACAACAGGAGGACAGTGACAGTGTTAGTGACAGATTTATTTTAGACACCAAGATAATGTTAATGCACAGAACATTCCAGAACCTCATCTTCCACTACAGTGTCTACTTCCCTCCACCCTTGTCCCAGTGTCCTCCCTCCACATCTTCTTCACCTACCCATACCCACTTCCTGCCATAGTAATATTCCTACTGAAAACCAGTCCTCAGTTTCTGAAATTCATCAACTCTTCCAGGAAGAATTGACCTGGAATGGAAAGTCCCACGGCCTCACCTGTTTTGATTTTCGTGTTGGTTGGTAGGGATTCTAGCTGGTCAAGTAGAAATTTTCTTGGAACTGCTTGAAACAACATCGTTTGATGAAACTGCTGTGAAGCTGATGGCAGGACACAGAGCGGAGGGGGTGAGTTTGGGAAAAGGCAAGTGGGGCTGATGGGGGTTAGGTGAGTGAAATGCTCCATTTCAGCACTGCATAACTACACTGAACCCCCTTCATTAAGGGGCAGTATAAAAGGAGATCACGTTTGCAAGTGGGAGGCCTGACGCCTGAAGAGCAGAATCCAAACCACCCTCAAGAAAAAAAGAGAACAGGTTCCAAATTTTTGACCCCTTCAGAGAAGCCCATGTTCTCCCTTTAGAATGTAACTGTTTCTCTACCCTCACATCTCTCTAAATGCTTTAAAGCACTGTAGCACTGTCTTCCAATTGTTCATTGACTTACTCAAGTGGGCACCAGTAACGTTTCCATTGTGAGGATTGTTGTTACTGTTTTTGGCATATCAAATAGGCCACAGGGAGCTTACCAGGATCTGTTGTAAGGGCCGGATACTCTCTGTAGCTTGCCGGGCTCTCCGAGAAGGGTGGAGGAATCGAACCCAAGTTGGCCACGTGCAAGGTGAACATCCAACCCGCAAGACTATTTTTCCAAAGAAGACATGCACATGACCAAAAGGCACGTGCAGAAATGGTCTGCATCATTAATCATAAGGGAAATGCAAATAAAAACTACTGAAATATCATCTCACACTGCAGAGAATAAAGCACCACTACTGGTCTGGGGTCGATGGGACTGGGGCGGGGTGGAGGACTCTCACACACTGCCGCCAGAATGCAGACTGCTTCAGCCTTTCTGGAAAACAATGTGGACATTCCTCAGAAAACTAGGACCTGAGCTTCCATCTGCTTCAGCAACTCCACCTCTTGGCCTCTACTCCAAAGGCTCAAGAACACGATGGAAAAAAGACACTTGCACTCCTATACTCCTTACAGCATTATCCACAGTAGCCCAAATCTGGAAACAACCCGCGTGTCCAAGGATGGCTGCCTCGACAAAGAAACTGGCATATATGGAATACTACTCAGCCATCAGAAAAGATAAAATTGTGGAATTTGGTGCTACCTGGATAGATGTGGAAAGTATCGTGCTGAGTGAAGTTAGTCAGAGGGAGAGAGAAGCACATGGAATGGTCTCTCATATGCCATAGATAAAGAAACGGAATAAGAAATGCCCAACTGCAATGGGGAAAAAAACACGAGAACTGGATTTCAGCAGAAGTGTGCCACTGGTGGGTGGGGGCGGGGAGGTCTTGGATAGGACACGGAAGGCACTACAACAGTGGTGGAGGGAAGTGTCAACCTTGATGAGCTGGGGCGCTGAAAGGTTCTGAAGGGAACCCAATCAGAAGCATTGCTGTAAACCACACTGCCAAAGCTGTAAAACAGCCCCTCTCCTCAAGGGTGGGTGGGACGCACAGGGGTCATCAGTGGGTGGGACGTAAAGGGATCACTGGTTGATGGAAGTGGACACTGTTGAAACATGGGAGCCCACAAGCATAATCATGAAGAACTTTTCAATTTAAGGCAACGAAAACAAACCAAAGCCAAAAACCCACCCACTAATTTTGCTTCACTAGAGATAGATAGAGAGACAGAGAGAGAGAGAAATCACATTCTATGAAAAGCCTCAAGGGATGTTGAATCCCCTTTATGGAAAGTAATATGGAGAACTAGCCAAAACAACTAAAACTAGAACTTCCATATAATCCATCAATACCACGTCTTGGCATATATTCCCAAAACACAAAACATTAATTTCAAAGGATGTATGTAAATGTGTGTATATACTCTCATATACATCCACACCTATATTCATCACCACACCTTAGTACCACAGCCCAAATACGGAAGCAACCAAAATGTCCAACTACAGATTTATGGGTGGAGAAGTTGTGGTTTCTATACACCATGGAGCTAAGAAAGAAGAAAATCATGCAATTTGATGCAATCCTGATTGGAACTAGAGGAGGTCATGCTGAGTGAAGTCAGTGAGGAAGATAGGAACAGACACAAAACTTTCTCTCTTGTATGAGGGACTCATCTCCATACCTCCATAACAACAGGAAGAAACAACGCAAATCCCCACCACAAGGGGAGGACAATGACAAGAGTACAGAAGCCGTAATAGGCGCTACACACCTAAGGGAACTCTCTGAGAAAGAATTCAGAAATGAAGTAATGAAAATGTTCAACAAAATCAATGAAACAAAGAGACATATCCACTAAGTTCAAGGAGGACATAAAGAAACAATCGAGAAATTATGGGAAGAAATAAGAGCAGAAATTGGAAAGTTACACACAGAAATGACATGAATCAAAGATTCTGTAGATGAAATAAAAAAACCCAGTCTGTGCCCTCAACAGTAGAATGGCTACAGCTGAAGACAGAATCAGTGAACAGGAAGATCAGCTGCACGAAGCCTACAGGCAACAAACAACAATGGCAAGAGACCTCAAAATAGCTCTAGAGAGAATCCGGGTCCTAGGAGACGATTCCAAGAGGAACATCATTAGAATAATTGGAGTACCAGAAAGTCAGGGAAACAATCCCAATGAAAAAGCCACAATTAAACAAATCACTGCTGAAAAGTTACCAGAGCTGGACATTGCAGCCATTCAGATTCAAAGAGCCCAAAGGGTACCAGCTAAAAGAGACCCTAACAAAAAGAATCCAAGACATATCGTAGAAGGATGGATGCTGCAGAAAGAGACACAATACTGCAAGCAGCAAAGTCAAAGAAGGAACTCACATACAAAGGAGCACCCCTTACATTCACAGCAGACCTATCAGAGGAAACCCTCCAAGCATGAACGCTGTGGTGGGACATACTTAAAAAAAACTCACTGAAATGAACGCTTCACCAAGAATACTCTATCCGGCTAAACTCTCATTCAAACTCGAAGGAACGGAACACAATTTTGCGCATAAACAGCAGCTCAGGAACTTCATAGACTCAAAAACAAACATAAAAGAATGGTTAAAGGGGCTACTCTAAGACAAGACAAACCCTACAAGCACAACAGACCCTTATACAAAGATGAGACAAAGCCCCATAACAATAATCTCCCCAACATCAATGATCTAAATTTACCAATTAAGAGACACAGAGTGGCAAAATGGATTCAGAGACAGAATCCAACATTCTGCTGCCTACAGCAACTTATCTTGTCAGAGAAAACACAGTTTCAAAGTTAAAGGATGGAAAACAATCCTGCAAGCAAACAGCTCCCTCAAAAAATCTGGTGTAGCCATACGCGTAACTGACAACATAAATTTCAGGTTGAAAAATATTGGAACGGACAGTGAAGGCCATTTTATATTTATCAAGTAATACGTACATCAGGATGAAATCACACTCTTAAATGTATACACACCTAATGAGAGAACAGCTGAATATTTAAAACAACTGCTAACAGATATTAAGGAGGACATTGCTAGCAACACATAATAGCCGGAGACTTCCAACATCGCTTATCACCTCTGGATAGATAGACAAGAACAAAACTCAGCAAGGAAATATTCGCTTTGAAGAAAGAAATAGACGAGAAAAGGCTTATAGACCTATAAAGGGCTTTATACTCCCAAAAAGAAAGAATACACTTTCTCCTCCTGTGCACATGGAACATTTTCCAAAATAGACCATTCTCTAGACCACAAAACATACGTCAATAGAATCAGGAAGAAGGAAAAAGTATCAACAATCTTTTCAAATCACGATGCAGTAAAGATAGAAGTAAATCACACCGGGGGAGGGTGGGGGGAATGGTGTGGCCAGCAGGTCAATCTGTACCTGTGAGGTGAGTGCATCAGCAGCCTGGTGGCACCGTCAGGCTTTCAGATACCCCAAAATTGCTGCTGTGCCTTTGGCCAGACCCCAAATACGTGGGGCAAAGTTTACCAAGAAAGTAAATGGCCAAAAGTTAGGTATGTGGGAGACACACCCACAAACCACCTCCAGATCAGCTATATAATTAGAGGCATGGCCTCGCTGGTTCCTGATTGAACTGCTTAACAGCCATGATCCCAGAGGCTCAGAAACTAATCTCGGAACCCAAAAGCTTTTGGCAGAAATGTGTCCTGTTCCTGCAGCGGGTTAGTGGGGCTGGGCCACTCCAGGTGGGAATAGGTTTCGTGCCTTGGCCTGTTCCTCTTGGCGGTCTGGTGACCGTCATCCTGCAGAGGCCACGGGATAGTCAGGTTGTAGCCTGCAGTGACAAGACACACGGGGCCTAACCAGATGGGGGTGGAACTGGCCCTTTCCTCTCCATCCCAGTGAGACCTCGAGTTGCCCGCCTATGAATGGCCTCTCTGGCTCTTGATCAAGCTGATTAATGGCCATGATCCCAGAGTCTCAGAAACAAATCTCGAAACCCAGCGACTTTTTTGGCAGAAATGCATCTGGACTGCATACACGGCCATGGCTCCAGAGGCAAAAGGACTTAATCCAGAGCCTGGCAGCTTGTGGCAGAAAAATGAATGGACCATGCGTTAAACTATGGTGCCATGCATCCCCGGGAGGGAAAGAGTGTTGCTCCCTTCCACCTTTCTCCCCATCGGCAGCAAGGTGGCCGCCGCCTCAGAGCTTATTGGAAAGCCAGGTATAAGCAGGCGGTGACAGGGCAGCTGAAGTCTCATGGGAAGAGGGACGGTACCGACTCGTCCTTCACGCCCTACCGAGGTCATGAGTTCTCCCCCACTAGTGGCTCTCTGGCACGGCCATGGCTTCAGAGGCAAAAGGACTTGATCCAGAGCCCAGCAGCTTGTGGCAGAAAAGTGAATGGATCATGCATTAAACTATGGCGCCATGCCTCCCCAGGAGGGAAAGGGTGTTGCTCACTTCTGCCTTTCTCCTCCCCGGCAGCAAGGTGGCCGCCTCCTCAGAGCTTATTGGAAAGCCAGGTATGAGCCAGCGGTGACGTGGCAACTGCAGTCTCATGGAAAAGGGGGCGGTACCGGCTCGTCCTTCACGCCCTACCGAGGTCAGGAGTTGCCCCCCACAAGCATCTCTCCAGCACGGCCAAGGCTTCTGAGGAAAAAGGACTTAGTCCAGAACCTGGCAGCTTGCGGCAGAAAAGTGAAGGGACCATGCGTTAAACTGTGGCGCCATGCCTCCCCGGGAGGGAAAGGGTGTTGCTCCCTTCCTTCTTTTCTCCCCCGCAGCAGCAAGGTGACCGCCTCCTCAGAACTTATAGGAAAGCCAGGTATGAGCCGGCGGTGATGGGGCAACTGCAGTCTCATGGGAAGGGGGGCGGACCGGCTCGTCCTTCATGCCCTACCAAGGTCCTGAGTTACCTCCCAAGAGCGGCTCTTCAGCACAGCTATAACACCAGATGCACAGAAACCAATCTTGTAATGATCTGGCTCTTTGCAGAAATCCAAAATTGCGTGGCTGCAGTAGCAGCCGCACAACATTATGTGATTCTCATAACCAGCTATAGAAAACAAAGTATTTCACAATGCCTTTTGGGCAATTCTGATTGTTGGGGGGGAATTATAAACAATAATGGTGCATCTTTTGTCGAAATGATGAATGTAATCAGTGTAGAGAAGATTTAAGTAGAAATCATCTGCCTCACAGGCATTGGGTTGGATGGGAGGGGGGGTATATTGGGGTTCTTGTTGGTGAAAAGTGAGTACTATAGAAGGGAAAGGTGTTTGATCATGGTATGACCGAGACATAAAGCTGAAAGCTTAGTAACTTTTCCCACAAAGAAACTGCAAGAAAAGAAAAGCACAGCGGTAGGGAGTTTGCCTTGCATGCAGTCAACATGGCCGACCCGAGTTTGATTCCTCCGCCCCTCTCAGAGAGCCCGGCAAGCTACTGAGAGTATCTCGCCTGCACGGCAGAGCCTGGCAAGCTACCCGTGATGTATTCGATATGCCAGACACAGTAACAACAAAGTCTCCATTGGAGACATTACTGGGCCCGCTCGAGCAAATCAATGAACAATGGGAGGGCCTTTACAGTCCGGTATCCCTGATGAACACGGATGTGAAGATCCTCAAAAAATAGTAGCAAATAGTATTCAACAACTGATCAAAAAGATCATACGTCATGACCAAGAGGGATTCATCCCGGGAAAAAAGGATGGTTTTGACATTCAGAAATCAATCAACAATCCATCCTATGAGCAAAAGAAAAGATAAACACCATATGGTCATATCAACAGATGCAAAGAAAGCATTTGACAAGATCCAGCTTCCGTTTGTGTGGAAAATCCTCGCCAAAATGGGCATATAGGGCACTTTCCTCAATATAATTAAAGCCATATAACACAAGCCTACAGCAAGCATCATCCTCAGTGGGGAAAAACTAAGAGCCTTCCCTCTAAGAACAGGGACGAAACAAGGATGCCCACTCTCTTCAGTGCTGTTCAATATAGTACTGGAAGTACTTGTAATAGCGATTAGGCAAGAAAAAGATATTAAGAGCATTCAGGTAGGAAAAGAAGAAATCAAGCTCTCACTATTTGCAGATGATATGATACTATACTTAGAGAGCCCTAAAACCTTTACCAAGAAACTCCTAAAATCAATTGACTTGCATAGTAAAGTTGCAGGCTATAAAATCAATACCCAAATGTCCATGGCTTTCCTATATGCAAATAGTGAGAGAGAAGAAAGTGACATGAAAAAAAATCCATTCACAATTGTGCCCAGAAAATCAAGTACCTAGGAAACATCTTAACTAAGGAATTGAAAAACCTGTACAAAGAAATCTCAAAACGGTACTTCAGGAAATAAAAGAGAACATGAGAAAAAGGAAAGATATCCCCTGCTCATGTATAGGGATAATTAACATTTTCAAAATGGCAATAATTTCCAAAGCATTGTACAAATTCAGAGTGACCCCCATAACGATACCCATGACATTCTTCAAAGAAATGGAGAAAACAATCCTGAAATTTATATGGAAAAATAAGCCCCCACCAATAGCTAAAGCAATTCTTGGGAAAAAGAAAATTGGAGGAATCAACATCCATAAACTTCAAACTCTTCTACAAAACAGTAATAATTAAAACAGCATGGTACTGGAAAAAAGGCATAGCTGCAGACCAATGGAACAGGGTCGAATAAACTGACATACCCCCTAAAGAATATGATCATCTAATGTTCGATAAGGGGGCAAGATATGTGAAGAGGAGCAAGTGAAGCCTTTTTAACAAATTGGGCTTGCAAAACTGGATAGCTACATGCAAAAAAGTGGGCTCAGATCTGTCCCTAACATCAAGTACAAAAGTAAGATCAAAATGAGTTAAAGACCTCAACATCAGACCGGAATCCATAAGGTACATTGAAGACAAGCTTGGAAAAACCCTTAATGACATTGAAGCTAATGGTAACTTCAAAGTTGACATGCCACTAGCCAAGCAACTGAAAACAGAGATAGACAAATGGGACTATCCTAAACTAAGACGCTTCTGCAACTCAAAAGAAACAGTGACCAAACTACAAAGACAGTGTACAGAATGGGAAACTATATTCTCCCATTACCCATCCGACAAGGGGTTGATATCAACAATATACAAAGTACTGGTTGAACTCCACAAGAAAACATCCAACCCCATCATACAATGGAGCGACAAAATGAACAGAACCTTTCACAAAGAAGAAATCCGAATGGCAAAAAGGCACATGAGAAAATGCTCTACATCACTAATCATCAGGGAGATGCCGATCAAAACAACAATGACATATCATCTCACACCACAGAGACTGGCCAACATCCAAAAGAACAAAAGCAACCGATTGGCCGATTGTTTCAGCCCTATTGGAAAACAGTATGGACGATCCTCAAAAAGTTCGAAATTGAGCTCCCGTTTGACCCAGCAATACCACTCCTGGGAATATAGCCCGGAGAGGCAAAAAAAGTATAGTCGAAATGACATCTGCACTTGTATGTTCATTGCTGCACTGTTCACAATAACCAAAATCTGGAAAAACCCCGAGTGCCCGAGAATAGATGACTAGTTCAAGAAACTTTGGTACATATACACAATGGAGTACTATGTAGCTGTTAGAAAAGATGAAGTAATGAAATTTATATACAAGTGGTACTACATGGAAAGTATCATGCTAATTGAAATGAGTCAGAAAGAGAGGGACAGACATAGAAAGATTTCATACATATGGGGAATATAAAGTAACAAAATAGGAGACTAACATCCAAGATTAGCCGAGATAAGTACGAAGCGGTTCATTCCATGGCTTGGAGGTCAGCCGTAGATGCTAGGGTAAAGGTAGCTCAGATAGAGAAGGGTGTCCCAAGTAAATGGTGTTGGGAGGATCCTCCCAAGATGGGAAATGCATGCTGAAAGTAGATTCAAGACAGAACATAATTGCCACTCAATGCCTCTTTTGCAAACCACAGAACCCAAAAGGAGAGAGAGAACAAAAGGAATGCCCTGACACAGAGCCCTGGTGGAATGGGCGGGATGGGGGGAGGGTGGAAGGGATACTGGGTCAGTGGTGGTGGAGACTGAGCACGGATGAAAGGATGGGTACTCGATCATTGTATAACTGAAACCCAAGCACAAAAATTTGTAAGTCTACAACTGTGTCTCATGGTGTTTCATGAATAAACATTTTTTTAAAAAGATGAAAGATCAATAGAAAGAAAATTACTCAACTACAAACAGAAATAAGAGGACACGATGAAATGGAAACCTATTACTTATTCATGGAACAAGAGGACTACCATCGACAAAACAGCAAATTTCCCCAAAGCATTACAGACATTCAATGCTATTACTAGAAAAATGCCTATGACGTCTTTGAAAGAGATAGATCGAGCACTCTTGAACATTCTATGGAATATTCAACCACCACAAATATCTAAGGCAATCCTAGGAAAAGGGAAGATGGGAGGTATTACTCTCCTCCAAATTTATATTGTACGACAAAGCTGTAGTAATTTCAACAGCATGGCACTGGATTGAGGACAGATTCTCAGAACACTGGGACAGAACAGACAATGCAGACACAGGTAAATGGACTGCTCACTTTCATAAAGGAGAAAAGAATACAAAGTGGTGCAAGGAAGATGTCTTCAACAGACAGTATCGCGAAAACCGGTTGCTCATGTGGAAAATGAGCTCAGACCCCTTTCTAACACCGTACACAAAAGTCAAATAAAAATGTATTAAAGACCTCCCTATCAGGCCTGATTCCATTGAGGAAAACGTAGGCTGTATTCTCCATGACATTGTAGCTAGAGGCCTCTTTAAGGAGTTAATGCCATAAGCCAAGTAAACGAGGATCAGGAAAAGAGGCAGGGAGTGGTAATGCAGCCGAAAAAGTGTTTACTGAGCATGAAGCCGACCCACGTCCCACCCCCAGCATCCCATGTGGTCCTCCCAACACCTCCGGCAGTAATTACTGTGTGCAGAGCCGGGAGTAACCCTTGAGCATAGCCGGGTGTGGCTCAAAATTAAATCAACCAAAATTTCTTTGAAAAAGAAACAAAGATTAAATAAATTAGAGTACATTAATAGAAGAAGCTTCTGAAACTACTGCCTCAAAAATATTAGTGACCAAAATACAAAGACATCCCATAGACTTGGAGAAATTACTTGCCCATCACTCAATCTCATAAAAGGCTTATACCCAAAGTTTACAAAATACTAAATACTGATGGTACTATACCCCCAAAATGGGAGAAATGCTGAAACCCATCAAGAATGGGGGTGGGGGGAGATGAAAAATCGTTTCTCAAAGAAGACATACAAATGGCTGAAAAGCATATGGGAAAATGGTCTACAGAACTAGTCATCAGGGAAATTCAAATCAAAAGAACAGTCAGATATCACCTTAGAACGCAAAGGCTGTAAACAACAACAACCACAACAACAACCACCCAAAACAAGAGCAAGCGGTGTTGACACCCATGTGGTATAAAAGGGATACCCATACACGGCTGCCAGGAGAGTAGACTGCTCTGACCTTCCATGGACACTCCTCAGGAAAGTAGGAACTGAGCTTCCATCTGACCCAGCAACTCCACTCGTTGGACTCTACTCTTGCCCAAAAATACTATGGAGAAAAGATGGTTGCAGCCCTACATCCCTTGGAGAAACATTCAAAATAGCCCCGAATGTGGAAACAACCCAAGTGTCCTGGAGTAGACTACCGGATAAACAGTGCAGATACATAATGGATCGTTACTCGGTCATCGAAAAGATAAAAGCACACACTCTGCTGCTTCTGGATGGATCTGCAAGGTATCATGCTGAGTGCAGTTAATGAGAGGGCAAGAGCCTGACGCAGAACGATCTCTCATTTGCAGGGTATAACGAACCATGACAGTGAAATAACAAATGCTCACAAGCAACAGAGAGGAAGAACATGAGATCTGCTCTCCAGTAGGAAGCATGACACTTGAGAGGATTGGACAGGGGGGAGAACACTATCACGGCAGTGGGAGGATGGAAGTGTCCAAGTGGGTGATAGAGGTGGGGGTGGCCGCTGGGAGGGAGCAAAGTGTTCTGCACGAAACCCTATTGGCCACAGTACTGAAAAGCAGGGTGCAAAGTTCTTCAAAACAACCTCTGCATGGAGAAGATCAAACACCTTTTGGGACCCCGGGCACAACACGTTCCTCTATATTTAGAAGAGCAACTGGGGCCCCTGCCCTTGCCCACACTTGGCCAGGGCTCTGGGCGCAGGTTCGCTGCGGGCCTCTTAATGACGTCCCGCTGACGAAAAAGAAGGTGGTGACGTGGCGTGCTGGTTGCCCTGACAGCATCGAATCTCGAGAGGACACACACTGGGCCCTCAGGATCAAGGAAGGAGAGGCTGGTGCCACCAGCGAGGCGTGAGATAGGCAATGCCGCTGGTTTAGATTAGCCAGATGGCGAGTCAGGGAGGGGAGGAAGCGCTCGGCGCTGAGCTGGTAACCTGCTGTGACGGGGGGCCAGCCAGCGGCCAGCCAGCCCGCCGCATCCTGGCACCTGATGGACCAATCCAGGAGACCCGGGATGCGAGTGGGTACCGGATCCTGCCGGGCCTGGGAAGCAGTGCGGTTCCACCCGAACAGACGCGGGAGCGTGGCGAAGAGGGCGGCGACGGAGGCGTCCCGAAAGAAGGGGCAGCTGAAGAAGGTCCAGCACCACGCGCCCCCAGCCCAGTCGCGGACCCTCCTGAAGGCCGAGACGACGACATCCGCGCCCTCCCGTTCTCGGTCAGGCTCCGGACGGTCGTGGAGGACCAGTCCTTCGAGTCCATTTACTGGAGCAGAGACGGAGAGAGCATCATCATCGAAGGGAACTTCTTCAAGTCCGAAGTGCTGGGCCACAAGGACAACCAGCGCATCTTCGGAACCGGCAGCCTGAGGACGTTCGTGCGCCTGCTGAACCTGCACGGCTTCCGGAAGCTCCACTTCAAGAGCACCTGTCTCAGCTCGGCCCGGAACAGAGTGATTGTGAGTACTTCCCGGGCCCACGGGCGCGGCGCGGGCGGAAACTGCAGCCCTTGGAGGAGCGAGCCACTAAGGGCCCGGATGCTCGGCTCCAAGAACTGCACGCGCGTCCTCAAATATACCACAGTGCTTCACGGCACACAGGGATGGGAGCTTTGGACACGGGGAATTGTTTTGGCTTCCCAAAACGACTTTGGGAGACAATTTGGCTAGGAAACCATAGAAACCAAGAAACAGAACGTTGTGGTAGTAAGAGAATGTGAAGGATTTTAAGACGCTGCACAATATGATTGATGTGTCAAAGTAAATTCATTCATATGATTATTCGTTATTGACGTCTAGGTCTCTTTGTCTAGTACTGAAATCTAATCACAGGGAACATTGAACGGAATTTAAACGAAATTACATTGTGGATTTTATCGTAATTTAATTGTATTATAGGTATAACTTATGGTTCACTATCAGAAATTCTATTCCTGTAAATGTGAGCAGTCAAAGTAGAGATATGGGAAAATAGAAATAGTACCTTAAAGGTAACTAATTTACAGCGATGTGCATATTGTTTGATTTATAATGGAATTCAATGAGTAAAGTGATATCATTACATTTGTTTCAATTGCAATATAGATGGAAATAATAAATGATTATTTGTTACATTAAATTATGTGAGTTGACTATGAATAATTAAACATAAGATTATATCAATTGTAATTTTATAGTAAGATAAATTAATTTATACTGATGTTCACATCAATTATTTATTTCTACATAATTAAACAGTATACATAATTATCTTTATGCTTATATTAATGTTCAATATTAATTGGTATTTGTATTTAAAACGTAAACGAAAAATAAATTTTGTTTTAACACAAGATTGATTAACCCATTCATAATCTATCAAATTAAATTAATTTCTTTTCACAAATCTATTAATAGGTAAAGGTAGGCCCTCCCGTTGATCGTCGATTTGCTCGAGCGGGCCCAGTAACGTCTCCATCGGAGACTTTGTTGTTACTGTGTCTGGCATATCCAATACTCTCGGTAGCTTGCCGGGCTCTCCGAGAGGGGCGGAGGAATCGAACTCGGGTCGGCCATGTTGGCCGCTTTTAAGGCGAACGCCCTACCCGCTGTGCTATCGCTCCAGCCCCTCTCACAAATCTATTAATTAAAAATTAAAATTACTCCAATGAAATGGAATTAATATGTTATAATGAATTAATTTCTATTAACGTAAATGTTAATTTCTATATGAATATGAAAACGAATTCTATTTAATCTTTAAATACAAATTAATATTTACATTCATAGAAAGTTCTTTTTATATGGTAATCGTATTTCATATTATTTTAAAATTATCAATTAACAGTTTTGATAGCATAATTTAAATTGATAAATTATAAATTGGTTAATTAAACAGGTTAAAAAATGTTCCTTATATTATTGTGTCTAGCAGAAATGCCAATTAATAATGAAGATTAATATTAACATAATTTTGATTATATTTACTTTCAAATACAAATTTAATAGATGTTCATATCACCATACACTAATTTACATCAATATACTAATTATATTTTCTAGTAAATCTAACTTTATTGTTAATAGGAATGGCAACATAAAATTAATGTAATTAAAAATAAATTAATTATACCATATCAAAATTGAATTAATTTCAATACATTCTATTTAATTATGAATATAAATTAATAATGATTATCTCAATACTATTAATTTACTTACGTGTATTAATCATGTTAGGTATTAAATCAAAGTTAATTACAGTCATATTGATACAAATTGTTTTCTTGTAAAAAATACTCGTTTTATTATGAATGTAGTACAATAAAGTTTAATTCATTGAAATGAATTTAAAATAGTTATTGCACAATCGATTCAAATATAATTAAAGGTGCAAATCGATGAACAATGGGAGGACAGTGACAGTGATAATTACAGGTGATAACTTCAAGTATCAATGAATTCAATGAGTTTTTATTGATCATTTATCAAAAATTGGATTTAAAATTTATTGATGAATCATTTTACTAGTAAATTGCGATATTAATGTAATATATGATGAGTAATTAATAGTTTGAAATAATATTATTTTAAAAAAATTATCAATTTGATAATTTTATTCTAATTAAGAATACTAATTGAGAGATTACATCAAATTTAATTATAATTTCCAATCTTAATAGATATTGATTGAATAAATAGATTCTCCGTTTTATTATGCATCTGTTCTGATTGAGGTTACTTGCAATTAAATTTGATTGAAACTATGAAATTATATGTTAATTCATCAAAATTACATTGAATTATTAATAAATTTATATATACGTGTTGATTATTTTCTAATATTTGAATTTATAGATAATTCATTGATAAACCATTTATTAGTAAATCATAATTTTTTTTCCTTTTCTGGTATCAATTGCAGTTGATTCCAATCTCCTCTTCATTCTCCTCTGATTCCCCTTCTGCTTCTCTCTCCAGATCTCCCTTCGTTCTCCTTCTGGTTCCCCCTCCTTCTCCTTCCGGTTTCCCCCGCCCACTCTTACAGCCTGGTTTATATAGAAATCATGTAGGGTGGGTATACAAAGGTGGAGTTGAACATTAACAAATCAACAAAGAGAGGTAAGGTCACTCCTCCAGGACATTAACTCAAGGACAAAAATCTCATGAAGGAGATTACTCCAGATTACTAGGCGATCTGCTCAAGGGTGGGATTCCATTCAGGGTATGTTGCTTTCTTTCACCAGCTAGTAATCCACCTATATAGTTGTAGTAAATTTACTTCTAATATTTCTAGTAATGTCATTTGAGCACAATTATAGATATATATGAAGCATAAAGTTTGGCTCTTCCTGGGGACATCTCACTAGATATTCCAGACCACAGCCCTCAGACCAGGTTAGTCATCCTAACTCCAGCAGGGTCCTTATTCAGTTACCTCTTTTGTTTTTTTTTATATTTATTTATTTTTTAATAGTGAGGCACCATGAGGTACACTTGTAGACTTACACATTTCTGTGCTTGGGTTTCGATTATGCAATGATCAAACACCCATAACTCCACCAGTGCGCATTTCCCACCACCTCAGATCCCAGTATCCCCCCCCCCCCCCCAGTCCCTATCCCACCCTGCCTCTGTGGCAGGGCATTTCCCTCTCTCTCCTTTTAGGTGCCATGGCCGGCAAAAGAGGCATTGAGTGGCAACCATGCTTGGTCGACAGTCTACCCTCAGCATGCTCTCCCATCATGGGCGGATCCTCCCAACACCCTTCACCTGGTGTTCCCTTCTCTTTCTGAGCTCCCCCTTCCCCTAACATGTGTGGTTGTCCTCCAGGTCATTGAGTAAAATTCCTGGTACTAATCTCTGCCATACTTCTGTGTTAGTTTCCTATTTTGTTACTTTATGTTCCCCAGATGAATGCAAACTTTCTATGTCTATCCCTTTCTTTCTGAGTCATTTCACTTAACATGATACTTTCCATGTAGTACCACTTGTATGTAAACTTCATGACTTCATCTTTTCTAACAGCTACATGGTACTCCATTGTGTAAATGTGCCAGAGTTTCTTCAACCAGTCATCTGTTCTCGGGCACTCAGGTTTTTTCCAGATTCTGGCTATTGTAAAGAGTGCTGCAAAAAACAGACAATTGCAGATGTCACTTCGGGTATACTTTTTTGCCTCTCTGGGATATATTCCCAGGAGTGGTATTGCTGGGTCAAATGGGAGCTCAATTTCTAGTTTTTTGAGAATCATCCATACTGTTTTCCAGAAGGGCTGAACCAGTCGGCATTCCCACCAACAGTGAAGGAGTGTCCCTTTCTCACCACATCCGCGCCAGCACCGGTTGCTTTTGTTCTTGTGGATATGGGCCAGTCTCTGTGGTGTGAGGTGATACCTCATTGTGGTTTTGATCTGCATCTCCCTGATGATTAATGATGTGGAACATTTTCTCATGTGTCTTTTAGCCGTTCGGATTTCTTTGTCAAAGTTTCTATTCATTTCATCTCCCCATATTTTGATGGGGTTGAATGTTTTCTTTTTGTGGAGTTGAACCAGTATTTTGTATATCCTTGAAATTAACCCCTTATCAGATGTGTAGTTGGCGAATATCCTTTCCCATTCAGTTGACTGTCTTTGTATTTTGGTCACTGTTTCTTTTGAGGTGCAGAAGCTTCTTAGTTTAAGATAGTCCCATTTATCTATCTCTGTTTTCACTTGCTTGGCCAGCGGTGTGACATCTTTGAAGACACTATTAGCTTCTATGTCATGAAGGGTTTTGCCAACATTTTCCTCAATGTATCTTATAGATTCCGGTCTGATGTTGAGGTCTTTAATCCACTTAGATCTTACTTTTGTACATGGAATTAGGCAGAGATATGAGCCCATTTTTTTGCATATAGCCGTCCAGTTTTGCCAGCAAAATTTGTTAAAGAGGCTTTCTCTGCTCCACTTCACTTTTCTTGCCCCCTTATCGAAGATTAGATGCTCGTATACTTGGGGGGGGGGGGGGAAGTCAGTGTATTCAACCCTGTTCCATTGGTCTACAGCTCTGCCTTTGTTCCAGTACCATGCTGTTTTAATTATTACTGCCTTGTAGTAGAGTTTGAAGTTAGGGAGGTTGATTCCTCCCATTTTCTTTTTCCCAAGAATTACTTTAGCAATTCGTGGGGGCTTATTGTTCCATATGAATTTCAGGAGTGTTTGCTCCAATTCTTTGAAGAATGTCATGGGTATCCTAATAGGGATTGTGTTGAATTTATACAGTGCTTTGGGAAGTATTGCCATTTTGACAATGTTAATTCTCCCGATCCATGAGCAGGGGATATCTTTCCATTTCCTCATATCCTCTTTTATTTCCTGAAGTAGAGTTTTATAGTTTTCTTTGTACAGGTCCTTTACTTCCTTAGTTAAGGTGATTCCTAGGTACTTGATTTTCTGGGGCACAATTGTGAATGGGATTTTTTTCTTCATGTCTTTTTCTTCTCTTTGACTATTTGCATATAGGAAAGCCATGGACTTTTGGGCATTGATTTTATAACCTGCCACTTTACTATACAAGCCTATTGTTTCTAGAAGTTTCTTGATAGAGGTTTTAGGGTTTCCTTAGTATCATATCATCTACGAATAGTGAGAGCTTGCTTTCTTCCTTTCCTACCTGGATGCGCCTAATATCCTTTTCTTGCCTAATCGCTATTGCAAGTACTTCCAATACTATATTGAACAGCAGTGGAGAGAGTGGGCATCCTTGTCTCGTCCCTGATCTTAGAGGGAAGGCTCTCAGCTTTTCGCCATTGAGGACGATGCTTGCTGTAGGCTTGTGGTAGATGGCTTTAATTATATTGAGAAAAGTCCCCTCTATCCCCATCTTGACAAGGGTTTTCATCATAAATGGGTGCTGGATCTTGCCAAATGCTTTCTCTGCATCTATTGATATGATCATATGATTTTTATCTTTTCTTTTGTTGATGTGGTGGATTACGTTGATTGATTTCCTAGTGTTAAACCAGCCTTGCATCCCCGGGATGAATCCTACTTGGTCATGGTGTATGATCTTTTTGATGAGTAGTTGAATTCTATTTGCTAGTATTTTGTTGAGAATCTTCGCATCCGTGTTCATCAGGGATATCGGCCTGCAGTTTTCTTTTCTCGTGGTATCTTTGTTTCCTTTTGGTATTAGAGAGATATGGGTTTCATAGAAACTGTTTGGGAGAGTTTCCGTTTTTTCAATTTCCTGAAAGAGCTTGAGAAGGACTGGCAGCAGGTCCTCTTTAAGTGTTTGGAAAAATTCGCTAGTGAATCCATCTGGGCCCGGGCTTTTGTTTTTGGGAAGGCTTTTGATTGCAGTTTCTATTTCGTTGATGTTAATAGGTCTATTCAGATACTCCAGGTCTTCTTGATTCAGCTTTGGGAGATTATAGGAGTCCAGGAATTTGTCCATTTCTTCTAGGTTCTCTTGTTTCATGGCATACAGACTTTCAAAGTAGTCTCTGATGATCTTTTGGCTTTCTTTGGTTTCTGTTGTGATATCCCCCTTCTCATTTCTGATTCGGTTTATTAGGGTTCTCTCTCTCTGTTTCTTTGTGAGTGTTGCGAGTGGTTTATCTATCTTGTTTATTCTCTCGAAGAACCAGCTCTTGGTTTCATTGATCTTTCGGATTGTTTCTTTGGTTTTAATGCAACATATGATTAACAGTTAATAGATTTAAATAATACTAGATTATTTTAATGAATTGGTTATATAATTTTAATCCAGTAAAATTTGACTTCGTAAATTAGATTAAATTTACTTATAAATAGTTTTGTTAATATAAATAAATTTACACAATAGTTTAATCACTTAATCAAGCATATATTGTAGTTAAGTTTACTCACAATAAATGTACTTTACATTTTAAAGAAATGTAATGATAATAAAGTAAAATTATATTGTAATGAATTATCAATAAATCCATTAATCTATCTTTATTGAATATTTACAAAATTAGAATTTACACATAACTTATTGATAAATCATTTCTTTAATAGTAAATTATGATTTTCATGGACTATATGATTAATGCTTAATAGATTAAAATTATATTATTTATTTTAAATATTGAATAAGTAATTGTAACCTAGTAATAATTTTAGTTTATACATTAGATTATATTTTAATTATATATTGTTATGTTAATATAAATAACTGTGGAATGAATTAATCATTAAATTAAGCATTTGTCTTAATTCAGTTTAGTTTCAATTAAATTTCATTACAATTTCAATTGAATTAAAATCAGTTATGATTTCATGTTGTTACACTGAATATCAGTGCTTTTATTCATTTATTTTTATTCATCAGAGAAAATTTAATTTATAGATAATTTATTGTTAAATCATTTCTTTATCAGTAAATCATGATTTTAATTAAATTCATGGTGAAATCATAAATTTTAATAACATCTGCTTAGTTTAATATAGAGATCATTTTTATTATAATATAGTAACAATACGCGATATCAAATTTATACACAGTTTTGTTTATGTAAGTCAGTTTAATGTAAATTTGGTTAATATGAATTAATTAAATGTAAAATTATAAATCATTGGTACTCATGTTACAACTAAATATTTTAGAATTTTAGTATGCTCATTCATATTTGTTGATTACTAATCATTACCTAAATTCATTGAGAATTTATTTAATTATTTTTTAATTGAATACATTGAATTTATTTGTTACTGTATATTGTTTCTTATCAGTAATTCAATGTATAGATAATTTATTGATAAATGATTTTTATCAGTAAATTAGGATTTTAATTAAATTTAGCAATGATGAATAGAGATTATTGCTTTATTGTAATATATGAATCATATTTTAATATAATAATATACCACAAGAGATATATAAAATTCATAAATTTATTTATTGATTGATGATTCATCAAAAATTAATTTAAATACAAATTATTTCTTTATCAGGAAAGGATAATTGTTAACAGTATATCAATAATATTTATTAGACTTAAATATTATTAGTTTATAATGATATTTCATATTAATGATATTTTATATTTACAACACGGGTAGGGCGTTCGCCTTACAAGCGGCCAACATGGCCGACCCGAGTTCGATTCCTCCGCCCCTCTCGGAGAGCCCGGCAAGCTACCGAGAGTATTCGATATGCCAGACACAGTAACAACAAAGTCTCCAATGGAGATGTTACTGGGCCCGCTCGAGCAAATCGACGATCAACGGGAGGGCCTTTACCTTTACCTTAATTAATTATAAATATTTATATTTTTTAATTGAATACATTGAGTTACATTGAATTTTTATTTATATATTGATTCTTTATCAATAATTCAATTTATAGATAATTTTTTGAACAATCATTTTTATCGGTAACATAGGCTTTTAATTAAATTTATCATAAATGATTAGTAGATTTGATTATTTACTGTGATATATTAATCATATGATTTTAATATAGTAATAAATATTATAAAATGCTTAAATTTAGTCCTTTCTATTTATCGTTTATATATTACATAATTTATAGATACTTTATAGGTAAATTATTTCTTTACCTGTAAACTATGATTTTATTTAAATATATAATTAACAATTAGTAGACTTACATGTTATTAATTTTTTTCAATACATTTTTGAATAGAATATATTAAAGAACATTGAATTTATTTATGGTTATTATTTATCTATAATTTAATTCACAGATAATTTCTTAATAAATCATTTTTCAGTAAATTACGATTTTAATTAAATATATCTTTACTGATTAATAGATTTCATTATTAGTTTGTTGGCATATATTAATTATATTATTTTATTATAGTAATTCTCTTATCAAATATATAAAATGCAACATTTTATTCATTTATATTTCTGATTATTTATAGATAACTTATTTTATCTACGATGTTTTGATAAATTATTTTTATCACTCTCCTCCCGTTGTTCCTCGATTTGCTCGAGCGGGCCCAGTAACGTCTCCATTATGAGACTGGTTGTTACTGTGTTTGGCATATTGAATACATCACGGGTAGCTTGCCAGGCTTTGCCATGCGGGCGAGATACTCTCAGTAGCTTGCCAGACTCTCAGAGAGGGGCAGAGGAAACGAACTCAGGTTGGCCATGTTGGTTGTGTGCAAGGCAAACGCCCTAGCCGCAGTACTATCGTTCCTTATTACTAATTTATATTTAATAATAAAATATAATAAAATGCATGTTAATTATATGGCCAATAAATATTAAAGATATATATTAATTATACCTGATTCAATGATTTTAAAACACAATATATTGAATAAAATTAAATGTTATTACCTTATCACAGTGAATTTAATTTTGATATATTAAATAAATTGATATAAATTAATTTAAGTTAATAAATCATAGAACAGTTATTTAAATTCAATTGTATAATGTTAAATTTAATACATTTTAATAAATAAATATAACCTGATAATCAATACATTTATAAAAATAAATTAGTTTACTCTAATACGGTAACTATATTATATCATTGAAATGTATATACATTATATCAAATAAAATTATTGAGTTATATTCACATTTAAGTAAATATTAAATACAATTGAATATGTATTAAATACCTATTAACCATGAATACATTTAATGATTAATAGTTACAGTAATATAAATTTGTTTATATTAATGTACATAATTATTACTTATTAGAGTAAAATACTACAAAATAAGGTTTAATATCTTTACAAAATTAATTCAAGGTAATGTAAATAATTATTAATAGCTTGTATCATTCATATTCTATATTACATTAAATTCATTTATAGTTTACAATATCGGAAACTTTGCTTAACTGTAATATAAATATAATTCGTTGCACTATATTCAATTAATAATAATGGAATTGGGGAAACTAATTATTAGTTGCTAATATCGAAATTGAATGCTGCTGCATTTATATTGATATAAACAGTTCATTTAAATTTGTATTACTATAAATTGATAACACAATTCAATCACATTTTAATGCATATAAATATAATTGAATGATTTACTATTTATTGATTTATAAGATCAACTATTGATTAGCAATATATTGAAGCTAATGAAAGTATGAATGTAATAGAGTAAATTAATAGGTAATGTAAACAATATTTATTGATTTTAATTGTATTCATTAAAATACTGAAATTATTCAATATATATCAAACATATATTATTTTAATCCAAAATGCTTATCAAAATATATTCTTAATTTTAATCAGAAAAAACGATGAATTAATAAGTGTATCAACATAATTTTCATCATATTTGTAATAAAGACTAATGTGAAATAATATCAATATTGGAAAATTAAATCTTATAATGAAGGCAATATACATTCGTTTACTGTAGTATATTCACAACCTTAATTATAATCCTTTCACTATACACATGTTTCAGTTAAATCATATACTATAACAAATTGCGAAATATAAATATAAGTGCTTAATTTTATTGTTATGAATATAACCACATTCAATTTTAATCACCTATATTGCATTAATATTTTCTAAGTGTTCATTAATGCTCTAACATCTTAATCATACTTTACATGAAAAGGAATTCAATTATTAATGAATTGTAATTTTACAAGTTAATGTAAATCATTTAAGTATATTCTTTTTATTGTCAAATTAAATTGAATATAAATTGTAACTAAATTTTGCATTTATTACTTTCATTCATTCATACATCATCCTGTTATTCGTTGATTGCCTTGAGCAGGCCCCAGTAACGTCTCTTTCATCCTAGCCCTGAGATTATATTCAAGGCTCTTTAGGAGAATGAGACCCATCATTGTTACTGGTATTTGGCATATTTGGTGCGCCACGGGGAGTTTGCCAGACTCTGCCCTGTGGGCAGGCTATATTCGACAGCCTGCAAGTTTGTCCAAAGTAGGAATGAGATAATAAGATATCATAAAAAGATGTCCTGATAAGATGTCATTCGCGGCCGCGTGGTTCCGGGAGCTGGATTTTATAGTCTCTGAGTCTTGGCCGCTGATGGGATTACACGGCGCCAGGGGGCCAGGTGGTGGGTGTGACCCCCGCCTACTGGAATTTGGAGGATCTGGGTGGAGGATGCTCGACTCCAATCCGAGTAGGCTTGGAGGTCTGGGCCCCGGAACCCACGTGGCTTTGTCCCTCTGCCAGTACCTTCATGTGTGCGGAGAGTGGTCTCAGCATGGTGGTGGCTGGTCCTGGAGGTCTTTGGCTGCCGGAGCCCTGGTCAGAGCGGGGAGGAAAGCTCAACCCGCTCCCCTCCAAGGGACCCCAGCGAGGAACAGCCAGGCGTAGGTGCAGGAGACTGACTGCATTTATTACTATATTAAAATAAATACATAGCAAGTCATTTGTATATTTCATATGATATATAGTATTGCTTTATTAAAATAACAATGTAATATGTATATGAAAAAAATAAAATGATATTTTAATCAACTTATTAGTGATACATTTTATTAGTATAATACTTTAATAATAAAGACATAATTTATCAATAACTTATCTATAAATTAAGAGGTCGATATATAATCAATTATAAATGAATATTTTTATGAATGTTATATATCGGTTATGATATATTACTACATTAATATGATCAATTTATTACAAGAAACTATAAAATATACTACTCATTAATTATGTATTTAATTAATATCTTACTTTACTGATAAATAGCTGGAGCAATGGCACGGCGGTAGGGTGTTTGCCTTGCACGCAGCCAACATGGCCCACCCGAGTTCGATTCCTCCACTCCTCTCGGAGACCCTGGCAAGCTACCGAGAATATCTGGCCCGCATGGCAAAGCCTGGCAAGCTACCCGTGATGTATTCGATATGCCAAACACAGTAACAACAAAGTCTCACCATGGACACATTACTGGGCCCGCTCCAGCAAATCGATGAACATCGGGATGACAGTGACAGTTACTACCATATATTTATAATATCTTAAATGTCACTGTCACTGTCCTCCCGTTGTTTATCGAATTGCTCGAGCGGGCCCAGTAACGTCTCCATAGTGAGACTGTTGTTACTGTTTGGCATATCCAATAAGTCACGGGTAGCTTGCCAGACGATGCCATGCGGGCGAGATACTCTCGGTAGCTTGCCGGGCTCTCCGAGAGGGGCAGAGAAATTGAACTTGGGTGGGCCATGTTGGCTGCGTGCAAGGCAAACGTCCTACCTGCTGCGCTATCGCTCCAGCCCATCTTAAATGTAGTCATTGATATTCGTATTAATACAAAAGTTACTTAAACAATGTAGAATATTCATCATATATTATGTATTCTGTTTATATTTGTAAATTTATATGGTACATAAATATTAGTCACTGCATAAACGATGCATTTGCCATTCATGTTCATAATAACTGTGATTATATTACTTGTTTTAATATAAATTGTCTATAATAGATATCTTAAGAAACCGGTATCGAAAATTGATATTATCAATTATAGTGTAGTCAGGTGATAATCCTATTTGATATTTAAATTTAATTGCTAGTCAATGCCGCAGATATTGTAAACATTTTATGATCCCCAAGAGCCAGTAGAATAGGGGCTGTGAATCGGGACTTGGAAGGAATGTGTGAAGGGGTCAAGCTGGGCCTTGCACCGTGTTGTGTGTGCGAGCCCAAGCCGCATGTCCCCGCAGGCTTACCGGAACCACAACTTCCAGCGAGATCAGCCGCAGTTGATGAACAACATCCATCGCAAGGGCCGCGAGAGGCCCCCAACCGCCCAGACCAGGAAGAGGAGGAGGATGGAGCCCACGCGCTGCTCCCCGCGCCTTCACCCTGTCGCCGAACCTGACTGGGACTGCCTCAGTGGCTTGAGGGTTTCCCCTGGCCTTTTGGCCGAGAACAAGGCCCGATCCAGTGAGGACAGTGCTTGTGACACCCAGGCCGGGACTAGCGATCTGCTGTGCGCCTCCAGCGAGGAGGCCGGGCCTCACGGGCAGGGGCCCCCGGGTACTGTTCTGTTCCCATCAGCTGAGGAAAACGTTGCCTTGACCAGGGAGATTGAGGGTGTCCTCAGCCATGCTGAGGCGATTCCTGGTTTGGAGAGTAGTGAGGTTACTGAGGAGGAGGAGGAAGAGGAGGAGGAGGAAGAGGAGAAGGAGGTAGAGGATGAGGAGGACAAGGAACAGGACGAGGAGGACGAGGAGGAGGAGGTGCCTCAGGATGAGGGTGTTTCAAGCATCTGGGCTTTCCCATCTGCTGTGCAGAATGTTCCTTTTACTGAGGACGGTTGGCCTCTTGATGACGACTTAGTTGGTAATAGTTTTTCAATTGCTTGGAACAATTTTAATTTCATGGAAGTAGATGGCCCAGGTGAGGGTGTGCCTAGTGCCATCGAAAACTTTATTTTCACTGAGGAAGGCGGGCCTCACGTGCCTGGCAATATTCTGGTCCCTTCTGCAGTGGAAAATGCTAATCCCATGGCTGAGGCCGCGCCTAATGGTAGTTGCTCATCTGCTTTGTGCAGTGTTAATCCCATTGAGAACTGTGGCCCGGTTGAGGCTGCGCCTAGCAATATTTTGGCAGCCCCGGCTACTGCTGGCCCGGATCCGCTTGGGAAAGCGAGCACAGACCTGGAATTGTACAACAGACTTCGTTCTGTCTTACTGGCATGGATAACAATGGGTCCCCAT
Source organism: Sorex fumeus (assembly GCF_029834395.1). NCBI lineage: Eukaryota > Metazoa > Chordata > Mammalia > Eulipotyphla > Soricidae > Sorex > Sorex fumeus. The sequence continues at coordinate 1,115,409 of NW_026606260.1, forward strand.
GAGAACCCTGGTACGGAAGACAAACCAGAGACCCCCTCAGTGTAAGGAGAAGCCAGGTCCCGGAAGTTAGTCACCCACAAGCAGTACATATATTACAAATTTCCTTATCTATGTACTTTGTTGTTAGTGTACTTCCGGGCCTAAACATAAATGGAATATTTTGGGGGACTAAATAAATTTATGAAAATTGCAAATCTGTGTTGTTACTTTCTAACTCCCCCAGAGGTAGGAAGTCCTGGGAAGAAAAACTTGGGCCCCTTGTGCTTTTCCTGGAAGCAACTGGATACCCCAACACGGGTCCTGGAGGGGAGTGGAAGAGGTCTGGAGGTCTGGGAGGGTGATAAGGGGGATGGAGCAGGTCTGGAGGGTCTTGGACAGGGTGTGAGTCTGGGAGGACTCTGGAGGTGGTGCAAGATGTCTGCAAGAGGCTTTGGGAGGTGTTGGAGGGGAGGTGCAGCGGGTGGTGGAGGAAGTTTGAGGCTGTCCTGTGCTAGGATGGTTAGCTCTGGAGGAAATTGTGGGAGGTGTTTATTGGGGGTGAGTAGAGGAGGCTCAAGGAGGTTTGAGGATGTCCAGCAGGGGTGCAGTGTATGTTGGACGAGGTGCAGGATGTTTCCAGATGTTCTGCGGGTGTGAAGGTCTCTAGAGGAGCTACAGGAGGTTGAGAAATGTCCTACAGAGGAAAATGGTGACTTGAAGAAGATGCAGGAGGTTCAGTTATATCCTGGAGGGGTTCAGAGTGTCTTGGAGGAGGTGCATGAGGTTTGGCATGTACTGCAGGTGAGCGCAGGGTTTGAAGGAGGTGCACGAGTTTGGGGCATTTTCTACAGAAGTGCAGAGTTTCTAGAACAGGTGCAGGATGTTTGGTGATGTCCGGCAGGGGTCCAAAGTGTCTTAGAAATGCAGAAGTTTCGGGCAAGTCCTGCATGTGTGCAGGGTATCTATAGTATGTTCAGGAGTGTGTTTATGTCCTGGGGTGTATCCTGTCTTGTACATTTGCAGGAGGTTTGGTCATGTTCAACAGGGGTGCAGTGTCCAGAAGAGGTATAGGAATTTCGGGCATGTACTGCTAATGGTGCACGGTTTCTTGGAGGATATGCAGGATGTTTGGGTATGTCCTGCAGGGGCACAGGGTGTCTAGAGGAAGTGCAGAAGGTTTGCTGTTGTCCTCCCAGGGTGCACGGTGCCGAGAGACAGTGAAGAAGGTTCGGATGTTTCCTGAAGGGGTGTACGGTGACTTCATAGAGGTCCTTGGTATTCTGGTATGTTTTCCAGGGTTCTGGGGTGTCTGGAGTAGGTGAAGGAGGTTTGTTCATGTCCTGCCGTTGTGTATAGGGTCTAGAAGGAGATCCAGGAGGTTCATGCATGTCGTGCTGGTATGCAGGGAGCTTGGAGGTAGTGCAGGAGGTTTGGGCATGTCCTGCAGAGGTTCAGGGTATCTAGAGGAGGTGCAGGAAGTAAGGACATGTCTTTTGGGGGTGTACAGGTCTAGACAAGGTGAAGGAGGCTTGCAGATGTCCTGCTGGGGTGCATGCCATCTACACAAAGTACAGGAGGTTTGGGCATGTACTGCAGGGGTACAGCGTGTCTTGCAGAAGGTGCAGGACATTCAGAATGTCCTAGAGGGGTGGAGGGTGTCATAGAGGAGGTGCAGGATGTTTGGGCAGATTCTACAGAGGTTTCGAGTTTCTAGAATAGTTGCAGGTGGTTCGGGCATGTCCTGCAGAGGTGCAGGATACCTAGAGGAGGTTCAGGCGTTTGCCATGTCCTGATGGGTTGCAGGGTGTGTACAATAGGTGCAGGACATTTGAGGATGCAGGTGTGTTTTGGAGATTTTTGGAGATTCAGAAGGTTTGGGCAAGTCCTGCCTGTGTGCAGCGTGTATATAGTACGTTCAGTAGTGTGGTTATGTCCTCCTGCGATGCACTGTGTCTGGTAGGATGTGCAGGAGGTTCGGACATGTTGCAGCTGTACAGGGTATCTAGAGGACTTTCAGGAGTTTAAGCATATCCTGCTGGTATGAGGCATGACTTTCAGGGGTACATGGTGCCTCGAGGAGGTGCAGGAGGCTTGTGTATATCCTTCTGGAGGACAGGGTGTTTAGACGATGTGAAGGAGATTTGGTATTCTCTGCAGGGGTGTAGGGTGTCCAGAATAGGTGTAGAAGGTTAGGGCATATCTTGCTTGGGTGTAGGTTGTCTTCCAGAGGTGTAGTTGTTTCAGGCATGTCCAGCAGGGGTTCAGGGTATATTGAGGAGGTAGAGGAGGTTTTGAAATGTCCTGCAGGGTGCACAGTGTCTAGAGGAGGTGCAGGAATGTAGGGCATATCCTTATAGGGGTGCATGGTTCTAGAGGAGCTGCAAGAGGTTTTCAGATGTCCTGCTGGTGTGCCTGGCTTCCAGAGGAGATGCCGAAGGTTCAGCCAAGTTCTTCAGGGATATAGGGTGTCTTGAGGGTGGTAGAGGATGTTTGGGCATGTTCTGCAGTGTTTCAGGATGTCTTGAGAAGGTGCAGGAGGTTCAGGTATGTCCTGAAGGGATATTAGGTGTCTTGGTGGAATTTCTGTAGATTCTGGAATGCTTTGCAGGAGTGTAGGTTGTCTAGAGAAGGTGTAAGAGGTTCATGCATGTCCTTCAGGAGTGTAGGGTGTCATGAAGGAGGTTTCGGTGATTTGGTATGCCCTGTAGGGGTGCAGGGTTTCTATAGGAGGTGCAGAAGTTTCGAACATGTCCCTCTGTGGTGCAGGAGCGGAAGGTTTTCAGATGTCCTGCTGAGGTGCATGGCGTCTGGAAGAGGTACAGGAGGTTCATGCATGTCCTGCAGTGGCGCCGAGTCTCTTATAAGAGTTTCAGGAGGTCCAGAATGTCCTTAAGTGGGGCAGAGTGTCTTGAAGGAGGTGCGGGAGGTTCAGGCATGTCCTGCTGGTATGCATAGTTCGAGAGGAGCTGCTGGAGGTTCAAGCAAGTCCTGCATGTGTGCAGGGTGTCTATAGTAGGTTCACGAGTGCGTTTATGTCCTCCTGGGGTGCACGGTATCTTGCAGGATGTGCAGGAGATTCAGACATGTGCTACAGCGTTGCAGGGTGTGTATGGGAGGAGCAGGAGTTTGAGCATGTCCTGCTGGTTTGCCGAGTTTTCCAGGAGCTGCAGAAGGTTCAGGAATGCCCAGCACTGTACTCGGTGTCTTGCATGAGGAACAGGAGGTTGAGGCATGTCTAGCAGAGGTACAAGGTGTCTAAAGCAGGTGCTGGAGGTTTGTGTTTGTCCCGCTGGGTGACACGGTGTTGAGAGAAATGAAGGTTTGTTATTCTCCTCAGGGGATGTAGGATGTTTAGAGTAGGTGTAGGAGGTTTGGGAATGACCATCAGGGGTGCAGGGACTTTCAAGGAGGTGGAGGGGGTTTGCACATATCTTACAGGTATTATGGGTATCTAGAGAAGGTGCAGGAAGTTAGGACATATCTTGCTGGGGTGCACGGTCCTAAAGGAGTTGCAAGATGCTTGCAGATGTCCTGCTGTTGTGTATCGAGTCTATAGGAGGTGCAATAGATTTAGGCATGTCCTGCATGGGTGCGTGTTATCATGCAGGAGGTGCAGGAGGGTGCAGAGTATATTGGAGGAGATGCGAAAGGTTCAGGCATATCCTGCAGGGGTGTAAAGTGTCTTGAAGGAGGCAGAGGAGGTTTGGGCATGTCCTACAAGGGTTCACTTTCTAGAACAGTTCCAGGATGTTCGGGAATATCCTGTCAGGTTGCAGGGTTACTTGGGGGAAGTGCAGAAGGTTTGGGTATGTCCTGTAGGGGTGCAGGGTATCTTCAGGAGATACAGAAGATTTTCTGATGTCCTGCAGAGGTGCAGGGTGTCTAGAGGAAGTGCAAGAGGTCTTGAAGGAGTGAGGGATGTCTTGGAGGAGGTTCTGGGGATTCTATTATGATCTGCAAGGCTGTAGTGTGTATACAGTTGGTGTAGGAGGTTCAGGCGTGTCCTGCAGAGGTGCAGGGTGCTTTGAGGGTGGTGCAGGAGGATCATGCATGTGCTGTTAGGATGCACAGTTCTAGAGGAGTTGCTGGACATTACTGGAAGTCCTGCATGTGTTGAGGCATATCTTGCAGCAGTACAGCGTGTCTTGAGTAGGTGCAGGAGGTTTGTGTATGTCCTGCTGGTGACAGGGAGATCAGACGATTGCAGGAGTTTTGGTATTCTCTGTAGGGGTGTGAGGTGTCTAGAGTAGGTGTAGGTGATTTGGGCATTTTCTGCAGGGGTGTATGGTGCCTTGCCGGAGGTGCATGATTTTGAGCATGTCCAGCAGTGGTTCAGGGACTTTCGAGGAGGTGGAGAAGGTTTGGTGATGTCCTGCAAAGGGTGCAGGGTCTTTAGAGGAGGTGCAGGGGGTTTATGCATGTCCTGCAGGTGTGCAGGGTGTCTAGAGGAACTGCAAGAGTTTTGGGCATGTAGAGAGTTGCAGGAGCTGTAAGAGGTTAGGAAATTTACAGCAGGTGCGCAAAGTGTCCTGCAGGAGGTGCAGGAGTTGAGGAATGAGCTGCAGGGGTACAGGGTGTCTAGAAGAGTTGAAGGAGGTTTGCGTATGTCCTGCTGGGTGAAAGGTTGTTTAGACAATGTGCAGAAGAATCGGACATGACCTGCAGGGGTGCAGGGCATCATGCAGGTGGTGCAGAATATTCGGGCATGCTCATCAGCGGTGTATAGTACTTGGAGGAGGTGTAGGAGTTTATGGATGTCCTATAGGGCTGCAGGGTATCTAGAGGAGGTGTAGGATGTTCGGGAATGTTCTGTAGGGGTTCAGGGTGTTTTGGATGAGGTGAAGGCGGTTCCAGTATGTCCTGGGTACACGTTTCTAGAATAGCTGCAGGATGTTTGAGGATGTCCTGGTGGGGTGTATGGCGTCAAGAGGAGTTACAGTAGTGTTGGGATTGTCCTGAAGGGGTGCATGATTTCTAGGTAAGATTCAGAAGGTTCAGAATATCCTGGAGGAGCTCAGAGTGTCTTGGAGTAGGTACTTGAGCATCTGGCATGTACTGCACTGTTACACCATGTCTGGAAGAAGGTTCAGAATAACCTGGAGGAGCAGAGAGTGTCTTGGAGAAGGTGTTTGAGCGTCAGGCATTACTTGCAGTCGTATAGGGTGTGTAGAAGGAGGTGCAGGAGGTTTGGGCATGCCCTACAGGCTTCAAACTTTCTAGATAGGGTTCAGCAGTTTAGGCATGTCTTGTAAGGGTGCAAGGTGTGTGGCAGTTGGTACAGTAAGTTTGGGCATGTGCTGCATGCCTTCAGGCTGCCTAGAAGAGATGCAGGAATTTTCTGCATGTCCTGCAGTGGTGCAAGGTGTTTTGGATGAGGTGCAGGAGATTCTGGCCTGTCCTTGTAGGGTGCTCGGTTCTACAGGAGCTGCAGGAAGTTTGCGGAAGTCCTGAAGAGTACACGGTGTCTACAGGAGGTGCAGGAGGTTCCGGCATGTCTTGCAGGGATGTGTGTTGCCTTGCAGTAGGTGCAGGAGTTTCAGAATGTCCTGAAGGTGTATATGTTGTCTTGAAGTCAGTGAAAGGTGCAGGAGTTTCAGGAATGTCCTGCAAGGGAGCAGGGTGTCCAGAGCTTCTGGGGGTTCGGTCAAGTCCTGCACGTGGACAGAGTGTCTATAGTAAGTTTAGGAGTTTGGGTATGTCCTCCTGGGGTGCCGCTTGTCTGCAGGAGGTACAGGAGGTTCAGAATGTCCTGCAGGTGTGTTTGGTGTCTTAAAGTAGGTGCAGGATATTCATGCATGTTCTGCAGTGGTGCATAGTTTTTATAAGGGTTGCAGGAGGTTTGTGAATGTCCTGTAGTGGTGCTGGCTTTCAAAAGGAGGTGCAGGCACTTGAACATGTCCTGATGGATTGCGGGGTGTCTAGAACAGGTGCTGGCAGTTTGAGGATGTCCTGGAGGGATGCATGGTGTCTTTAGGTGCAGGTGTTTGGGCATGTCCTTCTGTTTTGCAGGGTGTTATAGGATCCGCAGGAGGTTTGATAATGTCCAGCAGGGGTACAGAGTTGATTGAAGGATTTCCAGGATCTTTTAGCATGACCTGACCTTCAGGGTGTCTTTCAAGAGGTGCAGCAGGTTTTGTCATGTCCTGCAGCGGTACAGGGTGTCTAGAGGCGGTGCAGGAGGTTTGCATATGTCCTGCTGGGTGAGAAGGGGTCTAGACGTTGTGCAGGAGTTTGGGCATGTCCTGCTGGGGTACAGGGTGTTGCAGGTGTGCACGAGGTTTGAAAACGTTCTCGTGGGTAGCAGTGTGTAAAGAGCAGGTGCTGGATGTTCATGCATGTCCTGCAGGGGTGCAAAAATCTCGAAGAAGTTTACAGATATTCTGCAGGGGTGCATGGTGTCTTGCAGGAGATGCAGGAGGTTTGCGAATGTCATCCTGGAGTGCATGGTAGCTAGAGGAGGTGCAGGACGTCCGGGAATGTCCTGCAGGGGCGAAGGATATCCTTAAAAGATTCAGGAGATTCAAGCATGACCTGCATGTGTGAAGGGTGTTTAGAAAGAACTGGAGGTTTGGGATGTCCTGCAGGGGTGCACGGTGTCTTAGAGGTGGTGCAGAAGGTTATGGCAAGTCTTGTTGGGGTACAGGATTCTAGAGGAGCTGCCGGATGTTTGCGGGTGTACTGCTGGGTGCAGGGTATCTTGAGGAGGTGCAAGAGTTTCTGGCATGTCTTGAGGGGTGCAGGGTGTTGGGGGAGGATTGGGCAGTCCTGGGCATCTGGGGAATTCCTGCCGTTGGTGGAGCTTGTCTTGAAACGGCTGGCGGCTATCCTAGGAGGTCTGGGCTGGAGTTGGCAGTGTGCATATGTCTTGGAGGGTGATCCAGCAATTCTGTGTTTTGAACAGGAGTCGGCAGGGACTACAGAGAAGTCCCCTAGGGCCAGGGATCTGGAAAAAGGTCACAGGACACGTGCAAACCTTGGATCCCTAAGGACTGGTTTCAGCAGGCCTGTGCCTATGGCAAATGCAGGTGAATCTGCTGTAGGGGACTCACCCATGGTCCCTGCTGGTCCAGCGCAGCGCTTCCTGAACCCCTATGCCTCTCCGGGTGTGACTGAGAAATGGTGGAGCGCAGTGGGTGCATAGCCCACCGCCATGAGACCATGGGTTGCTCAGCACTTGCCTCCAGAATAGTTAGAGTGGAGGGAGTGAGGGGGCCTTCAGTTATTCATCTGCCAGGTGGGGTGAATCGGTAGATATCTCCAGCCTGAACCAGCTAAGTGGAGGGAGAGCAGGCCCAAAGGAATGGACCGGAGCTGAAGGATCCAAATGACACAGAAGTCAGGTCGTCTCCACAGGCCTGCCTCACTCTCCTCAAGTGAGAAAAGAGATGCAACGAGGTTCTGGGGGCTGCCTTCCCTGCTCCCACCCTCTGCTCTGTGGGCCCAGGACACTGCCTGCTCATCACTGCAGCCAATCAGAACAGGATAACACAACACAAACCGCCCCTCCCACCAAACTCACCCATGAATTAAAATGTCAGTGCCCAATGTAGCTCTTTCCTTATTAGGGAGAGGGCCGGAGCATTGCCACAGGGCTCCCGCCACACTGCACCCAGCACCACGCCACCTTCTGTCGCCACAGCGATGTCTGCCTGTCAACAGAGAGAGGGAACCTGTCCAGGAGTGATCAGTCCGTGCCTGGTCCTGATAGGGTGTTCTGGCGTGGAACCCTGGACACCAACTCTTCAAGGCTGGCCCTACTCCCAGAGGCAGCGGGCGGGGCGAGTAACGGGACTTGGGGTGCAAAGTAAACCCAATGGGCACCCTATGCTGGGCACACGTCCACCTGGCCCACGGGTTCTACACCTCCCACTGTCACCCCTGCTGGCTTCGTGACCCCAATCTTGAGCTGGGAAGTCGCTGCTGCAGTATATCCCGCGGAGGCAGAGCTGTCCAGAAACCCGCAATGTGGATGCTGGACTGACCTGGCAGGATGTACCACGCCACAACAACCCGCTGCTCAGGAATGCCACCCCTGAATCAACACCCCACTTGCTTCCCGACCCGGCTTGGTTATGGGGTCTTGGTTTCCAAGATCGAAAAAGAGGGGCAGAGGATACCACCAACAATTGCTCACCTCCTCCAACAATTGCTCACTTCCTCGTCTCTCCAGCGGGGGTCTGGGAGGAGGGCGGTGGAGTTGTTGGAGTAGGGAGGATTTCTTTCAGCAGGTCTGGAGACGTTTTGGAGAGGTGGCGTGGAGAAATCTTGGAGGTTTGTAGGTTCTGGAGGAGGTCTGGAGAGGTCTGGGACGTAGTGTAGTTGATCTTGGACCAGGTGGAAGAGGTCTTGTCAGGGAGTCAAGGAGGTCTGGGACATCTAGCGGGAACCTGGGGAAAGTCTGTGCATTTTGGAGCTGACTGGGGAGGTCTTGGATGAGGGTGGAGACAGCCAGAGAAAGGCTCAGGGAGGTTGGCCCAAGGCTAGCTGTACGACAAGTCACCAGACCCCGGGTAGCTGAGGAGTTGAGGCCTTTTTCCAGTTTATCTATTGTTTCAACTAGTAAGTAACCGAATTATCCAGCTACTTTTCCTTTGTTTGGTGTATATAAAAAATTGAATGACAAAAGTATTGTAATATAGTTATCATTTTTGATGCAAAAATGCAAAGGACATAGAAATCATAGCACTCTCATAAAAATTGCTCATTAGTGATCACCAGTACTCAACTATTATTACTTTGACGTTTGTTCTTGAGGTTTTTATATATATATATATCCTATGAAAATTAATTCATTTTAACATACTTGAATAATGGCATTCAGAGTAGTCTATCACATGGTCAGTCTTTGACCACGTGAATTCAAGATCTTCCTGTAGAAGACACATCTAAGTGTACCTCACATTTTAAACTTTTCTCTAAGATTTTAATGCATTTATGTGTCATATTTAAACCATTTTACTTCTCATGTTTTCCTTTTTGCAGTGTGATTAATAAATCACACCTTATTACCTCCTGTTATCTAGTTCTTACTCTTGGAGGACTCGGCAGGCTACCAAGAGTATCCTGCCTGCATGACAGAGTCTGTCAAACTCCCCGTAGTTTATTCAATATAGCAAAACCCTGTAACAATGATGGGTCTCATTCCCCTGACCCTGAAAGAGCCTCGAATGTGGCACTTTCTAAAATCTCAGGGCTAGGACGAAGGAGATGTTACTGGTGCCTGCTCGAGGAAATCGATGAACAATAAGATGACCGTGATACTGTGACACAGTGTTTAATAAAAGTAAAGTAAAGTAAAGGCCCTCCCGTTGATCGTCGATTTGCTCGAGCGGGCCCAGTAACGTCTCCATTGGAGACTTTGGTGTTACAGTGTCTGGCATATCGAATACTCTCGGTAGCTTGCCGGGCTCTCCGGGAGGGGCGGAGGAATCGAACTCGGGTCGGCCATGTTGGCCGCGTGTAAGGCAAACGCCCTACCCACTGTGCTATCACTCCAAAAATAAACATCTTTGCATATAAATTCATTAGGAAATCATTGTTTGCTGTTTGCCCAAGAATTGAGGTGTAAAGATGTTTATTTGATTGTTTGATGTGAAAGGGCTCATTGTTCTGTAACCCGACCCGCACGTTAGGACTGAGAGACATTTATGGGACAACTATATTGCCAGTGTATCTTTCAATTGATCTTTCAGTTTATCAGGCCAAACTGTTACTCCATAGGCTGGAGGGATAGTAGGCAAGGGCAGTGCTGGCCTGGCACGTGACTGACCCAGGTTCTGTCCCCAGTACCATATGGTTCCCCGAACACTAACAGAAAGTATCCCTGAGCACAGAGCCAGCAGTAAGCCCTGAACATCGAGTGCCTGTATCCAAATATCCAATCCTCATTTAAGAACCTGAGAACAAGAAACCTAGACCTCAATAACTGAACTGAGAAATGTCATTGTCGAGGTGGCAGGCTGGGGTGGAGAGGGACCCTGGAGACACTGGAGAGGAGAGGGTGACATTGGTCGTGGGGTTGTGGGGTTGCGATCAAGACTGCCAGAGACCCAAAAGCTCCAATTTGGAGGAGTCTGGATTGACACAGAAACACCAGGCTTAGGAAGTGCCTCATCCTCATGCCCAAGCAATTTTGTAGTCATTTTTATAATCTGTTTTAGCCTCCAAACTCACATTTTGGTGCTCCGTATGTTCATGCAATCACAGCAGCACAAGCATTGTTCTAGAAGCCAGAAAATGCGGTGAAACAGGGATACTTGAAGCAGATCACCAGAAGCCCATAACTCCCTTGAGACCCCGGCCCGTGCTTCTGTTTGCAGCCCGTGGTGGGCTGGTGGGCCCTGGCGGGAAGTTCAGGGTACTTGTGGTATGACATATTAAGGCGTCTAAAAACTTCTTGTTCCTACCATCCAGGCTCCCCTCCAGTGGGATCAGTGCTGGGATACTGTATGTTTAAAACTCAACTACAAAATAACTTCTTAAAAGCTGAGGCTTTAAGGAAATGAAAATAAAATATAAAAAAGAGTTGAAGCAACAGTACAGCACATAAACTGTTTGTCTTCACACATGCAGCACACAATCGAACATGTGTTTCATTCGCGGAACCCCATATGGCCTCTGAGCCACTCCAGGAGAGATCTCTGAGTGCAGAGCCAGGAGTCAGCCATGCAGGTGTGGCCCCCAGACAGGAACAGTTCCTCCAGAAGTCAAACCTTACACAGTCATCTCCCCTAATATGCAAAGTTGCAGCAACTAAGGTTAACATATGGTCAAGCCCTTCCGTGTAATCGCCAATGAGCACATTTGCCAGATAATACAGGGGATAATTCTCCAAAAGGATGCAAACAGAAGGATAATTCTCAGAGGGGGGGAATTTACTAAAATACATACAGGAACTTTATGAAGAAAACTCATAAAAACTTCATTTCTGTGAGAAATGGTGAAGAACTCCATCCCCCTTCCCCCACACACTGGGAGCTCATCAGTTTTAGGGTTGTTTTCACATGCTCCAAATCCAGACCCATTTACATGTGGGAAAGGCTCCCTCATCACTCCTATACTGTTAAATCCCAAGAGTGTATATCAACCCTGCGGTGAAGAACCAGAGGCTTTGCAGCATCCCTGCCCCCCTTCCCGCTACCCCTCCCACAGTGTGGTGGCAAGGAGGTACAGGCCGAGAATCAGAGGGTGCTTTGGTGCATTGGAGCTTTGCCCCACGCATATGTCATACTTGCTCCTTGTCATATCAAAAATCCTCAGTACTCCCATTGACTGGAACCGCCCCCTTGCTGACCAATCACAACACAGGAGCATGAAATGGGACATGTAGGCAGCTGCAGAGCTCCGGGTAGAGCCCTTGAAAGGCAAAGGCCAGGAGAAAGCTCCAGCTCCAGATAAGCCGGCCCTTTTCCAATGCCCGTGGTGGAGGGCAGAAGAAGGCTTCTGGTTCAAGCGCAACCAAAGACCAGGGGCCCAAGTTGTGACGGGGCTGCCCGAGCAGTTCCTCTGCCCGAGTTTTCTGCCCTGTCCTTGCCCGGCACGCCCCCTCCTTGTCCACCATCCTTTCCATGGAGCCTCTGATCCCCACCTCTCCACACCCTCTTCCCCATTCCAGTGCCTTAGCATCACTCTATTTTCACTCCACGTAGCCAGCCAGAAGAAGCCGAAAAAGCCCTCGAAGTGAAACGAGGGAAACGCCTCTGATGATAGATTCTAACCATCCCCGAGTTCAGTTTTCAATAGGCCGCTGATTTGCTATCACTGCCTCAGGTTCAAGGAGGGAGGTTAAGGCTCCATACTTCAGCTGCTCCCCGCACACTACAAGAACTCCACCACTCCGAGGGGTGCTAAGTGCTCCCAATCAGATGGGTGGTCAGACACCCTGTCTTCAGTGCCATCATCTTCGGATGACACTGAGCAGCAAAGCTCTTCAGAGTGAAAAAAAAATGTTCCAATATGGTTGCCACTCTGATTTCTACTCTTTCAAAGAAAGCAGTCCTCACACACCAAACTTCCCAGTAATGGGATGCCTGCAGATGGTAAAAATAAAAGTCACTTGTGTGAAAACTTGCTTGTCTCTGTGAGTTTTCTTATAGGATGTATAGAGGGTGGAAGTGAAGGAAAGAAAAGATATGTGTGAGAAGGGCAGATGTATGAGTATGCAAGGAAGTGAGTCCTTGGAGGACGGTTGACGAGGTTTTGGAGGAAGTTTGGATAAGTCTTGATGCAGATCTATTGGGTTCATGGGTGGGGGGTATTGTAGGGTTAAAAGGGATTTGTAGAACTTGTACAAGGTCTTTATGAGGGTGGATGGGGTTTCGGGGGTTTGGGGAGTTCTTGGAGGAGGTGGGGAAGTCTTGGATTGGGTCTGGAGAGGTCTTGAAGGAGAATGGTGGAGGTCTTTGCTGAAATCTGGATTGGTCTAGTATGGATGTGTACGAGGTCATGAAGAAGTTTCAGGAGATCTTGGAGGTCTGGGGAGGTCTGGGAGGAGGGCGAGGAGATTTGGGAGAAGGAAGCGGGAAATTTGATCGGTTGGGATGAGATTTGGGAGGAGGGTTGGAGAGGTGTGGGAAGAGGGTGGAGGTCTTTCAGGAGGTCTGGGTACATTTGGGACGGGTGGGGTGGAGAGGTTGTGGCACTTTGGGGGATCTGAGAGGTTTGGAGAGGTCTGTCACGAAGGTGGAGGTGATTTTGGACCATGTGGAGGTGGTCTTTTAAGGAATTCAAGGAGGTCTGGTTCATCTCAGGGGTTCTTGGGGGAGGTTTCGGGGGTCTTGGAGCTGACTGAAGATGTCTTGGATGATGGTGGAACCAGCTAGAGAAAGGCGCAAGGAGGTTTTTCCGAGGCCAGCTGTACGACAAGTCACCAGGCCTGGGGTAGCTGAGGAGGAGAAGCCTTTGGTCAGTTTGTCTATTGCTTCCACCAGTAGGTAACCGACTTATCCAGCTACATTTCCGTCGTGTGGGCTATACAAAATTTTGTGTGACAAAGATATCGTATTATATTTATAATTTTCTTTCTCTAAAAAGTTTGAAGGACATAAAAATCTCAGCATTCTCATTAAAATTCCTCATTAGTGATCACCAGTATTCAACTTTTATTACTTTGACGTTTGTTTTTGAGGTTTTATGGATAAATCCTATGAAAATTAATTCTTTTTAACATACCTGATTAATGGCATACAGACATGTGTATGAGGAGGAAAGAAGGTGTGTCCTAGGGTGGGGATTAGAGCACGAAGGACTGCAGTTCTCCAAGTAGTGATGATAAGGAACTGGCTAGTTCTGAAGACTGAAATCTCCTGAAGTTGTTATTTCCATGTGCCAAATTCCCAATTAGTACAATTTTGGGGTAGGTCTACTGTACTGTAGCACTGCAGCACTGTCCTCCCATTGTTCATTGATTTGCTCGAGTGGGCCCAGTAACGTCTCCATTGTGAGACTCGTTCTTACTATATTTGGCGTATCGAATACTTCATGGGGAGCTTGCCAGGCTTTGCAGTGTGGGCTAGATACTCTTGGTAGCTTGCCGGGCACTTGGAGAGGGACAGAGAAATCGAACCAAATTCGGCTGGGCTGGCCGTGCACAAGGCAAATGCCCTACCGCTGTGCTATGGCTCTGGGTCCCAGGTCAACTGCATGATTCCTTATATTAAAAGGTACCAAACCATATTTCAGAGTGATATTATTTTAGATTTATGCTAACAATACAGGATGCAGTTTTTCCACATCCTCGCTAACATGTGAAGTATTTTAGCTGCTACGTAGGATATTTAATTTGCATTTCCCAAAGAGCCAGTGAGTTTAAACATCATTTCCCTTTTTTCTTGGGAGACGGTAATTTGGGCCACACGAGAGATGTTCCTGGCAGTATTGAGGCAACTATATTCAGTGCCCGGGATTTGAACCAGGGCTAGCGATATTCAAGGCAAGCGTCTATACCCTGTATCATTTCTCCGACAATATAGAGCACCGGGCAATATAACACTACTGGTCATTTTCTATCTTGCCTGCTTGAAGAGTGGCCAAACATATATATCGTGGAAATGTCTATGAGTGGAGATAGCGGTAGTATATAAAAAGCGGCATGGATTTGTGTGCCTGTGTAAGTTCTTTATAAAAACGATTTAAACATTTTAAATAGATTTTTAATTGAATGACAAATTTGTTCATGATTGGGCTTCAGTCCTACAATGTTCCATCACCCTTCCCTTCACCAGCGCACATTTCTCACCATAAATGCCCCCAGTTTCCCTCCCTACCGCCACCCACCAGCCTGCCTCAATGGCAGACACTTCTCCCCCTCCCCTTCAATTCCTTCTCCTTTCCTCTTCTCGTCTCTCCTCTACTCTCCTCTACTCTCCTCCAGTGCATTATGGTTTACAATACAGGAACTGAAAAGTTTTCATGTATACTCCTTTACCTACTTTCAGCACTCAGTTCTTATCCACAGTGAACATTTCCAACTATCATTGCCAGAGTGATTTCTTCTCTATCCTAACTGCCCCCCACACCACAACTTACGGCAAGCTTCCAACAGTGGACCGTCCTCCCAAGTCATTTCTACTGTCCTTGAATATTAGTCTCATATTATGTTTTATATCCCACAAATCAGTGTAAACAGTCTATGTCGGTCCCTCTCCTTCAGACTAATTTCACTCAGCATGATACTCTTTTTGTCCATTCACTTATAAAGGAATTTCATCGCTTCATTTATCCTAAAAGCTGCGTAAATTTTGTAAATTTACCATTCTTTCTCTGACTAGTCATCGGGCACTCAATTTGTTTCCACTTTCTGGCTGCTGTGCATGAACATAGAAATGAACATGGCCTTTCTGCAGCGTGTCTTTGGGCCCCCGTCAAATATTACAAGAATTGGTACTGCTGGGTCCTATGGAAGCTCAACTTCTAGATATTGAGGAATGCCCATATGTTTTCAAAAACTACTGGCCCAGTCGGAATTCTCACCGGCAGTGAAGAAGAGTCCCAATGTCCCTACATCTGCACCAGCATTGGTTGCTCTTGTTCTTTTGGATGTGTGCCAGTCTCTGTGGTGTGAGACGATATCTCATTGTTGTTTTGATTTGCATCTCCCTGATGATTCGTGATGTAGAGCATTTTTGCATGTGCCTTTTTCCATTTGTATTTCTTCTTTGAGGAAATCTCTATTGCAAGTGAGTAACAGTCCAAGTCTCTTGCTTCTTTCTCCCTTCCCTCTTCCTTCGCTCTAAAATGTTTGGTTCCTAGAAGCATTTCCAATTATTTCTTCCTACAAATCTTTTTGAACTCTACCTAAACACAGAAGGAAATTAAAGAGGAAAATGTCACTGTCACTGTCACTGTCCTCCCGTTGTTCATCGATTTGCTCGAGCAGGCCCAGTAACGTCTCCATTGGAGACTTTGTTGCTACTGTGTTTGGCATATCGAATACATCACGGTTAGCTTGCCAGGCTCTGCTGTGAGGCCGAAATACTCTCAGTAGCTTGCCAGGATCTCTGAGAGGAAAATGGAATGGAAGAATTTCATGAAGTCCGGGAAATATTTTCTGTCTTGATTGTGGTGCAGATTCATAAGCATTAGTATTTGTCAAAACTCCTCTAAATATAAACTTTAAGACTGACATTAGTTTGAAATTTTACTTTAGTTATTTTAATTTGTTTTTCTTTTAGACACCATGATTTACAATACTGTTAATGCACAGAACATTCCAGCACCTCACCTTGCACTACAGTGTATACTTCCCTTCACATTTGTCCCAGTGTCCTCGTCCACATCATCTTCACCTCCCCATACCCATTTGCTGCCATAGTAAGTTTCCTACTGAAAACCAGTCTTGAGATTCTGAAATTCCTTAGCTCTTCCAGGAAGATTTGACCGGGAGTGGAAAGTTCCATGCTCTCACCTGTGTCGATCTTAATGTTGGTCTTCCTTAGGGATTCTAACTGGTCAAGTAGAAATTTTCTTGGAACTGCTGAAAACAACATCATTGGATGAAACTGCTGTGAAGCTGATGGCAGGACACAGAGTAGAGGGGGTGAGTTTGGGAAAAGGCAAGTGGGGCTGGTGGGGGGTTAGATCAGTGAAATGCTTCATTTCAGCACAGCATAATTACACTGAAGCCTCTTCAATAGAAGGGGCAGTATCAAAGAAGATCACATTTGGAAGTCGGAGGCCTGAGGACTGAAAAGCACAATCCAAATGACCCTCAAGGGAAAAAAAGTTCAGGTTCCCAATTTTTGACCCCTTCAGAGAAGCCCATGTTCTCCCTTGAGAATATATCTGTTCTCTCCCCCTCACATCTCTCTAAAATTTTTAAAGCTCTGTAGCACTGTCTTTCGATTGTTCATCGAATTACTCAAGTGCCACCAAAAACGTCTCCATTCTGAGACTTGTTGGTACTGTTTTTGGCACATCGAATAGGCCACAGGGAACTTACCAGGATCTGCCGTGCGGGCGGGGTACTCTCTGTAGCTTGCCGGGCTCTCTGAGAAGGGTGGAGGAATCGAACCCAAGTTGGCCACGTGCAAGGCAAACTCCCATACCACAAGACTATTTTTCTAAAGAAGATATGCCCATGACCAAAATGTACGTGCAAATATGGTCTGCATCATTAATCATGAGGGAAATGCAGATAAAAACGACTTTGAAATATCATCTCACAGTGTAGAGAACAAAGCACCACTACTGGTCTGGGTGTGATGGGAAAGGGGAGGGGTGGAGGATTCTCACACAATGCCCCCGGAATGCAGACTGCTTCAGCTTTTCTGGAAAACTATGTGGACATTCCTCAGAAAACTAGGACCTGAGCTTCCATCTGCCTCAGCAACTCCACCTCTTGACCTCTACTCAAAAGGCCCAAGACACAATGGAGAAAAGACATTTCCACCCCTATACTCCTCGCAGCATTATCCAAAGTAGCCCTAATCTGGAAACAACCCGAGTGTCCAAGGATAGATGCCTGGATACAGAAACCCAGGACTTGGCTTTCTCCGCGTACATGCCCCAAGGGTACTCTAGGATTCTGGGACACTCACCATGCCTGAGCCTCTTTCTGCTCATTCCCAATACTGTGCCTGGTCTTCTTCCTCTCCCAGGTTGTACACCCCCACACACACCAGGTACCCGTAGGGGAGTGGCGTCTTCAGGAGTGGCCGTGGCCTCTGTAGAAGTCGGCATGCCCTCTGACGGTTGGCCTGCCCAAACTTTGGGCTCGTGGGCTTACACGGCCGTAGGTACTTTACTCATACCGGCAATCTCAGGTAACATCTCAGCCTCCATACCTCTACACCAACATAAAGAACCTATGCAAATCCCTACCACAAGGGGAGGACCATGACAAGAGTCCAGAAGCCACAGTAGGTGCTACTCACCTAAGGGACCTCTCTGAGAAAGAATTCAAATATGAAGTCATGAAGATGCTCAATGAACTCAATGTAACAGTGAGACAGATATCCAGTAAATTCAAGGAGGACATGAAAGAAAAAATCGAGAAATTACAGGAAGAAATGAGAACAGAAATTGCAAATATACGCACAGAAATATCACGAATCAAAGACTCTGTAGATGAAATAAAAAAACTCAGTGTATGCCCTCAAAAGTAGAATGGCCATAGCTGAAGACAGAACCAGTGCGCTGGAAGATAAGCTGCACCAAGCCTACAGGAAATAGCAAACAATGGCAAGAGATTTCAAAATAGCTCTAGAGCAAATCAGGATCCTAGAAGATGATTCCAAGAGGCACTACATTAGAATCATTAGAGTACCAGAAGGTCAGGGAAACAATCCCAGTGAAAAAGTGGCAGTTAAACAAATCAATGCTGATAAGTTCCCAGAGCTGGACAATGCAGCCATTTAGATTCAAGGAGCCTGAAGGGTACCAGCTAAAAGATTCCCTAACAAAAAGAATCCAAGACATATCATAGAATGATGGATGCTGCGGATAGAGACACAATACTGCAAGCAGCAAGGTCAAAGAAAGAAATCACATAAAAAGGAGCACCCCTTAGATTCACAGCAGACCTATCAGAGAAAACCCTCCAAGACCAAAAGCAATGGTGTGATGTAGTGAAAAAACTCACTGAAATGAACGCTTCACCAAGAATACTCTATCCGGCTAAACTTTCACTCAAACTCGAAAGAACTGTACATTATTTTGTGGATAAACAGCAGCTCAGGAACTTCATAGACTCAAAGCAGACCTAAAAGAATGACTAAAGGGGTTACTCTAAGACAAGACAAACCCTACAAGCACAACAGACCCTTATAAAAAGATGAGACAAATCCCCATAACAATAATCCGTCCAATATCAATGATCTAAATTCACCAATTAAGAGACACAGAGTGGAAAACGGATTCAGAGACAGAACCCAACATTCTGCTGCCTACATCAACTTATTGGTCAGAGAAAACACAGACTCAAAGTTAAAGAACGGAAAACAATCCTGGAAGAAAGCAGCTCCCTCAAAAAAAAGCTGAGGTAGCCATACTAGTATATGGCAACATAAATTCAGGCTGAAACAGATTAGAACAGACAGTGAAGGCCATTTTCTATTTATCAAGGAATACGTACATCAGAAAGAAATCACACTCTTAAATGTATACACACCGAATGAGGGAACAGCTAAATATTGAAAACAACTGCTAACAGATTTTAAGGAGGACATTGCTAGCAAAACAATAGTAGCCAGAGACTTCAACACCGCTTATCACCTCTGGATAGATCAACAAGAACAAAACTCAGCAAGGAAACATTGGCTTTGAAGGAAGAAATAGACGAGAGAAGGCTTATAGGCCTATACAGGGCTTTACAGCCCAATAAGAAAGAATACACATTCTTCTTCAGTGCACACGGAACACTTTTAAAAATAGACCATGTGCTAAGCCACAAAGCATACTTCAATAGAGTCACGAAGATAGAAAAACAATCAATAATCTTTTCAGATCACGATGCACTGAAGATAGAAGTGAATCACACAAAGACACAGAGAACCAATTTAAACACCTGGAAATTAAACAACTCAATGTTGAACAACGAGTGAGTCAGGAAGGAAGTCAAGGATAAAATCAAAAGATACCTGGAAACAAATGAGAATGAAAACGCGAGCTACCAGAACCAATGGGATGCAGCTAAAGCCATGTTAATGTGAAAAGTTATAGCTCTGCACTCATTCCTCAGGAAGAAAGAAAGGGCCTACCTAAACAACTTGACTTCTCAGCTCAATAACTTAGAAAAGGACCAACAAAAGGAGCCCAAACCAGGCAGAAGGAAAGAGATCACAAAGTTTAGAGCAGAAATCAACGGCATGGAAACCAAAAAAAAAATAAATAAATAATAGTAAGACAATCCGAGAGATCAATGAAACTAATAGCTAGTTCTTCGAGAAAATAAACAAGGTAGATAAACCACTAGCAAAACTCTAAAAAGAGAGAGAGAACCCTAATAAACCGAATCTGAAATGAGAAGGGGTATATCACAACAGAAACCAAAGAAATTCAAAAGATCACCAGAGACAACAGAAACCGAAGAAATTCAAAAGATCACCAGAGACTACTTTGAAAGTCTGCATGCCACGAAACAAGAGAACCTATAAGAAATGGATAAATTTGTGGATTCGTATAATCTCCCAAGGCTGAATCAAGAAGATCACTGAATCAAGAAATGTCACGGCATTTTCTGTCTTCTGGAACAGTGCTTGCGCTGCTGCACTTGCATGAACATACCGATCATCAAGATGTGAGCTGGGGGCTGAAACAGCTGAAAGTAGACTATAGACCAAACATGATTGCCACTCCTTGCCTCTTTTGCAATCCACAATACCCAGTAGGAGAGAGAGAACAAAAGGGAATGCCCTGCCACAGAGGCAGGGTGGGATGGAGGGATGGGGGATGGGAGGGATACTGGGATCCGTGGTGGTGGGAAATGGGCACTGGTGGAGAGATGGGTATTTGATCATTGTATAATTGAAACCCAAGCACAAAAATATGTAAGTCTAAAACTGTACCTCATGGTGTCTCACTAATAAAAATTTAAAAGAAAAAATTCCATGGCTCTCCTATATGCGAATAGTGAGAGAGAAGAAAGTGCTATGATCAAAACAAGCCCATTTACAATTGTGCCCCAGAAGATCAAGTACCTAGGAAACAGCTTATCTAGGAAATAAAAGACCTGTACAAAGAAAATTACAAAATGCTACTTCAGGAAATGAATGAGGACACAAGAAAAAGAAAAGATATCCCCTACTCATGGATTGGGAGAAATTACATTGTCAAAATGGCAATACTCCCCAAAGCATTGTACAAATTCAATGTTATCCCCATAACGATACCCATGACATTCTTCAAAGAAATCGAGCGAACATTTTTGAAATTCATAAGGAACAATAAGACCCGACGAATAGCTAAAGCAATTCTAGGAGAAAAATGGCAAGTATCAACCTCCCTAACTTCAAACTCTAATATAAAGCAGTAATAATTAAAATAGCATAGTACTGAAACAAAGTCAGAGCTGCAGACCGATGGAACATGGTTTAATATACTGACATCTCCCCGCAAATATATGTTCAACGAATCTTTGATAAGGGAGCAAGAAATGTGAAGTGGAGAAAGGAAATCCTCGTTAACAAAGTCTGCTGGCAAAACTAGACAGTTACATGCAAAAAAATGGGCTCAGATCTCTGCCTAACACCACGTATAAAAGTAACATCAAAATGGATTAAAGATCTCAACATCATACCGGAATCCATAAGGTACATTGAAGACAAAGTTGGCAAAAACCTCCATGACAATGAAGCTAATGGTATCTTCAAAGATGTCATGCCACTGGCTAAGCAAGTGAAAACAGAGATAGACAAATGGGACTATCGTAAACTAAGAAGCTTCTGCACCTCAAAAGGAACAGTGACCAAAATACAAAGACAGTCTACAGAATGGGAAAGGATATTCGCCGAATATACATCCGACAAGGGGTTGATATCATGGATATACAAAGTACTGGTTAAACTCCACAAGAAGAAAACATCCAACCCCATCAAAAAATGGGGCGACGAAATGAACAGAAACTTCCTCAAAGAAGAAATCTGAATGGATAAAAGGCAAATGAGAAAATGCAATACATCATTAATCATCAGGGAGATGCAGATCAAAACAACAATGATATATCATTTCACTCAGAGACTGGCCCCCATCCAAAAGAACAAAAGCAATTGTGCTGGCACAGATGTGGCGAGAAAGGGACCCTCCTTCACTGCTGGTGGGAATGACGACTGGTTCAGCCCTTCTGGAAAACAGTATGGGCGATTCTCAAATTAGAAATCAAGCTCCCATTTGACCCAGCAATACCACTCCTGGGAATATATCCCAGAGATGCAAAAGAGTATAGTCCAAGTGACATCTGCACTCGTTTGTTCATTGCAGCACTCTTTACAATAGGCAGAATCCCGAAAAAAACTGAGTGCCCAAGAACAGATGACTGGTTAAAGAAACGGGACATCTACACAATGGACTACTATGTAGCTGTTAGAAAAGAAGAAGTCCTGAAATATACATACAAGTGGTACTACATGGAAAGTATCATGTTTAGAGAAATGAGTCAGAAAGAGAGGGATAGACATAGAAAGATTGCATTCATCTGGGGAACATAAAGTATCAAAAGAGGAGACTAACACCCAAGAGTGGCCGAGATTAGTACCAGGAGTTTTGCTCCATGGCTTGGAGGCCAACCACACATTCTAGGGAAAAAGGGAGCTCAGAAATAGAAAGGAGCAACAAATAAAGGGTGTTGGGAGGATCCCCCAGGATGTGCCAAGCATGCTGAAAGTAGACTATAGACCAAATATGATTGCCACTCAATGCCTCTTTTGCAAACCACAACACCCAAAAGGAGAGAGAGAGAGAGAACAAAATGGAATACCCTGCCACAGAGGCAGGGTGGGATGGTGGGATGGGGGGTGGGAGGGATACTGGGTCCCGTGGTGGTGGAAAATGGGCACTGTTGGAGGGATGGGTGTTTGAACATTTTACAATTGAAACCAAAGCACAAAAATTTGTAAATCTACAACTGTACCTTCTGGTTTTTCATTAACAATTATTTTATTTTCTTTTTTATATATATTTTTTATTTTTATTTTTTTTATTAGTGAAACACCATGAGGTACAGTTGTAGATTTACAATTTTTTGTGCTTGGGTTTGATTATACAATGATCAGATACCCATCCCTCCACCAGTGCCCATTTTCCACCACCATGGATAATATCCCCCCCAGCCCCACCCCCAGCTCCCCCCTGCCTCTGTGGCAGGACAATCCCCTGTGTTCCCTCTCTCATTTTGGGTGTTGTGGTCTGCAAAAGAGGCATTGAGTGGCAAACATGTTCAGTCCATAGTCCACTTTCGACATGCATCTCCCCTCCTGGGAGGGTCCTCCAAACACCCTTTATTTGGTGTTCCCTTCTCTATCTGAGCTGCCCTTTCCTCTAGAATGCCCGACTGGCTAATAAGCTATGGAGTAATCCTCCTGGTGCTGATCTCAGCTATTCTTGGGTATTAATCTCATATTTTGTTACTTTATATCCCCCAGATGAATGCAATCTTTCTATGTCTATCCCTCTCTTTCTGACTCATTTCGCTTAGCATGATACTTTCCATGTTGTACCACTTGTATGTAAATTTCATGACTTCATCTTTTCTAACAGCTACATAGTACTCCATTGTGTAGATGTACCAAAGTTTCTTTAACCAGTCATCTGTTCTTGGGCATTCAGGTTTCTTCCAGTTTCTGGCTATTGTAAAGAGTGCTGCAATGAACAAACAAGTGCAGATGTCACTTCGACTATACATTTTTGCCTCTGTGGGATATATTCCCAGGAGTGGTATTGCTGGGTCAAATGGGAGCTCAATTTCTAATTTTTTGAAAATCGTCCATACTGTTTTCCAGAAGGGCTGAACCAGTCGACATTCCCACCAACAGTGAAGGAGTGTCCCTTTCTCGCCACATCCGCACCAGCATCGGTTGCTTTTGTTCTTTTGAATGTGGGCCAGTCTCTGAGGTGTGAGATGGTATCTCATTGTGGTTTTGATCTGCATCTCCCTGATGATTAATGATGTAGAGCATTTTCTCGTGTGCTTTTTTGCCATTCGGATTTCTTCTTTGAGAAAATTTCTGTTCATTTCATTGCCCCATTTTTGGATGGGGTTGGATGTTTTCTTCTTGTGGAGTTTAACCAGTATTTTGTATAACCTGGATATCAACCCCTTGTCAGATGTGTATTCGGCGAATATCCTTTCCCATTCTGTAGACTGTCTTTGTATTTTGGTCACTGTTTCTTTGGAGGTGCAGAAGCTTCTTAGTTTAAGATAGTCCCATTTGTCTATCTCTGTTTTCACTTGCTCGGCCAGTGGCGTGGCATCTTTGAAGATACCATTAGCTTCAATGTCATGGAGGGTTTTGCCAACTTTGTCTTCAATGTACCTCATGGTTTCTGGTCTGATGTTGAGGTCTTTAATCCATTTTGATCTTACTTTTGTACACGGTGTTAGGCAGAGTTCTGAGCCCATTTTTTTGCATGTAGCCGTCCAGTGATGCCAGCACAATTGGTTAAAGAGGCTTTCCTTACTCCACTTCACATTACTTGCACCTTTATCAAAGATTAGATGCTCATATGATTGAGGGCAGATGTCAGTGTATTCGACCCTGTTCCATTGGTCTGTAGTTCTGCCTTTGTTCCAGTACCATGCTGTTTAATTATTACTGCTTCGTAGTACAGTTTGAAGTTAGGGAGGTTGATTCCTCCCATTTTCTTTTTCCCAAGAATTGCTTTAGCTATTCATGGGGGCTTATTGTTCCATATAAATTTCAGGAGTGTTTGCTCCATTTCTTTGAAGAATGTCGTGGGTATCCTTATAGGGATTGCATTGAATTTATACAATGCTTTCGGTAGTATTGCCATTTTGACAATGTTAAGTCTCCCGACCCATGAGCAGGGGATATCTTTCCATTTCCTCATGTCCTCTTTTATTTCCTGAAGTAGCGTTTTGTAGTTTTCTTTGAACAGGTCCTTACTTCCTTAGTTAAGCTGATTCATAAGTACTTGATTTTCTGGGGCACAATTGTGAACGGGATTGTTTTCTTTCATGTTGCTTTCTTCTCTCTCACTGTTTGCATATAGGAATGCCATGGACTTTTGGGTATTGATTTTATAGCCTGCAACTTTACTATACGAGTCTATTGTTTCTAGGAGTTTTTTGGTGGAGGTTATTGGGTTCTCTAAGTATAGTATCATATCATCTGCGAATAGTGAGAGCTTAATTTCTTCCTTTCCTACCTGAATGCCCTTAATATATTTTTCTTGCCTAATCGCTATTGCAAGTACTTCCAATACTATAGTGAACAGCAGTGGAGAGAGTGGGCATCCTTGTCTCGTCCCCGACCTTAGGGGGAAGGCTCTCAGTTTTTCCCCATTGAGGATGATGCTTGCTGTAGGCTTGTGGTAGATGGCTTTAATTATGTTGAGGAAGGTCCCCTCTATACACATTTTGGCTAGGGTTTTCATCATAAAGGGGTGCTGGATCTTGTCAAATGCTTTCTCTGCATCTATTGATATAATCATATGCCTTTTATCTTTTCTTTTGTTGATATGATGGATTATGTTGATTGATTTCCGAATGATGAACCATCCTTGCATCACTGGGATGAATCCTACTTGGTCATGGTGTATGATCTTTTTGATGAGTAGTTGGATTCTATTTGCTAGTAGTTTGTTGAGGATCTTTGCATCTGTGTTCATCAGGGATATCGGTCTGTAATTCTCTTTCTTTGTGGTATCTCTGTCTGCTTTTGGTATCAGTGTGAAATTTGCTTCATAGAAACTGTTTGGAAGTGTTTTTGATATTTCAATTTTGTGGAAAAGCTTAAAGAGGATTGGGAGTAAGTCCTCTTTAAAGATTTGGAAGAATTCACTAGTGAGTCCATCCGGACCAGGACTTTTGTGCTTGGGGAGACTTTTTATTACCATTTCAATTTCCTTGATGGTGATAGGTCTGTTCAGCTATTCCAGGTCTTCGTGGTTCAGCCTTGGGAGTCTGTAGGAGTCTAGGAATTTATCCATTTCCTCAAGGTTTTGATGTTCCGTGGCATACAATTTCTCAAAGTACTCCCTGAGGATCCTTTGAATTTCTGTAGTTTCTGTTGTAATGACCCCCTTTTCATTTCTGATTCGGTTTATTAGGGTTTTCTCTCTCCCTTTCTTTGTGAGTTTTGCTAGAGGCTTATCAATCTTGTTAATTTTCTCAAAGAACCAGCTCTTGGTTTCATTGATCTTTCGGATTGTTTGTTGGGTTTCCATCTCGTTAATCTCTGCTCTGAGTTTTATTATTTCCTTTCTCCTGTTCGGGTTGTGCTCCTTTTTTTGCTCCTTCTCCAAGCTCTTAAGCTGTGAGGTTAGGTTACTTATGTGTGCTCGCTCCTCCTTCCTGAGGAATGCTTGTAGAGCTATAAACTTTCCTCTTAACACAGCTTTTCCTGTGTCCCATAAGTTTTGGTAACTCGTGTCCTCATTTTCATTCGTTTCTAGGAATCTTTTGATTTCCTCTTTGATTTCCTGTCTAAGCCACTCGTTGTTCAGTAGAGCACTGTTTAATTTCCAGGTGTTTGATTTAGTTTTCTGTTTTTGTATGTGATTTACTTCTAATTTCAGTGCATTATGATCTGAGAAGATTGTCGATACAATCTCTATCTTCTTAATTTTTTGGAGGCATGTTTTGTGGCTCAGCATGTGGTCTATCTTGGAGAATGTTCCATGTACGCTTGAGAAGAATCTATATTCAGCTTTTTGTGGATGAAGTGTCCTGTATATATCTACTAAGTCTCTTTCTTCCATTGTTTCCCTCAGATGAAGTATGTCCTTGCTAAGCTTGAGTCTGGTTGATCTATCAAGAGGTGACAAAGCAGTGTTGAAGTCTCCCACTAGTATTGTGTTGCTGTTGATGTCTTTTTCCAAATCTATGAGTAGCTGTTTTAAGTACTTTGCTGGTCTCTCATTAGGTGCATATACATTTATTATTGTAAGTTCTTCCTGTTGTACAGATCCTTTGATCAATAAGAAATGACCTTCACTGTCTCTTATGACCTTCCTCACTCTGAAATCGATGTGCTCTGATATTAGGATGGCTACCCCAGCTTTTTTATGGGAGCTGTTTGCCTGTAGGATTGTTTTCCAGCCTTTGACTCTGAGTCTGTGTTTGCTTTGAATATTGAGATGTGTTTCTTGCAGGCAGCAGAATGTTGGGTTCAATTTTCTAATCCATCCTGCCACTCTATGTCTTTTAATTGGTGCGTTTAGCCCATTGACATTGAGAGAGATTATTGTTATGGGATTTTGTCCCATTGTTCTGTTGAAATTTGGTGTATTTGAGGGGCATTTCTTGCCTTAAAGTAGCCCATTTAGTTGTTCTTGTAACCACGGTTTTGAGTCTATGAAGTTCCTGAGCTGTTGTTTATCTGTGAAATTCTGTGTTGTTCCTTCTATTATGAATGAGAGTCTCGCTGGGTAAAGTATTTTGGGGGAGGCATTTATTTCATTGAGTTTTTTCACTATGTCCCACCACTGTTTTCGGGCCATAAGGGTTTCATCAGAAAAATCAGCTGTGAATTTTAAGGATGCTCCTTTGTAAGAGATTTCTTTCTTCAATCTTGCTGCTTTCAAAATTTTGTCTCTGTCTAAGGTTTTGGTAATTTTGATCAGAATGTGTCTTGGGGTACTTTTATTTGGATTTCTTCTAGCTGGTACCCTTCGGGCCTCCTGAATATGGTCACAAGTTTTCTTCAGCTCTGGAAATGTTGTAGCAATGATGTCTTTGACAGTTTCTTCTTCATCAAGGTTTTCTTCCTGTCCCTCTGGGACTCCAATAATTCTTATGTTACCCCTCTTGGCTTCATCACGATCTTCTCTTGCCATCTGTTCCCGAATTGTGAGTCTCTTTTCCATATTCTGCTCTTTTCTGGAGAGTCTCTGAACTTCATCTTCGAGCTCACTGATTCTGTTCTCAGCAGCTGTTACTCTGCTGCTGAGGCCTTCCACTGAGTTTTTCAATTCGCCTATGAGAGTTTTCAGGTATGACATTTCTGATGGCATTTTCCTCATTTCTGCCTTCAAATCCTCTTGTCTTCTATT
Organism: Sorex fumeus; assembly: GCF_029834395.1. Taxonomy (NCBI): domain Eukaryota; kingdom Metazoa; phylum Chordata; class Mammalia; order Eulipotyphla; family Soricidae; genus Sorex; species Sorex fumeus. The sequence goes on from NW_026606260.1 coordinate 1,142,553, forward strand.
GGCATTGCTTTCCATTGTTTCTTTTAGTTCCCTAAGCATCATTAACAATTATATTTAAAAAACTTAATTGATAGAGAGTCGGCACTGGTGGAGGGATGGGTTCTGGATCATTGTATAACTGAAACGCACTTAATCACTTAAACACTTAACTTCCCGATAGTCGTCGATTTGCTCGAGCGGGCGCCAGTAACGTCTCCATTAGTCTCTGTCGCGTGCTAGTGTAGCCCAATGGCATCTGTTCGCTCTGGGAACATGAAGAGCCTCAAACTGATCGTTCATGATCTTGACGAAGAAGTCTGACCATCTGGTAGGTGGGCGATCACGCGGTCTTTTGATGTCCCATGGAATCCAGTCAGTAACAGCTCTAGTCCAGCGGTCGTCTTTAAATCTCATTACGTGACCAGCCCATCTGATTTTTGACACCTTGGCAAATGAGACAGAGTCCCTGACTCTTGATCTTCAACGGATGTCGGAACTCCGGATTTTTTCTCTCATTTGAGTGAAACGTGATATTCCAAGCATAGCTCTTTCTATTCTTCTTTGGGAGACCTGAATAGCGTTCTCATCCTGTTTGCATAGGGCCCAGGTCTCTGAGGCATATGTTAATGCAGGAAGAACAGTGAAATCAAAGAGATGTGCCCAGAGCCAGAGGTTCTTGTCCTCTTAACTATTTCTTCGATGTTCTTGAAGGCGTTCCAAGCCGCTCTCTTCCTCCTGCGCAGCTCGGGTGCCAGGTCATTTGTCATGTTGACTTCTCGAGAAGTCAACTGAAACCCAAGCACAAATATTTGTATGCCTACATCTGTACCTTATGGTGTTTCTCTAATAAAAAGTTAAAAAAAATTGCATTTTACTGAAACAAAGGCACAGCTGCAGACCAATAGAACATGCTTGAATATACTGACATCTCCTCACAGACATATGATCATCAAATCTTTGATAAGGGAGCAAGAAATGTGAATTTGGGCACGGAACACCTTGTTAACAAAGTGTGCTGGCAAAACTCGACAGCTACATGCAAAAAAATGGGCTCAGATCTCTGCCTAACACCATGTACAAAAGTAACACGAAAATGGATTAAAGAACTCAACATCATACTGGAATCCATAAGGTACGTTGAAGGCAGGGCTGGCAAAATACCTCCACGACACTGAAGCTAGTGGTATCTTCAAAGATGAGACGCCACTGGCCAAGCAAGTGAAAGCAGAGATAGACACAGGGGACTATCCTAAACTAAGAAGCTTCTGCACCTCAGAAGAGACACTGACCAAACTACAAAGAGAGTCTACAGAAAGGGAAAGGATACTCGCCCAAAACCCATCCAACAAGGGGTTAATATCAAAGATATACAAAGTACTGGTAATACTCCATAAGAAGAAAAACTCCAACCCCATCAAAAATGGGACGAAAAAATGAACAGAAACTTTCTCAAAGAAGAAATCTGAATGGCAAAAAGGCACATGAGATAATGCTCTACATCACTAATCATCAGGGAGATGCAGACCAAAACAACAATGAGATATCATTTCACACCACAGAGACTGGCCAACATCCAAAAAACAAAAGCAACTGATGTTGGCATGTATGTGGCAAGAAATGAACCGAAATAAACTGCTGGTGAGAATGCCGACTGGTTCAGCCCTTTTGGAAAACAGTATGGACAATTCTCAAAAAGATAGAAAATGAGCTCCAACCAAGCAAACCAAGCACAGCAAACCAAGCACAAAAATTTGTAAGTCTACGACTGTACCTTATTGTGCTTCACTAATAAAAATTCAAAAAGAGGTGAAAGATCTATACAAAGTAATCTACTCAAGTACAAACAGAAATAAGAGAATACGATGAAATGGAAATGACTTAAATCACTTAACTTCCCGTTAGTCGTCGATTTCCTTGAGCGGGTGCCAGTAACGTATCCATTTGTCCCTGTCGCGTGCTAGTGTAGCCCAATAGCATCTGTTCGCTCTGGGAACATGAAGAGCCTCAAACCGATCGTTCATGATCTTGATGAAGAAATTTGACCATCTGGTAGGTGGGCGGCCACGTGGTCTTTTGACATCCCGAGGAATCCATTTGGTAACAGCTCTAGTCCAGCGGTCGTCCTTAAATCTCATTACGTCACCAGCCCATCTGATTTTCGACACCTTGGCAAATGAGACAGCGTCCCTGATTCTTGATCGTCGATGGATGTCAGAACTCCGGATTCTTTCTCTCATTTGAGTGAAACGTGATATTCCAAGCATAGCTCTTTCAAATCTTCTTTGGGAGACCTGAATAGAGATCTCATCCGGTTTGCGTAGGGCCCAGGTCTCTGAGGCATATGTTAATGCAGGAAGAACAGTGGAATCAAAGAGATGTGCCCAGAGCCGGAGGTTCTTCGTCCACTTAGCTATTTCTTCGACGTACTTGAAGGCATTCCAAGCCGCTCTCTTCCTCCTGCGCAGCTCGGGTGCCAGGTCATTTGTCATGTTGACGTCTCGACCTAGGTACACATAGCTGTTGCATTCGGAGATGGTCGTTCCGTTGAGAGCGAATGGGGCGTCAGGAACAAGGCTGTTTCCCATAAACATTGTCTTCGTAAGATTCAGCTGTAGTCCTAACATTCCACACTCATGGTCAAAGTCGGCCAGCATTTGTGCCTCTTGGCTTATGTTTGGTGTTATTAAAACAATGTCATCAGCAAAGCGGAAGTGGTGTAGTTGCCGAGCATCTCTCTTCACTCCCATTCCTTCCGATTCCAGTCGTTGCATTATGTTCTCGAGGATGGCACTGAAGAGTTTCGGTGAAATGGTATCACCCTGCCAAACCCCTCTCTTGACATCAATGATTACTTCTTTGTAGAATGGTGAGATCCTGGTAGTGAATCCACAATACAGCTCACGGAGGATCTTGATGTATTGGGCTTGAATGCCCTGATTGGCTAGGGCTTCAATGAGTGCTTCCGTCTCAACAGAATCAAAGGCCTTCTTTAAATCAATGAACGTTAAACAGAGCGGCATCTTGAACTCCCGAGAAACCTCAATGAGCTTGGTTATCATGTGGATATGGTCGATGGTGCTGAATCCTTTGTGGAACCCAGCTTGCTCGCATGGTTGTCCTTCATCTAGTGTTCTGCCAATCCTATTTAGGATGACTCAAGTGAACAACTTGTAGATGACAGACAATAGGCAGATCGGGAGATAATTGCCAATGTCATGGTTGTCTCCCTTCTTGAACAGTAGTCCGGTCCTGCTGGTTTTCCATTGGGACGGAATATTGCATTCAGAGAGGTAGTGTGTGAAAATACGAGCCAGTGTATTGATGAGTACTGATGGCATGTTCTTCAGGTTTTCAGGTCTGACCTTGTCTAGGCCGGGTGCTGTTCGTTTCTTTACTGACTAAATGGCGTGTCGGATTTCGGAAGGGAGAACACTGGGAACGACATATCCATCCTGTGGAATTTGGTATGTCGGCAAGTGGACATGGTTATCGAAGAGATTTGAGTAGAAGTCATGGATAATCTTCTCCATTGCCGTTCTGGAGGATGTGATGGATCCATCAGGACGTCGGAGGGCAGTCATCTTGGTCTTGTAGTTGGCGAAGGACAGGCGGCGTTACGAATACTTTTCCCGGCTTCTGCCGCATCTACCAGCACTTCTGCTCTTCTCTGTTTGAGGTCTTCCTTGGTTGCATCTCTGCACTGCTTTGCGAGCTTGGACGGTAGCTTGTGGTTGCCTGAGGCATGCGCCAAACAACGCTGGCAAATAAGCTCAAGAGTTTTCGAAGACAGGCTTTTTTTTTTTTTTTTGCTATCTCTCTCTTGGCGTTCCTCGCATATTCATGGAGGTGCTGAACCAGTCGATCAGACACTACCTCCACTACCCAGCCGGCGCCACACTCCAGGACGCTTTCCGGACCCGCTTTCTGGACCGGCATGGCAGCTCCGGCAACGACTCATACACGACTGAAGACCCACAGAACAAGATAAGCGGAACTCTCTGAGACCTTGGACTCCAGGCTTGGTGGACCCAGCGACAGAGATTCTCTGCTTGCTCCCACCAACCACAGGTGACAAAGGGATTCTAGTCAGGAGCCCCACCCTACCCTGCCCTGTCTGCTTCCACCAACCAACCAGGGATCGGATTGCGCACAGAAGACCCACCCTAACCCTCCCAGGACCAGATAAATACCCCACTGGCAGACCTCCACTACCGACACTACCTCCACTACCCAGCTGCCGCCACACTCCAGGATGCTTTCGCGGCCATGCTACACATCATAAGACACTAAGTACCATCTTCCGGAATTGTCGTACCATATTTGATAGGGTTCAAATATGGTAACAACTACGAGGGCGATTAGAAGTCGCCCCAAAAGCCTCTATCCCTCTCGAAAAGACTGGCAAGCTACCGAGAGTATTCTGCCCGCACAGAAGAGCCTGGCAAGCTATCCGTTGTGTATTCGATATGCCAAAACCAGTAACTACAACTGTTCTCATTCACCTGACCCTGAAGGCTTCACTGACATGGCAGCACTGAGAAGGATGAGAAAGGAGAGGAAGATAAAATCTCAAGGCCGAACTAGGCTGCCACAACGAAGGAAGACAAAAATGATCGTCTGTACTTTCAATGCACGTACGCTAGCATCAGATGCATCCATCGAGGACCTGATGGTACAAGCGTGAATGATCAAGTACGACATCACTGGTCTGACCGAGACAAGAAGGCACAAATCTTACCATGCCGTTTTCGACACTGGAGAAGAATTCTTCCTCGGAACATGCGATAAAAGAGGTGTCGGAGGCGTTGGTGTCCTTGTCAACACAAACTTGGCCATGAGCATTGATTCATTCGAATGCCTAACAACCCGAATCGGACGTTTACATTTGAATAGATGTGGCTCACTGCCGGCAGATTCTATCTTCATTGTCTATGCACCAACATCTCATTATGATGAAAGAGAAATCGAGAAGTTCTACGTGGAGCTGTAGAAGTTCTATAAAGAAGACCACACTTTCTACAAGATCATTGTGGGTGATTTTAATGCCAAGATAGGACCGAGAAGATCAGCTGAAGAACTTCACATTGGAACCCATGGCCTAGAATGGAACTAACAGGGTGAGAGACTGTCTGAATTCATCTTGTCGACAAAGACCATCCATGGTAACTCACAGATCCAGAAAGCAGAATCTCAACGTTGGACATGGGAGTCTCCCGGTGGACGATTCCACAACAAAATAGACCACATCATTTTCAATCGACGGTTTTGCCTGACCGATGTCGCTGTTGTCCCAAAATTTCGAACGGCATCGGACCACCGTCTCCTTCGTGCAAAATTCTACTTCACAGAGCGGGGAGAAAGGGCTGCAAAGTTTAAAAAGAGAACTCCCAGAACGACCACCAACTGGGAGTTCTTTGGTTCTATCGCGGCAACTTGGAAAGATGCCATTGTTTACAACATTGACGAGGAACACGATCGATGAAATGGAAACCTATTACTAATTCATGGAACAAGAGGACTATCATCGTTGAGACAGCAAAAACTCCCCAAAGCATTACACACATTCAATGCAATTACTAGAAAAATGCCCGTGACAGCTTTGAAAGAGATGGATCGAGCACTCCTGAAAATTCTATGGAATATCCAACCACCACAAATAGCTAAAGCAATCCTAGGGAAAAAGAAGTTGGGAGGTATTACTCTCCCCGAACTTCAAACTGTACTATAAAGTTGTCGTAATTACAACAGCATGGCACTGGATTGAGGACAGACTCTCAGATCACTGAGAGAGAAAAGAAAATCCAGACACAGGTAAACGGACAGCTAACTCTCATAAGGAAGAAAACAATACAAAGTGGTGCAAGGAAGGTGTCTTCAACAAAGAGTGTTGGGAAAACTGGTTGGTTAAAAGGAAAATGAGCTCAGACCCTTTTCTAACACCATGGACAAGAGTCAAATAAAAATGGATTAAAGACCTCCCTATCAGGCCTGATTCCATTGAGGAAAATGTAGGCTGAATTCTCCACGAAATTGTAGCTACAGGCCTCTTTAAGAAGTTAATGCCATTATCCAAGCAAACAGAAACCAGGGAAAGAGGTAGGGAGTGGTAGTACAGCCGAAAGGGTGTTTACCCAGCATGAGGCCAACCCGGATTCCACGCCCAGCATGCCATACGGTCCTCCAAACACATCCAGGAGTAACAACTGAGTGCAGAAGCCGGGAGTAACCATTGAGCATAGATGTGTGTGGCTCAAAAATAAAGCAACAAAAATTTCTTTGAAAAAGAAACAAAGATTGAACAAATAGGAGTAAATTAATAGAAGGAGCTTCTGAAACTATCACCTCAAAAACAGTAGTGACAAAATACAAAGACATCCCATAGACTGGGAGAAATTACTTGCCCATCACTCAGTCTGATAAAAGGCTTATACCCAAAGTATATAAAATACTGAATACTGATAGCACTAGACCCCCAAAATGGAAGAAGAGCTGAACCTCGTCAAGAATGGGGTTGGGAGATGAACAAAAACTTTCTCAAAAAAGACATACAAATGGCTGAAAAGCATATGGGAAAATGCTCTACAGAACTAGTCATCAGGGAAATTCAAATCAAAAGAACAGTGAGATATCACATTACAACACAAAGACTTTAAACAACAAAAACAACAGCACCTCAAAACAAGAGTAAGCGCTGTTGACATGGATGTGGTATAAAAGGGACCCTCATACATGGCTGCCAGGAGGGTAGAATGCTCTGAATTTCCATGGACACTCCTCAGAAAAGTAGGAACTGAGCTTCCATCTGACCCAGCAACTCCACTTTTTGACCTCTACTTTTGCCCAAAAACACAAAATAGAAACGATGGTTGCACTCCTACGTTCCTTGGAGCAATATTCACAATAGTCCCAAATGTGGAATCGACCCAGTGTCCTAGAATAGACGACCGGATAAACTAGTACCATATACATAATGGATCATTACTCGGTCATCGAAAAGATAAAAGCACACACTTTGCTGCTTCGTGGACGGATCTGCAAAGTATCATGCTGAGTTCAGCTAAAGAGAGGCAAGAGCATGACACAGAACGATCTCTCATGTACAGGGTATAATGAACCATGACAGTGAAATAACAAATGCCCACATGCAACGGAGAGGAAGAATGTGAGATCTGCTCTCCAGCAGGAAGCATGCCACTTGAGAGGACCGGACACGGAGGGGAACACTGTCACGGCAGTGGGTGGATGAAAGTGCCTGCCCAAGTGGGTGAAAGAGGTGGGGGTGGCCGCTGGAAGGGAGCGAAGTGTTCTGCACGAAACCCTATTGGCAACAGTACTGCGAAGCAGGGTGCGGAAGTTCTTCAAATCTACCTCTGCATGGAGAAGATCAAACACCGTCTGGGATCCAGTGCGCACGCTCCTCTATGTCTAGAAAAGCAACTGGGGTCCCTGCCTTTGCCCACAGTTGGTCAAGGCTCTGCCCGCGGGTTGGCTGCGGGCCCCTGATGACGTCCCGCTGACGAAAAAGAAGGTGGTGACGTGGCGTGCTGGTTGCCCTGACAGCATCGAATCTCGAGAGGACACACACTGGGCCCTCGGGATCAAGGAAGGAGAGGCTTGTGTGACTGGCGAGGCGTGAGAGAGGCAATGCCGCTGGTTTAGATTAGCCAGATGGCGAGTCAGGGAGGGGAGGAAGTGCTCGGCGCTGAGCTGGTAACCTGCTGTGACGGGGGGCCAGCCAGCGGCCAGCCAGCCCACCGCATCCTGGCACCTGATGAACCTTTCCGGGAGACCCGGGATGCGAGTGGGTACCGGATCTTGCCGGGCCTGGGAAGCAGTGCGGTTCCACCCGAACAGACGCGGGAGCGTGGCGAAGAGGGCGGCGACGGAGGCGTCCCCAAAGAAGGGGCCGCTGAAGAAGGTCCAGCACCACGCGCCCCCAGCCCAGTCGCGGACCCTCCTGAAGGCCGAGACGACGACATCCGCGCCCTCCCGTTCTCGGTCAGGGTCCGGAAGGTCGTGGAGGACCAGTCCTTCGAGTCCATTTACTGGAGCAGAGACGGAGAGAGCATCATCATCGAAGGGAACTTCTTCAAGTCCGAAGTGCTGGGCCACAAGGACAACCAGCGCATCTTCGGAACCGACAGCCTGAGGACGTTCGTGCGCCTGCTGAACCTGCACGGCTTCCAGAAGCTCCACTTCAAGAGCGCCTGTCTCAGCTCGGCCCGGAACAGAGTCATGGTGAGTAACTGGCTCGAGGGCGCGGCGCGGGCAGGAACTGCAGCCCTTGGAGGAGCGAGCCACTAAGGGCCCGGATGCTCGGCTCCAAGAACTGCACGCGCGTCCTCAAATATATCACAGTGCTTCTCCGTACACAGGGATTGGAGCTTTGGACACGGAGAATTGTTTTAGCTTCCCAAAATGACTATGGGAAAAAATATGGCTAGAAAACCAAAGAAAGCAAGAAACAGAACGTTGTGGTAGTAATAGAATGCGAAGGATTTTAAGACGCTGCGCAATATGATTGATGTGTCAAAGTAAATTTATTCATATGGATATTAATTAGTGAGGTCTAGGTCTCTTTGTCTAATACTGAAATCAAATCACAGGGATCATTGAACGAAATTTAAATGAAATTACATTGTGGATTTTATCATAATTTAATTGTAATATAGGTATAACTTATGGTTCGTTAGGTGAAATAAATTTCTATTCCTCTAACTATGAGTGGTCAAAGTTAGAGATATGAGAAAATAGAAATAGTACCTTAAAGGAAACTGATTTACAGCGATATACGTATTAATGATTGATTTATATTGGAATTCAATGAATAACACGATGTCATTACATTTGTTTCAATTGCAATATAGGTGGAAATAATAATTCATTATGCATTACATTAAGTTATGTGAGTTGACAATGAATAATTAAACATAAGATCATACAAAATTTAATTTTATAGTAAGGTAAATTAATTTATACTGATATACATATCAAATATTTTATTTCTACATAATTACACAGTAAATATAATTAACTTTATGCTTATATGAAAGTTCATAATTAATTCCTATTTGTATTTAAAACTTAAAAGATAAAAAAATTACTTTTAACACAAGATTAATTAAACCATTCATAATCTATCAAATTTAATTAATTTCTTTTAACAAAGCTATTGATTAAAAATTAAAATTATTCCAGTGAAATGGAATTAATATGTTACAGTACATTAATTCATATTAATGTAAATGTTAATTTCTATATGAATATTAAAATAATTCTATTTAAATTATAAATACAAATTAATATTTACAGTCATAGAAATTAATTTATTTTAATATATTAATCATATTTCATATCATTTTAAATGATCAGTTAACAGTTTTTTTTTTTTATTAGTGAAGCACCATGAGGTACAGTTGTAGATTTACAAATCTTTGTGCCTGAGTTTCGGTCATACAATGATCAAATACCCATCCCTCCACCAGTGCCCATTTCCCCCCACCCCCCCTCCACCCTGCTTCTGTGGCAGGGCATTCCCCTTTGTTCTCTCTCTCCTTTTGGGTGTTGTGGTCTGCAAAAGAGGCATTGAGTGGCAATCATGTTCAGTCCATACTCTACTTTCAACATGCATTTCCCCTCCTGGGAGGATCCTCCAAACACCTTTCATTTGGTGTTCCCTTCTCTATCTGAACTGCCCTTTCCCCTAGAATATCTGGCTGGCCTCTAAGTTATGGAGTAATCCTCCTGGTGTTGATCTCAGCTATTCTTAGGTATTGATCTCATATTTTGTTGCTTTATATTCCCCAGCGGGTAGGGCGTCTCACTTGCACACAGCCAACATGGCCGACCCGAGTTCGATTCCTCCGGCCCTCTCGGAGAGCCCGGCAAGCTACCGAGAGTATTCGATATGCCAGACACAGTAACAACAAAGTCTCCAATGGAGACGTTACTGGGCCCGCTCGAGCAAATCGATGATCAACGGGAGGGCCTCTACTATATTCCCCAGATGAATGCAATTTTTCTATGTCTATCCCTCTCTTTCTGACTCATTTCGCTTAGCATGATACTTTCCATATTGTACCACTTGTATGTAAATTTCATGACTTCATCTTTTCTAAGAGCTACGTAGTACTCCATTGTGTAGATGTACCAGAGTTTCTTTAACCAGTCATCTGTTCTTGGGCACTCAGGTTTCTTTCAGTTTCTGGCTATTGTAAACAGTGCTGCAATGAACAAACAAGTGCAGATGTCACTTCGACTACACATTTTTGCCTCTCTGTGGTATATTCCCAGGAGTGGTATCGCTGGGTCAAATGGGAGCTCAATTTCTAATTTTTTGAGAAACGTCCATACTGTTTTCCAAAAGGACTGAACTAGTCGACATTCCCACCAACAGTGAAGGAGTGTCCCTTTCTGGCCACATCCGCACCAGCATCGGTTGCTTTTGTTCTTTTGAATGTGGGCCAGTCTCTGAGGTGTGAGATGGTATCTCATTGTGGTTTTGATCTGCATCTCCCTGATGATTAATGATGTAGAGCATTTTCTCATGTGCTTTTTGCCATTCGGATTTCTTCTTTGAGAAAGTTTCTGTTCATTTCATTGCCCCATATTTTGATGGGGTTGGATGTTTTCTTCTTGTGGAGTTCCACCAGTATTTTGTATATCCTTGTTATCAACCCCTTGTCAGATGTGTATTCAGTGAATATCCTTTCTCATTCTGTAGACTGTCTTTGTATTTTGGTCACTGTTTCTTTGGAGGTGCAGAAGCTTCTTAGTTTAAGATAGTCCCATTTCTCTATCTCTGCTTTTACTTGCTCGGCGAGTGGCGTGGCATCTATGAAAATACCATTAGCCTCAATGTCATGGAGGGTTTTGCCAACTTTGTCTTCAATGTACCTTATGGTTTCTGGTCTGATGTTGAGGTCTTTAATCCATTTTGATCTTATTTTTGTACATGGTGTTATGCAGAGTTCTGAGCCCATTTTTTTTGCATGTAGCCGTCCAGTGATGCCAGCACAATTTGTTAAAGAGGCTTTCCTTACTCCACTTCACATTTCTTGCACCTTTATCAAAGATTAGATGATCATATGATTGAGGGGAGATGTCAGTGTATTCAACCCTGTTCCATTGGTCTGCAGTTCTGCTTTTGTTCCAGTACCACGCTGTTTTAATTATTACTGCTTTGTAGTAGAGTTTGAAGTTAGGGAGGTTGATTCCTCCCATTTTCTTTTTCCCAAGAATTGCTTTAGCTATTCGTGGGGGCTTATTGTTCCATATAAATTTCAGGAGTGTTTGCTCCATTTCTTTGAAGAATGTCATGGGTATCCTTATAGGGATTGCATTGAATTTATACAATGCTTTCGGTAGTATTGCCATTTTGACAATGTTAAGTCTCCCGACCCATGAGCAGGGGATATCTTTCCATTTCCTCATGTCCTCTTTTATTTCCTGAAGTAGCATTTTGTAGTTTTCTTTGTACAGGTCCTTTACTTCCTTAGTTAAGTTGATTTCTAGGTACTTGATTTTCTGGGGCACAATTGTGAACGGGATTGTTTTTTTCATGTTGCTTTCTTCTCTCTCACTGTTTGCGTATAGGAAAGCCATGGACTTTTAGGTATTGATTTTATAGCCTGCAACTTTATATACGAGTCTATTGTTTCTAGGAGTTCTTTGTTGGAGGTTATTGGGTTCTCTAAGTATAGTAACATATCATCTGCGAATAGTGAGAGCTTGATTTCTTCCTTTGCTACCTGAATGCCCTTAATATCTTTTTCTTGCCTAATCGCTATTGCAAGTACTTCCAATACTATATTGAACAGCAGTGGAGAGAGTGGGCATCCTTGTCTCGTCCCTGATCTTAGAGGGAAGGCTCTCAGTTTTTCCCCATTGAGGATGATGCTTGCTGTAGGCTTGTGGTAGATGGCTTTAACTATATTGAGGAAAGTCCCCTCTATACCCATTTTGGCTAGGGTTTTCATCATAAAGAGGTGCTGGACCTTGTCAAATGCTTTCTCTGCATCTATTGATATGATCATATGCTTTTTATCTTTTCTTTTGTTGATATGGTTGATTATGTTGATTGATTTCCGAATGTTGAACCATCCTTGCATCCCTGGGATGAATCCTAATTGGTCATGGTGTATGATCTTTTTGATGAGTAGTTGGATTCTATTTGCTAGTAGTTTGTTGAGGATCTTTGCATCTGTGTTCATCAGGGATATCGGCCTGTAATTCTCTTTCTTTGTGGTATCTCTGTCTGCTTTTGGTATCAGTGTGATATTTGCTTCGTAGAAACTATTCGGAAGTGTTTTTGATATTTCAATTTCGTGGAAAAGCTTAAAGAGGATTGGGAGTAAGTCTTCTTTAAAGATTTGGAAGAATTCACTAGTGAATCCATCCGGGCCAGGGCTTTTGTGCTTGGGGAGACTTTTTATTACCATTTCAATTTCCTTGATGGTGATAGGTCTGTTCAGGTATTCCAGGTCTTCTTGGTTCAGCCTTTGGAGTCTGTAGGAGTCTAGGAATTTATCCATTTCCTCGAGGTTTTGATGTTCCGTGGCATACAATTTCTCAAAGTACTCCCTGAGGATCCTTTGAATTTCTGTAGTTTCTGTTGTGATGACCCCCTTTTCATTTCTGATTCGGTTTATTAGGGTTTTCTCTCTCCCCTTCTTTGTGAGTTTTGCTAGAGGCTTATCGATCTTGTTAATTTTCTCAAAGAACCAGCTCTTGGTTTCATTGATCTTTCGGATTGTTTTTTGGGTTTCCATCTCGTTAATCTCTGCTCTGAGTTTTATTATTTCCTTCCTCCTGTTCGGGTTGTGCTCCTTTTGTTGGTCCTTCTCCAAGCTCTTAAGCTGTGAGGTTAGTTTATTTATGTGGGCTCGCTCCTCCTTTCTGAGGAATGCTTGTAGAGCTATAAACTTTCCTCTTAAGACAGCTTTTGCTGTGTCCCATAAGTTTTGGTAACTCGTGTCCTCATTTTCATTCGTTTCTAGGAATCTTTTGATTTCCTCTTTGATTTCCATTCTAAGCCACTCGTTGTTCAATAGCGCACTGTTTAATTTCCAGGTGTTTGATTTAGTTTTCTGTTTTTGTGTGTGATTTACTTCTAATTTAAGCGCATTGTGGTCTGAGAAGATTGTTGATACAATCTCTATCTTCTTAATTTTATGGAGATATGTTTTGTTGCTCAGCATGTGGTCTATCTTGGAGAATGTTCCATGTATGCTTGAGAAGAATGTGTATTCAGCCTTTTGAGGATGAAGTGTCCTGTATATATCTACTAAGTCCCTTTCTTCCATTGTTTCCCTCAGATTAAGTATGTCCTTGCTAAGTTTGAGTCTGGTTGATCTATCCAGAGGTGACAAAGCAGTGTTGAAGTCTCCCACTAGTATTGTGTTGCTATTGATGTCTTTTTCCAAATCTATGAGTAGTTGTTTTAAGTACTTTGCTGGTCTCTCATTAGGTGCATATACATTTATTATTGTAAGTTCTTCCTGTTGTAAAGATCCTTTGATCACTAAGAAATGGCCTTCACTGTCTCTTATGACCTTCTTCACTCTGAAATCGATGTGGTCTGATATTAAGGTGGCTACCCCAGCTTTTTTATGGGAGCTGTTTGCTGTAGGATTGTTTTCCAGCCTCTGACTCTGAGTCTGTGTTTGCTTTGACTATTAAGGTGTGTTTCTTGCAGGCAGCAGAATGTTGGGTTCAATTTTCTAATCCATCCAGCCACTCTGTGTCTTTTAATTGGTGCGTTTAGCCCATTGACATTGAGAGAGATTACTGTTATGGGATTTTGTCCCATTGTTCTGTTGAAATTAGGTGTATTTGAGGGTCCTGTCCTGTCTTAAAGTAGCCCATTTAGTTGTACTTGTAACCATGGTCTTGAGTCTATGAAGTTCCTGAGCTGTTGTTTGTCTGTGAAACTGTGTGTTGTTCCTTCTATTATGAATGAGAGTCTTGCTGGGTAAATTATTTTTGGAGAGGCATTTATTTCATTGAGTTTTCTCACTATGTCTCACCACTGTTTTCGGGCCCTGAGGGTTTCATCAGAAAAATCAGCTGTGAATTTTAAGGATGCTCCTTTGTAAGAGATTTCTTTTTTCGATCTTGCTGCTTTCAGAATTTTGTCCCTGTCTAACGTTTTCGTCATTTTGATCAGGATGTGTCTTGTGGTATTTTTGTTCGGATTTCTTCTATCTGGTACCCTCCGGGCCTCCTGAATGTGGTCACAAGTTTTCTTCAGCTCTGGAAATGTTGTAGCAATGATGTCTTTGACAGTTTCTTCTTCATCAGGGTTTTCTTCCTGTCCCTCTGGGACTCCAATAATTCTTATGTTACCCCTCTTGGCTTCATCACGATCTTCTCTTGCCATCTGTTCCCGAACTGTGAGTCTCTTTTCCATTTTCTGCTCTTCTCTGGCGAGTCTCTGAACTTCATCTTCAAGCTCACTGATTCTGTTCTCAGCAGCTGTTACCCTGCTTCTGAGGCCTTCCACTGAGGTTTTCAATTCGCCTACCAGGGTTTTCAGGTCCGACATTTCCGATTGCATTTTTCTCATTTCTGCCTTCAAATCCTCTTGTCTTTTATTGGCATTGGTTTCCATTGTTTCTTTTAGTTCCCTAAGCATCCTAACTAGCTCCCTTCTGAATTCCTTGTCAGAGAGGTAGTCTGATACTACAGTACTGTTGGTGTCTTCTGGGCTTGCCTCTTCAATAAGAAAGTTTGGTGGTCTTTTGCGTTGCTTTACCATTGTGACCAGTGTGCTTTAGTCCTTCACGTTCACTGTTACTATTCTGGTTGAGTGAGGAGAGAGTTCCCGGATCCCTTCAGCTTTGTTGCCGCGGAATCTGATGTTGCCTAGTTCCCGTCCTGCGCAGGCTAAGGGAGAAAACCGGCAATTCTAGGGGATCAAGCTAGCTGCGCATTCCCTGGGGGAGTCTCAAGCCGTGGAGCAGGCTGTACCTGGTTGAATGAGGAGAGACTGCCAGGAGCCGTTCAGTTTTGTTGCCAAACAATGGGCCTCGGTTTGTCCAGCACAGATTATACTATTCTCTCTTATAGTGGGAAGGGATTATGGATAAGTTTTTGTCCATGGTAGGCACCCTTCTACGTTTCTGAGTTTGACGTTCTTCTCAGTTAGGCGTTATTCTTTGTTTTATAACAGACATTGAGTGAAACTTTTGGAGGAGGTGCTGTTTAGAAATGAACTTATACAGCTGTTTTCAAACAGGTCTTTGTTGGAACTTGAGTAGGCAAGTGGGTTGTTGTTGGATTGCAGTAGAAGAGGTGGGAAATGTTTGGTTGGTATTAGGAAGCAAGTTGGGGATGGGAGTCCTGAGTGCTTGATGTGAGTGTTCTAACTGCCAAGGAGAAGGCCACGCCCACTTTTAAGAGGCCACGCCCCTTTCCTGGTGGCCACGCCCCGAGCCTGTCCCAGGCGACACCCACCCAGGATCCTGGAATGGAGGAAGGGTGGTCTACAGTCTCCCCACTGGGCTTCAGGCGGGAATCTGAGCCGCGGCTGGGGGGGGCAGGAGCACTTCCCGGCTGGACGCCGCCGACCCACCTGGAGGGGAGGAGCCGAGGGACTGGTGGTCGGGTCCCTCGGAGATGGACGGGCGCTTTCCCCACTGGGCTTCAGGCAGGAATCCAGTTAACAGTTTTGATGGCATAATTTAAATTGATAAATTATAAATTGGTTAGATAAAATGAGGTTGAAACAAAATTACTTTTATTTGTGTAGGTGTATAATGGAAATGCCAATAAATAATAAAGGCCCTCCCGTTGATCGTCGATTTGCTCGAGCAGACACAGTAACGTCTCCATTGGAGACTTTGTTGTTACTGTGTCTGGCATATCGAATACGTCACGGGGAGCTTGCCAGGCTCTGCCGTGCGGGCAAGATACTCTCGGTAGCTTGCCGGGCTCTCCGAGAGGGGCGGAGGAATCGAACTCGGGTCGGCCATGTTGGCCGCATGTAAGGCGAACGCCCTACCCGCAGTGCTATCGCTCCAGCCCGCTGGAGCAATAGCACAGTGGTAGGGCGTTCGCCTTACAACCGGCCAACATGGCCGACCCGAGTTCGATTCCTCTGCCCCTCTCGGAGAGCCCGGCAAGCTACTGAGAGTATTCGATATGCCAAACACAGTAACAACAAGGTCTCCAATGGAGACGTTACTGGGCCCGCTCGAGCAAATCGACGATCAACGGGAGGGCCTTTACCTTTACCTTTTTTTTTTCATTTATTATCACGGTCACGGTCCTCCCAATGTTCATCAATTTGCTCGAGCGGGCCCAGTAACGTCTCCATTTGAGACTTTGTTGTTACTGTGTTTGGCATATCGAATACATCAATGTAGCTTGCCAGGCTCTGCCGTGCGAGTGAGATACTCTCGGTAGCTTGCCGGGCTCTCCAAGAGGGGCGGAGGAATCGAACTCAGGCCGGCCATTAATAATATTAATAATATTATTTTAAAAATAGTAATGTATTATATCAAATTATAAAATGCTTAAATTTAGTCCTTTATACTTATAGTTCATGGATTACGTAATTTATAGATAATTTATAGATAAATTATTTCTTTATCTGTAAACTATGTTATTATTTAAATATATAATTAATAATTAGTAGACTTACATGTTATTAGGTCATTTTAATATGTTTTTGAATAGAATACGTTGAAGCACATTGAATTTATTTACTCATACTTATTATAATTAAATTCACAGGTAATTTATCAATAAATCATTTTACAGTAAAATAGGATATTAATTGAATATATATTTAATGATTAGTAGATTTTATCATTAGTTTATTGGAATATATTACTCATATTATTTTATGATAGTAATTATCTTACCAAATATATAGTACTGTATTAATTTATTTATATTTATTGATCATTAATAGATGTCTTATTTCAAGAAAAATTTATTGATGAAGTATATTTTAATCAGTAAAATATAATTTTATTTAAATAAATCATTAACAATTAGTAGACTTAAATGTTATTAGTTTATTTCATTATATTTTTGAATTGAATACACTGAATAACATTGAATTCATGTATATTTATTATTTATCCGTAATTCAATTTAAAGATAATTTATTATAAATTATATATTTATTGGTAAAGTAGGATTTTAATTAAATATATAATTAATGATCAGTACATTTTATAATTAGTCTCTTGTAATATATTAACCATATTATCTTAATGTAGTAATATATCATATCACATATTTGAAATTTATAAATACATTTATTTCTATTTATTAATTATATATAGGTCTCTTAATTTATAGATAAGTCATTGATAAATTATGTCTTTATTTTTAAAGTATTATTCTAATCAAATATATCGTTAATAGGTCGATTCAAACATCATTTTATTATTTTCATACAAATCACATTGTTATTTTAAGAAAGCAATAATATATATGATATAAGATATATAAATGATTTGCTACATATTTATTTAAAAATACTAATAAATGCAAAATTTAGTTGTAATATATATTCAATTTACTTTGACAGTAAAAAGAATATAATTAAATGATTTACATTAACTTGTAAACTTACAATTCTTTAATAATTTAATTCCTGTTAATGTAAAGTATGATTAAGATTTTAGAGCATTAATGAACACTTAGAAAATATTAATGCATTATAGGTGATTAAAATTAAATACGTGGATGGTCTCCAAGCAATGGAACAAAGTTCCTGGTACTAATCTCAGCCATTCTTTGGTATTAGTCTATTTTGTTACTGTGTAAACTCACACAAAATAGGGGGCACTGCACCCACAGTGGCGGTGGCTCTATCTCTCCTGCCGCCCGCATTCGGTAGTCTCACCCTTCTCCCACCCCGGAGAGGTCGATGGCAATGGTCAGGCGGAGGAAGGAACGAGGGCCAGGCCGGTAGGTATTAGTCGTAGTTTATTCTGATTCTCTCCTCATCTGTCTCTGCTCCCTCTCTCCTTCTCTCTCTGCTCCCCATTCTTCCTCCCCCAGCTCCTTCTCCATTCCCCTTCATCCTCCTCTCTCTTCTGATTTTCTCTGAACTCTCTTCTTCCTTCTGCCACCTGCCCACTCCTCCAGTACAGTTAAATCCTCTCTCCATGAGGAGTTGGGGGAACAATTACACATAGGTGCGGTCACAATCAATAGGGGTAGAAATCTTAGCCTCAGGGAAGGCCGCTCCTAGGACAGATCCTCTCTCAGCATGAGGACCCATCCTAGAGTAGAATCCCAAGGGTGTGTCTGTCCTCTCCTTGTCCGACAAGCACATAAGCATATATAATATAAATCATTTTGTATGGATACAGTAAGAAATATCTTAAACTTATAGAATTGCTCTCCTAGGGCCATCTTGATCTCAGACTTCGGTGCTCATGCCAGATAGTCTTTCCCACCCCTAGCAGGATCCTAGTCTTGTCGTTACCTTTGGATCATGACAGCATTTGTCTATGATCAAACTCTTAACTTATAGTTAAGAATCGTGGCCCTTTGGACTGGCCCATTTCGCTGCCAGGGTAGCTCACCGCTTGCCCTGGGTCCGTTCAGTCCCTCGTTGGGACCCTGCTTTTGGGGTGTTAGGAACTAAGGGCAACTGAGGTTTAAGTCGAGAAAGATTCCCGGGAGTGAATAATATTCAAGGCCAATCAAATCCTTTATAGTCTCTGAGTCTTGGCCGCTGATGGGATTACACGGCGCCAGGGGGCCAGGTGGTGGGTGTGACCCCCGCCTGCTGGAATTTGGAGGATCTGGATGGAAGATGCTCGACTCCAATCCGAGTAGGCTTGGAGGTCTCGGCCCCGGAACCCGCGTGGCTTTGTCCCTCTGCCAGTACCTTCATGTGTGCAGAGAGTGGTCTCAGCATGGTGGTGGCTGATCCTGGAGGTCTTCGGCCAAGACTCAGAGACTATAAAATCCAGATCCCGGACGAGAACACTGCAGTCTTTTGCCCCCGCGCCTGGGTGTCCCTCGCTGGGACCCCTTGGAGGGGAGTGGGTTGAGCTTTCCTCCCCGCCCCGACCGGGGCTCCAGCAGCCGAAGACCTCCAGGACCAGCCACCACCATGCTGAGACCACTCTCCGCACACATGAAGGTACTGGCAGAGGGCCAAGACTCAGAGACTATAAAATGCAGATCCCGGAACCGTGCGGCCGCATTCGCGGCCCCGCGACATCTTATCAGAACTTTTTTTATGACATCTTATTATGTCATTCCTACTTTAGACAAACTTGCAGGCTATCGAATGTAGCCTGCCCACAGGGCAGAGTCTGGCAAACTCCCCGTGGCGTACTAAATATGCCAAATACCAGTAACAATGATGGGTCTCATTCTCCTAAAGAGCCGTGAATATAATCTCAGGGCTAGGATGAAAGAGACGTTACTGGTGCCTCCTCGAGGCAATCGACGATTAACAGGATGATGAAAAAAATGAAAAAATCAAATCCTAAGTTACAAAGCATAATGTTAACGGTCTTCCTGTATCTATACAAAAAGGATATTACTTTAAAGTAAACTGTTCATAAGGCATCACGATCACGATCACGATCACGACCACCCTGTTGTTCGTCGATTGCCTCGAGCAGGTGCCAGTAACGTCTTCTTCGTCCTAGCCCTGAGATTTTTTTTAAAGTGCCATATTCAAGGCTTTTTCAGGGTTCGGAGAATGAGACCCATCATTGTTACTGGTATTTGGCATATTGGGTATACCACGGGGAGTTTGCCAGACTCTGCCGTGTGGGCATGTTACATTTGGTAGCCTGCCAGTTTGACCGAATTAGGAATGAGATGATAAGATGTCGCGAGGCCGCGAATGCGGCCGCGCGCTTCCGGGAGCTGAGTGTGATAATCTCTGGATCCTGGCCATTGTTGGAGTTACACGGCAGTTGGTGGGTGTAACTGTCTAGTTACTGGCAGGTCCAGTCCCAAACTATACAGGCTTGGAGATCTCAGCCCCGGGTCCCACACACCTGGGTTCCTCTGTCAGTTCTTTTATGCGTGAGGCTCATCCAAGTGTGTGGAGAGTGCTCCCAGCATGGCTGGGCCTCGGTGGTCTTCAGCTGTTGGGCCCTGGTGGAGACAGTCAGGCATAGGGTAGGAGACTCTGTCTTGTTCTCTCCCAGGAGCTGAGTGTGATGATCTCTGGATCCTGGCCGTTGTTGGAGTTACACGGCAGTTGGTGGGTGTAACTGTCTAGTTACTGGCAGGTCCAGTCCCAAACTGTATAGGCTTGGAGATCTCAGCCCCGGGTCCCACACACCTGGGTTCCTCTGTCAGTTCTTTTATGTGTGAGGCTCATCCAAGTGTGTGGAGAGTGCTCCCAGCATGGCCTTGGCTGGGCCTCGGTGGTCTTCAGCTGTTGGGCCCTGGTGGAGACAGTCAGGCATAGGGTAGGAGACTCTGTCTTGTTCTCTCCCAGGAGCTGAGTGTGATGATCTCTGGATCCTGGCCGTTGTTGGAGTTACACGGCAGTTGGTGGGTGTAACTGTCTAGTTACTGGCAGGTCCAGTCCCAAACTGTGCAGGCTTGGAGATCTCAGCCCCAGGTCCCACACACCTGGGTTCCTCTGTCAGTTCTTTTATGCGTGAGGCTCATCCAAGTGTGTGGAGAGTGCTCCCAGCATGGCCTTGGCTGGGCCTCGGTGGTCTTCAGCTGTTGGGCCCTGGTGGAGACAGTCAGGCATAGGGTAGGAGACTCTGTCTTGTTCTCTCCCAGGAGCTGAGTGTGATGATCTCTGGATCCTGGCCATTGTTGGAGTTACACGGCAGTTGGTGGGTGTAACTGTCTAGTTACTGGCAGGTCCAGTCCCAAACTGTACAGGCTTGGAGATCTCAGCCCCGGGTCCCACACACCTGGGTTCCTCTGTCAGTTCTTTTATGCGTGAGGCTCATCCAAGTGTGTGAGATGGAATAAGGAGAGGAAAAAGGCAATATTTCACTTATACATATAAAATCATAGATTTCTGGGAAACTGATCTTACAAATTAACAAAGTCTGATTAAGGGGAAAGCTGATTAACTGGGTGGGAAGGAGAGCATAGGGAAGACTGCTTACAGATAAACACAATTGAAGTGGAAGTGCTTCAGGAGCACTGTGATGGGTGTAACCAGATTGATGGGTGTAACCAGATAAACCTAAGCTTCTTGTTGAAGGACAAAGCAATGTTACCCAACAGTTACTTTATGTTCCACAGATGAATGCAATCATTCTATGTCTATCCCTCTCTTTCTGACTCATTTCGCTTAACATGATACTTTCCATGTTGTACCACTTGTATATAAATTTCATGACCTCATCTTTTCTAACAGCTACATAGGACTCCATTGTGTAAATGTAACAAAGTTTCTTTAACCAGTTATCTGTTCTCGGGCACTTAGGTTTTTTCCAGATTCTGGGTATTGTAAAGAGTGCTGAAAGTAGACTATAGACCAAACATGATTGCCTCTCATTGCCTCTTTTGCAAACCACAACACCCAAAAGAAGAGAACAGAAGTGCATGCCCTGCCACAGAGGCAGGGTGGGATGTGGGGGACGGGGGTTGGGAGGTTTACTGGGATCCGTGGTGGTGGGAAATGGGCACTGGTGGAGGGATGGGTATTTGATCATTGTATAATTGAAACCCAAGCACAAAAATTTGTAAGTCTACAACTGTACCTCATGGTATCTCACTAATAAAAAAGAAAAAAGAAAAAAAAGAAAAAAGTGAGCTAGTATATTTAAAAGGGTGATAAAAATGAAGGTTTGAAGCTCTGCTTAAAAAACAAAACAAAAAAATAAATACGATTATATTGTTAACAATAAAATTAATAATTTACATTCATATTTAATTTGTTGGGCTAGAGTGATAGCACAGCAGTAGGGCATTTGCTTTGCACGCAGCCAACATAGCCGACCCAAGTTCGATTCTTCCGCCCCTCTCGGAGAGTCCGTCAAGCTACAGAGAGTATCTAGCCCACACAGCAGAGCCTGGCAAGCACCCCATGACGTACTGTATATGCCAAACACATTAACAACAAGTCTCATGATGGAGATGATACTGGACCGGCTTGAGCAAATCGATGAACAACGGGAGGACTATGACTGTGACTGTGATTTAATTTGTTATTCATTCATTCATTCATCATCCTGTTATTCGTCGATTGCCTCGAGCAGGCCCCAATAACGTCTCTGTCATCCTAGCCCTGAGATTATAATCAAGGCTCTTTAGGAGAATGAGACCCATCATTGTTACTGGTATTTGGCATATTTGGTACACCACAGGGAGTTTGCCAGACTCTGCCCTGTGGGCAGGCTACATTTGATAGCCTGCAAGTTTGTCCAAAGTAGGAATGAGATAATAAGATGTCATAAAAAGATGTCCGGATAAGATGTCGCGTGGCCGCAAATGTGGACACGCGGTTCCCGGAGCTGGATTTTATAGTCTCTGAGTCTTGGCCGTTCATGGGATTACTCGGCGCCAGGGGGCCAGGTGGTGGGTGTGACCCCCGCCTACTGGAATTTGGAGGATCTGGGTGGAGGATGCTTGACTCCAATCCGAGTAGGCTTGGAGATCTCGGCCCTGGAACCCGCGTGGCTTTGTCCCTCTGCCAGTACCTTCATGTGTGCGGAGAGTGCTCTCAGCATGGTGGTGGCTGGTCCTGGAGGTCTTTGGCTGCTGGAGCCCTGGTCGGGGCAGGGAGGAAAGCTCCACCTGCTCCCCTCCAAGGGACCCCGGCGAGGAACAGCCAAGCGCAGGGGCAGGAGACTGCACTGGTCTCGTCCGGGAGCTGGATTTTATAGTCTCTGAGTCTTGGCCGTTGTTATAGTTATATATACTATAATTTGTTATAGTATACGATTTAATTGTAACATGAGTATAATGAAATGATTATAATTAAGTTTGTGAATATAATTGAGTCCATTACTGTATGTTGATTTTAATTTAATATTTAATTTTAATATTAATATTATTTCACTTTTGTAGTTATTACAAATATGATGAAAATTATTTTGAGAACTTATTAATTTATCTTTAAAACTGATGAAAATTAAATGTATATTTTGATATATATTTTAATTAAAATAAAGTACAAGTTAGATATGTTTTTGATAATTTCAACATTTTAGTAATTACAATAATAATCAATAAATATTATAGTACATATTAATTTTCTCTATTACATTCATACTTTTTTTCTTAAATTTTTATTATTGGAAACACCATGAGGTACAGTTGTAGACTTACAAATTTTTGTGTTTGGGTTTCAGTTATACAATGATCGAATAACCATCCCTCCACCAGCGCCCATTCTCCACCACCACCAGTCCCAGTATGCCTCCCACCCCCACCCACCCATCCCGCCCTAACTCTGTGGCAGGGCATTCCCTTTTGTTATCGCTCTCCTTTTGAGTGCTGTGGTTTGCAAAAGAGACATTGAGTGGCAATCTTGTTCGGTCTATAGTCTACTCTCATCCCACATTTCCCATCCTGAGAGGAAGCTCACAACACCCTTTATTTGGTGCTCCCTTCTCTATCTGAGCTGCCATTTACCCTAGCATGTGGGCTGTCCTCAAAGCCATGGAGTAATCCTCCTGGTACTTATCTCGGCTATTCTTGGATGTTAGTCTCCTATTTTGTTACTTTATGTTCCCCAGATGAATGCAATCTTTCTATGTCTGTCCCTCTCTTTCTGACTCATTTTGCTTAGCATGATACTTTTCATGTAGTACTACTTGTATATGAATTTCATGACTTCACCTTTTCTAACAGCTACATAGTACTCCATTGTGTAGATGTAGCGAAGTTTCTTTAACCAGTCATCTGTTCTCAGGCACTCAAGTTTTTTCCAGATTCTAGCTATTGTAAAGAGTGCTGCAATGAACAAACAAGTGTCACTTCGACTACTTTTTTTGCCTCTCCGGGATATATTCCCAGGAGTGGTATTACTGGGTCAATACCACTAAATTTCTAATTTCTGGGAGCTCAATTTCTAATTTTTTGAGGATCGTCCATACTGTTTCCAAAAATGGCTGAACCAGTCGGCATTCCCACCAGCAGGGAAGGAGAGTACCTTTCTTGCCACATCTGCACCAACACCGGTAGCTATTGGTCTTTGGGATGTGGGCCAGTCTATGTGGTGTGAAATGATATCTCATTGTTGTTTTGATCTGCATCTCCCTGATGATTAATGATGTAGAGCATTTTCTCATGTGCCTTTTAGCCATTTGGATTTCTCCTTTGAGAAAGTTTCTATTCATTTCGTCGCTCCATTTTTTGATGGGGTTGGATATTTTCTTCTTGTGGAGTTCAACCAGTATTTTGTATATCCTTGATATCAACCCCTTATCAAATGTGAATTCGGAGAATATCCTTCCCATTCTGTAGACTGTCTTTGTATTTTGGTCACTGTTTCTTTGGAGGTGCAGAAGCTTCTTAGTTTAAGATAGTCCCATTTGTCTATCTCTGTTTTCACTTGCTTGGCCAGTGGCGTGGCATCTTTGAAGATACCATTAGCTTCAATGCCATGGAGGGTTTTGCCAACTTTGTCTTCAATTTACCTTATGGATTCCGGTCTGATGTTGAGGTCTTTAATCCATTTTGATCTTACTTTTGTAGTTGTTGTTAGGGACAATTCTGAGCCCACTTTTTTGCATGTAGCTGTCCAGTTTTGCCAGCACAATTTGTTAAAGAGGCTTTCCTTGCTCCACTTCACAATTATTGACCCCTTATAGAAGATTAGATGACCATATGCTTTAGGGGAGATGTCAGTGTATTCGACCCTGTTCCATTGGTCTGCAGCTATGCCTTTGTTCCAGTACCATGCTGTTTTAATTATTACTGCTTTGTAGTAGAGTTTGAAGTTAGGGAGGTTGATTCCTCCCATTTTCCCTTTCTCCAAAATTGCTTTAGCTATTCGTGGGGGCTTATTGTTCCATATAAATTTCAGGAGTGTTTGCTACATTCCTTTGAAGAATGTCATGGGTATCCTTATAGGGATCACATTGAATTTGTACAGTGCTTTGGGAAGTATTGCCATTTTGACTATTTTAATTCTCCCGATCCATGAACAGGGGATATTTTTCCATTTCCTGGTGTCCTCTTTCATTTCCTGAAGCAGCGTTTTGTAGTTTTCTTTATACAGGTACTTTACTTCTTTAGTTAAGCTGATTCCTAGGTACTTGATTTTCTGTGGCACAACTGTGACCGGGATTGTTTTCTTTATGACACTTTCTTCTCTTTCACTATTTGCGTCGGATAGCCATGGACTTTTGGGTATTGATTTTATAACCTGCAATTTTACTATACAAGTCTATTGTTTCTAGGAGTTTCTTGGTAGAGGTTTTAGGGTTTTCTAAGTATCGTATCATATCATCTGCGAATAAAGAGAGCTTGATTTCTTCCTTTCCTACCTGGATGACCTTGATATTTTTTTCTTGCTTAATGGCTATTGCAAGTATTCCAATACTATATTGAACAGTAGTGGAGAGAGTGGGCATCTTTGTCACATCCCTGATCTTAGGGGGAAGGCTCTCAGTTTTTTCCCATTGAGGATGATGCTTGCTGTGGGCTGTGGTAGATGGCTTTAAATATATTGAGGAAAGACCCCTCTATCCCCATTTTGGCAAGGGTTTTCATCATAAACGGGTGCTGGATCTTGTCAAATAATTTCTCTGCATCTATTAATATGATCATATGATTTTTATCTTTTCTTTTGTTGATATGATGGATTATGTTGATTGATTTTCGAGTGTTAAACCATCCTTACATCCCTGGGATGAATCCCGCTTGGTCATGGTGTATGATCTTTTTGATGAGTAGTTGAATTCTATTTCCTAGTATTTTGTTGAGAATCTTCGTATCCATGTTCATCAGGGATATAGGCCTGTAGATTTCTTTTCTTGTGGTGTCTTTGTTTCCTTTTGGTATTAGAGAGATATGGGCTACATAGAAACTTTTTGGGAGAGTTTCTGCTTTTTCAATTTCCTGGAAAAGCTTGAGAAGGACTGGCAGTAGGTCCTCTTTAAATGTTTGGAAAAATTCGCTAGTGAAGCCATCTGGACCTGGGCTTTTATTTGGGGGGAGACTTTTGATTACAGTTTCAATTTCCTTGATGTAAATAGATTTATTCAGTTACTCCAGATATTCTTGATTCAGCTTTGGGAGATGATAGGAATCCAGGAGTTTATCCATTTCTTCTAGGTTCTCTTCTTTCGTGGCATACAGACTTTCAAACTATTCTCTGATGATCTTTTGAATTTCTTTGGTTTCTGTTGTGAGATCCCCCTTCTCATTTGTGATTCGATTTATTAGGGTTCCCTCTCTGTTTCTTTTTGAGTGTTGCTAGTGGTTTATCTATCTTGTTTATTTTCTCGAACAACCAGCTCTTGGTTTCATTGATCTTTCAGATTGTTTCTTTGGTTTCCATGTCATTGATTTCTGCTCAAAGTTTTATGATCTCTTTTGTTCTGCCTGATTTGGGCTCTTTCTGTTGATCCTCTTCTAAGGCCTTTTCTAAGCTGTGAAGTCAAGTTATTTATGTGCATCCTTTCTTCCGTCCTGAGAAATGCTTGCAGAGCTATAAATTTTTCCCTTAATACGGCTTTCGCTGCATCCCAGAAGTTCTGGTAGCTCGTGTCTTCATTCTCATTTGTTTCCTGGTATCTTTTGATTTTATCCTTGACTTCGTTCCTGACCCACTCGATGTTCAACATTGAGTTGTTTATTTTCCAGGTGTTTGATTTGGTTCTCATTGTCTGTGTGTGATTCACTTCTATCCTCAGTGAATCATAGTCTGAAAAGATGGTTGATACTATCTTCCTGATTCTACTGAGGTATGTTTTGTGGCCTAGAACATGGTGTATTTTGGAAAATGTTCCGTGAGCACTGGAGAAGAATGTGTATTCTTTCTTTTGGGGGGTGTAAAGCTCTGTATAGGCCTATAAGTACTTTCTCTTCTATTTCTTCTTTCAAGGCCAATGTTTCCTTGTTGAGGTTCGTTCTTGTTGATCTATCCAGAGGTGATAAGGCAATGTTGAAGTCTCCGCCTACTATTGTGTTGGTAGCAATGTCCTCCTTAAAATTTGTTTGTAGTTGTTTTAAATACTTAGCTGTTCCCTCATTAGGTGCGTATACATTTAAGAGTGTGATTTCTTTCGTTCTGTCCCTTGATGAATAGAAAATAGCCTTTATTGTCCCTTCTAATCTTTTTCAACCTGAAATTGATGTTGTCAGATACTAGTATGGGCACCTCAGCTTTTGTGAGGGAGCTGTTTGCTTGAAGGATTGTTTTCCATCCTTTGACTCTGAGTCTGTGATTGCTCTGACTGTTGAGATCAGTTTCTTGTATGCAGCAGAATGTTGGGTTCTGTTTCTGCATCCATTTTGCTACTCTGTGTCTCTTAATTGTTGAACTTAGACCATTGACATTGAGAGATATAATTGTTACGGGGTTTTGTGTCATCTTTCTGTAAGGGTCTATTGTGGTTGTAGGGTTTGTCTTTTATAAAACAGTAAATAATGAATAATTAAATATATTTATAAGCATTTAAATGTAATTTAATTGTGTTATTTATAGTATAGGGCTGGAGTGATAGCACAGCGGTAGGGCGTTTGCCGTACAAGTGGCCAACATGGTCAACAGTTCGATTCCTCCACCCCTCTCGGAGAGCCTAGCTACCGAGAGTATCTCATCCACACGGCAGACAGAGTCTGGCAAGCTACCCGTGACGTATTCAATATGCTAAACACAGAAACAAGTCTCACGATGGAGATGTTACTGGGCCCGCTCAAACAAATCAATGAACAACAGGAGGACCATGGACCATGATTTATAGTATAGTAATGTGTAAATCTCACACAAAACGGGGTGCACGCGACACCCACAGCGGTGGTGGCTCTATCTCTCCCACCGCCCGCGTTCGGTAGTCTCACCCTTCTCCCACCCCAGAGAGGTCGATGGCGATGGTCAGGCGGAGGAAGGAACGAGGGCCAGGCTGGTTGGTATTAGTCGTAGTTTATTCTGATTCTCTCCTCATCTGTCTCTGCTCCTGTCTCTCTCTGTCTCTCCTCATCTCTGCCCCTCTGTCCCTCGTCCCTCGTTTACATTACCATAAATTAATTTTGTGAAGATATTAATGCTATTTTTTAGTATTTTAATGTAATAAGTAACAATTATGTACATTATTATAAAGTAATTAATTAATATGAATCTCCATTGTGAGACTTGGGTGTTACTGTGTTTGGCAAGTGTGCTTGGCATATGGAATAAGTCAAGGGTAGCTTGCCAGGAATTGCCACGTGGGCGAGATACTCTCGGTAGCTTGCCGGGCAGTCTGAGAGGGATGGAAGAATCGAACTTGGGTGGGCCATGTTGGCTGCGTGCAAGGCAAACACCCTACCCGCTGTGCTATCTCTCCGGCCATAAAATTACATTTCATATGATCTCAGCACTGTAGCACTGTCCTCCCATTGTTCATTGATTTGATCAAGCAGGCCCCAGTAACGTCTCCATTTTGAGATTTGTTGTTACTGTGTTTGGCATATTGAATACATCACGGAAAGCTTGCCAGGCTCTGCCCGAGAGTATCTCGCCTGCACGGAAAATCCTGCCAAGCTCCCCGTGATGTGTTCGATAGACGAAACACAGTAACAAGTTCACAATGCAGACGTTACTGAGCCCACTCGAGTAAATCGATGAACAACAGGAGGACAGTGACAGTGATTCAAAAACGAAGCATTAACCATTCATGTTCATAATAACTGTGTTTATATTATTTTTAATATAAATTGTCTATAAAAGATATATTAAGAAATTGGCATCGAAAATTGATATTGTCGATTGCATTATAGTGAGGTGATAATGCTATTTGATATTTAAATTTAATTGCTAGTCAATGTTGCAAATACTGTAAATATAGTATGACCCCACAGAGACAGGAGAAAAGGGGCTGTGGATCAGGACTTGGAAGGAATGTGTGTGAAGGGGTCAAGCTGGACCTTGCACCCTGTTTTGTGTGCGAGCCCATGTCACGTTTCCCCGCAGGCGTACGGGAAATACAACTTCCAGCGAGATCAGCCGCAGTTGATGAACAACATCCGTTGCAAGGGCCAAAAGAGGCCCCCGGCCGCCCAGACCAGGAGGAGGATGGATGGAGCCCACGCGCTGCTCCCCGCGGCTTCACCCTGTTGCCAAACCTGACTGGCAGTGCTGCAGTGGCGTGAGGGTCCCCTCTGACCTTTTGGCCGAGAACAAGGGACGTTCCAGAGAGGACGGTGCTTGTGACACCCAGGCCGGGCCTAACGAACTGCTGTTCACCTCCAATGAGGAGGCCGGGCCTCAAGGGCAGGTGCCCCCGGGCACTGTTCTGTTCCCATCAGCTGAGGAAAACGTTGCCTTGACCAGAGAGATTGAGGGTGTCCTTAGCCATGCTGAGGCGATCCCTAGTTTGGAGAGTAAAGAGGTTACTGAGGAGGAGGACGAGGAGGAGGAGGAGGACGACGACGAGGAGGAGAATGAGGAGAAAGAGGAAGAGGAGGAGGAGGTCCCTGAGGATGAGGGTGTGTCAAATAGCTCTGCCTTCCCATCTGCCTTGCAGAAGGTTCAATTTCCTGGGGACTGCAACCCCCCTGAGGAGGGCGTGTCCAGCAGCTTGGCCTTCCTGTCTGCCATGCAGAATGTTCCTTTCACTGAGGACAGCTGTCCCCTTCATTGCGATTCAATTGTTGATATTTTTTCAATTGCTTTGAACAATTTTGGTTCCATGGAGGTAGATGGCCCAGGGGAGGGCATGCCTAGTGCCATGGAAAACTTTACTTTGTCTGAGGAAGGTGGGCCTCAAGTGCCTGGCAATATTCTGGTCCCTTCTGCCGTGGAAAATGGTAATCCCACGGATGAGGCCGTGCCTAATGGTACTTTCTCATCTGTTTTGTGCAGTGTTAATGCCATTGAGGACTGTGGCCCAGCTGAGGCTGCGCCTAGTAATATTTTGGCAGCCCCGGCCACTGCTGGGCAGAATCCGCTTGTGGAAGCAAGCACAGACCCCCAAGGGTACAACACACTCCGTTCCATCTTCCTGTCATGGATAACAATGGGTCCCCATCAGAACCCATATACAGAAGAGAATCCAGAGTCCCCCTCATTGTAAGGAGAAGCCAGGTCCTGAAAATGAGTCACCCAAAATCAGTACACATATTGAAACTTTGCGTATTTATGTACTTTATTATTAATGTACTTCTGGGCTTTAAAATAAATGGAATATTTCCGGTGGACTAAATAAATTTATGAAAATTGCAAATCGGTGCTGTAAATTTCTAACTCCCCCATAAGTAGGAAGTCCTGGGAAGAAAAACTAGGGCTCCTTCTGCTTTTCCAGGCGGGGAGTGGAAGATGTCTGGAGGTCTGGGAGGGTGATAAGGGGGATGAAGCAGGTCTGGAGGGTCCTGGACAGGGTGTGAGTCTGGGAGGACTCTGGAGGTGGTGCAAGATGTCTGCAAGAGGCTTTGGGAGGTGTTGGAGGGGAGGTGAAGCAGGTGGTGGAGGAAGTTTGAGGCTGTCCTGTGCTAGGGTTGTTAGCTCTGGAGGAAATTGTGGGTGGTGTTTATTGGGGGTGAGTAGAGGAGGCTCAGGAGGTTTGAGGATGTCCAGCAGGGGTGCAGTGTATGTTGGACGAGGTGCAGGATGTTTCCGGATGTTCTACGGGTGTGAAGGTCTCTAGAGGAGCTACAGGAGGTTGAGAAATGTCCTATAGAGGAAAATGGTGACTTGAAGAAGATGCAGGAGGTTCAGTTATGACCTGGAGGGGTTCAGAGTGTCTTGGAGGAAGTGCATGAGGTTTGGCATGTACTGCAGGTGAGCGCAGGGTTTGAAGGAGGTGCACGAGTTTGGGGCATTTTCTACAGGAGTGCAGAGTTTCTAGAACAGGTGCAGGAGGTTTGATGATGTCCGGAAGGGGTCCAAAGTGTCTTAGAAATGTATAAGTTTCGGGCAAGTCCTGCATGTGTGCAGGGTATCTATAGTATGTTCAGGAGTGTGTTTATGTCCTGGGGTGTAGCCTGTCTTGTACATTTGCAGGACGTTTGGTCATGTTCTACAGGGGTGCAGTGTCCAGAAGAGGTACAGGAAGTTCAGGCATGTACTGTTAATGGTGCACAGATTCTTGGAGGATATGCAGGATGTTCGGGTATGTCCTGAAGGGGTACAGGGTGTCTAGAGGAGGTGCAGAAGATTTACTGATGTCTTGCCACAGTGCAGGGTGCCTAGATATAATCCAGAAGGTTTGGGCATGTCCTGAAGGGATGTTAGGTATCTTGGTGGAGGTTCTGGAGATTCTGGTATGTTTTTCAGGGGTGTATGGATGTCTGGAGTAGGTGCAGGACGTTTGTTTATATCCTTCTGGGTGACAGGGTGTTTAGACGATGTGAAGAAGATTTGTTATTCTCTGCAGGGGTGTCGAGTGTCTATAGTAGGTGTAGAAGGTTCAGGTATGTCCTGCTTGACTGTAGGTTGTCTTCCGGAAGTGCAGTTGTTTCATGCATGTCCATCAGGGGTGCAAGGTCTTCTGAGGAGGTAGAGGAGTTTGGGGAATGTCCTAGAGGCGTACAGGGTGTCTAGAGGAGGTGCAGGAGTTTGGCCGTGTCCTGATGGGTTTTAGGGAGTCTAGAATAGGTAAAGGAGGTTTGAGGTTATTCTGCAGGGGTGCAGGGTGTCTTGGAGGTACAGGAGGTTTGGGCATGTCCTGCATGTGTGGGGGGTATTTACAGTAGGTTCAGGAGTGTGGTTATGTCCTCCTTAGGTGCAGCGTGTCATGCAGGTGGTACACTAGGTTCAGCTGTGTGCTACAGGGGTGAATGTTGTCTTGCAGGCGGTGTAGAAGGTTCAGAATTTCCTACAGGGTGCGGCGTTTCTAGAAGACGTGCAGGAGCTCAGGCATGGGGTGCTGGGTGTCTAGAAGAATTGTAGAAAGTTTGCAGATATCTTGCAGGGTGCAATTGTGTCTAGAGGAGGTATAGGAGGTTCGGTATGTCCAGAAGGTTTGTTGGGTGTCTTGGAGGAGGTTCTGGAGATTCCTGTATGCTCTGCAGGGATTTAGGGTGTCTGAAGTAGGTGCAGATATTTCACGCATGCCTTACAGGGGTGTAGGGTGTCTTGAAGGAGGTGCAGTAGGTCCATGCATGTCCTGCTAGGACTCATGGTGTCTTGAAGGAGGTGCAGGCAATTAGGGCATGTCCTTCTGGGGTACACAGTACACAGTTTGAGAGGAGCTGCAGGAGCTTTGGGTAATTCTTACATGTGTGCAGGGTGTCTATAGTAGGTTCAGGAGTGTAACAATGTCCTCCTGGTGTGCATGGTGTTTTGAAGGAGGTGCACGAGTTTTTGGCATATAGAGTATTGCAAGAGCTGCAGAAGGTTAGGGAAACTTCAACAGGAGTGCAAGGTGTCTTGCAGGAGGTTCAGAAGGTTTAGGCATGTGCTGCAGGTGTACAGGGTGTCTAGAGTAGTTGAAGGAGGTTTGCGTATGTCCTGCTGGGCGAAAGGTTGCTTAGAAAATGTGCAGGAGGATGGAGCATGTCTTGAGGGCTGCAGGGCTCATGCAGGAGGTGCAGAAGATTTGGGCATGTCCATCAGCGGTGTACGGTATTTAGAGGAGGTGCAGGAGATTTCTGGGTGTCCTACAAGGCTGCAGGATGTCTAGAGGAGGTGTAGGTAGTTCGGATATGTTCTGCAGGGGTTCAGGGTGCTTTGGATGAGGTGAACGCGGTTCGAAAATGTCCTTCTGGGGTGCAAGGTTCTAGAATAGCGGCAGGACATTTGCAGATGTCCTGATGGGGTGCATAGCATCAAGAGAAGTTGTAGTAGTTTCCGGCATGTCCTTCATGGGTGCATGATTTATAGCAGAAGATTCAGAAGGTTGATAATATCCTGGAGGAGCACAGAATGTCTTGGAGATGGTGTGTGAGAGTCAGGCATGTCCTGCAGGGGTATAGGGTGTTTAGAAGGAGGTGCAATAGATTTGGGCATGCCCTACAGGTTGCAGACTTTCTCAATAGGGTTCAGAAGTTTAGGCATGTCCTGTAATGGTGCACGTTGTTTTGCAGGAGGTTCAGGAAGTTTGGGCATGTGCTGCATGGGTTCAGGGTGCCTAGAGTAAATGCAGGAGTTTCCATCATGTACTGTAACGGGTCAGGGTGCATCTGCTGAAGTGCAGGAGGTTCGGACATGTCCTGCTGGGGTGCCCGGATCTAGAGGAGCTGCAAGAAATTTGCGGAAGTCCTACTGGGGTGCCTGGTGTTTAGAGGAGTTGCAGCAGGTTCAGGCATGTCTTGGAGGGGTTCATGTTGGCTTGCTGGAGGTGCAGGAGGTTCAGAATATACCAAACCAAAGACCAAGGGCCCAAGGTGAGATGGGGCTGCCTGAGCTGTTGCCTGGCAGGCCCCCTCCTTGTCCACCATCCTTTCCATCGAGCCTCTGATTCCCCACCTCTCCACACCCTCTTCCCCAGTCCAGTGCCTTAGCCTCACTCTGTTTTCACTCCAGGTACCCAGCCAGAAGAAGCCGAAAAAGCCCTCGAAGGGAAACGGGGGAAACGCCTCTGATGATAGTTTCTACCCACCCCCGAGTTCAATTTTCAGTCTTGATCACGATCAGGATCATCCTGTTGTTCGTTGATTGCCTCCAGCAGGCACCAGTAACGTCTCCTTCTTCCTAGCCCTGAGATTTTAAAAGAGCTATATTCGATGCTCTTTCAGGGCTAGGAGAATGACACCTATCATTCTTACTGGTATTTGGCATATTGAGTATGACAAGGGAAGTTTGCCAGACTCTACCGTGCGAGCAGTTTACTTTCAGTAGCCTGCCAGGTTCTCTAAAGTAAACATGAGATAATAAGATGTCACATGGCCTTGCGCTACCAGGAGCTGGGTTTTATAATCTCTGGGTTTTGGCCATTGATGGGACCACCTGGCGCCGGCAGCAGCTGGTGGGTATGACGCCTACCTACCGGAAGATGGGGGATCTTGTTGGAGAAGGCCCAGTCCTGATCCGAGCAGGCTTTGAGATCTAAGCCCCGGGACCCGCATGCCTGCGTTCCTCTGCCTGTACCTTCATGCATGAGGCTTGTACGGACTGTGGAGAGTGATCTCAACATGGCTGTGGCTGGTTCTGGAGGTCTTCGGCTGCTGGGGCTCTGTTCGGGTCGGGGAGGGAAACTCAACCAGACCCCTCCAAGGGGACCAGGTGAGGATAACCAGGCACGGGGGCAGGAGACTCTAATTTTCAATAGGCAACTGATTTTCTATCACTGCCTCAGGTTGATGGAGGGATGTCAAGGCTCGGTACTTCAGCTGTCCCCCGCAAACTACAAGAACTCCACCATTCCAAGCGGTGCTAAGTGCTCCCATCTGATGGGTGGTCAGATACCTTGTCCAGTGCCATCATCTTCAGGTGACACTGAGCAGCAAAGCTCTTCAGAGTGAGAACAAAAATGTTCCAATACGTTTGCCACTCTGATTTCTACCCTTTCAAAGAAGGCAGTCCTCAGACACTAAACCTCCAAGTAATGGGGTGCCTGCAGATGGTAAAAATAAAGCTCCCTTGTGTGTAAACTTGCTTGTCTCTGTGAGTTTTGTTATGGGAGGGAGAGAGTGAGGAAAAGAGAGAGGGCAGAAGGGAAGGAGAGAAAAGACATGTGTGAGAAGGACGTGTGTATGTGGTTTGGGACACAGCAAAGGTGCTCCTGGCAGTATTCAGCCAACTATATTCAATGCCCGGGATTTGAACCAGGGCTGGCGATATGCAACGCAAGCGCCTAGGCCCTGTATCATGTCTCTGGCCCTAACCACCTTTTTATAGTTTACTTGACAACCATAGATTCTTTTTTAAAAAAATTTTATTGAATCACCATGAGATAGTTACAAGCTTTCATGTCTGGGTTACAATCACACAATGTTCAAACATCCAATCTTCCACCAGTGCAAATACCCACCCTTTCCACCCTCCCCCTGCCTCCATGGCAGACAATATTCCCCATACTCTCTCTCTACTTTGATATGGCTAGTACTGTTGAGGCGGAAGTATAGTGGAGAAAGAGCAGTGGGTAATCTAACACAACTGGTCATTTTCTAACTTGCCTGCATGAAAAGTAGCCAAAGATACATACATATATATATATATATATATCATAGAAATATCTATGAGTGGAGATAGCGATAGCATACAAAAAGAGGCATGGATTTTTGTGCCTGTATAAATTCTTTTTAAACACAGTCTAAACTTTTTAAATTGGCTTTAAAATTGAATCACAAACTTGTTCATGATTGGGCTTCAGTCATACAATGTTCCACCATCCACCCCTTCACCAATGAACATTTCCCACCATAAATGTCCCCAGTTTCCCTCCCTCCTGCACCCACCAGCCTGCCTCAATGGTAGACACTTCTCCCCTCACCTTCCCAAACCCCGACACTCCTCTCCCCTCACGTTCCCCCTCCCTGCCGCTCCTCTCCTCTCCTCTCCTCTCCTCTCCTCTCCTCTCCTCTCCTCTCCTCTCCTCTCCTCTCTTCTCCTCTCCTCTCCTCTCCTCTCCTCTCCGCTTTTCTCCTCTCCTCCTGTGCATTATGGCTTACAATACAGGTACTGAAAAGTTATCAAGTATAACCCTTTATCTCCTTTCAGCACTCATTCTTATCCAGAATCATCATTACCAACTATCATTATCATAGTGATCCTTTCTCTATCCTAACTGCACGCCACACCGACACTTATGGCAGGCTTCTTACACTGGACCGTCCTCCCAACTCATTTCTACTCTCCTTGAGAATTAATCTCAGATTATGTTTTTCATATCCCACAAATGAGTGGAATCATTCTCTGTCTGTCCCTCTCTCTCAGATTAACTTCATTCAGCATGATACTCTTTATGTTCAGCCATTTATAAAGGAATTTCATCACCTCATTTTTCCTAAAAGCTGCGTGGTATTCCATTGTGTAAATGCACCATTGTTTCTTTGACCAGTCCTTGGGCACTCAGTTTGTTTCCAGATTCTGGCTGTTACGCATGAACATAGACATGAAGATGGACTTTCTGCAGCGTGTTTTTGGGCCCCCGGAATATCTTCCAAGAATTGGTGTTGCTGGGTCGTATGGAAGCTCAATTTGTAGTTTTTTGAGGACTCCCCATATTGTTTTCCAAAATGACCGGCCCAGGTGGCGTTCTCATCAACAGTGAAGGAGAGTCCCATTCTCCCTGCATCTGCACCAGCATTGGTTGCTCTTATTCTTTTGCATGTGTGCGAGTCTCTTTGGTGTGAAATGATATCTAATTCTTCTTTTGATATGCATCTCCCTGATGATACATGATGCAGAGCATTTTTGCATGTGCCTTTTGGTCATTTGTATTTCTTCTTTGAGAAAGTTTCTGTTCTTTGAGGAAATCTCTCTTGCAAATGAGTAACGGTCCAAGTCTCCTGCTGTTTTCTTCCTTCTTTCTTTCACCCTAAGAGATTCGGTTCCTGGAAGCATTTCCAATTATTTCTTCATACAAATCTTTGTGTACTTTACCTAAACACAGTCAATCTTTAAACACACCAATTCTATATCCCAGAAATACTTCCGGGTAAAAGTAAAAGTAAAGGCCCTCCCGTTGATCTTCGATTTGCTCGAGCAGGCCCAGTAACGTCTCCATTGGAGACTTTGTTGTTACTGTGTTTGGCATATCGAATACATCACGGGTGGCTTGCCAGGCTCTGCCGTGTGGGCGAGATACACTCGGTAGCTTGCCAGGCTCTCCGAGAGGGGCAGAGGAATCGAACTCGGGTCGGCCACGTTGGCTGCATTCAAGGCAAACGCCTAGCTGCTGTGCTATCACTGGGTATTTCCTCAGAAATAAATA
Organism: Sorex fumeus; assembly: GCF_029834395.1. Classification (NCBI taxonomy): domain Eukaryota; kingdom Metazoa; phylum Chordata; class Mammalia; order Eulipotyphla; family Soricidae; genus Sorex; species Sorex fumeus. The sequence goes on from NW_026606260.1 coordinate 1,179,416, forward strand.
TGGCCGGGGCTGGAGAGATAGCACAGTGGGAAGGGCATTTGCCTTGCACTCGGCCAACCCGGGTTCAATTCCCAGCATCCCGTATCATACCCTGAGCAGCGCCAGGAGTGACTCCTGAGTGCAGATCCAGGAGTAACCCCTGTGCATTGCCAGGTGTGACACAAAAAGCAAATAAACAAATAAATATGGCCATAGATCTAAAAAATATTTGTATAAGCATGTAAAAATGTTCATAACAAGGTTGTAGACAAAAATGGGAATAACTCAAAAATATTTTAACTAGTAAATGTTGAAACACACTGTGATGTCCCTATGCAATGAAATGCATCAATGCTATTATATATGACACAATATTTCATCTCGAAAACTATGAAAGGGGATAAATATTTATGCAAAAGACTGAATAGTAGATAAAATAGTATAGCTTGTGAAACTAGTGTAAAATGATTAAAGTCAGAATAGTAATTGATTTGAAGGAAATTTATCTATTTATCTATTTGCGTTTTGGAGCTGGAGAAGTTCTATAAAGAAGATCACACCTTCTACAAGATCATTGTCGGTGATTTTAATGCCAAGATAGGACCAAGAAGATCAGTCGATCATCGGAACCCATGCATGGCCTGGAATGGAACGTACAGGGTGACAGACTGTCTGAGTTCATCATGTCAACCAAAACCTTCCATGGTAACTCACAATTCCAAAAGGCTGAATCTAAACGTTGGACATGGGAGTCTCCCGATGGACGGTTCCACAATGAAATAGACCACATCATATTCAATCGGCGGTTTTGCCTAACCGATGTTGCTGTTGTCCCAAAATTCCAAACGGGATCAGACCACCGTCTTCTTCGTGCAAAATTCTACCTCACAGAACGAGGAGAAAAGAATGCAAGGTTTAAGAAGAGGACTCCCAGAACAACCACCAACTGGGAGCTCTTTGGCTCTATTGCGGCAACATGGGAAGATGCCATCATTGACAACATTGATGAGGAATACGATCAAATGATTCAGCACCTCCATGATTGTGCAAGGAATGCCAAGAGAGAGATAACCACAAAAAACCGTCTTTCTTCGAACACTCTTGAACTTATTCGCCAACGTGGCTTGGCACATGCCTCAGGCAACCACAAGCGAACATCCGAACTGGCAAAAGAGTGCAGAGAAGCCATCAAGGATGACCTCAAAAACAGGAGAGCAGCAGTACTGGTAGATGCAGCAGAAGCTGGGAAAAACATTCGTAATGCCCGCCTGTCCTTCACCAACTACACAACCAAGATGACTGCCCTCCGACATCATGATGGATCTATCACATCTTCCAGAAGGGCAATGGAGAAGATTATTCATGACTTCTACTCAGATCTCTTTAATAGCCACATCCACTTGCCCACATACCACATACCACATGATGGATATGTCGTTCCCAATGTTCTCCCTTCCGAAATCCAACATGCCATCTCGTCGGTAAAGAAACAAAGAGCACCTGGCCCAGACAAGATCAGACCTGAACACCTGAAGAAATTACCATCAGTACTCATCATTACATTGGCTCGACACTTCACACGCTACCTGTCTGAATGCAAGGTTCCATCCCAATGGAAAACCAGCAGGACTGTACTACTATACAAGAAAGGAGACATCCACGACATTGGCAACTATCGCCCAATCTGCCTATTGTCTGTCATCTACAAACTATTCACTCGAGTCATCCTGAATAGGATTATCAGAACACTAGATGAAGGACAACCATGTGAACAAGCTGGATTCCAAAAAGGATTCAGTACCATCGACCATATCCACACAATAACCAAGCTCATTGAGGTATCTCGGGAGTTCAAGATGCCGCTCTGTCTAACGTTCATTGATTTAAAGAAGGCCTTTGATTCTGTTGAGACGGAAGCGGTCATGGAAGCCCTAGCCAATCAGGGCGTACAAACTCAATACATCAGGATCCTTCGTGAGCTCTATTGCGGATTCACTACCAAGATCTCACCATTCTACAAAGAAGTAATCATCCATATCAAGAGAGGGGTTCGGCAGGGTGATACCATTTCACCAAAACTCTTCAGTGCCACGCTCGAGAACATCATGCGACGACTGGAATGGGAAAACATGGGAGTGAAGATAGATGGTCAGCAACTACACCACCTTTGCTTTGCTGATGACATCGTTCTAATAACACCAAACATCAGCCAAGTGGCACAAATGCTGAATGACTTTGACCGTGAATGTGGAAAGGTCGGACTACAGCTGAATCTTACAAAGACAATGTTTATGAGAAACAGTCTTATTCCTGACGCTCCATTCGTTCTCAACGGAACCACTATCTCCGAATGCAACAGTTATATATACCTAGGTCGAGAAATCAACATGATGAATGACCTGGCACCTGAGTTGCGCAGGAGGAAGAGAGCGGCTTGGAATGCCTTCAAGAGCATTGAAGAAATAACTAAAAGGACAAAGAACCTCCAGCTACGAGCATATCTCTTTGATTCCACTATTCTTCCTGCATTAACATATGCCTCAGAGACCTGGACCCTACGAAAACAGGATGAGAACGCTATTCGGGTCTCTCAAAGAGGAATCGAAAGAACTATGCTTGGAATATCACGATTCACTCAAATGAGAGATAGAATCCGGAGTTCTGATCTTCGTCAACGCTCTAGAATCAGGGACGCTGTCTCATTTGCCAAGACATCAAAAATCAGATGGGCTGGACACGTAATGAGGTTTACAGACAACCGCTGGACTAGAGCCATTACTGATTGGATTCCACGGGACATCAAAAGATCACGTGGACGCCCACCTATAAGATGGTCAGACTTCTTCATCAAGACCCTAAATGATCGGTTTGAGGCTCTGCATGTTCCTAGAACGAACAGATACCATTGGGCTACGCTAGCACGCAACCGGGATGAATGGAGACGTTACTGGCACCCGCTTGAATAAATCGATGAATAACGGGGATTAAGTGATTAAGTGATATAATTCATATATTTCCAGAGTATAATTCAAACTTTCAGTCTTAGCTTGATATTTCATGACTGTTTTATTCATTCCTTACCTCTCATAAATGTGTGTGTCTCTCTCTCTTCTCCCTACTCTATATCTTGCTCACTCACCATTTCTCTTTCAATCTTTTTGTCACACATACACACACACACACTTTACACATCAGAATGATACTTGAGGACAGAAACTTTGTTCCCTAGCAGTGTTCTAGTTTCTGAAATGCTGACTCTGAACAATGGGACTTCTGTCTTTGTTAGCTCTCTGGGATAAAAATAGTGGAGGTAGGGAGAAACAAATTGATTTGAGGAATTCCTAAGACTTGGAGATGAATGGGGACTGGAAACTGGAGACACATGTACCACGGGTGGCACACAGGTTTCTGGTTGGGCTATCCAATAGTTAGTTACATTGTGACAGTACCGTGGGATGCTGAAGGAAGAACCAAGGGGTGGAAGGAGAACAGAAACTTATAGTGAGAAGAAACAGACATGGAATCAGCTAAGCTGGGCTGCAGTCCTGACTTTCCAAAGCTACGTTGATAGGGTCACAGACTCTTTGGGGAGCTCTTTACTTTTGTGGGATAATGGATTGGAGCTTGATGATTTCGAACGTGTACTCTGACCACAGAGACATCTGACCAAAGCCGGCCCTACCTGGTAGTAGAAACCTGCAGGAACTTCTAGCGTTCACTGGGATTTGGGGGATGTTGTGCCCAGGCATTCATATGCAAGGCTCTGTAACACGATGTTTGTTCTTCTTCCCCTCCCCCCAATGGTGGCCAAGTCAAGACAGTTCTTCCTTACTACCACTGCTAACAGTTAAACGCACACCCAACACTTCTTCAATTCCTTTGACAAAAGACAAAAAAGTGGAATTGCTAGTTCAATGTGTAATCTTGAGTTCCCATCAGCAATATATAAGGATTTTTCTCTTTTGGGGTCACACCCGACGATGCTTGGGGGTTCCTCCTGGCTCTGCACCCAGGAATCATGCCTGGCAGTGCTCGCGTGACCATACGAGATGATGGGGATTCACTCGGGTCAGCCAAGTGCAAGGTAAACACCCTTCCGGTTGGACCTTAGCTTGGCCCTCTTGAGATTCTCAACTACACGTCCTCATCAACAGATTTTGTAGTCGTTACCATATAAATGAGTATGAAGTGTCTCTGTGGTTTTGGTTTGGATCACTGATACTCATTGCTGTTGGGGATCTTTCCATGAGCTTATTGGCTATTTTTTTAAAAAATTATTTATTCAATAGCCATGAGAAAATTTACAAGACTTTCAGGTTTAAGCCTCAGTCATACAATGATCAAATGCCCATCTCTTCAACAGCGCATATTTTCCACCACCAAACACCCCAATATACACCCAGTGCCACCCCTCCCGTGACTGTGAGGCAGATGATTCCACTTAACTCTCTATTTTGATCACATTCATTATTTGGAGAAAAGATGCACCATTATTATTTGGAATTTTCCCCCAACAATCAAACCTACTGAAAAGGCATCATGAAATAATTTCTTTTCTATTGCTGGTTATGAAGACCATATGATTTTCCACGACCATGGTAGCAGATGGACGATTTTGGATTTCTGATATTTTACGAATTAAGTCTGGAGGGATTTCTCCCAGAAGTTGAATAGTTCCGGATTGGTTTGTGTGTCTGGGTCCATGGCCATGCCAGAGGGCCACCCGTGGGGTGCACCTCATGGTGTCGGCAGGAGAAGAAGGACGTGCCAGTTCCACCCCACATGCCCTGAGGCCAGAGTTGCACGTCACCGTCAGCTCATATGTGGCTGTCCCATAAGCCACTATTCTACCGCTGGGGGAAATGGCAGAAGAGAGAGACACCCTTTCCCTCCCAGGTGGGCACGGCACCGTAGCTTAAGGTTTAGTCTATTCACATTTCTGCAAGAAGCTTCTGGGTTTCAGATTAGGTCTGTGTGCCTCTGGGGCCATGGCTGTGCCCAAGAGCCAATCATTGGGGGCAACTCGTGGTCTCAGCAGGGCCAAAGAAGTTATTGGCTATTTTATTTACACAAACATCTATTTAAGTCCTTTGCCCATTTTGAAAACTAGGTTGAGCATTTTGCTGTCATTTAATGATAAATGTTATTTATATATTCTGAATATCAACCTTTCTGGTATGTAGCACTGTAACACTGTCCTCCCGTTGTTCATCTACTTGCTCGAGCAGGCATAGTAACGACTCCATTGTTGTTACTGTGTTAGGCATATCAAATATATCACAGGTAGCTTGCCTGGCTGTGATCACACAAATACATCACAGGTAGCTTGCCTTGCCGCAGATTGGATATGGCGTTCTCAACATTCTCCCTTTAGAAATCCAACATGCCATTTCGTTGGTAAGGAAATGAACAGCACCAGGCCCAGACAAGGTCAGACCTGAACACCTGAAAAACCTGCCGTCAGTACTCATCAATACACTGACTCGGCTCTTCAAGCACTACCTGTCTGAATGCAAGGTTCCATCCCAATGGAAAACCAGCAGGACTGTAATACTGTAAAAGAAGGGAGACATCCACGACATTGGCAACTATCTCTCAATCTGCCTATTGTCTGTCATCTACAAGTTGTTCACTCGAGTCATTCTGAATAGGATTGGCAGAAAACTAGATGAAGGACAATCATGCAAGCAAGCCAGGTTCCGCAAAGGAACCAAGCTCATTGAGATTTCTCAGTAGTTCAAGATGCCGCACTGTCTAACGTTCATTGATTTAAAGAAGGCCTTTGATGCTGTTGAGACAGAAACAGTCATTAAAGCCCTAGCCAATCAGGGCATTCAAACTCAATACATCAGGATCCTCTGGAGCTGTATTGTGGATTCACATTCAATGTCATAAAGCTTTTTTGCCCTTTTCATCAGGAGATGGCAGCTCTAGTGTCCTGTTTTCCATATATACTTAAATACATTTTGTATATGACAACAATATTTTACAAATAAAAACAAGTTAAATGCCCCGTTGCTAAAACACCCCCTATTGAAATTCCTCAGCTTTTTTACACATTAAAAACTTTACTTCTTCTAATTTGTTTTTATTGTAGACACCATGATATATTTTAGGGCTGGAGAAATAGCACAGCTGGTAGGGTGTTTGCCTTGAACGCAGCTGACCCGGCCAACCCGAGTGCAATTCCTCTGCCTTCATTACCTCCGCCCCTCTCGGAGAGACTGACAAGCTACTGAGAGTATCTCAACCGCAAGGCAGAGACTGGCAAGCTCTGACCTTGTCTGCGCCAGGTGACATATTCGATATGCCAAACATGGTAACAAGTCCCACAATGTTACTGGGCCCACTTGAGCAAATCGATCAACAACAGGAGGACAGTGACAGTGTTAGTGACAGATTTATTTTAGTTACCAAGATAATGTTAATGCACAGAACTTTCCAGAACCGCATCTTCCACTACAGTGTCTACTTCCCTCCACCCTTGTCCCAGTGTCCTCCCTCCACATCTTCTTCACCTACCCATACCTACTTCCTGCCATAGTAAGCTTCCTAGTGAAAACCATTCCTCAGTTTCTGAAATTCCTCAGCTCTTCCAGGAAGAATTGACCGGGAATGGAAAGTCCCACGGCCTCACCTGTTTTGATTTTCGTGTTGGTTGGAAGGGATTCTAGCTGGTCAAGTACAAATTTTCTTGGAACTGCTTGAAACAACATCGTTTGATGAAACTGCTGTGAAGCTGATGGCAGTACACAGAGCGGAGGGGGTGAGTTTTGGAAAAGGAAGTGGGGCTGATGGGGGTTAGGTGAGTGAAATGCTCCATTTCAGCACTGCATAACTACACTGAACCCCCTTCATTAAGGGGCAGTATCAAAGGAGATCACGTTTGGAAGTGGAAGGCCTGACGCCTGAAGAGCAGAATCCAAACCACCCTCAAGAAAAAAAGAGAACATGTTCCAAATTTTTGACCCCTTCAGAGAAGCCCATGTTCTCCCTTCAGAAAGTAACTCTTTCTCTACCCTCACATCTCTCTAAATGTTTAAAAGCACTGTAGCGCTGTCTTCCAATTGTTCATTGACTTACTCAAGTGGGCACCAGTAATGTTTCCATTGTGAGGCTTCTTGTTAGTGTTTTTGGCATATCAAATAGGTCACAGGGAGCTTGCCAGGATCTGTTGTAAGGGCCGGATACTATCTGTAGCTTGCCGGGCTCTCCGAGAAGTGTGGAGGAATCGAACCCAAGTTGGCCACGTGCAAGGTAACCACCCATCCCGCAAGACTATTTTTCCGAAGAAGACATGCACATGACCAAAAGGCAGTGCAGAAATGGTCTGCATCATTAATCATGAGGGAAATGCAAATAAAAATGACTGAAATATCATCTCACACTGCAGAGAATAAAGCACCACTACTGGTCTGGTGCCGATGGGACTGGGGCGGGGTGGAGGACTCTCACTCACTGCCGCCAGAATGCAGACTGCTTCAGCCTTTCTGGAAAACAATGTGGACATTCCTCAGAAAACTAGGACCTGAGCTTCCATCTGCTGAGGCAACTCCACCTCTTGGCCTCTACTCCAAAGGCTCAAGAACACGATGGAAAAAAGACACTTGCACTCCTATACTCCTTACAGCATTATCCACAGTAGTCCAAATCTGGAAACAACCCGAGGATAGATGCCTCTACAAAGAAACCGACATATATGGAATACTACTCAGCCATCAGAATAGATAAAGTTGTGGAATTTGGTGCTACCTGGATAGATCTGGAAAGTATCGTGCTGAGTGAAGTTAGACAGAGGGAGAGAGAATCACATGGAATGATCTTTCATATGCCATAGATAAAGAAACGGAATAAGAAATGCCCAAATACAATGGAAACAAAAACACGAGAACTGGATTTCAGCAGAAGTGTGCCACTGGTGGGTGGGGGCGGGGAGGTCTTGGATAGGACACGGAAGGCACTACAACAGTGGTGGAAGGAAATGTCAACCTTGATGAGCTGGGGCGCTGAAAGGTTCTGAAGGGAACCGTATCAGAATCATTGCTGTAAACCACACTGCCAAAGCTGTAAAACAGCCCCTCTCCTCAAGGGTGGGTGGGACGTAAAGGGGTAACAGGTTGATGGAAGTGGACACTGTTGAAATATGGGAGCCCACAAGCATAATCATGAAGAACTTTTCAATTTAAGGCAACGAAAACAAACAAACCAAAACCAAAAACACACCCACTAATTTTGCTTCACTAGAGATAGATAGAGAGACAGAGAGAGAGAAATCACATTCTATGAAAAGTCTCAAGGGATGTTGAATCCCCTTTATGGAAAGTAATATGGAGATCTAGCCAAAACAACTAAAACTAGAACTTCCATATAATCCATCAATACCACGTCTTGGCATATATTCCCAAAACACAAAACATTAATTTCAAAGGATGTATGTACATGTGTGTATATACTTTCATATACATGCACACCTATATTCATCACCACACCTTAGTACCACAGCCCAAATACGGAAGCAACCAAAATGTCCAACTACAGATTTATGGGTGGAGAAGTTGTGGTTTCTATACACCATGGAGCTAAGAAAGAAGAAAATCATGCAATTTGATGCAACCCTGATTGGAACTAGAGGAGGTCATGCTTAGTGAAGTCAGTGACGAAGATAGGAACAGACACAAAACTTTCTCTCTTGTATGAGGGACTTAAAGACAGAGAGGTAGAAACAGAGGACCGATGGCAACGTAAGTGAGAACCGATCCACCCAAGTGAGTTGGACAGGGGGTGTTGGGAAGGAGGGCTGTTGGGGTCCTTGGGAGAGGGAGGTGGGTACACTGGTGAGGGGTGTAGTGTTTGGATTATGTGCATGATAAAGCATCATTCGTAGCATTGTATACTACAGAATCTCAATTGAAAGAAAATTTAAAGAGGGACTCTGAACGCAAGAGTCTAAGGAAATGATTTGAAAATGGCAAACAGCTTTTGTAAAAGTAGGCACAGAGAAGTTCGGGAGAAACCACAGAAACTGTAGCACTACCCTTTTGAGCGGAGAGGGAGGAGACACGGGGAAGCAGAGCACCAGAGGAAACTTCACAGCACAGAGGAGGATAGTCATGGCGTTTTGGGGAGCACCTCCACTGAGCAGAGCACAGTCTTGCTCTGGGGACAACCTCAGAAGGGGCAAGAAAGCAGGACTCTGTATAGGCACATCGTAGAAGAGCCGAGCAAGCAGCAGGAGCGGTCTGGAGAGACCAGGGAAGGAGTGGAGGGGTCGACAAAGAGAAGAGCCACTGAGGTTAAGTAGGCCAAACAAACTGCCAGGGACTGCCGTTTTCCAGCTGGTGTTGTCACCCAGAGGTGCATCAGATGCAGGCATTCCTGGTGGTTCCTGAGCTAGAAGCAAGCAGAGAAGAGAGGCCCACAACAGAGCACCCCACCCTGGGCTCTCCCAGCAAGCAGAGGAGAGATTAACAACAGAGCCCCCACCCCACCACCGCCACCCTCTCCCATCTGCAGACATGGGAGTGAAGGTAGAACCATAATTTCTCACAATAGACCTGTCTAGTGGAGTGACATGTCTTTTCTATATACAAATAATGACATGGAAGAGAGAGAAAAATTTTTAAAAATCCTGTTCACAATTATGCCTCAGAAAATCAAACGGAGTTCCTCCCCCAGGTCAGTCAGTACTCGATCCCGGGACTTGGCTTTCTCCCCCTACGCACCCCAGCGTCCTCTAGGACACGGGGATACTCACTATCCCTGAGCCTCTTCCTGTTTGTCCCGGACACAGTGCCTGATTTTCTTCCTCCCCTAGGTCAGTCAGTACTAGAACCCGGTATTTGTCTTTCTCCACATATGCGCCCCAGGCATCCTCTAGGACCCTGGGACACTCACTATCTCTGAGTCTCTTCCTGTTCGTCCCCAACACTGTGCCCAGTCTTCTTCTTCCCCCAGGTCAGTCAGTACTCGCACCCAGAACTTGGTTTTCTCTGCATACATGCCCCAGGCGTCCTCTAGGACTCAGAGATGCTCATCATGCTTGAGCCTCTTCCTGTTCATCCCCAACGCTGTGCCTGGTCTTCTTCCTCCCCCAGGTTGTATACCCCACAAACACCAGGTACCCGTAGTGTGCGGCCTCTTCAGGAGTGGGCATGGCCTCTGTAGACGTGGGCATGGCCTAATTTTGCGCTCGTGTGCTCAGGAAGTCACAGGTACTTTACTCATATGCAGCAATTTTATGTAACATCTCATCTCCATACCTCCATAACAACAGGAAGAAACAACGCAAATCCCCACCACAAGGGGAGGACAATGACAAGAGTACAGAAGCCGTAATAGGCGCTACGCACCTAAGGGACCTCTCTGAGAAAGAATTCAGATATGAAGTAATGAAAATGTTCAACAAAATCAATGAAACAGTGAGACAGATATCCACTAAATTCAAGGAGAACATAAAGTAACAATCGAGAAATTATGCGAAGAAATAAGAGAAGAAATTGGAAAGTTACACACAGAAATGACATGAATCAAAGATTCTGTAGATGAAATAAAAAACTCAGTCTGTGCCCTCAACAGTAGAATGGCTACAGCAGAAGACAGAAGCAGTGAACTGGAAGATCAGCTGCACGAAGCCTACAGGCAACAAACAACAATGGTAAGAGACCTCAAAATAGCTCTAGAGAGAATCAGGGTTCTAGGAGATGATTCCAAGAGGAACATCATTAGAATAATTGGAGTACCAGAAAGTCAGGGAAGCAATCCCAATGAAAAAGCCACAATTAAACAAATCACTGCTGAAAAGTTCCCAGAGCTGGACATTGCAGCCATTCAGATTCAAAGAGCCCAAAGGGTACCAGCTAAAAGAGACCCTAACAAAAAGAATCCAAGACATATCGTAAAAGGATGGATGCTGCGGAAAGAGACACAATACTGCAAGCAGCAAAGTCAAAGAAGGAAATCACATACAAAGGAGCACCCCTTACATTCAGAGCAGACCTATCAGAGGAAACCCTCCAAGCCTGAACGCTGTGGTGGGATATACTTAAAAAAACTCACTGAAATGAACGCTTCACCAAGAATACTCTATCTGGCCAAACTCTCATTCAAACTCGAAGGAACGGAACACAATTTTGCGCATAAACAGCAGCTCAGGAACTTCATAGACTCAAAAACAAACATAAAAGAATGGCTAAAGGGGCTACTCTAAGACAAGACAAACCCTACAAGCACAACAGACCCTTATACAAAGATGAGACAAAGCCCCATAGCAATAATCTCCCCAACATCAATGATCTAAATTCACCAATTAAGAGACACAGAGTGGCAAAATGGATTCAGAGACAGAATCCAACATTCTGCTGCCTACAGCAACTTATATTGTCAGAGAAAACACAGTTTCAAAGTTAAAGGATGGAAAACAATCCTGCAAGCAAACAGCTCCCTCAAAAAAGCTGGTGTAGCCATACTCGTAACTGACAACATAAATTTCAGGCTGAAAAATATTAGAACGCACAGTGAAGACCATTTTCTATTTATCAAGGAATACGTACATCAGGATGAAATCACACTCTTAAATGTATACACACCTAATGAGAGAACAGCTAAATATTTACAACAACTGCTAACAGATATTAAGGAGGACATTGCTAGCAACACATAATAGCCGGAGACTTCCAACATTGCTTATCACCTCTGGATAGATAGACAAGAACAAAACTCAGCAAGGAAATATTCGCTTTGAAGAAAGAAATAGATGAGAAAAGGCTTATAGACCTATAAAGGGCTTTATACCCCCCAAAAGAAAGAATACACATTCTCCTCCTGTGCTCATGGAACATTTTCCAAAATAGACCATGCACTAGACCACAAAACATACGTCAATAGAATCAGGAAGAAGGAAAAAGTATCAACAATCTTTTCAAATCATGATGCACTGAAGATAGAAGTAAATCACACCGGGGGAGGGTGGGGAGAATGGTGTGGCCAGCAGGTCAATCTGTACCTGTGAGGTGAGTGCATCAGGAGCCTGATGGCACCGTCAGGCTTTCAGATACCCCAAAATTGCTGCTGTGCCTTTGGCCAGACCCCAAATACGTGGGGCAAAGTTTACCAAGAAAGTAAATGGCCAAAATTTAGGTATGGTCTGACATTTCTGATTGCATTTTCCTCATTTCTGCCTTCAGATCCTCTTGTCTTCTATTGGCATTGGTTTCCATTGTTTCTTTTAATTCCCTAAGCATCCTAAGTAGCTCCCTTCTGAATTCCTTGTCAGAGAGGTTGTCTAACACTACAGTACTGTTGGTGTCATCTGGGCTAGACTCTTCAATATGAATGTTTGGTGGGCTTTTGCGTTGCTTTACCATTGTGAGAGGTGTGGTTTAGTCCTTCACGTTCAGTGTTACTATTCTGCTTGATATGCAGTGTGAGTTAAGATAGGCTTATGAGTTATTGGCAACTGTGTTTCTAGTGGCTGAGCTAAAATAGAGAATTTTCCATCTAAGAAGTTAGCTTATGGTTCCTATGGCATATGTAGTGGGAAAATATTTCGCGGCCGCGTTAGCGGCCGCAGCTCCGGAAAGAGTCCCTGGCACTGGGCGAGGAGTTGGGAATGTCTCCTGTTTGGAATTGGAGCCGTTCAGCTTTGTTGCCCAGAGCTGGGCCTCTGTGCCCGTCCCACGCGGATCAGGGGTTGAAAACCGGCTGTCTAGGGGCTGTTTCTAGCTGCGCGTGCCCAGAGAGGAACCCAAGCCCTTGGGGACGGGCTGTACCTGTTGGAATTGGAGCCGTTCAGCTTTGTAGCCCAGAGCTGGGCCTCTATGCCCGTCCCACGCGGATCAGGGATTGAAAACCGGCTGTCTAGGGGCTGTTTCTAGCTGCACGTGCCCAGAGAGGAACCCAGGCCCTTGGGGGCGGGCTGTACCTGTTGGAATTGGAGTCGTTCAGCTTTGTTGCCCAGAGCTGGGCCTCTGTGCCCATCCCACGCGGATCAGGGGTTGAAAACCGGCTGTCTAGGGGCTGTTTCTAGCTGCGCGTGCCCAGAGAGGGACCCAGGCCCTTGGGGGCGGGCTGTACCTGTTGGAATTGGAGCCGTTCAGCTTTGTTGCCCAGAGCTGGGACTCTGTGCCCGTCCCACGCAGATCAGGGGTTGAAAACCGGCTGTCTAGGGGCTGCTTCTAGCTGCACGTGCCCAGAGAGGAACCCAGGCCCTTGGGGGCGGGCTGTACCTGTTGGAATTGGAGCCGTTCAGCTTTGTTGCCCAGAGCTGGGCCTCTGTGCCCATCCCACGCGGATCAGGGGTTGAAAACCGGCTGTCTAGGGGCTATTTCTAGCTGCGCGTGCCCAGAGAGGAACCCAGGCCCTTGGGGGCGGGCTGTACCTGTTGGAATTGGAGCCGTTCAGCTTTGTTGCCCAGAGCTGGGCCTCTGTGCCCGTCCCACGCGGATCAGGGGTTGAAAACCGGCTGTCTAGGGGCTGTTTCTAGCTGCGCGTGCCCAGAGAGGAACCCAGGCCCTTGGGGGCGGGCTGTACCTGTTGGAATTGGAGCCGTTCAGCTTTGTTGCCCAGAGCTGGGCCTCTGTGCCCATCCCACGCGGATCAGGGGTTGAAAACCGGGTGTCTAGGGGCTGTTTCTAGCTGCGCGTGCCCAGAAAGGAACCCAGGCCCTTGGGGGCGGGCTGTACCTGTTGGAATTGGAGCCGTTCAGCTTTGTTGCCCAGAGCTGGGCCTCTGTGCCCGTCCCACGCGGATCAGGGGTTGAAAACCGGCTGTCTAGGGGCTGTTTCTAGCTGCGCGTGCCCAGAGAGGGACCCAGGCCCTTGGGGGCGGGCTGTACCTGTTGGAATTGGAGTAAGGAAAGCCTCTTTAATAAATTGTGTTGGCATCACTGGACGGCTACATGCAAAAAAATAGGCTCAGAACTCTGCCTTACACCATGTACAAAAGTAAGATCAAAATGGATTAAAGACCTCAACATCAGACCAGAAACCATAAGGTACACTGAAGATAAAGCTGGCAAAACCCTCCATGACATTGAAGCTAATGGTATCTTCAAAGATGCCACGCCACTGGCCGAGCAAGTGAAAACAGAGATAGATAAATGGGACTATCTTAAACTAAGAAGCTTCTGCACCTCCAAAGAAACAGTGACCAAAATACAAAGACAGTCTACAGAATGGGAAAGGATATTCACCGAATACACATCTGACAAGGGGTTGATATCCAGGATATACAAAATACTGGTTAAACTCCACAAGAAGAAAACATCCAACCCCATCCAAAAATGGGGCAATGAAATGAACAGAAACTTTCTCAAAGAAGAAATCCGAATGGCAAAAAAGCACATGAGAAAATGCTCTACATCATTAATCATCAGGGAGATGCAGATCAAAACCACAATGAGATACCATCTCACACCTCAGAGACTGGCCCACATTCAAAAGAACAAAAGCAACCGATGCTGGCGTGGATGTGGCGAGAAAGGGACACTCCTTCACTGTTGGTGGGAATGTCCACTGGTTCAGCCCTTCTGGAAAACAGTATTCTCAAAAAATTAGAAATTGAGCTCCCATTTGACCCAGCAATACCACTCCTGGGAATATATCCCAGAGAGGCAAAAATGTATAGTCGAAGTGACATCTGCACTTGTTTGTTCATTGCAGCACTCTTTACAATAGCCAGAAACTGGAAGAAACCTGAATGCCCAAGAACAGATGACTGGTTAAAGAAACTTTGGTACATCTACACAATGGAGTACTATGTAGCTCTTAGAAAAGATGAAGTCATGAAATTTACATACAAGTGGTACAATATGGAAAGTATCATGCTAAGCGAAATGAGTCAGAAAGAGAGGGATAGACATAGAAAGATTGCATTCATCTGGGGGATATAAAGTAACAAAGTATGAGATTAATACCCAAGAATAGCTGAGATCAGCACCAGGAGGATTACTCCATAACTTAGAGGCCTGCCGGGTATCCTAGAGGAAAGGGCTGTTCAGATAGAGAAGGGAGCACCAAATAAAGGATGTTTGGAGGATCCTCCCAGGAGGGGAGATGCATGTCGAAAGTAGACTATGGACTGAACATGTTTGCCACTCAATGCCTCTTTTGCAGACCACAACACCCAAAAGGAGAGAGAGAACACAGGGGATTGCCCTGCCACAGAGACAGGGGGGATGGGGGGATGGGGGTGGGAGGGATATTATCCATGGTGGTGGAAAATGGGCACTGGTGGAGGGATGGGTATCTGATCATTGTATAATTGAAACCAAAGCACAAAAATTGTAAATCTACAACTTTAAAAAAAATAAAATAAAATAAAGGGAAAAAAAATAAAAAAAAGTTAGGTATGTGGGAGACACACCCACAAACCACCTCCAGATCAGCTATATAATTGGACGCATGGCCTCTCTGGTTCCTGATTGAACTGCTTAACAGCCATGATCCCAGAGGCTCAGAAACTAATTTCGGAACCCAAAAGCTTTTGGCAGAAATGTGTCCTGTTCCTGCAGCAGGTTAGTGGAGCTGGGCCACTCCAGGTGGGAATAGGTTTCGTGCCTTGGCCTGTTCCTCTTGGCGGTCTGGTGACCGTCATCCTGCAGAGGCCACGGGATAGTCAGGTTTGAGCCTGCAGTGACAAGACACACGGGGCCTAACCAGATGAGGGTGGAACTGGCCCTTTCCTCTCCATCCCAGTGAGACCTCGAGTTGCCCGCCTACGAATGGCCTCTCTGGCTCTTGATCAAGCTGATTAATGGCCATGATCCCAGAGTCTCAGAAACAAATCTCGAAACCCAGCGACTTTTTTGGCAGAAATGCATCTGGACTGCATACACGGCCATGGCTCCAGAGGCAAAAGGACTTAATCCAGAGCCTGGCAGCTTGTGGCAGAAAAATGAATGGACCATGCGTTAAACTATGGTGCCATGCATCCCCGGGAGGGAAAGAGTGTTGCTCCCTTCCACCTTTCTCCCCATCGGCAGCAAGGTGGCTGCCGCCTCAGAGCTTATTGGAAAGCCAGGTATAAGCAGGCGGTGACAGGGCAGCTGAAGTCTCATGGGAAGAGGGACGGTACCGACTCGTCCTTCACGCCCTACCGAGGTCATGAGTTCTCCCCCACTAGTGGCTCTCTGGCACGGCCATGGCTCCAGAGGCAAAAGGACTTGATCCAGAGCCCAGCAGCTTGTGGCAGAAAAGTGAATGGATCATGCATTAAACTATGGCGCCATGCCTCCCCAGGAGGGAAAGGGTGTTGCTCCCTTCTGCCTTTCTCCTCCCCGGCAGCAAGGTGGCCGCCTCCTCAGAGCTTATTGGAAAGCCAGGTATGAGCCAGCGGTGACGCGGCAACTGCAGTCTCATGGAAAAGGGGGCGGTACCGGCTCGTCCTTCACGCCCTACCGAGGTCACGAGTTGCCCCCCACAAGCATCTCTCCAGCACGGCCATGGCTTCAGAGGAAAAAGGACTTAGTCCAGAACCTGGCAGCTTGCGGCAGAAAAGTGAAGGGACCATGCCTTAAACTGTGGCGCCATGCCTCCCCGGGAGGGAAAGGGTGTTGCTCCCTTCCGCCTTTTCTCCCCCGCAGCAGCAAGGTGACCACCGCCTCAGAACTTATAGGAAAGCCAGGTATGAGCCGGCGGTGATGGGGCAACTGCAGTCTCATGGGAAGGGGGGCGGACCGGCTCGTCCTTCATGCCCTACCAAGGTCCTGAGTTACCTCCCAAGAGCGGCTCTTCAGCACAGCTATAACACCAGATGCACAGAAACCAATCTTGTAATGATCTGGCTCTTTGCAGAAATCCAAAATTGCGTGGCTGCAGTAGAAGCCGCACAACATTATGTGATTCTCATAACCAGCTATAGAAAACAAAGTATTTCACAATGCCTTTTGGGCAATTCTGATTGTTGGGGGGGAATTATAAACAATAATGGTGCATCTTTTGTCGAAATGATGAATGTAATCAGTGTAGAGAAGATTTAAGTAGAAATCATCTGCCTCACAGGCATTGGGTGGGATGGGGGGGTATATTGGGGTTCTTGTTGGTGAAAAGTGAGTACTATAGAAGGGAAAGGTGTTTGATCATGGTATGACCGAGAGATAAACCTGAAAGCTTAGTAACTTTTCCCACAAAGAAACTGCAAGAAAAGAAAAGCACAGCGGTAGGGCGTTTGCCTTGCATGCAGTCAACATGGCCGACCCGAGTTTGATTCCTCCGCCCCTCTCAGAGAGCCCGGCAAGCTACTGAGAGTATCTCGCCCGCACGGCAGAGCCTGGCAAGCTACCCGTGATGTATTCGATATGCCAGACACAGTAACAACAAAGTCTCCAATGGAGACATTACTGGGCCCGCTCGAGCAAACCAATGAACAATGGGAGGGCCTTTACAGTCCGGTATCCCTGATGAACACGGATGTGAAGATCCTCAAAAAATAGTAGCAAATAGTATTCAACAACTGATCAAAAAGATCATACGTCATGACCAAGAGGGATTCATCCTGGGAAAAAAGGATGGTTTTGACATTCAGAAATCAATCAACAATCCATCCTATGAGCAAAAGAAAAGATAAACACCATATGGCCATATCAACAGATGCAAAGAAAGCATTTGACAAGATCCAGCTTCCGTTTGTGTGGAAAATCCTCGCCAAAATGGGCATATAGGGCACTTTCCTCAATATAATTAAAGCCATATAACACAAGCCTACAGCAAGCATCATCCTCAGTGGGGAAAAACTAAGAGACTTCCCTCTAAGAACAGGGACTACACAAGGATGCCCACTCTCTTCAGTGCTGTTCAATATAGTACTGGAAGTACTTGTAATAGCGATTAGGCAAGAAAAAGATATTAAGAGCATTCAGGTAGGAAAAGAAGAAATCAAGCTCTCACTATTTGCAGATGATATGATACTATACTTAGAGAGCCCTAAAACCTTTACCAAGAAACTCCTAAAATCAATTGACTTGCATAGTAAAGTTGCAGGCTATAACATCAATACCCAAATGTCCATGGCTTTCCTATATGCAAATAGTGAGAGAGAAGAAAGTGACATGAAAAAAATCCATTCACAATTGTGACCCAGAAAATCAAGTACCTAGGAAACATCTTAACTAAGGAATTGAAAAACCTGTACAAAGAAATCTCAAAACGGTACTTCAGGAGATAAAAGAGAACATGAGAAAAAGGAAAGATATCCCCTGCTCATGGATAGGGATAATTAACATTTTAAAAATGGCAATAATTTCCAAAGCATTGTACAAATTCAGAGTGACCCCCATAACGATACCCATGACATTCTTCAAAGAAATGGAGAAAACAATCCTGAAATTTATATGGAAAAATAAGCCCCCACCAATAGCTAAAGCAATTCTTGGGAAAAAGAAAATTGGAGGAATCAACATCCATAAACTTCAAACTCTTCTACAAAACAGTAATAATTAAAACAGCATGGTACTGGAACAAAGGCATAGCTGCAGACCAATGGAACAGGGTCGAATAAACTGACATACCCCCTAAAGAATATGATCATCTAATGTTCGATAAGGGGGCAAGAAATGTGAAGAGGAGCAAGTGAAGCCTTTTTAACAAATTGGGCTTGCAAAACTGGATAGCTACATGCAAAAAAGTGGGCTCAGATCTGTCCCTAACAACAAGTACAAAAGTAAGATCAAAATGAGTTAAAGACCTCAACATCAGACCGGAATCCATAAGGTACATTGAAGACAAGCTTGGCAAAACCCTTAATGACATTGAAGCTAATGGTAACTTCAAAGTTGACATGCCACTAGCCAAGCAACTGAAAACAGAGATAGACAAATGGGACTATCCTAAACTAAGACGCTTCTGCAACTCAAAAGAAACAGTGACCAAACTACAAAGACAGTGTACAGAATGGGAAACTATATTCTCCCATTACCCATCCGACAAGGGGTTGATATCAACAATATACAAAGTACTGGTTGAACTCCACAAGAAAACATCCAACCCCATCATACAATGGGGCGACAAAATGAACAGAACCTTTCACAAAGAAGAAATCCGAATGGCAAAAAGGCACATGAGAAAATGCTCTACATCACTAATCATCAGGGAGATGCCGATCAAAACAACAATGACATATCATCTCACACCACAGAGACTGGCCAACATCCAAAAGAACAAAAGCAACCGATTGGCCGATTGTTTCAGCCCTATTGGAAAACAGTATGGACGATCCTCAAAAAGTTCGAAATTGAGCTCCCGTTTGACCTAGCAATACCACTCCTGGGAATATAGCTCGGAGAGGCAAAAAAAGTATAGTCGAAATGACATCTGCACTTGTATGTTCATTGCTGCACTGTTCACAATAACCAAAATCTGGAAAAACCCCGAGTGCCCGAGAATAGATGACTAGTTCAAGAAACTTTGGTACATATACACAATGGAGTACTATGTAGCTGTTAGAAAAGATGAAGTAATGAAATTTATATACAAGTGGTACTACATGGAAAGTATCATGCTAATTGAAATGAGTCAGAAAGAGAGGGACAGACATAGGAAGATTTCATACATATGGGGAATATAAAGTAACAAAATAGGAGACTAACATCCAAGATTAGCCGAGATAAGTACGAAGTGGTTCATTCCATGGCTTGGAGGTCAGCCGTAGATGCTAGGGGGAAAGGTAGCTCAGATAGAGAAGGGTTTCCCAAGTAAATGGTGTTGGGAGGATCCTCCCAAGATGGGAAATGCATGCTGAAAGTAGATTCAAGACAGAACATAATTGCCACTCAATGCCTCTTTTGCAAACCACAGAACCCAAAAGGAGAGAGAGAACAAAAGGAGTGCCCTGACACAGAGCCCTGGTGGAATGGGCGGGATGGGGGGAGGGTGGAAGGGATACTGGGTCAGTGGTGGTGGAGACTGAGCACGGATGAAAGGATGGGTACTCGATCATTGTATAACTGAAACCCAAGCACAAAAATTTGTAAGTCTACAACTGTGTCTCATGGTGTTTCATGAATAAACATTTTTTTAAAAAGATGAAAGATCAATAGAAAGAAAATTACTCAACAACAAACAGAAATAAGAGGACACGAGGAAATGGAAACCTATTACTTATTCATAGAACAAGAGGACTACCATCGACAAAACAGCAAATTTCCCCAAAGCGTTACAGACATTCAATGCTATTACTAGAAAAATGCCTATGACGTCTTTGAAAGAGATAGATCGAGCACTCTTGAACATTCTATGGAATATTCAACCACCACAAATATCTAAGCCAATCCTAGGAAAAGGGAAGATGGGGGGTATTACTCTCCTCCAAATTTATATTGTACGACAAAGCTGTAGTAATTTCAACAGCATGGCACTGGATTGAGGACAGATTCTCAGAACACTGGGACAGAACAGACAATGCAGACACAGGTAAATGGACTGCTCACTTTCATAAAGGAGAAAAGAATACAAAGTGGTGCAAGGAAGATGTCTTCAACAGACAGTATCGCGAAAACCGGTTGCTCATGTGGAAAATGAGCTCAGACCCCTTTCTAACACCGTACACAAAAGTCAAATAAAAATGTATTAAAGACCTCCCTATCAGGCCTGATTCCATTGAGGAAAACGTAGGCTGTATTCTCCATGACATTGTAGCTAGAGGCCTCTTTAAGGAGTTAATGCCATAAGCCAAGTAAACGAGGATCAGGAAAAGAGGCAGGGAGTGGTAATGCAGCCGAAAAAGTGTTTACTGAGCATGAAGCCGACCCACGTCCCACCCCCAGCATCCCATGTGGTCCTCCCAACACCTCCGTCAGTAATTACTGTGTGCAGAGCCAGGAGTAACCCTTGAGCATAGCCGGGTGTGGCTCAAAAATAAAGCAACCAAAATTTCTTTGAAAAAGAAACAAAGATTAAATAAATAAGAGTACATTAATAGAAGAAGCTTCTGAAACTACTGCCTCAAAAATATTAGTGACCAAAATACAAAGACATCCCATAGACTTGGAGAAATTACTTTCCCATCACTCAATCTCATAAAAGGCTTATACCCAAAGTTTACAAAATACTAAATACTGATAGTACTATACCCCAAAAATTCTGAGAAATGCTGAAACCCATCAAGAATGGGGGTGGGGGGAGATGAAAAATCGTTTCCCAAAGAAGACATACAAATGGCTGAAGAGCATATGGGAAAATGGTCTACAGAACTAGTCATCAGGGAAATTCAAATCAAAAGAACAGTCAGATATCACCTTAGAACGCAAAGGCTGTAAACAACAACAACCACAACAACAACCACCCAAAACAAGAGCAAGCGGTGTTGACACCCATGTGGTATAAAAGGGATACCCATACACGGCTGCCAGGAGAGTAGACTGCTCTGACCTTCCATGGACACTCCTCAGGAAAGTAGGAACTGAGCTTCCATCTGACCCAGCAACTCCACTCGTTGGACTCTACTCTTGCCCAAAAATACTATGGAGAAAAGATGGTTGCAGCCCTACATCCCTTGGAGAAACATTCAAAATAGCCCCGAATGTGGAAACAACCCAAGTGTCCTGGAATAGACTACCGGATAAACAGTGCAGATACATAATGGATCGTTACTCGGTCATCGAAAAGATAAAAGCACACACTCTGCTGCTTCGTGGATGGATCTGCAAGGTATCATGCTGAGTGCAGTTAATGAGAGGGCAAGAGCCTGACGCAGAACGATCTCTCATTTGCAGGGTATAACGAACCATGACAGTGAAATGACAAATGCTCACAAGCAACAGAGAGGAAGAACATGAGATCTGCTCTCCAGTAGGAAGCATGACACTTGAGAGGATTGGACAGGGGGGAGAACACTATCACGGCAGTGGGAGGATGGAAGTGTCCAAGTGGGTGATAGAGGTGGGGGTGGCCGCTGGGAGGGAGCAAAGTGTTCTGCACGAAACCCTATTGGCCACAGTACTGAAAAGCAGGGTGCAAAGTTCTTCAAAACAACCTCTGCATGGAGAACATCAAACACCTTTTGGGACCCCGGGCACAACACGTTCCTCTATATTTAGAAGAGCAACTGGGGCCCCTGCCCTTGCCCACACTTGGGCAGGGCTCTGGCCGCGGGTTGGCTGTGGGCCCCTTAATGACGTCCCGCTGACGAAAAAGAAGGTGGTGAGGTGGCGTTCTGGTTGCCCTAACAGCATCGAATCTCGAGAGGACACACATTGGGCCCTCGGGATCAAGCAAGGAGAGGCTCGTGCCACCAGCGAGGCGTGAGATAGGCAATGCCACTGATCTTGAATAGACAGATGGCGAGTCAGGGAGGGGAGGAAGCGCTCTGCGCTGAGCTGGTAACCTGCTGTGACGGGGGGCCAGCCAGCGGCCAGCCAGCCCACCGCATCCTGGCACCTGATGGACCTTTCCGGGAGACCCGGGATGCGAGTGGGTACCGGATCCTGCCGGGCCTGGGAAGCAGTGCGGTTCCACCCGAACAGACGCGGGAGCGTGGCGAAGAGGGCGGCGACGGAGGCGTCCCGAAAGAAGGGGCAGCTGAAGAAGGTCCAGCACCACGCGCCCCCAGCCCAGTCGCGGACCCTCCTGAAGGCCGAGACGACGACATCCGCGCCCTCCCGTTCTCGGTCAGGCTCCGGACGGTCGTGGAGGACCAGTCCTTCAAGACCATTTACTGGAGCAGAGATGGAGAGAGCATCATCATCCAAGCGAACTTCTTCAAGTCCGAAGTGCTGGGCCACAAGGACAACCAGCCCATCTTCGGAACTGACAGCCTGAGGAAGTTCGTGCGCCTGCTGAACCTGCACGGCTTCCGGAAGCTCCACTTCAAGAGCGCCTGTCTCAGCTCGGCCCGGAACAGAGTGATTGTGAGTAACTGGCTCAAGGGCGCGGCGTGGGCGGGAACTGCAGCCCTTGGAGGAGCGAGCCACTAGGGGCCCTGGATGCTCGTCTCCAAGAAATGCACGCGCGTCCTCAAATATATCACAGTGCTTCACGGCACACAGGGATGGGAGCTTTGGACACGGGGAATTGTTTTGGCTTCCCAAAACGACTTTGGGAGACAATTTGGCTAGGAAACCATAGAAACCAAGAAACAGAACGTTGTGGTAGTAAGAGAATGTGAAGGATTTTAAGACGCTGCACAATATGATTAATGTGTCAAAGTAAATTCATTCATATGATTATTCATTATTGACGTCTAGGTCTCTTTGTCTAGTACTGAAATCTAATCACAGGGAACATTGAACGGAATTTAAACGAAATTACATTGTGGATTTTATCGTAATTTAATTGTATTATAGGTATAACTTATGGTTCATTATCAGAAATTCTATTCCTGTAAATGTGAGCAGTCAAAGTAGAGATATGGGAAAATAGAAATAGTACCTTAAAGGTAACTAATTTACAGCGATGTGCATATTGTTTGATTTATAATGGAATTCAATGAGTAAATTGATGTCATTACATTTGTTTCAATTGCAATATAGATGGAAATAATAAATGATTATTTGTTACATTAAATTATGTGAGTTGACTATGAATAATTAAACATAAGATTATATCAATTGTAATTTTATAGTAAGATAAATTAATTTATACTGATATTCACATCAATTATTTATTTCTACATAATTAAACAGTATACATAATTATCTTTATGCTTATATTAATGTTCAATATTAATTGGTATTTGTATTTAAAACGTAAACGATCAATAAATTTAGTTTTAACACAAGATTGATTAAACCATTCATAATCTATCAAATTAAATTAATTTCTTTTCACAAATCTATTAATTAAAAATTAAAATTACTCCAATGAAATGGAATTAATATGTTATAATGAATTAATTTCTATTAACGTAAATGTTAATTTCTATATGAATATGAAAACGAATTCTATTTAATCTTTAAATACAAATTAATATTTACATTCATAGAAAGTTCTTTTTATATGGTAATCATATTTCATATTATTTTAAAATTATCAATTAACAGTTTTGATAGCATAATTTAAATTGATAAATTATAAATTGGTTAATTAAACAGGTTAAAAAATTTTCCTTATATTATTGTGTCTCACAGAAATGCCAATTAATAATGAAGATTAATATTAACATAATTTTGATTATATTTACTTTCAAATACAAATTTAATAGATGTTCATATCACCATACACTAATTTACATCAATATACTAATTATATTTTATAGTAAATCTAACTTTATTGTTAATAGGATTGGCAACATAAAATTAATGTAATTAAAAATAAATTAATTATACCATATCAAAATTGAATTAATTTCAATACATTCTATTTAATTATGAATATAAATTAATAATGATTATCTCAATACTATTAATTTAGTTACGTGTATTAATCATGTTAGGTATTAAATCAAAGTTAATTACAGTCATGTTGATACAAATTGTTTTCTTGTAAAAAATACTCGTTTTATTATGAATGTAGTACAATAAAGTTTAATTCATTGAAATGAATTTAAAATAGTTATTGCACAATCGATTCAAATATAATTAAAGGTGCAAATCGATGAACAATGGGAGGACAGTGACAGTGATAATTACAGGTGATTACTTCAAGTATCAATGAATTCAATGAGTTTTTATTGATCATTTATGAAAAATTGGATTTAAAATTTATTGATGAATCATTTTACTTGTAAATTGCGATATTAATGTAATATATGATGAGTAATTAATAGATTGAAATAATATTATTTTTAAAAATTATCAATTTGATAATTTTATTCTAATTAAGAATACTAATTGAGAGATTACATCAAATTTAATTATAATTTCCAATCTTAATAGATATTGATTGAATAAATAGATTCTTCGTTTTATTATGCATCTGTTCTGATTGAGGTTACTTGCAATTAAATTTGATTGAAACTATGAAATTATATGTTAATTCATCAAAATTACATTGAATTATTAATAAATTTATATATACGTGTTGATTATTTTCTAATATTTGAATTTATAGATAATTCATTGATAAACCATTTATTAGTAAATCATAATTTTTTTTCCTTTTCTGGTATCAATTGCAGTTGATTCCAATCTCCTCTTCATTCTCCTCTGATTCCCGTTCTGCTTCTCTCTCCAGATCTCCCTTCGTTCTCCTTCTGGTTCCCCCTCCTTCTCCTTCCGGTTTCCCCCGCCCACTCTTACAGCCTGGTTTATATAGAAATCATGTAGGGTGGGTATACAAAGGTGGGGTTGAACATTAACAAATCAACAAAGAGAGGTAAGGTCACTCCTCCAGGACATTAACTCAAGGAGAAAAATCTCATGAAGGAGATTACTCCAGATTACTAGGCGATCTGCTCAAGGGTGGGATTCCATTCAGGGTATGTTGCTTTCTTTCCCCAGCTAGTAATCCACTTATATAGTTGTAGTAAATTTACTTCTAATATTTCTAGTAATGTCATTTGAGCACAGTTAGAGATATATATGAAGCATAAAGTTTGGCTCTTCCAGGGGACATCTCACTAGATATTCCAGACCACAGCCCTCAGACCAGGTTAGTCATCCTAACTCCAGCAGGGTCCTTATTCAGTTACCTCTTTTGTTTTTTTTTATATTTATTTATTTTTTAATAGTGAGGCACCATGAGGTACAGTTGTAGACTTACACATTTCTGTGCTTGGGTTTCGATTATGCAATGATCAAACACCCATAACTCCACCAGTGCGCATTTCCCACCACCTCAGATCCCAGTATCCCCTCCCCCCCCAGTCCCTATCCCACCCTGCCTCTGTGGCAGGGCATTTCCCTCTCTCTCCTTTTGGGTGTCATGGCTGGCAAAAGAGGCATTGAGTGGCAACCATGCTTGGTCGACAGTCTACCCTCAGCATGCTCTCCCATCATGGGCGGATCCTCCCAACACCCTTCACCTGGTGTTCCCTTCTCTTTCTGAGCTCCCCCTTCCCCTAACATGTGTGGTTGTCCTCCAGGTCATTGAGTAAAATTCCTGGTACTAATCTCTGCCATACTTCTGTGTTAGTTTCCTATTTTGTTACTTTATGTTCCCCAGATGAATGCAATCTTTCTATGTCTATCCCTTTCTTTCTGAGTCATTTCACTTAACATGATACTTTCCATGTAGTACCACTTGTATGTAAACTTCATGACTTCATCTTTTCTAACAGCTACATGGTACTCCATTGTGTAAATGTTCCAGAGTTTCTTCAACCAGTCATCTGTTCTCGGGCACCCAGGTTTTTTCCAGATTCTGGCTATTGTAAAGAGTGCTGCAAAAAACAGACAATTGCAGATGTCACTTCGGCTATACTTTTTTGCCTCTCTGGGATATATTCCCAGGAGTGGTATTGCTGGGTCAAATGGGAGCTCAATTTCTAGTTTTTTGAGAATCATCCATACTGTTTTCCAGAAGGGCTGAACCAGTCGGCATTCCCACCAACAGTGAAGGAGTGTCCCTTTCTCACCACATCCGCGCCAGCACCGGTTGCTTTTGTTCTTGTGGATATGGGCCAGTCTCTGTGGTGTGAGGTGATACCTCATTGTGGTTTTGATCTGCATCTCCCTGATGATTAATGATGTGGAACATTTTCTCATGTGTCTTTTAGCCGTTCGGATTTCTTGGTCAAAGTTTCTATTCATTTCATCTCCCCATATTTTGATGGGGTTGAATGTTTTCTTTTTGTGGAGTTGAACCAGTATTTTGTATATCCTTGAAATTAACCCCTTATCAGATGTGTAGTTGGCGAATATCCTTTCCCATTCAGTTGACTGTCTTTGTATTTTGGTCACTGTTTCTTTTGAGGTGCAGAAGCTTCTTAGTTTAAGATAGTCCCATTTATCTATCTCTGTTTTCACTTGCTTGGCCAGCGGTGTGACATCTTTGAAGACACTATTAGCTTCTATGTCATGAAGGGTTTTGCCAACATTTTCCTCAATGTATCTTATAGATTCCCGTCTGATGTTGAGGTCTTTAATCCACTTAGATCTTACTTTTGTACATGGAGTTAGGCAGAGATCTGAGCCCATTTTTTTGCATATAGCCGTCCAGCTTTCCCTGCTCCACTTCACTTTTCTTGCCCCCTTATCGAAGATTAGATGCTCGTATACTTGGGGGGGGGGGCGTCAGTGTATTCAACCCTGTTCCATTGGTCTACAGCTCTGCCTTTGTTCCAGTACCATGCTGTTTTAATTATTACTGCCTTGTAGTAGAGTTTGAAATTAGGGAGGTTGATTCCTCCCATTTTCTTTTTCCCAAGAATTGCTTTAGCTATTCGTGGGGGCTTATTGTTCCATATGAATTTCAGGAGTGTTTGCTCCAATTCTTTGAAGAATGTCATGGGTATCCTAATAGGGATTGCGTTGAATTTATACAGTGCTTTGGGAAGTATTGCCATTTTGACAATATTAATTCTCCCGATCCATGAACAGGGGATATCTTTCCATTTCCTCATATCCTCTTTTATTTCCTGAAGTAGAGTTTTATAGTTTTCTTTGTACATGTCCTTTACTTTCTTAGTTAAGGTGATTCCTAGGTACTTGATTTTCTGGGGCACAATTGTGAATGGGATTCTTTTCTTCATGTCTTTTTCTTCTCTTTCACTATTTGCATATAGGAAAGCCATGGACTTTTGGGCATTGATTTTATAACCTGCCACTTTACTATACAAGCCTATTGTTTCTAGAAGTTTCTTGATAGAGGTTTTAGGGTTTCCTTAATCATATCATCTGCGAATAGTGAGAGCTTGCTTTCTTCCTTTCCTACCTGGATGCGCCTAATATCCTTTTCTTGCCTAATCGCTATTGCAAGTACTTCCAATACTATATTGAACAGCAGTGGAGAGAGTGGGCATCCTTGTCTCGTCCCTGATCTTAGAGGGAAGGCTCTCAGCTTTTCGCCATTGAGGACGATGCTTGCTGTAGGCTTGTGGTAGATGGCTTTAACTATATTGAGAAAAGTCCCCTCTATCCCCATCTTGACAAGGGTTTTCATCATAAATGGGTGCTGGATCTTGTCAAATGCTTTCTCTGCATCTATTGATATGATCATATGATTTTTATCTTTTCTTTTGTTGATGTGGTGGATTACGTTGATTGATTTCCTAGTGTTAAACCAGCCTTGCATCCCCGGGATGAATCCTACTTGGTCATGGTGTATGATCTTTTTGATGAGTAGTTGAATTCTATTTGCTAGTATTTTGTTGAGAATCTTCGCATCCGTGTTCATCAGGGATATCGGCGTGCAGTTTTCTTTTCTCGTGGTATCTTTGTTTCCTTTTGGTATTAGAGAGATATGGATTTCATAGAAACTGTTTGGGAGAGTTTCCGTTTTTTCAATTTCCTGAAAGAGCTTGAGAAGGACTGGCAGCAGGTCCTCTTTAAGTGTTTGGAAAAATTCGCTAGTGAATCCATCTGGGCCCGGGCTTTTGTTTTTGGGAAGGCTTTTGATTGCAGTTTCTATTTCGTTGATGTTAATAGGTCTATTCAGATACTCCAGGTCTTCTTGATTCAGCTTTGGGAGATTATAGGAGTCCAGGAATTTGTCCATTTCTTCTAGGTTCTCTTGTTTCGTGGCATACAGACTTTCAAAGTAGTCTCTGATGATCTTTTGGCTTTCTTTGGTTTCTGTTGTGATATCCCCCTTCTCATTTATGATTCAGTTTATTAGGGTTCTCTCTCTCTCTGTTTCTTTGTGAGTGTTGTGAGTGGTTTATCCATCTTGTTCATTCTCTCGAAGAACCAGCTCTTGGTTTCATTGATCTTTTGGATTGTTTCTTTGGTTTTAATGCAACATATGATTAACAGTTAATAGATTTAAATAAGACTAGTTTATTTTAATGAATTGGTTATATAATTTTAATCCAGTAAAATTTGACTTCGTAAATTAGATTAAATTTACTTATAAATGTTTTGTTAATATAAATAAATTTACACAATAGTTTAATCACTTAATCAAGCATATATTGTAGTTAAGTTTACTCACAATAAATGTACTTTACATTTTAAAGAAATGTAATGATAATAAAGTAAAATTATATTGTAATGAATTATCAATAAATCCATTAATCTATCTTTATTGAATATTTACAAAATTAGAATTTACACATAACTTATTGATAAATCATTTCTTTAATAGTAAATTATTAAATGCAATTAAATATGTATTAAATAATTATTACCCATGAATACATTTAATGATTAATAGTTACATTAATATAAATTTGTTTATATTAATGTACATAATTATTACATATTAGAGTAAAATACTACAAAATAAGGTTTAATATCTTTACAAAATTAATTCAAGGTAATGTAAATAATTATTAATAGCTTGTATCATTCATATTCTATATTACAATAAATTCATTTATATTTTACAACATCGGAAACTTTGCTTAACTGTAATATAAATATTATTCATTGCACTATATTCAATTAATAATAATGGAATTGGGGAAAATAATTATTAGTTACTAATATCGAAATTGAATGCTGTTGCATTTATATTGATATAAACAGTTCATATAAATTTGTATTACTATAAATTGATAACACAATTAAATCACATTTTAATGGATATAAATATAATTGAATGATTTACTATTTATTGATTTATAAGATCAACTATTGATTAGCAATATATTGAAGATGAATGTAATAGAGTAAATTAATATGTAATGTAAATAATATTTATTGATTTTAATTGTATTCATTAAAATACTGAAATTATTCAATATATATCAAACATATATTATTTTAATCCAAAATGCATATCAAAATATATTCTTAATTTTAATCAGAAAAAACGATGAATTAATAAGCGTATCAACATTCTTTTCAACATATTTGTAATAAAGACTAATGTGAAATAATATCAATATCGGAAAATTAAATCTTTTAATGAAGTCAATATACATTCGTTTACTGTAGTATATTCACAACCTTAATTATAATCCTTTCACTATACACATGTTTCAGTTAAATCGTATACTATAACAAATTAAATATAAATATAAGTTCATAATTTTATTGTTATGAATATAACCACATTCAATTTTAATCACCTATAATGCATTAATATTTTTTAAGTTTTCATTAATGCATCTTAATCATACATTCAATGAAAAGGAATTCAATTATTAATGAATTATAATTTTACAAGTTAATGTAAATCATTTAAGTATATTATTTTATTGTCAAAATAATTTGAATATAAATTGTAACTAAATTTTGCATTTATTACTATATTAAAATAAATACGTAGCAAATTATTTGTATATTTCATATGATATATATTATTGCTTTATCAAAATAACAATGTGATTTTGCTCGAGCGGGCCCAGTAACGTCTCCATTGGAGACTTTGTTGTTACTGTGTCTGGCATATCGAATAAGTCACGGGGAGCTTGCCAGGCTCTGCCGTGCGGGCGAGATACTCTCGGTAGCTTGCCGGGCACTCCGAGAGGGGTGGAGGAATCGAACTCGGGTCGGCCATGTTGGCTGCGTGCAAGGCAAACGCCCTACCGCTGTGCTATCGCTCCAGCCCACCAATGTGATATGTATATGAAAATAATAAAATGATATTTGAATCAACTTATTAATGATATATTTTATTAGCATAATACTTTAATAATAAAGACATAATTTATCAATAACTTATCTATAAATTAAGAGGTCAATATATAATCAATTAATATAAATGAATATTTTTATGAATGTTATATATTGGTTATGATATATTACTACATTAATATGATCAATATATTAGAAGAATCTATAAAATCTACTACTCATTAATTATGTATTTAATTAAAATCCTACTTTACTGATAAATAGCTGGAGCAATGGCACGGCGGTAGGGCGTTTGCCTTGCACGCAGCCAACATGGCCCACCCGAGTTCGATTCCTCCACTCCTCTCGGAGAGCCTGGCAAGCTACCGAGAGTATCTCGCCCGCACGGCAGAGCCTGGCAAGCTCCCCGTGACTTATTCGATATGCCAGACACAGTAACAACAAAGTCTCA
This sequence comes from Sorex fumeus, assembly GCF_029834395.1. Classification (NCBI taxonomy): domain Eukaryota; kingdom Metazoa; phylum Chordata; class Mammalia; order Eulipotyphla; family Soricidae; genus Sorex; species Sorex fumeus. The sequence goes on from NW_026606260.1 coordinate 1,210,393, forward strand.
CCATGGACACATTACTGGGCCCGCTCCAGCAAATCGATGAACATTGGGAGGACAGTGACAGTTACTACCATATATTTATAATATCTGAAATGTCACTGTCACTGTCCTCCCGTTGTTTATCGACTTGCTCAAGCGGGCCCAGTAAAGTCTCCATAGTGAGACTGTTGTTACTGTTTGGCATATCCAATAAGTCACGGGTAGCTTGCCAGACTTTGCCATGCGGGCGAGATACTCTCAGTAGCTTGCCGGGCTCTCCGAGAGGGGCAGAGTAATTGAATTCGGGTGGGCCATGTTGGCTGCGTGCAAAGCAAACGTCCTACCTGCTGTGCTATTGCTCCAGCCCATCTTAAATGTAGTCATTGATATTCGTATTAATACAAAAGTTACTTAAACAATGTAGAATATTCATCATATATTATGTATTCTGTTTATATATGTAAATTTATATGGTGCATGAATATTAGTCACTGCATAAACGATGCATTTGCCATTCATGTTCATAATAACTGTGTTTATATTACTTGTTTTAATATAAATTGTCTATAATAGATGTCTTTAGAAACCGGTATCGAAAATTGATATTATCAATTATATTGTAGTCAGGTGATAATTCTATTTGATATTTAAATTTAATTGCTAGTCAATGCTGCAGATATTGTAAACATATAATGATCCCCATATGAGGCTGGAGCGATAGCACAGCGGGTAGGGCGCTCGCCTTACACGCGGCCAACATGGCCGACCTGAGTTCGATTCCTCTGCCCCTCTCGGAGAGCCTGGCAAGCTACCGAGAGTATTCGATATGCCAGACACAGTAACAACAAAGTCTCCAATGGAGACATTACTGGGCCCGCTCGAGCAAATCGACGATCAACGGGAGGGCCTTTACCTTTACCATTTATTATGATCCCCAAGAGCCAGGAGAATAGGGGCTGTGAATCGGGACATGGAAGGAATGTGTGAAGGGGTCAAGCTGGGCCTTGCACCGTGTTGTGTGTGCGAGCCAAAGCTGCATGTCCCCGGAGGCGTACCGGAACCACAACTTCCAGCGAGATCAGCCGCAGTTGATGAACAACATCCGTCGCAAGGGCTGCGAGAGGCCCCAGGCTGCCCAGACCAGGAGGAGGAGGAGGATGGAGCCCACGCGCTGCTCCCCGCGCCTTCACCCTGTCGCCGAAACTGACTGGGACTGCCTCAGTGGCTTGAGGGTTTCCCCTGGCCTTTTGGCCGAGAACAAAGCCCGATCCAGTGAGGACGGTGCTTGTGACACCCAGGCCGGGACTAGCGATTTGCTGTGCGCCTCCAGCGAGGAGGCCAGGCCTCACGGGCAGGGGCCCCCGGGTACTGTTCTGTTCCCATCAGCTGAGGAAAACGTTGCCTTGACCAGGGAGATTGAGGGTGTCCTCAGCCATGCTGAGGCGATTCCTGGTTTGGAGAGTAGTGAGGTTACTGAGGAGGAGGAGGAAGAGGAGGAGGAGGAAGAGGAGAAGGAGGTAGAGGAGGAGGAGGACGGGGAACAGGACGAGGAGGACGAGGAGGAGGAGGTGCCTCAGGATGAGGGTGTTTCAAGCAGCTGGGCTTTCCCATCTGCTGTGCAGAATGTTCCTTTTACTGAGGACGGTTGGCCTCTTGATGACGACTTAGTTGGTAATAGTTTTTCAATTGCTTGGAACAATTTTAATTTCATGGAAGTAGATGGCCCAGGTGAGGGTGTGCCTAGTGCCATCGAAAACTTTATTTTCACTGAGGAAGGTGGGCCTCACGTGCCTGGCAATATTCTGGTCCCTTCTGCCATGGAAAATGCTAATCCCACGGCTGAGGCCGTGCCTAATGGTAGTTGCTCATCTGCTTTGTGCAGTGTTAATCCCATGGAGGAGGGGTGCCTGGTTGAGGCCGCGCCTAGCAATATTTTGGCAGCCCTGACTACTGCTGGGCCAGATCTGCTCGGGGAAGCGAGCACAGACCTGGAATTGTACAACAGACTTCGTTCCGTCTTACTGGCATGGATAGCAATGGGTCCCCATGAGAACCCTGGTACGGAAGACAAACCAGAGACCCCCTCATTGTAAGGAGAAGCCAGGTCCCGGAAGTTAGTCACCCACAAGCAGTACATATATTACAACTTTCCTTATCTATGTACTTTGTTGTTAATGTACTTCCGGGCCTAAACATAAATGGAATATTTTGGGGGACTAAATAAATTTATGAAAATTGCAAATCTGTGTTGTTACTTTCTAACTCCCCCAGAGGTAGGAAGTCCTGGGAAGAAAAACTTGGGCCCCTTGTGCTTTTCCTGGAAGCAGCTGGATACCCCAACACGGGTCCTGGAGGGGAGTGGAAGAGGTCTGGAGGTCTGGGAGGGTGATAAGGGGGATGGAGCAGGTCTGGAGGGTCCTGGACAGGGTGTGGGTCTGGGAGGACTCTGGCCGCGGGGCAGGATGTCTGCAAGAGGCTTTGGGAGGTGTTGGAGGGGAGGTGCAGCGGGTGGTGGAGGAAGTTTGAGGCTGTCCTGTGTTAGGGTGGTTAGCTCTGGAGGAAATTGTGGGAGGTGTTTATTGGGGGTGAGTAGAGGAGGCTCAAGGAGGTTTGAGGATGTCCAGTAGGGGTGCAGTGTTTGTTGGACGAGGTGCAGGATGTTTCCGGATGTTCTGCGGGTGTGAAGGTCTCTAGAGGAGCTACAGGAGTTTGAGAAATGTCCTACAGAGGAAAATGGTGACTTGAAGAAGATGCAGGAGATTCAGTTATGACCTGGAGGTGTTCAGAGTGTCTTGGAGGAGGTGCATGAGGTTTGGCATGTACTGCAGGTGAGCGCAGGGTTTGAAGGAGTTGCACGAGTTTGGGGCATTTTCTACAGGAGTGCAGAGTTTCTAGAACAGGTGCAGGAGTTTTGATGATGTCCAGCAGGGGTGCAAAGTGTCTTAGAAATGCAGAAGTTTCAGGCAAGTCCTGCATGTGTGCAGGGTATCTATAAATTGTTCAGGAGTCTGTTTATGTCCTGGGGTGTATCCTGTCTTGTACATTTGCAGGAAGTTTGGTCATGTTCTACAGGGGTGCAGTGTCCAGAAGAGGTACAGGAAGTTCAGGCATGTACTGTTAATGGTGCACGGTTTCTTGGAGGATATGCAGGATGTTTGGGTATGTCCTGCAGGTGTACAGGGTGTCTAGAGGAGGTGCAGAATATTTACTGATGTCCTGCCACAGTGCAGGGTGCTCTGGAGGAAATTGTGGGAGGTGTTAATTGGGGATGGGTAGAGGAGGTAGAAGGAGGTTTGAGGATGTCCAGCAGGGGTGCAGTGTATGCCGGACGAGGTGCAGGATGTTTCCAGATAACCTGCAATGGTGCAAGTTATCTAGAGTAGTTGCAGGAGGTCGGGAAATATCCGATAGGTGTACATAGTGACTTGAAAACGATGAGGGAGGTTAGGTATGTCCTGGAGGGGTTCAGAGTGTCTTGGAGCAAGTGCAGACATTTGGGCATGTCCTGAAGGGGACAGGGGTGCTTGAAGGAGGTGCAGGAGTTTTGTGCATGTTCTACAGGGGTGCGCAGTTTCTAGAATATGTGCAGGAGATTTTAGGATGTCCTGCAGGGGTCCAGGTTGTCTTAGGAATTCAGAAAGTTCGGGGCAAGTCCTGCATCTGTGAGGGTATCTAGAGTATGTTCAGAAGTGTGTTTTTGTATGGTGGGGTGCATCCTGCCTTGTACATTTGCAGGAGGTTTGTTCATGTCCTACAGAGGTGTAGAGTGTCTAGAAGAGTTACAGGAGGTTTGGGCATGTACTGTTAAAGGTGTAGTTTCTTGGAGGAAATGCAGGTCCTTTAGGCATGTCCTGCAGGGGTACAGGGTGACAGGAGGAGGTGCAGAAGGTTTGCTGATATCCTCCCAGAGTGCACGGTGCTAGAGACAGTGCAGAAGGTTCAGATGTGTCCTGAAGGGGTGTACGGTAACTTCATAGAGGTTCTGGATATTCTGGTAACTTTTGCAGGGTTCTGGTGTGTCTGGAACAGGAGAAGGAGGTTTGTTCATGTCCTGCACTTGTGTATAGGGTCTGGCAGGAGATCCAGGAGGTTCATGCACGTCCTGTTGGTATGCAGGGAGCTTGGAGGTAGTGAAGCAGGTTTGGGCATGTCCTGCAGGGGTTCAGGGTATCTAGAGGAGGTGCAGGAAGTAAGGACTTGTCTTTTGGGGGTGTACGGGTCTAGGGAAGGTGAAGGAGGCTTGCAGATGACCTACTGGGGTGCATGGCATCTAGACAAAGTACAGGAGGTTTGGGCATGTACTGCAGGGGCGCAGCGTGTCTTGCAGAAGGTGCAGGACATTCAGAATGTCTTAGAGGGGTGGAGGGTGTCTTAGAGGAGGTGCAGGATGTTTGGGCAGATTCTACAGGGGTTTCGAGTTTCTAGAATAGTTGCAGGTGGTTCGGGCATGTCCTGCAGAGGTGCAGGATACCTAGAGGACGTTCAGGCATTTGCCATGTCCTGATGTGTTACAGGGTGTGTACAATAGGTGCAGGACATTTGAGGATGCCCTGAAGAGGTGCAGGGTGTTTTGGAGATTTTTGGAGATTCAGAAGGTTTGGGCAAGTCCTGCCTGTGTACAGCGTGTCTATAGTAGGTTCAGGAGTGTGGTTATGTCCTCCTGCGATGCACTGTGTCTGGTAGGATGTGGAGGAGGTTCGAACATGTTGCAGCTGTGCAGGGTATCTAGAGGACGTTCAGGAGTTTGAGCATATCCTGCTGGTATGAGGCATGTCTTTCAGGGGTACATGGTTCCTCGAGTAGGTGCAGGAGGCTTGTGTATATCCTTCTGGAGGACAGGGTGTTTAGATGATGTGAAGGTGATTTGGTATTCTCTGCAGGGGTGTAGGATGTCCAGAGTAGGTGTAGAAGGTTCGGGCATGTCTTGCTGGGGTGTAGGTTGACTTCCGGAGGTATAGTTGTTTCAGGCATGTCCAGCAGGGGTTCAGGGTCTTTTGAGGAGGTAGAGGAGGTTTTGAAATGTCCTGCAGGGGTGCAACGTGTCTAGAGGAGGTGCAGGAAGGCAGGGCATATCCTTCTGGGGATGCATGGTTCTAGAGGAGCTGCAAGAGGTTTTCAGATATCCTGCTGGTGTGCCTGGCTTCGAGAGGAGATGCCGAAGGTTCAGCCAAGTTCTTCAGGGGTATAGGGTGTCTTGAGGGTGGTACAGGATGTTTGGGCATGTTCTGCAGTGTTTCAGGATGTCTTGAGAAGGTGCAGGAGGTTCAGGTATGTCCTGAAGGGATGTTAGGTGTCTTGGCGGAATTTCTGTAGATTCTGGAATGCTTTGCAGGAGTGTAGGTTGTCTAGAGTAGGTGTAAGAGGTTCATGCATATCCTTCAGGAGTGTAGGGTGTCCTGAAGGAGGTTTTGGTGATTTTGGTATGCCCTGTAGGGGTGCAGGGTTTCTATAGGAGGTGCAGGAGTTTCAAACATGTCCCTCTGTGGTGCAGGAGCTGAAGGTTTTCAGATGTCCTGCTGAGGTGCACGGCGTCTGGAAGAGGTACAGGAGGTTCATGCATGTCCTGCAGTGGTGCCGAGTCTCTTATAAGAGTTTCAGGAGGCCCAGAATGTCCTTAAGAGGGGCAGAGTGTCTTGAAGGAGGTGCGGGAGGTTCAGGCATGTCCTGCTGGTATGCATAGTCCTAGAGGAGCTGCTGGAGGGTCAGGCAAGTCCTGCATGTGTGCAGGGTGTCTATAGTAGGTTCACGAGTGCGTTTATGTCCTCCTGGGGTGCACGGTATCTTGCAGGATGTGCAGGAGATTCAGACATGTGCTACAGCGTTGCAGGGTGTGTATAGGAGGTGCAGGAGTTTGAGCATGTCCTGCTGGTTTGCCGAATTTTCCAGGAGCTGCAGGAGGTTAGGGAATGCCCAGCACTGTACTCGGTGTCTTGCATGAGGAACAGGAGGTTGAGGCATGTCTAGCAGAGGTACAAGGTGTCTAAAGCAGGTGCTGGAGGTTTGTGTTTATCCCACTGGGTGACACGGTGTTGAGAGAAATGAAGGTTTGTTATTCTCCTCAGGGGATGTAGGATGTTTAGAGTAGGTGTAGGAGGTTTGGGAATGACCATCAGGGGTGCAGGGACTTTCAAGGAGGTGTAGGGAGTTTGCACATATCTTACAGGTATTATGGATATCTAGAGAAGGTGCAGGAAGTTAGGACATATCTTGCTGGGGTGCACGGTCCTAAAGGAGTTGCAGGATGCTTGCAGATGTCCTGCTGTTGTGCATCGAGTCTATAGGAGGTTCAATAGATTTAGGCATGTCCTGCATGGGTGCATGTTATCATGCAGGAGGTGCAGGAGGTTGAGAAGGTCCTGGAGGGTGCAGAGTATCTTGGAGGAGGTGCGAAAGGTTCAGGCATGTCCTGCAGGGGTGTAAAGTGTCTTGAAGGAGGCAGAGGAGGTTTGGGCATGTCCTACAAGGGTTCACCTTCTAGAACAGTTCCAGGATGTTCGGGCATATCCTGTCAGGTTGCAGGGTTACTTGGGGGAAATGCAGAAGGTTTGGTTATGTCCTGTAGGGGTGCAGGGTATCTTCAGGAGATACAGAAGATTTTCTGATGTCCTACAGAGGTGCAGGGTGTCTAGAGGAAGTGCAAGAGGTCTTGAAGGAGTGAGGGATGTCTTGTAGGAGGTTCTGGGGATTCTATTATGATCTGCAAGGCTGTAGTGTGTATACAGTTGGTGTAGGAGGTTCAGGCGTGTCCTGCAGAGGTGTAGGGTGCTTTGAGGGTGGTGCAGGAGGATCATGCATGTGCTGTTAGGATGCACAGTTCTAGAGGAGTTGCTGGACATTACTGAAAGTCCTGCATGTGTTGAGGCATATCTTGCAGCAGTACAGCGTGTCTTGAGTAGGTGCAGGAGGTTTGTGTATATCCTGCTGGTGACAGGGAGATCAGACGATTGCAGGAGTTTTGGTATTCTCTGTATGGGTGTGAGGTGTCTAGAGTAGGTGTAGGCGATTTGGGCATTTCCTGCAGGGGTGTATGGTGCCTTGCCGGAGGTGCATGATTTTGGGAATGTCCAGCAGTTGTTCAGGGACTTTCGAGGAGGTGGAGAAGGTTTGGTGATGTCCAGCAAAGGGTGCAGGGTCTTTAGAGGAGGTGCAGGGTGTTTATGCATGTCCTGCAGGTGTGCAGGGTGTCTAGAGGAAGTGCAAGAGTTTTGGGCATGTAGAGAGTTGCAGGAGATGTAAGAGGTTAGGAAATTTACAGCAGGTGCGCAAAGTGTTCTGCAGGAGGTGCAGGAGTTGAGGAAAGAGCTGCAGGGGTACAGGGTGTCTAGAAGAGTTGAAGGAGGTTACGTATGTCCTGCTGGGTGAAAGGTTGTTTGGACAATGTGCAGAAGAATCGGGCATGTCCTGCAGGGGTGCAGGGCATCATGCAGGATGTGCAGGAGATTCGGGCATGCTCATCAGCGGTTTATAGTACTTAGAGGAGATGCAGTTGTTTGTGGATGTCCTATAGGGCTGCATGGTATCTAGAGGAGGTGTAGGACGTTCGGGAATGTTCTGTAGGGGTTCAGGGTGTTTTGGATGAGGTGAAGGCGGTTCCAGTATGTCCTTCTGGGTACACGTTTCTAGAAGAGCTGCAGAATGTTTGAGGATGTCCTGGTGGGGTGTATGGCGTCAAGAGGAGTTACAGTAGTGTTGGCATTGTCCTGAAGGGGTGCATGATTTCTAGCTAAGATTCAGAAGGTTCAGAATATCCTGGAGGAGCTCAGAGTGTCTTGGAGTAGGTACCTGAGCATCTGGCATGTACTGCACTGTTATACCGTGTCTGGAAGAAGGGTCAGAATAACCTGGAGGAGCAGAGAGTGTCTTGGAGAAGGTGTGTGAGCGTCAGGCATTACTTGCAGTCGTATAGGGTGTGTAGAAGGAGGTGCAGGAGGTTTGGGCATGCCCTACAGGCTTCAGACTTTCTAGATAGGGTTCAGAAGTTTAGGCATGTCTTATAAGGGTGCAAGGTGTGTTGCAGTTGGTACAGTAAATTTGGGCATGTGCTGCATGCCTTCTGGCTGCCTAGAAGAGATGCAGGAATTTCCTGCATGTCCTGCAGTGGTGCAAGGTGTTTTGGATGAGGTGCAGGAGATTCTGGCCTGTCCTTCTAGGGTGCTCGATTCTACAGGAGCTGCAGGAAGTTTGCGGAAGTCCTGAAGAGTACACGGTGTCTACAGGAGGTGCAGGAGGTTCCGGCATGTCTTGCAGGGATGTGTGTTGACTTGCAGTAGGTGCAGGAGTTTCAGAATGTCCTGAAGGTGTATATGTTGTCTTGAAGTCAGTGAAAGGTGCAGGAGTTTCAGGAATGTCCTGCAAGGGAGCAGGGTGTCCAGAGCTTCTGGGGGTTCGGTCAAGTCCTGCACGTGGACAGAGTGTCTATAGTAAGTTCAGGAGTTTGGGTATGTCCTCCTGGGGTGCCGCGTGTCTGCAGGAGGTACAGGAGGTTCAGAATGTCCTGCAGGTGTGTTTGGTGTCTTAAAGTAGGTGCAGGGTATTCATGCATGTTCTGCAGTGGTGCATAGTTTTTATAAGGGTTGCAGGAGGTTTGTGAATGTCCTGTAGTGGTGCTGGCTTTCAAAAGGAGATGCAGGCACTTGGACATGTACTGCTGGATTGCGGGGTGTCTAGAACAGGTGCTGGCAGTTTGAGGATGTCCTGGAGGGATGCATGGTGTCTTTAGGTGCAGGTGTTTGGGCATGTCCTTCTGTTTTGCAGGGTGTTGTAGGATCCGCAGGAGGTTTGATAATGTCCAGCAGGGTTACAGAGTTGATTGAAGGATTTCCAGGATCTTTTAGCATGACCTGACCTTCAGGGTGTCTTTCAAGAGGTGCAGCAGGTTTTTTCATGTCCTGCAGCGGTACAGGGTGTCTAGAGCCGGTGCAGGAGGTTTGCAGATGTCCTGCTGGGCGAGAGGGGGTCTAGACGTTGTGCAGGAGTTTGGGCATGACCTGCTGGGGTACAGGGTGTTGCAGGTGTGCACGAGGTTTGAAAACGTTCTCGTGGGAAGCAGTGTGTAAAGAGCAGGTGCTGGACGTTCATGCATGTCCTGCAGGGGTGCAAAGATCTCGAATAAGTTTACAGATATTCTGCAGGGGTGCATGGTGTCTTGCAGGAGATGCAGGAGGTTTGCAAATGTCATCCTGGAGTGCATGGTAGCTAGAGGAGGTGCAGGACATCCGGGAATGTCCTGCAGGGGCGAAGGATATCCTTAAAAGATTCAGGAGATTCAAGCATGACCTGCATGTGTGCAGGGTGTTTAGAAAGAACTGGAGGTTTGGGATGTCCTGCAGGGGTGCACGGTGTCTTAGAGGCGGTGCAGAAGGTTATGGCAAGTCTTGTTGGGGTACAGGATTCTAGAGGAGCTGCCGGATGTTTGCGGGTGTACTGCTGGGTGCAGGGTATCTTGAGGAGGTGCAGGAGTTTCTGGCATGTCTTGAGGGGTGCAGGGTGTTGGGGGAGGATTGGGCAGTCCTGGGCATCTGGGAAATTCTTGGCGTTGGTGGAGCTTGTCTTGAATCGGCTGACGGCTATCCTAGGAGGTCTGGGCTGGAGTTGGCAGTGTGCATATGTCTGGGAGGGTGATCCAGCAATTCTGTGTTTTGAAAAGGAGTCGGCAGGGACTACAGAGAAGTCCCCTAGGGTCAGGAATCTGGCAAAGGTCGCAGGACACGTGCAAACCCTGGATCCCTAAGGCATGGTTTCAGCAAGCCTATGCCTATGGCAAATGCAGATGAATCTGCTGTAGGGGACTCACCCATGGTCCCTGCTGGTCCAGCGCAGCGCTTCCTAAACCCCTATGCCTCTCCGGGTGTGACTGAGAAATGGTGGAGCGCAGTGGGTGCATAGCCCACCGCCATGAGACCATGGGTTGCTCAGCACTTGCCCCCAGAATAGTTAGAGTGGAGGGAGTGAGGGGGCCTTCAGTTATTCATCTGCCAGGTGGGGTGAATCGGTAGATATCTCCAGCCTGAACCATCTAAGGGGAGGGAGAGCAGGCCCAAAGGAATGGACCGGAGCTGAAGGATCCAAATGACACAGAAGTCAGGTCGCCTCCACAGGCCTGCCTCACTCTCCTCAAGTGAGAAAAGAGATGCAACGAGGTTCTGGGGGCTGCCTTCCCTGCTCCCACCCTCTGCTCTGTGGGCCCGGGACACTGCCTGCTCATCACTACAGCCAATCAGAATAGGATAACACAACACAAACCGCCCCTCCCACCAAACTCACCCATGAATTAAAATGTCAGTGCCCAATGTAGCTCTTTCCTTATTAGGGAGAGGGCCGGAGCATTGCCACAGGGCTCCCGCCTCACTGCATCCAGCACCACGCCACCTTCTGTCGCCACAGCGATGGCTGCCTGTCAACAGAGAGAGGGAACCTGTCCAGGAGTGATCAGTCCGTGCCTGGTCCTGATAGGGTGTTCTGGGATGGAACCCTGGACACCAACTCTTCAAGGCTGACCCTACTCCCAGAGGCAGCGGGTGGGGTGAGTAACGGGACTTGGGGTGCAAAGCAAACCCAATGGGCACGCTAGGCTGGGCACACGTCCACCTGGCCCACGGGTTCCACACCTCCCACTGTCAACCCTACTGGCTTCGTGACCCCAATCTTGAGCTGGGAAGTCGCTGCTGCAGTATATCCCGCGGAGACAGAGCTGTCCAGAAACCCGCAATGTGGATGCTGGACTGACCTGGCAGGATGCACCACGCCACAACAACCCGCTGCTCAGGAATGCCACCCCTGAATCAACACCCCACTTGCTTCCCGACCCGGCTTGGTTATGGGGTCTTGGTTTCCAAGATCGAAAAGGAGGGGAAGAGGATACCACCAACAATTGCTCACCTCCTGCAACAATTGCTCACTTCCTCGTCTCTCCAGCGGGGGTCTGGGAGGAGGGCGTGGAGGTGTTGGAGGAGGGAGGAGGTCTTTCAGCAGGTCTGGAGACGTTTTGGAGAGGTGGCGTGGAGAAATCTTGGAGGTTTGTAGGTTCTGGAGGAGGTCTGGAGAGGTCTGGGACGTAGTGTAGGTGATCTTGGACTAGGTGGAAGAGGTCTTGTCAGGGAGCCAAGGAGGTCTGGGACATCTAGCGGGTACCTGGGGAAAGTCTGTGCATTTTGGAGCTGACTGGGGAGGTCTTGGATGAGGGTGGAGACAGCCAGAGAAAGGCTCAGGGAGGTTGGCCCAAGGCTAGCTGTACGACAAGTCACCAGACCCCGGGTAGCTGAGGAGTTGAGGCCTTTTTTCAGTTTATCTATTGCTTCAACTAGTAAGTAACCGAATTATCCAGCTACTTTTCCTTTGTTTGGTGTATATAAAAAATTGAATGACAAAAGTATTGTAATATAGTTATCATTTTTGATGCAAAAATGCAAAGGACATAGAAATCATAGCACTCTCAAAAATTGCTCATTAGTGATCACCAGTACTCAACTATTATTGCTTTGACATTTGTTCTTGAGGATATATATATATATATCCTATGAAAATTAATTCATTTTAACATACTTGAATAATGGCATTCAGAGTAGTCTATCACATGGTCAGTCTTTGACCACGGGAATTCAAGATCTTCCTGTAGAAGACACATCTAAGTGTATCTCACATTTTAAACTTTTCTCTAAGGTTTTAATGCATTCATGTGTCTTATTTAAACCATTTTACTTCTCATGTTTTCCTTTTTGCAGTGTGATTAATAAATCACACCTTATTACCTCCTATTATCTAGTTCTTACTCTTGGAGGACTCGGCAGGCTACCAAGAGTATCCTGCCTGCATGACAGAGTCTGTCAAACTCCCCGTAGTGTATTCAATATAGCAAAACCCTGTAACAATGATGGGTCTCATTCCCCTGACCCTGAAAGAGCCTCGAATGTGGCACTTTCTAAAATCTCAGGGCTAGGACGAAGGAGATGTTACTGGTTCCTGCTCGAGAAAATCGATGAACAATAAGATGACCGTGGTACTGTGACACAGTGTTTAATAAATCACAAATAAACATCTTTGCATATAAATTCATTAGGAAATTATTGTTTTCCATTTGCCCAAGAATTGAGGTGTAAAGATGTTTATTTGATTGTTTGATGTGAAAGGGCTCATTGTTCTGTAACCCGACCCGCACATTAGGACTGAGAGACATTTATGGGACAACTATATTGCCAGTGTATCTTTCAATTGATCTTTCAGTTTATCAGGCCAAACTGTTACTCCATAGGCTGGAGGGATAGTAGGCCAGGGCAGTGCGTGCCTGGCACGTGACTGACCCAGGTTCTGTCCCCAGTACCATATGGTTCCCCGAATACTAACAGAAAGTATCCCTGAGCACAGAGCCAGCAATAAGCCCTGAACAACGAGTGTCTGTACCCAAATATCCAATCCTCATTTAAGAACCTGAGATCAAGAAACCTAGACCTCAATAACTGAACTGAGAAATGTCCCTGTCGAGGTGGCAGGCTGGGGTGGGGAGGGACCCTGGAGACACTGGAGAGGAGAGGGTGACATTGGTCGTGGGGTTGTGGGGTTGCGATCAAGACTGCCAGAGACCCAAAAGCTCCAATTTGGAGGAGCCTTGATTGACACAGAAACACCAGGCTTAGGAAGTGCCTCATCCTCATGCCCAAGCAATTTTGTAGTCATTTTTATAATCTGTTTTAGCCTCCAAACTCACATTTTGGTGCTCCGTATGTTCATGCAATCGCAGCAGCACAAGCATTGTTCTAGAAGCCAGAAAATGTGGTGAAACAGGGATACTTGAAGCAGATCACCAGAGGCCCATAACTCACTTGAGACCCTGGCCCGTGCTTCCGTTTGCAGTCCGTGGCGGGCTGGTGGGCCCTGGCGAGAAGTTCAGCGTACTTGTGGTATGATATATTAAGGCGTCTAAAAACTTCTTGTTTCTCCCCTCCAGGCTCCCCTCCAGTGGGATCAGTGCTGGGACACTGTATGTTTAAAACTCAACTACAAAATAACTTCTTAAAAGCTGAGGCTTTAAGGAAATGAAAATAAAATATAAAAAAGAGTTGAAGCAACAGTACAGCACATAGACTGTTTGTCTTGCACACATGCAGCACACAATCGAACATGTGTTTCATTCGCGGAACCCCATATGGCCTCTGAGCCACTCCAGGAGAGATCTCTGAGTGCAGAGCCAGGAGTCAGCCCTGCAGGTGTGGCCCCCAGACAGGAACAGTTCCTCCAGAAGTCAAACCTTACACAGTCATCTCCCCTAATACGCAAAGTTGCAGCAACTAAGGTTAACATATGGTCAAGCCCTTCCGTGTAATCGCCAATGAGCACATTTGCCAGATAATACAGGGGATAATTCTCCAAAAGGATGCCAACAGAAGGATAAATCTCAGGGGGGGAATTTACTAAAATACATACAGGAACTTTATGAAGAAAACTCATAAAAATTTCATTTCTGTGAGAAATGGTGAAGAACTCCATCCCCCTTCCCCCACACACTGGGAGCTCATCAGTTTTAGGGTTGTTTTCACATGCTCCAAATCCAGACCCATTTACATGTGGGAATGGCTCCCTCATCACTCCTATACTGTTAAATCCCAAGAGTGTATATCAACCCTGCGGTGAAGAACCAGAGGCTTTGCAGCATCCCTGCCCCCCTTCCCGCTACCCCTTCCACAGTGTGGTGGCAAGGAGGTACAGGCCGAGAATCAGAGGGTGCTTTGGTGCATTGGAGCTTTGCCCCACGCATATGTCACACTGGCTCCTTGTCATACCAAAAATCCTCAGAGCTCCCATTGACTGGAACCGCCCCCTTGCTGACCAATCACAACACAGGAGCATGAAATGGGACATGTAGGCAGCTGCAGAGCTCCGGGTAGAGCCCTTGAAAGGCAAAGGCCAGGAGAAATCTCCAGCTCCAGATAAGCCGGCCCTTTTCCAATGCCCGTGGTGGAGGGCAGAAGAAGGCTTCTGGTTCAAGCGCAACCAAAGACCAGGGGCCCAAGTTGTGACGGGGCTGCCCGAGCAGTTCCTCTGCCCGAGTTTTCTGCTCTGTCCTTGCCCGGCACTCCCCCTCCTTGTCCAGCATCCTTTCCATGGAGCCTCTGATCCCCACCTCTCCACACCCTCTTCCCCATTCCAGTGCCTTAGCCTCACTCTATTTTCACTCCACGTAGCCAGCCAGAAGAAGCCGAAAAAGCCCTCGAAGTGAAACGAGGGAAACGACTCTGATGATAGATTCTAACCATCCCCGAGTTCGGTTTTCAATAGACCACTGATTTGCTATCACTGCCTCAGTTTCAAGGAGGGAGGTCAAGGCTCCATACTTCAGCTGCTCCCCGCACACTACAAGAACTCCACCACTCCGAGGGGTGCTAAGTGCTCCCAATCAGATGGGTGGTCAGACACCCTGTCTTCAGTGCCATCATCTTCGGATGACACTGAGCAGCAAAGCTCTTCAGAGTGAAAACAAAAATGTTCCAATATGGTTGCCACTCTGATTCCTACTCTTTCAAAGAAAGCAGTCCTCACACACCAAACTTCCAAGTAATGGGATGCCTGCAGATGGTAAAAATAAAAGTCCCTTGTGTGAAAACTTGCTTGTCTCTGTGAATTTTCTTATAGAATGTATAGAGGGTGGAAGTGAAGGAAAGAAAAGATATGTGTGAGAAGGGCAGATGTATGAGTATGCAAGGAAGTGAGTCCTTGGAGGATGGTTGACGAGGTTTTGGAGGAGGTTTGGATAAGTCTTGATGCAGATCTGTTGGGTTCATGGATGGGGGGTATTGGAGCGTTAAAAGGGATTTGTAGAACTTGTACAAGGTCTTTATGAGGGTGGATGGGGTTTCGGGGGTTTGGGGAGTTCTTGGAGGAGGTGGGGAAGTCTTGGATTGGGTCTGGAGAGGTCTTGAAGGAGAATGGTGGAGGTCTTTGCTGAAATCTGAATTGGTCTAGTATGGATGTGTACGAGGTCATGAAGAAGTTTCAGGAGATCTTGGAGGTCTGGGGAGGTCTGGGAGGAGGGCGAGGAGATTTGGGAGAAGGAAGCGGGAAATTTGAGAGGTTGGGATGAGATTTGGGAGGAGGGTTGGAGAGGTGTGGGAAGAGGGTGGAGGTCTTTCAGGAGGTCTGGGTACATTTGGGATGGGTGCGGTGGAGAGGTTTCGGCAGTTTTGGGGATCTGAGAGGTTTGGAGAGGTCTGTCACGAAGGTGGAGTTGATTTTGGACCACGTGGAGGTGGTCTTTTAAGGAATTCAAGGAGGTGTGGTTCATCTCAGGGGTTCTTGCCGGAGATTTCGGTGTCTTGGAGCCGACTGAAGATGTCTTGGATGATGGTGGATCCAGCTAGAGAAAGGCACAAGGAGGTTTGTCCGAGGCCATCTCTATGACAAGTCACCAGGCCTGGGGTAGCTGAGGAGGAGAGGCCTTTGGTCAGTTTGTCTATTGCTTCAACCAGTAGGTAACCGACTTATCCAGCTACATTTCCGTCGTTTGGGCTATACAAAATGTTGAGTGACAAAGATATCGTATTATATTTATAATTTTCTTTCTGTAAAAAGTTTGAAGGACATAAAAATCTCAACATTCTCATTAAAATTTCTCATTAGTGATCGCAGTATACAACTTTTATTACTTTGTCGTTTGTTTTTGAGATGTTGTAGATATCCTATGAAAATTAATTCTTTTTAACATACCTGATTAATGGCATACAGACATGTGTATGAGGAGGAAAGAAGGTGTGTCCTAGGGTGGGGATTAGAGCACAAAGGACTGCAGTTCTCCAAGTAGTGATGATAAGGAACTGGCTAGTTCTGAACACTGAAATCTCCTGAAGTTGTTATTTCCATGTGCCAAATTCCCAATTAGTACAATTTTGGGGTAGGTCTACTGTACTGTAGCACTGCAGCACTGTCCTCCCATTGTTCATTGATTTGCTCGAGTGGGCCCAGTAACGTCTCCATTGTGAGACTCGTTCTTACTATATTTGGCATATCGAATACTTCATGGGGAGCTTGCCAGGCTTTGCAGTGTGGGCTAGATACTCTTGGTAGCTTGCCGGGCACTTGGAGAGGGACAGAGAAATCGAACCAAATTCGGCTGGGCTGGCCGTGCACAAGGCAAATGCCCTACCGCTGTGCTATGGCTCTGGGTCCCAGGTCAACTGCATGATTCCTTATATTAAAAGGTACCAAACCATATTTCAGAGTGATATTATTTTAGATTTATGCTAACAATACAGGATGCAGTTTTTCCACATCCTCGCTAACATGTGAAGTATTTTAGCTGCTACGTAGGATATTTAATTTGCATTTCCCTAAGAGCCAGTGAGTTTAAACATCATTTCCCTTTTTTCTTTTGAGACGGTAATTTGGGCCACACGAGAGATGTTCCTGGCAGTATTGAGGCAACTATATTCAGTGGCCGGGATTTGAACCAGGGCTAGCGATATTCAAGGCAATCGTCTATACCCTGTATCATTTCTCCGACAATATAGAGCACCGGGCAATATAACACTACTGGTCATTTTCTATCTTGCTTGCTTGAAGAGTGGCCAAACATATATATCATGGAAATGTCTATGAGTGGAGATAGCGGTAGTATATAAAAAGAGGCATGGATTTGTGTGCCTGTGTAAGTTCTTTATAAAAACGATTTAAACATTTTAAATAGATTTTTAATTGAATGACAAATTTGTTCATGATTGGGCTTCAGTCATACAATGTTCCAACACCCATCCCTTCACCAGCGCACATTTCTCACCATAAATGCCCCCAGTTTCCCTCCCTACCGCCACCCACAAGCCTGCCTCAATGGCAGACACTTCTCCACCTCCCCTTCCATTCCTTCTCCTTTCCTATCCTCGTCTCTCCTCTACTCTCCTTTACTCTCCTCCAGTGCATTATGGTTTACAATACAGGAACTGAAAAGTTTTCATGAATACCCCTTTACCTACTTTCAGCACTCAGTTCTTATCCACAGTGAATATTTCCCACTATCATTGCCAGAGTGATTTCTTCTCTATCCTAACTGCCCCCCACACCACAACTTATGGCAAGCTTCCTACAGTGGACCGTCCTCCCAACTCATTTCTACTGTCCTTGAATATTAGTCTCATATTATGTTTTATAACCCACAAATCAGTGTAAACAGTCTATGTCGGTCCCTCTCCTTCAGACTAATTTCACTCAGCATGATACTCTTTTTGTCCATTCACTTATAAAGGAATTTCATCGCTTCATTTTTCCTAAAAGCTGCGTAAATTTTGTAAATTTACCATTCTTTCTCTGACTGGTCATCGGGCACTCAATTTGTTTCCACTTTCTGTCTGCTGTGCATGAACATAGAAATGAACATGGCCTTTCTGCAGCGTGTCTTTGGGCCCCCGTCAAATATTACAAGAATTGGTACTGCTGGGTCCTATGGAAGCTCAACTTCTAGATATTGAGGAATGCCCATATGTTTTCAAAAACTACTGGCCCAGTCGGAATTCTCACCGGCAGTGAAGAAGAGTCCCAATGTCCCTACATCTGCACCAGCATTGGTTGCTCTTGTACTTTTGGATGTGTGCCAGTCTCTGTGGTGTGAGACGACATCTCATTGTTGTTTTGATTTGCATCTCCCTGATGATTCGTGATGTAGAGCATTTTTGCATGTGCCTTTTTCCATTTGTATTTCTTCTTTGAGGAAATCTCTATTGCAAGTGAGTAACAGTCCAAGTCTCTTGCTTCTTTCTCCCTTCCCTCTTCCTTCGCTCTAACATGTTTGGTTCCTAGAAGCATTTCCAATTATTTCTTCCTACAAATCTTTTTGAACTTTACCTAAACACAGAAGGAAATTAAAGAGGAAAATGTCACTGTCACTGTCACTGTCCTCCCGTTGTTCATCGATTTGCTCGAGCAGGCCCAGTAACGTCTCCATTGGAGACTTTGTTGCTACTGTGTTTGGCATATCGAATACATCACGGTTAGCTTGCCAGGCTCTGCTGTGAGGCCGAAATACTCTCAGTAGCTTGCCAGGATCTACGAGAGGAAAATGGAATGGAACAATTTCATGAAGTCCAGGAAATATTTTCTGTCTTGATTGTGGTGCAGATTCATAAGCATTAGTATTTGTCAAAACTCCTCTAAATATAAACTTTAAGACTGACGTTAGTTTGAAATTTTACTTTAGTTATTTTAATTTGTTTTTCTTTTAGACACCATGATTTACAATACTGTTAATGCACAGAACATTCCAGCACCTCACCTTGCACTACAGTGTATACTTCCCTTCATATTTATCCCAGTGTCCTCGTCCACATCATCTTCACCTCCCCATACCCATTTGCTGCCATAGTAAGTTTCCTACTGAAAACCAGTCTTGAGATTCTGAAATTCCTCAGCTCTTACAGGAAGATTTGACCGGGAGTGGAAAGTTCCATGCTCTCACCTGTGTCGATCTTAATGTTGGTCTTCCTTAGGGATTCTAACTGGTCAAGTAGAAATTTTCTTGGAACTGCTGAAAACAACTTCATTGGATGAAACTGCTGTGAAGCTGATGGCAGGACACAGAGTAGAGGGGGTGAGTTTGGGAAAAGGCAAGTGGGGCTTGTGGGGGGTTAGATCAGTGAAATGCTTCATTTCAGCACAGCATAATTACACTGAAGCCTCTTCAATAGAAGGGGCAGTATCAAAGAAGATCACATTTGGAAGTCGGAGGCCTGACGACTGAAAAGCACAATCCAAATGACCCTCAAGGGAAAAAAAGTTCAGGTTCCCAATTTTTGACCCCTTCAGAGAAGCCCATGTTCTCCCTTGAGAATATATCTGTTCTCTCCCCCTCACATCTCTCTAAAATTTTTAAAGCTCTGTAGCACTGTCTTTCGATTGTTCATCGAATTACTAAAGTGCCACCAAAAACGTCTCCATTCTGAGACTTGTTGGTACTGTTTTTGGCACATCGAATAGGCCACAGGGATCTTACCAGGATCTGCCGTGCGGGCGGGGTACTCTCTGTAGCTTGCCGGGCTCTCCGAGAAGGGTGGAGGAATCGAACCCAAGTTGGCCACGTGCAAGGCAAACTCCCATACCACAAGACTATTTTTCTAAAGAAGATATGCACATGACCAATATGTACGTGCAAATATGTTCTGCACCATTAATCATGAGGGAAATGCAGATAAAAACGACTTTGAAATATCATCTCACAGTGTAGAGAACAAAGCACCACTACTGGTCTGGGTGTGATGGGGAAGGGGAGGGGTGGAGGATTCTCACACACTGCCCCCGGAATGCAGACTGCTTCAGCTTTTCTGGAAAACTATGTGGATATTCCTCAGAAAACTAGGACCTGAGCTGCCATCTGCCTCAGCAACTCCACCTCTTGTCCTCTACTCAAAAGGCCCAAGACACAATGGAGAAAAGACATTTCCACCCCTATACTCCTCGCAGCATTATCCACAGTAGCCCTAATCTGGAAACAACCCGAGTGTCCAGGGATAGATGCCTGGATACAGAAACCCAGGACTTGGCTTTCTCCGCGTACATGCCCCAAGGGTACTCTAGGATTCTGGGACACTCACCATGCCTGAGCCTCTTTCTGCTCGTGCCCAATACTGTGCCTGGTCTTCTTCCTCTCCCAGGTTGTACACCCCCACACACACCAGGTACCCGTAGGGGAGTGGCGTCTTCAGGAGTGGCCGTGGCCTCTGTAGAAGTCGGCATGCCCTCCCACGGGTGGCCTGCCCAAATTTTGGGCTCGTGTGCTTACACGGCCGTAGGTACTTTACTCATACCGGCAATCTCAGGTAACATCTCAGCCTCCATACCTCTACACCAACATAAAGAACCTATGCAAATCCCTACCACAAGGGGAGGACCATGACAAGAGTCCAGAAGACACAGTAGGTGCTACTCACCTAAGGGACCTCTCTGAGAAAGAATTCAGATATGAAGTCATGAAGATGCTCAATGAACTCAATGTAACAGTGAGACAGATATCCAGTAAATTCAAGGAGGACATGAAAGAAACAATCGAGAAATTACAGGAAGGAATGAGAACAGAAATTGCAAAGATACGCACAGAAATATCACGAATCAAAGACTCTGTAGATGAAATAAAAAACTCAGTGTATGCCCTCAAAAGTAGAATGGCCATAGCTGAAGACAGAACCAGTGCGCTGGAAGATAAGCTGCACCAAGCCTACAGGAAATAGCAAACAATGGCAAGAGATTTCAAAATAGCTCTAGAGCAAATCAGGATCATAGAAGATGATTCCAAGAGGCACTACATTAGAATCATTAGAGTACCAGAAGGTCAGGGAAACAATCCCAGTGAAAAAGTGGCAGTTAAACAAATCAATGCTGATAAGTTCCCAGAGCTGGACAATGCGGCCATTTAGATTCAAGGAGCCTGAAGGGTACCAGCTAAAAGATTCCCTAACAAAAAGAATCCAAGACATATCATAGAATGATGGATGCTGCGGATAGAGACACAATACTGCAAGCAGCAAAGTCAAAGAAAGAAATCACATAAAAAGGAGCACCCCTTAGATTCACAGCAGACCTATCAGAGAAAACCCTCCAAGACCGAAAGCAATGGTGTGCTGTAGTGAAGAAACTCACTGAAATGAACGCTTCACCAAGAATACTCTATCCGGCTAAACTCTCACTCAAACTCGAAAGAACTGTACATTATTTTGTGGGTAAACAGCAGCTCAGGAACTTCATAGACTCAAAGCAAACCTAAAAGAATGACTAAAGGGGTTACTCTAAGACAAGACAAACCCTACAAGCACAACAGACCCTTATAAAAAGATGAGACAAATCCCCATAACAATAATCTGTCCAATATCAATGATCTAAATTCACCAATTAAGAGACACAGAGTGGAAAACGGATTCAGAGACAGAACCCAACATTCTGCTGCCTACATCAACTTATTGGTCAGAGAAAACACAGACTCAAAGTTAAAGAACGGAAAACAATCCTGGAAGAAAACAGCTCCCTCAAAAAAAAGCTGAGGTAGCCATACTAGTATATGGCAACATAAATTCAGGCTGAAACAGATTAGAACAGACAGTGAAGGCCATTTTCTATTTATCAAGGAATACGTACATCAGAAAGAAATCACACTCTTAAATGTATACACACCGAATGAGGGAACAGCTAAATATTGAAAACAACTGCTAACAGATTTTAAGGAGGACATTGCTAGCAAAACAATAGTAGCCAGAGACTTCAACACCGCTTATCACCTCTGGATAGATCAACAAGAACAAAACTCAGCAAGGAAACATTGGCTTTGAAGGAAGAAATAGACGAGAGAAGGCTTATAGGCCTATACAGGGCTTTACACCCCAATAAGAAAGAATACACATTCTTCTTCAGTGCACACGGAACACTTTTAAAAATAGACCATGTGCTAAGCCACAAAGCATACTTCAATAGAGTCACGAAGATAGAAAAACAATCAATAATCTTTTCAGATCACGATGCACTGAAGATAGAAGTGAATCACACAAAGACACAGAGAACCAATTTAAACACCTGGAAATTAAACAACTCAATGTTGAACAACGAGTGAGTCAGGAAGGAAGTCAAGGATAAAATCAAAAGATACCTGGAAACAAATGAGAATGAAAACGCGAGCTACCAGAACCAATGGGATGCAGCTAAACCCATGTTAATGTGAAAAGTTATAGCTCTGCACTCCTTCCTCAGGAAGAAAGAAAGGGCCTACCTAAACAACTTGACTTCTCAGCTCATTATCTTAGAAAAGGACCAACAAAAGGCCCAAACCAGGCAGAAGGAAAGAGATCACAAAGTTTAGAGCAGAAATCAACGACATGGAAACCAAAAAAAAAAAAAATAGTAAGACAATCCGAGAGATCAATGAAACTAATAGCTAGTTCTTCGAGAAAATAAACAAGATAGATAAACCACTAGCAAAACTCTAAAAAGAGAGAGAGAACCATAATAAACCGAATCTGAAATGAGAAGGGGTATATCACAACAGAAACCAAAGAAATTCAAAAGATCACCAGAGACAACAAAAACCGAAGAAATTCAAAAGATCACCAGAGACTACTTTGAAAGTCTGCATGCCACGAAACAAGAGAACCTATAAGAAATGGATAAATTTGTGGATTCGTATAATCTCCCAAGGCTGAATCAAGAAGATCACTGAATCAAGAAATGTCACGGCATTTTCTGTCTTCTGGAACAGTGCTTGCGCTGCTGCACTTGCATGAACATACCGATCATCAAGATGTGAGCTGGGGGCTGAAACAGCTGAAAGTAGACTATAGACCAAACATGATTGCCACTCCTTGCCTCTTTTGCAAACCACAATACCCAATAGGAGAGAGAGAACAAAAGGGAATGCCCTGCCACAGAGGCAGGGTGGGATGGAGGGATGGGGGGTGGAAGGGATACTGGGATCCGTGGTGGTGGGAAATGGGCACTGGTGGAGAGATGGGTATTTAATCATTGTATAATTGAAACCCAAGCACAAAAATATGTAAGTCTAAAACTGTACCTCATGGTGTCTCACTAATAAAAATTTAAAAGAAAAAATTCCATGGCTCTCCTATATGCGAATAGTGAGAGAGAAGAAAGTGCTATGATCCAAACAAGCCCATTTACAATTGTGCCCCAGAAGATCAAGTACCTAGGAAACAGATTATCTAGGAAGTAAAAGACCTGTTCAAAGAAAATTACAAAATGCTACTTCAGGAAATGAATGAGGACTCAAGAAAAAGGAAAGATATCCCCTACTCATGGATTGGGAGAAATTACATTGTCAAAATGGCAATACTCCCCAAAGCATTGTACAAATTCAATGTTATCCCCATAACGATATCCATGACATTCTTCAAAGAAATCGAGCGAACATTCTTGAAATTCACAAGGAACAATAAGACCCCACGAATAGCTAAAGCAATTCTAGGGGAAAAATGGCAAGTATCAACCTCCCTAACTTCAAACTCTAATATAAAGCAGTAATAATTAAAATAGCATAGTACTGAAACAAAGTCAGAGCTGCAGACCGATGGAACATGGTTTAATATACTGACATCTCCCCGCAAACATATGATCAACTAATCTTTGATAAGGGAGCAAGAAATGTGAAGTGGAGAAAGGAAAGCCTCGTTAACAAAGTCTGCTGGCAAAACTGGACAGTTACATGCAAAAAAATGGGCTCAGATCTCTGCCTAACACCATGTATAAAAGTAACATCAAAATGGATTAAAGATCTCAACATCAGACCGGAATCCATAAGGAACATTGAAGACAAAGTTGGCAAAAACCTCCATGACAATGAAGCTAATGGTATCTTCAAAGATGTCATGCCACTGGCTAAGCAAGTGAAAACAGAGATAGACAAATGGGACTATCGTAAACTAAGAAGCTTCTGCACCTCAAAAGGAACAGTGACCAAAATACAAAGATAGTCTACAGAACGGGAAAGGATATTCGCTGAATACACATTCGACAAGGGGTTGATATCATGGATATACAAAGTACTGGTTGAACTCCACAAGAAGAAAACATCCAACCCCATCAAAAAATGGGGCGATGAAATGAACAGAAACTTCCTCAAAGAAGAAATCTGAATGGATAAAAGGCAAATGAGAAAATGCTCTACATCATTAATCATCAGGGAGATGCAGATCAAAACAACAATGATATATCATTTCACTCAGAGACTGGCCCCCATCCAATAGAACAAAAGCAATTGTGCTGGCACAGATGTGGCGAGAAAGGGACCCTCCTTCACTGCTGTTGGGAATGACGACTGGTTCAGCCCTTCTGGAAAACAGTATGGGCGATTCTCAATAAATTAGAAATCAAGCTCCCATTTGACCCAGCAATACCACTCCTGGGAATATATCCCAGAGAAGCAAAAGAGTATAGTCCAAGTGACATCTGCACTCGTTTGTTCATTGCAGCACTCTTTACAATAAGCAGAATCTGGAAAAAAAACCTGAGTGCCCGAGAACAGATGACTGGTTAAAGAAACGTTGGTACATCTACACAATGGACTACTATGTAGCTGTTAGAAAAGAAGAAGTCCTGAAATATACATACAAGTGGTACTACATGCAAAGTATCATGTTTAGAGAAATGAGTCAGAAAGAGAGGGATAGACATAGAAAGATTGCATTCATCTGGGGAACATAAAGTATCAAAAGAGGAGACTAACACCCAAGAGTGGCCGAGATTAGTACCAGGAGTTTTGCTCCATGGCTTGGAGGCCAACCACACATTCTAGGGAAAAGGGGAGCTCAGAAATAGAAAGGAGCAACAAATAAAGGGTGTTGGGAGTATCCCCCAGGATGTGGCAAGCATGCTGAAAGTAGACTATAGACCAAACATGATTGCCACTCAATGCCTCTTTTGCAAACCACAACACCCTAAAGGAGAGAGAGAGAGAACAAAATGGAATACCCTGCCACAGAGGCAGGGTGGGATGGTGGGATGGGGGGTGGGAGGGATACTGGGTTCCGTGGTGGTGGAAAATGGGCACTGTTGGAGGGATGGGTGTTTGAACATTTTACGATTGAAACCAAAGCACAAAAATTTGTAAATCTACAACTGTACCTTCTGGTTTTTCATTAACAATTATTTTATTTTCTTTTTTTATATATTTTTTATTTTTATTTTTTTATTAGTGAAACACCATGAGGTACAGTTCTAGATTTACAATTTTTTGTGCTTGGGTTTGATTATACAATGATCAGATACCCATCCCTCCACCAGTGCCCATTTTCCACCACCATGGATAATATCCCCCCCCCACCCCAACCCCCAATCCATCCCTGCCTCTGTGGCAGGGCAATCCCCTGTGTTCTCTCTCTCATTTTGGGTGTTGTGGTCTGCAGAAGAGGCATTGAGTGGCAAACATGTTCAGTCCATAGTCCACTTTCGACATGCATCTCCCCTCCTGGGAGGGTCCTCCAAACACCCTTTATTTGGTGTTCCCTTCTCTATCTGAGCTGCCCTTTCCTCTAGAATGCCCGACTGGCCACTAAGCTATGGAGTAATCCTCCTGGTGCTGATCTCAGCTCTTCTTGGGTATTAATCTCATATTTTTTTACTTTATATCCCCCAGATGAATGCAATCTTTCTATGTCTATCCCTCTCTTTCTGACTCATTTTGCTTAGCATGATACTTTCCATGTTGTACCACTTGTATGTAAATTTCATAACTTCATCTTTTCTAAGAGCTACATAGTACTCCATTGTGTAGATGTACCAAAGTTTCTTTAACCAGTCATCTGTTCTTGGGCATTCAGGTTTCTTCCAGTTTCTGGCTATTGTAAATAGTGCTGCAATGAACAAACAAGTGCAGATGTCACTTCGACTATAAAATTTTGCCTCTCTGGGATATATTCCAAGGAGTGGTATTGCTGGGTCAAATGGGAGCTCAATTTCTAATTTTTTGAAAATCGTCCATACTGTTTTCCAGAAGGGCTGAACCAGTTGACATTCCCACCAACAGTGAAGGAGTATCCCTTTCTCGCCACATCCGCGCCAGCATCGGTTGCTTTTGTTCTTTTGAATGTGGGCCAGTCTCTGAGGTGTGAGATGGTATCTCATTGTGGTTTTGATCTGCATCTCCCTGATGATTAATGATGTAGAGCATTTTCTCATGTGCTTTCTTGCCATTCGGATTTCTTCTTTGAGAAAGTTTCTGTTCATTTCATTGCCCCATTTTTGGATGGGGTTGGATGTTTTCTTCTTGTGGAGTTTAACCAGTATTTTGTATATCCTGGATATCAACCCCTTGTCAGATGTGTATTCGGCGAATATCCTTTCCCATTCTGTAGACTGTCTTTGTATTTTGGTCACTGTTTCTTTGGAGGTGCAGAAGCTTCTTAGTTTAAGATAGTCCCATTTATCTATCTCTGTTTTCACTTGCTCGGCCAGTGGCGTGGCATCTTTGAAGATACCATTAGCTTCAATGTCATGGAGGGTTTTGCCAACTTTGTCTTCAATGTACCTTATGGTTTCTGGTCTGATGTTGAGGTCTTTAATCCATTTTGATCTTACTTTTGTACACGGTGTTAGGCAGAGTTCTGAGCCCATTTTTTTGCATATAGCCGTCCAGTGATGCCAGCACAATTTCTTAAAGAGGCTTTCCTTACTCCACTTCACATTACTTGCACCTTTATCAAAGATTAGATGCTCATATGATTGAGGGCAGATGTCAGTGTATTCAACCCTGTTCCATTGGTCTGCAGTTCTGCCTTTGTTCCAGTACCATGCTGTTTAATTATTACTGCTTTGTAGTACAGTCTGAAGTTCGGGAGGTTGATTCCTCCCATTTTCTTTTTCCCAAGAATTGCTTTAGCTATTCGTGGGGGCTTATTGTTCCATATAAATTTCAGGAGTGTTTGCTCCATTTCTTTGAAGAATATCGTGGGTATCCTTATAGGGATTGCATTGAATTTATACAATGCTTTCGGTAGTATTGCCATTTTGACAATGTTAAGTCTCCCGACCCATGAGCAGGGGATATCTTTCCATTTCCTCATGTCCTCTTTTATTTCCTGAAGTAGCGTTTTGTAGTTTTCTTTGTACAGGTCCTATACTTCCTTAGTTAAGCTGATTCCTAAGTACTTGATTTTCTGGGGCACAATTGTGAACGGGATTGTTTTTTTCTTTTTTTCTTTTTTTTTTCTCTTTTTTTTTTTATTTATTTATTGAATCACTGTGGGAAAGGTTACAAAGCTTTCAGGTTTATGTCTCAGTCATGCAAATATCAAACACATTTCCCTTTACCAATACTTATTTTTTCCCATGAAGAACCCCAATAAAACCCCACCCCCCACCCCTCCCCGTCCCTGTGAGGCAGATGAATTCTAGTTAACACTCTATCCGCTTTGATTAGATTGTTTCAATAAAAGATTCACCACTATTATTTAGAGTTTACCCCCCCCACCCAAATCAGACATGCTGAAAAAGCATTGTGAAGTGATTTGCTTTCTACAGCTGGGTTCAAGAATTAAATGTTGGTTTTGGATTTCTGCTATTTTACCTATTGACCCTGGAAGTATTTCTACTGAAAGTCAGATAGTTAAGAAATTGGTTTCTGTGTTCTGGAGTCGTGGCCATGCTGGAGAGCCGCTCGTGGGGGGCAACTGGTGGCCTCGGTAGGGCGTGAAGGGCGGAGCGAAACGCCCCCCTTCCCATGAGGTTTTAGTCGCCCCCCACACTCCCGGCTCATACCTGCTGTCCCCAAGGCTCCCATGTGGCCGCCATCTTTCTTTCCAGAGAGGAGAGGGCGAATGGGGCAACACCCTTTCCCCTCCAGCAGACTTGATGGCCTGGGTCAACGCATAGTCCGTTCACTTTTCTGCTCCAAGCTGCTGGGTTCTGCATTAAGTCCTTGTGCTTCTGGGGCCATGGCCGTGCTGGAGAGCCGCTCGCGGGGGGCGACTTGTGACCTCGGTAGGGCGTGAAGGACGGACCGGAACGCCCCCGGACCCATGAGGTTTTAGTCGCCCCCACTCCCCCGGCTCATACCTGCTGTCCACAAGGCTCCCATGTGGCCGCCATCTTTCTTTCCAGAGAGGAGAGGGCGAATGGGGCAACACCCATTCCCCTCCGGCAGACTTGATGGCCTGGATCAATGCATAGTCCGTTCACTTTTCTGCTCCAAGCTGCTGGGTTCTGCATGAAGTCCTTGTGCTTCTGGGGCCGTGGCTGTGCTGGAGAGCCGCTCGTGGGGGGCAACTGGTGACCTCGGTAGGGCGTGAAGGATGGACCGGAACGCCCCCCTTCCCATGAGGTTTTAGTCGCCCCCACACCCCCGGCTCATACCTGCTGTCCACAAGGCTCCCATGTGGCCGCCATCTTTCTTTCCAGAAGGAGGAGGGCGGAAGAGAGCAACACCCTTTCCCCTCTGGGCAGAAATGATTGCCTGGATTAACGCATAGTCCTTTCACTTTTCTGCTCCAAGCTGCTGGGTTCTGCATTAAGCCCTTGTGCTTCTGGGGCTGTGGCCGTGCTGGAGAGCCGCTCGTGGGGGGCAACTGGTGACCTCGGTAGGGCGTGAAGGACGGACCGGAACGCCCCCCTTCCCATGAGGATTTAGTCGCCCCCACACTCCCGGCTCATACCTGCTGTCCACAAGGCTCCCATGTGGCCGCCATCTTTCTTTCCAGAGAGGAGAGGGCGAATGGGGCAACACCCTTTCCCCTCCAGCAGACTTGATGGCCTGGGTCAATGCATAGTCCGTTCACTTTTCTGCTCCAAGCTGCTGGGTTCTGCATTAAGACCTTGTGCTTCTGGGGCCGTGGCTATGCTGGAGAGCCGCTCGTGGGGGGTAACTGGTGACCTCGGTAGGGCGTGAAGGACGGACCGGAACGCCCCCCTTCCCATGAGGTTTTAGTCGCCCCCACACCCCCGGCTCATACCTGCTGTCCACAAGGCTCCCATGTGGCCGCCATCTTTCTTTCCAGAGGGAGGAGGGCGGAAGGGAGCAACACCCTTTCCCCTCTGGGCAGACTTCATGGCCTGGATCAATGCATAGTCCGTTCACTTTTCTGCTCCAAGCTGCTGGGTTCTGCATTAAGTCCTTGTGCTTCTGGGGCCGTGGCTGTGCTGGAGAGCCGCTCGTGGGGGGCAACTGGTGACCTCGGTAGGGCGTGAAGGACGGACCGGAACGCCCCCCTTCCCATGAGGTTATAGTCGCCCCCAAACCCCCGGTTCATACCTGCTGTCCACAAGGCTCCCATGTGCCCGCCATCCTTCTTTCCAGAGAAGAGAGGGCGAATGGGGCAACACCATTTCCCCTCCGGCACACTTGATGGCATGGATTAACGCATAGTCCTTTCACTTTTCTGCTCTAAGCTGCTGGGTTCTGCATTAAGTCCTTGTGTTTCTGGGGCTGTGGCCGTGCTCCAAACTTAACTCTGACCTTCAGGGAGAAAGATTGGGTGGTTTACTTCTCATTGATGACTCTGAATATAGAGAGATGTCGCGCGGCCGCATAAGCGGCCGCGCGGTTTTAAGAAAAAGTCCTCGTTCCCGCATACTCGAGCTGTGTTTGTAGAGGCTTCTGGTCACCGGGGTTCCATCTGGGGGAGGCGGGATGCGGCACCTACTCCATCTGGAACTTGCGGGTGAACTCGGCTCTTTTTGGAACCTGTTTTTTCTTTTTTTTTTTCCTCCGGGATCCCGCACCCTCCATGTGTTCTTTCTCTTATGCTTAAGGCTTCAAAGATGGCGCTGGGGGGCGGGCTGTGGGCGTGACTTCCGGAATCAGAGGTTACCTGGGAGGTGTAGTCCGGCAGATTTGAGAAAAAGTCCTCGTTCCCGCATACTCGAGCTGTGTTTGTAGAGGCTTCTGGTCACCGGGGTTCCATCTGGGGGAGGCGGGATGCGGCACCTACTCCATCTGGAACTTGCGGGTGAACTCGGCTCTTTTTGGAACCTGTTTTTTCTTTTTTTTTTTCCTCCGGGATCCCGCACCCTCCATGTGTTCTTTCTCTTATGCTTAAGGCTTCAAAGATGGCGCTGGGGGGCGGGCTGTGGGCGTGACTTCCGGAATCAGAGGTTACCTGGGAGGTGTAGTCCGGCAGATTTGAGAAAAAGTCCTCGTTCCCGCATACTCGAGCTGTGTTTGTAGAGGCTTCTGGTCACCGGGGTTCCATCTGGGGGAGGCGGGATGCGGCACCTACTCCATCTGGAACTTGCGGGTGAACTCGGCTCTTTTTGGAACCTGTTTTTTCTTTTTTTTTTTCCTCCGGGATCCCGCACCCTCCATGTGTTCTTTCTCTTATGCTTAAGGCTTCAAAGATGGCGCTGGGGGGCGGGCTGTGGGCGTGACTTCCGGAATCAGAGGTTACCTGGGAGGTGTAGTCCGGCAGATTTGAGAAAAAGTCCTCGTTCCCGCATACTCGAGCTGTGTTTGTAGAGGCTTCTGGTCACCGGGGTTCCATCTAGGGGAGGCGGGATGCGGCACCTACTCCATCTGGAACTTGCGGGTGAACTCGGCTCTTTTTGGAACCTGTTTTTTCTTTTTTTTTTCCTCCGGGATCCCGCACCCTCCATGTGTTCTTTCTCTTATGCTTAAGGCTTCAAAGATGGCGCTGGGGGGCGGGCTGTGGGCGTGACTTCCGGAATCAGAGGTTACCTGGGAGGTGTAGTCCGGCAGATTTGAGAAAAAGTCCTCGTTCCCGCATACTCGAGCTGTGTTTGTAGAGGCTTCTGGTCACCGGGGTTCCATCTGGGGGAGGCGGGATGCGGCACCTACTCCATCTGGAACTTGCGGGTGAACTCGGCTCTTTTTGGAACCTGTTTTTTCTTTTTTTTTTTCCTCCGGGATCCCGCACCCTCCATGTGTTCTTTCTCTTATGCTTAAGGCTTCAAAGATGGCGCTGGGGGGCGGGCTGTGGGCGTGACTTCCGGAATCAGAGGTTACCTGGGAGGTGTAGTCCGGCAGATTTGAGAAAAAGTCCTCGTTCCCGCATACTCGAGCTGTGTTTGTAGAGGCTTCTGGTCACCGGGGTTCCATCTGGGGGAGGCGGGATGCGGCACCTACTCCATCTGGAACTTGCGGGTGAACTCGGCTCTTTTTGGAACCTGTTTTTTCTTTTTTTTTTTCCTCCGGGATCCCGCACCCTCCATGTGTTCTTTCTCTTATGCTTAAGGCTTCAAAGATGGCGCTGGGGGGCGGGCTGTGGGCGTGACTTCCGGAATCAGAGGTTACCTGGGAGGTGTAGTCCGGCAGATTTGAGAAAAAGTCCTCGTTCCCGCATACTCGAGCTGTGTTTGTAGAGGCTTCTGGTCACCGGGGTTCCATCTGGGGGAGGCGGGATGCGGCACCTACTCCATCTGGAACTTGCGGGTGAACTCGGCTCTATTTGGAACCTGATT
The DNA here is from genome assembly GCF_029834395.1 of Sorex fumeus. Classification (NCBI taxonomy): domain Eukaryota; kingdom Metazoa; phylum Chordata; class Mammalia; order Eulipotyphla; family Soricidae; genus Sorex; species Sorex fumeus. Next base: position 1,241,236 of record NW_026606260.1, read on the forward strand.
TTTCTTTTTTTTTTTTCCTCCGGGATCCTGCACCCTCCATGTGTTCTTTCTCTTATGCTTAAGGCTTCAAAGATGGCGCTGGGGGGCGGGCTTTGGGCGTGACTTCCGGAATCAGAGGTTACCTGGGAGGTGTAGTCCGGCAGATTTGAGAAAAAGTCCTCGTTCCCGCATACTCGAGCTGTGTTTGTAGAGGCTTCTGGTCACCGGGGTTCCATCTGGGGGAGGCGGGATGCGGCACCTACTCCATCTGGAACTTGCGGGTGAACTCGGCTCTTTTTGGAACCTGTTTTTTCTTTTTTTTTTTCCTCCGGGATCCCGCACCCTCCATGTGTTCTTTCTCTTATGCTTAAGGCTTCAAAGATGGCGCTGGGGGGCGGGCTGTGGGCGTGACTTCCGGAATCAGAGGTTACCTGGGAGGTGTAGTCCGGCAGATTTGAGAAAAAGTCCTCGTTCCCGCATACTCGAGCTGTGTTTGTAGAGGCTTCTGGTCACCGGGGTTCCATCTGGGGGAGGCGGGATGAGGCACCTACTCCATCTGGAACTTGCGGGTGAACTCGGCTCTATTTGGAACCTGATTTTTCTTTTTTTTTTTTTCCTCCGGGATCCTGCACCCTCCATGTGTTCTTTCTCTTATGCTTAAGGCTTCAAAGATGGCGCTGGGGGGCGGGCTTTGGGCGTGACTTCCGGAATCAGAGGTTACCTGGGAGGTGTAGTCCGGCAGATTTGAGAAAAAGTCCTCGTTCCCGCATACTCGAGCTGTGTTTGTAGAGGCTTCTGGTCACCGGGGTTCCATCTGGGGGAGGCGGGATGCGGCACCTACTCCATCTGGAACTTGCGGGTGAACTCGGCTCTTTTTGGAACCTGTTTTTTCTTTTTTTTTTTCCTCCGGGATCCGGCACCCTCCATGTGTTCTTTCTCTTATGCTTAAGGCTTCAAAGATGGCGCTGGGTGGCGGGCTGTGGGCGTGACATCCGGAATCAGAGGTTACCTGGGAGGTGTAGTCCGGCAGATTTGAGAAAAAGTCCTCGTTCTCGCATACTCGAGCTGTGTTTGTAGAGGCTTCTGGTCACCGGGGTTCCATCTGGGGGAGGCGGGATGCGGCACCTACTCCATCTGGAACTTGCGGGTGAACTCGGCTCTTTTTGGAACCTGTTTTTTCTTTTTTTTTTCCTCCGGGATCCCGCACCCTCCATGTGTTCTTTCTCTTATGCTTAAGGCTTCAAAGATGGCGCTGGGGGGCGGGCTGTGGGCGTGACTTCCGGAATCAGAGGTTACCTGGGAGGTGTAGTCCGGCAGATTTGAGAAAAAGTCCTCGTTCCCGCATACTCGAGCTGTGTTTGTAGAGGCTTCTGGTCACCGGGGTTCCATCTGGGGGAGGCGGGATGCGGCACCTACTCCATCTGGAACTTGCGGGTGAACTCGGCTCTATTTGGAACCTGATTTTTCTTTTTTTTTTTCCGCCGGGATCCCGCACCCTCCATGTGTTCTTTCTCTTATGCTTAAGGCTTCAAAGATGGCGCTGGGGGGCGGGCTGTGGGCGTGACTTCCGGAATCAGAGGTTACCTGGGAGGTGTAGTCCGGCAGATTTGAGAAAAAGTCCTCGTTCCCGCATACTCGAGCTGTGTTTGTAGAGGCTTCTGGTCACCGGGGTTCCTTCTGGGGGAGGCGGGATGCGGCACCTACTCCATCTGGAACTTGCGGGTGAACTCGGCTCTATTTGGAACCTGATTTTTCTTTTTTTTTTTCCTCCGGGATCCCGCACCCTCCATGTGTTCTTTCTCTTATGCTTAAGGTTTCAAAGATGGCGCTGGGGGGCGGGCTGTGGGCGTGACTTCCGGAATCAGAGGTTACCTGGGAGGTGTAGTCCGGCAGATTTGAGAAAAAGTCCTCGTTCCCGCATACTCGAGCTGTGTTTGTAGAGGCTTCTGGTCACCGGGGTTCCATCTGGGGGAGGCGGGATGCGGCACCTACTCCATCTGGAACTTGCGGGTGAACTCGGCTCTTTTTGGAACCTGTTTTTTCTTTTTTTTTTTCCTCCGGGATCCCGCACCCTCCATGTGTTCTTTCTCTTATGCTTAAGGCTTCAAAGATGGCGCTGGGGGGCGGGCTGTGGGCGTGACTTCCGGAATCAGAGGTTACCTGGGAGGTGTAGTCCGGCAGATTTGAGAAAAAGTCCTCGTTCCCGCATACTCGAGCTGTGTTTGTAGAGGCTTCTGGTCACCGGGGTTCCATCTGGGGGAGGCGGGATGCGGCACCTACTCCATCTGGAACTTGCGGGTGAACTCGGCTCTTTTTGGAACCTGTTTTTTCTTTTTTTTTTTCCTCCGGGATCCCGCACCCTCCATGTGTTCTTTCTCTTATGCTTAAGGCTTCAAAGATGGCGCTGGGGGGCGGGCTGTGGGCGTGACTTCCGGAATCAGAGGTTACCTGGGAGGTGTAGTCCGGCAGATTTGAGAAAAAGTCCTCGTTCCCGCATACTCGAGCTGTGTTTGTAGAGGCTTCTGGTCACCGGGGTTCCATCTGGGGGAGGCGGGATGCGGCACCTACTCCATCTGGAACTTGCGGGTGAACTCGGCTCTATTTGGAACCTGATTTTTCTTTTTTTTTTTCCTCCGGGATCCCGCACGCTCCATGTGTTCTTTCTCTTATGCTTAAGGCTTCAAAGATGGCGCTGGGGGGCGGGCTGTGGGCGTGACTTCCGGAATCAGAGGTTACCTGGGAGGTGTAGTCCGGCAGATTTGAGAAAAAGTCCAAGTTCCCGCATACTCGAGCTGTGTTTGTAGAGGCTTCTGGTCACCGGGGTTCCATCTGGGGGAGGCGGGCTGCGGCACCTACTCCATCTGGAACTTGCGGGTGAACTCGGCTCTTTTTGGAACCTGTTTTTTCTTTTTTTTTTTCCTCCGGGATCCCGCACCCTCCATGTGTTCTTTCTCTTATGCTTAAGGCTTCAAAGATGGCGCTGGGTGGCGGGCTGTGGGCGTGACTTCCGGAATCAGAGGTTACCTGGGAGGTGTAGTCCGGCAGATTTGAGAAAAAGTCCTCGTTCCCGCATACTCGAGCTGTGTTTGTAGAGGCTTCTGGTCACCGGGGTTCCGTCTGGGGGAGGCGGGATGCGGCACCTACTCCATCTGGAACTTGCGGGTGAACTCGGCTCTTTTTGGAACCTGTTTTTTCTTTTTTTTTTTCCTCCGGGATCCCGCACCCTCCATGTGTTCTTTCTCTTATGCTTAAGGCTTCAAAGATGGCGCTGGGGGGCGGGCTGTGGGCGTGACTTCCGGAATCAGAGATTACCTGGGAGGTGTAGTCCGGCAGATTTGACAAAAAGTCCTCGTTCCCGCATACTCGAGCTGTGTTTGTAGAGGCTTCTGGTCACCGGGGTACCACCTGGGGGAGGCGGGATGCGGCACCTACTCCATCTGGAACTTGCGGGTGAACTCGGCTCTTTTTGGAACCTGTTTTTTCTTTTTTTTTTTTCCTCCGGGATCCCGCACCCTCCATGTGTTCTTTCTCTTATGCTTAAGGCTTCAAAGATGGCGCTGGGGGGCGGGCTGTGGGCGTGACTTCCGGAATCAGAGGTTACCTGGGAGGTGTAGTCCGGCAGATTTGAGAAAAAGTCCTCGTTCCCGCATATTCGAGCTGTGTTTGTAGAGGCTTCTGGTCACCGGGGTTCCATCTGGGGGAGGCGGGATGCGGCACCTACTCCATCTGGAACTTGCGGGTGAACTCGGCTCTATTAGGAACCTGATTTTTCTTTTTTTTTTTCCTCCGGGATCCCGCACCCTCCATGTGTTCTTTCTCTTATGCTTAAGGCTTCAAAGATGGCGCTGGGGGGCGGGCTGTGGGCGTGACTTCCGGAATCAGAGGTTACCTGGGAGGTGTAGTCCGGCAGATTTGAGAAAAAGTCCTCGTTCCCGCATACTCGAGCTGTGTTTGTAGAGGCTTCTGGTCACCGGGGTTCCATCTGGGGGAGGCGGGATGCGGCACCTACTCCATCTGGAACTTGCGGGTGAACTCGGCTCTTTTTGGAACCTGTTTTTTCTTTTTTTTTTTCCTCCGGGATCCCGCACCCTCCATGTGTTCTTTCTCTTATGCTTAAGGCTTCAAAGATGGCGCTGGGGGGCGGGCTGTGGGCGTGACTTCCGGAATCAGAGGTTACCTGGGAGGTGTAGTCCGGCAGATTTGAGAAAAAGTCCTCGTTCCCGCATACTCGAGCTGTGTTTGTAGAGGCTTCTGGTCACCGGGGTTCCATCTGGGGGAGGCGGGCTGCGGCACCTACTCCATCTGGAACTTGCGGGTGAACTCGGCTCTATTTGGAACCTGATTTTTCTTTTTTTTTTTTCCGCCGGGATCCCGCACCCTCCATGTGTTCTTTCTCTTATGCTTAAGGCTTCAAAGATGGCGCTGGGGGGCGGGCTGTGGGCGTGACTTCCGGAATCAGAGGTTACCTGGGAGGTGTAGTCCGGCAGATTTGAGAAAAAGTCCTCGTTCCCGCATACTCGAGCTGTGTTTGTAGAGGCTTCTGGTCACCGGGGTTCCATCTGGGGGAGGCGGGATGCGGCACCTACTCCATCTGGAACTTGCGGGTGAACTCGGCTCTATTTGGAACCTGATTTTTCTTTTTTTTTTTCCGCCGGGATCCCGCACCCTCCATGTGTTCTTTCTCTTATGCTTAAGGCTTCAAAGATGGCGCTGGGGGGCGGGCTGTGGGCGTGACTTCCGGAATCAGAGGTTACCTGGGAGGTGTAGTCCGGCAGATTTGAGAAAAAGTCCTCGTTCCCGCATACTCAAGCTGTGTTTGTAGAGGCTTCTGGTCACCGGGGTTCCATCTGGGGGAGGCGGAATGCGGCACCTACTCCATCTGGAACTTGCGGGTGAACTCGGCTCTATTTGGAACCTGATTTTTCTTTTTTTTTTTTCCTCCGGGATCCCGCACGCTCCATGTGTTCTTTCTCTTATGCTTAAGGCTTCAAAGATGGCGCTGGGGGGCGGGCTGTGGGCGTGACTTCCGGAATCAGAGGTTACCTGGGAGGTGTAGTCCGGCAGATTTGAGAAAAAGTCCTCGTTCCCGCATACTCGAGCTGTGTTTGTAGAGGCTTCTGGTCACCGGGGTTCCAACTGGGGGAGGCGGGATGCGGCACCTACTCCATCTGGAACTTGCGGGTGAACTCGGCTCTTTTTGGAACCTGTTTTTTCTTTTTTTTTTTCCTCCGGGATCCCGCACCCTCCATGTGTTCTTTCTCTTATGCTTAAGGCTTCAAAGATGGCGCTGGGGGGCGGGCTGTGGGCGTGACTTCCGGAATCAGAGGTTACCTGGGAGGTGTAGTCCGGCAGATTTGAGAAAAAGTCCTCGTTCCCGCATACTCGAGCTGTGTTTGTAGAGGCTTCTGGTCACCGGGGTACCACCTGGGGGAGGCGGGATGCGACACCTACTCCATCTGGAACTTGCGGGTGAACTCGGCTCTTTTTGGAACCTGTTTTTTCTTTTTTTTTTCCCTCCGGGATCCCGCACCCTCCATGTGTTCTTTCTCTTATGCTTAAGGCTTCAAAGATGGCGCTGGGGGGCGGGCTGTGGGCGTGACTTCCGGAATCAGAGGTTACCTGGGAGGTGTAGTCCGGCAGATTTGAGAAAAAGTCCTCGTTCCCGCTTACTCGATCTGTGTTTGTAGAGGCTTCTGGTCACCGGGGTTCCATCTGGGGGAGGCGGGATGCGGCACCTAATCCATCTGGAACTTGCGGGTGAACTCGGCTCTATTTGGAACCTGTTTTTTCTTTTTTTTTTTCCTCCGGGATCCCGCACCCTCCATGTGTTCTTTCTCTTATGCTTAAGGCATCAAAGATGGCGCTGGGGGGCGGGCTGTGGGCGTGACTTCCGGAATCAGAGGTTACCTGGGAGGTGTAGTCCGGCAGATTTGAGAAAAAGTCCTCGTTCCCTCATACTCGAGCTGTGTTTGTAGAGGCTTCTGGTCACCGGGGTTCCATCTGGGGGAGGCGGGATGCGGCACCCACTCCATCTGGAACTTGCAGGTGAACTCGGCTCTTTTTGGAACCTGTTTTTTCTTTTTTTTTTTCCTCCGGGATCCCGCACCCTCCATGTGTTCTTTCTCTTATGCTTAAGGCTTCAAAGATGGCGCTGGGGGGCGGGCTGTGGGCGTGACTTCCGGAATCAGAGGTTACCTGGGAGGTGTAGTCCGGCAGATTTGAGAAAAAGTCCTCGTTCCCGCATACTCGAGCTGTGTTTGTAGAGGCTTCTGGTCACCGGGGTTCCATCTGGGGGAGGCGGGATGCGGCACCTACTCCATCTGGAACTTGCGGGTGAACTCGGCTCTATTTGGAACCTGATTTTTCTTTTTTTTTTTCTCCGGGATCCCGCACCCTCCATGTGTTCTTTCTCTTATGCTTAAGGCTTCAAAGATGGCGCTGGGCGGCGGGCTGTGGGCGTGACTTCCGGAATCAGAGGTTAGCTGGGAGGTGTAGTCCGGCAGATTTGAGAAAAAGTCCTCGTTCCCGCATACTCGAGCTGTGTTTGTAGAGGCTTCTGGTCACCGGGGTTCCATCTGGGGGAGGCGGGATGCGGCACCTACTCCATCTGGAACTTGCGGGTGAACTCGGCTCTTTTTGGAACCTGTTTTTTCTTTTTTTTTTTCCCTCCGGGATCCCGCACCCTCCATGTGTTCTTTCTCTTATGCTTAAGGCTTCAAAGATGGCGCTGGGGGGCGGGCTGTGGGCGTGACTTCCGGAATCAGAGGTTACCTGGGAGGTGTAGTCCGGAAGATTTGAGAAAAAGTCCTCGTTCCCGCATACTCGAGCTGTGTTTGTAGAGGCTTCTGGTCACCGGGGTTCCATCTGGGGGAGGCGGGATGCGGCACCTACTCCATCTGGAACTTGCGGGTGAACTCGGCTCTATTTGGAACCTGATTTTTCTTTTTTTTTTTCCTCCGGGATCCCGCACCCTCCATGTGTTCTTTCTCTTATGCTTAAGGCTTCAAAGATGGCGCTGGGGGGCGGGCTGTGGGCGTGACTTCCGGAATCAGAGGTTACCTGGGAGGTTTAGTCCGGCAGATTTGAGAAAAAGTCCTCGTTCCCGCATACTCGAGCTGTGTTTGTAGAGGCTTCTGGTCACCGGGGTTCCATCTGGGGGAGGCGGGATGCGGCACCTACTCCATCTGGAACTTGCGGGTGAACTCGGCTCTTTTTGGAACCTGTTTTTTCTTTTTTTTTTTTCCTCCGGGATCCCGCACCCTCCATGTGTTCCTTCTCTTATGCTTAAGGCTTCAAAGATGGCGCTGGGGGGCGGGCTGTGGGCGTGACTTCCGGAATCAGAGGTTACCTGGGAGGTGTAGTCCGGCAGATTTGAGAAAAAGTCCTCGTTCCCGCATACTCGAGCTGTGTTTGTAGAGGCTTCTGGTCACCGGGATTCCATCTGGGGGAGGCGGGATGCGGCACCTACTCCATCTGGAACTTGCAGGTGAACTCGGCTCTTTTTGGAACCTGTTTTTTCTTTTTTTTTTTCCCTCCGGGATCCCGCACCCTCCATGTGTTCTTTCTCTTATGCTTAAGGCATCAAAGATGGCGCTGGGGGGCGGGCTGTGGGCGTGACTTCCGGAATCAGAGGTTACCTGGGAGGTGTAGTCCGGCAGATTTGAGAAAAAGTCCTCGTTCCCGCATACTCGAGCTGTGTTTGTAGAGGCTTCTGGTCACCGGGGTTCCATCTGGGGGAGGCGGGATGCGGCACCTACTCCATCTGGAACTTGCGGGTGAACTCGGCTCTATTTGGAACCTGATTTTTCTTTTTTTTTTTTTCCTCTGGGATCCCGCACCTTCCATGTGTTCTTTCTCTTATGCTTAAGGCTTCAAAGATGGCGCTGGGGGGCGGGCTGTGGGCGTGACTTCCGGAATCAGAGGTTACCTGGGAGGTGTAGTCCGGCAGATTTGAGAAAAAGTCCTCGTTCCCGCATACTCGAGCTGTGTTTGTAGAGGCTTCTGGTCACCGGGATTCCATCTGGGGGAGGCGGGATGCGGCACCTACTCCATCTGGAACTTGCGGGTGAACTCGGCTCTTTTTGGAACCTGTTTTTTCTTTTTTTTTTTCCTCCAGGATCCCGCACCCTCCATGTGTTCTTTCTCTTATGCTTAAGGCTTCAAAGATGGCGCTGGGCGGCGGGCTGTGGGCGTGACTTCCGGAATCAGAGGTTACCTGGGAGGTGTAGTCCGGCAGATTTGAGAAAAAGTCCTCGTTCCCGCACACTCGAGCTGTGTTTGTAGAGGCTTCTGGTCACCGGGGTACCATCTGGGGGAGTCGGGATGCGGCACCTACTCCATCTGGAACTTGCGGGTGAACTCGGCTCTTTTTGGAACCTGTTTTTTCTTTTTTTTTTTCCTCCGGGATCCCGCACCCTCCATGTGTTCTTTCTCTTATGCTTAAGGCTTCAAAGATGGCGCTGGGGGGCGGGCTGTGGGCGTGACTTCCGGAATCAGAGGTTACCTGGGAGGTGTAGTCCGGCAGATTTGAGAAAAAGTCCTCGTTCCCGCATACTCGAGCTGTGTTTGTAGAGGCTTCTGGTCACCGGGGTTCCATCTGGGGGAGGCGGGATGCGGCACCTACTCCATCTGGAACTTGCGGGTGAACTCGGCTGTTTTTGGAACCTGTTTTTTCTTTTTTTTTTCCCTCCGGGATCCCGCACCCTCCATGTGTTCTTTCTCTTATGCTTAAGGCTTCAAAGATGGCGCTGGGGGGCGGGCTGTGGGCGTGACTTCCGGAATCAGAGGTTACCTGGGAGGTGTAGTCCGGCAGATTTGAGAAAAAGTCCTCGTTCCCGCATACTCGAGCTGTGTTTGTAGAGGCTTCTGGTCACCGGGGTTCCATCTGGGGGAGGCGGGATGCGGCACCTACTCCATCTGGAACTTGCGGGTGAACTCGGCTCTATTTGGAACCTGATTTTTCTTTTTTTTTTTTCCTCCGGGATCCCGCACCCTCCATGTGTTCTTTCTCTTATGCTTAAGGCTTCAAAGATGGCGCTGGGGGGCGGGCTGTGGGCGTGACTTCCGGAATCAGAGGTTACCTGGGAGGTGTAGTCCGGCAGATTTGAGAAAAAGTCCTCGTTCCCGCATACTCGAGCTGTGTTTGTAGAGGCTTCTGGTCACCGGGGTTCCATCTGGGGGAGGCGGGATGCGGCACCTACTCCATCTGGAACTTGCGGGTGAACTCGGCTCTTTTTGGAACCTGTTTTGTCTTTTTTTTTTTCCCTCCGGGATCCCGCACCCTCCATGTGTTCTTTCTCTTATGCTTAAGGCTTCAAAGATGGCGCTGGGGGGCGGGCTGTGGGCGTGACTTCCGGAATCAGAGGTTACCTGGGAGGTGTAGTCCGGCAGATTTGAGAAAAAGTCCTCGTTCCCGCATACTCGAGCTGTGTTTGTAGAGGCTTCTGGTCACCGGGGTACCATCTGGGGGAGGCGGGATGCGGCACCTACTCCATCTGGAACTTGCGGGTGAACTCGGCTCTATTTGGAACCTGATTTTTCTTTTTTTTTTTTCCTCCGGGATCCCGCACCCTCCATGTGTTCTTTCTCTTATGCTTAAGGCTTCAAAGATGGCGCTGGGGGGCGGGCTGTGGGCGTGACTTCCGGAATCAGAGGTTACCTGGGAGGTGTAGTCCGGCAGATTTGAGAAAAAGTCCTCGTTCCCGCATACTCGAGCTGTGTTTGTAGAGGCTTCTGGTCACCGGGGTTCCATCTGGGGGAGGCGGGATGCGGCACCTACTCCATCTGGAACTTGCGGGTGAACTCGGCTGTTTTTGGAACCCGTTTTTTCTTATTTTTTTTTCCTCCAGGATCCCGCACCCTCCACGTGTTCTTTCTCTTATGCTTAAGGCTTCAAAGATGGCGCTGGGGGGCGGGCTGTGGGCGTGACTTCCGGAATCAGAGGTTACCTGGGAGGTGTAGTCCGGCAGATTTGAGAAAAAGTCCTCATTCCCGCATACTCGAGCTGTGTTTGTAGAGGCTTCTGGTCACCGGGGTTCCATCTGGGGGAGGCGGGATGCGGCACCTACTCCATCTGGAACTTGCGGGTGAACTCGGCTCTTTTTGGAACCTGTTTTTTCTTTTTTTTTTTTCCTTCGGGATCCCGCACCCTCCATGTGTTCTTTCTCTTATGCTTAAGGCTTCAAAGATGGCGCTGGGGGGCGGGCTGTGGGCGTGACTTCCGGAATCAGAGGTTACCTGGGAGGTGTAGTCCGGCAGATTTGAGAAAAAGTCCTCGTTCCCGCATACTCGAGCTGTGTTTGTAGAGGCTTCTGGTCACCGGGGTTCCATCTGGGGGAGGCGGGATGCGGCACCTACTCCATCTGGAACTTGCGGGTGAACTCGGCTCTATTTGGAACCTGATTTTTCTTTTTTTTTTTTTTTCCGGGATCCCGCACCCTCCATGTGTTCTTTCTCTTATGCTTAAGGCTTCAAAGATGGCGCTGGGGGGCGGGCTGTGGGCGTGGCTTCCGGAATCAGAGGTTACCTGGGATGTGTAGTCCGGCAGATTTGAGAAAAAGTCCTCGTTCCCGCATACTCGAGCTGTGTTTGTAGAGGCTTCTGGTCACCGGGGTTCCATCTGGGGGAGGCGGGATGCGGCACCTACTCCATCTGGAACTTGCGGGTGAACTCGGCTCTTTTTGGAACCTGTTTTTTCTTTTTTTTTTTCCTCCGGGATCCCGCACCCTCCATGTGTTCTTTCTCTTATGCTTAAGGCTTCAAAGATGGCGCTGGGGGGCGGGCTGTGGGCGTGACTTCCGGAATCAGAGGTTACCTGGGAGGTGTAGTCCGGCAGATTTGAGAAAAAGTCCTCGTTCCCGCATACTCGAGCTGTGTTTGTAGAGGCTTCTGGTCACCGGGGTTCCATCTGGGGGAGGCGGGATGCGGCACCTACTCCATCTGGAACTTGCGGGTGAACTCGGCTCTATTTGGAACCTGTTTTTTCTTTTTTTTTTTCCCTCCGGGATCCCGCACCCTCCATGTGTTCTTTCTCTTATGCTTAAGGCTTCAAAGATGGCGCTGGGGGGCGGGCTGTGGGCGTGACTTCCGGAATCAGAGGTTACCTGGGAGGTGTAGTCCGGCAGATTTGAGAAAAAGTCCTCGTTCCCGCATACTCGAGCTGTGTTTGTAGAGGCTTCTGGTCACCGGGGTTCCATCTGGGGGAGGCGGGATGCGGCACCTACTCCATCTGGAACTTGCGGGTGAACTCGGCTCTATTTGGAACCTGATTTTTCTTTTTTTTTTTTCCTCCGGGATCCCGCACCCTCCATGTGTTCTTTCTCTTATGCTTAAGGCTTCAAAGATGGCGCTGGGGGGCGGGCTGTGGGCGTGACTTCCGGAATCAGAGGTTACCTGGGAGGTGTAGTCCGGCAGATTTGAGAAAAAGTCCTCGTTCCCGCATACTCGAGCTGTGTTTGTAGAGGCTTCTGGTCACCGGGGTTCCATCTGGGGGAGGCGGGATGCGGCACCTACTCCATCTGGAACTTGCGGGTGAACTCGGCTCTTTTTGGAACCTGTTTTGTCTTTTTTTTTTTCCCTCCGGGATCCCGCACCCTCCATGTGTTCTTTCTCTTATGCTTAAGGCTTCAAAGATGGCGCTGGGGGGCGGGCTGTGGGCGTGACTTCCGGAATCAGAGGTTACCTGGGAGGTGTAGTCCGGCAGATTTGAGAAAAAGTCCTCGTTCCCGCATACTCGAGCTGTGTTTGTAGAGGCTTCTGGTCACCGGGGTACCATCTGGGGGAGGCGGGATGCGGCACCTACTCCATCTGGAACTTGCGGGTGAACTCGGCTCTATTTGGAACCTGATTTTTCTTTTTTTTTTTTCCTCCGGGATCCCGCACCCTCCATGTGTTCTTTCTCTTATGCTTAAGGCTTCAAAGATGGCGCTGGGGGGCGGGCTGTGGGCGTGACTTCCGGAATCAGAGGTTACCTGGGAGGTGTAGTCCGGCAGATTTGAGAAAAAGTCCTCGTTCCCGCATACTCGAGCTGTGTTTGTAGAGGCTTCTGGTCACCGGGGTTCCATCTGGGGGAGGCGGGATGCGGCACCTACTCCATCTGGAACTTGCGGGTGAACTCGGCTGTTTTTGGAACCCGTTTTTTCTTATTTTTTTTTCCTCCAGGATCCCGCACCCTCCACGTGTTCTTTCTCTTATGCTTAAGGCTTCAAAGATGGCGCTGGGGGGCGGGCTGTGGGCGTGACTTCCGGAATCAGAGGTTACCTGGGAGGTGTAGTCCGGCAGATTTGAGAAAAAGTCCTCATTCCCGCATACTCGAGCTGTGTTTGTAGAGGCTTCTGGTCACCGGGGTTCCATCTGGGGGAGGCGGGATGCGGCACCTACTCCATCTGGAACTTGCGGGTGAACTCGGCTCTTTTTGGAACCTGTTTTTTCTTTTTTTTTTTTCCTTCGGGATCCCGCACCCTCCATGTGTTCTTTCTCTTATGCTTAAGGCTTCAAAGATGGCGCTGGGGGGCGGGCTGTGGGCGTGACTTCCGGAATCAGAGGTTACCTGGGAGGTGTAGTCCGGCAGATTTGAGAAAAAGTCCTCGTTCCCGCATACTCGAGCTGTGTTTGTAGAGGCTTCTGGTCACCGGGGTTCCATCTGGGGGAGGCGGGATGCGGCACCTACTCCATCTGGAACTTGCGGGTGAACTCGGCTCTATTTGGAACCTGATTTTTCTTTTTTTTTTTTTTCCGGGATCCCGCACCCTCCATGTGTTCTTTCTCTTATGCTTAAGGCTTCAAAGATGGCGCTGGGGGGCGGGCTGTGGGCGTGGCTTCCGGAATCAGAGGTTACCTGGGAGGTGTAGTCCAGCAGATTTGAGAAAAAGTCCTCGTTCCCGCATACTCGAGCTGTGTTTGTAGAGGCTTCTGGTCACCGGGGTTCCATCTGGGGGAGGCGGGATGCGGCACCTACTCCATCTGGAACTTGCGGGTGAACTCGGCTCTTTTTGGAACCTGTTTTTTCTTTTTTTTTTTCCTCCGGGATCCCGCACCCTCCATGTGTTCTTTCTCTTATGCTTAAGGCTTCAAAGATGGCGCTGGGGGGCGGGCTGTGGGCGTGACTTCCGGAATCAGAGGTTACCTGGGAGGTGTAGTCCGGCAGATTTGAGAAAAAGTCCTCGTTCCCGCATACTCGAGCTGTGTTTGTAGAGGCTTCTGGTCACCGGGGTTCCATCTGGGGGAGGCGGGATGCGGCACCTACTCCATCTGGAACTTGCGGGTGAACTCGGCTCTTTTTGGAACCTGTTTTTTCTTTTTTTTTTCCTCCGGGATCCCGCACCCTCCATGTGTTCTTTCTCTTATGCTTAAGGCTTCAAAGATGGCGCTGGGGGGCGGGCTGTGGGCGTGACTTCCGGAATCAGAGGTTACCTGGGAGGTGTAGTCCGGCAGATTTGAGAAAAAGTCCTCGTTCCCGCATACTCGAGCTGTGTTTGTAGAGGCTTCTGGTCACCGGGGTTCCATCTGGCGGGGGCGGGATGCGGCACCTACTCCATCTGGAACTTGCGGGTGAACTCGGCTCTATTTGGAACCTGATTTTTCTTTTTTTTTTTTCCTCCGGGATCCCGCACCCTCCATGTGTTCTTTTTCTTATGCTTAAGGCTTCAAAGATGGCGCTGGGGGGCGGGCTGTGGGCGTGACTTCCGGAATCAGAGGTTACCTGGGAGGTGTAGTCCGGCAGATTTGAGAAAAAGTCCTCGTTCCCGCATACTCGAGCTGTGTTTGTAGAGGCTTCTGGTCACCGGGGTTCCATCTGGGGGAGGCGGGATGCGGCACCTACTCCATCTGGAACTTGCGGGTGAACTCGGCTCTTTTTGGAACCTGATTTTTCTTTTTTTTTTTCCTCCGGGATCCCGCACCCTCCATGTGTTCTTTCTCTTATGCTTAAGGCTTCAAAGATGGCGCTGGGGGGCGGGCTGTGGGCATGACTTCCGGAATCAGAGGTTACCTGGGAGGTGTAGTCCGGCAGATTTGAGAAAAAGTCCTCGTTCCCGCATACTCGAGCTGTGTTTGTAGAGGCTTCTGGTCACCGGGGTTCCATCTGGGGGAGGCGGGATGCGGCACCTACTCCATCTGGAACTTGCGGGTGAACTCGGCTCTTTTTGGAACCTGTTTTTTCTTTTTTTTTTTCCTCCGGGATCCCGCACCCTCCATGTGTTCTTTCTCTTATGCTTAAGGCTTCAAAGATGGCGCTGGGGGGCGGGCTGTGGGCGTGACTTCCGGAATCAGAGGTTACCTGGGAGGTGTAGTCCGGCAGATTTGAGAAAAAGTCCTCGTTCCCGCATACTCGAGCTGTGTTTGTAGAGGCTTCTGGTCACCGGGGTTCCATCTGGGGGAGGCGGGATGCGGCACCTACTCCATCTGGAACTTGCGGGTGAACTCGGCTCTTTTTGGAACCTGTTTTTTCTTTTTTTTTTTCCTCCGGGATCCCGCACCCTCCATGTGTTCTTTCTCTTATGCTTAAGGCTTCAAAGATGGCGCTGGGGGGCGGGCTGTGGGCGTGACTTCCGGAATCAGAGGTTACCTGGGAGGTGTAGTCCGGCAGATTTGAGAAAAAGTCCTCGTTCCCGCATACTCGAGCTGTGTTTGTAGAGGCTTCTGGTCACCGGGATTCCATCTGGGGGAGGCGGGATGCGGCACCTACTCCATCTGGAACTTGCGGGTGAACTCGGCTGTTTTTGGAACCTGTTTTTTCTTTTTTTTTTTCCTCCAGGATCCCGCACCCTCCATGTGTTCTTTCTCTTATGCTTAAGGCTTCAAAGATGGCGCTGTGGGGCGGGCTGTGGGCGTGACTTCCGGAATCAGAGGTTACCTGGGAGGTGTAGTCCGGCAGATTTGAGAAAAAGTCCTCGTTCCCGCATACTCGAGCTGTGTTTGTAGAGGCTTCTGGTCACCGGGGTTCCATCTGGGGGAGGCGGGATGCGGCACCTACTCCATCTGGAACTTGCGGGTGAACTCGGCTCTTTTTGGAACCTGTTTTTTCTTTTTTTTTTTCCTCCGGGATCCCGCACCCTCCATGTGTTCTTTCTCTTCTGCTTAAGGCTTCAAAGATGGCGCTGGGGGGCGGGCTGTGGGCGTGACTTCCGGAATCAGAGGTTACCTGGGAGGTGTAGTCCGGCAGATTTGAGAAAAAGTCCTCGTTCCCGCATACTCGAGCTGTGTTTGTAGAGGCTTCTGGTCACCGGGGTTCCATCTGGGGGAGGCGGGATGCGGCACCTACTCCATCTGGAACTTGCGGGTGAACTCGGCTCTTTTTGGAACCTGTTTTTTCTTTTTTTTTTCCTCCGGGATCCCGCACCCTCCATGTGTTCTTTCTCTTATGCTTAAGGCTTCAAAGATGGCGCTGGGGGGCGGGCTGTGGGCGTTACTTCCGGAATCAGAGGTTACCTGGGAGGTGTAGTCCGGCAGATTTGAGAAAAAGTCCTCGTTCCCGCATACTCGAGCTGTGTTTGTAGAGGCTTCTGGTCACCGGGGTTCCATCTGGGGGAGGCGGGATGCGGCACCTACTCCATCTGGAACTTGCGGGTGAACTCGGCTCTTTTTGGAACCTGTTTTTTCTTTTTTTTTTCCTCCGGGATCCCGCACCCTCCATGTGTTCTTTCTCTTATGCTTAAGGCTTCAAAGATGGCGCTGGGGGGCGGGCTGTGGGCGTGACTTCCGGAATCAGAGGTTACCTGGGAGGTGTAGTCCGGCAGATTTGAGAAAAAGTCCTCGTTCCCGCATACTCGAGCTGTGTTTGTAGAGGCTTCTGGTCACCGGGATTCCATCTGGGGGAGGCGGGATGCGGCACCTACTCCATCTGGAACTTGCGGGTGAACTCGGCTGTTTTTGGAACCTGTTTTTTCTTTTTTTTTTCCTCCAGGATCCCGCACCCTCCATGTGTTCTTTCTCTTATGCTTAAGGCTTCAAAGATGGCGCTGGGGGGCGGGCTGTGGGCGTGACTTCCGGAATCAGAGGTTACCTGGGAGGTGTAGTCCGGCAGATTTGAGAAAAAGTCCTCGTTCCCGCATACTCGAGCTGTGTTTGTAGAGGCTTCTGGTCACCGGGGTTCCATCTGGGGGAGGCGGGATGCGGCACCTACTCCATCTGGAACTTGCGGGTGAACTCGGCTCTATTTGGAACCTGATTTTTCTTTTTTTTTTCCTCCGGGATCCCGCACCCTCCATGTGTTTTTTCTCTTATGCTTAAGGCTTCAAAGATGGCGCTGGGGGGCGGGCTGTGGGCGTGACTTCCGGAATCAGAGGTTACCTGGGAGGTGTAGTCCGGCAGATTTGAGAAAAAGTCCTCGTTCCCGCATACTCGAGCTGTGTTTGTAGAGGCTTCTGGTCACCGGGATTCCATCTGGGGGAGGCGGGATGCGGCACCTACTCCATCTGGAACTTGCGGGTGAACTCGGCTGTTTTTGGAACCTGTTTTTTCTTTTTTTTTTTCCTCCAGGATCCCGCACCCTCCATGTGTTCTTTCTCTTATGCTTAAGGCTTCAAAGATGGCGCTGTGGGGCGGGCTGTGGGCGTGACTTCCGGAATCAGAGGTTACCTGGGAGGTGTAGTCCGGCAGATTTGAGAAAAAGTCCTCGTTCCCGCATACTCGAGCTGTGTTTGTAGAGGCTTCTGGTCACCGGGGTTCCGTCTGGGGGAGGCGGGATGCGGCACCTACTCCATCTGGAACTTGCGGGTGAACTCGGCTCTTTTTGGAACCTGTTTTTTCTTTTTTTTTTTCCTCCGGGATCCCGCACCCTCCATGTGTTCTTTCTCTTATGCTTAAGGCTTCAAAGATGGCGCTGGGGGGCGGGCTGTGGGCGTGACTTCCGGAATCAGAGGTTACCTGGGAGGTGTAGTCCGGCAGATTTGAGAAAAAGTCCTCGTTCCCGCATACTCGAGCTGTGTTTGTAGAGGCTTCTGGTCACCGGGGTTCCATCTGGGGGAGGCGGGATGCGGCACCTACTCCATCTGGAACTTGCGGGTGAACTCGGCTCTTTTTGGAACCTGTTTTTTCTTTTTTTTTTCCTCCGGGATCCCGCACCCTCCATGTGTTCTTTCTCTTATGCTTAAGGCTTCAAAGATGGCGCTGGGGGGCGGGCTGTGGGCGTGACTTCCGGAATCAGAGGTTACCTGGGAGGTGTAGTCCGGCAGATTTGAGAAAAAGTTCTCGTTCCCGCATACTCGAGCTGTGTTTGTAGAGGCTTCTGGTCACCGGGGTTCCATCTGGGGGAGGCGGGATGCGGCACCTACTCCATCTGGAACTTGCGGGTGAACTCGGCTCTTTTTGGAACCTGTTTTTTGTTTTTTTTTTCCTCCAGGATCCCGCACCCTCCATGTGTTCTTTCTCTTATGCTTAAGGCTTCAAAGATGGCGCTGGGGGGCGAGCTGTGGGCGTGACTTCCGGAATCAGAGGTTACCTGGGAGGTGTAGTCCGGCAGATTTGAGAAAAAGTCCTCGTTCCCGCATACTCGAGCTGTGTTTGTAGAGGCTTCTGGTCACCGGGGTTCCATCTGGGGGAGGCGGGATGCGGCACCTAATCCATCTGGAACTTGCGGGTGAACTCGGCTCTATTTGGAACCTGATTTTTCTTTTTTTTTTTCCTCCGGGATCCCGCACCATCCATGTGTTCTTTCTCTTATGCTTAAGGCTTCAAAGATGGCGCTGGGGGGGCGGGCTGTGGGCGTGATTTCCGGAATCAGAGGTTACCTGGGAGGTGTAGTCCGGCAGATTTGAGAAAAAGTCCTCATTCCCGCATACTCTAGCTGTGTTTGTAGAGGCTTCTGGTCACCGGGGTTCCATCTGGGGGAGGCGGGATGCGGCACCTACTCCATCTGGAACTTGCGGGTGAACTCGGCTCTTTTTTGGAACCTGTTTTTTCTTTTTTTTTTTCCTCCAGGATCCCGCACCCTCCATGTGTTCTTTCTCTTATGCTTAAGGCTTCAAAGATGGCGCTGGGGGGCGGGCTGTGGGCGTGACTTCCGGAATCAGAGGTTACCTGGGAGGTGTAGTCCGGCAGATTTGAGAAAAAGTCCTCGTTCCCGCATACTCGAGCTGTGTTTGTAGAGGCTTCTGGTCACCGGGATTCCATCTGGGGGAGGCGGGATGCGGCACCTACTCCATCTGGAACTTGCGGTGAACTCGGCTCTTTTTGGAACCTGTTTTTTCTTTTTTTTTTTCCTCCAGGATCCCGCACCCTCCATGTGTTCTTTCTCTTATGCTTAAGGCTTCAAAGATGGCGCTGGGGGGCGGGCTGTGGGCGTGACTTCCGGAATCAGAGGTTACCTGGGAGGTGTAGTCCGGCAGATTTGAGAAAAAGTCCTCGTTCCCGCATACTCGAGCTGTGTTTGTAGAGGCTTCTGGTCACCGGGGTTCCATCTGGGGGAGGCGGGATGCGGCACCTAATCCATCTGGAACTTGCGGGTGAACTCGGCTCTTTTTGGAACCTGTTTTTTCTTTTTTTTTTTCCTCCGGGATCCCGCACCCTCCATGTGTTCTTTCTCTTATGCTTAAGGCTTCAAAGATGGCGCTGGGGGGCGGGCTGTGGGCGTGACTTCCGGAATCAGAGGTTACCTGGGAGGTGTAGTCCGGCAGATTTGAGAAAAAGTCCTCGTTCCCGCATACTCGAGCTGTGTTTGTAGAGGCTTCTGGTCACCGGGGTTCCATCTGGGGGAGGCGGGATGCGGCACCTACTCCATCTGGAACTTGCGGGTGAACTCGGCTCTTTTTGGAACCTGTTTTTTCTTTTTTTTTTCCTCCGGGATCCCGCACCCTCCATGTGTTCTTTCTCTTATGCTTAAGGCTTCAAAGATGGCGCTGGGGGGCGGGCTGTGGGCGTTACTTCCGGAATCAGAGGTTACCTGGGAGGTGTAGTCCGGCAGATTTGAGAAAAAGTCCTCGTTCCCGCATACTCGAGCTGTGTTTGTAGAGGCTTCTGGTCACCGGGGTTCCATCTGGGGGAGGCGGGATGCGGCACCTACTCCATCTGGAACTTGCGGGTGAACTCGGCTCTTTTTGGAACCTGTTTTTTCTTTTTTTTTTCCTCCGGGATCCCGCACCCTCCATGTGTTCTTTCTCTTATGCTTAAGGCTTCAAAGATGGCGCTGGGGGGCGGGCTGTGGGCGTGACTTCCGGAATCAGAGGTTACCTGGGAGGTGTAGTCCGGCAGATTTGAGAAAAAGTCCTCGTTCCCGCATACTCGAGCTGTGTTTGTAGAGGCTTCTGGTCACCGGGATTCCATCTGGGGGAGGCGGGATGCGGCACCTACTCCATCTGGAACTTGCGGGTGAACTCGGCTGTTTTTGGAACCTGTTTTTTCTTTTTTTTTTCCTCCAGGATCCCGCACCCTCCATGTGTTCTTTCTCTTATGCTTAAGGCTTCAAAGATGGCGCTGGGGGGCGGGCTGTGGGCGTGACTTCCGGAATCAGAGGTTACCTGGGAGGTGTAGTCCGGCAGATTTGAGAAAAAGTCCTCGTTCCCGCATACTCGAGCTGTGTTTGTAGAGGCTTCTGGTCACCGGGGTTCCATCTGGGGGAGGCGGGATGCGGCACCTACTCCATCTGGAACTTGCGGGTGAACTCGGCTCTATTTGGAACCTGATTTTTCTTTTTTTTTTCCTCCGGGATCCCGCACCCTCCATGTGTTTTTTCTCTTATGCTTAAGGCTTCAAAGATGGCGCTGGGGGGCGGGCTGTGGGCGTGACTTCCGGAATCAGAGGTTACCTGGGAGGTGTAGTCCGGCAGATTTGAGAAAAAGTCCTCGTTCCCGCATACTCGAGCTGTGTTTGTAGAGGCTTCTGGTCACCGGGATTCCATCTGGGGGAGGCGGGATGCGGCACCTACTCCATCTGGAACTTGCGGGTGAACTCGGCTGTTTTTGGAACCTGTTTTTTCTTTTTTTTTTTCCTCCAGGATCCCGCACCCTCCATGTGTTCTTTCTCTTATGCTTAAGGCTTCAAAGATGGCGCTGTGGGGCGGGCTGTGGGCGTGACTTCCGGAATCAGAGGTTACCTGGGAGGTGTAGTCCGGCAGATTTGAGAAAAAGTCCTCGTTCCCGCATACTCGAGCTGTGTTTGTAGAGGCTTCTGGTCACCGGGGTTCCGTCTGGGGGAGGCGGGATGCGGCACCTACTCCATCTGGAACTTGCGGGTGAACTCGGCTCTTTTTGGAACCTGTTTTTTCTTTTTTTTTTTCCTCCGGGATCCCGCACCCTCCATGTGTTCTTTCTCTTATGCTTAAGGCTTCAAAGATGGCGCTGGGGGGCGGGCTGTGGGCGTGACTTCCGGAATCAGAGGTTACCTGGGAGGTGTAGTCCGGCAGATTTGAGAAAAAGTCCTCGTTCCCGCATACTCGAGCTGTGTTTGTAGAGGCTTCTGGTCACCGGGGTTCCATCTGGGGGAGGCGGGATGCGGCACCTACTCCATCTGGAACTTGCGGGTGAACTCGGCTCTTTTTGGAACCTGTTTTTTCTTTTTTTTTTCCTCCGGGATCCCGCACCCTCCATGTGTTCTTTCTCTTATGCTTAAGGCTTCAAAGATGGCGCTGGGGGGCGGGCTGTGGGCGTGACTTCCGGAATCAGAGGTTACCTGGGAGGTGTAGTCCGGCAGATTTGAGAAAAAGTTCTCGTTCCCGCATACTCGAGCTGTGTTTGTAGAGGCTTCTGGTCACCGGGGTTCCATCTGGGGGAGGCGGGATGCGGCACCTACTCCATCTGGAACTTGCGGGTGAACTCGGCTCTTTTTGGAACCTGTTTTTTGTTTTTTTTTTCCTCCAGGATCCCGCACCCTCCATGTGTTCTTTCTCTTATGCTTAAGGCTTCAAAGATGGCGCTGGGGGGCGAGCTGTGGGCGTGACTTCCGGAATCAGAGGTTACCTGGGAGGTGTAGTCCGGCAGATTTGAGAAAAAGTCCTCGTTCCCGCATACTCGAGCTGTGTTTGTAGAGGCTTCTGGTCACCGGGGTTCCATCTGGGGGAGGCGGGATGCGGCACCTAATCCATCTGGAACTTGCGGGTGAACTCGGCTCTATTTGGAACCTGATTTTTCTTTTTTTTTTTCCTCCGGGATCCCGCACCATCCATGTGTTCTTTCTCTTATGCTTAAGGCTTCAAAGATGGCGCTGGGGGGGCGGGCTGTGGGCGTGATTTCCGGAATCAGAGGTTACCTGGGAGGTGTAGTCCGGCAGATTTGAGAAAAAGTCCTCATTCCCGCATACTCTAGCTGTGTTTGTAGAGGCTTCTGGTCACCGGGGTTCCATCTGGGGGAGGCGGGATGCGGCACCTACTCCATCTGGAACTTGCGGGTGAACTCGGCTCTTTTTTGGAACCTGTTTTTTCTTTTTTTTTTTCCTCCAGGATCCCGCACCCTCCATGTGTTCTTTCTCTTATGCTTAAGGCTTCAAAGATGGCGCTGGGGGGCGGGCTGTGGGCGTGACTTCCGGAATCAGAGGTTACCTGGGAGGTGTAGTCCGGCAGATTTGAGAAAAAGTCCTCGTTCCCGCATACTCGAGCTGTGTTTGTAGAGGCTTCTGGTCACCGGGATTCCATCTGGGGGAGGCGGGATGCGGCACCTACTCCATCTGGAACTTGCGGTGAACTCGGCTCTTTTTGGAACCTGTTTTTTCTTTTTTTTTTTCCTCCAGGATCCCGCACCCTCCATGTGTTCTTTCTCTTATGCTTAAGGCTTCAAAGATGGCGCTGGGGGGCGGGCTGTGGGCGTGACTTCCGGAATCAGAGGTTACCTGGGAGGTGTAGTCCGGCAGATTTGAGAAAAAGTCCTCGTTCCCGCATACTCGAGCTGTGTTTGTAGAGGCTTCTGGTCACCGGGGTTCCATCTGGGGGAGGCGGGATGCGGCACCTAATCCATCTGGAACTTGCGGGTGAACTCGGCTCTATTTGGAACCTGATTTTTCTTTTTTTTTTTCCTCCAGGATCCCGCACCCTCCATGTGTTCTTTCTCTTATGCTTAAGGCTTCAAAGATGGCGCTGGGGGGCGGGCTGTGGGCGTGACTTCCGGAATCAGAGGTTACTAGGGAGGTGTAGTCCGGCAGATTTGAGAAAAAGTCCTCGTTCCCGCATACTCGAGCTGTGTTTGTAGAGGCTTCTGGTCACCGGGGTTCCATCTGGGGGAGGCGGGATGCGGCACCTACTCCATCTGGAACTTGCGGGTGAACTCGGCTCTATTTGGAACCTGATTTTTCTTTTTTTTTTTCTCCGGGATCCCGCACCCTCCATGTGTTCTTTATCTTATGCTTAAGGCTTCAAAGATGGCGCTGGGGGGCGGGCTGTGGGCGTGACTTCCGGAATCAGAGGTTACCTGGGAGGTGTAGTCCGGCAGATTTGAGAAAAAGTCCTCGTTCCCGCATACTCGAGCTGTGTTTGTAGAGGCTTCTGGTCACCGGGGTTCCATCTGGGGGAGGCGGGATGCGGCACCTACTCCATCTGGAACTTGTGGGTGAACTCGGCTCTATTTGGAACCTGATTTTTCTTTTTTTTTTTTCCTCCGGGATCCCGCACCCTCCATGTGTTCTTTCTCTTATGCTTAAGGCTTCAAAGATGGCGCTGGGGGGCGGGCTGTGGGCGTGACTTCCGGAATCAGAGGTTACCTGGGAGGTGTAGTCCGGCAGATTTGAGAAAAAGTCCTCGTTCCCGCATACTCGAGCTGTGTTTGTAGAGGCTTCTGGTCACCGGGGTTCCATCTGGGGGAGGCGGGATGCGGCACCTACTCCATCTGGAACTTGCGGGTGAACTCGGTTCTTTTTGGAACCTGTTTTTTCTTTTTTTTTTTCCTCCGGGATCCCGCACCCTCCATGTGTTCTTTCTTTTATGCTTAAGGCTTCAAAGATGGCGCTGGGGGGCGGGCTGTGGGCGTGACTTCCGGAATCAGAGGTTACCTGGGAGGTGTAGTCCGGCAGATTTGAGAAAAAGTCCTCGTTCCCGCATACTCGAGCTGTGTTTGTAGAGGCTTCTGGTCACCGGGGTTCCATCTGGGGGAGGCGGGATGCGGCACCTAATCCATCTGGAACTTGCGGGTGAACTCGGCTCTATTTGGAACCTGATTTTTCTTTTTTTTTTTCCTCCGGGATCCCGCACCATCCATGTGTTCTTTCTCTTATGCTTAAGGCTTCAAAGATGGCGCTGGGGGGGCGGGCTGTGGGCGTGACTTCCGGAATCAGAGGTTACCTGGGAGGTGTAGTCCGGCAGATTTGAGAAAAAGTCCTCATTCCCGCATACTCGAGCTGTGTTTGTAGAGGCTTCTGGTCACCGGGGTTCCATCTGGGGGAGGCGGGATGCGGCACCTACTCCATCTGGAACTTGCGGGTGAACTCGGCTCTTTTTGGAACCTGTTTTTTCTTTTTTTTTTTTCCTCCGGTATCCCGCACCCTCCATGTGTTCTTTCTCTTATGCTTAAGGCTTCAAAGATGGCGCTGGGGGGCGGGCTGTGGGCGTGACTTCCGGAATCAGAGGTTACCTGGGAGGTGTAGTCCGGCAGATTTGAGAAAAAGTCCTCGTTCCCGCATACTCGAGCTGTGTTTGTAGAGGCTTCTGGTCACCGCGGTTCCGTCTGGGGGAGGCGGGATGCGGCACCTACTCCATCTTGAACTTGCGGGTGAACTCGGCTCTTTTTGGAACCTGTTTTTTCTTTTTTTTTTTCCTCCGGGATCCCGCACCCTCCATGTGTTCTTTCTCTTATGCTTAAGGCTTCAAAGATGGCGCTGGGGGGCGGGCTGTGGGCGTGACTTCCGGAATCAGAGGTTACCTGGGAGGTGTAGTCCGGCAGATTTGAGAAAAAGTCCTCGTTCCCGCATACTCGAGCTGTGTTTGTAGAGGCTTCTGGTCACCGGGGTTCCATCTGGGGGAGGCGGGATGCGGCACCTACTCCATCTGGAACTTGCGGGTGAACTCGGCTCTTTTTGGTACCTGATTTTTCTTTTTTTTTTTCCTCCGGGATCCCGCACCCTCCATGTGTTCTTTCTCTCATGCTTAAGGCTTCAAAGATGGCGCTGGGGGGCGGGCTGTGGGCGTGACTTCCGGAATCAGAGGTTACCTGGGAGGTGTAGTCCGGCAGATTTGAGAAAAAGTCCTCGTTCCCGCATACTCGAGCTGTGTTTGTAGAGGCTTCTGGTCACCGGGGTTCCATCTGGGGGAGGCGGGATGCGGCACCTACTCCATCTGGAACTTGCGGGTGAACTCGGCTCTATTTGGAACCTGATTTTTCTTTTTTTTTTTTTCCTCCGGGATCCCGCACCCTCCATGTGTTCTTTCTCTTATGCTTAAGGCTTCAAAGATGGCGCTGGGGGGCGGGCTGTGGGCGTGACTTCCGGAATCAGAGATTACCTGCAGGTGTAGTCCGGCAGATTTGAGAAAAAGTCCTCGTTCCCGCATACTCGAGCTGTGTTTGTAGAGGCTTCTGGTCACCGGGGTTCCATCTGGGGGAGGCGGGATGCGGCACCTACTCCATCTGGAACTTGCGGGTGAACTCGGCTCTTTTTGGAACCAGTTTTGTCTTTTTTTTTTTCCTCCGGGATCCCGCACCCTCCATGTGTTCTTTCTCTTATGCTTAAGGCTTCAAAGATGGCGCTGGGGGGCGGGCTGTGGGCGTGACTTCCGGAATCAGAGGTTACCTGGGAGGTGTAGTCCGGCAGATTTGAGAAAAAGTCCTCGTTCCCGCATACTCGAGCTGTGTTTGTAGAGGCTTCTGGTCACCGGGATTCCATCTGGGGGAGGCGGGATGCGGCACCTACTCCATCTGGAACTTGCGGGTGAACTCGGCTCTATTTGGAACCTGATTTTTCTTTTTTTTTTTCTCCGGGATCCCGCACCCTCCATGTGTTCTTTATCTTATGCTTAAGGCTTCAAAGATGGCGCTGGGGGGCGGGCTGTGGGCGTGACTTCCGGAATCAGAGGTTACCTGGGAGGTGTAGTCCGGCAGATTTGAGAAAAAGTCCTCGTTCCCGCATACTCGAGCTGTGTTTGTAGAGGCTTCTGGTCACCGGGGTTCCATCTGGGGGAGGCGGGATGCGGCACCTACTCCATCTGGAACTTGCGGGTGAACTCGGCTCTTTTTGGAACCTGTTTTTTCTTTTTTTTTTTCCTCCGGGATCCCGCACCCTCCATGTGTTCTTTCTCTTATGCTTAAGGCTTCAAAGATGGCGCTGGGGGGCGGGCTGTGGGCGTGACTTCCGGAATCAGAGGTTACCTGGGAGGTGTAGTCCGGCAGACTTGAGAAAAAGTCCTCGTTCCCGCATACTCGAGCTGTGTTTGTAGAGGCTTCTGGTCACCGGGGTTCCATCTGGGGGAGGCGGGATGCGGCACCTACTCTATCTGGAACTTGCGGGTGAACTCGGCTCTTTTTGGAACCTGTTTTTTCGTTTTTTTTTCCTCCGGGATCCCGCACCCTCCATGTGTTCTTTCTCTTATGCTTAAGGCTTCAAAGATGGCGCTGGGGGGCGGGCTGTGGGCGTGACTTCCGGAATCAGAGGTTACCTGGGAGGTGTAGTCCGGCAGATTTGAGAAGAAGTCCTCGTTCCCGCATACTCGAGCTGTGTTTGTAGAGGCTTCTGGTCACCGGGGTTCCATCTGGGGGAGGCGGGATGCGGCACCTACTCCATCTGGAACTTGCGGGTGAACTCGGCTCTTTTTGGAACCTGTTTTTTCTTTTTTTTTTCCTCCGGGATCCCGCACCCTCCATGTGTTCTTTCTCTTATGCTTAAGGCTTCAAAGATGGCGCTGGGGGGCGGGCTGTGGGCGTGACTTCCGGAATCAGAGGTTACCTGGGAGGTGTAGTCCGGCAGATTTGAGAAAAAGTCCTCGTTCCCGCATACTCGAGCTGTGTTTGTAGAGGCTTCTGGTCACCGGGGTTCCATCTGGGGGAGGCGGGATGCGGCACCTACTCCATCTGGAACTTGCGGGTGAACTCGGCTCTTTTTGGAACCTGTTTTTTCTTTTTTTTTTTCCTCCGGGATCCCGCACCCTCCATGTGTTCTTTCTCTTATGCTTAAGGCTTCAAAGATGGCGCTGGGGGGCGGGCTGTGGGCGTGACTTCCGGAATCAGAGGTTACCTGGGAGGTGTAGTCCGGCAGATTTGAGAAAAAGTCCTCGTTCCCGCATACTCGAGCTCTGTTTGTAGAGGCTTCTGGTCACCGGGGTTCCATCTGGGGGAGGCGGGATGCGGCACCTACTCCATCTGGAACTTGCGGGTGAACTCGGCTCTTTTTGGAACCTGTTTTCTCTTTTTTTTTTTCCTCCGGGATCCCGCACCCTCCATGTGTTCTTTCTCTTATGCTTAAGGCTTCAAAGATGGCGCTGGGGGGCGGGCTGTGGGCGTGACTTCCGGAATCAGAGGTTACCTGGGAGGTGTAGTCCGGCAGATTTGAGAAAAAGTCCTCGTTCCCGCATACTCGAGCTGTGTTAGTAGAGGCTTCTGGTCACCGGGGTTCCATCTGGGGGAGGCGGGATGCGGCACCTACTCCATCTGGAACTTGCGGGTGAACTCGGCTCTATTTGGAACCTGATTTTTCTTTTTTTTTTTTCCTCCGGGATCCCGCACCCTCCATGTGTTCTCTCTCTTATGCTTAAGGCTTCAAAGATGGCGCTGGGGGGCGGGCTGTGGGCGTGACTTCCGGAATCAGAGGTTACCTGGGAGGTGTAGTCCGGCAGATTTGAGAAAAAGTCCTCGTTCCCGCATACTCGAGCTGTGTTTGTAGAGGCTTCTGGTCACCGGGGTTCCATCTGGGGGAGGCGGGATGCGGCACCTACTCCATCTGGAACTTGCGGGTGAACTCGGCTCTTTTTGGAACCTGTTTTTTCTTTTTTTTTTTCCTCCGGGATCCCGCACCCTCCATGTGTTCTTTCTCTTATGCTTAAGGCTTCAAAGATGGCGCTGGGGGGCGGGCTGTGGGCGTGACTTCCGGAATCAGAGGTTACCTGGGAGGTGTAGTCCGGCAGATTTGAGAAAAAGTCCTCGTTCCCGCATACTCGAGCTGTGTTTGTAGAGGCTTCTGGTCACCGGGGTTCCATCTGGGGGAGGCGGGATGCGGCACCTACTCCATCTGGAACTTGCGGGTGAACTCGGCTGTTTTTGGAACCCGTTTTTTCTTTTTTTTTTCCTCCGGGATCCCGCACCCTCCATGTGTTCTTTCTCTTATGCTTAAGGCTTCAAAGATGGCGCTGGGGGGCGGGCTGTGGGCGTGACTTCCGGAATCAGAGGTTACCTGGGAGGTGTAATCCGGCAGATTTGAGAAAAAGTCCTCGTTCCCGCATACTCGAGCTGTGTTTGTAGAGGCTTCTGGTCACCGGGGTTCCATCTGGGGGAGGCGGGATGCGGCACCTACTCCATCTGGAACTTGCGGGTGAACTCGGCTCTTTTTGGAACCTGTTTTTTCTTTTTTTTTTTCGTCCGGGGTCCCGCACCCTCCATGTGTTCTTTCTCTTATGCTTAAGGCTTCAAAGATGGCGCTGGGGGGCGGGCTGTGGGCGTGACTTCCGGAATCAGAGGTCACCTGGGAGGTGTAGTCCGGCAGATTTGAGAAAAAGTCCTCGTTCCCGCATACTCGAGCTGTGTTTGTAGAGGCTTCTGGTCACCGGGGTTCCATCTGGGGGAGGCGGGATGCGGCACCTACTCCATCTGGAATTTGGGGGTGAACTCGGCTCTATTTGGAACCTGATTTTTCTTTTTTTTTTTTCCTCCGGGATCCCGCACCCTCCATGTGTTCTTTCTCTTATGCTTAAGGCTTCAAAGATGGCGCTGGGGGGGCGGGCTGTGGGCGTGACTTCCGGAATCAGAGGTTACCTGGGAGGTGTAGTCCGGCAGATTTGAGAAA
This sequence comes from Sorex fumeus, assembly GCF_029834395.1. Lineage (NCBI taxonomy): Eukaryota > Metazoa > Chordata > Mammalia > Eulipotyphla > Soricidae > Sorex > Sorex fumeus. Next base: position 1,269,049 of record NW_026606260.1, read on the forward strand.
AAGTCTTCGTTCCCGCATACTCGAGCTGTGTTTGTAGAGGCTTCTGGTCACCGGGGTTCCATCTGGGGGAGGCGGGATGCGGCACCAACTCCATCTGGAACTTGCGGGTGAACTCGGCTCTATTTGGAACCTGATTTTTCTTTTTTTTTTTCCTCCGGGATCCCGCACCCTCCATGTGTTCTTTCTCTTATGCTTAAGGCTTCAAATATGGCGCTGGGGGGCGGGCTGTGGGCGTGACTTCCGGAATCAGAGGTTACCTGGGAGGTGTAGTCCGGCAGATTTGAGAAAAAGTCCTCGTTCCCGCATACTCGAGCTGTGTTTGTAGAGGCTTCTGGTCACCGGGGTTCCATCTGGGGGATGCGGGATGCGGCACCTACTCCATCTGGAACTTGCGGGTGAACTCGGCTCTTTTTGGAACCTGTTTTTTCTTTTTTTTTTCCTCCGGGATCCCGCACCCTCCATGTGTTCTTTCTCTTATGCTTAAGGCTTCAAAGATGGCGCTGGGGGGCGGGCTGTGGGCGTGACTTCCGGAATCAGAGGTTACCTGGGAGGTGTAGTCCGGCAGATTTGAGAAAAAGTCCTCGTTCCCGCATACTCGAGCTGTGTTTGTAGAGGCTTCTGGTCACCGGGGTTCCATCTGGGGGAGGCGGGATGCGGCACCTACTCCATCTGGAACTTGCGGGTGAACTCGGCTCTATTTGGAACCTGATTTTTCTTTTTTTTTTTTCCTCCGGGATCCCGCACCCTCCATGTGTTCTTTCTCTTATGCTTAAGGCTTCAAAGATGGCGCTGGGGTGCGGGCTGTGGGCGTGACTTCCGGAATCAGAGGTTACCTGGGAGGTGTAGTCCGGCAGATTTGAGAAAAAGTCCTCGTTCCCGCATACTCGAGCTGTGTTTGTAGAGGCTTCTGGTCACCGGGGTTCCATCTGGGGGAGGCGGGATGCGGCACCTACTCCATCTGGAACTTGCGGGTGAACTCGGCTCTTTTTGGAACCTGTTTTTTCTTTTTTTTTTTCCTCCGGGATCCCGCACCCTCCATGTGTTCTTTCTCTTATGCTTAAGGCTTCAAAGATGGCGCTGGGGGGCGGGCTGTGGGCGTGACTTCCGGAATCAGAGGTTACCTGGGAGGTGTAGTCCGGCATATTTGAGAAAAAGTCCTCGTTCCCGCATACTCGAGCTGTGTTTGTAGGGGCTTCTGGTCACCGGGGTTCCATCTGGGGGAGGCGGGATGCGGCACCTACTCCATCTGGAACTTGCGGGTGAACTCGGCTCTATTTGGAACCTGATTTTTCTTTTTTTTTTTCCTCCGGGATCCCGCACCCTCCATGTGTTCTTTCTCTTATGCTTAAGGCTTCAAAGATGGCGCTGGGGGGCGGGCTGTGGGCGTGACTTCCGGAATCAGAGGTTACCTGGGAGGTGTAGTCCAGCAGATTTGAGAAAAAGTCCTCGTTCCCGCATACTCGAGCTGTGTTTGTAGAGGCTTCTGGTCACCGGGGTTCCATCTGGGGGAGGCGGGATGTGGCACCTACTCCATCTGGAACTTGCGGGTGAACTCGGCTCTTTTTGGAACCTGTTTTTTCTTTTTTTTTTCCCTCCGGGATCCCGCACCCTCCATGTGTTCTTTCTCTTATGCTTAAGGCTTCAAAGATGGCGCTGGGGGGCGGGCTGTGGGCGTGACTTCCGGAATCAGAGGTTACCTGGGAGGTGTAGTCCGGCAGATTTGAGAAAAAGTCCTCGTTCCCGCATACTCGAGCTGTGTTTGTAGAGGCTTCTGGTCACCGGGGTTCCATCTGGGGGAGGCGGGATGCGGCACCTACTCCATCTGGAACTTGCGGGTGAACTCGGCTCTATTTGGAACCTGATTTTTCTTTTTTTTTTTTCCTCCGGGATCCCGCACCCTCCATGTGTTCTTTCTCGTATGCTTAAGGCTTCAAAGATGGCGCTGGGGGGCGGGCTGTGGGCGTGACTTCCGGAATCAGAGGTTACCTGGGAGGTGTAGTCCGGCAGATTTGAGAAAAAGTCCTCGTTCCCGCATACTCGAGCTGTGTTTGTAGAGGCTTCTGGTCACCGGGGTTCCATCTGGGGGAGGCGGGATGCGGCACCTACTCCATCTGGAACTTGCGGGTGAACTCGGCTCTTTTTGGAACCTGTTTTTTCTTTTTTTTTTTCCTCCGGGATCCCGCACCCTCCATGTGTTCTTTCTCTTATGCTTAAGGCTTCAAAGATGGCGCTGGGGGGCGGGCTGTGGGCGTGACTTCCGGAATCAGAGGTTACCTGGGAGGTGTAGTCCGGCAGATTTGAGAAAAAGTCCTCGTTCCCGCATACTCGAGCTGTGTTTGTAGAGGCTTCTGGTCACCGGGGTTACATCTGGGGGAGGCGGGATGCGGCACCTACTCCATCTGGAACTTGCGGGTGAACTCGGCTCTTTTTGGAACCTGTTTTTTCTTTTTTTTTTCCTCCGGGATCCCGCACCCTCCATGTGTTCTTTCTCTTATGCTTAAGGCTTCAAAGATGGCACTGGGGGGCGGGCTGTGGGCGTGACTTCCGGAATCAGAGGTTACCTGGGAGGTGTAGTCCGGCAGATTTGAGAAAAAGTCCTCGTTCCCGCATACTCGAGCTGTGTTTGTAGAGGCTTCTGGTCACCGGGATTCCATCTGGGGGAGGCGGGATGCGGCACCTACTCCATCTGGAACTTGCGGGTGAACTCGGCTCTATTTGGAACCTGATTTTTCTTTTTTTTTTTTCCTCCGGGATCCCGCACCCTCCATGTGTTCTTTCTCTTATGCTTAAGGCTTCAAAGATGGCGCTGGGGGGCGGGCTGTGGGCGTGACTTCCGGAATCAGAGGTTACCTGGGAGGTGTAGTCCGGCAGATTTGAGAAAAAGTCCTCGTTCCCGCATACTCGAGCTGTGTTTGTAGAGGCTTCTGGTCACCGGGGTTCCATCTGGGGGAGGCGGGATGCGGCACCTACTCCATCTGGAACTTGCGGGTGAACTCGGCTCTATTTGGAACCTGATTTTTCTTTTTTTTTTTTCCTCCGGGATCCCGCACCCTCCATGTGTTCTTTCTCTTATGCTTAAGGCTTCAAAGATGGCGCTGGGGGGCGGGCTGTGGGCGTGACTTCCGGAATCAGAGGTTACCTGGGAGGTGTAGTCCGGCAGATTTGAGAAAAAGTCCTCGTTCCCGCATACTCGAGCTGTGTTTGTAGAGGCTTCTGGTCACTGGGGTTCCATCTGGGGTAGGCGGGATGCGGCACCTACTCCATCTGGAACTTGCGGGTGAACTCGGCTCTTTTTGGAACCTGTTTTTTCTTTTTTTTTTTCCTCCGGGATCCCGCACCCTCCATGTGTTCTTTCTCTTATGCTTAAGGCTTCAAAGATGGCGCTGGGGGGCGGGCTGTGGGCGTGACTTCCGGAATCAGAGGTTACCTGGGAGGTGTAGTCCGGCAGATTTGAGAAAAAGTCCTCGTTCCCGCATACTCGAGCTGTGTTTGTAGAGGCTTCTGGTCACCGGGGTTCCATCTGGGGGAGGCGGGATGCGGCACCTACTCCATCTGGAACTTGCGGGTGAACTCGGCTCTATTTGGAACCTGATTTTTCTTTTTTTTTTTCCTCCGGGATCCCGCACCCTCCATGTGTTCTTTCTCTTATGCTTAAGGCTTCAAAGATGGCGCTGGGGGGGGCGGGCTGTGGGCGTGACTTCCGGAATCAGAGGTTACCTGGGAGGTGTAGTCCGACAGATTTGAGAAAAAGTCCCCATTCCCGCATACTCGAGCTGTGTTTGTAGAGACTTCTGGTCCCCGCGGTTCCATCTGGGGGAGGCAGGATGCGGCACCTACTCCATCTGGAACTTGCGGGTGAACTCGGCTCTTTTTGGAACCTGTTTTTTCTTTTTTTTTTTTCCTCCGGTATCCCGCACCCTCCATGTGTTCTTTCTCTTATGCTTAAGGCTTCAAAGATGGCGCTGGGGGGCGGGCTGTGGGCGTGACTTCCGGAATCAGAGGTTACCTGGGAGGTGTAGTCCGGCAGATTTGAGAAAAAGTCCTCGTTCCCGCATACTCGAGCTGTGTTTGTAGAGGCTTCTGGTCACCGGGGTTCCATCTGGGGGAGGCGGGATGCGGCACCTACTCCATCTGGAACTTGCGGGTGAACTCGGCTCTATTTGGAACCTGATTTTTCTTTTTTTTTTTTCCTCCGGGATCCCGCACCCTCCATGTGTTCTTTCTCTTATGCTTAAGGCTTCAAAGATGGCGTTGGGGGGCGGGCTGTGGGCGTGACTTCCGGAATCAGAGGTTACCTGGGAGGTGTAGTCCGGCAGATTTGAGAAAAAGTCCTCGTTCCCGCACACTCGAGCTGTGTTTGTAGAGGCTTCTGGTCACCGGGGTTCCATCTGGGGGAGGCGGGATGCGGCACCTACTCCATCTGGAACTTGCGGGTGAACTCGGCTCTATTTGGAACCTGATTTTTCTTTTTTTTTTATCCTCCGGGATCCCGCACCCTCCATGTGTTCTTTCTCTTATGCTTAAGGCTTCAAAGATGGCGCTGGGGGGCGGGCTGTGGGCGTGACTTCCGGAATCAGAGGTTACCTGGGAGGTGTAGTCCGGCAGATTTGAGAAAAAGTCCTCGTTCCCGCATACTCGAGCTGTGTTTGTAGAGGCTTCTGGTCACCGGGGTTCCATCTGGGGGAGGCGGGATGCGGCACCTACTCCATCTGGAACTTGCGGGTGAACTCGGCTCTATTTGGAACCTGATTTTTCTTTTTTTTTTTTTCCTCCGGGATCCCGCACCCTCCATGTGTTCTTTCTCTTATGCTTAAGGCTTCAAAGATGGCGCTGGGGGGCGGGCTGTGGGCGTGACTTCCGGAATCAGAGGTTACCTGGGAGGTGTAGTCCGGCAGATTTGAGAAAAAGTCCTCGTTCCCGCACACTCGAGCTGTGTTTGTAGAGGCTTCTGGTCACCGGGGTTCCATCTGGGGGAGGCGGGATGCGGCACCTACTCCATCTGGAACTTGCGGGTGAACTCGGCTCTATTTGGAACCTGATTTTTCTTTTTTTTTTTTCCTCCGGCATCCCGCACCCTCCATGTGTTCTTTCTCTTATGCTTAAGGCTTCAAAGATGGCGCTGGGGGGCGGGCTGTGGGCGTGACTTCCGGAATCAGAGGTTACCTGGGAGGTGTAGTCCGGCAGATTTGAGAAAAAGTCCTCGTTCCCGCATACTCGAGCTGTGTTTGTAGAGGCTTCTGGTCACCGGGGTTCCATCTGGGGGAGGCGGGATGCGGCACCTACTCCATCTGGAACTTGCGGGTGAACTCGGCTCTTTTTGGAACCTGTTTTTTCTTTTTTTTTTCCTCCGGGATCTCGCACCCTCCATGTGTTCTTTCTCTTATGCTTAAGGCTTCAAAGATGGCACTGGGGGGCGGGCTGTGGGCGTGACTTCCGGAATCAGAGGTTACCTGGGAGGTGTAGTCCGGCAGATTTGAGAAAAAGTCCTCATTCCCGCATACTCGAGCTGTGTTTGTAGAGGCTTCTGGTCACCGGGGTTCCATCTGGGGGAGGCGGGATGCGGCACCTACTCCATCTGGAACTTGCGGGTGAACAGGGCTCTTTTTGGAACCTGTTTTTTCTTTTTTTTTTTTCTTCCGGTATGCCGCACCCTCCATGTGTTCTTTCTCTTATGCTTAAGGCTTCAAAGATGGCGCTGGGGGGCGGGCTGTGGGCGTGACTTCCGGAATCAGAGGTTACCTGGGAGGTGTAGTCCGGCAGATTTGAGAAAAAGTCCTCGTTCCCGCATACTCGAGCTGTGTTTGTAGAGGCTTCTGGTCACCGGGGTTCCATCTGGGGGAGGCGGGATGCGGCACCTACTCCATCTGGAACTTGCGGGTGAACTCGGCTCTTTTTGGAACCTGTTTTTTCTTTTTTTTTTTCCTCCGGGATCCCGCACCCTCCATGTGTTCTTTCTCTTATGCTTAAGGCTTCAATTATGGCGCTGGGGGGGCGGGCTGTGGGCGTGACTTCCGGAATCAGAGGTTACCAGGGAGGTGTAGTCCGGCAGATTTGAGAAAAAGTCCTCGTTCCCGCATACTCGAGCTGTGTTTGTAGAGGCTTCTGGTCACCGGGGTTCCATCTGGGCGAGGCGGGATGCGGCACCTACTCCATCTGGAACTTGCGGGTGAACTCGGCTCTTTTTGGAACCTGTTTTTTCTTTTTTTTTTTCCTCCGGGATCCCGCACCCTCCATGTGTTCTTTCTCTTATGCTTAAGGCTTCAAAGATGGCGCTGGGGGGCGGGCTGTGGGCGTGACTTCCGGAATCAGAGGTTACCTGGGAGGTGTAGTCCGGCAGATTTGAGAAAAAGTCCTCGTTCCCGCATACTCGAGCTGTGTTTGTAGAGGCTTCTGGTCACCGGGGTTCCATCTGGGGGAGGCGGGATGCGGCACCTACTCCATCTGGAACTTGCGGGTGAACTCGGCTCTATTTGGAACCTGATTTTTCTTTTTTTTTTTTCCTCCGGGATCCCGCACTCTCCATGTGTTCTTTCTCTTATGCTTAAGGCTTCAAAGATGGCGCTGGGGGGCGGGCTGTGGGTGTGACTTCCGGAATCAGAGGTTACCTGGGAGGTGTAGTCCGGCAGATTTGAGAAAAAGTCCTCGTTCCCGCATACTCGAGCTGTGTTTGTAGAGGCTTCTGGTCACCGGGGTTCCATCTGGGGGAGGCGGGATGCGGCACCTACTCCATCTGGAACTTGCGGGTAAACTCGGCTCTATTTGGAACCTGATTTTTCTTTTTTTTTTTTCCTCCGGGATCCCGCACCCTCCATGTGTTCTTTCTCTTATGCTTAAGGCTTCAAAGATGGCGCTGGGGGGTGGGCTGTGGGCGTGACTTCCGGAATCAGAGGTTACCTGGGAGGTGTAGTCCGGCAGATTTGAGAAAAAGTCCTCGTTCCCGCATACTCGAGCTGTGTTTGTAGAGGCTTCTGGTCACCGGGGTTCCATCTGGGGGAGGCGGGATGCGGCACCTACTCCATCTGGAACTTGCGGGTGAACTCGGCTCTTTTTGGAACCTGTTTTTTCTTTTTTTTTTCCACCGGGATCCCGCACCCTCCATGTGTTCTTTCTCTTATGCTTAAGGCTTCAAAGATGGCACTGGGGGGCGGGCTGTGGGCGTGACTTCCGGAATCAGAGGTTACCTGGGAGGTGTAGTCCGGCAGATTTGAGAAAAAGTCCTCGTTCCCGCATACTCGAGCTGTGTTTGTAGAGGCTTCTGGTCACCGGGGTTCCATCTGGGGGAGGCGGGATGCGGCACCTACTCCATCTGGAACTTGCGGGTGAACTCGGCTCTTTTTGGAACCTGTTTTTTCTTTTTTTTTTCCTCCGGGATCCCGCACCCTCCATGTGTTCTTTCTCTTATGCTTAAGGCTTCAAAGATGGCACTGGGGGGCGGGCTGTGGGCGTGACTTCCGGAATCAGAGGTTACCTGGGAGGTGTAGTCCGGCAGATTTGAGAAAAAGTCCTCGTTCCCGCATACTCGAGCTGTGTTTGTAGAGGCTTCTGGTCACCGGGGTTCCATCTGGGGGAGGCGGGATGCGGCACCTACTCCATCTGGAACTTGCGGGTGAACTCGGCTCTTTTTGGAACCTGTTTTTTCTTTTTTTTTTCGTCCGGGATCCCGCACCCTCCATGTGTTCTTTCTCTTATGCTTAAGGCTTCAAATATGGCGCTGGGGGGCGGGCTGTGGGCGTGACTTCCGGAATCAGAGGTTACCTGGGAGGTGTAGTCCGGCAGATTTGAGAAAAAGTCCTCGTTCCCGCATACTCGAGCTGTGTTTGTAGAGGCTTCTGGTCACCGGGGTTCCATCTGGGGGAGGCGGGATGCGGCACCTACTCCATCTGGAACTTGCGGGTGAACTCGGCTCTATTTGGAACCTGATTTTTCTTTTTTTTTTTTCCTCCGGCATCCCGCACCCTCCATGTGTTCTTTCTCTTATGCTTAAGGCTTCAAAGATGGCGCTGGGGGGCGGGCTGTGGGCGTGACTTCCGGAATCAGAGGTTACCTGGGAGGTGTAGTCCGGCAGATTTGAGAAAAAGTCCTCGTTCCCGCATACTCGAGCTGTGTTTGTAGAGGCTTCTGGTCACCGGGGTTCCATCTGGGGGAGGCGGGATGCGGCACCTACTCATCTGGAACTTGCGGGTGAACTCGGCTCTTTTTGGAACCTGTTTTTTCTTTTTTTTTTTCCTCCGGGATCCCGCACCCTCCATGTGTTCTTTCTCTTATGCTTAAGGCTTCAAAGATGGCGCTGGGGGGCGGGCTGTGGGCGTGACTTCCGGAATCAGAGGTTACCTGGGAGGTGTAGTCCGGCAGATTTGAGAAAAAGTCCTCGTTCCCGCATACTCGAGCTGTGTTTGTAGAGGCTTCTGGTCACCGGGGTTCCATCTGGGGGAGGCGGGATGCGGCACCTACTCCATCTGGAACTTGCGGGTGAACTCGGCTCTTTTTGGAACCTGTTTTTTCTTTTTTTTTTCGTCCGGGATCCCGCACCCTCCATGTGTTCTTTCTCTTATGCTTAAGGCTTCAAATATGGCGCTGGGGGGCGGGCTGTGGGCGTGACTTCCGGAATCAGAGGTTACCAGGGAAGTGTATTCCGGCATATTTGAGAAAAAGTCCTCGTTCCCGCATACTCGAGCTGTGTTTGTAGAGGCTTCTGGTCACCGGGGTTCCATCTGGGCGAGGCGGGATGCGGCACCTACTCCATCTGGAACTTGCGGGTGAACTCGGCTCTTTTTGGAACCTGTTTTTTCTTTTTTTTTTTCCTCCGGGATCCCGCACCCTCCATGTGTTCTTTCTCTTATGCTTAAGGCTTCAAAGATGGCGCTGGGGGGCGGGCTGTGGGCGTGACTTCCGGAAACAGAGGTTACCTGGGAGGTGTAGTCCGGCAGATTTGAGAAAAAGTCCTCGTTCCCGCATACTCGAGCTGTGTTTGTAGAGGCTTCTGGTCACCGGGGTTCCATCTGGGGGAGGCGGGATGCGGCACCTACTCCATCTGGAACGTGAGGGTGAACTCGGCTCTATTTGGAACCTGATTTTTCTTTTTTTTTTCCTCCGGGATCCCGCACCCTCCATGTGTTCTTTCTCTTATGCTTAAGGCTTCAAAGATGGCGCTGGGGGGGCGGGCTGTGGGCGTGACTTCCGGAATCAGAGGTTACCTGGGAGGTGTAGTCCGGCAGATTTGAGAAAAAGTCCTCATTCCCGCATACTCGAGCTGTGTTTGTAGAGGCTTCTGGTCACCGGAGTTCCATCTGGGGGAGGCGGGATGCGGCACCTACTCCATCTGGAACTTGCGGGTGAACTCGGCTCTTTTTGGAACCTGTTTTTTCTTTTTTTTTTTTCCTCCGGTATCCCGCACCCTCCATGTGTTCTTTCTCTTATGCTTAAGGCTTCAAAGATGGCGCTGGGGGGAGGGCTGTGGGCGTGACTTCCGGAATCAGAGGTTACCTGGGAGGTGTAGTCCGGCAGATTTGAGAAAAAGTCCTCGTTCCCGCATACTCGAGCTGTGTTTGTAGAGGCTTCTGGTCACCGGGGTTCCATCTGGGGGAGGCGGGATGCGGCACCTACTCCATCTGGAACTTGCGGGTGAACTCGGCTCTATTTGGAACCTGATTTTTCTTTTTTTTTTTTCCTCCGGGATCCCGCACCCTCCATGTGTTCTTTCTCTTATGCTTAAGGCTTCAAAGATGGCGCTGGGGGGCGGGCTGTAGGCGTGACTTCCGGAATCAGAGGTTACCTGGGAGGTGTAGTCCGGCAGATTTGAGAAAAAGTCCTCGTTCCCGCATACTCGAGCTGTGTTTGTAGAGGCTTCTGGTCACCGGGGTTCCATCTGGGGGAGGCGGGATGCGGCACCTACTCCATCTGGAACTTGCGGGTGAACTCGGCTCTTTTTGGAACCTGTTTTTCCTTTTTTTTTTCCTCCGGGATCCCGCACCCTCCATGTGTTCTTTCTCTTATGCTTAAGGCTTCAAATATGGCGCTGGGGGGCGGGCTGTGGGTGTGACTTCCGGAATCAGAGGTTACCTGGGAGGTGTAGTCCGGCAGATTTGAGAAAAAGTCCTCGTTCCCGCATACTCGAGCTGTGTTTGTAGAGGCTTCTGGTCACCGGGGTTCCATCTGGGGGAGGCGGGATGCGGCACCTACTCCATCTGGAACTTGCGGGTGAACTCGGCTCTATTTGGAACCTGATTTTTCTTTTTTTTTTTTTCCTCCGGGATCCCGCACCCTCCATGTGTTCTTTCTCTTATGCTTAAGGCTTCAAAGATGGCGCTGGGGGGCGGGCTGTGGGCGTGACTTCCGGAATCAGAGGTTACCTGGGAGGTGTAGTCCGGCAGATTTGAGAAAAAGTCCTCGTTCCCGCATACTCGAGCTGTGTTTGTAGAGGCTTCTGGTCACCGGGGTTCCATCTGGGGGAGGCGGGATGCGGCACCTACTCCATCTGGAACTTGCGGGTGAACTCGGCTCTATTTGGAACCTGATTTTTCTTTTTTTTTTTTCCTCCGGCATCCCGCACCCTCCATGTGTTCTTTCTCTTATGCTTAAGGCTTCAAAGATGGCGCTGGGGGGCGGGCTGTGGGCGTGACTTCCGGAATCAGAGGTTACCTGGGAGGTGTAGTCCGGCAGATTTGAGAAAAAGTCCTCGTTCCCGCATACCCGAGCTGTGTTTGTAGAGGCTTCTGGTCACCGGGGTTCCATCTGGGGGAGGCGGGATGCGGCACCTACTCCATCTGGAACTTGCGGGTGAACTCGGCTCTTTTTGGAACCTGTTTTTTCTTTTTTTTTTTCCTCCGGGATCCCGCACCCTCCATGTGTTCTTTCTCTTATGCTTAAGGCTTCAAAGATGGCGCTGGGGGGCGGGCTGTGGGCGTGACTTCCGGAATCAGAGGTTACCTGGGAGGTGTAGTCCGGCAGATTTGAGAAAAAGTCCTCGTTCCCGCATACTCGAGCTGTGTTTGTAGAGGCTTCTGGTCACCGGGGTTCCATCTGGGGGAGGCGGGATGCGGCACCTACTCCATCTGGAACTTGCGGGTGAACTCGGCTCTTTTTGGAACCTGTTTTTTCTTTTTTTTTTTCCTCCGGGATCCCGCACCCTCCATGTGTTCTTTCTCTTATGCTTAAGGCTTCAAAGATGGCGCTGGGGGGCGGGCTGTGGGCGTGACTTCCGGAATCAGAGGTTACCTGGGAGGTGTAGTCCGGCAGATTTGAGAAAAAGTCCTCGTTCCCGCATACTCGAGCTGTGTTTGTAGAGGCTTCTGGTCACCGGGGTTCCATCTGGGGGAGGCGGGATGCGGCACCTACTCCATCTGGAACGTGAGGGTGAACTCGGCTCTATTTGGAACCTGATTTTTCTTTTTTTTTTTCCTCCGGGATCCCGCACCCTCCATGTGTTCTTTCTCTTATGCTTAAGGCTTCAAAGATGGCGCTGGGGGGCGGGCTGTGGGCGTGACTTCCGGAATCAGAGGTTACCTGGGAGGTGTAGTCCGGCAGATTTGAGAAAAAGTCCTCGTTCCCGCATACTCGAGCTGTGTTTGTAGAGGCTTCTGGTCACCGGGGTTCCATCTGGGGGAGGCGGGATGCGGCACCTACTCCATCTGGAACTTGCGGGTGAACTCGGCTCTTTTTGGAACCTGTTTTTTCTTTTTTTTTTTCCTCCGGTATCCCGCACCCTCCATGTGTTCTTTCTCTTATGCTTAAGGCTTCAAAGATGGCGCTGGGGGGCGGGCTGTGGGCGTGACTTCCGGAATCAGAGGTTACCTGGGAGGTGTAGTCCGGCAGATTTGAGAAAAAGTCCTCGTTCCTGCATACTCGAGCTGTGTTTGTAGAGGCTTCTGGTCACCGGGGTTCCATCTGGGGGAGGCGGGATGCGGCACCTACTCCATCTGGAACTTGCGGGTGAACTCGGCTCTTTTTGGAACCTGTCTTTTCTTTTTTTTATTCCTCCGGGATCCCGCACCCTCCATGTGTTCTTTCTCTTATGCTTAAGGCTTCAAAGATGGCGCTGGGGGGCGGGCTGTGGGCGTGACTTCCGGAATCAGAGGTTACCTGGGAGGTGTAGTCCGGCAGATTTGAGAAAAAGTCCTCGTTCCCGCATACTCGAGCTGTGTTTGTAGAGGCTTCTGGTCACCGGCGTTCCCTCTGGGGGAGGCGGGATGCGGCACCTACTCCATCTGGAACTTGCGGGTGAACTCGGCTCTATTTGGAACCTGATTTTTCTTTTTTTTTTTCCTCCGGTATCCCGCACCCTCCATGTGTTCTTTCTCTTATGCTTAAGGCTTCAAAGATGGCGCTGGGGGGCGGGCTGTGGGCGTGACTTCCGCAATCAGAGGTTACCTGGGAGGTGTAGTCCGGCAGATTTGAGAAAAAGTCCTCGTTCCCGCATACTCGAGCTGTGTTTGTAGAGGCTTCTGGTCACCGGGGTTCCATCTGGGGGAGGCGGGATGCGGCACCTACTCCATCTGGAACTTGCGGGTGAACTCGGCTCTTTTTGGAACCTGTTTTTTCTTTTTTTTTTTCCTCCGGGATCCCGCACCCTCCATGTGTTCTTTCTCTTATGCTTAAGGCTTCAAAGATGGCGCTGGGGGGCGGGCTGTGGGCGTGACTTCCGGAATCAGAGGTTACCTGGGAGGTGTAGTCCGGCAGATTTGAGAAAAAGTCCTCGTTCCCGCATACTCGAGCTGTGTTTGTAGAGGCTTCTGGTCACCGGGGTTCCATCTGGGGGAGGCGGGATGCGGCACCTACTCCATCTGGAACTTGCGGGTGAACTCGGCTCTTTTTGGAACCTGTTTTTTCTTTTTTTTTTTCCTCCGGGATCCCGCACCCTCCATGTGTTCTTTCTCTTATGCTTAAGGCTTCAAAGATGGCGCTGGGGGGCGGGCTGTGGGCGTGACTTCCGGAATCAGAGGTTACCTGGGAGGTGTAGTCCGGCAGATTTGAGAAAAAGTCCTCGTTCCCGCATACTCGAGCTGTGTTTGTAGAGGCTTCTGGTCACCGGGGTTCCATCTGGGGGAGGCGGGATGCGGCACCTACTCCATCTGGAACGTGAGGGTGAACTCGGCTCTATTTGGAACCTGATTTTTCTTTTTTTTTTTCCTCCGGGATCCCGCACCCTCCATGTGTTCTTTCTCTTATGCTTAAGGCTTCAAAGATGGCGCTGGGGGGCGGGCTGTGGGCGTGACTTCCGGAATCAGAGGTTACCTGGGAGGTGTAGTCCGGCAGATTTGAGAAAAAGTCCTCGTTCCCGCATACTCGAGCTGTGTTTGTAGAGGCTTCTGGTCACCGGGGTTCCATCTGGGGGAGGCGGGATGCGGCACCTACTCCATCTGGAACTTGCGGGTGAACTCGGCTCTTTTTGGAACCTGTTTTTTCTTTTTTTTTTTCCTCCGGTATCCCGCACCCTCCATGTGTTCTTTCTCTTATGCTTAAGGCTTCAAAGATGGCGCTGGGGGGCGGGCTGTGGGCGTGACTTCCGGAATCAGAGGTTACCTGGGAGGTGTAGTCCGGCAGATTTGAGAAAAAGTCCTCGTTCCTGCATACTCGAGCTGTGTTTGTAGAGGCTTCTGGTCACCGGGGTTCCATCTGGGGGAGGCGGGATGCGGCACCTACTCCATCTGGAACTTGCGGGTGAACTCGGCTCTTTTTGGAACCTGTTTTTTCTTTTTTTTATTCCTCCGGGATCCCGCACCCTCCATGTGTTCTTTCTCTTATGCTTAAGGCTTCAAAGATGGCGCTGGGGGGCGGGCTGTGGGCGTGACTTCCGGAATCAGAGGTTACCTGGGAGGTGTAGTCCGGCAGATTTGAGAAAAAGTCCTCGTTCCCGCATACTCGAGCTGTGTTTGTAGAGGCTTCTGGTCACCGGCGTTCCCTCTGGGGGAGGCGGGATGCGGCACCTACTCCATCTGGAACTTGCGGGTGAACTCGGCTCTATTTGGAACCTGATTTTTCTTTTTTTTTTTTCCTCCGGTATCCCGCACCCTCCATGTGTTCTTTCTCTTATGCTTAAGGCTTCAAAGATGGCGCTGGGGGGCGGGCTGTGGGCGTGACTTCCGGAATCAGAGGTTACCTGGGAGGTGTAGTCCGGCAGATTTGAGAAAAAGTCCTCGTTCCCGCATACTCGAGCTGTGTTTGTAGAGGCTTCTGGTCACCGGGGTTCCATCTGGGGGAGGCGGGATGCGGCACCTACTCCATCTGGAACTTGCGGGTGAACTCGGCTCTATTTGGAACCTGATTTTTCTTTTTTTTTTTTCCTCCGGGATCCCGCACCCTCCATGTGTTCTTTCTCTTATACTTAAGGCTTCAAAGATGGCGCTGGGGGGCGGGCTGTGGGCGTGACTTCCGGAATCAGAGGTTACCTGGGAGGTGTAGTCTGGCAGATTTGAGAAAAAGTCCTCGTTCCCGCATACTCGAGCTGTGTTTGTAGAGGCTTCTGGTCACCGGGGTTCCATCTGGGGGCGGCGGGATGCGGCACCTACTCCATCTGGAACTTGCGGGTGAACTCGGCTCTATTTGGAACCTGATTTTTCTTTTTTTTTTTCCTCCGGGATCCCGCACCCTCCATGTGTTCTTTCTCTTATGCTTAAGGCTTCAAAGATGGCGCTGGGGGGCGGGCTGTGGGCGTGACTTCCGGAATCAGAGGTTGCCAGGGAGGTGTAGTCCGGCAGATTTGAGAAAAAGTCCTCGTTCCCGCATACTCGAGCTGTGTTTGTAGAGGCTTCTGGTCACCGGGGTTCCATCTGGGCGAGGCGGGATGCGGCACCTACTCCATCTGGAACTTGCGGGTGAACTCGGCTCTTTTTGGAACCTGTTTTTTCTTTTTTTTTTCCTCCGGGATCCCGCACCCTCCATGTGTTCTTTCTCTTATGCTTAAGGCTTCAAAGATGGCGCTGGGGGGCGGGCTTTGGGCGTGACTTCCGGAATCAGAGGTTACCTGGGAGGTGTAGTCCGGCAGATTTGAGAAAAAGTCCTCGTTCCCGCATACTCGAGCTGTGTTTGTAGAGGCTTCTGGTCACCGGGGTTCCATCTGGGGGAGGCGGGATGCGGCACCTACTCCATCTGGAACTTGCGGGTGAACTCGGCTCTATTTGGAACCTGATTTTTCTTTTTTTTTTTTCCTCCGGGATCCCGCACCCTCCATGTGTTCTTTCTCTTATGCTTAAGGCTTCAAAGATGGCGCTGGGGGGCGGGCTGTGGGCGTGACTTCCGGAATCAGAGGTTACCTGGGAGGTGTAGTCCGGCAGATTTGAGAAAAAGTCCTCGTTCCCGCATACTCGAGCTGTGTTTGTAGAGGCTTCTGGTCACCGGGGTTCCATCTGGGGGAGGCGGGATGCGGCACCTACTCCATCTGGAACTTGCGGGTGAACTCGGCTCTTTTTGGAACCTGTTTTTTCTTTTTTTTTTTCCTCCGGGATCCCGCACCCTCCATGTGTTCTTTCTCTTATGCTTAAGGCTTCAAAGATGGCGCTGGGGGGCGGGCTGTGGGCGTGACTTCCGGAATCAGAGGTTACCTGGGAGGTGTAGTCCGGCAGATTTGAGAAAAAGTCCTCGTTCCCGCATACTCGAGCTGTGTTTGTAGAGGCTTCTGGTCACCGGGGTTCCATCTGGGGGAGGCGGGATGCGGCACCTACTCCATCTGGAACTTGCGGGTGAACTCGGCTCTTTTTGGAACCTGTTTTTTCTTTTTTTTTTCCTCCGGGATCCCGCACCCTCCATGTGTTCTTTCTCTTATGCTTAAGGCTTCAAAGATGGCGCTGGGGGGCGGGCTGTGGGCGTGACTTCAGGAATCAGAGGTTACCTGGGAGGTGTAGTCCGGCAGATTTGTGAAAAAGTCCTCGTTCCCGCATACTCGAGCTGTGTTTGTAGAGGCTTCTGGTCACCGGGGTTCCATCTGGGGGAGGCGGGATGCGGCACCTACTCCATCTGGAACTTGCGGGTGAACTCGGCTCTTTTTGGAACCTGTTTTTTCTTTTTTTTTTTCCTCCGGGGTCCCGCACCCTCCATGCGTTCTTTCTCTTATGCTTAAGGCTTCAAAGATGGCGCTGGGGGGCGGGCTGTGGGCGTGACTTCCGGAATCAGAGGTTACCTGGGAGGTGTAGTCCGGCAGATTTGAGAAAAAGTCCTCGTTCCCGCATACTCGAGCTGTGTTTGTAGAGGTTTCTGGTCACCGGGGTTCCATCTGGGGGAGGCGGGATGCGGCACCTACTCCATCTGGAATTTGCGGGTGAACTCGGCTCTATTTGGAAACTAATTTTTCTTTTTTTTTTTTCCTCCGGGATCCCGCACCCTCCATGTGTTCTTTCTTTTATGCTTAAGGCTTCAAAGATGGCGCTGGGGGGCAGGCAGTGGGCGTGATTTCCGGAATCAGAGGTTACCTGGGAGGTGTAGTCCGGCAGATTTGAGAAAAAGTCCTCGTTCCCGCATACTCGAGCTGTGTTTGTAGAGGCTTCTGGTCACCGGGGTTCCATCTGGGGGAGGCGGGATGCGGCACCTACTCCATCTGGAACTTGCGGGTGAATTCGGCTCTTTTTGGAACCTGTTTTTTCTTTTTTTTTTTCCTCCGGGATCCCGCACCCTCCATGTGTTCTTTCTCTTATGCTTAAGGCTTCAAAGATGGCGCTGGGGGGCGGGCTGTGGGCGTGACTTCCGGAATCAGAGGTTACCTGGGAGGTGTAGTCCGGCAGATTTGAGAAAAAGTCCTCGTTCCCGCATACTCGAGCTGTGTTTGTAGAGGCTTCTGGTCACCGGGGTTCCATCTGGGGGAGGCGGGATGCGGCACCTACTCCATCTGGAACTTGCGGGTGAACTCGGCTCTATTTGGAACCTGATTTTTCTTTTTTTTTTTCCTCCGGGATCCCGCACCCTCCATGTGTTCTTTCTCTTATGCTTAAGGCTTCAAAGATGGCGTTGGGGGGCGGGCTGTGGGCGTGACTTCCGGAATCAGAGGTTACCTGGGAGGTGTAGTCCGGCAGATTTGAGAAAAAGTCCTCGTTCCCGCATACTCGAGCTGTGTTTGTAGAGGCTTCTGGTCACCGGGGTTCCATCTGGGGGAGGCGGGATGCGGCACCTACTCCATCTGGAACTTGCGGGTGAATTCGGCTCTTTTTGGAACCTGTTTTTTCTTTTTTTTTTTCCTCCGGGATCCCGCACCCTCCATGTGTTCTTTCTCTTATGCTTAAGGCTTCAAAGATGGCGCTGGGGGGCGGGCTGTGGGCGTGACTTCCGGAATCAGAGGTTACCTGGGAGGTGTAGTCCGGCAGATTTGAGAAAAAGTCCTCGTTCCCGCATACTCGAGCTGTGTTTGTAGAGGCTTCTGGTCACCGGGGTTCCATCTGGGGGAGGCGGGATGCGGCACCTATTCCATCTGGAACTTGCGGGTGAACTCGGCTCTTTTTGGAACCTGTTTTTCCTTTTTTTTTTCCTCCGGGATCCCGCACCCTCCATGTTTTCTTTCTCTTATGCGTAAGGCTTCAAATATGGCGCTCGGGGGCGGGCTGTGGGTGTGACTTCCGGAATCAGAGGTTACCTGGGAGGTGTAGTCCGGCAGATTTGAGAAAAGTCCTCGTTCCCGCATACTCGAGCTGTGTTTGTAGAGGCTTCTGGTCACCGGGGTTCCATCTGGGGGAGGCGGGATGCGGCACCTACTCCATCTGGAACGTGAGGGTGAACTCGGCTCTATTTGGAACCTGATTTTTCTTTTTTTTTTTCCTCCGGGATCCCGCACCCTCCATGTGTTCTTTCTCTTATGCTTAAGGCTTCAAAGATGGCGCTGGGGGGGCGGGCTGTGGGCGTGACTTCCGGAATCAGAGGTTACCTGGGAGGTGTAGTCCGGCAGATTTGAGAAAAAGTCCTCATTCCCGCATACTCGAGCTGTGTTTGTAGAGGCTTCTGGTCACCGGGGTTCCATCTGGGGGAGGCGGGATGCGGCACCTACTCCATCTGGAACTTGCGGGTGAACTCGGCTCTTTTTGGAACCTGTTTTTTCTTTTTTTTTTTTCCTCCGGTATCCCACACCCTCCATGTGTTCTTTCTCTTATGCTTAAGGCTTCAAAGATGGCGCTGGGGGGCGGGCTGTGGGCGTGACTTCCGGAATCAGAGGTTACCTGGGAGGTGTAGTCCGGCAGATTTGAGAAAAAGTCCTCGTTCCCGCATACTCAAGCTGTGTTTGTAGAGGCTTCTGGTCACCGGGGTTCCATCTGGGGGAGGCGGGATGCGGCACCTACTCCATCTGGAACTTGCGGGTGAACTCGGCTCTATTTGGAACCTGATTTTTCTTTTTTTTTTTTCCTCCGGGATCCCGCACCCTCCATGTGTTCTTTCTCTTATGCTTAAGGCTTCAAAGATGGCGCTGGGGGGCGGGCTGTGGGCGTGACTTCCGGAATCAGAGGTTACCTGGGAGGTGTAGTCCGGCAGATTTGAGAAAAAGTCCTCGTTCCCGCATAATCGAGCTGTGTTTGTAGAGGCTTCTGGTCACCGGGGTTCCATCTGGGGGAGGCGGGATGCGGCACCTACTCCATCTGGAACTTGCGGGTGAACTCGGCTCTTTTTGGAACCTGTTTTTCCTTTTTTTTTTCCTCCGGGATCCCGCACCCTCCATGTGTTCTTTCTCTTATGCTTAAGGCTTCAAATATGGCGCTGGGGGGCGGGCTGTGGGTGTGACTTCCGGAATCAGAGGTTACCTGGGAGGTGTAGTCCGGCAGATTTGAGAAAAAGTCCTCGTTCCTGCATACTCGAGCTGTGTTTGTAGAGGCTTCTGGTCACCGGGGTTCCATCTGGGGGAGGCGGGATGCGGCACCTACTCCATCTGGAACTTGCGGGTGAACTCGGCTCTTTTTGGAACCTGTTTTTTCTTTTTTTTATTCCTCCGGGATCCCGCACCCTCCATGTGTTCTTTCTCTTATGCTTAAGGCTTCAAAGATGGCGCTGGGGGGCGGGCTGTGGGCGTGACTTCCGGAATCAGAGGTTACCTGGGAGGTGTAGTCCGGCAGATTTGAGAAAAAGTCCTCGTTCCCGCATACTCGAGCTGTGTTTGTAGAGGCTTCTGGTCACCGGGGTTCCATCTGGGGGAGGCGGGATGCGGCACCTACTCCATCTGGAACTTGCGGGTGAACTCGGCTCTATTTGGAACCTGATTTTTCTTTTTTTTTTTTCCTCCGGTATCCCGCACCCTCCATGTGTTCTTTCTCTTATGCTTAAGGCTTCAAAGATGGCGCTGGGGGGCGGGCTGTGGGCGTGACTTCCGGAATCAGAGGTTACCTGGGAGGTGTAGTCCGGCAGATTTGAGAAAAAGTCCTCGTTCCCGCATACTCGAGCTGTGTTTGTAGAGGCTTCTGGTCACCGGGGTTCCATCTGGGGGAGGCGGGATGCGGCACCTACTCCATCTGGAACTTGCGGGTGAACTCGGCTCTATTTGGAACCTGATTTTTCTTTTTTTTTTTCCGCCGGGATCCCGCACCCTCCATGTGTTCTTTCTCTTATGCTTAAGGCTTCAAAGATGGCGCTGGGGGGGCGGGCTGTGGGCCTGACTTCCGGAATCAGAGGTTACCTGGGAGGTGTAGTCCGGCAGATTTGAGAAAAAGTCCTCATTCCCGCATACTCGAGCTGTGTTTGTAGAGGCTTCTGGTCACCGGGTTCCATCTGGGGGAGGCGGGATGCGGCACCTACTCCATCTGGAACTTGCGGGTGAACTCGGCTCTTTTTGGAACCTGTTTTTTCTTTTTTTTTTTTCCTCCGGTATCCCGCACCCTCCATGTGTTCTTTCTCTTATGCTTAAGGCTTCAAAGATGGCGCTGGGGGGCGGGCTGTGGGCGTGACTTCCGGAATCAGAGGTTACCTGGGAGGTGTAGTCCGGCAGATTTGAGAAAAAGTCCTCGTTCCCGCATACTCGAGCTGTGTTTGTAGAGGCTTCTGGTCACCGGGGTTCCATCTGGGGGAGGCGGGATGCGGCACCTACTCCATGTGGAACTTGCGGGTGAACTCGGCTCTATTTGGAACCTGATTTTTCTTTTTTTTTTTTCCTCCGGTATCCCGTACCCTCCATGTGTTCTTTCTCTTATGCTTAAGGTTTCAAAGATGGCGCTGGGGGGCGGTCTGTGGGCGTGACTTCCGGAATCAGAGGTTACCTGGAGGTGTAGTCCGGCAGATTTGAGAAAAAGTCCTCGTTCCCGCATACTCGAGCTGTGTTTGTAGAGGCTTCTGGTCACCGGGGTTCCATCTGGGGGAGGCGGGATGCGGCACCTACTCCATCTGGAACTTGCGGGTGAACTCGGCTCTTTTTGGAACCTGTTTTTTCTTTTTTTTTTCCTCCGGGATCCCGCACCCTCCATGTGTTCTTTCTCTTATGCTTATGGCTTCAAAGACGGCGCTGGGGGGCGGGCTGTGGGCGTGACTTCCGGAATCAGAGGTTACCTGGGAGGTGTAGTCCAGCAGATTTGAGAAAAAGTCCTCGTTCCCGCATACTCGAGCTGTGTTTGTAGAGGCTTCTGGTCACCTGGGTTCCATCTGTGGGAGGCGGGATGCGGCACCTACTCCATCTGGAACTTGCGGGTGAACTCGGCTCTATTTGGAACCTGATTTTTCTTTTTTTTTTTTCCTCCGGGATCCCGCACCCTCCATGTGTTCTTTCTCTTATGCTTAAGGCTTCAAAGATGGCGCTGGGGGGCGGGCTGTGGGCGTGACTTCCGGAATCAGAGGTTACCTGGGAGGTGTAGTCCGGCAGATTTGAGAAAAAGTCCTCGTTCCCGCATACTCGAGCTGTGTTTGTAGAGGCTTCTGGTCACCGGGGTTCCATCTGGGGGAGGCGGGATGCGGCACCTACTCCATCTGGACTTGCGGGTGAACTCGGCTCTATTTGGAACCTGATTTTTCTTTTTTTTTTTTCCTCCGGCATCCCGCACCCTCCATGTGTTCTTTCTCTTATGCTTAAGGCTTCAAAGATGGCGCTGGGGGGCGGGCTGTGGGCGTGACTTCCGGAATCAGAGGTTACCTGGGAGGTGTAGTCCGGCAGATTTGAGAAAAAGTCCTCGTTCCCGCATACTCGAGCTGTGTTTGTAGAGGCTTCTGGTCACCGGGGTTCCATCTGGGGGAGGCGGGATGCGGCACCTACTCCATCTGGAACTTGCGGGTGAACTCGGCTCTTTTTGGAACCTGTTTTTTCTTTTTTTTTTTCCTCCGGGATCCCGCACCCTCCATGTGTTCTTTCTCTTATGCTTAAGGCTTCAAAGATGGCGCTGGGGGGCGGGCTGTGGGCGTGACTTCCGGAATCAGAGGTTACCTGGAGGTGTAGTCCGGCAGATTTGAGAAAAAGTCCTCGTTCCCGCATACTCGAGCTGTGTTTGTAGAGGCTTCTGGTCACCGGGGTTCCATCTGGGGGAGGCGGGATGCGGCACCTACTCCATCTGGAACTTGCGGGTGAACTCGGCTCTTTTTGGAACCTGTTTTTTCTTTTTTTTTTTCCTCCGGGATCCCGCACCCTCCATGTGTTCTTTCTCTTATGCTTAAGGCTTCAAAGATGGCGCTGGGGGGCGGGCTGTGGGCGTGACTTCCGGAATCAGAGGTTACCTGGGAGGTGTAGTCCGGCAGATTTGAGAAAAAGTCCTCGTTCCCGCATACTCGAGCTGTGTTTGTAGAGGCTTCTGGTCACCGGGGTTCCATCTGGGGGAGGCGGGATGCGGCACCTACTCCATCTGGAACTTGCGGGTGAACTCGGCTCTATTTGGAACCTGATTTTTCTTTTTTTTTTTTCCTCCGGGATCCCGCACCCTCCATGTGTTCTTTCTCTTATACTTAAGGCTTCAAAGATGGCGCTGGGGGGCGGGCTGTGGGCGTGACTTCCGGAATCAGAGGTTACCTGGGAGGTGTAGTCTGGCAGATTTGAGAAAAAGTCCTCGTTCCCGCATACTCGAGCTGTGTTTGTAGAGGCTTCTGGTCACCGGGATTCCATCTGGGGGCGGCGGGATGCGGCACCTACTCCATCTGGAACTTGCGGGTGAACTCGGCTCTATTTGGAACCTGATTTTTCTTTTTTTTTTTTCCTCCGGGATCCCGCACCCTCCATGTGTTCTTTCTCTTATGCTTAAGGCTTCAAAGATGGCGCTGGGGGGCGGGCTGTGGGCGTGACTTCCGGAATCAGAGGTTACCTGGGAGGTGTAGTCCGGCAGATTTGAGAAAAAGTCCTCGTTCCCGCATACTCGAGCTGTGTTTGTAGAGGCTTCTGGTCACCGGGGTTCCATCTGGGGGAGGCGGGATGCGGCACCTACTCCATCTGGAACTTGCGGGTGAACTTGGCTCTTTTTGGAACCTGTTTTTTCTTTTTTTTTTTTCCTCCGGGATCCCGCACCCTCCATGTGTTCTTTCTCTTATGCTTAAGGCTTCAAAGATGGCGCTGGGGGGGCGGGCTGTGGGCGTGACTTCAGGAATCAGAGGTTACCTGGGAGGTGTAGTCCGGCAGATTTGAGAAAAAGTCCTCGTTCCCGCATACTCGAGCTGTGTTTGTAGAGGCTTCTGGTCACCGGGGTTCCATCTGGGGGAGGCGGGATGCGGCACCTACTCCATCTGGAACTTGCGGGTGAACTCGGCTCTTTTTGGAACCTGTTTTTTCTTTTTTTTTTTCCTCCGGGATCCCGCACCCTCCATGTGTTCTTTCTCTTATGCTTAAGGCTTCAAATATGGCGCTGAGGGGCGGGCTGTGGGCGTGACTTCCGGAATCAGAGGTTACCAGGGAGGTGTAGTCCGGCAGATTTGAGAAAAAGTCCTCGTTCCCGCATACTCGAGCTGTGTTTGTAGAGGCTTCTGGTCACCGGGGTTCCATCTGGGCGAGGCGGGATGCGGCACCTACTCCATCTGGAACTTGCGGGTGAACTCGGCTCTTTTTGGAACCTGTTTTTTCTTTTTTTTTTCCTCCGGGATCCCGCACCCTCCATGTGTTCTTTCTCTTATGCTTAAGGTTTCAAAGATGGCGCTGGGGGGCGGGCTGTGGGCGTGACTTCCGGAATCAGAGGTTACCTGGGAGGTGTAGTCCGGCAGATTTGAGAAAAAGTCCTCGTTCCCGCATACTCGAGCTGTGTTTGTAGAGGCTTCTGGTCACCGGGGTTCCATCTGGGGGAGGCGGGATGCGGCACCTACTCCATCTGGAACTTGCGGGTGAACTCGGCTCTATTTGGAACCTGATTTTTCTTTTTTTTTTTTCCTCCGGTATCCCGCACCCTCCATGTGTTCTTTCTCTTATGCTTAAGGCTTCAAAGATGGCGCTGGGGAGCGGGCTGTGGGCGTGACTTCCGGAATCAGAGGTTACCTGGGAGGTGTAGTCCGGCAGATTTGAGAAAAAGTCCTCGTTCCCGCATACTCGAGCTGTGTTTGTAGAGGCTTCTGGTCACCGGGGTTCCATCTGGGGGAGGCGGGATGCGGCACATACTCCATCTGGAACTTGCGGGTGAACTCGGCTCTTTTTGGAACCTGTTTTTTCTTTTTTTTTTTCTTCCGGGATCCCGCACCCTCCATGTGTTCTTTCTCTTATGCTTAAGGCTTCAAATATGGCGCTGGGGGGCGGGCTGTGGGCGTGACTTCCGGAATCAGAGGTTACCAGGGAGGTGTAGTCCGGCAGATTTGAGAAAAAGTCCTCGTTCCCGCATACTCGAGCTGTGTTTGTAGAGGCTTCTGGTCACCGGGGTTCCATCTGGGCGAGGCGGGATGCGGCACCTACTCCATCTGGAACTTGCGGGTGAACTCGGCTCTTTTTGGAACCTGTTTTTTCTTTTTTTTTTTCCTCCGGGATCCCGCACCCTCCATATGTTCTTTCTCTTATGCTTAAGGCTTCAAAGATGGCGCTGGGGGGCGGGCTGTGGGCGTGACTTCCGGAATCAGAGGTTACCTGGGAGGTGTAGTCCGGCAGATTTGAGAAAAAGTCCTCGTTCCCGCATACTCGAGCTGTGTTTGTAGAGGCTTCTGGTCACCGGGGTTCCATCTGGGGGAGGCGGGATGCGG
Source organism: Sorex fumeus (assembly GCF_029834395.1). Lineage (NCBI taxonomy): Eukaryota > Metazoa > Chordata > Mammalia > Eulipotyphla > Soricidae > Sorex > Sorex fumeus. Next base: position 1,293,055 of record NW_026606260.1, read on the forward strand.
CACCTACTCCATCTGGAACTTGCGGGTGAACTCGGCTCTTTTTGGAACCTGTTTTTTCTTTTTTTTTTTTCCTCCGGGGTCCCGCACCCTCCATGCGTTCTTTCTCTTATGCTTAAGGCTTCAAAGATGGCGCTGGGGGGCGGGCTGTGGGCGTGACTTCCGGAATCAGAGGTTACCTGGGAGGTGTAGTCCGGCAGATTTGAGAAAAAGTCTCGTTCCCGCATACTCGAGCTGTGTTTGTAGAGGTTTCTGGTCACCGGGGTTCCATCTGGGGGAGGCGGGATGCGGCACCTACTCCATCTGGAATTTGCGGGTGAACTCGGCTCTATTTGGAACCTAATTTTTCTTTTTTTTTTTTCCTCCGGGATCCCGCACCCTCCATGTGTTCTTTCTCTTATGCTTAAGGCTTCAAAGATGGCGCTGGGGGGCGGGCTGTGGGCGTGACTTCCGGAATCAGAGGTTACCTGGGAGGTGTAGTCCGGCAGATTTGAGAAAAAGTCCTCGTTCCCGCATACTCGAGCTGTGTTTGTAGAGGCTTCTGGTCACCGGGGTTCCATCTGGGGGAGGCGGGATGCGGCACCTACTCCATCTGGAACTTGCGGGTGAATTCGGCTCTTTTTGGAACCTGTTTTTTCTTTTTTTTTTTCCTCCGGGATCCCGCACCCTCCATGTGTTCTTTCTCTTATGCTTAAGGCTTCAAAGATGGCGCTGGGGGGCGGGCTGTGGGCGTGACTTCCGGAATCAGAGGTTACCTGGGAGGTGTAGTCCGGCAGATTTGAGAAAAAGTCCTCGTTCCCGCATACTCGAGCTGTGTTTGTAGAGGCTTCTGGTCACCGGGGTTCCATCTGGGGGAGGCGGGATGCGGCACCTACTCCATCTGGAACTTGCGGGTGAACTCGGCTCTATTTGGAACCTGATTTTTCTTTTTTTTTTTTCCTCCGGGATCCCGCACCCTCCATGTGTTCTTTCTCTTATGCTTAAGGCTTCAAAGATGGCGTTGGGGGGCGGGCTGTGGGCGTGACTTCCGGAATCAGAGGTTACCTGGGAGGTGTAGTCCGGCAGATTTGAGAAAAAGTCCTCGTTCCCGCATACTCGAGCTGTGTTTGTAGAGGCTTCTGGTCACCGGGGTTCCATCTGGGGGAGGCGGGATGCGGCACCTACTCCATCTGGAACTTGCGGGTGAATTCGGCTCTTTTTGGAACCTGTTTTTTCTTTTTTTTTTTCCTCCGGGATCCCGCACCCTCCATGTGTTCTTTCTCTTATGCTTAAGGCTTCAAAGATGGCGCTGGGGGGCGGGCTGTGGGCGTGACTTCCGGAATCAGAGGTTACCTGGGAGGTGTAGTCCGGCAGATTTGAGAAAAAGTCCTCGTTCCCGCATACTCGAGCTGTGTTTGTAGAGGCTTCTGGTCACCGGGGTTCCATCTGGGGGAGGCGGGATGCGGCACCTATTCCATCTGGAACTTGCGGGTGAACTCGGCTCTTTTTGGAACCTGTTTTTCCTTTTTTTTTTCCTCCGGGATCCCGCACCCTCCATGTGTTCTTTCTCTTATGCGTAAGGCTTCAAATATGGCGCTCGGGGGCGGGCTGTGGGTGTGACTTCCGGAATCAGAGGTTACCTGGGAGGTGTAGTCCGGCAGATTTGAGAAAAGTCCTCGTTCCCGCATACTCGAGCTGTGTTTGTAGAGGCTTCTGGTCACCGGGGTTCCATTTGGGGGAGGCGGGATGCGGCACCTACTCCATCTGGAACTTGAGGGTGAACTCGGCTCTATTTGGAACCTGATTTTTCTTTTTTTCTATCCTCCGGGATCCCGCACCCTCCATGTGTTCTTTCTCTTATGCTTAAGGCTTCAAAGATGGCGCTGGGGGGCGGGCTGTGGGCGTGACTTCCGGAATCAGAGGTTACCTGGGAGGTGTAGTCTGGCAGATTTGAGAAAAAGTCCTTGTTCCCGCATACTCGAGCTGTGTTTGTAGAGGTCTTCTGGTCACCGGGGTTCCATCTGGGGGAGGCGGGATGCGGCACCTACTCCATCTGGAACTTGCGGGTGAACTCGGCTCTATTTGGAAACTGATTTTTCTTTTTTTTTTTTCCTCCGGTATCCCGCACCCTCCATGTGTTCTTTCTCTTATGCTTAAGGCTTCAAAGATGGCGCTGGGGGGCGGGCTGTGGGCGTGACTTCCGGAATCAGAGGTTACCTGGGAGATGTAGTCCGGCAGATTTGAGAAAAAGTCCTCGTTCCCGCATACTCGAGCTGTGTTTGTAGAGGCTTCTGGTCACCGGGGTTCCATCTGGGGGAGGCGGGATGCGGCACCTACTCCATGTGGAACTTGCGGGTGAACTCGGCTCTATTTGGAACCTGATTTTTCTTTTTTTTTTTTCCTCCGGTATCCCGTACCCTCCATGTGTTCTTTCTCTTATGCTTAAGGTTTCAAAGATGGCGCTGGGGGGCGGGCTGTGGGCGTGACTTCCGGAATCAGAGGTTACCTGGAGGTGTAGTCCGGCAGATTTGAGAAAAAGTCCTCGTTCCCGCATACTCGAGCTGTGTTTGTAGAGGCTTCTGGTCACCGGGGTTCCATCTGGGGGAGGCGGGATGCGGCACCTACTCCATCTGGAACTTGCGGGTGAACTCGGCTCTTTTTGGAACCTGTTTTTTCTTTTTTTTTTCCTCCGGGATCCCGCACCCTCCATGTGTTCTTTCTCTTATGCTTATGGCTTCAAAGACGGCGCTGGGGGGCGGGCTGTGGGCGTGACTTCCGGAATCAGAGGTTACCTGGGAGGTGTAGTCCAGCAGATTTGAGAAAAAGTCCTCGTTCCCGCATACTCGAGCTGTGTTTGTAGAGGCTTCTGGTCACCTGGGTTCCATCTGTGGGAGGCGGGATGCGGCACCTACTCCATCTGGAACTTGCGGGTGAACTCGGCTCTATTTGGAACCTGATTTTTCTTTTTTTTTTTTCCTCCGGGATCCCGCACCCTCCATGTGTTCTTTCTCTTATGCTTAAGGCTTCAAAGATGGCGCTGGGGGGCGGGCTGTGGGCGTGACTTCCGGAATCAGAGGTTACCTGGGAGGTGTAGTCCGGCAGATTTGAGAAAAAGTCCTCGTTCCCGCATACTCGAGCTGTGTTTGTAGAGGCTTCTGGTCACCGGGGTTCCATCTGGGGGAGGCGGGATGCGGCACCTACTCCATCTGGACTTGCGGGTGAACTCGGCTCTATTTGGAACCTGATTTTTCTTTTTTTTTTTTCCTCCGGCATCCCGCACCCTCCATGTGTTCTTTCTCTTATGCTTAAGGCTTCAAAGATGGCGCTGGGGGGCGGGCTGTGGGCGTGACTTCCGGAATCAGAGGTTACCTGGGAGGTGTAGTCCGGCAGATTTGAGAAAAAGTCCTCGTTCCCGCATACTCGAGCTGTGTTTGTAGAGGCTTCTGGTCACCGGGGTTCCATCTGGGGGAGGCGGGATGCGGCACCTACTCCATCTGGAACTTGCGGGTGAACTCGGCTCTTTTTGGAACCTGTTTTTTCTTTTTTTTTTTCCTCCGGGATCCCGCACCCTCCATGTGTTCTTTCTCTTATGCTTAAGGCTTCAAAGATGGCGCTGGGGGGCGGGCTGTGGGCGTGACTTCCGGAATCAGAGGTTACCTGGGAGGTGTAGTCCGGCAGATTTGAGAAAAAGTCCTCGTTCCCGCATACTCGAGCTGTGTTTGTAGAGGCTTCTGGTCACCGGGGTTCCATCTGGGGGAGGCGGGATGCGGCACCTACTCCATCTGGAACTTGCGGGTGAACTCGGCTCTTTTTGGAACCTGTTTTTTCTTTTTTTTTTTCCTCCGGGATCCCGCACCCTCCATGTGTTCTTTCTCTTATGCTTAAGGCTTCAAAGATGGCGCTGGGGGGCGGGCTGTGGGCGTGACTTCCGGAATCAGAGGTTACCTGGGAGGTGTAGTCCGGCAGATTTGAGAAAAAGTCCTCGTTCCCGCATACTCGAGCTGTGTTTGTAGAGGCTTCTGGTCACCGGGGTTCCATCTGGGGGAGGCGGGATGCGGCACCTACTCCATCTGGAACTTGCGGGTGAACTTGGCTCTTTTTGGAACCTGTTTTTTCTTTTTTTTTTTTCCTCCGGGATCCCGCACCCTCCATGTGTTCTTTCTCTTATGCTTAAGGCTTCAAAGATGGCGCTGGGGGGGCGGGCTGTGGGCGTGACTTCAGGAATCAGAGGTTACCTGGGAGGTGTAGTCCGGCAGATTTGAGAAAAAGTCCTCGTTCCCGCATACTCGAGCTGTGTTTGTAGAGGCTTCTGGTCACCGGGGTTCCATCTGGGGGAGGCGGGATGCGGCACCTACTCCATCTGGAACTTGCGGGTGAACTCGGCTCTTTTTGGAACCTGTTTTTTCTTTTTTTTTTTTCCTCCGGGATCCCGCACCCTCCATGTGTTCTTTCTCTTATGCTTAAGGCTTCAAATATGGCGCTGAGGGGCGGGCTGTGGGCGTGACTTCCGGAATCAGAGGTTACCAGGGAGGTGTAGTCCGGCAGATTTGAGAAAAAGTCCTCGTTCCCGCATACTCGAGCTGTGTTTGTAGAGGCTTCTGGTCACCGGGGTTCCATCTGGGCGAGGCGGGATGCGGCACCTACTCCATCTGGAACTTGCGGGTGAACTCGGCTCTTTTTGGAACCTGTTTTTTCTTTTTTTTTTTCCTCCGGGATCCCGCACCCTCCATGTGTTCTTTCTCTTATGCTTAAGGTTTCAAAGATGGCGCTGGGGGGCGGGCTGTGGGCGTGACTTCCGGAATCAGAGGTTACCTGGGAGGTGTAGTCCGGCAGATTTGAGAAAAAGTCCTCGTTCCCGCATACTCGAGCTGTGTTTGTAGAGGCTTCTGGTCACCGGGGTTCCATCTGGGGGAGGCGGGATGCGGCACCTACTCCATCTGGAACTTGCGGGTGAACTCGGCTCTATTTGGAACCTGATTTTTCTTTTTTTTTTTTCCTCCGGTATCCCGCACCCTCCATGTGTTCTTTCTCTTATGCTTAAGGCTTCAAAGATGGCGCTGGGGAGCGGGCTGTGGGCGTGACTTCCGGAATCAGAGGTTACCTGGGAGGTGTAGTCCGGCAGATTTGAGAAAAAGTCCTCGTTCCCGCATACTCGAGCTGTGTTTGTAGAGGCTTCTGGTCACCGGGGTTCCATCTGGGGGAGGCGGGATGCGGCACATACTCCATCTGGAACTTGCGGGTGAACTCGGCTCTTTTTGGAACCTGTTTTTTCTTTTTTTTTTTCCTCCGGGATCCCGCACCCTCCATGTGTTCTTTCTCTTATGCTTAAGGCTTCAAATATGGCGCTGGGGGGCGGGCTGTGGGCGTGACTTCCGGAATCAGAGGTTACCAGGGAGGTGTAGTCCGGCAGATTTGAGAAAAAGTCCTCGTTCCCGCATACTCGAGCTGTGTTTGTAGAGGCTTCTGGTCACCGGGGTTCCATCTGGGCGAGGCGGGATGCGGCACCTACTCCATCTGGAACTTGCGGGTGAACTCGGCTCTTTTTGGAACCTGTTTTTTCTTTTTTTTTTTCCTCCGGGATCCCGCACCCTCCATATGTTCTTTCTCTTATGCTTAAGGCTTCAAAGATGGCGCTGGGGGGCGGGCTGTGGGCGTGACTTCCGGAATCAGAGGTTACCTGGGAGGTGTAGTCCGGCAGATTTGAGAAAAAGTCCTCGTTCCCGCATACTCGAGCTGTGTTTGTAGAGGCTTCTGGTCACCGGGGTTCCATCTGGGGGAGGCGGGATGCGGCACCTACTCCATCTGGAACTTGCGGGTGAACTCGGCTCTTTTTGGAACCTGTTTTTTCTTTTTTTTTTTTCCTCCGGGGTCCCGCACCCTCCATGCGTTCTTTCTCTTATGCTTAAGGCTTCAAAGATGGCGCTGGGGGGCGGGCTGTGGGCGTGACTTCCGGAATCAGAGGTTACCTGGGAGGTGTAGTCCGGCAGATTTGAGAAAAAGTCTCGTTCCCGCATACTCGAGCTGTGTTTGTAGAGGTTTCTGGTCACCGGGGTTCCATCTGGGGGAGGCGGGATGCGGCACCTACTCCATCTGGAATTTGCGGGTGAACTCGGCTCTATTTGGAACCTAATTTTTCTTTTTTTTTTTTCCTCCGGGATCCCGCACCCTCCATGTGTTCTTTCTCTTATGCTTAAGGCTTCAAAGATGGCGCTGGGGGGCGGGCTGTGGGCGTGACTTCCGGAATCAGAGGTTACCTGGGAGGTGTAGTCCGGCAGATTTGAGAAAAAGTCCTCGTTCCCGCATACTCGAGCTGTGTTTGTAGAGGCTTCTGGTCACCGGGGTTCCATCTGGGGGAGGCGGGATGCGGCACCTACTCCATCTGGAACTTGCGGGTGAATTCGGCTCTTTTTGGAACCTGTTTTTTCTTTTTTTTTTTCCTCCGGGATCCCGCACCCTCCATGTGTTCTTTCTCTTATGCTTAAGGCTTCAAAGATGGCGCTGGGGGGCGGGCTGTGGGCGTGACTTCCGGAATCAGAGGTTACCTGGGAGGTGTAGTCCGGCAGATTTGAGAAAAAGTCCTCGTTCCCGCATACTCGAGCTGTGTTTGTAGAGGCTTCTGGTCACCGGGGTTCCATCTGGGGGAGGCGGGATGCGGCACCTACTCCATCTGGAACTTGCGGGTGAACTCGGCTCTATTTGGAACCTGATTTTTCTTTTTTTTTTTTCCTCCGGGATCCCGCACCCTCCATGTGTTCTTTCTCTTATGCTTAAGGCTTCAAAGATGGCGTTGGGGGGCGGGCTGTGGGCGTGACTTCCGGAATCAGAGGTTACCTGGGAGGTGTAGTCCGGCAGATTTGAGAAAAAGTCCTCGTTCCCGCATACTCGAGCTGTGTTTGTAGAGGCTTCTGGTCACCGGGGTTCCATCTGGGGGAGGCGGGATGCGGCACCTACTCCATCTGGAACTTGCGGGTGAATTCGGCTCTTTTTGGAACCTGTTTTTTCTTTTTTTTTTTCCTCCGGGATCCCGCACCCTCCATGTGTTCTTTCTCTTATGCTTAAGGCTTCAAAGATGGCGCTGGGGGGCGGGCTGTGGGCGTGACTTCCGGAATCAGAGGTTACCTGGGAGGTGTAGTCCGGCAGATTTGAGAAAAAGTCCTCGTTCCCGCATACTCGAGCTGTGTTTGTAGAGGCTTCTGGTCACCGGGGTTCCATCTGGGGGAGGCGGGATGCGGCACCTATTCCATCTGGAACTTGCGGGTGAACTCGGCTCTTTTTGGAACCTGTTTTTCCTTTTTTTTTTCCTCCGGGATCCCGCACCCTCCATGTGTTCTTTCTCTTATGCGTAAGGCTTCAAATATGGCGCTCGGGGGCGGGCTGTGGGTGTGACTTCCGGAATCAGAGGTTACCTGGGAGGTGTAGTCCGGCAGATTTGAGAAAAGTCCTCGTTCCCGCATACTCGAGCTGTGTTTGTAGAGGCTTCTGGTCACCGGGGTTCCATTTGGGGGAGGCGGGATGCGGCACCTACTCCATCTGGAACTTGAGGGTGAACTCGGCTCTATTTGGAACCTGATTTTTCTTTTTTTCTATCCTCCGGGATCCCGCACCCTCCATGTGTTCTTTCTCTTATGCTTAAGGCTTCAAAGATGGCGCTGGGGGGCGGGCTGTGGGCGTGACTTCCGGAATCAGAGGTTACCTGGGAGGTGTAGTCTGGCAGATTTGAGAAAAAGTCCTTGTTCCCGCATACTCGAGCTGTGTTTGTAGAGGTCTTCTGGTCACCGGGGTTCCATCTGGGGGAGGCGGGATGCGGCACCTACTCCATCTGGAACTTGCGGGTGAACTCGGCTCTATTTGGAAACTGATTTTTCTTTTTTTTTTTTCCTCCGGTATCCCGCACCCTCCATGTGTTCTTTCTCTTATGCTTAAGGCTTCAAAGATGGCGCTGGGGGGCGGGCTGTGGGCGTGACTTCCGGAATCAGAGGTTACCTGGGAGATGTAGTCCGGCAGATTTGAGAAAAAGTCCTCGTTCCCGCATACTCGAGCTGTGTTTGTAGAGGCTTCTGGTCACCGGGGTTCCATCTGGGGGAGGCGGGATGCGGCACCTACTCCATGTGGAACTTGCGGGTGAACTCGGCTCTATTTGGAACCTGATTTTTCTTTTTTTTTTTTTCCTCCGGGATCCCGTACCCTCCATGTGTTCTTTCTCTTATGCTTAAGGTTTCAAAGATGGCGCTGGGGGGCGGGCTGTGGGCGTGACTTCCGGAATCAGAGGTTACCTGGAGGTGTAGTCCGGCAGATTTGAGAAAAAGTCCTCGTTCCCGCATACTCGAGCTGTGTTTGTAGAGGCTTCTGGTCACCGGGGTTCCATCTGGGGGAGGCGGGATGCGGCACCTACTCCATCTGGAACTTGCGGGTGAACTCGGCTCTTTTTGGAACCTGTTTTTTCTTTTTTTTTTCCTCCGGGATCCCGCACCCTCCATGTGTTCTTTCTCTTATGCTTATGGCTTCAAAGACGGCACTGGGGGGCGGGCTGTGGGCGTGACTTCCGGAATCAGAGGTTACCTGGGAGGTGTAGTCCAGCAGATTTGAGAAAAAGTCCTCGTTCCCGCATACTCGAGCTGTGTTTTTAGAGGCTTCTGGTCACCTGGGTTCCATCTGTGGGAGGCGGGATGCGGCACCTACTCCATCTGGAACTTGCGGGTGAACTCGGCTCTATTTGGAACCTGATTTTTCTTTTTTTTTTTTCCTCCGGGATCCCGCACCCTCCATGTGTTCTTTCTCTTATGCTTAAGGCTTCAAAGATGGCGCTGGGGGGCGGGCTGTGGGCGTGACTTCCGGAATCAGAGGTTACCTGGGAGGTGTAGTCCGGCAGATTTGAGAAAAAGTCCTCGTTCCCGCATACTCGAGCTGTGTTTGTAGAGGCTTCTGGTCACCGGGGTTCCATCTGGGGGAGGCGGGATGCGGCACCTACTCCATCTGGACTTGCGGGTGAACTCGGCTCTATTTGGAACCTGATTTTTCTTTTTTTTTTTTCCTCCGGCATCCCGCACCCTCCATGTGTTCTTTCTCTTATGCTTAAGGCTTCAAAGATGGCGCTGGGGGGCGGGCTGTGGGCGTGACTTCCGGAATCAGAGGTTACCTGGGAGGTGTAGTCCGGCAGATTTGAGAAAAAGTCCTCGTTCCCGCATACTCGAGCTGTGTTTGTAGAGGCTTCTGGTCACCGGGGTTCCATCTGGGGGAGGCGGGATGCGGCACCTACTCCATCTGGAACTTGCGGGTGAACTCGGCTCTTTTTGGAACCTGTTTTTTCTTTTTTTTTTTCCTCCGGGATCCCGCACCCTCCATGTGTTCTTTCTCTTATGCTTAAGGCTTCAAAGATGGCGCTGGGGGGCGGGCTGTGGGCGTGACTTCCGGAATCAGAGGTTACCTGGGAGGTGTAGTCCGGCAGATTTGAGAAAAAGTCCTCGTTCCCGCATACTCGAGCTGTGTTTGTAGAGGCTTCTGGTCACCGGGGTTCCATCTGGGGGAGGCGGGATGCGGCACCTACTCCATCTGGAACTTGCGGGTGAACTCGGCTCTTTTTGGAACCTGTTTTTTCTTTTTTTTTTTCCTCCGGGATCCCGCACCCTCCATGTGTTCTTTCTCTTATGCTTAAGGCTTCAAAGATGGCGCTGGGGGGCGGGCTGTGGGCGTGACTTCCGGAATCAGAGGTTACCTGGGAGGTGTAGTCCGGCAGATTTGAGAAAAAGTCCTCGTTCCCGCATACTCGAGCTGTGTTTGTAGAGGCTTCTGGTCACCGGGGTTCCATCTGGGGGCGGCGGGATGCGGCACCTACTCCATCTGGAACTTGCGGGTGAACTCGGCTCTATTTGGAACCTGATTTTTCTTTTTTTTTTTTCCTCCGGGATCCCGCACCCTCCATGTGTTCTTTCTCTTATGCTTAAGGCTTCAAAGATGGCGCTGGGGGGCGGGCTGTGGGCGTGACTTCCGGAATCAGAGGTTACCTGGGAGGTGTAGTCCGGCAGATTTGAGAAAAAGTCCTCGTTCCCGCATACTCGAGCTGTGTTTGTAGAGGCTTCTGGTCACCGGGGTTCCATCTGGGGGAGGCGGGATGCGGCACCTACTCCATCTGGAACTTGCGGGTGAACTTGGCTCTTTTTGGAACCTGTTTTTTCTTTTTTTTTTTTCCTCCGGGATCCCGCACCCTCCATTTGTTCTTTCTCTTATGCTTAAGGCTTCAAAGATGGCGCTGGGGGGGCGGGCTGTGGGCGTGACTTCCGGAATCAGAGGTTACCTGGGAGGTGTAGTCCGGCAGATTTGAGAAAAAGTCCTCGTTCCCGCATACTCGAGCTGTGTTTGTAGAGGCTTCTGGTCACCGGGGTTCCATCTGGGGGAGGCGGGATGCGGCACCTACTCCATCTGGAACTTGCGGGTGAACTCGGCTCTTTTTGGAACCTGTTTTTTCTTTTTTTTTTTCCTCCGGGATCCCGCACCCTCCATGTGTTCTTTCTCTTATGCTTAAGGCTTCAAATATGGCGCTGAGGGGCGGGCTGTGGGCGTGACTTCCGGAATCAGAGGTTACCAGGGAGGTGTAGTCCGGCAGATTTGAGAAAAAGTCCTCGTTCCCGCATACTCGAGCTGTGTTTGTAGAGGCTTCTGGTCACCGGGGTTCCATCTGGGCGAGGCGGGATGCGGCACCTACTCCATCTGGAACTTGCGGGTGAACTCGGCTCTTTTTGGAACCTGTTTTTTCTTTTTTTTTTTCCTCCGGGATCCCGCACCCTCCATGTGTTCTTTCTCTTATGCTTAAGGTTTCAAAGATGGCGCTGGGGGGCGGGCTGTGGGCGTGACTTCCGGAATCAGAGGTTACCTGGGAGGTGTAGTCCGGCAGATTTGAGAAAAAGTCCTCGTTCCCGCATACTCGAGCTGTGTTTGTAGAGGCTTCTGGTCACCGGGGTTCCATCTGGGGGAGGCGGGATGCGGCACCTACTCCATCTGGAACTTGCGGGTGAACTCGGCTCTATTTGGAACCTGATTTTTCTTTTTTTTTTTTCCTCCGGTATCCCGCACCCTCCATGTGTTCTTTCTCTTATGCTTAAGGCTTCAAAGATGGCGCTGGGGAGCGGGCTGTGGGCGTGACTTCCGGAATCAGAGGTTACCTGGGAGGTGTAGTCCGGCAGATTTGAGAAAAAGTCCTCGTTCCCGCATACTCGAGCTGTGTTTGTAGAGGCTTCTGGTCACCGGGGTTCCATCTGGGGGAGGCGGGATGCGGCACATACTCCATCTGGAACTTGCGGGTGAACTCGGCTCTTTTTGGAACCTGTTTTTTCTTTTTTTTTTTCCTCCGGGATCCCGCACCCTCCATGTGTTCTTTCTCTTATGCTTAAGGCTTCAAATATGGCGCTGGGGGGCGGGCTGTGGGCGTGACTTCCGGAATCAGAGGTTACCAGGGAGGTGTAGTCCGGCAGATTTGAGAAAAAGTCCTCGTTCCCGCATACTCGAGCTGTGTTTGTAGAGGCTTCTGGTCACCGGGGTTCCATCTGGGCGAGGCGGGATGCGGCACCTACTCCATCTGGAACTTGCGGGTGAACTCGGCTCTTTTTGGAACCTGTTTTTTCTTTTTTTTTTTCCTCCGGGATCCCGCACCCTCCATATGTTCTTTCTCTTATGCTTAAGGCTTCAAAGATGGCGCTGGGGGGCGGGCTGTGGGCGTGACTTCCGGAATCAGAGGTTACCTGGGAGGTGCAGTCCGGCAGATTTGAGAAAAAGTCCTCGTTCCCGCATACTCGAGCTGTGTTTGTAGAGGCTTCTGGTCACCGGGGTTCCATCTGGGGGAGGCGGGATGCGGCACCTACTCCATCTGGAACTTGCGGGTGAACTCGGCTCTTTTTGGAACCTGTTTTTTCTTTTTTTTTTTTCCTCCGGGGTCCCGCACCCTCCATGCGTTCTTTCTCTTATGCTTAAGGCTTCAAAGATGGCGCTGGGGGGCGGGCTGTGGGCGTGACTTCCGGAATCAGAGGTTACCTGGGAGGTGTAGTCCGGCAGATTTGAGAAAAAGTCTCGTTCCCGCATACTCGAGCTGTGTTTGTAGAGGTTTCTGGTCACCGGGGTTCCATCTGGGGGAGGCGGGATGCGGCACCTACTCCATCTGGAATTTGCGGGTGAACTCGGCTCTATTTGGAACCTAATTTTTCTTTTTTTTTTTTCCTCCGGGATCCCGCACCCTCCATGTGTTCTTTCTCTTATGCTTAAGGCTTCAAAGATGGCGCTGGGGGGCGGGCTGTGGGCGTGACTTCCGGAATCAGAGGTTACCTGGGAGGTGTAGTCCGGCAGATTTGAGAAAAAGTCCTCGTTCCCGCATACTCGAGCTGTGTTTGTAGAGGCTTCTGGTCACCGGGGTTCCATCTGGGGGAGGCGGGATGCGGCACCTACTCCATCTGGAACTTGCGGGTGAATTCGGCTCTTTTTGGAACCTGTTTTTTCTTTTTTTTTTTCCTCCGGGATCCCGCACCCTCCATGTGTTCTTTCTCTTATGCTTAAGGCTTCAAAGATGGCGCTGGGGGGCGGGCTGTGGGCGTGACTTCCGGAATCAGAGGTTACCTGGGAGGTGTAGTCCGGCAGATTTGAGAAAAAGTCCTCGTTCCCGCATAATCGAGCTGTGTTTGTAGAGGCTTCTGGTCACCGGGGTTCCATCTGGGGGAGGCGGGATGCGGCACCTACTCCATCTGGAACTTGCGGGTGAACTCGGCTCTATTTGGAACCTGATTTTTCTTTTTTTTTTTTCCTCCGGGATCCCGCACCCTCCATGTGTTCTTTCTCTTATGCTTAAGGCTTCAAAGATGGCGTTGGGGGGCGGGCTGTGGGCGTGACTTCCGGAATCAGAGGTTACCTGGGAGGTGTAGTCCGGCAGATTTGAGAAAAAGTCCTCGTTCCCGCATACTCGAGCTGTGTTTGTAGAGGCTTCTGGTCACCGGGGTTCCATCTGGGGGAGGCGGGATGCGGCACCTACTCCATCTGGAACTTGCGGGTGAATTCGGCTCTTTTTGGAACCTGTTTTTTCTTTTTTTTTTTCCTCCGGGATCCCGCACCCTCCATGTGTTCTTTCTCTTATGCTTAAGGCTTCAAAGATGGCGCTGGGGGGCGGGCTGTGGGCGTGACTTCCGGAATCAGAGGTTACCTGGGAGGTGTAGTCCGGCAGATTTGAGAAAAAGTCCTCGTTCCCGCATACTCGAGCTGTGTTTGTAGAGGCTTCTGGTCACCGGGGTTCCATCTGGGGGAGGCGGGATGCGGCACCTATTCCATCTGGAACTTGCGGGTGAACTCGGCTCTTTTTGGAACCTGTTTTTCCTTTTTTTTTTCCTCCGGGATCCCGCACCCTCCATGTGTTCTTTCTCTTATGCGTAAGGCTTCAAATATGGCGCTCGGGGGCGGGCTGTGGGTGTGACTTCCGGAATCAGAGGTTACCTGGGAGGTGTAGTCCGGCAGATTTGAGAAAAGTCCTCGTTCCCGCATACTCGAGCTGTGTTTGTAGAGGCTTCTGGTCACCGGGGTTCCATTTGGGGGAGGCGGGATGCGGCACCTACTCCATCTGGAACTTGAGGGTGAACTCGGCTCTATTTGGAACCTGATTTTTCTTTTTTTCTATCCTCCGGGATCCCGCACCCTCCATGTGTTCTTTCTCTTATGCTTAAGGCTTCAAAGATGGCGCTGGGGGGCGGGCTGTGGGCGTGACTTCCGGAATCAGAGGTTACCTGGGAGGTGTAGTCTGGCAGATTTGAGAAAAAGTCCTTGTTCCCGCATACTCGAGCTGTGTTTGTAGAGGTCTTCTGGTCACCGGGGTTCCATCTGGGGGAGGCGGGATGCGGCACCTACTCCATCTGGAACTTGCGGGTGAACTCGGCTCTATTTGGAAACTGATTTTTCTTTTTTTTTTTTCCTCCGGTATCCCGCACCCTCCATGTGTTCTTTCTCTTATGCTTAAGGCTTCAAAGATGGCGCTGGGGGGCGGGCTGTGGGCGTGACTTCCGGAATCAGAGGTTACCTGGGAGGTGTAGTCCGGCAGATTTGAGAAAAAGTCCTCGTTCCCGCATACTCGAGCTGTGTTTGTAGAGGCTTCTGGTCACCGGGGTTCCATCTGGGGGAGGCGGGATGCGGCACCTACTCCATCTGGAACTTGCGAGTGAACTCGGCTCTTTTTGTTACCTGTTTTTTCTTTTTTTTTTCCTCCGGGATCCCGCACCCTCCATGTGTTCTTTCTCTTATGCTTATGGCTTCAAAGACGGCGCTGGGGGGCGGGCTGTGGGCGTGACTTCCGGAATCAGAGGTTACCTGGGAGGTGTAGTCCAGCAGATTTGAGAAAAAGTCCTCGTTCCCGCATACTCGAGCTGTGTTTGTAGAGGCTTCTGGTCACCGGGGTTCCATCTGGGGGAGGCGGGATGCGGCACCTACTCCATCTGGAACTTGCGGGTGAACTCGGCTCTATTTGGAACCTGATTTTTCTTTTTTTTTTTTCCTCCGGGATCCCGCACCCTCCATGTGTTCTTTCTCTTATGCTTAAGGCTTCAAAGATGGCGCTGGGGGGCGGGCTGTGGGCGTGACTTCCGGAATCAGAGGTTACCTGGGAGGTGTAGTCCGGCAGATTTGAGAAAAAGTCCTCGTTCCCGCATACTCGAGCTGTGTTTGTAGAGGCTTCTGGTCACCGGGTTTCCATCTGGGGGAGGCGGGATGCGGCACCTACTCCATCTGGAACTTGCGGGTGAACTCGGCTCTATTTGGAACCTGATTTTTCTTTTTTTTTTTTCCTCCGGGATCCCGCACCCTCCATGTGTTCTTTCTCTTATGCTTAAGGCTTCAAAGATGGCGCTGGGGGGCGGGCTGTGGGCGTGACTTCCGGAATCAGAGGTTACCTGGGAGGTGTAGTCCGGCAGATTTGAGAAAAAGTCCTCGTTCCCGCATACTCGAGCTGTGTTTGTAGAGGCTTCTGGTCACCGGGGTTCCATCTGGGGGAGGCGGGATGCGGCACCTACTCCATCTGGAACTTGCGGGTGAACTCGGCTCTTTTTGGAACCTGTTTTTTCTTTTTTTTTTTCCTCCGGGATCCCGCACCCTCCATGTGTTCTTTCTCTTATGCTTAAGGCTTCAAAGATGGCGCTGGGGGGCGGGCTGTGGGCGTGACTTCCGGAATCAGAGGTTACCTGGGAGGTGAAGTCCGGCAGATTTGAGAAAAAGTCCTCGTTCCCGCATACTCGAGCTGTGTTTGTAGAGGCTTCTGGTCACCGGGGTTCCATCTGGGGGAGGCGGGTTGCGGCACCTACTCCATCTGGAACTTGCGGGTGAACTCGGCTCTATTTGGAACCTGATTTTTCTTTTTTTTTTTCCTCCGGGATCCCGCACCCTCCATGTGTTCTTTCTCTTATGCTTAAGGCTTCAAAGATGGCACTGGGGGGCGGGCTGTGGGCGTGACTTCCGGAATCAGAGGTTACCTGGGAGGTGTAGTCCGGCAGATTTGAGAAAGAGTCCTCGTTCCCGTATACTCGAGCTGTGTTTGTAGAGGCTTCTGGTCACCGGGGTTCCATCTGGGGGAGGCGGGATGCGGCACCTACTCCATCTGGAACTTGCCGGTGACCTCGGCTCTTTTTGGAACCTGTTTTTTCTTTTTTTTTTTCCTCCGGGATCCCGCACCCTCCATGTTTTCTTTCTCTTATGCTTAAGGCTTCAAAGATGCGCTGGGGGGCGGGCTGTGGGCGTGACTTCCGGAATCAGAGGTTACCTGGGAGGTGTAGTCCGGCAGATTTGAGAAAAAGTCCTCGTTCCCGCATACTCGAGCTGTGTTTGTAGAGGCTTCTGGTCACCGGGGTTCCATCTGGGGGAGGCGGGATGCGGCACCTACTCCATCTGGAACTTGCGGGTGAACTCGGCTCTATTTGGAACCTGATTTTTCTTTTTTTTTTTTCCTCCGGGATCCCGCACCCTCCATGTGTTCTTTCTCTTATGCTTAAGGCTTCAAAGATGGCGCTGGGGGGCGGGCTGTGGGCGTGACTTCCGGAATCAGAGGTTACCTGGGAGGTGTAGTCCGGCAGATTTGAGAAAAAGTCCTCGTTCCCGCATACTCGAGCTGTGTTTGTAGAGGCTTCTGGTCACCGGGGTTCCATCTGGGGGAGGCGGGATGCGGCACCTACTCCATCTGGAACTTGCGGGTGAACTCGGCTCTATTTGGAACCTGATTTTTCTTTTTTTTTTTTCCTCCGGGATCCCGCACCCTCCATGTGTTCTTTCTCTTATGCTTAAGGCTTCAAAGATGGCGCTGGGGGGCGGGCTGTGGGCGTGACTTCCGGAATCAGAGGTTACCTGGGAGGTGTAGTCCGGCAGATTTGAGAAAAAGTCCTCGTTCCCGCATACTCGAGCTGTGTTTGTAGAGGCTTCTGGTCACCGGGGTTCCATCTGGGGGAGGCGGGATGCGGCACCTACTCCATCTGGAACTTGCGGGTGAACTCGGCTCTTTTTGGAACCTGTTTTTTCTTTTTTTTTTCCTCCGGGATCCCGCACCCTCCATGTGTTCTTTCTCTTATGCTTAAGGCTTCAAAGATGGCACTGGGGGGCGGGCTGTGGGCGTGACTTCCGGAATCAGAGGTTACCTGGGAGGTGTAGTCCGGCAGATTTGAGAAAAAGTCCTCGTTCCCGCATACTCGAGCTGTGTTTGCAGAGGCTTCTGGTCACCGGGGTTCCATCTGGGGGAGGCGGGATGCGGCACCTCCTCCATCTGGAACTTGCGGGTGAACTCGGCTCTATTTGGAACCTGATTTTTCTTTTTTTTTTTTTCCTCCGGGATCCCGCACCCTCCATGTGTTCTTTCTCTTATGCTTAAGGCTTCAAAGATGGCGCTGGGGGGCGGGCTGTGGGCGTGACTTCCGGAATCAGAGGTTACCTGGGAGGTATAGTCCGGCAGATTTGAGAAAAAGTCCTCGTTCCCGCATACTCGAGCTGTGTTTGTAGAGGCTTCTGGTCACCGGGGTTCCATCTGGGGGAGGCGGGATGTGGCACCTACTCCATCTGGAACTTGCGGGTGAACTCGGCTCTTTTTGGAACCTGTTTTTTCTTTTTTTTTTCCCTCCGGGATCCCGCACCCTCCATGTGTTCTTTCTCTTATGCTTAAGGCTTCAACGATGGCGCTGGGGGGCGGGCTGTGGGCGTGACTTCCGGAATCAGAGGTTACCTGGGAGGTGTAGTCCGGCAGATTTGAGAAAAAGTCCTCGTTCCCGCATACTCGAGCTGTGTTTGTAGAGGCTTCTGGTCACCGGGGTTCCATCTGGGGGAGGCGGGATGCGGCACCTACTCCATCTGGAACTTGCGGGTGAACTCGGCTCTTTTTGGAACCTGTTTTTTCTTTTTTTTTTTCCTCCGGGATCCCGCACCCTCCATGTGTTCTTTCTCTTATGCTTAAGGCTTCAAAGATGGCGCTGGGGGGCGGGCTGTGGGCGTGACTTCCGGAATCAGAGGTTACCTGGGAGGTGTAGTCCGGCAGATTTGAGAAAAAGTCCTCGTTCCCGCATACTCGAGCTGTGTTTGTAGAGGCTTCTGGTCACCGGGGTTCCATCTGGGGGAGGCAGGATGCGGCACCTACTCCGTCTGGAACTTGCGGGTGAACTCGGCTCTTTTTGGAACCTGTTTTTTCTTTTTTTTTTTCCTCTGGGATCCCGCACCCTCCATGTGTTCTTTCTCTTATGCTGGGGATTGTTTTTTTCATGTTGCTTTCTTCTCTCTCACTGTTTGCATATAGGAATGCCATGGACTTTTGAGTATTGATTTTATAGCCTGCAACTTTACTATACAAGTCCTTTGTTTCTCGGAGTTTTTTGGTGGAGGTTATTGGGTTCTCTAAGTATAGTATCATATCATCTGCGAATAGTGAGAGCTTGATTTCTTCCTTTCCTACCTGAATGCCCTTAATATCTTTTTCTTGCCTAATCGCTATTGCAAGTACTTCCAATACTATATTGATCAGCAGTGAAGAGAGTGGGCATCCTTGTCTCGTCCCCGACCTTAGGGGGAAGGCTCTCATTTTTTCCCCATGAGGATGATGCTTGCTGTAGGCTTGTGGTAGATGGCTTTAATTATGTTGAGGAAGGTCCCCTCTATACCCATTTTGGCTAGGGTTTTCATCATAAAGGGGTGCTGGATCTTGTCAAATGCTTTCTCTGCATCTATTGATATAATCATATGCTTTTTATCTTTTCTTTTGTTGATATGATGGATTATGTTGATTGATTTCCAAATGTTGAACCATCCTTGAATCCCTGGGATGAATCCTACTTGGTCATGGTGTATGATCTTTTTGATGAGTAGTTGGATTCTATATGCTAGTAGTTTGTTGAGGATCTTTGCATCTGTGTTCATCAGGGATATCGGTCTGTAATTCTCTTTCTTTGTGGTATCTCTGTCTGCTTTTGATATCAGTGTGATATTTGCTTCGTAGAAACTGTTTGGAAGTGTTTTTGATATTTCTATTTCGTGGAAAAGCTTAAAGAGGATTGGGAGTAAGTCCTCTTTAAAGATTTGGAAGAATTCACTAGTGAGTCCATCCGGACCAGGACCTTTGTGCTTGGGGAGACTTTTTATTACCATTTCGATTTCCTTGATGGTGATAGGTCTGTTCAGGTATTCCAGGTCTTCTTGGTTCAGCCTTGGGAGTCTGTAGGAGTCTAGGAATTTATCCATTTCCTCGAGGTTTTGATGTTGCGTGACATACAATTTCTCAAAGTACTCCCTAAGGATCCTTTGAATTTCTGTAGTTTCTGTTGTAATGACCCCCTTTTCATTTCTGATTCGGTTTATTAGGGTTTTCTCTCTCCCTTTCTTTGTGAGTTTTGCTAGAGGCTTATCAATCTTGTTAATTTTCTCGAAGAACCAGCTCTTGGTTTCATTGATCTTTCAGATTGTTTTTTGGGTTTCCATCTCTTTAATCTCTGCTCTGAGTTTTATTATTTCCTTTCTCCTGTTCGGGTTGTGCTCCTTTTTTTGGTCCTTCTCCAAGTTCTTAAGCTGTGAGGTTAGGTTACTTATGTGTGCTCGCTCCTCCTTCCTGAGGAATGCTTGTAGAGCTATAAACTTTCCTCTTAACACAGCTTTTGCTGTGTCCCATAAGTTTTGGTAACTCGTGTCCTCATTTTCATTCGTTTCTAGGAATCTTTTGATTTCCTCTTTGATTTCCTGTCTAAGCCACTTGTTGTTCAGTAGAGCACTGTTTAATTTCCAGGTGTTTGATTTAGTTTTCTGTTTTTGTATGTGATTTACTTCTAATTTCAGCGCATTATGATCTGAGAAGATTGTCGATACAATCTCTATCTTCTTAATTTTTTGGAGGCATGTTTTGTGGCTCAGCATGTGGTCTATCTTGGAGAATGTTCCATGTACGCTTGAGAAGAATCTGTATTCAGCTTTTTGTGGATGAAGTGTCCTGTATATATCTACTAAGTCCTTTCTTCCATTGTTTCCCTCAGATGATGTATGTCCTTGCTAAGCTTGAGTCTGGTTGATCTATCAAGAGGTGACAAAGCAGTGTTGAAGTCTCCCACTAGTATTGTGTTGCTGTTGATGTCTTTTTCCTAATCTATGAGTAGTTGTTTTAAGTACTTTGCTGGTCTCTCATTAGGTGCATATACATTTATTATTGTAAGTTCTTCCTGTTGTACAGATCCTTTGATCAATAAGAAATGACCTTCACTGTCTCTTATGACTTCCTCACTCTGAAATCGATGTGGTCTGATATTAGGATGGCTACGCCAGCTTTTTTATGGGAGCTGTTTGCCTATAGGATTGTTTTCCAGCCTTTGACTCTGAGTCTGTGTTTTCTTTGACTATTGAGATGTATTTCTTGCAGGCAGCAGAATGTTGGGTTCAATTTTCTAATCCATCCTGCCACTCTATGTCTTTTAATTGGTGCGTTTAGCCCATTGACATTGAGAGAGATTATTGTTATGGGATTTTGTCCCATTGTTCTGTTGAAATTTGGTGTATTTGAGGGGCCTTTCTTGCCTTAAAGTAGCCCATTTAGTTGTTCTTGTAACCACGGTTTTGAGTCTATGAAGTTCCTGAGCTGTTGTTTGTCTGTGAAACTCTGTATTGTTCCTTCTATTATGAATGAGAGTCTCGCTGGGTAAAGTATTTTTGGGGAGGCATTTATTTCATTGAGTTTTTTCACTATGTACCACTACTGTTTTCGGGCCATAAGGGTTTCATCAGAAAAATCAGCTGTGAATTTTAAGGATGCTCCTTTGTAAGAGATTTCTTTTTTCGATCTTGCTGCTTTCCGAATTTTGTCTCTGTCTAAGGTTTTGGTCATTTTGATCAGAATGTGTCTTGGGGTATTTTTATTCGGATTTCTTCTAGCTGGTACCCTTCGGGCCTCCTGAATATGGTCACAAGTTTTCTTCAGCTCTGGAAATGTTGTAGCAATGATGTCTTTGACAGTTTCTTCTTCATCAAGGTTTTCTTCCTGTACCTCTGGGACTCCAATAATTCTTATGTTACCCCTCTTGGCTTCATCACGATCTTCTCTTGCCATCTGTTCCCGAATTGTGAGTCTCTTTTCCATATTCTGCTCTTTTCTGGAGAGTCTCTGACCTTCATCTTCGAGCTCACTGATTCTGTTTTCAGCAGATGTTACTCTGCTGCTGAGGCCTTCCACTGAGTTTTTCAATTCGCCTATGAGATTTTTCAGGTCTGACATTTCTGATTGCATTTTCCTCATTTCTGCCTTCAAATCCTCTTGTCTTCTATTGGCGTTGCTTTCCATTGTTTCTTTTAATTCCCTAAGCATCATTAACAATTATTTTTAAAAAACTTAATTGATAGAGAATGGGCACTGGTGGAGGGATGGGTTCTGGATCATTGTATAACTGAAACCCACTTAATCACTTAACTTCCCATTAGTCGTCGATTTGCTCGAGCGGGCGCCAGTAACGTCTACATTTGTCTCTGTCGCATTCTAGTGTAGCCCAATGGCATCTGTTCGCTCTGGGAACATGAAGAGCCTCAAACCGATCGTTCATGATCTTGACGAAGAAGTCTGACCATCTGGTAGGTGGGCAGTCATGTTGTCTTTTGACGTCCGGTGGAATCCAGTCAGTAACAGCTCTAGTCCAGCGGTCATCTTTAAATCTCATTACGTGACCAGCCCATCTGATTTTTGACACCTTGGCAAATGAGACAGAGTCCCTGACTCTTGATCTTCAACGGATGTCGGAACTCAGGATTTTTTCTCTCATTTGAGTGAAACGTGATATTCCAAGCATAGCTCTTTCTATTCTTCTTTGGGAGACCTGAATAGCGTTCTCATCCTGTTTGCATAGGGCCCAGGTCTCTGAGGCATATGTTAATGCAGGAAGAACAGTGAAATCAAAGAGATGTGCCCAGAGCCATAGGTTCTTGTCCTCTTAACTATTTCTTCGACGTTCTTGAAGGCGTTCCAAGCCGCTCTCTTCCTCCTGCGCAGCTCGGGTGACAGGTCATTTGTCATGTTGACTTCTCGAGAAGTCAACTGAAACCCAAGCACAAAAATTTGTATGTCTACAACTGTACCTTATGGTGTTTCTCTAATAAAAAGTTAAAAAAATAGCATGCTACTGAAACAAAGGCACAGCTGCAGACCAATAGAACATGCTTGAATATACTGACATCTCCTCACAGACATATGATCATCAAATCTTTGATAAGGGAGCAAGAAATGTGAATTTGGGCACGGAACGCCTTGTTAACAAAGTGTGCTGGCAAAACTGGACAGCTACATGCAAATAAATGGGCTCAGATCTCTGCCTAACATCATGTACAAAAGTAACACGAAAATGGATTAAAGAACTCAACATCATACTGGAATTCATAAGGTACGTTGAAGGCAGGGCTGGCAAAAACCCTCCACGACACTGAAGCTAGTGGTATCTTCAAAGATGACACGCCACTGGCCAAGCAAGTGAAAGCAGAGATAGACACAGGGGACTATCCTAAACTAAGAAGCTTCTGCACCTCAGAAGAAACACTGACCAAACTACAAAGAGAGTCTACAGAAAGGGAAAGGATACTCGCCCAAAACCCATCAAACAAGGGGTTAATATCAAAGATATACAAAGTACTGGTAATACTCCATAAGAAGAAAACCTCCAAAGCCATCAAAATGGGGCGAAAAAATGAGCAGAAACTTTCTCAAAGAAGAAATCTGAATGGCAAAAAGGCACATAAGATAATGCTCTACATCACTAATCATCAGGGAGATGCAGACCAAAACAACAATGAGATATCATTTCACATCACAGAGACTGGCCAATATCCAATAAAACAAAAGCAACTGATGTTGGCATGGATGTGGCGAGAAATGAACCCAAATAAACTGCTGGTGAGAATGCCGACTGGTTCAGCCCTTTTGGAAAACAGTATGGACAATTCTCAAAAAGATAGAAAATGAGCTCCAACCAAGCAAACCAAGCACAGCAAACCAAGCACAAAAATTTGTAAGTCTACGACTGTACCTTATTGTGTTTCACTAATAAAAATTCAAAAAGAGGTGAAAGATCTATACAAAGTAATCTACTCAAGTACAAAGAGAAATAAGAGGATATGATGAAATGGAAATCACTTAAATCACTTAACTTCCCGTTAGTCGTCGATTTGCTTGAGCGGGCGCCAGTAACGTATCCATTTGTCTCTGTCACGTGCTAGTGTAGCCCAATAGCATCTGTTCACTCTGGGAACATGAAGAGCCTCAAACCGATCGTTCATGATGTTGATGAAGAAATTTGACCATCTGGTTGGTGGGTGGCCACGTGGTCTTTTGACATCCCGTGGAATCCATTTGGTAACAGCTCTAGTCCAGCGGTCATCTTTAAATATCATTACATGACCAGCCCATCTGATTTTTGATGCCTTGGCAAATGAGACAGCGTCCCTGATTCTTGATCGTCGATGGATGTCGGAACTCCGGATTCTTTCTCTCATTTGAGTGAAACGTGATATTCCAAGCATAGCTCTTTCAAATCTTCTTTGGGAGACCTGAATAAAGTTCTCATCCGGTTTGCGTAGGGCCCAGGTCTCTGAGGCATATGTTAATGCAGGAAGAACAGTGGAATCAAAGAGATGTGCCCGGAGCCGGAGGTTCTTCGTCCACTTAGCTATTTCTTCGACGTACTTGAAGGCATTCCAAGCCTCTCTCTTCCTCCTGCGCAACTCGGGTGCCAGGTCATTTGTCATGTTGACCTCTCGATCTAGGTACACATAGCTGTTGCATTCGGAGATGGTGGTTCCGTTGAGAGCGAATGGGGCGTCAGGAACAAGGCTGTTTCTCATAAACATTGTCTTCGTAAGATTCACCTGTAGTCCTAACATTCCACACTCACGGTCAAAGTCGGCCAGCATTTGTGCCACTTGGCTGATGTTTGGTGTTATTAAAACAATGTCATCAGCAAAGCGGAGGTGGTGTAGTTGCCGACCATCTCTCTTCACTCCCATTCCTTCCGATTCCAGTCGTTGCATGATGTTCTCGAGGATGGCACTGAAGAGTTTCGGTAAAATGGTATCACCCTGCCGAACCCCTCTCTTGACATCAATGATTACTTCTTTGTAGAATGGTGAGATCCTGGTAGTGAATCCACAATACAGCTCACGGAGGATCTTGATGTATTGGGCTTGAATGCGCTGATTGGCTAGGGCTTCAATGACGGCTTCCGTCTCAACAGAATCAAAGGCCTTCTTTAAATCAATGAACGTTAAACAGAGCGGCATCTTGAACTCCCGAGAAACCTCAATGAGCTTGGTTATCATGTGGATATGGTCGATGGTGCTGAATCCTTTGTGGAACCCGGCTTGCTCGCATGGTTGTCTTTCATCTAGTGTTCTGCCAATCCTATTTATGATGACTCGAGTGAACCACTTGTAGATGATAGACAATAGGCAGATCGGGCGATAATTGCCAATGTCATGGTTGTCTCCCTTCTTGAACAGCAGTACGGTCCTGCTGGTTTTCCATTGGGACGGAACCTTGCGTTCAGACAGGTAGTGTGTGAAAAGACAAGCCAGTGTATTGATGAGTACTGATGGCATGTTCTTCAGGTTTTCAGGTCTGACCTTGTCTAGGCCGGGTGCTGTTCGTTTCTTTACTGACGAAATGGCGTGTCGGATTTCGGAAGGGAGAACATTGGGAACGAAATATCCATCCTGTGGAATTTGGTATGTCGGCAAGTGGACATGGTTATCGAAGAGATTTGAGTAGAAGTCATGGATAATCTTCTCCATTGCCATTCTGGAGGATATGATGGATCCATCAGGACGTCGGAGGGCAGTCATCTTGGTCTTGTAGTTGGCGAAGGACAGGCAGCGTTACGAATACTTTTCCTGGCTTCTGCAGCATCTACCAGCACTTCTGCTCTTCTCTCTTTGAGGTCTTCCTTGGTCGCATCTCTGCACTGCTTTGCGAGCTTGGACGTTAGCTTGCGGTTGCCTGAGACATGCGCCAAACAACGCTGGCAAATAATCTCAAGAGTTTTCGAAAACAGGCTTTTTTTTGGCTATCTCTCTCTTAGGCAGAGTCTCCTACCCTGTGTCTGACTATGCTCGCCAGGGCCCAACAGCTGAAGACCTCCAGGCCCGAACCAAGGCCTTACTGGGGCCACTCTCCACACACTTGGATAAGCCTCAGACATAACAGAACTAGCAGAGGAACCCAGGTGTGTGGGACCCGGGGCTGAGATCTCTAAGCCTGCACGGTTTGGGACTGGACCTGTCAGTAGCTAGACAGTTACACCCTCCAACTGCCGTGTAACCCCAACAAAGGCCAGGATCCAGAGATTATAACAACAAGCTCCCGGGAGAGCACAAGGCAGAGTCTCCTACCCTGTGTCTGACTATCCTCGCCAGGGCCCAACAGCTGAAGACCTCCAGGCCCCAACCAAGGCCTTACTGGAGCCACTCTCCACACACTTGGATAAGCCTCAGACATAACAGAACTAGCAGAGGAACCCAGGTGTGTGGGACCCGGGGCTGAGATCTCTAAGCCTGCACGGTTTGGGACTGGACCTGTCAATAGCTAGACAGTTACACCCTCCAACTGCCGTGTAACCCCAACAAAGGCCAGGATCCAGAGATTATAACAACAAGCTCCCGGGAGCGCGCGGCCGCATTCGCGGCCGCGCGACTATTTATTTAATTTTCTCTAAATTTTCAGGATACCTTAAATATCCTTAAATATCCAACCCACACGGCAGAGCCTGGCAAGCTATCCGTGGTCTATGCCAAATAGACCAAATTGATATGCCAAATCCAGTAATAAATGGATCTCATTTCCCTAACCCTGAATATGCAGAGTCGAGAAGGATATGGAAGGAGAAGCTGATAAAACACCAAGGCAGACATAGGCTGCCAAAACGCAGAAAAACAAAAGTGATTGTCTGTACTTTTAATGCTCGTACCCTGGCATCTGCTACATCCATTGAAGACCTTATGGTACAAGCACGAAAGATCAAGTACGACATCATTGGTCTGACCGAAACAAGAAGACATCAATCCCATCATGCTGTTTTCGACACTGGAGAAGAACTGTTCCTTGGAACATGTGATAAAAGAGGCGTCGGTGGTGTCGGTATCCTTGTCAACACAAACTTAGTCACAAGCATTGATTCATTTGAATGCCTAACAACCCGAATCGGACGATTACACTTGAATAAATGTGGCTCACTACCGGCAGTTTCTATCTTTGTTGTCTATGCACCAACATCCAGTTATGGTGAAAAAGAAACTGAGAAATTCTACATGGAGCTGGAGAAATTCTATAAAGAAGATCACACCTTCTACAAGATCATTGTCGGTTATTTTAATGCCAAGATAGGACCAAGAAGATCAGTCGATGAACTCCACATCGGAACCCATGGCCTGGAATGGAACGAACAGGGTGACAGACTGTCTGAGTTCATCATGTCAACCAAAACCTTCCATGGTAACTCACAATTCCAAAAGGCTGAATCTAAACGTTGGACATGGGAGTCTCCCGATGGACGGTTCCACAATGAAATAGACCACATCATATTCAATCGGCGGTTTTGCCTAACCGATGTTGCTGTTGTCCCAAAATTCCAAACGGGATCAGACCACCGTCTTCTTCGTGCAAAATTCTACCTCACAGAACGAGGAGAAAAGAATGCAAGGTTTAAGAAGAGGACTCCCAGAACAACCACCAACTGGGAGCTCTTTGGCTCTATTGCGGCAACATGGGAAGATGCCGTCATTGACAACATTGATGAGGAATACGATCGAATGATTCAGCACCTCCATGATTGTGCAAGGAATGCCAAGAGAGAGATAACCACAAAAAACCGTCTTTCTTCGAACACTCTTGAACTTATTCACCAACGTGGCTTGGCACATGCCTCAGGCAACCACAAGCGAACATCCGAACTGGCAAAACAGTGCAGAGAAGCCATCAAGGATGACCTCAAAAACAGGAGAGCAGCAGTACTCGTAGATGCAGCAGAAGCTGGGAAAAACATTCGTAATGCCCGCCTGTCCTTTACCAACTACAAAACTAAGATGACTGCCCTCCGACATCATGATGGATCTATCACATCTTCCAGAAGGGCAATGGAGAAGATTATTCATGACTTCTACACAGATCTCTTTAATAGCCACATCCACTTGCCCACATACCACATACCACATGATGGATATGTCGTTCCAATGTTCTCCCTTCCGAAATCCAACATGCCATCTCATCGATAAAGAAACAAAGAGCACCTGGCCCAGACAAGATCAGACCTGAACACCTGAAGAAATTACCATCAGTACTCATCAATACATTGGCTCGACTCTTCACATGCTACCTGTCTGAACGCAAGGTTCCATCCCAATGGAAAACCAGCAGGACTGTACTACTATACAAGAAAGGAGACATCCACGACATTGGCAACTATCGCCCAATCTGCCTATTGTCTGTCATCTACAAACTATTCACTCGAGTCATCCTGAATAGGATTAGCAGAACACTAGATGAAGGACAACCATGTGAACAAGCTGGATTCCAAAAAGGATTCAGTACCATCGACCATATCCACACAATAACCAAGCTCATTGAGGTATCTCGGGAGTTCAAGATGCCGCTCTGTCTAACGTTCATTGATTTAAAGAAGGCCTTTGATTCTGTTGAGACGGAAGCGGTCATGGAAGCCCTAGCCAATCAGGGCGTACAAACTCAATACATCAGGATCCTTCGTGAGCTCTATTGCGGATTCACACCAAGATCTCACCATTCTACAAAGAAGTAATCATCCACATCAAGAGAGGGGTTCGGCAGGGTGATACCATTTCACCAAAACTCTTCAGTGCCACTCTCGAGAACATCATGCGATGACTGGAATGGGAAAACATGGGAGTGAAGATAGATGGTCGGCAACTACACCACCTATGCTTTGCTGATGACATCGTTCTAATTACACCAAACATCAGCCAAGCGGCACAAATGCTGAACGACTTTGACCGTGAATGTCGAAAGGTCGGACTACAGCTGAATCTTACAAAGACAATGTTTATGAGAAACAGCCTCGTTCCTGACGCTCCATTCGCTCTCAACGGAACCACTATCTCTGAATGCAACAGTTATATATACCTAGGTCGAGAAATCAACATGATGAATGACCTGGCACCTGAGTTGCGCAGGAGGAAGAGAGCGGCTTGGAATGCCTTCAAGAGCATTGAAGAAATAACTAAAAGGACAAAGAACCTCCAGCTATGAGCACATCTCTTTGATTCCACTATTCTTCCTGCATAAACATATGCCTCAGAGACCTGGACCCTACGAAAACAGGATGAGAATGCTATTCGGGTCTCTCAAAGAGGAATCGAAAGAACTATGCTTGGAATATCACGATTCACTCTAATGAGAGACAGAATCCGGAGTTCTGATCTTCATCAACGCTCAAGAATCAGGGACGCTGTCTCATTTGCCAAGACATCAAAAATCAGATGGGCTGGACACGTAATGAGGTTTACAGACAACCGCTGGACTAGAGCCATTACTGATTGGATTCCACGGGACATCAAAAGATCACGTGGACGCCCACCTATAAGATGGTCAGACTTCTTCGTCAAGACCCTAAATGATCGGTTTGAGGCTCTGCATGTTCTTAGAACGAACAGATACCATTGGGCTATGCTAGCACGCAACCAGGATGAATGGAGACGGTACTGGCACCCGCTTGAATAAATCGATGATTCACGGGGATTAAGTGATTAAGTGATATAATTCATATATTTCCACAGTATAATTCAAACTTTCAGTCATAGCTTGATATTTCAGGACTGTTTTATTCATTCCTTACCTCTCATAAATGTGTGTCTTTCTCTCTATTCTCCCTACTCTATATCTTGCTCACTCACCATTTCTCTTTCAATCTTTTTGTCACACATACACACACACACACTTTACACATCAGAATGATACTTGAGGACAGAAACTTTGTTCCCTAGCAGTGTTCTAGTTTCTGAAATGCTGACTCTGAACAATGGGACTTCTGTCTTTGTTAGCTCACTGGGATAAAAATAGTGGAGGTAGGGAGAAATAAATTGATTTGAGGAATTTCTAAGACTTGGAGATGAATGGGGACTGGGAACTGG
The DNA here is from genome assembly GCF_029834395.1 of Sorex fumeus. Classification (NCBI taxonomy): domain Eukaryota; kingdom Metazoa; phylum Chordata; class Mammalia; order Eulipotyphla; family Soricidae; genus Sorex; species Sorex fumeus. The sequence continues at coordinate 1,321,669 of NW_026606260.1, forward strand.
AGACACATGTACCACGGGTGGCACACAGGTTTCTGGTTGGGCTATCCAGTAGTTAGTTACACTGTGACAGTACCGTGGGATGCTGAAGGAAGAACCAAGGGGTGGAAGGAGAACAGAAACTTATAGTGAGAAGAAACAGACATGGAATCAGCTAAGCTGGGCTGCAGTCCTGACTTTCCAAAGCTACGTTGATAGGGTCACAGACTCTTTGGGGAGCTCTTTACTTTTGTGGGGTAATGGATTGGAGCTTGATGATTTCGAACGTGTACTCTGACCACAGAGACATCTGACCAAAGCCGGCCCTACCTGGTAGTAGAAACCTGCAGGAAATTCTAGCGTTCACTGGGATTTGGGGGATGTTGTGCCCAGGCACTCATATGCAAGGCTCTGTAACACGATGTTTGTTCTTCTTCCCCTCCCCCCAATGGTGGCCAAGTCAAGACAGTTCTTCCTTACTACCACTGCTAACAGTGAAATGCACACCCAACACTTCTTCAATTCCTTTGACAAAAGACAAAAAAGTGGAATTGCTAGTTCAATGTGTAATCTTGAGTTCCCATCAGCAATATATAAGGATTTTTCTCTTTTGGGGTCACACTCGACGATGCTTGGGGGTTCCTCCTGGCTCTGCACCCAGGAATCACGCCTGGCAGTGCTCGCGTGAACATACGAGATGATGGGGATTCACTCGGGTCAGCCAAGTGCAAGGTAAACACCCTTCCGGTTGGACCTTAGCTTGGCCCTCTTGAGATTCTCAACTACACGTCCTCATCAACAGATTTTGTAGTCGTTGCCATATAAATAAGTATGAAGCGTCTCTGTGGTTTTGGTTTGGATCACTGATACTCATTGCTGTTGGGGATCTTTTCATGAGCTTATTGGCGATATTTTTTAAAAATGATTTATTCAATCGCCGTGAGAAAAATTACAAGGCTTTCTGGTTTAAGTCTCAGTCATACAATGATCAAATGCCCATCTCTTCAACAGCGCATATTTTCCACCACCAAACACCCCAATATACCCCCAGTGCCACCCCTCCCGTGACTGTGAGGCAGATGATTTCCACTTAACTCTCTATTTTGATCACATTCATTATTTGGAGAAAAGATGCACCATTATTATTTGGAATTTTCCCCCAACAATCAAACCTACTGAAAAGGCATCATGAAATAATTTCTTTTCTATTGCTGGTTATGAAGACCATATGATGTTCCACGACCATGGTAGCAGATGGACGATTTTGGATTTCTGATATTTTACGAATTAAGTCTGGAGGGATTTCTGCCAGAAGCTGAATAGTTCCGGACTGGTTTGTGTGTCTGGGTCCATGGCCATGCCAGAGGGCCACCCGTGGGGGGCACCTCATGGTGTCGGCAGGAGAAGAAGGACGTGCCAGTTCCACCCCACAGGCCCTGAGGCCAGAGTTGCACGTCACCGTCAGCTCATATGTGGCTGTCCCATAAACCACTATTCTACCGCTGGGGGAAATGGCAGAAGAGAGAGACACCCTTTCCCTCCCAGGTGGGCACGGCACCGTAGCTTAAGGTTTAGTCTATTCACATTTCTGCCAGAAGCTTCTGGGTTTCAGATTAGGTCTGTGTGCCTCTGGGGCCATGGCTGTGCCCGAGAGACAATCATTGGGGGCAACTCGTGGTCTCAGCAGGGCCAAAGAAGTTATTGGCTATTTTATTTACACAAACATCTATTTAAGTCCTTTGCCCATTTTGAAAACTAGGTTGAGCATTTTGCTGTCATTTAATGATAAATGGATGCATCTGATGCTAGCGTACGTGCATTGAAAGTACAGACGATCATTTTTGTCTTCCTTCGTTGTGGCAGCCTAGGTCGGCCTTGAGATTTTGTCGGCCTCTCCTTTCTCATCCTTCTCAGTGATGCCATGTCGGTGAAGCCTTCAGGGTCAGGTGAATGAGACCAGTTGTAGTTACTGGTTTTGGCATATCGAATACACAGCGGATAGCTTGCCAGGCTCTTCCGTGCGGGCCGAATACTCTCGGTAGCTTGCCAGTCTTTCCGAGAGGGATAGAGGCTTTTGGGGTGACCTCTAATCACCCTTGTAGGGGTTACCATATTTGAACCCTATAAAATATAGTACAACAATTCCACTGTTCTTCCTGCATTAACATATGCCTCAGAGTCCTGGGCACTACGCAAACAAGATGAGAACGCTATTCAGGTCTCCCAAAGAAGAATAGAAAGAGCTATGCTTGGAATATCACGTTTCACTCAAATGAGAGAACGAATCCGGAGTTCTGACATCCGTCGACGATCAAGGATCAGGGACGCTGTCTCATTTGCCAAGGTGTCGAAAATCAGATGGGCTGGTCACGTAATGAGATTTAAAGACGACCGTTGGACTAGAGCTGTTACTGATTGGATTCCACGGGATGTCAAGAGACCGCGTGGCCGCCCACCTACCAGATGGTCAGACTTCTTCGTCAAGATCATGAACGATCGGTTTGAGGCCCTTCATGTTCCCGGAGCGAACAGATGCCATTGGGCCACACTAGCACGCGACAGGGAAAAATGGAGACGTTACTGGCGCCCGCTCGAGCAAATCGACGACTAACGGGAAGTTAAGTGATTAAGTGATTAAGTGATTAATGATAAATGTTATTTATATATTCTGAATATCAACCTTCTGGTATGTAGCACTGTAACACTGTCCTTCCGTTGTTCATCTACTTGCTCGAGCAGGCATAGTAACAACTCCATTGTTGTTACTCTGTTAGGCATATCAAACACATCAGAGGTAGCGTGCCTGGCTTTGTCATTTGGCTAGGTACTCTGGGTTGCAAGCTGGGCTCTCCAAAAGGGGTGAAGGAGTCCAACACGGGTCAGCAGGGTCAGCCACGTGCAAACGCTCTACCCACTGTGCTATCTCTCTGGTATGTAATTTGCAAATATTTTCTCCCATTCCTATAGGATTCCATTTCACTCTGTGGCGGTTCCTTTTCATGCACAGGCACTTTAAATTTTTACGTATGCCTCTTTATCCTCTTTTCGCCTGTGATTTTTGTGCCATACCCAAGAGATCATTGCTTCATTCAATGTCACTTGATCACTTGACTTCCCGTTAATCATCGAGTTGCTCGAGCAGGCGGCAATAGCATCTCCGTTCGTCCCTGTCGTGTGCTAGTGTAGCGCAATGGCATCTGTCCATTCTAGGAACATGAAGAGCCTCAAACCAATCCTTCAGGGTCTTAACAATGAAATCTGACCACCTTGTAGATGGGTGGCTATGCGATATCTTGACGTCCGTGCAATCCAGTCAGTAATAGCTCTAGTCCACCAGTCGTCTCCAAATCTCATTATATGTCCAGCCCATCTTATTTTCGATGCCTTGGCAAACGAGACAGCATCCCTGAATCTTGCCCATCGATGGAGATCAGAACTCCGGATTCTTTCTCTCATTTGAGTTAAACGTGATACTCCAAGCATAGCTCTTTCGATTGCTCTTTGGGAGACCCGAAGAGCATTCTCATCCTGTTTGCATAGGTACCAGGTCTCTGAGGCGTATGTTAATGCAGGAAGAACAGTGGAATCGAAGAGATGTGCCCAGAGCCGGAGGTTCTTCATCCTCTTAGCTATTTCTTCGATGCTCTTGAAGGCATTCCAAGCCGCTCTCTTCCTCCTGCACAACTCAGGTGCCAGGTCATTTGTCATGTTGACTTCTCAATCTAGGTACACACAACTGTTGCATACAGAGATGGTCGTTCCATTGAAAGCGAATAGAAAGTCAGGAACGAGACTGTTTACCAAAAACACTGTCTTCATGAGATTCAGCTGGAGGCTGACCTTTCCACATTCACAGTCGAAGTCGACCAGCATTTATGCTGCTTGGTTAATGTTTGGTTTTTTTAGAACGATGTCATCAGCAAAGTGAAGGTGATGTAGTTGCTGACGGTCTATCTACCTTCACTCCCATTTCTTCCCATTCCAGTCATCGCATGACATTCTCGAGGGCGGTGCAGAAGAGTTTTGTTGAAATGGTATCACCCTTCCGAACCCCTCTCTTGATCTCGATGATCTCTTCTTTCTAGAATGGTGAGATCCTGGTAGTGAATCCGCAATACAGCTCACGGAGGATCTGTAGGCATCAAAGGCGTCGCTGCCCTTTTCAACACGAACTTGGCCATGAACACTGATTCATTCGAATGCCTTACAACCCGCATCGGATGATTACACTTGAATATATGTGGCTCACTGCTGGCAGTTTCTATCTTTGTTGTCTACGCACCAACATCCAATTATGATGAAGGAGAAATTGAGAAGTTCTACATGGAGCTGAAGAAGTTCTATAAAAAAGATCACACCTTATACAAGATCACTGTTGTGATTTTAATGCCAATCTAGGACCGAGAAGATCAAGCAAAGAACTCCACTTTGGGAGCAATGGCCTAGAATGGAACGAACAGGGAGAGAGACTGTCTGAGTTCATCATGTCGACCAAGACCATCCATGGTATCTCACAGTTCCAGAAGGCTGGATGTAAACGTTGGACATGGGAGTCTCCTGGTGGACGGTTCCACAATGAAATTGACCGCATCATATTCAATGGATGGTTTTGCCTGACCAATGTTACTGTTTTCCCAAAATTCCACACAGGATAGGACCACCGTCTCCTTCGTGCAAAATTCTACTTCAGAGTGGGGAGAAAAGGCTGCAAACTTTAAGAAGAGAACCCCCAGAACGACCGCCATCTGGGAACTCTTTGGCACTATTGCTGCAACATGGGAAGATGCTGTCGTTGACAACTTTGAGGAAGAATACTATCGACCGGTTCAGCGCCTCCATGATTGTGCAAGGAACACCAAAAGAGATATAGCCACAAAAAATGCCTGTCATCGAAAACTCTTGAGCTTATTCACCAACGTGGTTTGTCGCATTTTTCAGGCAACCACAAGCAAACGTCCGAGCTCGCAAAGCAGTGCAGAGATGCGATAAAGAAAGACCTCAAGAGAGAAGAGCAGCAGAGCTGGTAGATGCAGCAGAAGCTTGGAAAAGCATTTGTAATGGCTGCCTGTCCTTCGCCAACTACAAGACAAAGATGACTGCCATCCGACGTCCTGATGAATCTCTCACATCTTCCAGGAGAGCAATGGAGATTATCCATGACTTCTATTCAGATCTCTTAGAGAGTCACATCCACCTGCCCACATACCAAATTCCGCAGAATGGATATGGCGTTCTCAACATTCTCCCTTTAGAAATGCGACATGCCATTTCGTTGGTAAAGAGATGAGCAGCACCAGGCCCAGACAAGGTCAGACCTGAACACCTGGAGAACCTGCCGTCAGTACTCATCAATACACTGACTCGGATCTTCAAGCGCTACCTGTCTGAATGCAAGGTTCCATCCCAATGGAAAACCAGCAGGACTGTAATACTGTACAAGAAGGAAGACATCCACGACATTGGCAACTATCTCTCAATTTGCCTACTGTCTGTCATCTACAGGTTGTTCACTCGAGTCCTTCTGAATAGGATTGGCAGAACACTAGATGAAGGACAACCATGCAAGCAAGCCAGGTTCCGCAAAGGAACCAAGCTCATTGAGATTTCTCAGGAGTTCAAGATGCTGCTCTGTCTAACGTTCATTGATTTAAAGAAGGCCTTTGATGCTGTTGAGACAGAAGCAGTCATTAAAGCCCTAGCCAATCAGGGCATTCAAACTCAATACATCAGGATCCTCCATGAGCTGTACTGTGGATTCACATTCAATGTCATAAAGCTTTTTTGCCCTTTTCATCAGGAGATGGCAGCTCTAGTGTCCTGTTTTCCATATATACTTAAATACATTTTGTATATAACTACAATCTTTTACAAATAAAAACCAGTTAAATGCCCCGTTGCTAAAACACCCCTATTGAAATTCCTCAGCTTTTTTCCAGATTAAAAACTTTACTTCTTTTAATTTGTTTTTATTGTAGACACCATGATATATTTTAGGGCTGGAGAAATAGCACAGCTGGTAGGGTGTTTGCCTTGAACGCAGCTGACCCGGCCAACCCGAGTGCGATTCCTCTGCCTTCAATACCTCCGCCCCTCTCGGAGAGACTGACAAGCTACCGAGAGTATCTCAACCGCAAGGCAGAGCCTGGCAAGCTCTGCCCTTGTCTGCGCCAGGTGACATATTCGATATGCCAAACATAGTAACAAGTCCCACAATGTTACTGGGCCCACTCGAGCAAATCGATGAACAACAGGAGGACAGTGACAGTGTTAGTGACAGATTTATTTTAGACACCAAGATAATGTTAATGCACAGAACATTCCAGAACCTCATCTTCCACTACAGTGTCTACTTCCCTCCACCCTTGTCCCAGTGTCCTCTCTCCACATCTTCTTCACCTACCCATACCCACTTCCTGCCATAGTAATCTTCCTACTGAAAACCAGTCCTCAGTTTCTGAAATTCATCAACTCTTCCAGGAAGAATTGACCTGGAATGGAAAGTCCCACGGCCTCACCTGTTTTGATTTTCGTGTTGGTTGGTAGGGATTCTAGCTGGTCAAGTACAAATTTTCTTGGAACTGCTTGAAACAACATCGTTTGATGAAACTGCTGTGAAGCTGATGGCAGGACACAGAGCGGATGGGGTGAGTTTGGGAAAAGGCAAGTGGGGCTGATGGGGGTTAGGTGAGTGAAATGCTCCATTTCAGCACTGCATAACTACACTGAACCCCCTTCATTAAGGGGCAGTATCAAAGGAGATCACGTTTGGAAGTGGGAGGCCTGACGCCTGAAGAGCAGAATCCAAACCACCCTCAAGAAAAAAAGAGAACATGTTCCAACTTTTTGAGCCCTTCAGAGAAGCCCATGTTCTCCCTTTAGAATGTAACTGTTTCTCTACCCTCACATCTCTCTAACATTCATTGATTTAAAGAAGGCCTTTGATGCTGTTGAGACAGAAGCAGTCATTAAAGCCCTAGCCAATCAGGGCATTCAAACTCAATACATCAGGATCCTCCGTGAGCTGTACTGTGGATTCACATTCAATGTCATAAAGCTTTTTTGCCCTTTTCATCAGGAGATGGCAGCTCTAGTGTCCTGTTTTCCATATATACTTAAATACATTTTGTATATAACTACAATCTTTTACAAATAAAAACCAGTTAAATTCCCCGTTGCTTTAAAGCACTGTAGCACTGTCTTCCAATTGTTCATTGACTTACTCAAGTGGGCACCAGTAACGTTTCCATTGTGAGGCTTTTTGTTAATGTTTTTGGCATATCGAATAGGTCACAGGGAGCTTACCAGGATCTGTTGTAAGGGCCGGATACTCTCTGTAGCTTGCCGGGCTCTCCGAGAAGGGTGGAGGAATCGAACCCAAGTTGGCCACGTGCAAGGTGAACATCCATCCCGCAAGACTATTTTTCCAAAGAAGACATGCACATGACCAAAAGGCACGTGCAGAAATGGTCTGCATCATTAATCATAAGGGAAATGCAAATAAAAACTACTGAAATATCATCTCACACTGCAGAGAATAAAGCACCACTACTGGTCTTGGGTCGATGGGACTGGGGCGGGGTGGAGGACTCTCACACACTGCCGCCAGAATGCAGACTGCTTCAGCCTTTCTGGAAAACAATGTGGACATTCCTCAGAAAACTAGGACCTGAGCTTCCATCTGCTTCAGCAACTCCACCTCTTGGCCTCTACTCCAAAGGCTCAAGAATACCATGAAAAAAAGACACTTGCACTCCTATACTCCTTACAGCATTATCCACAGTAGCCCAAATCTGGAAACAACCCAAGTGTCCAAGGATAGATGCCTCGACAAAGAAACTGGCAAATATGGAATACTACTCAGCCATCAGAAAAGATAAAATTGTGGAATTTGGTGCTACCTGGATAGATCTGGAAAGTATCGTGCTGAGTGAAGTTAGTCAGAGGGAGAGAGAAGCACATGGAATGGTCTCTCATATGCCATAGATAAAGAAACGGAATAGGAAATGCCCAATTGCAATGGGAAAAAAAACAGGATAACTGGATTTCAGCAGAAGTGTGCCACTGGTGGGTGGGGGCGGGGAGGTCTTGGATAGGACACGGAAGGCACTACAACAGTGGTGGAGGGAAATGTCAACCTTGATGAGCTGGGGCGCTGAAAGGTTCTGAAGGGAACCCTATCAGAAGCATTGCTGTAAACCACACTGCCAAAGCTGTAAAACAGCCCCTCTCCTCAAGGGTGGGTGGGACGCACAGGGGTCTTCAGTGGGTGGGACGTAAAGGGAACATTGGTTGATGGAAGTGGACACTGTTGAAACATGGGAGCCCACAAGCATAATCATGAAGAACTTTTCAATTTAAGGCAACGAAAACAAACAAACCAAAGCCAAAAACCCACCCACTAATTTTGCTTCACTAGAGATAGATAGAGAGACAGAGAGAGAGAGAAATCACATTCTATGAAAAGCCTCAAGGGATGTTGAATCCCCTTTATGGAAAGTAATATGGAGAACTAGCCAAAACAACTAAAACTAGAACTTCCATATAATCCATCAATACCACGTCTTGGCATATATTCCCAAAACACAAAACATTAATTTCAAAGGATGTATGTACATGTGTGTATATACTCTCATATACATGCACACCTATATCCATCACCACACCTTAGTACCACAGCCCAAATACGGAAGCAACCAAAATGTCCAACTACAGATTTATGGGTGGAGAAGTTGTGGTTTCTATACACCATGGAGCTAAGAAAGAAGAAAATCATGCAATTTGATGCAACCCTGATTGGAACTAGAGGAGGTCATGCTGAGTGAAGTCAGTGAGGAAGATAGGAACAGACACAAAACTTTCTCTCTTGTATGAGGGACTCATCTCCATACCTCCATAACAACAGGAAGAAACAACGCAAATCCCCACCACAAGGGGAGGACAATGACAAGAGTACAGAAGCCGTAATAGGCGCTACACACCTAAGGGAACTCTCTGAGAAAGAATTCAGATATGAAGTAATGAAAATGTTCAACAAAATCAATGAAACAAAGAGACATATCCACTAAATTAAAGGAGGACATAAAGAAACAATCGAGAAATTATGGGAAGAAATAAGAGCAGAAATTGGAAAGTTACACACAGAAATGACATGAATCAAAGATTGTGTAGATGAAATAAAAAAACTCAGTCTGTGCCCTCAACAGTAGAATGGCTACAGCTGAAGACAGAATCAGTGAACAGGAAGATCAGCTGCACGAAGCCTACAGGCAACAAACAACAATGGCAAGAGACCTCAAAATAGCTCTAGAGAGAATCCGGGTCCTAGGAGACGATTCCAAGAGGAACATCATTAGAATAATTGGAGTACCAGAAAGTCAGGGAAACAATCCCAATGAAAAAGCCACAATTAAACAAATCACTGCTGAAAAGTTCCCAGAGCTGGACATTGCAGCCATTCAGATTCAAAGAGCCCAAAGGGTACCAGCTAAAAGAGACCCTAACAAAAAGAATCCAAGACATATCGTAGAAGGATGGATGCTGCAGAAAGAGACACAATACTGCAAGCAGCAAAGTCAAAGAAGGAAATCACATACAAAGGAGCACCCCTTACATTCACAGCAGACCTATCAGAGGAAACCCTCCAAGCCTGAACGCTGTGGTGGGATATACTTAAAAAAAACTCACTGAAATGAATGCTTTACCAAGAATACTCTATCCGGCTAAACTCTTATTCAAACTCGAAGGAAGAGAACACTATTTTGTGCATAAACAGCAGCTCAGGAACTTCATAGACTCAAAACCAAACATAAAAGAATGGCTAAAGGGGCTACTCTAAGACAAGACAAACCCTACAAGCACAACAGACCCTTATACAAAGATGAGACAAAGCCCCATAACAATAATCTCCCCAACATCAATAATCTAAATTCACCAATTAAGAGACACAGAGTGGCAAAATGGATTCAGAGACAAAATCCAACATTCTGCTGCCTACAGCAACTTATCTTGTCAGAGAAAACACAGTTTCAAAGTTAAAGGATGGAAAACAATCCTGCAAGCAAACAGCTCCCTCAAAAAAGCTGGTGTAGCCATACTCGTAACTGACAACATAAATTTCAGGCTGAAAAATATTAGAACGGACAGTGAAGGCCATTTTATATTTATCAAGGAATACATACATCAGGATGACATCACACTCTTAAATGTATACACACCTAATGAGAGAACAGCTAAATATTTAAAACAACTGCTAACAGATTTTAAGGAGGACATTGCTAGCAACACATAGTAGCTGGGAGACTTCCGAAATCGCTTATCACCTCTGGATAGATAGACAAGAACAAAACTCAGCAAGAAAGTATTCACTTTGAAGAAAGAAATAGACAAGAAAAGGCTTATAGACCTACAAAGGGCTTTATACCCACCAAAAGAAAGAATAAACATTCTCCTCCTGTGCACATGGAACATTTTCCAAAATAGACCATGCGCTAGACCACAAAACATACGTCAATCGAATCAGGAAGAAGGAAAAAGTATCAACAAACTTTTCAAATCATGATGCACTGAGATAGAAGTAAATCACACCGGGGGAGGGTGGGGGGGAATGGTGCGGCCAGCAGGTCAATCTGTACCTGTGAGGCGAGTGCATCAGCAGCCTGATGGCACCATCAGGCTTTCAGATACCCCAAAATTGCTGCTGTGCCTTTGGCCAGACCCAAAATACATGGGGCAAAGTTTACCAAGAAAGTAAATGGCCAAAAGTTAGGTATGTGGGAGACACACCCACAAACCACCTCCAGATCAGCTATATAATTGGAGGCATGGCCTCTCTGGTTCCTGATTGAACTGCTTAACAGCCATGATCCCAGAGGCTCAGAAACTAATCTCGGAACCCAAAAGCTTTTGGCAGAAATGTGTCCTGTTCCTGCAGCAGGTTAGTGGGGCTGGGCCACTCCAGGTGGGAATAGGTTTCGTGCCTTGGCCTGTTCCTCTTGGCGGTCTGGTGACCGTCATCCTGCAGAGGCCACAGGATAGTCAGGTTTGAGCCTGCAGTGACAAGACACACGGGGCCTAACCAGATGGGGGTGGAACCGGCCCTTTCCTCTCCATCCCAGTGAGACCTCGAGTTGCCCGCCTACGAATGGCCTCTCTGGCTCTTGATCAAGCTGATTAATGGCCATGATCCCAGAGTCTCAGAAACAAATCTCGAAACCCAGCGACATTTTGGGCAGAAATGCATCTGGACTGCATACACGGCCATGGCTCCAGAGGCAAAAGGACTTAATCCAGAGCCTGGCAGCTTGTGGCAGAAAAATGAATGGACCATGCGTTAAACTATGGTGCCATGCATACCCGGGAGGGAAAGACTGTTGCTCCCTTCCACCTTTCTCCCCATAGGCAGCAAGGTGACCGCCGCCTCAGAGCTTATTGGAAAGCCAGGTATAAGCAGGCGGTGACAGGGCAGCTGAAGTCTCATGGGAAGAGGGATGGTACCGACTCGTCCTTCACACCCTACCGAGGTCATGAGTTCTCCCCCACTAGTGGCTCTCTGGCACGGCCATGGCTCCAGAGGCAAAAGGACTTAATCCAGAGCCCAGCAGCTTGTGGCAGAAAAGTGAATGGATGATGCATTAAACTATGGCGCCATGCCTCCCCAGGAGGGAAAGGGTGTTGCTCCCTTCTGCCTTTCTCCTCCCCGGCAGCAAGGTGGCCACCTTCTCAGAGCTTATTGGAAAGCCAGGTATGAGCCAGCGGTGACGCGGCAACTGCAGTCTCATGGAAAAGGGGGCGGTACCGGCTCGTCCTTCACGCCCTACCGAGGTCAGGAGTTGCCCCCCACAAGCATCTCTCCAGCACGGCCATGGCTTCAGAGGAAAAAGGACTTAGTCCAGAACCTGGCAACTTGCGGGAGAAAAGTGAAGGGACCATGCGTTAAACTGTGGCGCCATGCCTCCCCGGGAGGGAAAGGGTGTTGCTCCCTTCTGCCTTTTCTCCACCGCAGCAGCAAGGTGACCGCCGCCTCAGAACTTATAGGAAAGCCAGGTATGAGCTGGCGGTGATGGGGCAATTGCAGTCTCATGGGAAGGGGGGTGGACCGGCTCGACCTTCATGCCCTACCAAGGTCCTGAGTTACCTCCCAAGAGCGGCTCTTCAGCACAGCTATAACACCAGATGCACAGAAACCAATCTTGTAATGATCTGGCTCTTTGCAGAAATCCAAAATTGCGTGGCTGCAGTAGCAGCCGCACAACATTATGTGATTCTCATAACCAGCTATAGAAAACAAAGTATTTCACAATGCCTTTTGGGCAATTCTGATTGTTGGGGGGGAATTATAAACAATAATGGTGCATCTTTTGTCGAAATGATGAATGTAATCAGTGTAGAGAAGATTTAAGTAGAAATCATCTGCCTCACAGGCATTGGGTGGGATGGGAGGAGGGGTATATTGGGGTTCTTGGTGGTGAAAAGTGAGTACTATAGAAGGGAAAGTTGTTTGATCATGGTATGACCGAGACATAAACCTGAAAGCTTAGTAACTTTTCCCACAAAGAAACTGCAAGAAAAGAAAAGCACAGCGGTAGGGCGTTTGCCTTGCATGCAGTCAACATGGCCGACCCGAGTTTGATTCCTCCGCACCTCTCAGAGAGCCTGTCAAGCTACTGAGAGTATCTCGCCCGCACGGCAGAGCCTGGCAAGCTACCCGTGATGTATTCGATATGTCAGACACAGTAACAACAAAGTCTCCAATGGAGACATTACTGGGCCCGCTCGAGCAAATCAATGAACAATGGGAGGGCCTTTACAGTCCGGTATCCCTGATGAACACGGATGCGAAGATCCTCAAAAAATAGTAGCAAATAGTATTCAACAACTGATCAAAAAGATCATACGTCATGACCAAGAGGGATTCATCCCGGGAAAAAAGGATGGTTTTGACATTCAGAAATCAATCAACAATCCATCCTATGAGCAAAAGAAAAGATAAACACCATATGGTCATATCAACAGATGCAAAGAAAGCATTTGACAAGATCCAGCTTCCGTTTGTGTGAAAAATCCTCGCCAAAATGGGCATATAGGGCACTTTCCTCAATATAATTAAAGCCATATAACACAAGCCTACAGCAAGCATCATCTTCAGTGGGGAAAACCTAAGAGCCTTCCCTCTAAGAACAGGGACGAAACAAGGATGCCCACTCTCTTCAGTGCTGTTCAATATAGTACTGGAAGTACTTGTAATAGCGATTAGGCAAGAAAAAGATATTAAGAGCATTCAGGTAGGAAAAGAAGAAATCAAGCTCTCACTATTTGCAGATGATATGATACTATACTTAGAGAGCCCTAAAACCTTTACCAAGAAACTCCTAAAAACAATTGACTTGCATAGTAAAGTTGCAGGCTATAAAATCAATACCCAAATGTCCATGGCTTTCCTATATTCAAATAGTGAGAGAGAAGAAAGTGACATGAAAAAAATCCATTCACAATTGTGACCCAGAAAATCAAGTACCTAGGAAACAGCTTAACTAAGGAATTGAAAAACCTGTACAAAGAAATCTCAAAACGGTACCTCAGGAAATAAAAGAGAACATGAGAAAAAGGAAAGATATCCCCTGCTCATGGATAGGGATAATTAACATTTTCAAAATGGCAATACTTTCCAAAGCATTGTACAAATTCAGTGTGACCCCCATAACGATACCCATGACATTCTTCAAAGAAATGGAGAAAACAATCCTGAAATTTATATGGAAAAATAAGCCCCCACGAATAGCTAAAGCAATTCTTGGGAAAAAGAAAATTGGAGGAATCAAAATCCATAAACTTCACACTCTCCTACAAAACAGTAATAATTAAAACAGCATGGTAGTGGAACAAAGGCATAGCTGCAGACCAATGGAACAGGGTCGAATATACTGACATACCCCCTAAAGAATATGATCATCTAATCTTCGATAAGGGGGCAGGAAATGTGAAAAGGAGCAAGTGAAACCTTTTTAACAAATTGGGCTTGCAAAACTGGATAGCTACATGCAAAAAAGTGGGCTCAGATCTGTCCCTAACATCAAGTAGAAAAGTAAGATCAAAATGAGTTAAAGACCTCAACATCAGACCGGAATCCATAAGGTACATTGAAGACAAGCTTGGCAAAACCCTTAATGACATTGAAGCTAATGGTAACTTCAAAGTTGACATGCCACTAGCCAAGCAACTGAAAACAGAGATAGACAAATGGGACTATCCTAAACTAAGAAGCTTCTGTAACTCAAAAGAAACAGTGACCAAACTACAAAGACAGTGTACAGAATGGGAAACTATATTCTCCCATTACCCATCCGACAAGGGGTTGATATCAACAATATACAAAGTACTGGTTGAACTCCACAAGAAAACATCCAACCCCATCATACAATGGGGCGACAAAATGAACAGAACCTTTCACAAAGAAGAAATCCGAATGGCAAAAAGGCACATGAGAAAATGCTCTACATCACTAATCATCAGGGAGATGCCGATCAAAACAACAATGACATATCATCTCACACCACAGAGACTGGCCAACATCCAAAAGAACAAAAGCAACCGATTGGCCGATTGTTTCAGCCCTATTGGAAAACAGTATGGACGATCCTCAAAAAGTTCGAAATTGAGCTCCCATTTGACCCAGCAATACCACTCCTGGGAATATAGCCCGGAGAGGCAAAAAAAGTATAGTCGAAATGACATCTGCACTTGTATGTTCATTGCTGCACTGTTCACAATAACCAAAATCTGGAAAAACCCTGAGTGCCCGAGAATAGATGACAAGTTCAAGAAACTTTGGTACATATACACAATGGAGTACTATGTAGCTGTTAGAAAAGATGAAGTAATGAAATTTATATACAAGTGGTACTACATGGAAAGTATCATGCTAATTGAAATAAGTCAGAAAGAGAGGGACAGACATAGACAGATTTCATACATATGGGGAATATAAAGTAACAAAATAGGAGACTAACACCCAAGATTAGCCGAGATAAGTACGAAGCGGTTCATTCCATGGCTTGGAGGTCAGCCGTAGATGCTAGGGTAAAGGTAGCTCAGATAGAGAAGGGTGTCCCAAGTAAATGGTGTTGGGAGGATCCTCCCAAGATGGGAAATGCATGCTGAAAGTAGATTCAAGACAGAACATAATTGCCACTCATTGCCTCTTTTGCAAACCACAGAACCCAAAAGGAGAGAGAGAACAAAAGGAATGCCCTGACACAGAGCCCTGGTGGAATGGGCGGGATGGGGGGAGGGTGGAAGGGATACTGGGTCAGTGGTGGTGGAGACTGAGCACGGATGAAAGGATGGGTACTCGATCATTGTATAACTGAAACCCAAGCACAAAAATTTGTAAGTCTACAACTGTGTCTCATGGTGTTTCATGAATAAACATTTTTTTAAAAAGATGAAAGATCAATAGAAAGAAAATTACTCAACAACAAACAGAAATAAGAGGACACGAGGAAATGGAAACCTATTACTTATTCATAGAACAAGAGGACTACCATCGACAAAACAGCAAATTTCCCCAAAGCGTTACAGACATTCAATGCTATTACTAGAAAAATGCCTATGACGTCTTTGAAAGAGATAGATCGAGCACTCTTGAACATTCTATGGAATATTCAACCACCACAAATATCTAAGCCAATCCTAGGAAAAGGGAAGATGGGGGGTATTACTCTCCTCCAAATTTATATTGTACGACAAAGCTGTAGTAATTTCAACAGCATGGCACTGGATTGAGGACAGATTCTCAGAACACTGGGACAGAACAGACAATGCAGACACAGGTAAATGGACTGCTCACTTTCATAAAGGAGAAAAGAATACAAAGTGGTGCAAGGAAGATGTCTTCAACAGAGAGTATCGCGAAAACCGGTTGCTCATGTGGAAAATGAGCTCAGACCCCTTTCTAACACCGTACACAAAAGTCAAATAAAAATGTATTAAAGACCTCCCTATCAGGCCTGATTCCATTGAGGAAAACGTAGGCTGTATTCTCCATGACATTGTAGCTAGAGGCCTCTTTAAGGAGTTAATGCCATAAGCCAAGTAAACGAGGATCAGGAAAAGAGGCAGGGAGTGGTAATGCAGCCGAAAAAGTGTTTACTGAGCATGAAGCCGACCCACGTCCCACCCCCAGCATCCCATGTGGTCCTCCCAACACCTCCGTCAGTAATTACTGTGTGCAGAGCCAGGAGTAACCCTTGAGCATAGCCGGGTGTGGCTCAAAAATAAAGCAACCAAAATTTCTTTGAAAAAGAAACAAAGATTAAATAAAATGGAGTACGTTAATAGAAGAAGCTTCTGAAACTACTGCCTCAAAAATATTAGTGACCAAAATACAAAGACATCCCATAGACTTGGAGAAATTACTTGCCCATCACTCAATCTCATAAAAGGCTTATACCCAAAGTTTACAAAATACTAAATACTGATAGTACTATACCCCAAAAATTCTGAGAAATGCTGAAACCCATCAAGAATGGGGGGGGGGGGATGAAAAAACGTTTCTCAAAGAAGACATACAAATGGCTGAAGAGCATATGGGAAAATGGTCTACAGAACTAGTCATCAGGGAAATTCAAATCAAAAGAACAGTCAGATATCACCTTAGAACGCAAAGGCTGTAAACAACAACAACCACAACAACAACCACTCAAAACAAGAGCAAGCGGTGTTGACACCCATGTGGTATAAAAGGGATACCCATACACGGCTGCCAGGAGAGTAGACTGCTCTGACCTTCCATGGACACTCCTCAGGAAAGTAGGAACTGAGCTTCCATCTGACCCAGCAACTCCACTCGTTGGACTCTACTCTTGCCCAAAAATACTATGGAGAAAAGATGGTTGCAGCCCTACATCCCTTGGAGAAACATTCAAAATAGCCCCGAATGTGGAAACAACCCAAGTGTCCTGGAATAGACTACCGGATAAACAGTGCAGATACATAATGGATCGTTACTCGGTCATCGAAAAGATAAAAGCACACACTCTGCTGCTTCGTGGATGGATCTGCAAGGTATCATGCTGAGTGCAGTTAATGAGAGGGCAAGAGCCTGACGCAGAACGATCTCTCATTTGCAGGGTATAACGAACCATGACAGTGAAATGACAAATGCTCACAAGCAACAGAGAGGAAGAACATGAGATCTGCTCTCCAGTAGGAAGCATGACACTTGAGAGGATTGGACAGGGGGGAGAACACTATCACGGCAGTGGGAGGATGGAAGTGTCCAAGTGGGTGATAGAGGTGGGGGTGGCCGCTGGGAGGGAGCAAAGTGTTCTGCACGAAACCCTATTGGCCACAGTACTGAAAAGCAGGGTGCAAAGTTCTTCAAAACAACCTCTGCATGGAGAACATCAAACACCTTTTGGGACCCCGGGCACAACACGTTCCTCTATATTTAGAAGAGCAACTGGGGCCCCTGCCCTTGCCCACACTTGGCCAGGGTTCTGGGCGCGGGTTCGCTGCGGGCCCCTTAATGACGTCCCGCTGACGAAAAAGAAGGTGGTGACGTGGCGTGCTGGTTGCCCTGACAGCATCGAATCTCGAGAGGACACACATTGGGCCCTTGGGCTCAAGGAAGGAGAGGCTCCTGCCACCAGCGAGGCGTGAGATAGGCAATGCCGCTGGTTTAGATTAGCCAGATGGCGAGTCAGGGAGGGGAGGAAGCGCTCGGCGCTGAGCTGGTAACCTGCTGTGACGGGGGGCCAGCCAGCGGCCAGCCAGCCCACCGCATCCTGGCACCTGATGGACCTTTCCGGGAGACCCGGGATGCGAGTGGGTACCGGATCCTGCCGGGCCTGGGAAGCAGTGCGGTTCCACCCGAACAGACGCGGGAGCGTGGCGAAGAGGGCGGCGACGGAGGCGTCCCCAAAGAAGGGGCAGCTGAAGAAGGTCCAGCACCACGCGCCCCCAGCCCAGTCGCGGACCCTCCTGAAGGCCGAGACGACGACATCCGCGCCCTCCCGTTTTCGGTCAGGCTCCGGACGGTCGTGGAGGACCAGTCCTTCAAGACCATTTACTGGAGCAGAGACGGAGAGAGCATCATCATCCAAGCGAACTTCTTCAAGTCCGAAGTGCTGGGCCACAAGGACAACCAGCGCATCTTCGGAACTGACAGCCTGAGGAAGTTCGTGCGCCTGCTGAACCTGCACGGCTTCCGGAAGCTCCACTTCAAGAGCGCCTGTCTCAGCTCGGCCCGGAACAGAGTGATTGTGAGTACCTCCTGGGCCCACGGGCGCGGCGTGGGCGGGAACTGCAGCCCTTGGAGGAGCGAGCCACTAAGGGCCCGGATGCTCGGCTCCAAGAACTGCACGCGCGTCCTCAAATATACCACAGTGCTTCACGGCACACAGGGATGGGAGCTTTGGACACGGGGAATTGTTTTGGCTTCCCAAAACGACTTTGGGAGACAATTTGGCTAGGAAACCATAGAAACCAAGAAACAGAACGTTGTGGTAGTAAGAGAATGTGAAGGATTTTAAGACGCTGCACAATATGATTGATGTGTCAAAGTAAATTCATTCATATGATTATTCATTATTGACGTCTAGGTCTCTTTGTCTAGTACTGAAATCTAATCACAGGGAACATTGAACGGAATTTAAACGAAATTACATTGTGGATTTTATCGTAATTTAATTGTATTATAGGTATAACTTATGGTTCATTATCAGAAATTCTATTCCTGTAAATGTGAGCAGTCAAAGTAGAGATATGGGAAAATAGAAATAGTACCTTAAAGGTAACTAATTTACAGCGATGTGCATATTGTTTAATTTATAATGGAATTCAATGAGTAAAGTGATGTCATTACATTTGTTTCAATTGCAATATAGATGGAAATAATAAATGATTATTTGTTACATTAAATTATGTGAGTTGACTATGAATAATTAAACATAAGATTATATCAAATGTAATTTTATAGTAAGATAAATTAATTTATATTGATATTCACATCAATTATTTATTTCTACATAATTAAACAGTATACATAATTATCTTTATGCTTATATTAATGTTCAATATTAATTGGTATTTGTATTTAAAACGTAAACGATCAATAAATTTAGTTTTAACACAAGATTGATTAAACCATTCATAATCTATCAAATTAAATTAATTTCTTTTCACAAATCTATTAATTAAAAATTAAAATTACTCCAATGAAATGGAATTAATATGTTATAATGAATTAATTTCTATTAACGTAAATGTTAATTTCTATATGAATATGAAAACGAATTCTATTTAATCTTTAAATACAAATTAATATTTACATTCATAGAAATTTACATTCATATTTACATATTTACATTCACAGAAATTCTTTTAATGTGGTAAGGGCCCAACGGCCTGGGTCCCTCTCTGGGCACGCGCAGCTAGTAAATCATGATTTTAATTAAATTCATGGTGAAATCAAATTTTAATAACATCTGTTTAGTTTAATATATAGATAATTTTTATTATAATATAGTAACAATATGCGATATCAAATTTATAAACAGTTTTGTTTATGTAAGTCAGTTTAATGTAAATTTTGTTAATATGAATTAATTAAATGTAAAATTATAAATCATTGGTACTCATGTTACAACTAAATATTTTAGAATTTTAGTATGCTCATTCATATTTGTTGATTACTAATCATTACCTAAATTCATTGAGAATTTATTTAATTATTTTTAATTGAATACATTGAATTTATTTGTTACTGTATATTGTTTCTTATCAGTAATTCAATGTATAGATAATTTATTGATAAATGATTTTTATCAGGAAATTAGGATTTTAATTAAATTAATTCAAGCTAATGTAAATAATTATTAATAGCTTGTATCATTCATATTCTATATTACATTAAATTAATTTATATTTTACAACATCGGAAACTTGGCTTAACTGTAATATAAATATAATTTATTGCACTATATTCAATTAATAATAATGGAATTGGGGAAATAATTATTAGTTGCTAATATCGAAATTGAATGCTGCTGCATTTATATTGATATAAACAGTTCATTTAAATTTGTATTACTATAAATTGATAACACAATTCAATCACATTTTAATGCATATAAATATAATTGAATGATTTACTATTTATTGATTTATAAGATCAACTATTGATTAGCAATATATTGAAGCTAATGAAATTATGAATGTAATCGAGGAAATTAATATGTAATGTAAATAATATTTATTGATTTTAATTGTATTCATTAAAATACTGAAATTATTCAATATATATCAAACATATATTATTTTAATCCAAAATGCGTATCAAAATATATTCTTAATTTTAATCAGAAAAAAACGATGAATTAGTAAGGGTATCAACATAATTTTCATCATATTTGTAATAAAGACTAATGTGAAATAATATCAATATTGGAAAATTAAATCTTATAATGAAGGCAATATACATTCGTTTACTGTAGTATATTCACAACCTTAATTATAATCCTTTCACTATACACATGTTTCAGTTAAATCGTATACTATAACAAATTGTGAAATATAAATATAAGTGCTTAATTTTATTGTTATGAATATAACCACATTCAATTTTAATCACCTATAATGCATTAATATTTTCTAAGTGTTCATTAATGCTCTAACATCTTAATCATACTTTACATGAAAAGGAATTCAATTATTAATGAATTGTAATTTTACAAGTTAATGTAAATCATTTAAATATATTCTTTTTATTGTCAAATTAAATTGAATATAAATTGTAACTAAATTTTGCATTTATTACTTTCTTTTTTTTTATTTTTTATTTTTTTTCCCTTTATTTTATTTTATTTTTTTTTAAGTTGTAGATTTACAATTTTTTGTGCTTTGGTTTCAATTATACAATGATCAGATACCCATCCCTCCACCAGTGCCCATTTTCCACCACCATGGATAATATCCCTCCCACCCCCATCCTCCCATCCCCCCTGTCTCTGTGGCAGGGCAATCCCCTGTGTTCTCTCTCTCCTTTTGGGTGTTGTGGTCTGCAAAAGAGGCATTGAGTGGCAAACATGTTCAGTCCATAGTCTACATTCGACATGCATCTCCCCTCCTGGGAGGATCCTCCAAACATCCTTTATTTGGTGCTCCCTTCTCTATCTGAACAGCCCTTTCCTCTAGGATACCCGGCTGGCCTCTAAGTTATGGAGTAATCCTCCTGGTGCTGATATCAGCTATTCTTGGGTATTAATCTCATACTTTGTTACTTTCATTCATACTTTCATTCATACTTTCATTCATTCATTCATCATCCTGTTATTCGTCGATTGCCTCGAGCAGGCCCCAGTAACGTCTCTTTCATCCTAGCCCTGAGATTATATTCAAGGCTCTTTAGGAGAATGAGGCCCATCATTGTTACTGGTATTTGGCATATTTGGTGCGCCACGGGGAGTTTGCCAGACTCTGCCCTGTGGGCAGGCTATATTCGATAGCGTGAAAGTTTGTCCAAAGTAGGAATGAGATAATAAGATATCATAAAAAGGTGTCCTGATAAGATGTCATTCGCGGCCGCGCGGTTCCGGGAGCTGGATTTTATAGTCTCTGAGTCTTGGCCGCTGATGGGATTACACGGCACCAGGGGACCAGGTGGTGGGTGTGACCCCCGCCTACTGGAATTTGGAGGATCTGGGTGGAGGATGCTCGACTCCAATCCGAGTAGGCTTGGAGGTCTCGGCCCCGGAACCCGCGTGGCTTTGTCCCTCTGCCAGTACCATCATGTGTGCGGAGAATGGTCTCAGCATGGTGGTGGCTGGTCCTGGAGGTCTTCGGCTGCCAGAGCCCTGGTCGGGGCGGGGAGGAAAGCTCAACCCGCTCCTCTCCAAGGGACCCCAGCGAGGAACAGCCAGGCGTAGGGGCAGGAGACTGACTGCATTTATTACTATATTAAAATAAATACATAGCAAGTCATTTGTATATTTCATATGATATATATTATTGCTTTATTAAAATAACAATGTAATATGTATATGAAAATAATAAAATGATATTTGAATCAACTTATTAATGATATATTTTATTAGTATAATACTTTAATAATAAAGACATAATTTATCAATAACTTATCTATAAATTAAGAGGTCAATATATAATCAATTAATATAAATGAATATTTTTATGAATGTTATATATCGGTTATGATATATTACTACATTAATATGATCAATTTATTACAAGAAACTATAAAATATACTACTCATTAATTATGTATTTAATTAATATCTTCCTTTACTGATAAATAGCTGGAGCAATGGCACGGCGGTAGGGCGTTTGCCTTGCACGCAGCCAACATGGCCCCCCCCGAGTTTGATTCCTCCACTCCTCTCGGAGAGCCTGGCAAGCTACCAAGAATATCTGGCCCGCATGGCAAAGCCTGGCAAGCTACCCGTGATGTATTCAATATGCCAAACACAGTAACAACAAAGTCTCACCATGGACACATTACTGGGCCCGCTCCAGCAAATCGATGACCATCGGGATGACAGTGACAGTTACTACCATATATTTATAATATCTTAAATGTCACTGTCACTGTCCTGCCGTTGTTTATCGACTTGCTGGAGCGGGCCCAGTAACGTCTCCATAGTGAGACTGTTGTTACTGTTTGGCATATCCAATAAGTCAGGGGTAGCTTGCCAGACTTTGCCATGCAGGCGAGATACTCTCGGTAGCTTGCCGGGCTCTCCGAGAGGGGCAGAGAAATTGAACTTGGGTGGGCCATGTTGGCTGCGTGCAAGGCAAACGTCCTACCTGCTGCGCTATCGCTCCAGCCCATCTTAAATGTAGTCATTGATATTCGTATTAATACAAAAGTTAAACAATGTAGAATATTCATCATATATTATGTATTCTGTTTATATTTGTAAATTTATATGGTACATAAATATTAGTCACTGCATAAACGATGCATTTGCCATTCATGTTCATAATAACTGTGATTATATTACTTGTTTTAATATAAATTGTCTATAATAGATTTCTTAAGAAACCGGTATCGAAAATTGATATTATCAATTATAGTGTAGTCAGGTGATAATCCTATTTGATATTTAAATTTAATTGCTAGTCAATGCCGCAGATATTGTAAACATATTATGATCCCCAAGAGCCAGTAGAATAGGGGCTGTGAATCTGAACTTGGAAGGAATGTGTGAAGGGGTCAAGCTGGGCCTTGCACCGTGTTGTGTGTGTGAGCCCAAGCCGCATGTCCCCGCAGGTGTACCGGAACCACAACTTCCAGCGAGATCAGCCGCAGTTGATGAACAACATCCATCGCAAGGGCCGCGAGAGGCCCCCAACCGCCCAGAACAGGAAGAGGAGGAGGATGGAGCCCACGCGCTGCTCCCCGCGCCTTCACCCTGTCGCCGAAACTGACTGGGACTGCCTCAGTGGCTTGAGGGTTTCCCCTGGCCTTTTGGCCGAGAACAAGGCCCGATCCAGTGAGGACGGTGCTTGTGACACCCAGGCCGGGACTAGCGATCTGCTGTGCGCCTCCAGCGAGGAGGCCGGGCCTCACGGGCAGGGGCCCCCGGGTACTGTTCTGTTCCCATCAGCTGAGGAAAACGTTGCCTTGACCAGGGAGATTGAGGGTGTCCTCAGCCATGCTGAGGCGATTCCTGGTTTGGAGAGTAGTGAGGTTACTGAGGAGGAGGAGGAAGAGGAGGAGGAGGAAGAGGAGAAGGAGGTAGAGGAGGAGGAGGACGAGGAACAGGACGAGGAGGACGAGGAGGAGGTGCCTCAGGATGAGGGTGTTTCAAGCAGCTGGGCTTTCCCATCTGTTGTGCAGAATGTTCCTTTTACTGAGGACGGTTGGCCTCTTGATGACGACTTAGTTGGTAATAGTTTTTCAATTGCTTGGAACAATTTTAATTTCATGGAAGTAGATGGCCCAGGTGAGGGTGTGCCTAGTGCCATGGAAAACTTTATTTTCACTGAGGAAGGCGGGCCTCACGTGCCTGGCAATATTCTGGTCCCTTCTGCCGTGGAAAATGCTAATCCCATGGCTGAGGCCGCGCCTAATGGTAGTTGCTCATCTGCTTTGTGCAGTGTTAATCCCATTGAGAACTGTGGCCCGGTTGAGGCTGCGCCTAGCAATATTTTGGCAGCCCCGGCTACTGCTGGCCCGGATCCGCTTGGGGAAGCGAGCACAGACCTGGAATTGTACAACAGACTTCGTTCTGTCTTACTGGCATGGATAACAATGGGTCCCCATGAGAACCCTGGTACGGAAGACAAACCAGAGACCCCCTCAGTGTAAGGAGAAGCCAGGTCCCGGAAGTTAGTCACCCACAAGCAGTACATATATTACAAATTTCCTTATCTATGTACTTTGTTGTTAGTGTACTTCCGGGCCTAAACATAAATGGAATATTTTGGGGGACTAAATAAATTTATGAAAATTGCAAATCTGTGTTGTTACTTTCTAACTCCCCCAGAGGTAGGAAGTCCTGGGAAGAAAACTTGGGCCCCTTGTGCTTTTCCTGGAAGCAGCTGGATACCCCAACACGGGTCCTGGAGGGGAGTGGAAGAGGTCTGGAGGTCTGGGAGGTTGATAAGGGGGATGGAGCAGGTCTGGAGGGTCCTGCAGGGGGTGTGGGTCTGGGAGGACTCTGGCTGTGGTGCAGGATGTCTGCAAGAGGCTTTGGGAGGTGTTGGAGGGGAGGTGAAGCAGGTGGTGGAGGAAGTTTGAGGCTGTCCTGTACTAGGGTGGTTAGCTCTGGAGGAAATTGTGGGAGGTGTTTATTGGGGGTGAGTAGAGGAGGCTCAAGGAGGTTTGAGGATGTCCAGCAGGGGTGCAGTGTATGTTGGACGAGGTGCAGGACGTTTCCAGATGTTCTGCGGGTGTGAAGGTCTCTAGAGGAGCTACAGGAGGTTGAGAAATGTCCTATAGAGGAAAATGGTGACTTGAAGAAGATGCAGGAGGTTCAGTTATGCCCTGGAGGGGTTCAGAGTGTCTTGGAGGAGGTGCATGAGGTTTGGCATGTACTGCAGGTAGCGCAGGGTTTGAAGGAGGTGCACGAGTTTGGGGCATTTTCTACAGAAGTGCAGAGTTTCTAGAACAGGTGCAGGAGGTTTGATGATGTCCGGCAGGGGTCCAAAGTGTCTTAGAAATGCAGAAGTTTCGGGCAAGTCCTGCATGTGTGCAGGGTATCTATAGTATGTTCAGGAGTGTGTTTATGTCCTGGGGTGTATCCTGTCTTGTACATTTGCAGGAGGTTTGGTCATGTTCAACAGGGGTGCAGTGTCCAGAAGAGGTACAGGAAGTTCGGGCGTGTACTGCTAATGGTGCACGGTTTCTTGGAGGATATGCAGGATGTTTGGGTATGTCCTGCAGGGGCACAGGGTGTCTAGAGGAGGTGCAGAAGGTTTGCTGTTGTCCTCCCAGGGTGCACGGTGCCGAGAGACAGTGAAGAAGGTTCGGATGTTTCCTGAAGGGGTGTACGGTGACCTCATAGAGGTCCTGGATATTCTGGTATGTTTTCCAGGGTTCTGGGGTGTCTGGAGTAGGTGAAGGAGGTTTGTTCATGTCCTGCCGTTGTGTATAGGGTCTGGAAGGAGATCCAGGAGGTTCATGCATGTCCTGCTGGTATGCAGGGAGCTTGGAGGTAGTGCAGGAGGTTTGGGCATGTCCTGCAGAGGTTCAGGTTATCTAGAGGAGGTGCAGGAAGTAACCACATGTCTTTTCGGGGTGTACAGGTCTAGAGAAGGTGAAGGAGGCTTGCAGATGTCCTGCTGGGGTGCATGGCATCTAGACAAAGTACAGGAGGTTTGGGCATGTACTGCAGGGGTGCAGCGTGTCTTGCAGAAGGTGCAGGACATTCAGAATGTCCTAGAGGGGTGGAGGGTGTCTTAGAGGAGGTGCAGGATGTTTGTTCAGATTCTACAGGGGTTTCGAGTTTCTAGAATAGTTGCAGGTGGTTCGGGCATGTCCTGCAGAGGTGCAGGATACCTAGAGGAGGTTCAGGCGTTTGCCATGTCCTGATGGGTTGCAGGGTGTGTACAATAGGTGCAGGACATTTGAGGATGCAGGTGTGTTTTGGAGATTTTTGGAGATTCAGAAGGTTTGGGCAAGTCCTGCCTGTGTGCAGCGTGTCTATAGTAGGTTCAGGAGTGTGGTTATGTCCTCCTGCGATGCACTGTGTCTGGTAGGATGTGCAGGAGGTTCGGACATGTTGCAGCTGTGCAGGGTATCTAGAGGACTTTCAGGAGTTTGAGTATATCCTGCTGGTATGAGACATGACTTTCAGGGGTACATGGTGCCTCGAGTAGGTGCAGGAGGCTTGTGTATATCCTCTGGAGGACAGGTTGTTTAGACGATGTGAAGGAGATTTGGTATTCTCTGCAGGGGTGTAGGGTGTCCAGAGTAGGTGTAGAAGGTTAGGGCATGTCTTGCTTGGGTGTAGGTTGTCTTCCGGAGGTGTAGTTGTTTCAGGCATGTCCAGCAGGGGTTCAGGGTCTATTGAGGAGGTAGAGGAGGTTTTGAAATGTCCTGCAGGGGTGCACAGTGTCTAGAGGAGGTGCAGGAAGGCAGGGCATATCCTTCTGGGGGTGCATGGTTCTAGAGGAGCTGCAAGAGGTTTTCAGATGTCCTGCTGGTGTGCCTGGCTTCCAGAGGAGATGCCGAAGGTTCAGCCAAGTTCTTCAGGGATATAGGGTGTCTTGAGGGTGGTACAGGATGTTTGGGCATGTTCTGCAGTGTTTCAGGATGTCTTTAGAAGGTGCAGGAGGTTCAGGTATGTCCTGAAGGGATGTTAGGTGTCTTCGTGGAATTTCTGTAGATTCCGGAATGCTTTGCAGGAGTGTAGGTTGTCTAGAGTAGGTGTAAGAGGTTCATGCATGTCCATCAGGAGTGTAGGGTGTCCTGAAGGAGGTTTTGGTGATTTGGTATGCCCTGTAGGGGTGCAGGGTTTCTATAGGAGGTGCAGAAGTTTCGAACATGTCCCTCTGTGGTGCAGGAGCTGAAGGTTTTCAGATGTCCTGCTGAGGTGCATGGCGTCTGGAAGAGGTACAGGAGGTTCATGCATGTCCTGCAGTGGCGCAGAGTCTCTTATAAGAGTTTCAGGAGGTCCAGAATGTCCTTAAGAGGGGCAGAGTGTCTTGAAGGAGGTGCGGGAGGTTCAGGCATGTCCTGCTGGTATGCATAGTTCGAGAGGAGCTGCTGGAGGTTCAAGCAAGTCCTGCATGTTTGCAGGGTGTCTATAGTAGGTTCACGGGTGCGTTTATGTCCTCCTGGGGTGCACGGTATCTTGCAGGATGTGCAGGAGATTCAGACATGTGCTACAGCGTTGCAGGGTGTGTATAGGAGGAGCAGGAGTTTGAGCATGTCCTGCTGGTTTGCCGAATTTTCCAGGAGCTGCAGGAGGTTCAGGAATGCTCAGCACTGTACTCGGTGTCTTGCATGAGGAACAGGAGGTTGAGGCATGTCTATCAGAGGTACAAGGTTTCTAAAGCAGGTGCCGGAGGTTTGTGTTTGTCCTACTGGGTGACACGGTGTTGAGAGAAATGAAGGTTTGGTATTCTCCTGAGGGGATGTAGGATGTTTAGAGTAGGTGTAGGAGGTTTGGGAATGACCATCAGGGGTTCAGGGACTTTCAAGGAGGTGGAGGGGGTTTGTACATATCTTACAGGTATTATGGATATCTAGAGAAGGTGCAGGAAGTTAGGACATATCTTGCTGGGGTGCACGGTCCTAAAGGAGTTGCAGGATGCTTGCAGATGTCCTGCTGTTGTGCATCGAGTCTATAGGAGGTGCAATAGATTTAGGCATGTCCTGCATGGGTGCATGTTATCATGCAGGAGGTGCAGGAGGTTGAGAAGGTCCTGGAGGGTGCAGAGTATCTTGGAGGAGGTGCGAAAGGTTCAGGCATATCCTGCAGGGGTGTAAAGTGTCTTGAAGGAGGCAGAGGAGGTTTGGGCATGTCCTACAAGGGTTCACCTTCTAGAACAGTTACAGGATGTTCGGGCATATCCTGTCAGGTTACAGGGTTACTTGGGGGAAGTGCAGAAGGTTTGGTTATGTCCTGTAGGGGTGCAGGGTATCTTCAGGAGATACAGAAGATTTTTTGATGTCCTGCAGAGGTGCAGGGTGTCTAGAGGAAGTGCAAGAGGTCTTGAAGGAGTGAGGGATGTCTTGGAGGAGGTTCTGGGGATTCTATTATGATCTGCAAGGGTGTAGTGTGTATACAGTTGGTGTAGGAGGTTCAGGCGTGTCCTGCAGAGGTGCAGGGTGCTTTGAGGGTGGTGCAGGAGGATCATGCATGTGCTGTTAGGATGCACAGTTCTAGAGGAGTTGCTGGACATTACTGGAAGTCCTGCATGTGTTGAGGCATATCTTGCAGCAGTACAGCGTGTCTTGAGTAGGTGCAGGGGGTTTGTGTATGTCCTGCTGGTGACAGGGAGATCAGATGATTGCAGGAGTTTTGGTATTCTCTGTAGGGGTGTGAGGTGTCTAGAGTAGGTGTAGGCGATTTGGGCATTTCCTGCAGGGGTGTATGGTGCCTTGCCGGAGGTGCATGATTTTGGGCATGTCCAGCAGTGGTTCAGGGACTTTCGAGGCGGTGGAGAAGGTTTGGTGATATCCTGCAAAGGGTGCAGGGTCTTTAGAGGAGGTGCAGGGGGTTTATGCATGTCCTGCAAGTGAGCAGGGTGTCTAGAGGAAGTGCAAGAGTTTTGGGCATGTAGAGAGTTGCAGGAGCTGTAAGAGGTTAGGAAATGTACAGCAGGTGTGCAAAGTGTCCTGCAGGAGGTGCAGGAGTTGAGGAATGAGCTGCAGGGGTACAGGGTGTCTAGAAGAGTTGAAGGAGGTTGCGTATGTCCTGCTGGGTGAAAGGTTGTTTAGACAATGTGCAGAACAATCGGGCATGTCCTGCAGGGGTGCAGGGCATCATGCAGGAGGTGCAGGAGATTCGGGCATGCTCATCAGCGGTGTATAGTACTTAGAGGAGATGTAGGAGTTTGTGGATGTCCTATAGGGCTGCAGGGTATCTAGAGGAGGTGTAGGACGTTTGGGAATATTCTGTAGGGGTTCAGGGTGTTTTGGATGAGGTGAAGGCAGTTCCAGTATGTCCTGGGTACACGTTTCTAGAATAGCTGCAGGATGTTTGAGGATGTCCTGGTGGGGTGTATGGCGTCAAGACGTGTTGCAGTACTTTTGGGCTTGTCTTAGAGGGGTGCATGATTTCTAGCTAAGATTCAGAAGGTTCAGAATATCCTGGAGTAGCTCAGAGTGTCTTGGAGTAGGTACTTGAGCATCTGGCATGTACTGCACTGTTATACCGTGTCTGGAAGAAGGTTCAGAATAACCTGGAGGAGCAGAGAGTGTCTTGGAGAAGGTGTTTGAGCGTCAGGCATTACTTGCAGTCGTATAGGGTGTGTAGAAGGAGGTGCAGGAGGTTTGGGCATGCCGTACAGGCTTCAAACTTTCAAGATAGGGTTCATCAGTTTAGGCATGTCTTGTAAGGGTGCAAGGTGTGTCGCAGTTGGTACAGTAAGTTTGGGCATGTGCTGCATGCCTTCAGGCTGCCTAGAAGAGATGCAGGAATTTCCTGCATGTCCTGCAGTGCTGCAAGGTGTTTTGGATGAGGTGCAGGAGATTCTGGCCTGTCCTTCTAGGGTGCTCGGTTCTACAGGAGCTGCAGGAAGTTTGCGGAAGTCCTGAAGAGTACACAGTGTCTACAGGAGGTGCAGGAGGTTCCGGCATGTCTTGCAGGGATGTGTGTTGCCTTGCAGTAGGTGCAGGAGTTTCAGAATGTCCTGAAGGTGTATATATTGTCTTGAAGTCGGTGAAAGGTGCAGGAGTTTCAGGAATGTCCTGCAAGGGAGCAGGGTGTCTAGAGCTTCTGGGGGTTCGGTCAAGTCCTGCACGTGGACAGAGTGTCTATAGTAAGTTCAGGAGTTTGGGTATGTCCTCCTGGGGTGCCGCGTGTCTACAGGAGGAACAGGAGGTTCAGAATGTCCTGCAGGTGTGTTTGGCGCCTTAAAGTAGGTGCAGGACATTCATGCATGTTCTGCAGTGGTGCATAGTTTTTATAAGGGTTGCAGGAGGTTTGTGAATATCCTGTAGTGGTGCTGGCTTTCAAAAGGAGGTGCAGGCACTTGGACATGTCCTGCTGGATTGCGGGGTGTCTAGAACAGGTGCTGGCAGTTTGAGGATGTCCTGGAGGGATGCATGGTGTCTTTAGGTGCAGGTGTTTGGGCATGTCCTTCTATTTTGCAGGGTGTTGTAGGATCCGCAGGAGGTTTGATTATGTACAGCAGGGGTACAGAGTTGATTGAAGGATTTCCAGGATCTTTTAGCATGACCTGACCTTCAGGGTGTCTTTCAAGAGGTGTAGCAGGTTTTGTCATGTCCTGCAGCGGTACAGGGTGTCTAGAGGGGGTGCAGGAAGTTTGCATATGTCCTCCTGGGTGAGAGGGGGTCTAGACGTTGTGCAGGAGTTTGGGCATGTCCTGCTGGGGTACAGGGTGTTGCAGGTGTGCACGAGGTTTGAAAACGTTCTCGTGGGTAGCAGTGTGTAAAGAGCAGGTGCTGGACGTTCATGCATGTCCTGCAGGGGTGCAAAGATCTTGAAGAAGTTTACAGATATTCTGCAGGGGTGCATAGTGTCTTGCAGGAGATGCAGGAGGTTTGCGAATGTCATCCTGGAGTGCATGGTAGCTAGAGGAGGTGCAGGACATCCGGGAATGTCCTGCAGGGGCGAAGGATATCCTTAAAAGATTCAGGAGATTCAAGCATGACCTGCATGTGTGCAGGGTGTTTAGAAAGAACTGGAGGTTTGGGATGTCCTGCAGGGGTGTACGGTGTCTTAGAGGTGGTGCAGAAGGTTATGGCAAGTCTTGTTGGGGTACAGGATTCTAGAGGAGCTGCCGGATGTTTGCAGGTGTACTGCTGGGTGCAGGGTATCTTGAGGAGGTGCAGGAGTTTCTGGCATGTCTTGAGGGGTGCAGGGTGTTGGGGGAGGATTGGGCAGTCCTGGGCATCGGGGGAATCCTTGGCATTGGTGGAGCTTGTCTTGAAACGGCTGGCGGCTATCCTAGGAGGTCTGGGCTGGAGTTGGCAGTGTGCATATATCTTGGAGGGTGATCCAGCAATTCTGTGTTTTGAACAGGAGTCAGCAGGGACTACAGAGAAGTCCCCTAGGGTCAGGGATCTGGCAAAGGTCGCAGGACAGGTGCAAACCCTGGATCCCTAAGGCCTGGTTTCAGCAAGCCTATGCCTATGGCAAATGCAGATGAATCTGCTGTAGGGGACTCACCCATGGTCCTGCTGGTCCAGCGCAGTGCTTCCTGAACCCCTATGCCTCTCCGGGTGTGACTGAGAAATGGTGGAGTGCAGTGGGTGCATAGCCCACCGCCATGAGACCATGGGTTGCTCAACACTTGCCCCCAGAACAGTTAGAGTGGAGGGAGTGAGGGGGCCTTCAGTTTTTCATCTGCCAGGTGGGGTGAATCGGTAGATATCTCCAGCCTGAACCAGCTAAGGGGAGGGAGAGCCAGCCCAAAGGAATGGACCGGAGCTGAAGGATCCAAATGACACAGAAGTCAGGTCATCTCCACAGACCTGCCTCACTCTCCTCAAGTGAGAAAAGTGATGCAACGCGGTTCTGGGGGCTGCCTTCCCTGCTCCCACCCTCTGCTCTGTGGGCCCGGGACACTGCCTGCTCATCACTGCAGCCAATCAGAACAGGATAACACAACACAAACCGCCCCTCCCACCAAACTCACCCATGAATTGAAATTTCAGTGCCCAATGTAGCTCTTTCCTTATTAGGGAGAGGGCCGGAGCATTGCCACAGGGCTCCCGCCTCACTGCATCCAGCACCACGCCACCTTCTGTCGCCACAGCAATGGCTGCCTGTCAACAGAGAGAGGGAACCTGCCCAGGAGTGATCAGTCCGTGCCTGGTCCTGATAGGGTGTTCTGGCGTGGAACCCTGGACACCAATCCTTAAGGCTGACCCTACTCCCAGAGGCAGTGGGCGGGGCGAGTAACGGGACTTGGGGTGCAAAGCAAACCCAATGGGTACGCTAGGCTGGGCACACGTCCACCTGGCCCACGGGTTCCACACCTCCCACTGTCACCCCTGCTGGCTTCGTGACCCCAATCTTGAGCTGGGAAGTCGCTGCTGCAGTATATCCCGCGGAGACAGAGCTGTCCAGAAACCCGCAATGTGGATGCTGGACTAACCTGGCAGGATGCACCACGCCACAACAACCCGCTGCTCAGGAATGCCACCCCTGAATCAACACCCCACTTGCTTCCCGACCCGGCTTGGTTATGGGGTCTTGGTTTCCAAGATCGAAAAGGAGGGGAAGAGGATACCACCAACAATTGCTCACCTCCTCCAACAATTGCTCACTTCCTCGTCTCTCCAGCGGGGGTCTGGGAGGAGGGCGGTGGAGGTGTTGGAGGAGGGAGGAGGTCTTTCAGCAGGTCTGGAGACGTTTGGGAGAGGTGGCGTGGAGAAATCTTGGAGGTTTGTAGGTTCTGGAGGAGGTCTGGAGAGGTCTGGGACGTAGTGTAGGTGATCTTGGACCAGGTGGAAGAGGTCTTACCAGGGAGTCAAGGAGGTCTGGGACATCTAGCGGGTACCTGGGGAAAGTCTGTGCGTTTTGGAGCTGACTGGGGAGGTCTTGGATGAGGGTGGAGACAGCCAGAGAAAGGCTCAGGGAGGTTGGCCCAAGGCTAGCTGTACGACAAGTCACCAGACCCCGGGTAGCTGAGGAGCTGAGGCCTTTTTTCAGTTTATCTATTGCTTCAACTAGTAAGTAACCGAATTATCCAGCTACTTTTCCTTTGTTTGGTGTATATAAAAAATTGAATGACAAAAGTATTGTAATATAGTTATCATTTTTGATGCAAAAATGCAAAGGACATAGAAATCATAGCACTCTCATAAAAATTGCTCATTAGTGATCACCAGTACTCAACTATTATTACTTTGACGTTGGTTCTTGAGGTTTTATACATATATATATATCCTATGAAAATTAATTCATTTTAACATACTTGAATAATGGCATACAGAGTAGTCTATCACATGGTCAGTCTTTGACCACGTGAATGCAAGATCTTCCTGTAGAAGACACATCTAAATGTACCTCACATTTTAAACTTTTCTCTAAGATTTTAATGCATTTATGTGTCATATTTAAACCATTTTACTTCTCATGTTTTCCTTTTTGCAGTGTGATTAATAAATCACACCTTATTACCTCCTGTTATCTAGTTCTTACTCTTGGAGGACTCGGCAGGCTACCAAGAGTATCCTGCCTGCATGACAGAGTCTGTCAAACTCCCCGTAGTGTATTCAATATAGCAAAACCCTGTAACAATGATGGGTCTCATTCCCCTGACCCTGAAAGAGCCTCGAATGTGGAACTTTCTGAAATCTCAGGGCTAGGACGAAGGAGATGTTACTGGTGCCTGCTCGAGGAAATCGATGAACAATAAGATGACCGTGATACTGTGACACAGTGTTTAATAAATCACAAATAAACATCTTTGCATATAAATTCATTAGGAAATCATTGTTTCCTGTTTGCCCAAGAATTGAGGTGTAAAGATGTTTATTTGATTGTTTGATGTGAAAGGGCTCATTGTTCTGTAACCCGACCCGCACGTTAGGACTGAGAGACATTAATGGGACAACTATATTGCCAGTGTATCTTTCAATTGATCTTTCAGTTTATCAGGTCAAACTGTTACTCCATAGGCTGGAGGGATAGTAGGCAAGGGCAGTGCGTGCCTGGTACGTGACTGACCCAGGTTCTGTCCCCAGTACCATATGGTTCCCCGAATACTAACAGAAAGTATCCCTGAGCACAGAGCCAGCAGTAAGCCCTGAACATCGAGTGCCTGTACCCAAATATCCAATCCTCATTTAAGAACCTGAGAACAAGAAACCTAGACCTCAATAACTGAACTGAGAAATGTCCCTGTCGAGGTGGCAGGCTGGGGTGGGGAGGGACCCTGGAGACACTGGAGAGGAGAGGGTGACATTGGTCGTGGGGTTTTGGGGTTGCGATCAAGACTGCCAGAGACCCAAAAGCTCCAATTTGGAGGAGTCTGGATTGACACAGAAACACCAGGCTTAGGAAGTGCCTCATCCTCATGCCCAAGCAATTTTGTAGTCATTTTCATAATCTGTTTTAGCCTCCAAACTCACATTTTGATGCTCCGTATGTTCATGCAATCGCAGCAGTACAAGCATTGTTCTAGAAGCCAGAAAATGCGGTGAAACAGGGATACTTGAAGCAGATCACCAGAGGCCCATAACTCCCTTGAGACCCCGGCCCGTGCTTCTGTTTGCAGCCCGTGGTGGGCTGTTGGGCCCTGGCGGGAAGTTCAGGGTACTTGTGGTATGACATATTAAGGCGTCTAAAAACTTCTTGTTCCTCCCCTCCAGGCTCCCCTCCAGTGGGATCAGTGCTGGGACACTGTATGTTTAAAACTCAACTACAAAATAACTTCTTAAAAGCTGAGGCTTTAAGGAAATGAAAATAAAATATAAAAAAGAGTTGAAGCAACAGTACAGCACATAGACTGTTTGTCTTCACACATGCAGCACACAATCGAACATGTGTTTCATTCGCGGAACCCCATATGGCCTCTGAGCCACTCCAGGAGAGATCTCTGAGTGCAGAGCCAGGAGTCAGCCCTGCAGGTGTGGCCCCCAGACAGGAACAGTTCCTCCAGAAGTCAAACCTTACACAGTCATCTCCCCTAATACGCAAAGTTGCAGCAACTAAGGTTAACATATGGTCAAGACATTCCGTGTAATCGCCAATGAGCACATTTGCCAGATAATACAGGGGATAATTCTCCAAAAGGATGCCAACAGAAGGATAATTCTCAGGGGGGGAATTTACTAAAATACATACAGGAACTTTATGAAGAAAACTCATAAAAACTTCATTTCTGTGAGAAATGGTGAAGAACTCCATCCCCCTTCCCCCACACACTGGGAGCTCATCAGTTTTAGGGTTGTTTTCACATGCTCCAAATCCAGACCCATTTACATGTGGGAATGGCTCCCTCATCACTCCTATACTGTTAAATCCCAAGAGTGTATATCAACCCTGCGGTGAAGAACCAGAGGCTTTGCAGCATCCCTGCCCCCCTTCCCGCTACCCCTCCCACAGTGTGGTGGCAAGGAGGTACAGGCCGAGAATCAGAGGGTGCTTTGGTGCATTGGAGCTTTGCCCCACGCATATGTCATACTTGCTCCTTGTCATATCAAAAATTCTCAGTGCTCCCATTGGCTGGAACCGCCCCCTTGTTGACCAATCACAACACAGGAGCATGAAATGGGACATGTAGGCAGCTGCAGAGCTCCGGGTAGAGCCCTTGAAAGGCAAAGGCCAGGAGAAAGCTCCAGCTCCAGATAAGCCGGCCCTTTTCCAATGCCCGTGGTGGAGGGCAGAAGAAGGCTTCTGGTTCAAGCGCAACCAAAGACCAGGGGCCCAAGTTGTGACGGGGCTGCCCGAGCAGTTCCTCTGCCGAGTTTTCTGCCCTGTCCTTGCCCGGCACGCCCCCTCCTTGTCCACCATCCTTTCCATGGAGCCTCTGATCCCCACCTCTCCACACCCTCTTCCCCATTCCAGTGCCTTAGCATCACTCTATTTTCACTCCACGTAGCCAGCCAGAAGAAGCCGAAAAAGCCCTCGAAGTGAAACGAGGGAAACGCCTCTGATGATAGATTCTAACCATCCCCGAGTTCAGTTTTCAATAGGCCGCTGATTTGCTATCACTGCCTCAGGTTCAAGGAGGGACGTTAAGGCTCCATACTTCAGCTGCTCCCCGCACACTACAAGAACTCCACCACTCCGAGGGGTGCTAAGTGCTCCCAATCAGATGGGTGGTCAGACACCCTGTCTTCAGTGCCATCATCTTCGGATGACACTGAGCAGCAAAGCTCTTCAGAGTGAAAACAAAAATGTTCCAATATGGTTGCCACTCTGATTTCTACTCTTTCAAAGAAAGCAGTCCTCACACACCAAATTTCCAAGTAAATGGATGCCTGCAGATGGTAAAAATAAAAGTCCCTTGTGTGAAAACTTGCTTGTTTCTGTGAGTTTTCTTATAGGATGTATAGAGGGTGGAAGTGAAGGAAAGAAAAGATATGTGTGAGAAGG
Source organism: Sorex fumeus (assembly GCF_029834395.1). Taxonomy (NCBI): domain Eukaryota; kingdom Metazoa; phylum Chordata; class Mammalia; order Eulipotyphla; family Soricidae; genus Sorex; species Sorex fumeus. The sequence continues at coordinate 1,357,848 of NW_026606260.1, forward strand.
GCAGATGTATGACTATGCAAGGAAGTGAGTCCTTGGAGGACGGTTGACGAGGTTTTTGAGGAGGTTTGGATAAGTCTTGATGCAGATCTATTGGGTTCATGGGTGGGGGGTATTGGAGCGTTGAAAGGGATTTGTAGAACTTTTACAAGGTCTTTTTGAGGGTGGATGGGGTTTCGGGGGTTTGGGGAGTTCTTGGAGGAGGTGGGGAAGTCTTGGATTGGATCTGGAGAGGTCTTGAAGGAGAATGGTGGAGGTCTTTGCTGAAATCTGAATTGGTCTAGTAGGGATGTGTACGAGGTCATGAAGGAAGTTTCAGGAGATCTTGGAGGTCTGGAGAGGTCTGGGAGGAGGGCAAGGAGATTTGGGAGAAGGATGGGGGAAATTTGAGAGGTTGGGGTGAGATTTGGGAGGAGAGTTGGAGAGGTGTGGGAAGAGGGCGGGGGTCTTTCAGGAGGTCTGGGTACATTTGGGACGGGTGCGGTGGAGAGGTTTCGGCAGTTTGGGGGATCTGAGAGGTTTGGAGAGGTCTGTCACGAAGGTGGAGGTGATTTTGGATCACGTGGAGATGGTCTTTTAAGGAACTCAAGGAGGTCTGGTTCATCTCAGGGGTTCTTGCGGGAGGTTTCGGGGTCTTGGAACCGACTGAAGATGTCTTGGATGATGGTGGATCCAGCTAGAGAAAGGCACAAGGAGGTTTGTCCGAGGCCATCTGTACGACAAGTCACCAGGCCTGGGGTAGCTGAGGAGGAGAGGCCTTTGGTCAGTTTGTCTATTGCTTCAACCAGTAGGTAACCGACTTATCCAGCTACATTTCCGTAGTTTGGGCTATACAAAATGTTGAGTGACAAAGATATCGTATTATATTTATAATTTTCTTTCTGTAAAAAGTTTGAAGGACATAAAAATCTCAACATTCTCATTAAAATTTCTCATTAGTCATCACCAGTATTCAACTTTTATTACATTGACGTTTGTTTTTGAGATTTTATAGATATCCTATGAAAATTAATTCTTTTTAACATACCTGATTAATGGCATACAGACATGTGTATGAGGAGGAAAGAAGGTGTGTCCTAGGGTGGGGATTAGAGCACAAAGGACTGCAGTTCTCCAAGTAGTGATGATAAGGTACTGGCTAGTTCTGAACACTGAAATCTCCTGAAGTTGTTATTTCCATTTGCCAAATTCCCAATTAGTACAATTTTGGGGTAGGTCTACTGTACTGTAGCACTGCAGCACTGTCCTCCCATTGTTCATTGATTTGCTCGAGTGGGCCCAGTAACGTCTCCATTGTGAGACTCGTTCTTACTATATTTGGCATATCAAATACTTCATGGGGAGCTTGCCAGGCTTTGCAGTGTGGGCTAGATACTCTTGGTAGCTTGCCGAGCTCTCGGAGAGGGACAGAGGAATTGAACCAGGTTCGGCCGGGCTGGTCGCGCACAAGGCAAATGCCCTACCACTGTGCTATGGCTCTGGGTCCCAGGTCAACTGCATGATTCCTTATATTAAAAGGTACAAAACCATATTTCAGAGTGATATTATTTTAGATTTATGCTAACAATACAGGATGCAGTTTTTCCACATCCTCGCTAACATGTGAAGTATTTTAGCTGCTACGTAGGATATTTAATTTGCATTTCCCTAAGAGCCAGTGAGTTTAAACATCATTTCCCTTTTTTCTTGGGAGATGGTAATTTGGGCCACACGAGAGATGTTCCTGGCAGTATTGAGGCAACTATATTCAGAGCCCGGGATTTGAACCAGGGCTAGCGATATTCAAGGCAAGCGTCTATGCCCTGTATCATGTCTCCGACAATATGGAGCACCGGGCAATATAACACTACTGGTCATTTTCTATCTTGCCTGCTTGAAGAGTGGCCAAACATATATATCGTGGAAATGTCTATGAGTAGAGATAGCGGTAGTATATAAAAAGAGGCATGGATTTGTGTGCCTGTGTAAGTTCTTTATAAAAACGATTTAAACATTTTAAATAGATTTTTAGTTGAATGACAAATTTGTTCATGATTGGGCTTCAGTCATACAATGTTCCAACACCCATCCCTTCACCAGCACACATTTCTCACCATAAATGCCCCCAGTTTCCCTCCCTACCGCCACCCACCAGCCTGCCTCAATGGCAGACACTTCTCCCCCTCCCCTTCCATCCCTTCTCCTTTCCTCTCCTTGTCTCTCCTCTCTGCTCCTCTACTCTCCTCCAGTGCATTTTGGTTTACAATACAGGAACTGAAAAGTTTTCATGTATACCCCTTTACCTACTTTCAGCACTCAGTTCTTATCCACAGTGAACATTTCCAACTATCATGGCCAGAGTGATTTCTTCTCTATCCTAACTTCCCCCAACACCACAACTTACGGCAAGCTTCCTACAGTGGACCGTCCTCCCAACTCATATCTACTGTCCTTGAATATTAGTCTCATATTATGTTTTATATCCCACAAATCAGTGTAAACAGTCTATGTCGGTCCCTCTCCTTCAGACTAATTTCACTCAGCATGATACTCTTTTTGTCCATTCACTTATAAAGGAATTTCATCGCTTCATTTTTCCTAAAAGCTGCGTAAATTTTGTAAATTTACCATTCTTTCTCTGACTGGTCATCGGGCACTCAATTTGTTTCCACTTTCTGGCTGCTGTGCATGAACATAGAAATGAACATGGCCTTTCTGCAGCGTGTCTTTGAGCCCCCGTCAAATATTACAAGAATTGGTACTGCTGGGTCCTATGGAAGCTCAACTTCTAGATATTGAGGAATGCGCATATGTTTTCAAAAACTACTGGCCCAGTCGGAATTCTCACCGGCAGTGAAGAAGAGTCCCAATGTCCCTACATCTGCACCAGCATTGGTTGCTCTTGTACTTTTGGATGTGTGCCAGTCTCTGTGGTGTGAGACGATATCTCATTGTTGTTTTGATTTGCATATCCCTAATGATTCGTGATGTAGAGCATTTTTGCATGTGCCTTTTTCCATTTGTATTTCTTCTTTGAGGAAATCTCTATTGCAAGTGAGTAACAGTCCAAGTCTCTTGCTTCTTTCTCCCTTCCCTCTTCCTTCGCTCTAACATGTTTGGTTCCTAGAAGCATTTCCAATTATTTCTTCATACAAATCTTTTTGAACTTTACCTAAACACAGAAGGAACTTAAAGAGGAAAATGTCACTGTCACTGTCACTGTCCTCCCGTTGTTCATCGATTTGCTCGAGCAGGCCCAGTAACGTCTCCATTGGAGACTTTGTTGCTACTGTGTTTGGCATATCGAATACATCACGGTTAGCTTGCCAGGCTCTGCTGTGAGGCCGAAATACTCTCAGAAGCTTGCCAGGATCTCCGAGAGGAAAATGGAATGGAAGAATTTCATGAAGTCCAGGAAATATTTTCTGTCTTGATTGTGGTGCAGATTCATAAGCATTTGTATATGTCAAAACTCCTCTAAATATAAACTTTAAGGCTGACATTAGTTTGAAATTTTACTTTAGTTATTTTAATTTGTTTTTCTTTTAGACACCATGATTTACAATACTGTTAATGCACAGAACATTCCAGCACCTCACCTTGCACTACAGTGTATACTTCCCTTCACATTTGTCCCAGTGTCCTCGTCCACATCATCTTCACCTCCCCATACCCATTTGCTGCCATAGTAAGTTTCCTACTGAAAACCAGTCTTGAGATTCTGAAATTCCTCAGCTCTTCCAGGAAGATTTGACCGGGAGTGGAAAGTTCCATGCTCTCACCTGTGTCGATCTTAATGTTGGTCTTCCTTAGGGATTCTAACTGGTCAAGTAGAAATTTTCTTGGAACTGCTGAAAACAACATCATTGGATGAAACTGCTGTGAAGCTGATGGCAGGACACAGAGTAGAGGGGGTGAGTTTTGGAAAAGTCAAGTGGGGCTGGTGGTGGGTTAGATCAGTGAAATGCTTCATTTCAGCACAGCATAATTACACTGAAGCCTCTTCAATAGAAGGGGCAGTATCAAAGAAGATCACACTTGGAAGTCGGAAGACTGACGCCTGAAAAGCACAATCCAAATGACCCTCACGGGAAAAAAAGTTCAGGTTCCAAATTTTTGACCCCTTCAGAGACGCCCATGTTCTCCCTTGAGAATATATCTGTTCTCTCCCCCTCACATCTCTCTAAAATTTTTAAAGCTCTGTAGCACTGTCTTTCGATTGTTCATCACATTACTCAAGTGCCACCAAAAACGTCTCCATTCTGAGACTTGTTGGTACTGTTTTTGGCACATCGAATAGGCCACAGGGAACTTACCAGGATCTGCCGTGCGGGCGGGGTACTCTCTGTAGCTTGCCGGGCTCTCCGAGAAGGGTGGAGGAATCGAACCCAAGTTGGCCACGTGCAAGGCAAACTCCCATACCACAAGACTATTTTTCTAAAGAAGATATGCACATGACCAAAATGTACGTGCAAATATGGTCTGCATCATTAATCATGAGGGAAATGCAGATAAAAACGACTTTGAAATATCATCTCACAGTGTAGAGAACAAAGCATCACTACTGGTCTGGGTGTGATGGGGAAGGGGAGGGGTGGAGGATTCTCACACACTGCCCCCAGAATGCAGACTGCTTCAGCTTTTCTGGAAAACTATGTGGACATTCCTCAAAAAACTAGGACCTGAGCTTCCATCTGCCTCAGCAACTCCACCTCTTGTCCTCTACTCAAAAGGCCCAAGACACAATGGAGAAAAGACATTTCCACCCCATACTCCTCGCAGCATTATCCACAGTAGCCCTAATCTGGAAACAACCCGAGTGTCCAGGCATAGATGCCTGGATACAGAAACCCAGGACTTGGCTTTCTCCGCGTACATGCCCCAAGGGTACTCTAGGATTCTGGGACACTCACCATGGCTGAGCCTCTTTCTGCTCGTGCCCAATACTGTGCCTGGTCTTCTTCCTCTCCCAGGTTTTACACCCCCCCACACACACCAGGTACCCGTAGGGGAGTGGCCTCTTCAGGAGTGGCCATGGCCTCTGTAGAAGTCGGCATGCCCTCCCACGGGTGGCCTGCCCAAATTTTGGGCTCGTATGCTTACATGGCCATAGTACTTTACTCATACCGGCAATCTCATGTAACATCTCAGCCTCCATACCTCTACACCAACATAAAGAAGCTATGCAAATCCCTACCACAAGGGGAGGACAATGACAAGAGTCCAGAAGCCACAGTAGGTGCTACTCACCTAAGGGACCTCTCTGAGGAAGAATTCAGATATGAAGTCATGAAGATGCTCGATGAACTCAATGTAACAGTGAGACAGATATCCAGTAAATTCAAGGAGGACATGAAAGAAACAATCGAGAAATTACAGGAAGAAATGAGAAGAGAAATTGCAAAGATACGCACAGAAATATCACGAATCAAAGACTCTGTAGATGAAATAAAAAACTCAGTGTATGCCCTCAAAAGTAGAATGGCCATAGCTGAAGACAGAACCAGTGTGCTGGAAGATAAGCTGCACCAAGCCTACAGGAAATATCAAACAATGGCAAGAGATTTCAAAAGAGCTCTAGAGCAAATCAGGATCCTAGGAGATGATTCCAAGAGGCACTACATTAGAATCATTAGAGTACCAGAAGGTCAGGAAAACAATCCCAATGAAAAAGTGGCAGTTAAACAAATCAATGCTGATAAGTTCCCAGAGCTGGACAATGCAGCCGTTTAGATTCAAGGAGTCTGAAGGGTACCAGCTAAAAGAGACCCTAACAAAAAGAATCCAAGACATATCATAGAATGATGGATGCTGCGGATAGAGACACAATACTGCAAGCAGCAAGGTCAAAGAAAGAAATCACATAAAAAGGAGCACCCCTTAGATTCACAGCAGACCTATCAGAGGAAACCCTCCAAGACCAAAAGCAATGGTGTGCTGTAGTGAAGAAACTCACTGAAAGGAACGCTTCACCAAGAATACTCTATCCGGCTAAACTCTCACTCAAACTCGAAAGAACGGTACATTATTTTGTGGATAAACAGCAGCTCAGAAACTTCATAGACTCAAAGCAAACCTAAATGAATGACTAAATGGGTTACTCTAAGACAAGACAAACCCTACAAGCACAACAGACCCTTATACAAAGATGAGACAAAACCCCATAACAATAATCTGTCCAACATCAATGATCTAAATTCACCAATTAAGAGACACAGAGTGGAAAACGGATTCAGAGACAGAACCCAACATTCTGCTGCCTACATCAACTTATTGGTCAGAGAAAACACAGACTCAAAGTTATAGAACGGAAAACAATCCTGGAAGAAAACAGCTCCCTCAAAAAAAAGCTGAGGTAGCCATACTAGTATATGGCAACATAAATTCAGGCTGAAACAGATTAGAACAGACAGTGAAGGTCATTTTCTATTTATCAAGGAATACGTACATCAGAAAGAAATCACACTCTTAAATGTATACACACCGAATGAGGGAACAGCTAAATATTGAAAACAACTGCTAACAGATTTTAAGGAGGACATTGCTAGCAAAACAATAGTAGCCAGAGACTTCAACACCGCTTATCACCTCTGGATAGATCAACAAGAACAAAACTCAGCAAGGAAACATTGGCTTTGAAGGAAGAAATAGACGAGAGAAGGCTTATAGGCCTATACAGGGCTTTACACCCCAATAAGAAAGAATACACATTCTTCTTCAGTGCACACGGAACACTTATAAAAATAGACCATGTGCTAAGCCACAAAGCATACTTCAATAGAGTCACGAAGATAGAAAAACAATCAATAATCTTTTCAGATCACGATGCACTGAAGATAGAAGTGAATCACACAAAGACACAGAGAACCAATTTAAACACCTGGAAATTAAACAACTCAATGTTGAACAACGAGTGGGTCAGGAAGGAAGTCAAGGATAAAATCAAAAGATACCTGGAAACAAATGAGAATGAAAACACGAGCTACCAGAACCAATGGGATGCAGCTAAACCCATGTTAATGTGAAAAGTTATAGCTCTGCACTCATTCCTCAGGAGGAAAGAAAGGGCCTACCTAAACAACTTGACTTCTCAGCTCAATATCTTAGAAAAGGACCAACAAAAGGAGCCCAAACCAGGCAGAAGGAAAGAGATCACAAAGTTTAGAGCAGAAATCAACGACATGGAAACCAAAAAAATAAATAAATAAATAATAGTAAGACAATCTGAGAGATCAATGAAACTAATAGCTAGTTCTTCGAGAAAATAAACAAGATAGACAAACCACTAGCAAAACTCTAAAAAGAGAGAGAGAACCCTAATAAACCGAATCTGAAATGAGAAGGGGTATATCACAACAGAAACCAAAGAAATTCAAAAGATCACCAGAGACAACAGAAACCGAAGAAATTCAAAAGATCACCAGAGACTACTTTGAAAGTCTGCATGCCACGAAACAAGAGAACCTATAAGAAATGGATAAATTTGTGGATTCGTATAATCTCCCAAGGCTGAATCAAGAAGATCACTGAATCAAGAAATGTCACGGCATTTTCTGTCTTCTGGAACAGTGCTTGCGCTGCTGCACTTGCATGAACATACCGATCATCAAGATGTGAACTGGGGGACTGAAACAGCTGAAAGTAGACTATAGACCAAACATGATTGCCACTCCTTGCCTCTTTTGCAAACCACAATACCCAGTAGGAGAGAGAGAACAAAAGGGATTGCCCTGCCACAGAGGCAGGGTGGGATGGAGGGATGGGGGATGGGAGGGATACTGGGATCCGTGGTGGTGGGAAATGGGCACTGGTGGAGAGATGGGTATTTGATCATTGTATAATTGAAACCCAAGCACAAAAATATGTAAGTCTAAAACTGTACCTCATGGTGTCTCACTAATAAAAATTTAAAAGAAAAAATTCCATGGCTCTCCTATATGCGAATAGTGAGAGAGAAGAACGTGCTATGATCAAAACAAGCCCATTTACAATTGTGCCCCAGAAGATCAAGTACCTAGGAAACAGCTTATCTAGGAAGTGAAAGACCTGTACAAAGAAAATTACAAGATGCTACTTCAGGAAATGAATGAGGACACAAGAAAAAGAAAAGATATCCCCTACTCATGGATTGGGAGAAATTACATTGTCAAAATGGCAATACTCCCCAAAGCATTGTACAAATTCAATGTTATCCCCATAATGATACCCATGACATTCTTCAAAGAAATCGAGCGAACATTCTTGAAATTCATAAGGAACAATCAGACCCGACGAATAGCTAAAGCAATTCTAGGAGAAAAATGGCAAGTATCAACCTCCCTAACTTCAAACTCTAATATAAAGCAGTAATAATTAAAATAGCATAGTACAGAAACAAAGTCAGAGCTGCAGACCGATGGAACATGGTTTAATATACTGACATCTCCCCGCAAACATATGATCAACGAATCTTTGATAAGGGAGCAAGAAATGTGAGGTGGAGAAAGGAAAGCCTCGTTAACAAAGTCTGCTGGCAAAACTGGACAGTTACATGCAAAAAATGGGCTCAGATCTCTGCCTAACACCATGTATAAAAGTAACATCAAAATGGATTAAAGATCTCAACATCAGACCGGAATCCATAAGGTACATTGAAGACAAAGTTGGCAAAAACCTCCATGACAATGAAGCTAATGGTATCTTCAAAGATGTCATGCCACTGGCTAAGCAAGTGAAAACAGAGATAGACAAATGGGACTATCGTAAACTAAGAAGCTTCTGCACCTCAAAAGGAACAGTGACCAAAATACAAAGACAGTCTACAGAATGGGAAAGGATATTCGCCAAATACACATCCGACAAGGGGTTGATATCATGGATATACAAAGTTCTGGTTGAACTCCAGAAGAAGGAAACATTCAACCCCATCAAAAAATGGGGCGACGAAATGAACAGAAACTTCCTCAAAGAAGAAATCTGAATGGATAAAAGGCAAATGAGAAAATGCTCTACATCATTAATCATCAGGGAGATGCAGATCAAAAGAACAATGATATATCATTTCACTCAGAGACTGGCCCCCATCCAAAAGAACAAAAGCAATTGTGCTGGCACAGATGTGGCGAGAAAGGGACCCTCCTTCACTGCTGGTGGGAATGACGACTGGTTCAGCCCTTCTGGAAAACAGTATGGGCGATTCTCAATAAATTAGAAATCAAGCTCCCATTTGACCCAGCAATACCACTCCTGGGAATATATCCCAGAGATGCAAAAGAGTATAGTCCAAGTGACATCTGCACTCGTTTGTTCATTGCAGCACTCTTTACAATAGGCAGAATCCCGAAAAAAACTGAGTGCCCGAGAACAGATGACTGGTTAAAGAAACATTGGTACATCTACACAATGGACTACTATGTAGCTGTTAGAAAAGAAGAAGTCCTGAAATATACATACAAGTGGTACTACATGGAAAGTATCATGTTTAGAGAAATGAGTCAGAAAGAGAGGGATAGACATAGAAAGATTGCATTCATCTGGGGAACATAAAGTATCAAAAGAGGAGACTAACTCCCAAGAGTGGCCGAGATTAGTACCAGGAGTTTTGCTCCATGGCTTGGAGGCCAACCACACATTCTAGGGAAAAAGGGAGCTCAGAAATAGAAAGGAGCAACAAATAAAGGGTGTTGGGAGGATCCCCCAGGATGTGTCAAGCATGCTGAAGGTAGACTATAGACCAAATATGATTGCCACTCAATGCCTCTTTTGCAAACCACAACACCCAAAAGGAGAGAGAGAGAGAGAACAAAATGGAATACCCTGCCACAGAGGCAGGGTGGGATGGTGGGATGGGGGGTAGGAGGGATACTGGGTCCCGTGGTGGTGGAAAATGGGCACTGTTGGAGGGATGGGTGTTTGAACATTTTACAATTGAAACCAAAGCACAAAAATTTGTAAATCTACAACTGTACCTTCTGGTTTTTCATTAAAGGTAAAGGGCTGGAGCGATAGCACAGCGGGTAGGGCGTTCGCCTTATAAGCGGCCAACATGGCCGACCCGAGTTCGATTCCTCCGCCCCTCTCGGAGAGCCTGGCAAGCTACCGAGAGTATTCGATATGCCAGACACAGTAACAACAAAGTCTCCAATGGAGACTTTACTGGGCCCGCTCGAGCAAATCGACGATCAACGGGAGGGCCTTTACCTTTTACCTTTACCTCCACCCCCCATCCCCCCCCCCGCCTCTGTGGCAGGGCAATCCCCTGTGTTCTCTCTCATTTAGGGTGTTGTGGTCTGCAAAAGAAGCATTGAGTGGCAAACATGTTCAGTCCATAGTCCACTTTACATGCATCTCCCCTCCTGGGAGGGTCCTCCAAACACCCTTTATTTGGTGTTCCCTTCTCTAACTGAGCTGCCCTTTCCTCTAGAATGCCCGACTGGCTAATAAGCTATGGAGTAATCCTCCTGGTGCTGATCTCAGCTATTCTTGGGTATTAATCTCATATTTTGTTACTTTATATCCCCCAGATGAATGCAATCTTTCTATGTCTATCCCTCTCTTTGTGACTCATTTCGCTTAGCATGATACTTTCCGTGTTGTACCACTTGTATGTAAATTTCATGACTTCATCTTTTCTAACAGCTACATAGTACTCCATTGTGTAGATGTACCAAAGTTTCTTTAACCAGTCATCTGTTCTTGGGCATTCAGGTTTCTTCCAGTTTCTGGCTATTGTAAAGAGTGCTGCAATGAACAAACAAGTGCAGATGTCACTTCGACTATACATTTTTGCCTCTCTGGGATATATTCCCAGGAGTGGTATTGCTGGGTCAAATGGGAGCTCAATTTCTAATTTTTTGAAAATCGTCCATACTGTTTTCCAGAAGGGCTGAACCAGTGGACATTCCCACCAACAGTGAAGGAGTGTCCCTTTCTCGCCACATCCGCGCCAGCATCGGTTGATTTTGTTCTTTTGAATGTGGGCCAGTCTCTGAGGTGTGAGATGGTATCTCATTGTGGTTTTGATCTGCATCTCCCTGATGATTAATGATGTAGAGCATTTTCTCGTGTGCTTTTTTGCCATTCGGATTTCTTCTTTGAGAAAGTTTCTGTTCATTTCATTGCCCCATTTTTGGATGGGGTTGGATGTTTTCTTCTTGTGGAGTTTAACCAGTATTTTGTATATCCTGGATATCAACCCCTTGTCAGATGTGTATTCGGCGAATATCCTTTCCCATTCTGTAGACTGTCTTTGTATTTTGGTCACTGTTTCTTTGGAGGTGCAGAAGCTTCTTAGTTTAAGATAGTCCCATTTATCTATCTCTGTTTTCACTTGCTCGGCCAGTGGCGTGGCATCTTTGAAGATACCATTAGCTTCAATGTCATGGAGGGTTTTGCCAACTTTGTCTTCAATGTACCTTATGTTTTCTGGTCTGATGTTGAGGTCTTTAATCCATTTTGATCTTACTTTTGTACACGGTGTTAGGCAGAGTTCTGAGCCCATTTTTTTGCATGTAGCCGTCCAGTGATGCCAGCACAATTGGTAAAAGAGGCTTTCCTTACTCCACTTCACATTACTTGCACCTTTATCAAAGATTAGATGCTCATATGATTGAGGGGAGATGTCAGTGTATTCAACCCTGTTCCATTGGTCTGCAGTTCTGCCTTTGTTCCAGTACCATGCTGTTAAATTATTACTGCTTTGTAGTACAGTTTGAAGTTCGGGAGGTTGATTCCTCCCATTTTCTTTTTCCCAAGAATTACTTTAGCTATACGTGGGGGCTTATTGTTCCATATAAATTTCAGGAGTGTTTGCTCCATTTCTTTGAAGAATGTCATGGGTATCCTTATAGGGATTGCATTGAATTTATACAATGCTTTCGGTAGTATTGCCATTTTGACAATGTTAAGTCTCCCGACCCATGAGCAGGGGATATCTTTCCATTTCCTCATGTCCTCTTTTATTTCCTGAAGTAGCGTTTTGTAGTTTTCTTTGAACAGGTCCTTACTTCCTTAGTTAAGCTGATTCCTAAGTACTTGATTTTCTGGGGCACATTTGTGAACGGGATTGTTTTTTTTTTCATGTTGCTTTCTTCTCTCTCACTGTTTGCATATAGGAATGCCATGGACTTTTTGGGTATTGATTTTATAGCCTGCAACTTTACTATACGAGTCTATTGTTTCTAGGAGTTTTTTGGTGGAGGTTATTGGGTTCTCTAAGTATAGTATCATATCATCTGCGAATAGTGAGAGCTTGATTTCTTCCTTTGCTACCTGAATGCCCTTAATATCTTTTTCTTGCCTAATCGCTATTGCAAGTACTTCCAATACTATATTGAACAGCAGTGGAGAGAGTGGGCATCCTTGTCTCGTCCCTGACCTTAGGGGCAAGGCTCTCAGTTTTTCCCCATTGAGGATGATGCTTGCTGTAGGCTTGTGGTAGATGGCTTTAATTATGTTGAGGAAGGTCCCCTCTATACCCATTTTGGCTAGGGTTTTCATAATAAAGGGGTGCTGGATCTTGTCAAATGCTTTCTCTGCATCTATTAATATAATCATATGCTTTTTATCTTTTCTTTTGTTGATATGATGGATTATGTTGTTTGATTTCCGAATGATGAACCATCCTTGTATCCCTGGGATGAATCCTACTTGGTCATGGTGTATGATCTTTTTGATCGTAGTTGGATTCTATATGCTAGTAGTTTGTTGAGGATCTTTGCATCTGTGTTCATCAGGGATATCGGTCTGTAATTCTCTTTCTTTGTGGTATCTCTGTCTGCTTTTGGTATCAGTGTGATATTTGCTTCGTAGAAACTGTTTGGAAGTGTTTTTGATATTTCAATTTCGTGGAAAAGCTTAAAGAGGATTGGGAGTAAGTCCTCTTTAAAGATTTGGAAGAATTCACTAATGAATCCATCCGGACCAGGACTTTTGTGCTTGGGGAGACTTTTTATTACCATTTCAATTTTCTTGATGGTGATAGGTCTGTTCTGGTATTCCAGGTCTTCTTGGTTCAGCCTTAGGAGTCTGTAGGAGTCTAGGAATTTATCCATTTCCTCGAGGTTTTGATGTTGCGTGGCATACAATTTCTCAAAGTACTCCCTAAGGATCCTTTGAATTTCTGTAGTTTCTGTTGTAATGACCCCCTTTTCATATCTGATTCGGTTTATTAGGGTTTTCTCTCTCCCGTTCTTTGTGAGTTTTGCTAGAGGCTTATCAATCTTGTTAATTTTCTCGAAGAACCAGCTCTTAGTTTCATTGATCTTTCGGATTGTTTTTTGGGTTTCCATCTCGTTAATCTCTGCTCTGAGTTTTATTATTTCCTTTCTCCTGTTCGGGTTGTGCTCCTTTTTTTGGTCCTTCTCCAAGCTCTTAAGCTGTGAGGTTAGGTTACTTATGTGTGCTCGCTCCTCCTTCCTGAGGAATGCTTGTAGAGCTATAAACGTTCCTCTTAACACAGCTTTTGCTGTGTCCCATAAGTTTTGGTAACTCGTGTCCTCATTTTCATTCGTTTCTAGGAATCTTTTGATTTCCTCTTTGATTTCCTGTCTAAGCTATTCGTTGTTCAGTAGAGCACTGTTTAATTTCCAGGTGTTTGATTTAGTTTTCTGTTTTTGTATGTGATTTACTTCTAATTTCAGCGCATTATGGTCTGAGAAGATTGTCAATACAATCTCTATCTTCTTAATTTTTTGGAGGCGTGTTTTGTGGCTCAGCATGTGGTCTATCTTGGAGAATGTTCCATGTACGCTTGAGAAGAATCTGTATTCAGCTTTTTCTGGATGAAGTGTCCTGTATATATCTACTAAGTCCCTTTATTCCATTGTTTCCCTCAGATGAAGTATGTCCTTGCTATGCTTGAGTCTGTTTGATCTATCAAGAGGTGACAAAGCAGTGTTGAAATCTCCCACTAGTATTGTGTTGCTGTTGATGTCTTTTTCCAAATCTATGAGTAGTTGTTTTAAGTACTTTGCTGGACTCTCATTAGGTGCATATACATTTATTACTGTAAGTTCTTCCTGTTGTACAGATCCTTTGATCAATAAGAAATGACCTTCACTGTCTCTTATGACCTTCCTCACTCTGAAATCGATGTGCTCTGATATTAGGATGGCTACCCCCGCTTTTTTATGGGAGCTGTTTGCCTGTAGGATTGTTTTCCAGCCTTTGACTCTGAGTCTGTGTTTGCTTTGACTATTGAGATGTGTTTCTTGCAGGCAGCAGAATGTTGGGTTCAATTTTCTAATCCATCCTGCCACTCTATGTATTTTAATTGGTGCGTTTAGCCCATTGACATTGAGAGAGATTATTGTTATGGGATTTTGTCCCATTATTCTGTTGAAATTTGGTGTATTTGAGGGGCCTTTCTTGCCTTAAAGTAGCCCATTTAGTTCTTCTTGTAATCACGGTTTTGAGTCTATGAAGTTCCTGAGCTGTTGTTTGTCAGTGAAACTGTGTGTTGTTCCTTCTATTATGAATGAGAGTCTCGCAGGGTAAAGTATTTTTGGGGAGGCATTTATTTCATTGAGTTTTTTCACTATGTCCCACCACTGTTTTCGGGCCATAAGGGTTTCATCAGAAAAATCAGCTGTGAATTTTAAGGATGCTCCTTTGTAAGAGATTTCTTTCTTCGATCTTGCTGCTTTCAGAATTTTGTCTCTGTCTAAGGTTTTGGTCATTTTGATCAGAATGTGTCTTGGGGTATTTTTATTTGGATTTCTTCTAGCTGGTACCCTTCGGGCCTCCTGAATATGGTCACAAGTTTTCTTCAGCTCTGGAAATGTTGTAGCAATGATGTCTTTGACAGTTTCTTCTTCATCAAGGTTTTCTTCCTGTACCTCTGGGACTCCAATAATTCTTATGTTACCCCTCTTGGCTTCATCACGATCTTCTCTTGCCATCTGTTCCCGAATTGTGAGTCTCTTTTCCATATTCTGCTCTTTTCTGGAGAGTCTCTGAACTTCATCTTAGAGCTCACTGATTCTGTTCTCAGCAGATGTTACTCTGCTGCTGAGGCCTTCCACTGAGTTTTTCAATTCGCCTATGAGATTTTTCAGGTCTGACATTTCTGATTGCATTTACCTCATTTCTGCCTTCAAATCCTCTTGTCTTCTATTGGCATTGCTTTCCATTGTTTCTTTTAGCTCCCTAAGCATCATTAACAATTATTTTTAAAAAACTTAATTGATAGAGAATCGGCACTGGTGGAGGGATGGGTTCTGGATCATTGTATAACTGAAACGCACTTAATCACTTAACTTCCCGTTAGTCGTCGATTTGCTCGAGCGGGCACCAGTAACGTCTCCATTTGTCTCTGTCGCGTGCTAGTGTAGCCCAATGGCATCTGTTCGCTCTGGGAACATGAAGAGCCTCAAACCGATCGTTCATGATCTTGACGAAGAAGTCTGACCATCTGGTAGGTGGGTGGTCACGCGGTCTTTTGATGTCCCGTGGAATCCAGTCAGTAACAGCTCTAGTCCAGCGGTCGTCTTTAAATCTCATTACGTGACCAGCCCATCTGATTTTTGACACCTTGGCAAATGAGACAGAGTCCCTGACTCTTGATCTTCAACGGATGTCGGAACTCCGGATTTTTTCTCTCATTTGAGTGAAACGTGATATTCCAAGCATAGCTCTTTCTATTCTTCTTTGGGAGACCTGAATAGCGTTCTCATCCTGTTTGCATAGGGCCCAGGTCTCTGAGGCATATGTTAATGCAGGAAGAACAGTGAAATCAAAGAGATGTGCCCAGAGCCATAGGTTCTTGTCCTCTTAACTATTTCTTCGACGTTCTTGAAGGCGTTCCAAGCCGCTCTCTTCCTCCTGCGCAGCTCAGGTGCCAGGTCATTTGTCATGTTGACTACTTGAGAAGTTAACTGAAACCCAAGCACAAAAATTTGTATGTCTACAACTGTACCTTATGGTGTTTCTCTAATAAAAAGTTAAAAAAATTGCATGGTACTGAAACAAAGGCACAGCTGCAGACCAATAGAACATGCTTGAATATACTGACATCTCCTCACAGACATATGATTATCAAATCTTTGATAAGGGAGCAAGAAATGTGAATTTGGGCACGGAACACCTTGTTAACAAAGTGTGCTGGCAAAACTCGACAGCTACATGCAAAAAAATGGGCTCAGATCTCTGCCTAACACCATGTACAAAAGTAACACGAAAATGGATTAAAGAACTCAACATCATACTGTAATCCATAAGGTACGTTGAAGGCAGGGCTGGTAAAAACCCTCCACGACACTGAAGCTAGTGGTATCTTCAAAGATGAGACGCCACTGGCCAAGCAAGTGAAAGCAGAGATAGACACAGGGGACTATCCTAAACTAAGAAGCTTCTGCACCTCAGAAGAAACACTGACCAAACTACAAAGAGAGTCTACAGAAAGGGAAAGGATACTCGCCCAAAACCCATCCAACAAGGGGTTAATATCAAAGATATACAAAGTACTGGTAATACTCCATAAGAAGAAAACCTCCAACCCCATCAAAAATGGGGCGAAAAAATGAACAGAAACTTTCTCAAAGAAGAAATCTGAATGGCAAAAAGGCACATGAGATAATGCTCTACATCACTAATCATCAGGGAGATGCAGACCAAAACAACAATGAGATATCATTTCACATCACAGAGACTGGCCAATATCCAATAAAACAAAAGCAACTGATGTTGGCTTGGATGTGGCAAGAAATGAACCCAAATAAACTGCTGGTGAGAATGCCGACTGGTTCAGCCCTTTTGGAAAACAGTATGGAGAATTCTCAAAAAGATAGAAAATGAGCTCCAACCAAGCAAACCAAGCACAGCAAACCAAGCACAAAAATTTGTAAGTCTACGACTGTACCTTATGGTGCTTCACTAATAAAAATTCAAAAAGAGGTGAAAGATCTATACAAAGTAATCTACTCAAGTACAAACAGAAATAAGAGAATACGATGAAATGGAAATCACTTAAATCACTTAACTTCCCGTTAGTCGTCGATTTGCTTGAGCGGGCGCCAGTAACGTATCCATTTGTCCCTGTCGCGTGCTAGTGTAGCCCAATAGCATCTGTTCGCTCTGGGAACATGAAGAGCCTCAAACCGATCGTTCATGATCTTGATGAAGAAATTTGACCATCTGGTAGGTGGGTGGCCACGTGGTCTTTTGACATCCCGTGGAATCCATTTGGTAACAGCTCTAGTCCAGCAGTCCTCTTTAAATCTCATTACGTCACCAGCCCATCTGATTTTAGACACCTTGGCAAATGAGACAGCGTCCCTGATTCTTGATCGTCGATGGATGTTGGAACTCCGGATTCTTTCTCTCATTTGAGTGAAACGTGATATTCCAAGCATAGCTCTTTCAAATCTTCTTTGGGAGACCTGAATAGAGATCTCATCCGGTTTGCGTAGGGCCCAGGTCTCTGAGGCATATGTTAATGCAGGAAGAACAGTGGAATCAAAGAGATGTGCCAAGAGCCGGAGGTTCTTCGTCCACTTAGCTATTTCTTCGACGAACTTGAAGGCATTCCAAGCCGCTCTCTTCCTCCTGCGCAGCTCGGGTGCCAGGTCATTTGTCATGTTGACCTCTCGACCTAGGTACACATAGCTGTTGCATTCGCAGATGGTCGTTCAGTTGAGAGCGAATGGGGTGTCAGGAACAAGGCTGTTTCCCATAAACATTGTCTTCGTAAGATTCAGCTGTAGTCCTAACATTCCACACTCACGGTCAAAGTCGGCCAGCATTTGTGCCTCTTGGCTTATGTTTGGTGTTATTAAAACAATGTCATCAGCAAAGCGGAAGTGGTGTAGTTGCCGAGCATTTCTCTTCACTGCCATTCCTTCCGATTCTAGTCGTTGCATTATGTTCTCGAGGATGGCACTGAAGAGTTTCGGTGAAATGGTATCACCCTGCCGAACCCCTCTCTTTACATCAATGATTACTTCTTTGTAGAATGGTGAGTTCCTGGTAGTGAATCCACAATACAGCTCACGGAGGAACTTGATGTATTGGGCTTGAATGCCCTGATTGGCTAGGGCTTCAATGACTGCTTCCGTCTCAACGGAATCAAAGGCCTTCTTTAAATCAATGAACGTTAAACAGAGCGGCATCTTGAACTCCCGAGAAACCTCAATGAGCTTGGTTATCATGTGGATATGGTCGATGGTGCTGAATCCTTTGTGGAACCCGGCTTGCTGCATGTTTGTCCTTCATCTAGTGTTCTTCCAATCCTATTTAGGATGACTCGAGTGAACAACTTGTAGATGACAGACAATAGGCAGATCGGGTGATAATTGCCAATGTCATGGTTGTCTCCCTTCTTGAACAGTAGTCCGGTCCTGCTGGTTTTCCATTGGGACGGAACCTTGCATTCAGACAGGTAGTGTGTGAAAAGACGAGCCAGTGTATTGATGAGTACTGATGGCATGTTCTTCAGGTTTTCAGGTCTGACCTTGTCTAGGCCGGGTGCTGTTCGTTTCTTTACTGACGAAATGGCGTGTCGGATTTCGGAAGGGAGAACATTGGGAACAACATATCCATCCTGTGGAATTTGGAATGTCGGCAAGTGGACATGGTTACCGAAGAGATTTGAGTAGAAGTCATGGATAATCTTCTCCATTGCCGTTCTGGAGGATGTGATGGATCCATCAGGACGTCGGAGGGCAGTCGTCATCTTGGTCTTGTAGTTGGCGAAGGACAGGCGGCATTACGAATACTTTTCCCGGCTTCTGCCGCATCTACCAGCACTTCTGCTCTTCTCTCTTTGAGGTCTTCCTTGGTTGCATCTCTGCACTGCTTTGCGAGCTTGGACATTAGCTTGTGGTTGCCTGAGGCATGCGCCAAACAATGCTGGTAAATAAGCTCAAGAGTTTTTGAAGACAGGCGTTTTTTTTTTTTTTTTTTGGCTATCTCTCTGTTGGCGTTCCTCGCATATTCATGGAGGTGCTGAACCAGTCGATCAGACACTACCTCCACTACCCAGCCGCCGCCACACTCCAGGACGCTTTCCGGACCCGCTTTCTGGACCCGCATGGCAGCTCCCGCAAAGACTCATACACGACTGAAGACCCACAGAACAAGATAAGCGGAACTCTCTGAGACCTTGGACTCCAGGCTTGGTGGACCCAGCGACAGAGATTCTCTGCTTGCTCCCACCAACCACAGGTGACAAAGGGATTCTAGTCAGGAGCCCCACCCTACCCTGCCCTGTCTGCTTCCACCAACCACCCAGGGATCGGATTGCGCACAGAAGACCCACCCTAACCCTCCCAGGACCAGATAAATACCCCACTGGCAGACCTCCACTACCGACACTACCTCCACTACCCAGCTGCCGACACACTCCAGGATGCTTTCGCGGCCACGCTACACATCATAAGACACTAAGTACCATCTTCCGGAATTGTCGCACCATATTTGATAGGGTTCAAATATGGTAACCACTACGAGGGCGATTAGAAGTCGCCCCAAAAGCCTCTATCCCTCTCGAAAAGACTGGCAAGCTACCGAGAGTATTCTGCCCGCACAGAAGAGCCTGGCAAGCTATCCGTTGTGTATTCGATATGCCAAAACCAGTAACTACTACTGTTCTCATTCACCTGACCCTGAAGGCTTCACTGACATGGCAGCACTGAGAAGGATGAGAAAGGAGAGGAAGATAAAATCTCAAGGCCGAACTAGGCTGCCACAACGAAGGAAGACAAAAATGATCGTCTGTACTTTCAATGCACGTACGCTAGCATCAGATGCATCCATCGAGGACCTGATGGTACAAGCGTGAATGATCAAGTACGACATCATTGGTCTGACCGAGACAAGAAGGCACAAATCTTACCATGCCATTTTCGACAGTGGAGAAGAATTATTCCTCGGAACATGCGATAAAAGAGGTGTCGGAGGCGTCGGTGTCCTTGTCAACACAAACTTGGCCATGAGCATTGATTCATTCGAATGACTAACAACCCGAATCGGACGTTTACATTTGAATAGATGTGGCTCACTGCCGGCAGTTTCTATCTTCGTTGTCTACACACCAACATCTCATTATGATGAAAGAGAAATTGAGAAGTTCTACGTGGAGCTGTAGAAGTTCTATAAAGAAGACCACACTTTCTACAAGATCATTGTGGGTGATTTTAATGCCAAGATAGGACCGAGAAGATCAGCTGAAGAACTTCACATCGGAACCCATGGCCTAGAATGGAACGAACAGGGTGAGAGACTGTCTGAGTTCATCTTGTCGACAAAGACCATCCATGGTAACTCACAGATCCAGAAGGCAGAATCTCAACGTTGGACATGGGAGTCTCCCGGTGGACGATTCCACAACAAAATAGGCCACATCATTTTCAATCAACGGTTTTGCCTGACCGATGTCGCTGTTGTCCCAAAATTTCGAACGGCATCAGACCACCGTCTCCTTCGTGCAAAATTCTACTTCACAGAGCAGGGAGAAAGGGCTGCCAAGTTTAAAATGAGAACTCCCAGAACGACCACCAACTGGGAGTTCTTTGGTTCTATCGTGGCAACTTGGAAAGATGCCATTCTTTACAACATTGACGAGGAACACGATCGATGAAATGGAAACCTATTACTAATTCATGGAACAAGATGACTATCATCGTTGAGACAGCAAAACTCCCCAAAGCATTACACACATTCAATGCCATTAGTAGAAAAATGCCCATGACGGCTTTGAAAGAGATGGTTCGAGCACTCCTGAAAATTCTATGGAATATCCAACCACCACAAATAGCTAAAGCAATCCTAGGGAAAAAGAAGATGGGAGGTATTACTCTCCCTGAACTTCAAACTGTACTATAAAGTTGTCGTAATTACAACAGCATGGCACTGGATTGAGGACAGACTCTCAGATCACTGAGAGAGAAAAGAAAATCCAGACACAGATAAACGGACAGCTAACTCTCATAAGGAAGAAAACAATACAAAGTGGTGCAAGGAAGGTGTCTTCAACAAAGAGTGTTGGGAAAACTGGTTGGTTAAAAGGAAAATGAGCTCAGACCCTTTTCTAACACCATGGACAAGAGTCAAATAAAAATGGATTAAAGACCTCCCTATCAGGCCTGATTCCATTGAGGAAAATGTAGGCTGAATTCTCCACGAAATTGTAGCTACAGGCCTCTTTAAGAAGTTAATGCCATTATCCAAGCAAACAGAAACCAGGGAAAGAGGTAGGGAGTGGTAGTACAGCCGAAAGGGTGTTTACCCAGCATGAGGCCAACCCGGATTCCACGCCTAGCATCCCATACGGTCCTCCAAACACATCCAGGAGTAACTACTGAGTGCAGAAGCCGGGAGTAACCATTGAGCATAGATGTGTGTGGCTCAAAAATAAAGCAACAAAAATTTCTTTGAAAAAGAAACAAAGATTGAACAAATAGGAGTAAATTAATAGAAGGAGCTTCTGAAACTATCACCTCAAAAACAGTAGTGACAAAATACAAAGACATCCCATAGACTGGGAGAAATTACTTGCCCATCACTCAGTCTGATAAAAGGCTTATACCCAAAGTATATAAAATACTGAATACTGATAGTACTAGACCCCCAAAATGGAAGAAGAGCTGAACCTCGTCAAGAATGGGGTTGGGAGATGAACAAAATCTTTCTCAAAAAAGACATACAAATGGCTGAAAAGCATATGGGAAAATGCTCTACAGAACTAGTCATCAGGGAAATTCAAATCAAAAGAACAGTGAGATATCACATTACAACACAAAGACTTTAAACAACAAAAACAACAGCACCTCAAAACAAGAGCAAGCGCTGTTGACATGGATGTGGTATAAAAGGGACCCTCATACACGGCTGCCAGGAGGGTAGAATGCTCTGAATTTCCATGGACACTCCTCAGAAAAGTAGGAACTGAGCTTCCATCTGACCCAGCAACTTCACTTTTTGACCTCTACTTTTGCCCAAAAACACAAAGTAGAAACGATGGTTGCACTCCTACGTTCCTTGGAGCAATATTCACAATAGCCCCAACTGTGGAGTCGACCCAGTGTCCTAGAATAGACGACCGGATAAACTAGTACCATATACATAATGGACCATTACTCGGTCATCGAAAGATAAAAGCACACACTTTGCTGCTTCGTGGACGGATCTGCAAAGTATCATGCTGAGTTCAGCTAAAGAAAGGGCAAGAGCATGACACAGAACGATCTCTCATGTACAGGGTATAATGAACCATGACAGTGAAATAACAAATGCCCACATGCAACAGAGAGGAAGAATGTGAGATCTGCTCTCCAGCAGGAAGCATGCCACTTGAGAGGACCGGACACGGAGGGGAACACTGTCACGGCAGTGGGTGGATGAAAGTGCCTGCCCAAGTGGGTGAAAGAGGTGGGGGTGGCCGCTGGAAGGGAGCAAAGTGTTCTGCACGAAACCCTATTGGCCACAGTACTGAAAATCAGGGTGGAAAGTTCTTCAAAACAACCTCTGCATGGAGAAGATCAAACACCTTTTGGATTCCCGGGCACAACACGTTCCTCTATATTTAGAAGAGCAACTGGGGCCCCTGCCCTTGCCCACACTTGGCCAGGGCTCTGGGCGCAGGTTCGCTGCGGGCCCCTTAATGACGTCCCGCTGACGAAAAAGAAGGTGGTGACGTGGCGTGCTGTTTGCCCTGACAGCATCGAATCTCGAGAGGACACACATTGGGCCCTCGGGATCCAGCAAGGAGAGGCTCGTGCCACCAGCAAGGCGTGAAATAGGCAATGCCGCTGGTTTAGATTAGCCAGATGGCGAGTCAGGGAGGGGAGGAAGCGCTCGGCGCTGAGCTGGTGACCTGCTGTGACGGGGGGCCAGCCAGCGGCCAGCCAGCCCACCGCATCCTGGCACCTGATGGACCTTTCCGGGAGACCCGGGATGCGAGTGGGTACAGGATCTTGCCGGGGCTGGGAAGCAGTGCGGTTCCACCCGAACAGACGCGGGAGCGTGGCGAAGAGGGCGGCGACGGAGGCGTCCCCAAAGAAGGGGCAGCTGAAGAAGGTCCAGCACCACGCGCCCCCAGCCCAGTCGCGGACCCTCCTGAAGGCCAAGACGACGACATCCGCGCCCTCCCGTTCTCGGTCAGGCTCCGGAAGGTCGTGGAGGACCAGTCCTTCGAGTCCATTTACTGGAGCAGAGACGGAGAGAGCATCATCATCGAAGGGAACTTCTTCAAGTCCGAAGTGCTGGGCCACAAGGACAACCAGCGCATGTTCGGAACCTACAGCCTGAGGACGTTCGTGCGCCTGCTGAACCTGCAAGGCTTCCGGAAGCTCCAATTCAAGAGCGCCTGTCTCAGCTCGGCCCGGAACAGAGTTATTGTGAGTAACTGGCTCAAGGGCGCGGCGCGGGCGGGAACTGCAGCCCTTGGAGGAGCGAGCCACTAAGGGCCCGGATGCTCGGCTCCAAGAACTACACGCGCGTCCTCAAATATATCACAGTGCTTCTCCGTACACAGGATTGGAGCTTTGGACACGGAGAATTGTTTTAGCTTCCCAAAATGACTATGGGAAAAAATATGGCTAGAAAACCAAAGAAAGCAATAAACAGAACGTTGTGGTAGTAATAGAATGCGAAGGATTTTAAGACGCTGCGCAATATGATTGATGTGTCAAAGTAAATTTATTCATATGGATATTAATTAGTGAGGTCTAGGTCTCTTTGTCTAATACTGAAATCAAATCACAGGGATCATTGAACGAAATTTAAATGAAATTACATTGTGGATTTTATCGTAATTTAATTGTAATATAGGTATAACTTATGGTTCGTTATGTGAAATTAATTTCTATTCCTCTAACTATGAGTGGTCAAAGTTAGAGATATCAGAAAATAGAAATAGTACCTTAAAGGAAACTGGATTACAGCGATATACGTATTAATGATTGATTTATATTGGAATTCAATGAATAACACGATGTCATTACATTTGTTTCAATTGCAATATAGGTGGAAATAGTAATTCATTATGCATTACATTAAGTTATGTGAGTTGGCAATGAATAATTAAACATAAGATCATACAAAATTTAATTTTATAGTAAGGTAAATTAATTTATACTGATATACATATCAAATATTTTATTTCTACATAATTACACAGTAAATATAATTAACTTTATGCTTATATGAAAGTTCATAATTAATTCCTATTTGTATTTAAAACTTAAAAGATAAAAAAATTACTTTTAACACAAGATTAATTAAACCATTCATAATCTATCAAATTAAATTAATTTCTTTTAACAAATCTATTGATTAAAAATTAAAATTATTCCAGTGAACTGGAATTAATATGTTACAGTACATTAATTCATATTAATGTAAATGTTAATTTCTATATGAATATTAAAATAATTCTATTTAAAATATAAATACAAATTAATATTTACAGTCATAGAAATTAATTTATTTTAATATATTAATCATATTTCATATCATTTTAAATGATCAGTTAGCAGTTTTTTTTTTTATTAGTGAAGCACCATGAGGTACAGTTGTAGATTTACAAATCTTTGTGCCTGAGTTTCGGTCATACAATGATCAAATACCCATCCCTCCACCAGTGCCCATTTCCCCCCACCCCCCCCCTCCCACCCTGCTTCTGTGGCAGGGCATTCCCCTTTGTTCTCTCTCTCCTTTTGGGTGTTGTGGTCTGCAAAAGAGGCATTGAGTGGCAATCATGTTCAGTCCATACTCTACTTTCAACATGCATTTCCCCTCCTGGGAGGATCCTCCAAACACCTTTCATTTGGTGTTCCCTTCTCTATCTGAACTGCCCTTTCCCCTAGAATATCTGGCTGGCCTCTAAGTTATGGAGTAATCCTCCTGGTGTTGATCTCAGCTATTCTTAGGTATTGATCTCATATTTTGTTGCTTTATATCCCCCAGATGAATGCAATTTTTCTATGTCTATCCCTCTCTTTCTGACTCATTTCGCTTAAGCATGATACTTTCCATATTGTACCACTTGTATGTAAATTTCATGACTTCATCTTTTCTAAGAGCTACGTAGTACTCCATTGTGTAGATGTACCAGAGTTTCTTTAACCAGTCATCTGTTCTTGGGCACTCAGGTTTCTTCCAGTTTCTGGCTATTGTAAACAGTGCTGCAATGAACAAACAAGTGCAGATGTCACTTGGACTACACATTTTTGCCTCTCTGGGGTATATTCCCAGGAGTGGTATCGCTGGGTCAAATGGGAGCTCAATTTCTAATTTTTAGAGAAACGTCCATACTGTTTTCCAAAAGGACTGAAATAGTCGACATTCCCACCAACAGTGAAGGAGTGTCCCTTTCTCGCCACATCCGCGCCAGCATCGGTTGCTTTTGTTCTTTTGAATGTGGGCCAGTCTCTGAGGTGTGAGATAGTATCTCATTGTGGTTTTGATCTGCATCTCCCTGATGATTAATGATGTAGAGCATTTTCTCATGTGCTTTTTGCCATTCGGATTTCTTCTTTGAGAAAGTTTCTGTTCATTTCATTGCCCCATATTTTGATGGGGTTGGATGTTTTCTTCTTGTGGAGTTCCACCAGTATTTTGTATATCCTTGTTATCAACCCCTTGTCAGATGTGTATTCAGTGAATATCCTTTCCCATTCTGTAGACTGTCTTTGTATTTTGGTCACTGTTTCTTTGGAGGTGCAGAAGCTTCTTAGTTTAAGATAGTCCCATTTATCTATCTCTGTTTTTACTTGCTCGGCGAGTGGCGTGGCATCTTTGAAAGTACCATTAGCCTCAATGTCATGGAGGGTTTTGCCAACTTTGTCTTCAATGTACCTTATGGTTTCTGGTCTGATGTTGAGGTCTTTAATCCATTTTGATCTTATTTTTGTACATGGTGTTAGGCAGAGTTCTGAGCCCATTTTTTTGCATGTAGCCGTCCAGTGATGCCAGCACAATTTGTTAAAGAGGCTTTCCTTACTCCACTTCACATTTCTTGCACCTTTATCAAAGATTAGATGATCATATGATTGAGGGGAGATGTCAGTGTATTCAACCCTGTTCCATTGGTCTGCAGTTCTGCTTTTGTTCCAGTACCACGCTGTTTTAATTATTACTGCTTTGTAGTAGAGTTTGAAGTTAGGGAGGTTGATTCCTCCCATTTTCTTTTTCCCAAGAATTGCTTTAGCTATTCGTGGGGGCTTATTGTTCCATATAAATTTCAGGAGTGTTTGCTCCATTTCTTTGAAGAATGTCATGGGTATCCTTATAGGGATTGCATTGAATTTATACAATGCTTTCGGTAGTATTGCCATTTTGACAATGTTAAGTCTCCCGACCCATGAGCAGGGGATATCTTTCCATTTCCTCATGTCCTCTTTTATTTCCTGAAGTAGCATTTTGTAGTTTTCTTTGTACAGGTCCTTTACTTCCTTAGTTAAGCTGATTTCTAGGTACTTGATTTTCTGGGGCACAATTGTGAACGGGATTGTTTTTTTCATGTTGCTTTCTTCTCTCTCACTGTTTGCATATAGGAAAGCCATGGACTTTTGGGTATTGATTTTATAGCCTGCAACTTTACTATACGAGTCTATTGTTTCTAGGAGTTTTTTGGTGGAGGTTATTGGGTTCTCTAAGTATAGTAACATATCATCTGCGAATAGTGAGAGCTTGATTTCTTCCTTTGCTACCTGAATGCCCTTAATATCTTTTTCTTGCCTAATCGCTATTGCAAGTACTTCCAATACTATATTGAACAGCAGTGGAGAGAGTGGGCATCCTTGTCTCGTCCCTGATCTTAGAGGGAAGGCTCTCAGTTTTTCCCCATTGAGGATGATGCTTGCTGTAGGCTTGTGGTAGATGGCTTTAACTATGTTGAGGAAAGTCCCCTCTATACCCATTTTGGCTAGGGTTTTCATCATAAAGGGGTGCTGGACCTTGTCAAATGCTTTCTCTACATCTATTGATATGATCATATGCTTTTTATCTTTTCTTTTGTTGATATGGTTAATTATATTGATTGATTTCCGAATGTTGAACCATCCTTGCATCCCTGGGATAAATCCTAATTGGTCATGGTGTATGATCTTTTTGATGAGTCGTTGGATTCTATTTGCTAGTAGTTTGTTGAGGATCTTTGCATCTGTGTTCATCAGGGATATCGGCCTGTAATTCTCTTTCTTTGTGGTATCTCTGTCTGCTTTTGGTATCAGTGTGATATTTGCTTCGTAGAAACTGTTCGGAAGTGTTTTTGATATTTCAATTTCGTGGAAAAGCTTAAAGAGGATTGGAGTAAGTCTTCTTTAAAGATTTGGAAGAATTCACTAGTGAATCCATCCGGGCCAGGGCTTTTGTGCTTGGGGAGACTTTTTATTACCATTTCAATTTCCTTGATGGTGATAGGTCTGTTCAGGTATTCCAGGTCTTCTTGGTTCAGCCTTTGGAGTCTGTAGGAGTCTAGGAATTTATCCATTTCCTCGAGGTTTTGATGTTCCGTGGCATACAATTTCTCAAAGTACTCCCTGAGGATCCTTTGAATTTCTGTAGTTTCTGTTGTGATGACCCCCTTTTCATTTCTGATTCGGTTTATTAGGGTTTTCTCTCTCCCCTTCTTTGTGAGTTTTGCTAGAGGCTTATCGATCTTGTTAATTTTCTCAAAGAACCAGCTCTTGGTTTCATTGATCTTTCGGATTGATTTTTGGGTTTCCATCTCGTTAATCTCTGCTCTGAGTTTTATTATTTCCTTCCTCCTGTTCGGGTTGTGCTCCTTTTGTTGGTCCTTCTCCAAGCTCTTAAGCTGTGAGGTTAGTTTATTTATGTGGGCTCGCTCCTCCTTTCTGAGGAATGCTTGTAGAGCTATAAACTTTCCTCTTAAGACAGCTTTTGCTGTGTCCCATAAGTTTTGGTAACTCGTGTCCTCATTTTCATTCGTTTCTAGGAATCTTTTGATTTCCTCTTTGATTTCCATTCTAAGCCACTCGTTCAATAGCGCACTGTTTAATTTCCAGGTGTTTGATTTAGTTTTCTGTTTTTGTGTGTGATTTAATTCTAATTTAAACGCATTGTGGTCTGAGAAGATTGTTGATACAATCTCTATCTTCTTAATTTTATGGAGATATGTTTTGTTGCTCAGCATGTGGTCTATCTTGGAGAATGTTCCATGTACGCTTGAGAAGAATGTGTATTCAGCCTTTTGAGGATGAAGTGTCCTGTATATATCTACTAAGTCCCTTTCTTCCATTGTTTCCCTCAGATTAAGTATGTCCTTGCTAAGTTTGAGTCTGGTTGATCTATCCAGAGGTGACAAAGCGGTGTTGAAGTCTCCCACTAGTATTGTGTTGCTATTGATGTCTTTTTCCAAATCTATGAGTAGTTGTTTTAAGTACTTTGCTGGTCTCTCATTAGGTGCATATACATTTATTATTGTAAGTTCTTCCTGTTGTACAGATCCTTTGATCACTAAGCAATGGCCTTCACTGTCTCTTATGACCTTCTTCACTCTGAAATCGATGTGGTCTGATATTAAGGTGGCTACCCCAGCTTTTTTATGGGAGCTGTTTGCCTGTAGGATTGTTTTCCAGCCTTTGACTCTGAGTCTGTGTTTGCTTTGACTATTAAGGTGTGTTTCTTGCAGGCAGCAGAATGTTGGGTTCAATTTTCTAATCCATCCAGCCACTCTGTGTCTTTTAATTGGTGCGTTTAGCCCATTGACATTGAGAGAGATTACTGTTATGGGATTTAGTCCCATTGTTCTGTTGAAATTAGGTGTATTTGAGGGGCCTGTCCTGTCTTAAAGTAGCCCATTTAGTTGTACTTGTAACCATGGTCTTGAGTCTATGAAGTTCCTGAGCTGTTGTTTGTCTGTGAAACTGTGTGTTGTTCCTTCTATTATGAATGAGAGTCTTGCTGGGTAAAGTATTTTTGGAGAGGCATTTATTTCATTGAGTTTTCTCACTATGTCTCACCACTGTTTTCGGGCCCTGAGGGTTTCATCAGAAAAATCAGCTGTGAATTTTAAGGATGCTCCTTTGTAAGAGATTTCTTTTTTCGATCTTGCTGCTTTCAGAATTTTGTCCCTGTCTAATGTTTTGGTCATTTTGATCAGGATGTGTCTTGGGGTATTTTTGTTCGGATTTCTTCTAGCTGGTACCCTCCGGGACTCCTGAATGTGGTCACAAGTTTTCTTCAGCTCTGGAAATGTTGTAGCAATGATGTCTTTGACAGTTTCTTCTTCATCAGGGTTTTCTTCCTGTCCCTCTGGGACTCCAATAGTTCTTATGTTACCCCGCTTGGCTTCATCACGATCTTCTCTTGCCATCTGTTCCCGAACTGTGAGTCTCTTTTCCATTTTCTGCTCTTCTCTGGCGAGTCTCTGAACTTCATCTTCAAGCTCACTGATTCTGTTCTCAGCAGCTGTTACCCTGCTTCTGAGGCCTTCCACTGAGGTTTTCAATTCGCCTACCAGGGTTTTCAGGTCCGACATTTCCGATTGCATTTTTCTCATTTCTGCCTTCAAATCCTCTTGTCTTTTATTGGCATTGGTTTCCATTGTTTCTTTTAGTTCCCTAAGCATCCTAACTAGCTCCATTCTGAATTCCTTGTCAGAGAGGTTGTCTGATACTACAGTACTGTTGGTGTCTTCTGGGCTTGCCTCTTCAATAAGAAAGTTTGGTGGTCTTTTGCGTTGCTTTACCGTTGTGACCAGTGTGCTTTAGTCCTTCACGTTCACTGTTACTATTCTGGTTGAGTGAGGAGAGAGTTCCCGGATCCCTTCAGCTTTGTTGCCGCGGAATCTGATGTTGCCTAGTTCCCGTCCTGCGCAGGCCAAGGGAGAAAACCGGCAATTCTAGGGGATCAAGCTAGCTGCGCATTCCCTGGGGGAGTCTCAAGCCGTGGAGCAGGCTGTACCTGGTTGAATGAGGAGAGACTGCCAGGAGACGTTCAGTTTTGTTGCCAAACAATGGGCCTCGGTTTGTCCAGCACAGATTATACTATTCTCTCTTATAGTGGGAAGGGATTATGGATAAGTTTTTGTCCATGGTAGGCACCCTTCTACGTTTCTGAGTTTGACGTTCTTCTCAGTCAGGCGTTATTCTTTGTTTTATAACAGACATTGAGTGAAACTTTTGGAGGAGGTGCTATTTAGAAATGAACTTATACAGCTGTTTTCAAACAGGTCTTTGTTGGAACTTGAGTAGGCGAGTGGGTTGTTGTTGGATTGCAGTAGAAGAGGTGGGAAATGCTTGGTTGGTATTAGGAAGCAAGTTGGGGATGGGAGTCCTGAGTTCTTGAAGTGAGTGTTCTAACTGCCAAGGAGAAGGCCACGCCCACTTTTAAGAGGCCACGCCCCTTTCCTGGTGGCCACGCCCCGAGCCTGTCCCAGGCGACACCCACCCAGGATCCTGGAATGGAGGAAGGGTGGTCTACAGTCTCCCCACTGGGCTTCAGGCGGGAATCTGAGCCGCGGCTGGGGGGGGGCAGGAGCACTTCCCGGCTGGACGCCGCCGACCCACCTGGAGGGGAGAAGCCGAGGGACTGGTGGTCGGGTCCCTCGGAGATGGACGGGCGCTTTCCCCACTGGGCTTCAGGCAGGAATCCAGTTAACAGTTTTGATGGCATAATTTAAATTGATAAATTATAAATTGGTTAGATAAAATGAGGTTGAAACAAAATTACTTTTATTTGTGTAGGTGTATAATGGAAATGCCAATTAATAATAAAGGCCCTCCCGTTGATCGTCGATTTGCTCGAGCGGACCCAGTAACGTCTCCATTGGAGACTTTGTTGTTACTGTGTCTGGCATATCAAATACGTCACGGGGAGCTTGCCAGGCTCTGCTGTGCGGGCAAGATACTCTCGGTAGCTTGCCGGGCTCTCCGAGAGGGGCGGAGGAATCGAACTCAGGTCGGCCATGTTGGCCGCGTGTAAGGCGAACGCCCTACCCGCAGTGCTATCGCTCCAGCGGGCTGGAGAGCCCGGCAAGCTACTGAGAGTATTCGATAAGCCAAACACAGTAACAACAAGGTCTCCAATGGAGACGTTACTGGGCCCTCTCGAGCAAATCGAGCCAATTAATAATGATGATTAATATTAACATAATATTGATTACATTTACTTTCAAATACAAATTATATAATTGATATTTATATCAGTATAAATTAATTTACATTAATATATTCATTATATTTTATAAAAATCAAACCTAATTGTTAATTAGCTCGTGCTCGAGCGGGCCCAGTAACGTCTCCATTGGAGACTTTGTTGTTACTGTGTCTGGCATATCCAATACTCTCGGTAGCTTGCCGGGCTCTCCGAGAGGGGCGGAGGAATCGAACTCGGGTCGGCCATGTTGGCCGCTTGTAAGGCGAACGCCCTACCCGCTGTGCTATCGCTCCAGCCCCTAATGTCAACCTGGGTAAAATTAATATAATGAATTATAAATTAATTATACCACATCAAAATTGAATTCACTTCAATACATTCTCTTTAATAATGAATATAATTTAAAAACATTTATCTTAGTACTATTAATTTACTTGTATTAATTATATTAGTTATTAAGTCAAAGGTAATTATAGTCATGTTAATATAAATTAATTTCTTGTAATGAATTAGTCGTTTTATTATGCATGTAGTACAATAAAGTTTAAGTCAATGAAATAAAATTGAAATTTTATTACACAATTAGATTGAAATATAATTAAGGGTGATTGCTTGAATTATCAAATAATTTAATTAGTATTTGTTCATAATTTATCAATAATTGAATTCAAACATGATTGATGAATCATATTATTAGTATACTGCGATATTAATTTGATATTTGATGGATAATTAATAGATTGAAATTTTTATCAGTTTTTAAAATTTATAAATTGAAGGAATTTAATCTAATAAGTTTATTTATTGATCGATTACATCAAATTTAATTATAATTAACTATCTTAATAGATATTGATTGAATACAATGTATTCGCCATTTTATTATTCATCTGTTCTTACTGAGATTACTTAAAAGTAAATTTCATTGAAATTATTATGAAATTATCTGAAAATTCAACAAAACGACATTGAATTATCAATAAGTTTATATATAGTTTGATTATTTACTAATGTTTGAATTTATAGATAATTCATTGATAAAGCATTTATTAGTAAATCATAATTTTTAATGCAACATGTGCTTAACATTTAATAGATTGAAATAATACTAGTTTATTTTAATGAATGGGTTACACGATTTTAATCCAGTAAAAACTTTAATTCTTATATTAGATTAAATTTACTTATAAACATTTTGGTTAATATAAATAAATTTACACAATAATTTAATCATTTAATTAAGTGTATATTCTAGTTAAGTTTACTCACAATTAATTTAAATTAAACTTTATGAAATTTAGTGTTAATTTCATAAAATTATGTTGAATTGAATTACCAATAATTCTATTAATTTATCTTTTTGGAAAATTTACCAAAAATAGAATTTACAGATAACTTATTAATAAATCATTTCTTTATTAGTAAATTACGAATTTCATGGAATATATGATCAATGCTTAATAGGAGTAAAATTATATTATTTACTATATTATATTGAATATAAAATTGTAATTCAGTAATATTTTAGTTCATATAGTAGAGTATGTTTTATTATATATTGTTATGTTAATATAAATGAATTTGTGGAACGAACTAATTATTTAATAAAGCATTTGTTAAAACTCAGTTAAGACTATTAAATTTCATTACAATTTCAAGTATTTAATTGGATTCTATTTTGATTTAATGTTGTTACACTGAATATCAATACATTTATTCATTTATATTTATTGATTATCGAAAATTTAATGTATAGATAACTGACTGTTAAAGTAAGTAAAAGTAAAGGCCCTCCCGTTGATCGTCGATTTGCTCGAGCGGGCCCAGTAACATCTCCATTGGAGACTTTGTTGTTACTGTGTCTGGCATATCGAATACTCTCAGTAGCTTGCCGGGCTCTCCGAGAGGGGCGGAGGAATCAAACTCGGGTCGGCCATGTTGGCCGCGTGTAAGGCGAACGCCCTACCCGCTGTGCTATCGCTCCAGCCCTTTACCTTTAATGAAAAACCAGAAGGTACAGTTGTAGATTTACAAATTTTTGTGCTTTGGTTTCAATTGTAAAATGTTCAAACACCTATGTTAAATCATCAGTAAATTGTGATTTTATTAATGCATAGTGAATTCTTCATAAATTTTAATATTATCAGCTTAGTTGAATATATTGATCATTGTTATTTTAATATAGTAACAATATGTCATGTCAAACTTATACACCATTATGTTTATATAAGTCAGTTTAATAACTGTTAGGACCCGAAACGTGTTAGGACCCGAAAGATGGTGAACTGTGCCTGGGCAGGGCGAAGCCAGAGGAAACTCTGGTGGAAGTCCATAGCGGTCCTGACGTGCAAATCGTTCGTCCGACCTGGGTATAGGGGCAAAAGACTAATCGAACCATCTAGTAGATGGTTCCCTCCGAAGTTTCCCTCAGGATAGCTGGCGATCTCGCATGGACACCACCGCAGTTTTATCAGGTAAAGCGAATGATTAGAGGTCTTGGGGCCGAAACGATCTCAGTTTAATATAAATTATGTTAATATAAATTAATTACATAATTCAATGTAAATTATGTTAATATGATGTAATGTAAATTATGTTTAATTTAATGTAATTTATGTTAGGTAAGGTAAAAGGCAAAGGCCCTCCCGTTGATCGTCGATTTGCTCGAGCGGGCCCAGTAACGTCTCCATTGGAGACTTTGTTGTTACTGTGTCTGGCATATCGAATACTCTCGGTAGCTTGCCGGGCTCTCCGAGAGGGGCGGAGGAATCGAACTCGGGTCCTCCATGTTGGCCGCTTGTAAGGCGAACGCCCTAACCGCTATAAATTAATTTACATGATGTAATGTAAATTATGTTTAATTTAATGTGGATTATGTTAATATAAATTAATTCGGGCTGGAGCAATAGCATAGCGGTAAGCCATTTCCCTTGCACACAGCCAACACGGCCAACTCGAGTTTGATTCCTCCGCCCCTCTCGGAGAGCGCCGCAAGCTACCGAGAGTATCTCGCCCGCACAGCAGAGCCTGGCAAGCTACCCGTGACATACTCGATATGCCAAACACAGTAACAAGTCTCATGATGGAAACGTTACTGGGCCCACTTGAGCAAATCGATGAACAACGGGAGGACCATGCATAAATTAATTGAATTTTAAAATTTTAAGTCATTTGTACTCATGTTACAATTACATATTTTACAATTTAACTATACACATTCATATTTATTATTTATCATTATCTTAATTCACTGATAAATTATTGATCCATTTTTAATAAAATTAATTGAATTTCTTTATTTCTTAATATAAATTACTTATCAGTAATTCAATTGATAATTTATTGATAAATGATTTTTATCTCTAAATTAGGATTTTAATTAAATATATCATTACTGAGAAGTAGATATTATTACTTTGTTGTAATACAAGAATCATATTTTAATATAGTAATACACCACATCAGATATATAAAATTTGTAAATTTATTCATTTATATTTATTGACTATTCGTCAAAAATAAATTTAAAGATAATTTATTGACAAATTTTTTCTTTATCATTAAAGTATGATTTTTAAAATATATCAATATTAATTAGCATACTTAAATATTATTAGTTTATAGTAATATATTTTTAATTGAATACATTGAATTACATTGAATTTATTTATTTATATATATTGATTATTTATCAGTAATTTACTTTGTAGATAATTCATTGGCCAATGTTTATTATCAGTAACTTAGGCTTTTAATTAAAGATATTATTAATTATTGGGCTGGAGCGAGAGCACAGCGGGTAGGGCGTTCGCCTTACAAGCAGCCAACATGGCCGACCCGAGTTCGATTCCTCCGCCCCTCTCGGAGAGCCCAGCAAGCTACCGAGAGTATTCGATATGCCAAACACAGTAACAACAAAGTCTCCAATGGAGACGTTACTGGGCCCGCTCGAGCAAATCGACGATCAACGGGAGGGCCTTTACCTTTACCTTTTTTTTTTCATTTATTATCACGGTCACGGTCCTCCCAATGTTCATCAATTTGCTCGAGCGGGCCCAGTAACGTCTCCATTTGAGACTTTGTTGTTACTGTGTTTGGCATATCGAATACATCAATGTAGCTTGCCAGGCTCTGCCGTGCGAGTGAGATACTCTCGGTAGCTTGCTGGGCTCTCCAAGAGGGGCGGAGGAATCGAACTCAGGCCGGCCATTAATAATATTAATCATATTATTTTAAAAATAGTAATGTATTATATCAAATTATAAAATGCTTAAATTTAGTCCTTTATACTTATAGTTCATGGATTACGTAATTTATAGATAATTTATAGATAAATTATTTCTTTATCTGTAAACTATGTTATTATTTAAATATATAATTAATAATTAGTAGACTTACATGTTATTAGGTCATTTTAATATGTTTTTGAATAGAATACGTTGAAGCACATTGAATTTATTTACTCATACTTATTATAATTAAATTCACAGGTAATTTATCAATAAATCATTTTACAGTAAATTAGGATATTAATTGAATATATATTTAATGATTAGTAGATTTTATCATTAGTTTATTGGAATATATTACTCATATTATTTTATGATAGTAACTATCTTACCAAATATATAGTACTGTATTAATTTATTTATATTTATTGATCATTAATAGATGTCTTATTTCAAGAAAAATTTATTGATGAAGTATATTTTAATCAGTAAAATATAATTTTATTTAAATAAATCATTAACAATTAGTAGACTTAAATGTTATTAGTTTATTTCATTATATTTTTGAATTGAATACACTGAATAACATTGAATTCATTTATATTTATTATTTATCCGTAATTCAATTTAAAGATAATTTATTATAAATTATATATTTATTGGTAAAGTAGGATTTTAATTAAATATATAATTAATGATCAGTACATTTTATAATTAGTCTCTTGTAATATATTAACCATATTATCTTAATGTAGTAATATATCATATCACATATTTGAAATTTATAAATACATTTATTTCTATTTATTAATCATATATAGGTCTCTTAATTTATAGATAAGTCATTGATAAATTATGTCTTTATTTTTAAAGTATCATTCTAATCAAATATATCGTTAATAGGTCGATTCAAACATCATTTTATTATTTTCATACAAATCACATTGTTATTTTAAGAAAGCAATAATATATATGATATAAGATATATAAATGATTTGCTACATATTTATTTAAAAATACTAATAAATGCAAAATTTAGTTGTAATATATATTCAATTTACTTTGACAGTAAAAAGAATATAATTAAATGATTTACATTAACTTGTAAACTTACAATTCTTTAATAATTTAATTCCTGTTAATGTAAAGTATGATTAAGATTTTAGAGCATTAATGAACACTTAGAAAATATTAATGCATTATAGGTGATTAAAATTAAATACGTGGATGGTCTCCAAGCAATGGAACAAAGTTCCTGGTACTAATCTCAGCCATTCTTTGGTATTAGTCTATTTTGTTACTGTGTAAACTCACACAAAATAGGGGGCACTGCACCCACAGTGGCGGTGGCTCTATCTCTCCTGCCGCCCGCATTCGGTAGTCTCACCCTTCTCCCACCCCGGAGAGGTCGATGGCAATGGTCAGGCGGAGGAAGGAACGAGGGCCAGGCCGGTAGGTATTAGTCGTAGTTTATTCTGATTCTCTCCTCATCTGTCTCTGCTCCCTCTCTCCTTCTCTCTCTGCTCCCCATTCTTCCTCCCCCAGCTCCTTCTCCATTCCCCTTCATCCTCCTCTCTCTTCTGATTTTCTCTGAACTCTCTTCTTCCTTCTGCCACCTGCCCACTCCTCCAGTACAGTTAAATCCTCTCTCCATGAGGAGTTGGGGGAACAATTACACATAGGTGCGGTCACAATCAATAGGGGTAGAAATCTTAGCCTCAGGGAAGGCCGCTCCTAGGACAGATCCTCTCTCAGCATGAGGACCCATCCTAGAGTAGAATCCCAAGGGTGTGTCTGTCCTCTCCTTGTCCGACAAGCACATAAGCATATATAATATAAATCATTTTGTATGGATACAGTAAGAAATATCTTAAACTTATAGAATTGCTCTCCTAGGGCCATCTTGATCTCAGACTTCGGTGCTCATGCCAGATAGTCTTTCCCACCCCTAGCAGGATCCTAGTCTTGTCGTTACCTTTGGATCATGACAGCATTTGTCTATGATCAAACTCTTAACTTATAGTTAAGAATCGTGGCCCTTTGGACTGGCCCATTACGCTGCCAGGGTAGCTCACCGCTTGCCCTGGGTCCGTTCAGTCCCTCGTTGGGACCCTGCTTTTGGGGTGTTAGGAACTAAGGGCAACTGAGTTTTAAGTCGAGAAAGATTCCCGGGAGTGAATAATATTCAAGGCCAATCAAATCCTTTATAGTCTCTGAGTCTTGGCCGCTGATGGGATTACACGGCGCCAGGGGGCCAGGTGGTGGGTGTGATCCCCGCCTGCTGGAATTTGGAGGATCTGGATGGAAGCTGCTCGACTCCAATCCGAGTAGGCTTGGAGGTCTCGGCCCCGGAACCCGCGTGGCTTTGTCCCTCTGCCAGTACCTTCATGTGTGCAGAGAGTGGTCTCAGCATGGTGGTGGCTGGTCCTGTAGGTCTTCGGCCAAGACTCAGAGACTATAAAATCCAGATCCCGGACGAGAACACTGCAGTCTTTTGCCCCCGCGCCTGGGTGTCCCTCGCCAGGACCCCTTGGAGGGGAGTGCGTTGAGCTTTCCTCCCCACCCCGACAGGGGCTCCGGCAGCCGAAGACCTCCAGGACCAGCCACCACCATGCTGAGACCACTCTCCGCACACATGAAGGTACTGGCAGAGGGCCAAGACTCAGAGACTATAAAATCCAGATCCCGGAACCGCGCGGCCGCATTCGCGGCCCCACGACATCTTATCAGAACTTTTTTTATGACATCTTATTATGTCATTCCTACTTTAGACAAACTTGCAGGCTATCGAATGTAGCCTGCCCACAGGGCAGAGTCTGGCAAACTCCCCGTGGCGTACTAAATATGCCAAATACCAATAACAATGATGGGTCTCATTCTCCTAAAGAGCCGTAAATATAATCTCAGGGCTAGGATGAAAGAGACGTTACTGGGGCCTGCTCGAGGCAATCGACGATTAACAGGATGATGAAAAAAAATGAAAAAATCAAATCCTAAATTACAAAGCATAATGTTAACGGTCTTCCTGTATCTATACAAAAAGGATATTACTTTAAAAATAAACTGTTCATAAGGCATCACGATCACGATCACGATCACGACCACCCTGTTGTTCGTCGATTGCCTCGAGCAGGTGCCAGTAACGTCTTCTTCGTCCTAGCCCTGAGATTTTTTTTTTAAAGTGCCATATTCAAGGCTTTTTCAGGGTTAGGAGAATGAGACCCATCATTGTTACTGGTATTTGGCATATTGGGTATACCACGGGGAGTTTGCCAGACTCTGCCGTGTGGGCATGTTACATTTGGTAGCCTGCCAGTTTGACCGAATTAGGAATGAGATGATAAGATGTCGCGAGGCCGTGAATGCGGCCGCGCGCTTCCGGGAGCTGAGTGTGATAATCTCTGGATCCTGGCCGTTGTTGGAGTTACACGGCAGTTGGTGGGTGTAACTGTCTAGTTACTGGCAGGTCCAGTCCCAAACTGTACAGGCTTGGAGATCTCAGCCCCGGGTCCCACACACCTGGGTTCCTCTGTCAGTTCTTTTATGCGTGAGGCTCATCCAAGTGTGTGGAGAGTGCTCCCATCATGGCTG
The DNA here is from genome assembly GCF_029834395.1 of Sorex fumeus. Classification (NCBI taxonomy): domain Eukaryota; kingdom Metazoa; phylum Chordata; class Mammalia; order Eulipotyphla; family Soricidae; genus Sorex; species Sorex fumeus. The sequence goes on from NW_026606260.1 coordinate 1,396,682, forward strand.
GGCCTCGGTGGTCTTCAGCTGTTGGGCCCTGGTGGAGACAGTCAGGCATAGGGTAGGAGACTCTGTCTTGTTCTCTCCCAGGAGCTGAGTGTCATGATCTCTGGATCCTGGCCGTTGTTGGAGTTACACGGCAGTTGGTGGGTGTAACTGTCTAGTTACTGGCAGGTCCAGTCCCAAACTGTATAGGCTTGGAGATCTCAGCCCCGGGTCCCACACACCTGGGTTCCTCTGTCAGTTCTTTTATGCGTGAGGCTCATCCAAGTGTGTGGAGAGTGGTCCCAGCATGGCCTTGGCTGGGCCTCGGTGGTCTTCAGCTGTTGGGCCCTGGTGGAGACAGTCAGGCATAGGGTAGGAGACTCTGTCTTGTTCTCTCCCAGGAGCTGAGTGTGATGATCTCTGGATCCTGGCCGTTGTTGGAGTAACACGGCAGTTGGTGGGTGTAACTGTCTAGTTACTGGCAGGTCCAGTCCCAAACTGTACAGGCTTGGAGATCTCAGCCCCGGTCCCACACACCTGGGTTCCTCTGTCAGTTCTTTTATGCGTGAGGCTCATCCAAGTGTGTGGAGAGTGCTCCCAGCATGGCCTTGGCTGGGCCTCGGTGGTCTTCAGCTGTTGGGCCCTGGTGGAGACAGTCAGGCATAGGGTAGGAGACTCTGTCTTGTTCTCTCCCAGGAGCTGAGTGTGATGATCTCTGGATCCTGGCCGTTGTTGGAGTTACACGGCAGTTGGTGGGTGTAACTGTCTAGTTACTGGCAGGTCCAGTCCCAAACTGTACAGGCTTGGAGATCTCAGCCCCGGGTCCCACACACCTGGGTTCCTCTGTCAGTTCTTTTATGCGTGAGGCTCATCCAAGTGTGTGAGATGGAATAAGGAGAGGAAAAAGGCAATATTTCACTTATACATATAAAATCATAGATTTCTGGGAAACTGATCTTACAAATTAACAAAGTCTGATTAAGGGGAAAGCTGATTAACTGGGTGGGAAGGAGAGCATAGGGAAGACTGCTTACAGATAAACACAATGGAAGTGGAAGTGCTTCAGGAGCACTGTGATGGGTGTAACCAGATTGATGGGTGTAACCAGATAAACCTAAGCTTCTTGTTGAAGAACAAAGCAATGTTACCCAACAGTTACTTTATGTTCCACAGATGAATGCAATCATTCTATGTCTATCCCTCTCTTTCTGACTCATTTCGCTTAACATGATACTTTCCATGTTGTACCACATGTATGTAAATTTCATGACCTCATCTTTTCTAACAGCTACATAGGACTCCATTGTGTAAATGTAACAAAGTTTCTTTAACCAGTTATCTGTTCTCGGGCACTTAGGTTTTTTCCAGATTCTGGGTATTGTAAAGAGTGCTGAAAGTAGACTATAGACCAAACATGATTGCCTCTCATTGCCTCTTTTGCAAACCACAACACCCAAAAGAAGAGAACAGAAGTGCATGCCCTGCCACAGAGGCAGGGTGGGATGTGGGGGACGGGGGTTGGGAGGTTTACTGGGATCCGTGGTGGTGGGAAATGGGCACTAGTGGAGGGATGGGTATTTGATCATTGTATAATTGAAACCCAAGCACAAAAATTTGTAAGTCTACAACTGTACCTCATGGTATCTCACTAATAAAAAAGAAAAAAGAAAAAAGTGAGCTGGTATATTTAAAAGGGTGATAAAAATGAAGGTTTGAAGCTCTGCTTAAAAAACAAAACAAAAAAATAAATACGATTATATTGTTAACAATAAAATTAATAATTTACATTCATATTTAATTTGTTGTGCTAGAGTGATAGCACAGCGGTAGGGCATTTGCTTTGCACGCAGCCAACATAGCCGACCCGAGTTCGATTCTTCCGCCCCTCTCGGAGAGTCCTCAAAGCCATGGAGTAATCCTCCTGGTACTTATCTCGGCTATTCTTGGATGTTAGTCTCCTATTTTGTTACTTTATGTTCCCCAGATGAATGCAATCTTTCTATGTCTGTCCCTCTCTTTCTGACTCATTTTGCTTAGCATGATACTTTCCATGTAGTACTACTTGTATATGAATTTCATGACTTCATCTTTTCTAACAGCTACATAGTACTCCATTGAGTAGATGTAGCGAAGTTTCTTTAACCAGTCATCTGTTCTCAGGCACTCAAGTTTTTTCCAGATTCTAGCTATTGTAAAGAGTGCTGCAATGAACAAACAAGTGTCACTTCGACTATACTTTTTTTGCCTCTCCGGGATATATTCCCAGGAGTGGTATTGCTGGGTCAATACCACTAAATTTCTAATTTCTGGGAGCTCAATTTCTAATTTTTTGAGGATCGTCCATACTGTTTCCAAAAATGGCTGAACCAGTTGGCATTCCCACCAGCAGGGAAGGAGAGTACCTTTCTTGCCACATCCGCACCAACAACGGTTGCTATTGGTCTTTGGGATGTGGGCCAGTCTATGTGGTGTGAAATGATATCTCATTATTGTTTTGATCTGCATCTCCCTGATGATTAATGATGTAGAGCATTTTCTCATGTGCCTTTTAGCCATTTGGATTTCTCCTTTGAGAAAGTTTCTATTCATTTCGTCGCTCCATTTTTTGATGGGGTTGGATATTTTCTTCTTGTGGAGTTCAACCAGTATTTTGTATATCCTTGATATCAACCCCTTATCAGATGTGAATTCGGAGAATATCCTTCCCATTCTGTAGACTGTCTTTGTATTTTGGTCACTGTTTCTTTGGAGGTGCAGAAGCTTCTTAGTTTAAGATAGTCCCATTTGTCTATCTCTGTTTTCACTTGCTTGGCCAGTGGCGTGGCATCTTTGAAGATACCATTAGCTTCAATGCCATGGAGGGTTTTGCCAACTTTGTCTTCAATTTACCTTATGGATTCCGGTTTGATGTTGAGGTCTTTAATCCATTTTGATCTTACTTTTGTAGTTGTTGTTAGGGACAATTCTGAGCCCAGTTTTTTGCATGTAGCTGTCCAGTTTTGCCAGCACAATTTGTTAAAGAGGCTTTCCTTGCTCCACTTCACAATTATTGACCCCTTATAGAAGATTAGATGACCATATGCTTTAGGGGAGATGTCAGTGTATTCGACCCTGTTCCATTGGTCTGCAGCTATGCCTTTGTTCCAGTACCATGCTGTTTTAATTATTAATGCTTTGTAGTAGAGTTTGAAGTTAGGGAGGTTGATTCCTCCCATTTTCCCTTTCTCCAAAATTGCTTTAGCTATTCGTGGGGGCTTATTGTTCCATATAAATTTCAGGAGTGTTTGCTCCATTTCTTTGAAGAATGTCATGGGTATCCTTATAGGGATCACATTGAATTTGTACAGTGCTTTGGGAAGTATTGCCATTTTGACAATTTTAATTCTCCCGATCCATGAACAGGGGATATTTTTCCATTTCCTGGTGTCCACTTTCATTTCCTGAAGCAGCGTTTTGTAGTTTTCTTTATACAGGTACTTTACTTCTTTAGTAAAGCTGATTCCTAGGTACTTGATTTTCTGTGCCACCACTGTGACCGGGATTGTTTTCTTTATGACACTTTCTTCTCTTTCACTATTTGCGTCGGATAGCCATGGACTTTTGGGTATTGATTTTATAACCTGCAATTTTACTATACAAGTCTATTGTTTCTAGGAGTTTCTTGGTAGAGGTTTTAGGGTTTTCTAAGTATCGTATCATATCATCTGCGAATAATGAGAGCTTGATTTCTTCCTTTCCTACCTGGATGACCTTGATATTTTTTTCTTGCTTAATGGCTATTGCAAGTATTCCAATACTATATTGAACAGTAGTGGAGAGAGTGGGCATCCTTGTCACATCCCTGATCTTAGGGGGAAGGCTCTCAGTTTTTTTCCCATTGAGGATGATGCTTGCTGTGGGCTGTGGTAGATGGCTTTAAATATATTGATGAAAGACCCCTCTAACCCCATTTTGGCAAGGGTTTTCATCATAAACGGGTGCTGGATCTTGTCAAATAATTTCTCTGCATCTATTAATATGATCATATGATTTTATCTTTTCTTTTGTTGATATGATGGATTATGTTGATTGATTTTCGAGTGTTAAACCATCCTTACATCCCTGGGATGAATCCCACTTGGTCATGGTGTATGATCTTTTTGATGAGTAGTTGAATTCTATTTCCTAGTATTTTGTTGAGAATCTTCGTATCCATGTTCATCAGGGATATAGGCCTGTAGATTTCTTTTCTTGTGGTGTGTTTGTTTCCTTTTGTTATTAGAGAGATATGGGCTACATAGAAACTGTTTGGGGGAGTTTCTGCTTTTTCAATTTCCTGGAAAAGCTTGAGAAGGACTGGCAGTAGGTCCTCTTTAAATGTTTGGAAAAATTCGCTAGTGAAGCCATCTGGACCTGGGCTTTTATTTTGGGGGAGACTTTTGATTACAGTTTCAATTTCCTTGATGTAAATAGATTTATTCAGTTACTCCAGATATTCTTGATTCATCTTTGGGAGATGATAGGAATCCAGGAGTTTATCTATTTCTTCTAGGTTATCTTGTTTCGTGGCATACAGACTTTCAAAGTATTCTCTGATGATCTTTTGAATTTCTTTGGTTTCTGTTGTGAGATCCCCCTTCTCATTTGTGATTCGATTTATTAGGGTTCCCTCTCTGTTTCTTTTTGAGTGTTGTTAGTGGTTTATCTATCTTGTTTATTTTCTCGAACAACCAGCTCTTGGTTTCATTGATCTTTCAGATTGTTTCTTTGGTTTCCATGTCATTGATTTCTGCTCAAAGTTTTATGATCTCTTTTGTTCTGCCTGACTTGGGCTCTTTCTGTTGATCCTCTTCTAAGGCCTTTTCTAAGCTGTGAAGTCAAGTTATTTATGTGCATCCTTTCTTCCGTCCTGAGAAATGCTTGCAGAGCTATAAATTTTTCCCTTAATACGGCTTTCGCTGCATCCCAGAAGTTCTGGTAGCTCGTGTCTTCATTCTCATTTGTTTCCTGGTATCTTTTGATTTTATCCTTGACTTCGTTCCTGACCCACTCCATGTTCAGCATTGAGTTGTTTATTTTCCAGGTGTTTGATTTGGTTCTCATTGTCTGTGTGTGATTCACTTCTATCCTCAGTGAATCATAGTCTGAAAAGATGGTTGATACTATCTTCCTGATTCTACTGAGGTATGTTTTGTGGCCTAGAACATGGTCTATTTTGGAAAATGTTCCGTGAGCACTGGAGAAGAATGTATATTCTTTCTTTTGGGGGGTGTAAAGCTCTGTATAGGCCTATAAGCCCTTTCTCTTCTATTTCTTCTTTCAAGGCCAATGTTTCCTTGTTGAGTTTCGTTCTTGTTGATCTATCCAGAGGTGATAAGGCAATGTTGAAGTCTCCGGCTACTATTGTGTTGGTAGCAATGTCCTCCTTAAAATTTGTTAGTAGTTGTTTTAAATACTTAGTTGTTCCCTCATTAGGTGCGTATACATTTAAGCGTGTGATTTCTTTCGTTCTGTCCCTTGATGAATAGAAAATAGCCTTTATTGTCCCTTCTAATCATTTTCAACCTGAAATTGATGTTGTCAGATACTAGTATGGGCACCTCAGCTTTTGTGAGGGAGCTGTTTGCTTGAAGGATTGTTTTCCATCCTTTGACTCTGAGTCTGTGTTTGCTCTGACTGTTGAGATCAGTTTCTTGTAGGCAGCAGAATGTTGGGTTCTGTTTCTGCATCCATTTTGCTACTCTGTTTCTCTTAATTGGTGAATTTAGACCATTGACATTGAGAGATATAATTGTTATGGGGTTTTGTGTCATCTTTCTGTAAGGGTCTATTGTGGTTGTAGGGTTTGTCTTTTCTTATAGTAGCCCCTTTAGCCCTTGTTTTAGGTTTGGTTTTGAGTCTATGAAGTTCCTGAGCTGCTGTTTATCTAGAAAATAGTGTACCTTCCTTTGAGTTTGAGCGAGAGTTTAGCTGGATAGAGTACTCTTGGAGAAGCATTCATTTCAGTGAGTTTTTTCACTATATCACACCATTGCTTTCGTGCTTGGAGGGTTTCCTCTGATAGGTCTGCTGTGAATCTAAGGGGTGCTCCTTTGTATGTGATTTCCTTCTTTGACCTTGCTGCTTGCAGTATTGTGTCTCTATCGGCGGCATCCATCATTCTAACTATTATATGTCTTGGAGTGTTTTTGTTTGGGTCTCTTTTAGCTGGCACCCTTCGGGGTCCTTGAATCTGAATGGCTGCAATGTGGAGCTCTGGGAATTTTTCAGCGATGATTAGTTTAACTGTTGCTTTTTCATTGGGATTGTTTCCCTGAGATTCTGGTAGTCCAATGATTCTAATGTTGTTCCTCTTGGAATCGTCTCCTAGGACTCTGATTCTCTCTAGAGCTATTTTGAGGTCCCTTGCCATTGTTTGTTTTTGCCGGTTGGCTTGGTGCAGCTGATCTTCCAGCTCACTGATTCTTTCCTCAGCTGTGGTCATTCTACTTTTGAGGGAACAGACTGAATTTTTTATTTCATCTATGGACTCTTTGATTTGTGATATTTCTGTGCGTAGCTTTCCAATTTCTGCTCTCATTTCTTCCTGTATTTTCTCAATTGTGCAATCCATTGTTTCTCTCATGTCCTCTTTCAATTGACTGGCTATCTGTCTGACTGTTTCATTGAGTTCATTGAACATCTTCATGACTTCATATCTGAATTCTTTCTCAGAGTGGTCCCTTAGTTGAGTAGAACCTACCGAGGCTTCTGGACTCTTTTCATTGTCCTCTGCATGTGGTGGGGATTTGCATTGTTTCTTCATGTTGGTGTGTAGGTATAGGAACTGTAGTGTCACACTAGATGTCTTGGTATAGTAAAATAACTGCGAGCGCGTGAGTGGCCGCCCACCTAAAATTAAGCCACGCCCAATTCTACCAAAGCCACGAACTTCTGAAAAGGCCACGCTCCCACATAACCAGGTGTGTGTGAGGGGTGAAGGCTGTGTTGGGGAGGAGATTGGCGGAGCAGTATTGGTGGTGGTCGAGGAGGAAGGGGCTCAGGCCTGCTTTTGTTCCAGGGTCCAAGAGGACGCCTGGGCATTTGCAGGGTGAAAGCCAAGTCCCGGATTCAAATGCTGGCGGGTGGACTACTGACCTGGGTAGGGAGGAGACCAGCGGAGCAGCGTTGAGGGCAGGCGAGAAAGAAGGGGCAGAGTTCCGCTTTTGTTCCAGGGTCCGAGAGGACGCCTGGGCCTTTGCAGGGTGGAAGGCAAGTCCCAGATACATTCATACTTTTATTATCTGCAATTTAAATGCTAATCATTAGTTGATTTTATAAATCAACAAATAATAAATCATTTTATTTTATTTGTATGCAGGAAAATGTGATTTCATTGTGTTATTAATTGTATAGTAATACAAATTTATATGAACTGTTTATATCAATATGAATACAACAGCATTCAATTTAGATATTAAAAACCAATAAAATTTCCCCTAATTCCATTGTTGTTAATTGAATGTAATGCACTGAATAGTAAATCACGTGATTGTATTTATATTACAGCTAAGTAAATTTTCAGATGTTGTAAAATATAAACAAATATAATGTAACATAGAATATGAATGAAACAAGCTATTAATGATTTATATTAACACTACCATGAATTAATTTTGTTAAGATATTAATCCTATTGTGTAGTATCTTTATGTAATAAGTAATAATTATGTACATCAATATAAAATAATTTATATTAATGTAACTATTAATTGTTAAATGTATTCATGTTTAATAGGTATTATTACATATTTAATATTATTTCTTATTTATTAAAATGTAAGTATAGCTCAATAATTTTACATTTTTATATAATGTATATACATTTCAATGATATATAATATAATTTTTATATTAAAGTAAAATAATTCATGTTTATAAACATATTTAATATCAAGTTTTATTAAATTGATTGTTAAATTAGTTAAATATTTAAATAGTTAAATATTATTTAACTAAATAATTTATTCAATTAATGTATATTGAAATTAATATATTTAATTTTAATATTTATATTATTCACACTTGTCTTTATTACAAATGTGATGAAAATTATGTTGATGACTTATTAGTTAATCTTTTTATCAGATCAAAATTAAAATATGTTTTGGTATATATTTGGGATTAAAATAAAATGTATGTTTGATATAATTTGGAAAATTTTAATATTTTAATAAATGCAATTATAAACAATTAATATTATTTACATTATGTATTAATTTACTCTATTACATTCATACTTTTATTATAGTCAATTTAATTGCTAAACAATAGTTGATTTTATAAAACAGTAACTAATGAATAATTCAATATATTTATAAGCATTTAAATGTAATTTAATTGTGTTATTTATAGTATAGGGCTGGAGTGATAGCACAGCGGTAGGGCGTTTGCCTTACAAGTGGCCAACATGGCCAACAGTTCGATTCCTCCACCCCTCTCGGAGAGCCTAGCTACCGAGAGTATCTCATCCACACGGCAGACAGAGCCTGGCAAGCTACCCGTGACGGATTCAATATGCTAAACACAGTAACAACAAGTCTCACGATGGAGACGTTACTGGGCCCGCTCAAACAAATCAATGAACAACAGGAGGACCATGGACCATGATTTATAGTATAGTAATGTGTAAATCTCACACAAAACGGGGGGCACACGACACCCACAGCAGTGGTGGCTCTATCTCTCCCACCGCCCGCGTTCGGTAGTCTCACACTTCTCCCACCCCAGAGAGGTCGATGGCGATGGTCAGGCGGAGGAAGGAACGAGGGCCAGGCTGGTTGGTATTAGTCGTAGTTTATTCTGATTCTCTCCTCATCTGTCTCTGCTCCTGTCTCTCTCTGTCTCTCCTCATCTCTGCCCCTCTGTCCCTCGTCCCTCGTTTACATTACCATAAATTAATTTTGTGAAGATATTAATGCTATTTTTTAGTATTTTAATGTAATAAGTAACAATTATGTACATTATTATAAAGTAATTAATAAATATGAATCTCCATTGTGAGACTTGGGTGTTACTGTGTTTGGCAAGTGTGCTTGGCATATGGAATAAGTCAAGGGTAGCTTGCCAGGAATTGCCACGTGGGCGAGATACTCTCGGTAGCTTGCCGGGCAGTCTGAGAGGGATGGAAGAATCGAACTTGGGTGGGCCATGTTGGCTGAGTGCAAGGCAAACACCCTACCCGCTGTGCTATCTCTCCGGCCATAAAATTACATTTCATATGGTCTCAGCACTGTAGCACTGTCCTCCCATTGTTCATTGATTTGATCAAGCAGGCCCCAGTAACGTCTCCATTTTGAGATTTGTTGTTACTGTGTTTGGCATATTGAATACATCACGGAAAGCTTGCCAGGCTCTGCCCGAGAGTATCTCGCCTGCACGGAAAATCCTGCCAAGCTCCCCGTGATGTGTTCGATAGACGAAACACAGTAACAAGTTCACAATGGAGACGTTACTGAGCCCGCTCGAGCAAATCGAGGAACAACAGGAGGACAGTGACAGTGATTCAAAAACGATGCATTAACCATTCATGTTCATAATAACTGTGTTTATATTATTTTTAATATAAATTGTCTATAAAAGATATATTAAGAAATTGGCATCGAAAATTGATATTGTCGATTGCATTATAGTGAGGTGATAATGCTATTTGATATTTAAATTTAATTGCTAGTCAATGTTGCAAATACTGTAAATATAGTATGACCCCACAGAGACAGGAGAAAAGGGGCTGTGGATCAGGACTTGGAAGGAATGTGTGTGAAGGAGTCAAGCTGGGCCTTGCACCCTGTTTTGTATGCGAGCCCATGTCACGTTTCCCCGCAGGCGTACGGGAACTACAACTTCCAGCGAGATCAGCCGCAGTTGATGAACAACATCCGTTGCAAGGGCCAAAAGAGGCCCCCGGCCGCCCAGACCAGGAGGAGGAGGATAGAGCCCACGCGCTGCTCCCCGCGGCTTCACCCTGTTGCCAAACCTGACTGGCAGTGCTGCAGTGGCGTGAGGATCCCCTCTGACCTTTTGGCCGAGAACAAGGGACGTTCCAGAGAGGACGGTGCTTGTGACACCCAGGCCGGGCCTAACGAACTGCTGTTCACCTCCAATGAGGAGGCCGGCCCTCAAGGGCAGGTGCCCCCAGGCACTGTTCTGTTCCCATCAGCTGAGGAAAACTTTGCCTTGACCAGAGAGATTGAGGGTGTCCTTAGCCATGCTGAGGCGATCCCTGGTTTGGAGAGTAAAGAGGTTACTGAGGAGGAGGACGAGGAGGAGGAGGAGGACGACGATGACAAGGAGGAGAATGAGGAGGAGGAGGAAGAGGAGGAGGAGGTCCCTGAGAATGAGGGTGTGTCAAATAGCTCTGCCTTCCCATCTGCCTTGCAGAAGGTTCAATTTCCTGGGGACTGCAACCCCCCTGAGGAGGGCGTGTCCAGCAGCTTGGCCTTCCTGTCTGCCATGCAGAATGTTCCTTTCACTGAGGACAGCTGTCCTCTTCATTGCGATTCAATTGTTGATATTTTTCAATTGCTTTGAACAATTTTGGTTCCATGGAGGTAGATGGCCCAGGGCAGGGCATGCCTAGTGCCATGGAAAACTTTACTTTGTCTGAGGAAGGTGGGCCTCAAGTGCCTGGCAATATTCTGGTCCCTTCTGCCGTGGAAAATGGTAATCCCACGGATGAGGCCGTGCCTAATGGTACTTTCTCATCTGTTTTGTGCAGTGTTAATGCCATTGAGGACTGTGGCCAAGCTGAGGCTGCGCCTAGTAATATTTTGGCAGCCCCGGCCACTGCTGGGCAGAATCCGCTTGTGGAAGCAAGCACAGACCCCCAAGGGTACAACACACTCCGTTCCATCTTCCTGTCATGGATAACAATGGGTCCCCATCAGAACCCATATACAGAAGAGAATCCAGAGTCCCCCTCATTGTAAGGAGAAGCCAGGTCCTGAAAATTAGTCACCCACTATCAGTACAAATATTGAAACTTTGCTTATTTATGTACTTTATTATTAATGTACTTCTGGGCTTTAAAATAAAAGGAATATTTCAGGTGGACTAAATAAATTTATGAAAATTGCAAATCGGTGCTGTAAATTTCTAACTCCCCCATAAGTAGGAAGTCCTGGGAAGAAAAACTAGGGCTCCTTCTGCTTTTCCTGGAGGGGAATGGAAGATGTCTGGAGGTCTGGGAGGGTGATAAGGGGGATGGAGCAGGTCTGGAGGGTCCTGGACAGGGTGTGAGTCTGGGAGGACTCTGGAGGTGGTGCAAGATGTCTGCAAGAGGCTTTGGGAGGTGTTGGAGGGGAGGTGAAGCAGGTGGTGGAGGAAGTTTGAGGCTGTCCTGTGCGAGAGTGGTTAGCTCTGGAGGAAATTGTGGGAGGTGTTTATTGGGGGTGAGTAGAGGAGGCTCAGGAGGTTTGAGGATGTCCAGCAGGGGTGCAGTGTATGTTGGACGAGGTGCAGGATGTTTCCGGATGTTCTGCGGGTATGAAGGTCTCTAGAGGAGCTACAGGAGGTTGAGAAATGTCCTACAGAGGAAAATGGTGACTTGAAGAAGATGCAGGAGGTTCAGATATGACCTGGAGTGGTTCAGAGTGTCTTGGATGAAGTGCATGAGGTTTGGCATGTACTGCAGGTGAGCGCAGGATTTGAAGGAGGTGCACGAGTTTGGGGCATTTTCTACAGAAGTGCAGAGTTTCTAGAACAGGTGCAGGAGGTTTGATGATGTCCGGCAGGGGTGCAAAGTGTCTTAGAAATGCAGAAGTTTCAGGCAAGTCCTGCATGTGTGCAGGGTATCTATAGTATGTTCAGGAGTGTGTTTATGTCCTGGGCTGTATCCTGTCTTGTACATTTGCAGGACGTTTGGTCATGTTCAACAGGGGTGCAGTGTCCAGAAGAGGTACAGGAAGTTTAGGCATGTACAGTTAATGGTGCACAGATTCTTGGAGGATATGCAGGATGTTTGGGTATGTCCTGCAGGGGTACAGGGTGTCTAGAGGAGGTGCAGAAGATTTACTGATGTCCTGCCACAGTGCAGGGTGCCTAGATACAGTGCAGAAGGTTTGGACATGTCCTGAAGGGATGTTAGGTATCTTGGTGGAGGTTCTGGAGATTCTGGTATGTTGTTCAGGGGTGTAGGATGTCTGGAGTAGGTGCAGGATGTATGTTTATATCCTTCTGGGTGACAGGGTGTTTAGACGATGTGAAGAAGATTTGTTATTCTCTGCAGGGGTGTCGATTGTCTATAGTAGGTGTAGAAGGTTCAGGCATGTCCTGCTTGACTGTAGGTTGTCTTCCGGAGGTGCAGTTGTTTTATGCATGTCCATCAGGGGTGCAAGGTCTTCTGAGGAGGTAGAGGAGTTTTGGGAATGTCCTACAGGCGTACAGGGTGTCTAGAGGAGGTGCAGGAGTTTGGCCGTGTCCTGATGGGTTTTAGGGAGTCTAGAATAGGTAAAGGAGGTTTGAGGTTATTCTGCAGGGGTGCAGGGTGTCTTGGAGGTACAGGAGGTTTGGGCATGTCCTGCATGTGTGTGGGGTATTTACAGTAGGTTCAGGAGTGTGGTTATGTCCTCCTTAGGTGCAGTGTGTCATGCAGGTGGTACACTAGGTTCAGCTGTGTGCTACAGGGGTGAATGTTGTCTTGCAGGAGGTGTAGAAGGTTCAGAATTTCCTACAGGGTGCGGAGTTTCTAGAAGACGTGCAGGAGCTCAGGAATGGGGTGCTGGGTGTCTAGAAGAATTGTAGAAGATTTGCAGATATCTTGCAGGGTGCAATTGTGTCTAGAGGAGGTACAGGAGGTTCGGTATGTCCAGAAGGTTTGTTGGGTGTCTTGGAGGAGGTTCTGGAGATTCCTGTATGCTCTACAGGGATTTAGGGTGTCTGAAGTAGGTGCAGATATTTCACGCATGCCTTACAGGGGTGTACGGTGTCTTGAAGGAGGTGCAGTAGGTCCATGCATGTCCTGCTAGGATTCATGGTGTCTTGAAGGAGGTGCAGGCAATTAGGTCATGTCCTTATGGGGTACACAGTACACAGTTTGAGAGGAGCTACAGGAGCTTTGGGTAATTCCTACATGTGTGCAGGGTGTCTATAGTAGGTTCAGGAGTGTAACGATGTCCTCCTGGGGTGCATGGTGTTTTGAAGGAGGTGCACGAGTTTTTGGCATATAGAGTATTGCAGGAGCTGCAGAAGGTTAGGGAAACTTCAACAGGAGTGCAAGGTGTCTTGCAGGAGGTTCAGAAGGTTGAGGCATGTGCTGCAGGTGTACAGGGGGTCTAGAGAAGTTGAAGGAGGTTTGCGTATGTCCTGCTGGGCGAAAGGTTGCTTAGAAAATGTGCAGGAGGATGGAGCATGTCTTGAGGGCTGCAGGGCTCATGCAGGAGGTGCAGAAGATTTGGGCATGTCCATCAGCGGTGTACGGTATTTAGAGGAGGTGCAGGAGATTTCTGGGTGTCCTACAAGGCTGCAGGATGTCTAGAGGAGGTGTAGGTAGTTCGGATATGTTCTGCAGGGGTTCAGGGTGTTTTGGATGAGGTGAACGCGGTTCGAAAATGTCCTTCTGGGGTGCAAGGTTCTAGAATAGAGGCAGGACATTTGCAGATGTCCTGATGGGGTGCATAGGATCAAGAGAAGTTGTAGTAGTTTCCGGCTTGTCCTTCATGGGTGCATGATTTATAGCAGAAGATTCAGAAGGTTGATAATATCCTGGAGGAGCACAGAATGTCTTGGAGATGGTGTGTGACAGTCAGGCATGTCCTGCAGGGGTATAGGGTGTTTAGAAGGAGGTGCAATAGATTTGGGCATGCCCTACAGGTTGCAGACTTTCTCAATAGGGTTCAGGAGTTTAGGCATGTCCTGTAATGGTGCACATTGTTTTGCAGGAGGTTCAGGAAGTTTGGGCATGTGCTGCATGGGTTCAGGGTGCCTAGAGTAAATGCAGGAGTTTCCATCATGTACTGTAACGGGTCAGGGTGCATCTGCTGAAGTGCAGGAGGTTCGGACATGTCCTGCTGGGGTGCCCGGATCTAGAGGAGCTGCAAGAAATTTGCGGAAGTCCTACTGGGGTGCCTGGTGTCTAGAAGGAGTTGCAGAAGGTTCAGGCATGTCTTGGAGGGGTTCATGTTGGCTTGCTGGAGGTGCAGGAGGTTCAGAATATACCAAACCAAAGACCAAGGGCCCAAGGTGAGATGGGGCTGCCTGAGCTGTTGCCTGGCACGCCCCCTCCTTGTTCACCATCCTTTCCATCGAGCCTCTGATTCCCCACTTCTCCACACCCTCTTCCCCAGTCCAGTGCCTTAGCCTCACTCTGTTTTCACTCCAGGTACCCAGCCAGAAGAAGCCGAAAAAGCCCTTGAAGGGAAATGGGGGAAACAACTCTGATGATAGTTTCTACCCACCCCCGAGTTCAATTTTCAGTCTTGATCATGATCAGGATCATCCTGTTGTTCGTTGATTGCCTCGAGCAGGCACCAGTAACGTCTCCTTCTTCCTAGCCTTGAGATTTTAAAAGACCTATATTCGATGCTTTTACAGGGCTAGGAGAATGAGACCTATCATTCTTACTGGTATTTGGCATATTGAGTATGACACGGGAAGTTTGCCAGACTCTGCCGTGCGAGCAGGTTACTTTCAGTAGCCTGCCGGGTTCTCTAAAGTAAACATGAGATAATAAGATGTCACATGGCCTTGCGCTACCAGGAGCTGGGTTTTATAATCTCTGGGTCTTGGCCGTTGATGGGACCACCTGGCGCCGGCAGCAGCTGGTGGGTATGATGCCTACCTACTGGAAGATGGGGGATCTTGTTGGAGAAGGCCCAGTACTGATCCGAGCAGGCTTTGAGATCTAAGCCCCGGGACCCGCATGCCTGCCTTCCTCTGCCGGTACCTTCATGCATGAGGCTTGTACGGACTGTGGAGAGTGATCTCAACATGGCTGTGGCTGGTTCTGGAGGTCTTCGGCTGCTGGGGCTCTGTTCGGGTCGGGGAGGGAAACTCAACCAGACCCCTCCAAGGGGACCAGGTGAGGATAACCAGGCACGGGGGCAGGAGACTCTAATTTTCAATAGGCAACTGATTTTCTATCACTGCCTCAGGTTGATGGAGGGATGTCAAGGCTCGGTACTTCAGCTCTCCCCCGCAAACTACAAGAACTCCACCATTCCAAGCGGTTCTAAGTGCTCCCATCTGATGGGTGGTCAGATACCTTGTCCAGTGCCATCATCTTCAGGTGACACTGAGCAGCAAAGCTCTTCAGAGTGAGAACAAAAATGTTCCAATACGTTTGCCACTCTGATTTCTACCCTTTCAAAGAAGGCAGTCCTCAGACACTAAACCTCCAAGTAATGGGGTGCCTGCAGATGGTAAAAATAAAGCTCCCTTGTGTGTAAACTTGCTTGTCTCTGTGAGTTTTGTTATGGGAGGGAGAGAGTGAGGGAAAGAGAGAGGGCAGAAGGGAAGGAGAGAAAGACATGTGTGAGAAGGACGTGTGTATGTGGTTTGGGACACAGCAGAGGTGCTCCTGGCAGTATTCAGCCAACTATATTCAATGCCCGGGATTTGAACCAGGGCTGGCGATATGCAACGCAAGCGCCTAGGCCCTGTATCATGCCTCTGGCCCTAACCACCTTTTCATAGTTTACTTGACAACCATAGATTCTTTTTTAAAAAAATTTTATTGAATCACCATGAGATAGTTACAAGCTTTCATGTCTGGGTTACAATCACACAATGTTCAAACATCCATCCTTCCACCAGTGCAAATACCCACCCTTTCCACCCTCCCCCTGCCTCCATGGCAGACAATATTCCCCATACTCTCTCTACTTTGATATGGCTAGTACTGTTGAGGCGGAAGTATAGGGGAGAAAGAGCAGTGGGTAATCTAACACAACTGGTCATTTTCTAACTTGCCTGCATGAAGAGTAGCCAAAGATATATATATATATATATATATATATATATATATATATATATCGTAGAAATATCTATGAGTGGAGATAGCGATAGCATACAAAAAGAGACATGGATTTGTGTGCCTGTATAAATTCTTTTTAAACACGGTCTAAACTTTTTAAATTGGCTTTAAAATTGAATCACAAACTTGTTCATGATTGGGCTTCAGTCATACAATGTTCCACCATCCACCCCTTCACCAGTGAACATTTCCCACCATAAATGTCCCCAGTTTCCCTCCCTCCTGCACCCACCAGCCTGCCTCAATGGTAGACACTTCTCCCCTCACCTTCCCAAACCCCGACACTCCTCTCCCCTCACCTTCCCCCTCCCCGCCGCTCCTCTCTTCTCCTCTCCTCTCCTCTCCTCTCCTCTCCTCTCCTCTCCTCTCCTCTCCTCTCCTCTCCTCTCCTCTCCTCTCCTCTCCGCTTTTCTCCTCTCCTCCTGTGCATTATGGCTTACAATACAGGTACTGAAAAGTTATCAAGTATAACCCTTTATCTCCTTTCAGCACTCAGTTCTTATCCAGAATCATCATTACCAACTATCATTATCATAGTGATCCTTTCTCTATCCTAACTGCACGCCACACCGACACTTATGGCAGACTTCTTACACTGGACCGTCCTCCCAACTCATTTCTACTCTCCTTGAGAATTAATCTCAGATTATGTTTTTCATATCCCACAAATGAGTGGAATCATTCTCTGTCTGTCCCTCTTTCTCAGATTAACTTCATTCAGCATGATACTCTTTATGTTCAGCTATTTATAAAGGAATTTCATCACCTCATTTTTCCTAAAAGCTGCGTGGTATTCCATTGTGTAAATGCACCATTGTTTCTTTGACCAGTCCTTGGGCACTCAGTTTGTTTCCAGATTCTGGCTGTTACACATGAACATAGACATGAAGATGGACTTTCTGCAGCGTGTTTTTGGGCCCCCGGAATATATTCCAAGAATTGGTGTTGCTGGGCCGTATGGAAGCTCAATTTCTAGGTTTTTGAGGACTGCCCATATTGTTTTCCAAAATGACCGGCCCAGGTGGCGTTCTCATCAACAGTGAAGGAGAGTCCCATTCTCCCTGCATCTGCACCAGCATTGGTTGCTCTTATTCTTTTGCATGTGTGCCAGTCTCTTTGGTGTGAGATGATATCTAATTCTTGTTTTGATATGCATCTCCCTGATGATACATGATGCAGAGCATTTTTGCATGTGCCTTTTGGTCATTTGTATTTCTTCTTTGAGAAAGTTTCTGTTCTTTGAGGAAATCTCTCTTGCAAATGAGTAACGGTCCAAGTTTCCTGCTGTTTTCTCCCTTCCTTCTTTCTTTCACCCTAACAGATTCGGTTCCTGGAAGCATTTCCAATTATTTCTTCATACAAATCTTTGTGTACTTTACCTAAACACAGTCAATCTTTAAACACACCAATTCTATGTCCCAGAAATACTTCCGGGTAAAAATAAAAGTAAAGGCCCTCCCGTTGATCGTCGATTTGCTCGAGCAGGCCCAGTAACGTCTCCATTGGAGACTTTGTTGTTACTGTGTTTGGCATATCGAATACATCACGGGTGGCTTGCCAGGCACTGCCGTGTGGGCGAGATACTCTCGGTAGCTTGCCAGGCTCTCCGAGAGGGGCAGAGGAATCGAACTCGGGTCGGCCACGTTGGCTGCATTCAAGGCAAACACCTAACTGCTGTGCTATCACTGGGTATTTCCTCAGAAATAAGTATGGCCGGGGCTGGAGAGATAGCACAGCGGGTAGGGCATTTGCCTTGCACTCGGCCAACCCGGGTTCAATTCCCAGCATCCCGTATCATACCCTTAGCAGCGCCAGGAGTGACTCCTGAGTGCAGATCCAGGAGTAACCCCTGTGCATTGCCAGGTGTGACACAAAAAGCAAATAAACAAATAAATATGGCCATAGATCTAAAAAATATTTGTATAAGCATGTAAAAATGTTCATAACAAGGTTGTAGACAAAAATGGGAATAACTCAAAAATATTTTAACTAGTAAATGTTGAAACACATTGTGATGTCCCTATGCAATGAAATGCATCAATGCTATTACATATGACACAATATTTCATCTCGAAAACTATGAAAGGGGATAAATATTTATGCAAAAGACTGAATAGTAGATAAAATAGTATAGCTTGTGAAACTAGTCTAAAATGATTAAAGTCAGAATAGTAATTGATTTGAAGGAAATTTATTTATTTATCTGTTTGCGTTTTGGAGCTGGAGAAGTTCTATAAAGAAGATCACACCTTCTACAAGATCATTGTCGGTGATTTTAATGCCAAGATAGGACCAAGAAGATCAGTCGATCATCGGAACCCATGCATGGCCTGGAATGGAACGAACAGGGTGACAGACTGTCTGAGTTCATCATGTCAACCAAAACCTTCCATGGTAACTCACAATTCCAAAAGGCTGAATCTAAACGTTGGACATGGGAGTCTCCCGTTGGACGGTTCCACAATGAAATAGACCACATCATATTCAATCGATGGTTTTGCCTGACTGATGTCGCTGTTGTCCCAAAATTTCGAACGGGATCAGACCACCATCTTCTTCGTGCAAAATTCTACCTCACAGAACGAGGAGAAAAGAATGCAAGGTTTAAGAAGAGGACTCCCAGAACAACCACCAACTGGGAGCTCTTTGGCTCTATTGCGGCAACATGGGAAGATGCCGTCATTGACAACATTGATGAGGAATACGATCGAATGATTCAGCACCTCCATGATTGTGCAAGGAATGCCAAGAGAGAGATAACCACAAAAAACCATCTTTCTTCGAACACTCTTGAACTTATTCGCCAACGTGGCTTGGCACATGCCTCAGGCAACCACAAGCGAACATCCGAACTGGCAAAAAAATGAAGAGAAGCCATCAAGGATGACCTCAAAAACAGGAGAGCAGCAGTACTGGTAGATGCAGCAGAAGCTGGGAAAAACATTCGTAATGCCCGCCTGTCCTTCACCAACTACAAAACCAAGATGACTGCCCTCCGACATCATGATGGATCTATCACATCTTCCAGAAGGGCAATGGAGAAGATTATTCATGACTTCTACTCAGACCTTTTTAATAGCCATGTCCACTTGCCCACATACCACATACCACATGATGGATATGTCGTTCCCATGTTCTCCCTTCCGAAATCCAACATGCCATCTCGTCGATAAAGAAACAAAGAGCACCTGGCCCATACAAGATCAGACCTGAACACCTGAAGAACTTACCATCAGTACTCATCAATACATTGGCTCGACTCTTCACACGCTACCTGTCTGAATGCAAGGTTCCATCCCAATGGAAAACCAGCAGGACTGTACTACTATACAAGAAAGGAGACATCCACGACATTGGCAACTATCGCCCAATCTGCCTATTGTCTGTCATCTACAAACTATTCACTCGAGTCATCCTGAATAGGATTAGCAGAACACTAGATGAAGGACAACCATGTGAACAAGCTGGATTCTGAAAAGGATTCAGTACCATCGACCATATCCACACAATAACCAAGCTCATTGAGGTATCTCGGGAGTTCAAGATGCCGCTCTGTCTAACGTTCATTGATTTAAAGAAGGCCTTTGATTCTGTTGAGACGGAAGCGGTCATGGAAGCCCTAGCCAATCAGGGCGTACAAACTCAATACATCAGGATCCTTCGTGAGCTCTATTGCGGATTCACTATCAAGATCTCACCATTCTACAAAGAAGTAATCATCCGTATCAAGAGAGGGGTTCGGCAGGGTGATACCATTTCACCAAAACTCTTCAGTGCCACCCTCGAGAACATCATGCGACGACTGGAATGGGAAAACATGGGAGTGAAGATATATGGTCGGCAACTACACCACCTATGCTTTGCTGATGACATCGTTCTAATAACACCAAACATCAGCCAAGCGGCACAAATGCTGAATGACTTTGACCGTGAATGTGGAAAGGTAGGACTACAGCTGAATCTTACAAAGACAATGTTTATGAGAAACAGCCTTGTTCCTGACACTCCATTCGCTCTCAACGGAACCACTATCTCCGAATGCAAGAGTTATATATACCTAGGTCGAGAAATCAACATGATGAATGACCTGGCACCTGAGTTGCGCAGGAGGAAGAGAGCGGCTTGGAATGCCTTCAAGAGCATTGAAGAAATAACTAAAAGGACAAAGAACCTCCAGCTACGAGCACATGTCTTTGATTCCACTATACTTCCTGCATTAACATATGCCTCAGAGACCTGGACCCTACGAAAACAGGATGAGAACGCTATTCGGGTCTCTCAAAGAGGAATCGAAAGAACTATGCTTGGAATATCACGATTCATTCAAATGAGAGATAGAATCCGGAGTTCTGATCTTCGTCAATGCTCAAGAATCAGGGACGCTGTCTCATTTGCCAAGACATCAAAAATCAGATGGGCTGGACACGTAATGAGGTTTACAGAAAACCGCTGGACTAGAGCCATTACTGATTGGATTCCACGGGACATCAAAAGATCACGTGGACGCCCACCTATAAGATGGTCAGACTTCTTCGTCAAGACCCTAAATGATCAGTTTGAGGCTCTGCATGTTCCTAGAATGAACAGATAGCATTGGGCTACGCTAGCACGCAACCGGGATGAATGGAGACGTTAATGGCACCCGCTTGAATAAATCGATGATTCACGGGGATTAAGTGATTAAGTGATATAATTCATATATTTCCACAGTATAATTCAAACTTTCAGTCATAGCTTGATATTTCATGACTGTTTTATTCATTCCTTACCTCTCATAAATGTGTGTGTCTCTCTCTCTTCTCCCTACTCTATATCTTGCTCACTCACCATTTCTCTTTCAATCTTTTTGTCACACATACACACACACACACTTTACACATCAGAATGATACTTGAGGACAGAAACTTTGTTCCCTAGCAGTGTTCTAGTTTCTGAAATGCTGACTCTGAACAATGGGACTTCTGTCTTTGTTAGCTCACTGGGATAAAAATAGTGGAGGTAGGGAGAAATAAATTGATTTGAGGAATTTCTAAGACTTGGAGATGAATGGGGACTGGGAACTGGAGACACATGTACCACGGGTGGCACACAGGTTTCTGGTTGGGCTATCCAATAGTTAGTTACACTGTGACAGTACCGTGGGATGCTGAAAGAAGAACCAAGGGGTGGAAGGAGAACAGAAACTTATAGTGAGAAGAAACAGACATGGAATCAGCTAAGCTGGGCTGCAGTCCTGACTTTACAAAGCTACGTTGATAGGGTCACAGACTCTTTGGGGAGCTCTTTACTTTTGTGGGGTAATGGATTGGAGCTTGATGATTTCGAACGTGTACTCTGACCACAGAGACATCTGACCAAAGCCGGCCCTACCTGGTAGTAGAAACCTGCAGGAAATTCTAGCGTTCACTGGGATTTGGGGGATGTTGTGCCCAGGCACTCATATGCAAGGCTCTGTAACACGATGTTTGTTCTTCTTCCCCTCCCCCCAATGGTGGCCAAGTCAAGACAGTTCTTCCTTACTACCACTGCTAACAGTTAAATGCACACCCAACACTTCTTCAATTCCTTTGACAAAAGACAAAAAAGTGGAATTGCTAGTTCAATGTGTAATCTTGAGTTCCCATCAGCAATATATAAAGGATTTTTCTCTTTTGGGGTCACACTCGACGATGCTTGGGGGTTCCTCCTGGCTCTGCACCCAGGAATCACGCCTGGCAGTGCTCGCGTGAACATACGAGATGATGGGGATTCACTCGGGTCAGCCAAGTGCAAGGTAAACACCCTTCCGGTTGGACCTTAGCTTGGCTCTCTTGAGATTCTCAACTACACGTCCTCATCAACAGATTTTGTATTCGTTGCCGTATAAATAAGTATGAAGCGTCTCTGTGGTTTTGGTTTGGATCACTGATACTCATTGCTGTTGGGGATCTTTTCATGAGCTTATTGGCTATATTTTTTAAAAATTATTTATTCAATCGCCGTGAGAAAAATTACAAGGCTTTCTGGTTTAAGTCTCAGTCATACAATGATCAAATGCCCATCTCTTCAACAGCGCATATTTTCCACCACCAAACACCCCAATATACCCCCAGTGCCACCCCTCCCGTGACTGTGAGGCAGATGATTTCCACTTAACTCTCTATTTTGATCACATTCATTATTTGGAGAAAAGATGCACCATTATTATTTGGAATTTTCCCCCAACAATCAAACCTACTGAAAAGGCATCATGAAATAATTTCTTTTCTATTGCTGGTTATGAAGACCATATGATGTTCCACGACCATGGTAGCAGATGGACGATTTTGGATTTCTGATATTTTACGAATTAAGTCTGGAGGGATTTCTGCCAGAAGCTGAATAGTTCCGGATTGGTTTGTGTGTCTGGGTCCATGGCCATGCCACAGGGCCACGCGTGGGGTGGCACCTCATGGTGTCGGCAGGAGAAGAAGGACGTGCCAGTTCCACCCCACATGCCCTGAGGCCAGAGTTGCACGTCACCGTCAGCTTATATGTGGCTGTCCCATAAGCCACTATTCTACCGCTGGGGGAAATGGCAGAAGAGAGAGACACCCTTTCCCTCCCAGGTGGGCACGGCACCGTAGCTTAAGGTTATTTTATTCACATTTCTGCCAGAAGCTTCTGGGTTTCAGATTAGGTCTGTGTGCCTCTGGGGCCATGGCTGTGCCCAAGAGCCAATCATTGGGGGCAACTCGTGGTCTCAGCAGGGCCAAAGAAGTTATTGGCTATTTTACTTACACAAACATCTATTTGAGTCCTTTGCCCATTTTGAAAACTAGGTTGAGCATTTTGCTGTCATTTAATGATAAATGGATGCATCTGATGCTAGCGTACGTGCATTGAAAGTACAGACGATCATTTTTGTCTTCCTTCGTTGTGGCAGCCTAGGTCAGCCTTGAGATTTTGTTGGCCTCTCCTTTCTCATCCTTCTCAGTGATGCCATGTCGGTGAAGCCTTCAGGGTCAGGTGAATGAGACCAGTTATAGTTACTGGTTTTGGCATATCGAATACACAGCAGATAGCTTGCCAGGCTCTTCCGTGCGGGCGGAATACTCTCGGTAGCTTGCCAGTCTTTCCGAGAGGGATAGAGGCTTTTGGGGTGACCTCTAATCACCCTTGTAGGGGTTACCATATTTGAACCCTATCAAATATAGTACGACAATTCCACTGTTCTTCCTGCATTATCATATGCCTCAGAAACCTGGGCCCTACGCAAACAAGATGAGAACGCTATTCAGGTCTCCCAAAGAAGAATAGAAAGAGCTATGCTTGGAATATCACGTTTCACTCAAATGAGAGAACGAATCCGGAGTTCTGACATCCATCGACGATCAAGGATCAGGGACGCTGTCTCATTTGCCAAGGTGTCGAAAATCAGATGGGCTGGTCATGTAATGAGATTTAAAGACGACCGTTGGACTAGAGCTGTTACTGATTGGATTCCACGGGATGTCAAGAGACCGCGTGGCTGCCCATCTACCAGATGGTCAGACTTCTTCGTCAAGATCATGAACGATCGGTTTGAGGCCCTTCATGTTCCTGGAGCGAACAGATGCCATTGGGCTACACTAGCACGCGACAGGGACAAATGGAGACGTTACTGGCGCCCGCTCGAGCAAATCGACGACTAACGGGAAGTTAAGTGATTAAGTGATTAAGTGATTAATGATAAATGTTATTTATATATTCTGAATATCAACCTTCTGGTATGTAGCACTGTAACACTGTCCTCCCGTTGTTCATCTACTTGCTCGAGCAGGCATAGTAACGACTCCATTGTTGTTACTCTGTTAGGCATATCAAATACATCAGAGGTAGCGTGCCTGGCTTTGTCATTTGGCTAGGTACTCTGGGTTGCAAGCTGGGCTCTCCAAAAGGGGTGAAGGAGTCCAACACGGGTCAGCGGGGTCAGCCACGTGCAAACGCTCTACCCACTGTGCTATCTCTCTGGTATGTAATTTGCAAATATTTTCTCCCATTCCTATAGGATTCCATTTCACTCTGTGGCGGTTCCTTTTCATGCACTTAATCACTTAATCACTTAACTTCCCCTTAGTCGTCGATTTGCTCTAGCGGGCGCCAGTAACGTCTCCATTTGTCCCTGTCGCGTGCTAGTGTAGCCCAATGGCATCTGTTCGCTCCGGGAACATGAAGGGCCTCAAACCGATCGTTCATGATCTTCAGGAAGAAGTCTGACCATCTTGTAGATGGGTGGCTATGCGATATCTTGACGTCCGTGCAATCCAGTCAGTAATAGCTCTAGTCCACCAGTCGTCTCCAAATCTCATTACGTGTCCAGCCCATCTTATTTTCGATGCCTTGGCAAACGCGACAGCATCCCTGAATCTTGACCATCGATGGAGATCAGAACTCCGGATTCTTTCTCTCATTTGAGTTAAACGTGATACTCCAAGCATAGCTCTTTCGATTGCTCTTTGGGAGACCCGAAGAGCATTCTCATCCTGTTTGCATAGGTACCAGGTCTCTGAGGCGTATGTTAATGCAGGAAGAACAGTGGAATCGAAGAGATGTGCCCAGAGCCGGAGGTTCTTCATCCTCTTAGCTATTTCTTTGATGCTCTTGAAGGCATTCCAAGCTGCTCTCTTCCTCCTGCACAACTCAGGTGCCAGGTCATTTGTCATGTTGACTTCTCGATCTAGGTACACACAACTGTTACATTCAGAGATGGTCGTTCCATTGAAAGTGAATAGAAAGTCAGGAACGAGACTGTTTACCAAAAACACTGTCTTCATGAGATTCAGCTGGAGGCTGACCTTTCCACATTCACAGTCGAAGTCGACCAGCATTTATGCTGCTTGGTTAATGTTTGGTTTTTTTAGAACGATGTCATCAGCAAAGTGAAGGTGATGTAGTTGCTGACTGTCTATCTACCTCCACTCCCATTTCTTCCCATTCCAGTCATCGCATGACATTCTCGAGGGCGGCGCAGAAGAGTTTTGTTGAAATGGTATCACCCTTCCGAACCCCTCTCTCGACCTCGATGATCTCTTCTTTCTAGAATGGTGAGATCCTGGTAGTGAATCCGCAATACAGCTCACGGAGGATCTGTAGGCATCAAAGGCGTCGCTGCCCTTTTCAACACGAACTTGGCCATGAACACTGATTCATTCGAATGCCTTACAACCCGCATCGGATGATTACACTTGAATATATGTGGCTCACTGCTGGCAGTTTCTATCTTTGTTGTCTACGCACCAACATCCAATTATGATGAAGGAGAAATTGAGAAGTTCTACATGGAGCTGAAGAAGTTCTATAAAAAAGATCACACCTTATACAAGATCACTGTTGTGATTTTAATGCCAATCTAGGACCGAGAAGATCAAGCAAAGAACTCCACTTTGGGAGCAATGGCCTAGAATGGAACGAACAGGGAGAGAGACTGTCTGAGTTCATCATGTCGACCAAGACCATCCATGGTATCTCACAGTTCCAGAAGGCTGGATGTAAACGTTGGACATGGGAGTCTCCTGGTGGACGGTTCCACAATGAAATTGACCGCATCATATTCAATGGATGGTTTTGCCTGACCAATGTTACTGTTTTCCCAAAATTCCACACAGGATAGGACCACCGTCTCCTTCGTGCAAAATTCTACTTCAGAGTGGGGAGAAAAGGCTGCAAACTTTAAGAAGAGAACCCCCAGAACGACCGCCAACTGGGAACTCTTTGGCACTATTGCTGCAACATGGGAAGATGCTGTCATTGACAACTTTGAGGAAGAATACTATTGACCGGTTCAGCACCTCCATGATTGTGCAAGGAACACCAAAAGAGATATAGCCACAAAAAAATACCTGTCATCGAAAACTCTTGAGCTTATTCACCAACGTGGTTTGTCGCATTTTTCAGGCAACCACAAGCAAATGTCCGAGCTCACAAAGCAGTGCAGAGATGCGATAAAGGAAGACCTCAAAGAGAGAAGAGCAGCAGTGCTGGTAGATGCAGCAGAAGCTTGGAAAAGCATTTGTAATGGCTGCCTGTCCTTCGCCAACTACAAGACAAAGATGACTGCCATCCGACGTCCTGATGAATCTCTCACATCTTCCAGGAGAGCAATGGAGAAGATTATCCATGACTTCTATTCAGATCTCTTAGAGAGTCACATCCACCTGCCCACATACCAAATTCTGAAGAATGGATATGGCGTTCTCAACATTCTCCCTTTAGAAATGCGACATGCCATTTCGTTGGTAAAGAGATGAACAGCACCAGGCCCAGACAAGGTCAGACCTGAACACCTGGAGAACCTGCCGTCAGTACTCATCAATACACTGACTCGGAACTTCAAGCGCTACCTGTCTGAATACAAGGTTCCATCCCAATGGAAAACCAGCAGGACTGTAATACTGTACAAGAAGGGAGACATCCACGACATTGGCAATTATCTCTCAATTTGCCTATTGTCTGTCATCTACAGGTTGTTCACTCGAGTCCTTCTGAATAGGATTGGCAGAACACTAGATGAAGGACAACCATGCAAGCAAGCCAGGTTCCGCAAAGGAACCAAGCTCATTGAGATTTCTCAGGAGTTCAAGATGCTGCTCTGTCTAACGTTCATTGATTTAAAGAAGGCCTTTGATGCTGTTGAGACAGAAGCAGTCATTAAAGCCCTAGCCAATCAGGGCATTCAAACTCAATACATCAGGATCCTCCGTAAGCTGTACTGTGGATTCACATTCAATGTCATAAAGCTTTTTTGCCCTTTTCATCAGGAGATGGCAGCTCTAGTGTCCTGTTTTCCATATATACTTAAATACATTTTGTATATAACTACAATCTTTTACAAATAAAAACCAGTTAAATGCCCCGTTGCTAAAACACCCCCTATTGAAATTCCTCAGCTTTTTTCCACATTAAAAACTTTACTTCTTCTAATTTGTTTTTATTGTAGACACCATGATATATTTTAGGGCTGGAGAAATAGCACAGCTGGAAGGGTGTTTGCCTTGAACGCAGCTGACCCGGCCAACCCGAGTGCGATTCCTCTGCCTTCAATACCTCCGCCCCTCTCGGAGAGACTGACAAGCTACCGAGAGTATCTCAACCACAAGGCAGAGCCTGGCAAGCTCTGCCCTTGTCTGCGCCAGGTGACATATTCGATATGCCAAACATGGTAACAAGTCCCACAATGTTACTGGGCCCACTCGAGCAAATCGATGAACAACAGGAGGACAGTGACAGTGTTAGTGACAGATTTATTTTAGACACCAAGATAATGTTAATGCACAGAACATTCCAGAACCTCATCTTCCACTACAGTGTCTACTTCCCTCCACCCTTGTCCCAGTGTCCTCCCTCCACATCTTCTTCACCTACCCATACCCACTTCCTGCCATAGTAATCTTCCTACTGAAAACCAGTCCTCAGTTTCTGAAATTCATCAACTCTTCCAGGAAGAATTGACCTGGAATGGAAAGTCCCACAGCCTCACCTGTTTTGATTTTCGTGTTGGTTGGTAGGGATTCTAGCTGGTCAAGTAGAAATTTTCTTGGAACTGCTTGAAACAACATCGTTTGATGAAACTGCTGTGAAGCTGATGGCAGGACACAGAGCGGAGGGGGTGAGTTTGGGAAAAGGCAAGTGGGGCTGATGGGGGTTAGGTGAGTGAAATGCTCCATTTCAGCACTGCATAACTACACTGAACCCCCTTCATTAAGGGGCAGTATAAAAGGAGATCACGTTTGGAAGTGGGAGGCCTGACGCCTGAAGAGCAGAATCCAAACCACCCTCAAGAAAAAAAGAGAACAGGTTCCAAATTTTTGACCCCTTCAGAGAAGCCCATGTTCTCCCTTTAGAATGTAACTGTTTCTCTACCCTCACATCTCTCTAAATGCTTTAAAGCACTGTAGAACTGTCTTCCAATTGTTCATTGACTTACTCAAGTGGGCACCAGTAACGTTTCCATTGTGAGGCTTGTTGTTACTGTTTTTGGCATATCAAATAGGCCACAGGGAGCTTACCAGGATCTGTTGTAAGGGCCGGATACTCTCTGTAGCTTGCCGGGTTCTCCGAGAAGGGTGGAGGAATCGAACCCAAGTTGGCCACGTGCAAGGTGAACATCCATCCCGCAAGACTATTTTTCCAAAGAAGACATGCACATGACCAAAAGGCACGTGCAGAAATGGTCTGCATCATTAATCATAAGGGAAATGCAAATAAAAACTACTGAAATATCATCTCACACTGCAGAGACTAAAGCACCACTACTGGTCTGGGGTCGATGGGACTGGGGCGGGGTGGAGGACTCTCACACACTGCCGCCAGAATGCAGACTGCTTCAGCCTTTCTGGAAAACAATGTGGACATTCCTCAGAAAACTAGGACCTGAGCTTCCATCTGCTTCAGCAACTCCACCTCTTGGCCTCTACTCCAAAGGCTCAAGAACACGATGGAAAAAAGACACTTGCACTCCTATACTCCTTACAGCATTATCCACAGTAGTCCAAATCTGGAAACAACCCGCGTGTCCAAGGATAGCTGCCTCGACAAAGAAACTGGCATATATGGAATACTACTCAGCCATCAGAAAAGATAAAATTGTGGAATTTGGTGTTACCTGGATAGATCTGGAAAGTATCGTGCTGAGTGAAGTTAGTCAGAGGGAGAGAGAAGCACATGGAATGGTCTCTCATATGCCATAGATAAAGAAACGGAATAAGAAATGCCCAACTGCAATGGGAAAAAAAACACGAGAACTGGATTTCAGCAGAAGTGTGCCACTGGTGGGTGGGGGCGGGGAGGTCTTGGATAGGACAAGGAAGGCACTACAACAGTGGTGGAGGGAAGTGTCAACCTTGATGAGCTGGGGCGCTGAAAGGTTCTGAAGGGAACCCAATCAGAAGCATTGCTGTAAATCACACTACCAAAGCTGTAAAACAGCCCCTCTCCTCAAGGGTGGGTGGGACGCACAGGGGTCATCAGTGGGTGGGACGTAAAGGGATCACTGGTTGATGGAAGTGGACACTGTTGAAACATGGGATCCCACAGGCATAATCATGAAGAACTTTTCAATTTAAGGCAACGAAAACAAACAAACGAAAGCCAAAAACCCACTAATTTTGCTTCACTAGAGATAGATAGAGAGACAGAGAGAGAGAGAAATCACATTCTATGAAAAGTCTCAAGGGATGTTGAATCCCCTTTATGGAAAGTAATATGGAGAACTAGCCAAAACAACTAAAACTAGAACTTCCATATAATCCATCAATACCACGTCTTGGCATATATTCCCAAAACACAAAACATTAATTTCAAAGGATGTATGTACATGTGTGTATATACTCTCATATACATGCTCACCTATATTCATCACCACACCTTAGTACCACAGCCCAAATACGGAAGCAACCAAAATGTCCAACTACAGATTTATGGGTGGAGAAGTTGTGGTTTCTATACACCATGGAGCTAAGAAAGAAGAAAATCATGCAATTTGATGCAACCCTGATTGGAACTAGAGGAGGTCATGCTGAGTGAAGTCAGTGAGGAAGATAGGAACAGACACAAAACTTTCTCTCTTGTATGAGGGACTAATCTCCATACCTCCATAACAACAGGAAGAAACAACGCAAATCCCCACCACAAGGGGAGGACAATGACAAGAGTACAGAAGCCGTAATAGGCGCTACACACCTAAGGGAACTCTCTGAGAAAGAATTCAGATATGAAGTAATGAATCACTTAATCACTTAACTTTCTGTTAGTCGTCGATTTGCTCGAGCGGGCGCCAGTAACGTCTCCATTTGTCCCTGTCGCGTGCTAGTGTAGCCCAATGGCATCTCTTCGCTCCGGGAACATGGAGGGCCTCAAACCGATCGTTCATGATCTTGACAAAGAAGTCTGACCATCTGGTAGGTGGGCGGCCACGCGGTCTCTTGACATCCCGTGGAATCCAATCAGTAACAGCTCTAGTCCAACGGTCGTCTTTAAATCTCATTACGTGACCAGCCCATCTGATTTTCGACACCTTGGCAAATGAGACAGCGTCCCTGATCCTTGATCGTCGATGGATGTCAGAACTCCGGATTCGTTCTCTCATTTGAGTGAAACGTGATATTCCAAGCATAGCTCTTTCTATTCTTCTTTGGGAGACCTGAATGGCGTTCTCATCTTGTTTGCGTAGGGCCCAGGTCTCTGAGGCATATGTTAATGCAGGAAGAACAGTGGAATCAAAGAGATGTGCCCGGAGCCGGAGGTTCTTCGTCCTCTTAGCTATTTCTTCGACGTTCTTGAAGGCGTTCCAAGCCGCTCTCTTCCTCCTGCGCAGCTCGGGTGCCAGGTCATTTGTCATGTTGACCTCTCGACCTAGGTACACATAGCTGTTGCATTCGGAGATGGTCGTTCCATTGAGAGCGAATGGGGCGTCAGGAACAAGGCTGTTTCTCATAAACATTGTCTTCGTAAGATTCTGCTGTAGTCCTACCTTTCCACACTCACGGTCAAAGTCGGCCAGCATTTGTGCCGCTTGGCTGATGTTTGGTGTTATTAAAACAATGTCATCAGCAAAGCGGAGGTGGTGTAGTTGCCGACCATCTATCTTCACTCCCATTCCTTCCCATTCCAGTCGTCGCATGATGTTCTCGAGGGTGGCACTGAAGAGTTTTGGTGAAATGGTATCACCCTGCCGCAACCGTCTCTTGACATCAACGATCACTTCTTTATAGAATGGTGAGATCCTGGTAGTGAATCCGCAATACAGCTCACGGAGGATCCTGATGTATTGGGCTTGAATGCCCTGATTGGCTAGGGCTTCAATGACCGCTTCCATCTCAACAGAATCAAAGGCCTTCTTTAAATCAATGAACGTTAAGCAGAGCGGCATCTTGAACTCCGAGAAACCTCAATGAGCTTGGTTATCGTGTGGATATGGTCGATGGTGCTGAATCCTTTGCGGAACCCTGCTTGCTCACATGGTTGTCCTTCATCTAGTGTTCTGCCAATCCTATTCAGGATGACTCGAGTGAACAACTTGTAGATGACAGACAATAGGCAGATCGGGCGATAGTTGCCAATGTCATGGATGTCTCCCTTCTTGAACAGTAGTACGGTCCTGCTGGTTTTCCATTGAGATGGAACCTTGCATTCAGACAGGTAGCGAGTGAAGAGCCGAGCCAGTGTATTGATGAGTACTGACGGCAGGTTTTTCAGGTGTTCAGGTCTGACCTTGTCTGGGCCGGGTGCTGTTTGCTTCTTTACTGACGAAATGGCGTGTCGGATTTCGAAAGGGAGAACGTTGGGAACGACATACCCATCCTGTGGAATTTGGTATGTCGGCAAGTGGACATGGCTATCGAAGAGATTTGAGTAGAAGTCATGGATAATCTTCTCCATTGCCGTTCTGGAGGATGTGATGGGTCCATCAGGACGTCGGAGGGCAGTCATCTTGGTCTTATAGTTGGCGAAGGACAGGCGGGCGTTACGAATACTTTTCCCGGCTTCTGCCGCATCTACCAGTACTTCTGCTCTTCTCTCTTTGAGGTCTTCCTTGATCGCATCTCTGCACTGCTTTGCGAGCTCGGACGTTAGCTTGCGGTTGCCTGAGGCATGCGCCAAACCACGCTGGCGAATTAGCTCAAGAGTTTTCGAAGATAGGCGACTTTTTGTGGCTATCTCTCTCTTGGCGTTCCTCGCACATTCATGGAGGTGCTGAACCAGTCGATTATATTCCTCGTCAATGTTGTCAACAATGGCATCTTCCCATGTTGCCGCAATAGTACCAAAGAGTTCCAAGTTGGTGGTCGTTCTGGGAGTTCTCTTTTTGAACTTTGCAGCCCTTTCCCCCGCTCTGTGAAGTAGAATTTTGCACGAAGGAGACGGTGGTCCGATCCCGTTCGAAATTTTGGGACAACAGCGACATCAGTCAGGCAAAACCGTCGATTGAATATGATGTGGTCTATTTCGTTGTGGAATCGTCCACCGGGAGACTCCCATGTCCATCGTTTAGATTCTGCCTTCTGGAACTGTGAGTTACCATGAATGGTCTTGGTCGACATGATGAACTCAGACAGTCTCTCACCCTGTTCGTTCCATTCTAGGCCATGGGTTCCGATGTGAAGTTCTTCAGCTGATCTTCTCGGTCCTATCTTGGCATTAAAATCACCCACAATGATCTTGTAGAAGGTGTGGTCTTCTTTATAGAACTTCTCTAGCTCCATGTAGAACTTCTCAATTTCTCTTTCATCATAATGAGATGTTGGTGCGTAGACAACGAAGATAGAAACTGCAGGCAGTGAGCCACATCTATTCAAATGTAAACGTCCGATTCGGGTTGTGAGGCATTCGAATGAATCAATGCTCTTGGCCAAGTTTGTGTTGACAAGGACACCAACGCCTCCAACACCTCTTTTATCGCATGTTCCGAGGAACAATTCTTCTCCAGTGTCGAAAACGGCATGGTGAGATTCGTGCCTTCTTGTCTCGGTCAGACCAATGATGTCGTACTTGATCATTCGCGCTTGTACCATCAGATCCTCGTTGGATGCATCTGATGCTAGCGTACGTGCATTGAAAGTACAGACGATCATTTTTGTCTTCCTTCGTTGTGGCAGCCTAGGTCGGCCTTGAGATTTTGTCGGCCTCTCCTTTCTCATCCTTCTCAGTGCTGCCATGTCGGTGAAGCCTTCAGGGTCAGGTGAATGAGACCAGTTTTAGTTACTGGTTTCGGCATATCGAATACACAGCGGATAGCTTGCCAGGCTCTTCCGTGCGGGTGGAATACTCTCGGTAGCTTGCCAGTCTTTCCGAGAGGTATAGAGGCTTTTGGGGTGACCTCTAATCCCCCTTGTAGGTGTTACCATATTTGAACCCTATCAAATATGGTACGACAATTCCAGAAGACAGGTATTTAGTGTTTTATGATGTGTCGCGCGGCCGCTTGCGGCCGCGCGGGTCCGGTAAGCGTCCTGGTGTGTGGCGACGGCTGGGTAGTGGAAGTAGTGTCGAGAGTGGAAGTCTGCCAGTGGGGTATTTATGTGGGTAGGGTGGGTCTCCTGTGCACAATTCGATCCCTGGGTGGTCGATGGAAGCAGACAGGGCAG
Source organism: Sorex fumeus (assembly GCF_029834395.1). NCBI lineage: Eukaryota > Metazoa > Chordata > Mammalia > Eulipotyphla > Soricidae > Sorex > Sorex fumeus. The sequence goes on from NW_026606260.1 coordinate 1,429,727, forward strand.
GGTAGGGTGGGGCTCCTGATTAGAATCCCTTTGTCACCTGTGGTGGTGGGAGCAAGCAGAGAAGCTCTGTCCCTGGGTCCGGCTAGCCTGGAGTTCAAGGTCTCAGAGAGTTCCGCTTACCTTGTTCTGTGGGTCTTCAGTTGTGCGTGGGTCTCGGCCGGAGCTGCCGCGCGGGTCCGGAAAGCGTCCTGGAGTGTGGCGACGGCTGGGTAGTGGAAGTAGTGTCGAGAGTGGAAGTCTGCCAGTGGGGTATTTATCTGGGTAGGGTGGGTCTCCTGTGCACAATTCGATCCCTGGGTGGTCGATGGAAGCAGACAGGGCAGGGTAGGGTGGGGCTCCTGATTAGAATCCCTTTGTCACCTGTGGTGGTGGGAGCAAGCAGAGAAGCTCTGTCCCTGGGTCCGGCTAGCCTGGAGTTCAAGGTCTCAGAGAGTTCCGCTTACCTTGTTCTGTGGGTCTTCAGTTGTGCGTGGGTCTCGGCCGGAGCTGCCGCGCGGGTCCGGAAAGCGTCCTGGAGTGTGGCGACGGCTGGGTAGTGGAAGTAGTGTCGAGAGTGGAAGTCTGCCAGTGGGGTATTTATCTGGGTAGGGTGGGTCTCCTGTGCACAATTCGATCCCTGGGTGGTCGATGGAAACAGACAGGGCAGGGTAGGGTGGGGCTCCTGATTAGAATCCCTTTGTCACCTGTGGTGGTGGGACCAAGCAGAGAAGCTCTGTCCCTGGGTCCGGCTAGCCTGGAGTCCAAGGTCTCAGAGAGTTCCGCTTACCTTGTTCTGTGGGTCTTCAGTTGTGCGTGGGTCTCGGCCGGAGCTGCCGCGCGGGTCCGGAAAGCGTCCTGGTGTGTGGCGACGGCTGGGTAGTGGAAGTAGTGTCGAGAGTGGAAGTCTGCCAGTGGGGTATTTATGTGGGTAGGGTGGGTCTCCTGTGCACAATTCGATCCCTGGGTGGTCGATGGAAGCAGACAGGGCAGGGTAGGGTGGGGCTCCTGATTAGAATCCCTTTGTCACCTGTGGTGGTGGGAGCAAGCAGAGAAGCTCTGTCCCTGGGTCCGGCTAGCCTGGAGTTCAAGGTCTCAGAGAGTTCCGCTTACCTTGTTCTGTGGGTCTTCAGTTGTGCGTGGGTCTCGGCCGGAGCTGCCGCGCGGGTCCGGAAAGCGTCCTGGAGTGTGGCGACGGCTGGGTAGTGGAAGTAGTGTCGAGAGTGGAAGTCTGCCAGTGGGGTATTTATCTGGGTAGGGTGGGTCTCCTGTGCACAATTCGATCCCTGGGTGGTCGATGGAAGCAGACAGGGCAGGGTAGGGTGGGGCTCCTGATTAGAATCCCTTTGTCACCTGTGGTGGTGGGAGCAAGCAGAGAAGCTCTGTCCCTGGGTCCGGCTAGCCTGGAGTTCAAGGTCTCAGAGAGTTCCGCTTACCTTGTTCTGTGGGTCTTCAGTTGTGCGTGGGTCTCGGCCGGAGCTGCCGCGCGGGTCCGGAAAGCGTCCTGGAGTGTGGCGACGGCTGGGTAGTGGAAGTAGTGTCGAGAGTGGAAGTCTGCCAGTGGGGTATTTATCTGGGTAGGGTGGGTCTCCTGTGCACAATTCGATCCCTGGGTGGTCGATGGAAACAGACAGGGCAGGGTAGGGTGGGGCTCCTGATTAGAATCCCTTTGTCACCTGTGGTGGTGGGACCAAGCAGAGAAGCTCTGTCCCTGGGTCCGGCTAGCCTGGAGTCCAAGGTCTCAGAGAGTTCCGCTTACCTTGTTCTGTGGGTCTTCAGTTGTGCGTGGGTCTCGGCCGGAGCTGCCGCGCGGGTCCGGAAAGCGTCCTGGAGTGTGGTGACGGCTGGGTAGTGGAAGTAGTGTCGAGAGTGGAAGTCTGCCAGTGGGGTATTTATCTGGGTAGGGTGGGTCTCCTGTGCACAATTCGATCCCTGGGTGGTTGATGGAAGCAGACAGGGCAGGGTAGGGTGGGGCTCCTGATTAGAGTCCCTTTGTCACCTGTGGTGGTGGGAGCAAGCAGAGAAGCTCTGTCCCTGGGTCCGGCTAGCCTGGAGTTCAAGGTCTCAGAGAGTTCCGCTTACCTTGTTCTGTGGGTCTTCAGTTGTGCGTGGGTCTCGGCCGGAGCTGCCGCGCGGGTCCGGAAAGCGTCCTGGAGTGTGGCGACGGCTGGGTAGTGGAAGTAGTGTCGAGAGTGGAAGTCTGCCAGTGGGGTATTTATCTGGGTAGGGTGGGTCTCCTGTGCACAATTCGATCCCTGGGTGGTCGATGGAAGCAGACAGGGCAGGGTAGGGTGGGGCTCCTGATTAGAATCCCTTTGTCACCTGTGGTGGTGGGAGCAAGCAGAGAAGCTCTGTCCCTGGGTCCGGCTAGCCTGGAGTTCAAGGTCTCAGAGAGTTCCGCTTACCTTGTTCTGTGGGTCTTCAGTTGTGCGTGGGTCTCGGCCGGAGCTGCCGCGCGGGTCCGGAAAGCGTCCTGGAGTGTGGCGACGGCTGGGTAGTGGAAGTAGTGTCGAGAGTGGAAGTCTGCCAGTGGGGTATTTATCTGGGTAGGGTGGGTCTCCTGTGCACAATTCGATCCCTGGGTGGTCGATGGAAACAGACAGGGCAGGGTAGGGTGGGGCTCCTGATTAGAATCCCTTTGTCACCTGTGGTGGTGGGACCAAGCAGAGAAGCTCTGTCCCTGGGTCCGGCTAGCCTGGAGTCCAAGGTCTCAGAGAGTTCCGCTTACCTTGTTCTGTGGGTCTTCAGTTGTGCGTGGGTCTCGGCCGGAGCTGCCGCGCGGGTCCGGAAAGCGTCCTGGAGTGTGGTGACGGCTGGGTAGTGGAAGTAGTGTCGAGAGTGGAAGTCTGCCAGTGGGGTATTTATCTGGGTAGGGTGGGTCTCCTGTGCACAATTCGATCCCTGGGTGGTTGATGGAAGCAGACAGGGCAGGGTAGGGTGGGGCTCCTGATTAGAGTCCCTTTGTCACCTGTGGTGGTGGGAGCAAGCAGAGAAGCTCTGTCCCTGGGTCCGGCTAGCCTGGAGTTCAAGGTCTCAGAGAGTTCCGCTTACCTTGTTCTGTGGGTCTTCAGTTGTGCGTGGGTCTCGGCCGGAGCTGCCGCGCGGGTCCGGAAAGCGTCCTGGAGTGTGGCGACGGCTGGGTAGTGGAAGTAGTGTCGAGAGTGGAAGTCTGCCAGTGGGGTATTTATCTGGGTAGGGTGGGTCTCCTGTGCACAATTCGATCCCTGGGTGGTCGATGGAAGCAGACAGGGCAGGGTAGGGTGGGGCTCCTGATTAGAATCCCTTTGTCACCTGTGGTGGTGGGAGCAAGCAGAGAAGCTCTGTCCCTGGGTCCGGCTAGCCTGGAGTTCAAGGTCTCAGAGAGTTCCGCTTACCTTGTTCTGTGGGTCTTCAGTTGTGCGTGGGTCTCGGCCGGAGCTGCCGCGCGGGTCCGGAAAGCGTCCTGGAGTGTGGCGACGGCTGGGTAGTGGAAGTAGTGTCGAGAGTGGAAGTCTGCCAGTGGGGTATTTATCTGGGTAGGGTGGGTCTCCTGTGCACAATTCGATCCCTGGGTGGTCGATGGAAACAGACAGGGCAGGGTAGGGTGGGGCTCCTGATTAGAATCCCTTTGTCACCTGTGGTGGTGGGACCAAGCAGAGAAGCTCTGTCCCTGGGTCCGGCTAGCCTGGAGTCCAAGGTCTCAGAGAGTTCCGCTTACCTTGTTCTGTGGGTCTTCAGTTGTGCGTGGGTCTCGGCCGGAGCTGCCGCGCGGGTCCGGAAAGCGTCCTGGAGTGTGGTGACGGCTGGGTAGTGGAAGTAGTGTCGAGAGTGGAAGTCTGCCAGTGGGGTATTTATCTGGGTAGGGTGGGTCTCCTGTGCACAATTCGATCCCTGGGTGGTTGATGGAAGCAGACAGGGCAGGGTAGGGTGGGGCTCCTGATTAGAGTCCCTTTGTCACCTGTGGTGGTGGGAGCAAGCAGAGAAGCTCTGTCCCTGGGTCCGGCTAGCCTGGAGTTCAAGGTCTCAGAGAGTTCCGCTTACCTTGTTCTGTGGGTCTTCAGTTGTGCGTGGGTCTCGGCCGGAGCTGCCGCGCGGGTCCTGAAAGCGTCCTGGTGTGTGGCGACGGCTGGGTAGTGGAAGTAGTGTCGAAAGTGGAAGTCTGCCAGTGGGGTATTTATGTGGGTAGGGTGGGTCTCCTGTGCACAATTCGATCCCTGGGTGGTCGATGGAAGCAGACAGGGCAGGGTAGGGTGGGGCTCCTGATTAGAATCCCTTTGTCACCTGTGGTGGTGGGAGCAAGCAGAGAAGCTCTGTCCCTGGGTCCGGCTAGCCTGGAGTTCAAGGTCTCAGAGAGTTCCGCTTACCTTGTTCTGTGGGTCTTCAGTTGTGCGTGGGTCTCGGCCGGAGCTGCCGCGCGGGTCCGGAAAGCGTCCTGGAGTGTGGTGACGGCTGCGTAGTGGAAGTAGTGTCGAGAGTGGAAGTCTGCCAGTGGGGTATTTATCTGGGTAGGGTGGGTCTCCTGTGCACAATTCGATCCCTGGGTGGTTGATGGAAGCAGACAGGGCAGGGTAGGGTGGGGCTCCTGATTAGAGTCCCTTTGTCACCTGTGGTGGTGGGAGCAAGCAGAGAAGCTCTGTCCCTGGGTCCGGCTAGCCTGGAGTTCAAGGTCTCAGAGAGTTCCGCTTACCTTGTTCTGTGGGTCTTCAGTTGTGCGTGGGTCTCGGCCGGAGCTGCCGCGCGGGTCCGGAAAGCGTCCTGGAGTGTGGCGACGGCTGGGTAGTGGAAGTAGTGTCGAGAGTGGAAGTCTGCCAGTGGGGTATTTATGTGGGTAGGGTGGGTCTCCTGTGCACAATTCGATCCCTGGGTGGTCGATGGAAGCAGACAGGGCAGGGTAGGGTGGGGCTCCTGATTAGAATCCCTTTGTCACCTGTGGTGGTGGGAGCAAGCAGAGAAGCTCTGTCCCTGGGTCCGGCTAGCCTGGAGTTCAAGGTCTCAGAGAGTTCCGCTTACCTTGTTCTGTGGGTCTTCAGTTGTGCGTGGGTCTCGGCCGGAGCTGCCGCGCGGGTCCGGAAAGCGTCCTGGAGTGTGGCGACGGCTGGGTAGTGGAAGTAGTGTCGAGAGTGGAAGTCTGCCAGTGGGGTATTTATCTGGGTAGGGTGGGTCTCCTGTGCACAATTCGATCCCTGGGTGGTCGATGGAAACAGACAGGGCAGGGTAGGGTGGGGCTCCTGATTAGAATCCCTTTGTCACCTGTGGTGGTGGGACCAAGCAGAGAAGCTCTGTCCCTGGGTCCGGCTAGCCTGGAGTCCAAGGTCTCAGAGAGTTCCGCTTACCTTGTTCTGTGGGTCTTCAGTTGTGCGTGGGTCTCGGCCGGAGCTGCCGCGCGGGTCCGGAAAGCGTCCTGGAGTGTGGTGACGGCTGGGTAGTGGAAGTAGTGTCGAGAGTGGAAGTCTGCCAGTGGGGTATTTATCTGGGTAGGGTGGGTCTCCTGTGCACAATTCGATCCCTGGGTGGTTGATGGAAGCAGACAGGGCAGGGTAGGGTGGGGCTCCTGATTAGAGTCCCTTTGTCACCTGTGGTGGTGGGAGCAAGCAGAGAAGCTCTGTCCCTGGGTCCGGCTAGCCTGGAGTTCAAGGTCTCAGAGAGTTCCGCTTACCTTGTTCTGTGGGTCTTCAGTTGTGCGTGGGTCTCGGCCGGAGCTGCCGCGCGGGTCCGGAAAGCGTCCTGGAGTGTGGCGACGGCTGGGTAGTGGAAGTAGTGTCGAGAGTGGAAGTCTGCCAGTGGGGTATTTATCTGGGTAGGGTGGGTCTCCTGTGCACAATTCGATCCCTGGGTGGTCGATGGAAGCAGACAGGGCAGGGTAGGGTGGGGCTCCTGATTAGAATCCCTTTGTCACCTGTGGTGGTGGGAGCAAGCAGAGAAGCTCTGTCCCTGGGTCCGGCTAGCCTGGAGTTCAAGGTCTCAGAGAGTTCCGCTTACCTTGTTCTGTGGGTCTTCAGTTGTGCGTGGGTCTCGGCCGGAGCTGCCGCGCGGGTCCGGAAAGCGTCCTGGAGTGTGGTGACGGCTGGGTAGTGGAAGTAGTGTCGAGAGTGGAAGTCTGCCAGTGGGGTATTTATCTGGGTAGGGTGGGTCTCCTGTGCACAATTCGATCCCTGGGTGGTCGATGGAAACAGACAGGGCAGGGTAGGGTGGGGCTCCTGATTAGAGTCCCTTTGTCACCTGTGGTGGTGGGAGCAAGCAGAGAAGCTCTGTCCCTGGGTCCGGCTAGCCTGGAGTTCAAGGTCTCAGAGAGTTCCGCTTACCTTGTTCTGTGGGTCTTCAGTTGTGCGTGGGTCTCGGCCGGAGCTGCCGCGCGGGTCCGGAAAGCGTCCTGGTGTGTGGCGACGGCTGGGTAGTGGAAGTAGTGTCGAAAGTGGAAGTATGCCAGTGGGGTATTTATCTGGGTAGGGTGGGTCTCCTGTGCACAATTCGATCCCTGGGTGGTCGATGGAAGCAGACAGGGCAGGGTAGGGTGGGGCTCCTGATTAGAATCCCTTTGTCACCTGTGGTGGTGGGAGCAAGCAGAGAAGCTCTGTCCCTGGGTCCGGCTAGCCTGGAGTTCAAGGTCTCAGAGAGTTCCGCTTACCTTGTTCTGTGGGTCTTCAGTTGTGCGTGGGTCTCGGCCGGAGCTGCCGCGCGGGTCCGGAAAGCGTCCTGGAGTGTGGCGACGGCTGGGTAGTGGAAGTAGTGTCGAGAGTGGAAGTCTGCCAGTGGGGTATTTATCTGGGTAGGGTGGGTCTCCTGTGCACAATTCGATCCCTGGGTGGTCGATGGAAACAGACAGGGCAGGGTAGGGTGGGGCTCCTGATTAGAATCCCTTTGTCACCTGTGGTGGTGGGACCAAGCAGAGAAGCTCTGTCCCTGGGTCCGGCTAGCCTGGAGTCCAAGGTCTCAGAGAGTTCCGCTTACCTTGTTCTGTGGGTCTTCAGTTGTGCGTGGGTCTCGGCCGGAGCTGCCGCGCGGGTCCGGAAAGCGTCCTGGAGTGTGGTGACGGCTGGGTAGTGGAAGTAGTGTCGAGAGTGGAAGTCTGCCAGTGGGGTATTTATCTGGGTAGGGTGGGTCTCCTGTGCACAATTCGATCCCTGGGTGGTTGATGGAAGCAGACAGGGCAGGGTAGGGTGGGGCTCCTGATTAGAGTCCCTTTGTCACCTGTGGTGGTGGGAGCAAGCAGAGAAGCTCTGTCCCTGGGTCCGGCTAGCCTGGAGTTCAAGGTCTCAGAGAGTTCCGCTTACCTTGTTCTGTGGGTCTTCAGTTGTGCGTGGGTCTCGGCCGGAGCTGCCGCGCGGGTCCGGAAAGCGTCCTGGAGTGTGGCGACGGCTGGGTAGTGGAAGTAGTGTCGAGAGTGGAAGTCTGCCAGTGGGGTATTTATGTGGGTAGGGTGGGTCTCCTGTGCACAATTCGATCCCTGGGTGGTCGATGGAAGCAGACAGGGCAGGGTAGGGTGGGGCTCCTGATTAGAATCCCTTTGTCACCTGTGGTGGTGGGAGCAAGCAGAGAAGCTCTGTCCCTGGGTCCGGCTAGCCTGGAGTTCAAGGTCTCAGAGAGTTCCGCTTACCTTGTTCTGTGGGTCTTCAGTTGTGCGTGGGTCTCGGCCGGAGCTGCCGCGCGGGTCCGGAAAGCGTCCTGGAGTGTGGCGACGGCTGGGTAGTGGAAGTAGTGTCGAGAGTGGAAGTCTGCCAGTGGGGTATTTATCTGGGTAGGGTGGGTCTCCTGTGCACAATTCGATCCCTGGGTGGTCGATGGAAACAGACAGGGCAGGGTAGGGTGGGGCTCCTGATTAGAATCCCTTTGTCACCTGTGGTGGTGGGACCAAGCAGAGAAGCTCTGTCCCTGGGTCCGGCTAGCCTGGAGTCCAAGGTCTCAGAGAGTTCCGCTTACCTTGTTCTGTGGGTCTTCAGTTGTGCGTGGGTCTCGGCCGGAGCTGCCGCGCGGGTCCGGAAAGCGTCCTGGAGTGTGGTGACGGCTGGGTAGTGGAAGTAGTGTCGAGAGTGGAAGTCTGCCAGTGGGGTATTTATCTGGGTAGGGTGGGTCTCCTGTGCACAATTCGATCCCTGGGTGGTTGATGGAAGCAGACAGGGCAGGGTAGGGTGGGGCTCCTGATTAGAGTCCCTTTGTCACCTGTGGTGGTGGGAGCAAGCAGAGAAGCTCTGTCCCTGGGTCCGGCTAGCCTGGAGTTCAAGGTCTCAGAGAGTTCCGCTTACCTTGTTCTGTGGGTCTTCAGTTGTGCGTGGGTCTCGGCCGGAGCTGCCGCGCGGGTCCGGAAAGCGTCCTGGAGTGTGGAGACGGCTGGGTAGTGGAAGTAGTGTCGAGAGTGGAAGTCTGCCAGTGGGGTATTTATCTGGGTAGGGTGGGTCTCCTGTGCACAATTCGATCCCTGGGTGGTTGATGGAAGCAGACAGGGCAGGGTAGGGTGGGGCTCCTGATTAGAGTCCCTTTGTCACCTGTGGTGGTGGGAGCAAGCAGAGAAGCTCTGTCCCTGGGTCCGGCTAGCCTGGAGTTCAAGGTCTCAGAGAGTTCCGCTTACCTTGTTCTGTGGGTCTTCAGTTGTGCGTGGGTCTCGGCCGGAGCTGCCGCGCGGGTCCAGAAAGCGTCCTGGAGTGTGGCGACGGCTGGGTAGTGGAAGTAGTGTCGAGAGTGGAAGTCTGCCAGTGGGGTATTTATGTGGGTAGGGTGGGTCTCCTGTGCACAATTCGATCCCTGGGTGGTCGATGGAAGCAGACAGGGCAGGGTAGGGTGGGGCTCCTGATTAGAATCCCTTTGTCACCTGTGGTGGTGGGAGCAAGCAGAGAAGCTCTGTCCCTGGGTCCGGCTAGCCTGGAGTTCAAGGTCTCAGAGAGTTCCGCTTACCTTGTTCTGTGGGTCTTCAGTTGTGCGTGGGTCTCGGCCGGAGCTGCCGCGCGGGTCCGGAAAGCGTCCTGGAGTGTGGCGACGGCTGGGTAGTGGAAGTAGTGTCGAGAGTGGAAGTCTGCCAGTGGGGTATTTATCTGGGTAGGGTGGGTCTCCTGTGCACAATTCGATCCCTGGGTGGTCGATGGAAACAGACAGGGCAGGGTAGGGTGGGGCTCCTGATTAGAATCCCTTTGTCACCTGTGGTGGTGGGACCAAGCAGAGAAGCTCTGTCCCTGGGTCCGGCTAGCCTGGAGTCCAAGGTCTCAGAGAGTTCCGCTTACCTTGTTCTGTGGGTCTTCAGTTGTGCGTGGGTCTCGGCCGGAGCTGCCGCGCGGGTCCGGAAAGCGTCCTGGAGTGTGGTGACGGCTGGGTAGTGGAAGTAGTGTCGAGAGTGGAAGTCTGCCAGTGGGGTATTTATCTGGGTAGGGTGGGTCTCCTGTGCACAATTCGATCCCTGGGTGGTTGATGGAAGCAGACAGGGCAGGGTAGGGTGGGGCTCCTGATTAGAGTCCCTTTGTCACCTGTGGTGGTGGGAGCAAGCAGAGAAGCTCTGTCCCTGGGTCCGGCTAGCCTGGAGTTCAAGGTCTCAGAGAGTTCCGCTTACCTTGTTCTGTGGGTCTTCAGTTGTGCGTGGGTCTCGGCCGGAGCTGCCGCGCGGGTCCGGAAAGCGTCCTGGAGTGTGGCGACGGCTGGGTAGTGGAAGTAGTGTCGAGAGTGGAAGTCTGCCAGTGGGGTATTTATGTGGGTAGGGTGGGTCTCCTGTGCACAATTCGATCCCTGGGTGGTCGATGGAAGCAGACAGGGCAGGGTAGGGTGGGGCTCCTGATTAGAATCCCTTTGTCACCTGTGGTGGTGGGACCAAGCAGAGAAGCTCTGTCCCTGGGTCCGGCTAGCCTGGAGTCCAAGGTCTCAGAGAGTTCCGCTTACCTTGTTCTGTGGGTCTTCAGTTGTGCGTGGGTCTCGGCCGGAGCTGCCGCGCGGGTCCGGAAAGCGTCCTGGAGTGTGGCGACGGCTGGGTAGTGGAAGTAGTGTCGAGAGTGGAAGTCTGCCAGTGGGGTATTTATCTGGGTAGGGTGGGTCTCCTGTGCACAATTCGATCCCTGGGTGGTTGATGGAAGCAGACAGGGCAGGGTAGGGTGGGGCTCCTGATTAGAGTCCCTTTGTCACCTGTGGTGGTGGGAGCAAGCAGAGAAGCTCTGTCCCTGGGTCCGGCTAGCCTGGAGTTCAAGGTCTCAGAGAGTTCCGCTTACCTTGTTCTGTGGGTCTTCAGTTGTGCGTGGGTCTCGGCCGGAGCTGCCGCGCGGTCCGGAAAGCGTCCTGGAGTGTGGCGACGGCTGGGAAGTGGATGTAGTGAAAATGTTCAACAAAATCAATGAAACAATGAGACATATCCACTAAATTCAAGGAGGACATAAAGAAACAATCGAGAAATTATGGGAAGAAATAAGAGCAGAAATTGGAAAGTTACACACAGAAATGACATGAATCAAAGATTCTGTAGATGAAATAAAAAAACTCAGTCTGTGCCCTCAACAGTAGAATGGCTACAGCTGAAGACAGAATCAGTGAACAGGAAGATCAGCTGCACGAAGCCTACAGGCAACAAACAACAATGGCTAGAGACCTCAAAATAGCTCTAGAGAGAATCCGGGTCCTAGGAGACGATTCCAAGAGGAACATCATTAGAATAATTGGAGTACCAGAAAGTCAGGGAAACAATCCCAATGAAAAAGCCACAATTAAACAAATCACTGCTGAAAAGTTCCCAGAGCTGGACATTGCAGCCATTCAGATTCAAAGAGCCCAAAGGGTACCAGCTAAAAGAGACCCTAACAAAAAGAATCCAAGACATATCGTAGAAGGATGGATGCTGCAGAAAGAGACACAATACTGCAAGCAGCAAAGTCAAAGAAGGAAATCACATACAAAGGAGCACCCCTTACATTCAGAGCAGACCTATCAGAGGAAGCCTTCCAAGCCTGAACGCTGTGGTGGGATATACTTAAAAAAAACTCACTGAAATGAACGCTTCACCAAGAATACTCTATCTGGCCAAACTCTCATTCAAACTCGAAGGAACGGAACACAATTTTGCGCATAAACAGCAGCTCTGGAACTTCATAGACTCAAAAACAAACATAAAAGAATGGCTAAAGGGGCTACTCTAAGACAAGACAAACCCTACAAGCACAACAGACCCTTATACAAAGATGAGACAAAGCCCCATAACAATAATCTCCCCAACATCAATGATCTAAATTCACCAATTAAGAGACACAGAGTGGCAAAATGGATTCAGAGACAGAATCCAACATTCTGCTGCCTACAGCAACTTATCTTGTCAGAGAAAACACAGTTTCAAAGTTAAAGGATGGAAAACAATCCTGCAAGCAAACAGCTCCCTCAAAAAAGCTGGTGTAGCCATACGCGTAACTGACAACATAAATTTCAGGTTGAAAAATATTGGAACGGACAGTGAAGGCCATTTTCTATTTATCAAGGAATACGTACATCAGGATGAAATCACACTCTTAAATGTAAAAGGTAAAGGTAAAGGCCCTCCCGTTGATCGTCGATTTGCTCGAGCGGGCCCAGTAACGTCTCCATTGGAGACTTTGTTGTTACTGTGTCTGGCATATCGAATACTCTCGGTAGCTTGCCGGGCTCTCCGAGAGGGGCGGAGGAATCGAACTCGGGTCGGCCATGTTGGCCGATTGTAAGGCAAACGCCCTACCCTCTGTGCTATCGCTCCAGCCACTCTTAAATGTATACACACCTAATGAGAGAACAGCTACTCTTAAATGTATACACACCTAATAAGAGAACAGCTAAATATTTAAAACAACTGCTAACAGATATTAAGGAGGACATTGCTAGCAACACATAATAGCCGGAGACTTCCAACATCGCTTATCACCTCTGGATAGATAGACAAGAACAAAACTCAGCAAGGAAATATTCGCTTTGAAGAAAGAAATAGACGAGAAAAGGCTTATAGACCTATAAAGGGCTTTATAATCCCAAAAAGAAAGAATACACATTCTCCTCCTGTGCACATGGAACATTTTCCAAAATAGACCATGCGCTAGACCACAAAACATACGTCAATAGAATCAGGAAGAATGAAAAAGTATCAACAATCTTTTCAAATCACGATGCACTAAAGATAGAAGTAAATCACACCGGGGGAGGTTGGGGGGAATGGTGTGGCCAGCAGGTCAATCTGTACCTGTGAGGTGAGTGCATCAGCAGCCTGGTGGCACCGTCAGGCTTTCAGATACCCCAAAATTACTGCTGTGCCCTTGGCCAGACCCCAAATACGTGGGGCAAAGTTTACCAAGAAAGTAAATGGCCAAAAGTTAGGTATGTGGGAGACACACCCACAAACCACCTCCAGATCAGCTATATAATTGGAGGCATGGCCTCTCTGGTTCCTGATTGAACTGCTTAACAGCCATGATCCCAGAGGCTCAGAAACTAATCTCGGAACCCAAAAGCTTTTGGCAGAAATGTGTCCTGTTCCTGCAGCAGGTTAGTGGGGCTGGGCCACTCCAGGTGGGAATAGGTTTCGTGCCTTGGCCTGTTCCTCTTGGCGGTCTGGTGACCGTCATCCTGCAGAGGCCACGGGATAGTCAGGTTTGAGCCTGCAGTGACAAGACACACGGGGCCTAACCAGATGGGGGTGGAACTGGCCCTTTCCTCTCCATCCCAGTGAGACCTCGAGTTGCCCGCCTACGAATGGCCTCTCTGGCTCTTGATCAAGCTGATTAATGGCCATGATCCCAGAGTCTCAGAAACAAATCTCGAAACCCAGCGACTTTTTTGGCAGAAATGCATCTGGACTGCATACACGGCCATGGCTCCAGAGGCAAAAGGACTTAATCCAGAGCCTGGCAGCTTGTGGCAGAAAAATGAATGGACCATGCGTTAAACTATGGTGCCATGCATCCCCGGGAGGGAAAGAGTGTTGCTCCCTTCCACCTTTCTCCCCATCGGCAGCAAGGTGGCCGCCGCCTCAGAGCTTATTGGAAAGCCAGGTAAAAGCAGGCGGTGACAGGGCAGCTGAAGTCTCATGGGAAGAGGGACGGTACCGACTCGTCATTCACGCCCTACCGAGGTCGTGAGTTCTCCCCCACTAGTGTCTCTCTGGCACGGCCATGGCTCCAGAGGCAAAAGGACTTGATCCAGAGCCCAGCAGCTTGTAGCAGAAAAGTGAATGGATCATGCATTAAACTATGGCACCATGCCTCCCCAGGAGGGAAACTGTGTTGCTCCCTTCTGCCTTTCTCCTCCCCGGCAGCAAGGTGGCTGCCTCCTCAGAGCTTATTGGAAAGCCAGTTATGAGCCAGCGGTGACGCAGCAACTGCAGTCTCATGGAAAAGGGGGCGGTACCGGCTCGTCCTTCACGCCCTACGGAGGTCACGAGTTGCCCCCCATAAGCATCTTTCCAGCACGGCCATGGCTTCAGAGGAAAAAGGACTTAGTCCAGAACCTGGCAGCTTGGGGCAGAAAATTGAAGGGACCATGCGTTAAACTGTGGCGCCATGCCTCCCCGGGAGGGAAAGGGTGTTGCTCCCTTCCGCCTTTTCTCCCCCGCAGCAGCAAGGTGACCGCCGCCTCAGAACTTATAGGAAAGCCAGGTATGAGCCGGCGGTGATGGGGCAACTGCAGTCTCATGGGAAGGGGGGCGGACCGGCTCGTCCTTCATGCCCTACCAAGGTCCTGAGTTACCTCCCAAGAGCGGCTCTTCAGCACAGCTATAACACCAGATGCACAGAAACCAATCTTGTAATGATCTGGCTCTTTGCAGAAATCCAAAATTGCGTGGCTGCAGTAGCAGCCACACAACATTATGTGATTCTCATAACCAGCTATAGAAAACAAAGTATTTCACAATGCCTTTTGGGCAATTCTGATTGTTGGGGGGGAATTATAAACAATAATGGTGCATCTTTTGTCGAAATGATGAATGTAATCAGTGTAGAGAAGATTTAAGTAGAAATCATCTGCCTCACAGGCATTGGGTTGGATGGGGGGGTATATTGGGGTTCTTGTTGGTGAAAAGTGAGTACTATAGAAGGGAAAGGTGTTTGATCATGGTATGACCGAGACATAAACCTGAAAGCTTAGTAACTTTTCCCACAAAGAAACTGCAAGAAAAGAAAAGCACAGCGGTAGGGCGTTTGCCTTGCATGCAGTCAACATGGCCGACCCGAGTTTGATTCCTCCGCCCCTCTCAGAGAGCCCGGCAAGCTACTGAGAGTATCTCGCCCGCACGGCAGAGCCTGGCAAGCTACCCGTGATATATTCGATATGCCAGACACAGTAACAACAAAGTCTCCAATGGAGACATTACTGGGCCCGCTCGAGCAAATCAATGAACAATGGGAGGGCCTTTACAGTCCGGTATCCCTGATGAACACGGATGTGAAGATCCTCAAAAAATAGTAGCAAATAGTATTCAACAACTGATCAAAAAGATCATACGTCATGACCAAGAGGGATTCATCCCGGGAAAAAAGGATGGTTTTGACATTCAGAAATCAATCAACAATCCATCCTATGAGCAAAAGAAAAGATAAACACCATATGGTCATATCAACAGATGCAAAGAAAGCATTTGACAAGATCCAGCTTCCGTTTGTGTGGAAAATCCTCGCCAAAATGGGCATATAGGGCACTTTCCTCAATATAATTAAAGCCATATAACACAAGCCTACAGCAAGCATCATCCTCAGTGGGGAAAAACTAAGAGCCTTCCCTCTAAGAACAGGGACGAAACAAGGATGCCCACTCTCTTCAGTGCTGTTCAATATAGTACTGGAAGTACTTGTAATAGCGATTAGGCAAGAAAAAGATATTAAGAGCATTCAGGTAGGAAAAGAAGAAATCAAGCTCTCACTATTTGCAGATGATATGATACTATACTTAGAGAGCCCTAAAACCTTTACCAAGAAACTCCTAAAATCAATTGACTTGCATAGTAAAGTTGCAGGCTATAAAATCAATACCCAAATGTCCATGGCTTTCCTATATGCAAATAGTGAGAGAGAAGAAAGTGACATGAAAAAAATCCATTCACAATTGTGACCCAGAAAATCAAGTACCTAGGAAACATCTTAACTAAGGAATTGAAAAACCTGTACAAAGAAATCTCAAAACGGTACTTCAGGAAATAAAAGAGAACATGAGAAAAAGGAAAGATATCCCCTGCTCATGGATAGGGATAATTAACATTTTCAAAATGGCAATAATTTCCAAAGCATTGTACAAATTCAGAGTGACCCCCATAACGATACCCATGACATTCTTCAAAGAAATGGAGAAAACAATCCTGAAATTTATATGGAAAAATAAGCCCCCACCAATAGCTAAAGCAATTCTTGGGAAAAAGAAAATTGGAGGAATCAACATCCATAAACTTCAAACTCTTCTACAAAACAGTAATAATTAAAACAGCATGGTACTGGAACAAAGGCATACCTGCAGACCAATGGAACAGGGTCGAATAAACTGACATACCCCCTAAAGAATATGATCATCTAATGTTCGATAAGGGGGCAAGAAATGTGAAGAGGAGCAAGTGAAGCCTTTTTAACAAATTGGGCTTGCAAAACTGGATAGCTACATGCAAAAAAGTGGGCTCAGATCTGTCCCTAACATCAAGTACAAAAGTAAGATCAAAATGAGTTAAAGACCTCAACATCAGACCGGAATCCATAAGGTACATTGAAGACAAGCTTGGCAAAACCCTTAATGACATTGAAGCTAATGGTAACTTCAAAGTTGACATGCCACTAGCCAAGCAACTGAAAACAGAGATAGACAAATGGGACTATCCTAAATTAAGACGCTTCTGCAACTCAAAAGAAACAGTGACCAAACTACAAAGACAGTGTACAGAATGGGAAACTATATTCTCCCATTACCCATCCGACAAGGGGTTGATATCAACAATATACAAAGTACTGGTTGAACTCCACAAGAAAACATCCAACCCCATCATACAATGGGGCGACAAAATGAACAGAACCTTTCACAAAGAAGAAATCCGAATGGCAAAAAGGCACATGAGAAAATGCTCTACATCACTAATCATCAGGGAGATGCCGATCAAAACAACAATGACATATCATCTCACACCACAGAGACTGGCCAACATCCAAAAGAACAAAAGCAACCGATTGGCCGATTGTTTCAGCCCTATTGGAATACAGTATGGACGATCCTCAAAAAGTTCGAAATTGAGCTCCCGTTTTACCCAGCAATACCACTCCTGGGAATATAGCCCGGAGAGGTAAAAAAAGTATAGTGGAAATGACATATGCACTTGTATGTTCATTGCTGCACTGTTCACAATAACCAAAATCTGGAAAAACCCCGAGTGCCCGAGAATAGATGACTAGTTCAAGAAACTTTGGTATATATACACAATGGAGTACTATGTAGCTGTTAGAAAAGATGAAGTAATGAAATTTATATACCAGTGGTACTACATGGAAAGTATCATCCTAATTGAAATGAGTCAGAAAGAGTGGGACAGACATAGAAAGATTTCATACATATGGGGAATATAAAGTAACAAAATAGGAGACTAACACCCAAGATTAGCGGAGATAAGTACGAAGCGGTTCATTCCATGGCTTGGAGGTCAGCCGTAGATGCTAGGGTAAAGGTAGGTCAGATACAGAAGGGTGTCCCAAGTAAATGGTGTTGGGAGGATCCTCCCAAGATGGGAAATGCATGCTGAAAGTAGATTCAAGACAGAACATAATTGCCACTCAATGCCTCTTTTGCAAACCACAGAACCCAAAAGGAGAGAGAGAACAAAAGGAATGCCCTGACACAGAGCCCTGGTGGAATGGGCGGGATGGGGGGAGGGTGGAAGGGATACTGGGTCAGTGGTGGTGGAGACTGAGCACGGATGAAAGGATGGGTACTCGATCATTGTATAACTGAAACCCAAGCACAAAAATTTGAAAGTCTACAACTGTGTCTCATGGTGTTTCATGAATAAACATTTTTTTAAAAAGATGAAAGATCAATAGAAAGAAAATTACTCAACTACAAACAGAAATAAGAGGACACGATGAAATGGAAACCTATTACTTATTCATGGAACAAGAGGACTACCATCGACAAAACAGCAAATTTCCCCAAAGCATTACAGACATTCAATGCTATTACTAGAAAAATGCCTATGACGTCTTTGAAAGAGATAGATCGAGCACTCTTGAACATTCTATGGAATATTCAACCACCACAAATATCTAAGGCAATCCTAGGAAAAGGGAAGATGGGAGGTATTACTCTCCTCCAAATTTATATTGTACGACAAAGCTGTAGTAATTTTAACAGCATAGCACTGGATTGAGGACAGATTCTCAGAACACTGGGACAGAACAGACAATGCAGACACAGGTAAATGGACTGCTCACTTTCTTAAAGGAGAAAAGAATACAACGTGGTGCAAGGAAGATGTCTTCAACAGACAGTATCGCGAAAACTGGTTGCTCATGTGGAAAATGAGCTCAGACCCCTTTCTAACACCGTACACAAAAGTCAAATAAAAATGTATTAAAGACCTCCCTATCAGGCCTGATTCCATTGAGGAAAACGTAGGCTGTATTCTCCATGACATTGTAGCTAGAGGCCTCTTTAAGGAGTTAATGCCATAAGCCAAGCAAACGAGGATCAGGAAAAGAGGCAGGGAGTGGTAATGCAGCCGAAAAAGTGTTCACCGAGCATGAAGCCGACCCACGTTCCACCCCCAGCATCCCATGTGGTCCTCCCAACACCTCCAGCAGTAATTACTGTGTGCAGAGCCGGGAGTAACCCTTGAGCATAGCCGGGTGTGGCTCAAAAATAAAGCAACCAAAATTTCTTTGAAAAAGAAACAAAGATTAAATAAATAAGAGTACATTAATAGAAGAAGCTTCTGAAACTACTGCCTCAAAAATATTAGTGACCAAAATACAAAGACATCCCATAGACTTGGAGAAATTACTTGCCCATCACTCAATCTCATAAAAGGCTTATACCCAAAGTTTACAAAATACTAAATACTGATAGGACTATACCCCAAAATGGGAGAAATGCTGAAACCCATCAAGAATGGGGGTGGGGGGAGATGAAAAATCGTTTCTCAAATAAGACATACAAATGGCTGAAAAGCATATGGGAAAATGGTCTACAGAACTAGTCATCAGGGAAATTCAAATCAAAAGAACAGTCAGATATCACCTTAGAACGCAAAGGCTGTAAACAACAACAACCACAACAACAACCACTCAAAACAAGAGCAAGCGGTGTTGACACCCATGTGGTATAAAAGGGATACCCATACACGGCTGCCAGGAGAGTAGACTGCTCTGACCTTCCATGGACACTCCTCAGGAAAGTAGGAACTGAGCTTCCATCTGACCCAGCAACTCCACTCGTTGGACTCTACTCTTGCCCAAAAATACTATGGAGAAAAGATGGTTGCAGCCCTACATCCCTTGGAGAAACATTCAAAATAGCCCCGAATGTGGAAACAACCCAAGTGTCCTGGAGTAGACTACCGGATAAACAGTGCAGATACATAATGGATCATTACTCGGTCATCGAAAAGATTAAAGCACACACTCTGCTGCTTCGTGGATGGATCTGCAAGGTATCATGCTGAGTGCAGTTAATGAGAGGGCAAGAGCCTGACGCAGAACGATCTCTCATTTGCAGGGTATAACGAACCATGACAGTGAAATAACAAATGCTCACAAGCAACAGAGAGGAAGAACATGAGATCTGCTCTCCAGTAGGAAGCATGACACTTGAGAGGATTGGACAGGGGGGAGAACACTATCACGGCAGTGGGAGGATGGAAGTGTCCAAGTGGGTGATAGAGGTGGGGGTGGCCGCTGGGAGGGAGCAAAGTGTTCTGCACGAAACCCTATTGGCCACAGTACTGAAAAGCAGGGTGCAAAGTTCTTCAAAACAACCTCTGCATGGAGAAGATCAAACACCTTTTGGGACCCCGGGCACAACACGTTCCTCTATATTTAGAAGAGCAACTGAGGCCCCTGCCCTTGCCCACACTTGGCCAGGGTTCTGGGCGCAGGTTCACTGCGGGCCTCTTAATGACGTCCCGCTGACGAAAAAGAAGGTGGTGACGTGGCATGCTGGTTGCCCTGACAGCATCGAATCTCGAGAGGACACACATTGGGCCCTTGGGCTCAAGGAAGGAGAGGCTCCTGCCACCAGCGAGGCGTGAGATAGGCAATGCCGCTGATCTAGATTAGCCAGATGGCGAGTCAGGGAGGGGAGGAAGCGCTCGGCGCTGAGCTGGTGACCTGCTGTGACGGGGGGCCAGCCAGCGGCCAGCCAGCCCGCCGCATCCTGGCACCTGATGGACCAATCCAGGAGACCCGGGATGCGAGTGGGTACCGGATCTTGCCGGGGCTGGGAAGCAGTGCGGTTCCACCTGAACAGACGCGGGAGCGTGGCGAAGAGGGCGGCGACGGAGGCGTCCCCAAAGAAGGGGCAGCTGAAGAAGGTCCAGCACCACGCGCCCCCAGCCCAGTCGCGGACCCTCCTGAAGGCCGAGACGACGACATCCGCGCCCTCCCGTTTTCGGTCAGGCTCCGGACGGTCGTGGAGGACCAGTCCTTCAAGACCATTTACTGGAGCAGAGACGGAGAGAGCATCATCATCCAAGCGAACTTCTTCAAGTCCGAAGTGCTGGGCCACAAGGACAACCAGCGCATCTTCGGAACCGACAGCCTGAGGACGTTCGTGCGCCTGCTGAACCTGCACGGCTTCCGGAAGCTCCACTTCATGAGCGCCTGTCTCAGCTCGGCCCGGAACAGAGTGATTGTGAGTACCTCCCGGGCCCACGGGCGCGGCGCGGGCGGGAACTGCAGCCCTTGGAGGAGCGAGCCACTAAGGGCCCGGATGCTCGGCTCCAAGAACTGCACGCGCGTCCTCAAATATACCACAGTGCTTCACGGCACACAGGGATGGGAGCTTTGGACACGGGGAATTGTTTTGGCTTCCCAAAACGACTTTGGGAGACAATTTGGCTAGGAAACCATAGAAACCAAGAAACAGAACGTTGTGGTAGTAAGAGAATGTGAAGGATTTTAAGACGCTGCACAATATGATTGATGTGTCAAAGTAAATTCATTCATATGATTATTCATTATTGACGTCTAGGTCTCTTTGTCTAGTACTGAAATCTAATCACAGGGAACATTGAACGGAATTTAAACGAAATTACATTGTGGATTTTATCGTAATTTAATTGTATTATAGGTATAACTTATGGTTCATTATCAGAAATTCTATTCCTGTAAATGTGAGCAGTCAAAGTAGAGATATGGGAAAATAGAAATAGTACCTTAAAGGTAACTAATTTACAGCGATGTGCATATTGTTTGATTTATAATGGAATTCAATGAGTAAATTGATGTCATTACATTTGTTTCAATTGCAATATAGATGGAAATAATAAATGATTATTTGTTACATTAAATTATGTGAGTTGACTATGAATAGTTAAACATAAGATTATATCAATTGTAATTTTATAGTAAGATAAATTAATTTATACTGATGTTCACATCAATTATTTATTTCTACATAATTAAACAGTATACATAATTATCTTTATGCTTATATTAATGTTCAATATTAATTGGTATTTGTATTTAAAACGTAAACGATCAATAAATTTAGTTTTAACACAAGATTGATTAAACCATTCATAATCTATCAAATTAAATTAATTTCTTTTCACAAATCTATTAATTAAAAATTAAAATTACTCCAATGAAATGGAATTAATATGTTATAATGAATTAATTTCTATTAACGTAAATGTTAATTTCTATATGAATATGAAAACGAATTCTATTTAATCTTTAAATAC
The DNA here is from genome assembly GCF_029834395.1 of Sorex fumeus. Classification (NCBI taxonomy): domain Eukaryota; kingdom Metazoa; phylum Chordata; class Mammalia; order Eulipotyphla; family Soricidae; genus Sorex; species Sorex fumeus. The sequence continues at coordinate 1,450,518 of NW_026606260.1, forward strand.
AAATTAATATTTACATTCATAGAAAGTTCTTTTTATATGGTAATCGTATTTCATATTATTTTAAAATTATCAATTAACAGTTTTGATAGCATAATTTAAATTGATAAATTATTAATTGGTTAATTAAACAGGTAAAAAAATTTTCCTTATATTATTGTGTCTCACAGAAATGCCAATTAATAATGAAGATTAATATTAACATAATTTTGATTATATTTACTTTCAAATACAAATTTAATAGATGTTCATATCACCATACACTAATTTATATCAATATACTAATTATATTTTATAGAAAATCTAACTTTATTGTTAATAGGAATGGCAACATAAAATTAATGTAATTAAAAATAAATTAATTATACCATATCAAAATTGAATTAATTTCAATACATTCTATTTAATTATGAATATAAATTAATAATGATTATCTCAATACTATTAATTTACTTACGTGTATTAATCATGAAAGGTATTAAATCAAAGTTAATTACAGTCATATTGATACAAATTGTTTTCTTGTAAAAAATACTCGTTTTATTATGAATGTAGTACAATAAAGTTTAATTCATTGAAATGAATTTAAAATAGTTATTGCACAATCGATTCAAATATAATTAAAGGTGCAAATCGATGAACAATGGGAGGACAGTGACAGTGATAATTACAGGTGATTACTTCAAGTATCAATGAATTCAATGAGTTTTTATTGATCATTTATCAAAAATTGGATTTAAAATTTATTGATGAATCATTTTACTAGTAAATTGCGATATTAATGTAATATATGATGAGTAATTAATAGATTGAAATAATATTATTTTTAAAAAATTATCAATTTGATAATTTTATTCTAATTAAGAATACTAATTGAGAGATTACATCGAATTTAATTATAATTTCCAATCTTAATAGATATTGATTGAATAAATAGATTCTTCGTTTTATTATGCATCTGTTCTGATTGAGGTTACTTGCAATTAAATTTGATTGAAACTATCAAATTATATGTTAATTCATCAAAATTACATTGAATTATTAATAAATTTATATATACGTGTTGATTATTTTCTAATATTTGAATTTATAGATAATTCATTGATAAACCATTTATTAGTAAATCATAATTTTTTTTTCCTTTTCTGGTATCAATTGCAGTTGATTCCAATCTCCTCTTCATTCTCCTCTGATTCCCCTTCTGCTTCTCTCTCCAAATCTCCCTTCGTTCTCCTTCTGGTTCCCCCTCCTTCTCCTTCCGGTTTCCCCCGCCCACTCTTACAGCCTGGTTTATATAGAAATCATGTAGGGTGGGTATACAAAGGTGGGGTTGAACATTAACAAATCAACAAAGAGAGGTAAGGACACTCCTCCAGGACATTAACTCAAGGACAAAAATCTCATGAAGGAGATTACTCCAGATTACTAGGCGATCTGCTCAAGGGTGGGATTCCATTCAGGGTATGTTGCTTTCTTTCACCAGCTAGTAATCCACTTATATAGTTGTAGTAAATTTACTTCTAATATTTCTAGTAATGTCATTTGAGCACAGTTATAGATATATATGAAGCATAAAGTTTGGCTCTTCCTGGGGACATCTCACTAGATATTCCAGACCACAGCCCTCAGACCAGGTTAGTGATCCTAACTCCAGCAGGGTCCTTATTCAGTTACCTCTTTTGTTTGTTTTTATATTTATTTATTTTTTAATAGTGAGGCACCATGAGGTACAGTTGTAGACTTACACATTTCTGTGCTTGGGTTTCGATTATGCAATGATCAAACACCCATACCTCCACCAGTGCGCATTTCCCACCACCTCAGATCCCAGTATCCCCTCCCCCCCCCCAGTCCCTATCCCACCCTGCCTCTGTGGCAGGGCATTTCCCTCTCTCTCCTTTTGGGTGCCATGGTCGGCAAAAGAGGCATTGAGTGGCAACCATGCTTGGTCGACAGTCTACCCTCAGCATGCTCTCCCATCATGGGCGGATCCTCCCAACACCCTTCACCTGGTGTTCCCTTCTCTTTCTGAGCTCCCCCTTCCCCTAACATGTGTGGTTGTCCTCCAGGTCATTGAGTAAAATTCCTGGTACTAATCTCTGCCATACTTCTGTGTTAGTTTCCTATTTTGTTACTTTATGTTCCCCAGATGAATGCAAACTTTCTATGTCTATCCCTTTCTTTCTGAGTCATTTCACTTAACATGATACTTTCCATGTAGTACCACTTGTATGTAAACTTCATGACTTCATCTTTTCTAACAGCTACATGGTACTCCATTGTGTAAATGTGCCAGAGTTTCTTCAACCAGTCATCTGTTCTCGGGCACTCAGGTTTTTTCCAGATTCTGGCTATTGTAAAGAGTGCTGCAAAAAACAGACAATTGCAGATGTCACTTCGGCTATACTTTTTTGCCTCTCTGGGATATATTCCCAGGAGTGGTATTGCTGGGTCAAATGGGAGCTCAATTTCTAGTTTTTTGAGAATCATCCATACTGTTTTCCAGAAGGGCTGAACCAGTCGGCATTCCCACCAAGAGTGAAGGAGTGTCTCTTTCTCACCACATCCGCGCCAGCACCGGTTGCTTTTGTTCTTGTGGATATGGGCCAGTCTCTGTGGTGTGAGGTGATACCTCATTGTGGTTTTGATCTGCATCTCCCTGATGATTAATGATGTGGAACATTTTCTCATGTGTCTTTTAGCCATTCGGATTTCTTTGTCAAAGTTTCTATTCATTTCATCTCCCCATATTTTGATGGGGTTGAATGTTTTCTTTTTGTGGAGTTGAACCAGTATTTTGTATATCCTTGAAATTAACCCCTTATCAGATGTGTAGTTGGCGAATATCCTTTCCCATTCAGTTGACTGTCTTTGTATTTTGGTCACTGTTTCTTTTGAGGTGCAGAAGCTTCTTAGTTTAAGATAGTCCTATTTATCTATCTCTGTTTTCACTTGCTTGGCCAGCGGTGTGACATCTTTGAAGACACTATTAGCTTCTATGTCATGAAGGGTTTTGCCAACATTTTCCTCAATGTATCTTATAGATTCCGGTCTGATGTTGAGGTCTTTAATCCACTTAGATCTTACTTTTGTACATGGAGTTAGGCAGAGATCTGAGCCCATTTTTTTGCATATAGCCGTCCAGTTTTGCCAGCAAAATTTGTTAAAGAGGCTTTCTCTGCTCCACTTCACTTTTCTTGCCCCCTTATCGAAGATTAGATGCTCATATACTTGGGGGGGGGGGGGGACGTCAGTGTATTCAACCCTGTTCCATTGGTCTACAGCTCTGCCTTTGTTCCAGTACCATGCTGTTTTAATTATTACTGCCTTGTAGTAGAGTTTGAAGTTAGGGAGGTTGATTCCTCCCATTTTCTTTTTCCCAAGAATTGCTTTAGCTATTCGTGGGGGCTTATTGTTCCATATGAATTTCAGGAGTGTTTGCTCCAATTCTTTGAAGAATGTCATGGGTATCCTAATAGGGATTGTGTTGAATTTATACAGTGCTTTGGGAAGTATTGCCATTTTGACAATGTTAATTCTCCCGATCCATGAGCAGGGGATATCTTTCCATTTCCTCATATCCTCTTTTATTTCCTGAAGTAGAGTTTTATAGTTTTCTTTGTACAGGTCCTTTACTTCCTTAGTTAAGGTGATTCCTAGGTACTTGATTTTCTGGGGCACAATTGTGAATGGGATTGTTTTCTTCATGTCTTTTTCTTCTCTTTCACTATTTGCATATAGGAAAGCCATGGACTTTTGGGCATTGATTTTATAACCTGCCACTTTACTATACAAGCCTATTGTTTCTAGAAGTTTCTTGATAGAGGTTTTAGGGTTTCCTTAGTATCATATCATCTGCGAATAGTGAGAGCTTGCTTTCTTCCTTTCCTACCTGGATGCGCCTAATATCCTTTTCTTGCCTAATCGCTATTACAAGTACTTCCAATACTATATTGAACAGCAGTGGAGAGAGTGGGCATCCTTGTCTCGTCCCTGATCTTAGAGGGAAGGCTCTCAGCTTTTCGCCATTGAGGACGATGCTTGCTGTAGGCTTGTGGTAGATGGCTTTAACTATATTGAGAAAAGTCCCCTCTATCCCCATCTTGACAAGGGTTTTCATCATAAATGGGTGCTGGATCTTGTCAAATGCTTTCTCTGCATCTATTGATATGATCATATGATTTTTATCTTTTCTTTTGTTGATGTGGTGGATTACGTTGATTGATTTCCTAGTGTTAAACCAGCCTTGCATCCCCGGGATGAATCCTACTTGGTCATGGTGTATGATCTTTTTGATGAGTAGTTGAATTCTATTTGCTAGTATTTTGTTGAGAATCTTCGCATCCATGTTCATCAGGGATATCGCCCTGCAGTTTTCTTTTCTCGTGGTATCTTTGTTTCCTTTTGGTATTAGAGAGATATGGGTTTCATAGAAACTGTTTGGGAGAGTTTCCGTATTTTCAATTTCCTGAAAGAGCTTGAGAAGGACTGGCAGCAGGTCCTCTTTAAGTGTTTGGAAAAATTCGCTCGTGAATCCATCTGGGCCCGGGCTTTTGTTTTTGGGAAGGCTTTTGATTGCAGTTTCTATTTCGTTGATGTTAATAGGTCTATTCAGATACTCCAGGTCTTCTTGATTCAGCTTTGGGAGATTATAGGAGTCCAGGAATTTGTCCATTTCTTCTAGGTTCTCTTGTTTCGTGGCATACAGACTTTCAAAGTAGTCTCTGATGATCTTTTGGCTTTCTTTGGCTTCTGTTGTGATATCCCCCTTCTCATTTCTGATTCGGTTTATTAGGGTTCTCTCTCTCTGTTTCTTTGTGAGTGTTGCGAGTGCTTTATCTATCTTGTTTATTCTCTCGAAGAACCAGCTCTTGGTTTCATTGATCTTTCGGATTGTTTCTTTGGTTTTAATGCAACATATGATTAACAGTTAATAGATTTAAATAATACTAGATTATTTTAATGAATTGTTATATAATTTTAATCCAGTAAAATTTGACTTCGTAAATTAGATTAAATTTACTTATAAATAGTTTTGTTAATATAAATAAATTTACACAATAGTTTAATCACTTAATCAAGCATATATTGTAGTTAAGTTTACTCACAATAAATGTACTTTACATTTTAAAGAAATGTAATGATAATAAAGTAAAATTATATTGTAATGAATGAATTATCAATAAATCCATTAATCTATCTTTATTGAATATTTACAAAATTAGAATTTACACATAACTTATTGATAAATCATTTCTTTAATAGTAAATTATGATTTTCATGGACTATATGATTAATGCTTAATAGATTAAAATTATATTATTTACTTTAAATATTGAATAAGTAATTGTAACCTAGTAATAATTTTAGTTTATACATTAGATTATATTTTTATTATATATTGTTATGTTAATATAAATAACTGTGGAATGAATTAATCATTAAATTAAGCATTTGTCTTAATTCAGTTTAGTTTCAATTAAATTTCATTACAATTTCAATTGAATTAAATTCAGTTATGATTTCATGTTGTTACACTGAATATCAGTGCTTTTATTCATTTATTTTTATTCATCAGAGAAAATTTAATTTATAGATAATTTATTGTTAAATCATTTCTTTATCAGTAAATCATGATTTTAATTAAATTCATGGTGAAATCATAAATTTTAATAACATCTGCTTATTTTAATATATAGATCATTTTTATTATAATATAGTAACAATATGCGATATCAAATTTATACACAGTTTTGTTTATGTAAGTCAGTTTAATGTAAATTTTGTTAATATGAATTAATTAAATGTAAAATTATAAATCATTGGAACTCATGTTACAACTAAATATTTTAGAATTTTAGTATGCTCATTCATATTTATTGATTACTAATCATTACCTAAATTCATTGAGAATTTATTTAATTATTTTTTAATTGAATACATTGAATTTATTTGTTACTGTATATTGTTTCTTATCAGTAATTCAATGTATAGATAATTTATTGATAAATGATTTTTATCAGTAAATTAGGATTTTAATTAAATTTAGCAATGATGAATAGAGATTATTGCTTTATTGTAATATATGAATCATATTTTAATATAGTAATAGACCACAAGAGATATATAAAATTCATAAATTTATTTATTGATTGATGATTCATCAAAAATTAATTTAAATACAAATTATTTCTTTATCAGGAAAGGATAATTGTTAACAGTATATCAATAATAATTAGTAGACTTAAATATTATTAGTTTATAATGATATTTTATATTAATGATATTTTATATTTACAACAGCGGGTAGGGCATTCGCCTTACAAGCGGCCAACATGGCCGACCCGAGTTCGATTCCTCCGCCCCTCTCGGAGAGCCCAGCAAGCTACCGAGAGTATTCGATATGCCAGACACAGTAACAACAAAGTCTCCAATGGAGATGTTACTGGGCCCGCTCGAGCAAATCGACGATCAACGGGAGGGCCTTTACCTTTACCTTAATTAATTATAAATATTTATATTTTTTAATTGAATACATTGAGTTACATTGAATTTTTGTTTATATATTGATTCTTTATCAATAATTCAATTTATAGATAATTTATTGAACAATCATTTTTATCGGTAACATAGGCTTTTAATTAAATTTATCATAAATGATTAGTAGATTTGATTATTTATTGTAATATATTAATCATATGATTTTAATATAGTAATAAATATTATAAAATGCTTAAATTTAGTCCTTTCTATTTATCGTTTATATATTACATAATTTATAGATACTTTATAGGTAAATTATTCCTTTACCTGTAAACTATGATTTTATTTAAATATATAATTAACAATTATTAGACTTACATGTTATTAATTTTTTTCAATACATTTTTGAATAGAATATATTAAAGAACATTGAATTTATTTATGGTTATTATTTATCTATAATTTAATTCACAGATAATTTCTTAATAAATCTTTTTCCAGTAAATTACGATTTTAATTAAATATATCTTTACTGATTAATAGATATCATTATTAGTTTGTTGGCATATATTAATTATATTATTTTATTATAGTAATTCTCTTATCAAATATATAAAATGCAACATTTTATTCATTTATATTTCTGATTATTTATAGATAACTTATTTTATCTACGATGTTTTGATAAATTATTTTTATCACTGTCCTCCCGTTGTTCCTCGATTTGCTCGAGCGGGCCCAGTAACGTCTCCATTATGAGACTGGTTGTTACTGTGTTTGGCATATTGAATACATCACGGGTAGCTTGCCAGGCTTTGCCATGCGGGCGAGATACTCTCAGTAGCTTGCCGGACTCTCAGAGAGGGGCAGAGGAAACGAACTCAGGTTGGCCATGTTGGCTGTGTGCAAGGCAAACGCCCTAGCCGCAGTACTATCGTTCCATATTACTAATTTATATTTAATAATAAAATATAATAAAATGCATGTTAATTATATGGCCAATAAATATTAAAGATATATATTAATTATACCTGATTCAATGATTTTAAAACACAATATATTAAATAAAATTAAATGTTATTACCTTATCACAGTGAATTTAATTTTGATATATTAAATAAATTGATATAAATTAATTTAAGCTAATAAATCATAGAACAGTTATTTAAATTCAATTGTATAATGTTAAATTTAATACATTTTAATAAATAAATATAACCTGATAATCAATATATTTATAAAAATAAATTATTTTACTCTAATACGGTAACTATATTATATCATTGAAATGTATATACATTATATCAAATAAAATTATTGAGTTATATTCACATTTAAGTAAATATTAAATACAATTGAATATGTATTAAATACCTATTAACCATGAATACATTTAATGATTAATAGTTACAGTAATATAAATTTGTTTATATTAATGTACATAATTATTACTTATTAGAGTAAAATACTACAAAATAAGGTTTAATATCTTTACAAAATTAATTCAAGGTAATGTAAATAATTATTAATAGCTTGTATCATTCATATTCTATATTACATTAAATTCATTTATAGTTTACAATATCAGAAACTTTGCTTAACTGTAATATAAATATAATTAATTGCGCTATATTCAATTAATAATAATGGAATTGGGGAAACTAATTATTAGTTGCTAATATCGAAATTGAATGCTGCTGCATTTATATTGATATAAACAGTTCATTTAAATTTGTATTACTATAAATTGATAACACAATTCAATCACATTTTAATGCATATAAATATAATTGAATGATTTACTATTTATTGATTTATAAGATCAACTATTGATTAGCAATATATTGAAGCTAATGAAAGTATGAATGTAATAGAGTAAATTAATATGTAATGTAAATAATATTTATTGATTTTAATTGTATTCATTAAAATACTGAAATTATTCAATATATATCAAACATATATTATTTTAATCCAAAATGCGTATCAAAATATATTCTTAATTTTAATCAGAAAAAACGATGAATTAATAAGTGTATCAACATAATTTTCATCATATTTGTAATAAAGACTAATGTGAAATAATATCAATATTGGAAAATTAAATTTTATAATGAAGGCAATATAGATTCGTTTACTGTAGTATATTCACAACCTTAATTATAATCCTTTCACTATACACATGTTTCAGTTAAATCGTATACTATAACAAATTGCGAAATATAAATATAAGTGCTTAATTTTATTGTTATGAATATAACCACATTCAATTTTAATCACCTATAATGCATTAATATTTTCTAAGTGTTCATTAATGCTCTAACATCTTAATCATACTTTACATGAAAAGGAATTCAATTATTAATGAATTGTAATTTTACAAGTTAATGTAAATCATTTAAGTATATTCTTTTTATTGTCAAATTAAATTGAATATAAATTGTAACTAAATTTTGCATTTATTACTTTCATTCATTCATACGTCATCCTGTTATTCGTTGATTGCCTCGAGCAGGCCCCAGTAACGTCTCTTTCATCCTAGCCCTGAGATTATATTCAAGGCTCTTTAGAAGAATGAGACCCATCATTGTTACTGGTATTTGGCATATTTGGTGCGCCTCGGGGAGTTTGCCAGACTCTGCCATGTGGGCAGGCTATATTCGATAGCCTGCAAGTTTGTCCAAAGTAGGAATGAGATAATAAGATATCATAAAAAGATGTCCTGATAAGATGTCATTCGCGGCCGCGTGGTTCTGGGAGCTGGATTTTATAGTCTCTGAGTCTTGGCCGCTGATGGGATTACACAGCGCCAGGGGGCCAGGTGGTGGGTGTGACCCCCGCCTACTGGAATTTGGAGGATCTGGGTGGAGGATGCTCGACTCCAATCCGAGTAGGCTTGGAGGTCTCGGCCCCGGAACCCGCGTGGCTTTGTCCCTCTGCCAGTACCTTCATGTGTGCGGAGAGTGGTCTCAGCATGGTGGTGGCTGGTCCTGGAGGTCTTCGGCTGTCGGAGCCCTGGTCAGAGCGGGGAGGAAAGCTCAACCCGCTCCCCTCCAAGGGACCCCAGCGAGGAACAGCCAGGCGTAGGTGCCGGAGACTGACTGCATTTATTACTATATTAAAATAAATACATAGCAAGTCATTTGTATATTTCATATGATATATATTATTGCTTTATTAAAATAACAATGTAATATGTATATGAAAAAAATAAAATGATATTTTAATCAACTTATTAGTGATACATTTTATTAGTATAATACTTTAATAATAAAGACATAATTTATCAATAACTTATCTATAAATTAAGAGGTCAATATATAATCAATTAATTATAAATGAATATTTTTTATGAATGTTATATATCGGTTATGATATATTACTACATTAATATGATCAATTTATTACAAGAAACTATAAAATATACTACTCATTAATTATGTATTTAATTAATATCTTACTTTACTGATAAATAGCTGGAGCAATGGCACGGCGGTAGGGCGTTTGCCTTGCACGCAGCCAACATGGCCCACCCGAGTTCGATTCCTCCACTCCTCTCGGAGAGCCTGGCAAGCTACCGAGAATATCTGGCCCGCATGGCAAAGACTGGCAAGCTACCCTTGATGTATTCGATATGCCAAACACAGTAACAACAAAGTCTCACCATGGACACATTACTGGGCCCGCTCCAGCAAATCGATGAACATCGGGATGACAGTGACAGTTACTACCATATATTTATAATATCTTAAATGTCACTGTCACTGTCCTCCCGTTGTTTATCGAATTGCTCGAGCGGGCCCAGTAACGTCTCCATAGTGAGACTGTTGTTACTGTTTGGCATATCCAATAAGTCACGGGTAGCTTGCCAGACGATGCCATGCGGGCGAGATACTCTCGGTAGCTTGCCGGGCTCTCAGAGAGGGGCAGAGAAATTGAACTTGGGTGGGCCATGTTGACTGCGTGCAAGGCAAACGTCCTACCTGCTGCGCTATCGCTCCAGCCAATCTTAAATGTAGTCATTGATATTCGTATTAATACAAAAGTTACTTAAACAATGTAGAATATTCATCATATATTATGTATTCTGTTTATATATGTAAATTTATATGGTACATAAATATTAGTCACTGCATAAACGATGCATTTGCCATTCATGTTCATAATAACTGTGATTATATTACTTGTTTTAATATAAATTGTCTATAATAGATATCTTAAGAAACCGGTATCGAAAATTGATATTATCAATTATATTGTAGTCAGGTGATAATCCTATTTGATAGTTAAATTTAATTGCTAGTCAATGCCGCAGATATTTTAAACATATTATGATCCCCAAGAGCCAGTAGAATAAGGGCTGTGAATCGGGACTTGGAAGGAATGTGTGAAGGGGTCAAGCTGGGCCTTGCACCGTGTTGTGTGTGCGAGCCCAAGCCGCATGTCCCCGCAGGTTTACCGGAACCACAACTTCCAGCGAGATCAGCCGCAGTTGATGAACAACATCCGTCGCAAGGGCCGCGAGAGGCCCCCAACCGCCCAGACCAGGAAGAGGAGGAGGATGGAGCCCACGCGCTGCTCCCCGCGCCTTCACCCTGTCGCCGAACCTGACTGGGACTGCCTCAGTGGCTTGAGGGTTTCCCCTGGCCTTTTGGCCGAGAACAAGGCCCGATCCAGTGAGGACAGTGCTTGTGACACCCAGGCCGGGACTAGCGATCTGCTGTGCGCCTCCAGCGAGGAGGCCGGGCCTCACGGGCAGGGGCCCCCAGGTACTGTTCTGTTCCCATCAGCTGAGGAAAACGTTGCCTTGACCAGGGAGATTGAGGGTGTCCTCAGCTATGCTGAGGCGATTCCTGGTTTGGAGAGTAGTGAGGTTACTGAGGAGGAGGAGGAAGAGGAGGAGGAGGAAGAGGAGAAGGAGGTAGAGGATGAGGAGGACGAGGAACAAGACGAGGAGGACGAGGAGGAGGAGGTGCCTCAGGATGAGGGTGTTTCAAGCAGCTGGGCTTTCCCATCTGCTGTGCAGAATGTTCCTTTTACTGAGGACGGTTGGCCTCTTGATGACGACTTAGTTGGTAATAGTTTTTCAATTGCTTGGAACAATTTTAATTTCATGGAAGTAGATGGCCCAGGTGAGGGTGTGCCTAGTGCCATCGAAAACTTTATTTTCACTGAGGAAGGTGGGCCTCACGTGCCTGGCAATATTCTGGTCCCTTCTGCCGTGGAAAATGCTAATCCCACGGCTGAGGCCGCGCCTAATGGTAGTTGCTCATCTGTTTTGTGCAGTGTTAATCCCATGGAGGAGGGGGGCCTGGTTGAGGCCGCGCCGAGCAATATTTTGGCAGCCCTGACTACTGCTGGGCCAGATCTGCTCGGGGAAGCGAGCACAGACCTGGAATTGTACAACAGACTTCGTTCCGTCTTACTGGCATGGATAGCAATGGGTCCCCATGAGAACCCTGGTACGGAAGACCAATCAGGGATCCCCTCAGTGTAAGGAGAAGCCAGGTCCCGGAAGTTAGTCACCCACAAGCAGTACATATATTACAACTTTCCTTATCTATGTACTTTGTTGTTAATGTACTTCCGGGCCTAAACATAAATGGAATATTTTGGGGGACTAAATAAATTTATGAAAATTGCAAATCTGTGTTGTTACTTTCTAACTCCCCCAGAGGTAGGAAGTCCTGGGAAGAAAACTTGGGCCCCTTGTGCTTTTCCTGGAAGCAACTGGATACCCCAACACGGGTCCTGGAGGGGAGTGGAAGAGGTCTGGAGGTCTGGGAGGGTGATAAGGGGGATGGAGCAGGTCTGGAGGGTCTTGGACAGGGTGTGAGTCTGGGAGGACTCTGGAGGTGGTGCAAGATGTCTGCAAGAGGCTTTGGGAGGTGTTGGAGGGGAGGTGAAGCAGGTGGTGGAGGAAGTTTGAGGCTGTCCTGTGTTAGGGTGGTTAGCTCTGGAGGAAATTGTGGGAGGTGTTTATTGGGGGTGAGTAGAGGAGGCTCAAGGAGGTTTGAGGATGTCCAGCAGGGGTGCAGTGTATGTTGGACGAGGTGCAGGATGTTTCCAGATGTTCTGCGGGTGTGAAGGTCTCTAGAGGAGCTACAGGAGGTTGAGAAATGTCCTACAGAGGAAAATGGTGACTTGAAGAAGATGCAGGAGGTTCAGTTATAACCTGGAGGGGTTCAGAGTGTCTTGGAGGAGGTGCATGAGGTTTGGCATGTACTGCAGGTGAGCGCAGGGTTTGAAGGAGGTGCACGAGTTTGGGGCATTTTCTACAGAAGTGCAGAGTTTCTAGAACAGGTGCAGGATGTTTGATGATGTCCGGCAGGGGTCCAAAGTGTCTTAGAAATGCAGAAGTTTCGGGCAAGTCCTGCATGTGTGCAGGGTATCTATAGTATGTTCAGGAGTGTGTTTATGTCCTGGGGTGTATCCTGTCTTGTACATTTGCAGGAGGTTTGGTCATGTTCAACAGGGGTGCAGTGTCCAGAAGAGGTACAGGAAGTTCGGGCGTGTACTGCTAATGGTGCACGGTTTCTTGGAGGATATGCAGGATGTTTGGGTATGTCCTGCAGGGGGACAGGGTGTCTAGAGGAGCTGCAGAAGGTTTGCTGTTGTCCTCCCAGGGTGCACGGTGCCTAGAGACAGTGAAGAAGGTTCGGATGTTTCCTGAAGGGGTGTACGGTGACTTCATAGAGGTCCTGGATATTCTGGTATGTTTTCCAGGGTTCTGGGGTGTCTGGAGTAGGTGAAGGAGGTTTGTTCATGTCCTGCCGTTGTGTATAGGGTCTGGAAGGAGATCCAGGAGGTTCATGCATGTCGTGCTGGTATGCAGGGAGCTTGGAGGTAGTGCAGGAGGTTTGGGCATGTCCTGCAGAGGTTCAGGGTATCTAGAGGAGGTGCATGAAGTAAGGACATGTCATTTGGGGGTGTACAGGTCTAGACAAGGTGAAGGAGGCTTGCAGATGTCCTGCTGGGGTGCATGGCATCTACACAAAATACAGGAGGTTTGGGCATGTACTGCAGGGGTACAGCGTGTCTTGCAGAAGTTGCAGGACATTCAGAATGTCCTACAGGGGTGGAGGGTGACTTAGAGGAGGTGTAGGATGTTTGGGAAGATTCTACAGAGGTTTCGAGTTTCTAGAATAGTTGCAGGTGGTTCGGGCATGTCCTGCAGAGGTGCAGGATACCTAGAGGAGGTTCAGGCGTTTGCCATGTCCTGATGGGTTGCAGGGTGTGTACAATAGGTGCAGGACATTTGAGGATGCAGGTGTGTTTTGGAGATTTTTGGAGATTCAGAAGGTTTGGGCAAGTCCTGCCTGTGTGCAGCGTGTCTATAGTACGTTCAGTAGTGTGGTTATGTCCTCCTGCGATGCACTGTGTCTGGTAGGATGTGCAGGAGTTTCGGACATGTTGCAGCTGTACAGGGTATCTAGAGGACTTTCAGGAGTTTGAGCATATCCTGCTGGTATGAGGCATGACTTTCAGGGGTACATGGTGCCTCGAGGAGGTGCAGGAGGCTTGTGTATATCCTTCTGGAGGACAGGGTGTTTAGACGATGTGAAGGAGATTTGGTATTCTCTGCAGGGGTGTAGGGTGTCCAGAGTAGGTGTAGAAGGTTAGGGCATATCTTGCTTGGGTGTCGGTTGTCTTCCAGAGGTGTAGTTGTTTCAGGCATGTCCAGCAGGGGTTCAGGGTATATTGAGGAGGTAGAGGAGGTTTTGAAATGTCCTGCAGGGTGCACAGTGTCTAGAGGAGGTGCAGGAATGTAGGGCATATCCTTCTAGGGGTGCATGGTTCTAGAGGAGCTGCAAGAGGTTTTCAGATGTCCTGCTGGTGTGCCTGGCTTCCAGAGGAGATGCCGAAGGTTCAGCCAAGTTCTTCAGGGATATAGGGTGTCTTGAGGGTGGTACAGGATGTTTGGGCATGTTCTGCAGTGTTTCAGGATGTCTTGAGAAGGTGCAGGAGGTTCAGGTATGTCCTGAAGGGATGTTAGGTGTCTTGGTGGAATTTCTGTAGATTCCGGAATGCTTTGCAGGAGTGTAGGTTGTCTAGAGAAGGTGTAAGAGGTTCATGCATATCCTTCAGGAGTGTAGGGTGTCATGAAGGAGGTTTTGGTGATTTGGTATGCCCTGTAGTGGTGCAGGGTTTCTATAGGAGGTGCAGAAGTTTCGAACATGTCCCTCTGTGGTGCAGGAGCGGAAGGTTTTCAGATGTCCTGCTGAGGTGCATGGCGTCTGGAAGAGGTACAGGAGGTTCATGCATGTCCTGCAGTGGCGCCTAGTCTCTTATAAGAGTTTCAGGAAGTCCAGAATGTCCTTAAGAGGGGCAGAGTGTCTTGAAGGAGGTGCGGGAGGTTCAGGCATGCCCTGCTGGTATGCATAGTTCGAGAGGAGCTGCTGGAGGTTCAAGCAAGTCCTGCATGTGTGCAGGGTGTCTATAGAAGTTTCACGAGTGCGTTTATGTCCTCCTGGGGTGCACGGTATCTTGCAGGATGTGCAGGAGATTCAGACATGTGCTACAGCGTTGGAGGGTGTGTATAGGAGGAGCAGGAGTTTGAGCATGTCCTGCTGGTTTGCCGAATTTTCCAGGAGCTGCAGGAGGTTCAGGAATGCCCAGCACTGTACTCGGTGTCTTGCATGAGGAACAGGAGGTTGAGGCATGTCTAGCAGAGGTACAAGGTGTCTAAAGCAGGTGCTGGAGGTTTGTGTTTGTCCCGCTGGGTGACACGGTGTTGAGAGAAATGAAGGTTTGTTATTCTCCTCAGGGGATGTAGGATGTTTAGAGTAGGTGTAGGAGGTTTGGGAATGACCATCAGGGGTGCAGGGACTTTCAAGGAGGTGGAGGGGGTTTGCACATATCTTACAGGTATTATGGATATCTAGAGAAGGTGCAGGAAGTTAGGACATATCTTGCTGGGGTGCACGGTCCTAAAGGAGTTGCAGGATGCTTGCAGATGTCCTGCTGTTGTGCATCGAGTCTATAAGAGGTGCAATAGATTTAGGCATGTCCTGCATGGGTGCATGTTATCATGCAGGAGGTGCAGGAGGTTGAGAAGGTCCTGGAGGGTGCAGAGTATCTTGGAGGAGGTGCGAAAGGTTCAGGCATGTCCTGCAGGGGTGTAAAGTGTCTTGAAGGAAGCAGAGGAGGTTTGGGCATGTTCTACAAGGGTTCACTTTCTAGAACAGTTCCAGGATGTTCGGGAATATCCTGTCAGGTTGCAGGGTTACTTGGGGGAAGTGCAGAAGGTTTGGTTATGTCCTGTAGGGGTGCAGGGTATCTTCAGGAGATACAGAAGATTTTCTGATGTCCTGCAGAGGTGCAGGGTGTCTAGAGGAAGTGCAAGAGGTCTTGAAGGAGTGAGGGATGTCTTGGAGGAGGTTCTGGGGATTCTATTATGATCTGCAAGGCTGTAGTGTGTATACAATTGGTGTAGGAGGTTCAGGCGTGTCCTGCAGAGGTGTAGGGTGCTTTGAGGGTGGTGCAGGAGGATCATGCATGTGCTGTTAGGATGCACAGTTCTAGAGGAGTTGCTGGACATTACTGGAAGTCCTGCATGTGTTGAGGCATATCTTGCAGCAGTACAGCGTGTCTTGAGTAGGTGCAGGAGGTTTGTGTATGTCCTGCTGGTGACAGGGAGATCAGACGATTGCAGGAGTTTTGGTATTCTCTGTAGGGGTGTGAGGTGTCTAGAGTAGGTGTAGGCGATTTGGGCATTTCCTGCAGGGGTGTATGGTGCCTTGCCGGAGGTGCATGATTTTGAGCATGTCCAGCAGTGGTTCAGGGACTTTCGAGGAGGTGGAGAAGGTTTGGTGATGTCCTGCAAAGGGTGCAGGGTCTTTAGAGGAGGTGCAGGGGGGTTATGCATGTCCTGCAGGTGTGCAGGGTGTCTAGAAGAAGTGCAAGAGTTTTGGGCATGTAGAGAGTTGCAGGAGCTGTAAGAGGTTAGGAAATGTACAGCAGGTTCGCAAAGTGTCCTGCAGGAGGTGCAGGAGTTGAGGAATGAGCTGCAGGGGTACAGGGTGTCTCGAAGAGTTGAAGGAGGTTTGCGTATGTCCTGCTGGGTGAAAGGTTGTTTAGACAATGTGCAGAAGAATCGGACATGACCTGCAGGGGTGCAGGGCATCATGCAGGTGGTGCAGAAGATTCGGGCATGCTCATCAGCGGTGTATAGTACTTGGAGGAGGTGTAGGAGTTTGTGGATGTCCTATAGGGCTGCAGGGTATTTAGAGGAGGCGTAGGATGTTCGGGAATGTTCTGGAGGGGTTCAGGGTGTTTTGGATGAGGTGAAGGCGGTTCCAGTATGTCCTGGGTACACGTTTCTAGAATAGCTGCAGGATGTTTGAGGATGTCCTGGTGGGGTGTATGGCGTCAAGAGGAGTTACAGTAGTGTTGGGATTGTCCTGAAGGGGTGCATGATTTCTAGCTAAGATTCAGAAGGTTCAGAATATCCTGGAGGAGCTCAGAGTGTCTTGGAGTAGGTACTTGAGCATCTGGCATGTACTGCACTGTTATACCGTGTCTGAAAGAAGGTTCAGAATAACCTGGAGGAGCATAGAGTGTCTTGGAGAAGGTGTTTGAGCGTCAGGCATTACTTGCAGTCGTATAGGGTGTGTAGAAGGAGGTGCAGGAGGTTTGGGCATGCCCTACAGGCTTCAAACTTTCTAGATAGGGTTCAGCAGTTTAGGCATGTCTTGTAAGGGTGCAAGGTGTGTCGCAGTTGGTACAGTAAGTTTGGGCATGTGCTGCATGCCTTCAGGCTGCCTAGAAGAGATGCAGGAATTTCCTGCATGTCCTGCAGTGGTGCAAGGTGTTTTGGATGAGGTGCAGGAGATTCTGGCCTGTCCTTGTAGGGTGCTCGGTTCTACAGGAGCCTCAGGAAGTTTGCGGAAGTCCTGAAGAGTACAAGGTGTCTACAGGAGGTGCAGGAGGTTCCGGCATGTCTTGCAGGGATGTGTGTTGCCTTGCAGTAGGTGCAGGAGTTTCAGAATGTCCTGAAGGTGTATATGTTGTCTTGAAATCAGTGAAAGGTGCAGGAGTTTCAGGAATGTCCCGCAAGGGAGCAGGGTGTCCAGAGCTTCTGGGGGTTCGGTCAAGTCCTGCACGTGGACAGAGTGTCTATAGTAAGTTCAGGAGTTTGGGTATGTCCTCCTGGGGTGCCGCGTGTCTGCAGGAGGTACAGGAGGTTCAGAATGTCCTGCAGGTGTGTTTGGTGTCTTAAAGTAGGTGCAGGATATTCATGCATGTTCTGCAGTGGTGCATAGTTTTTATAAGGGTTGCAGGGGGTTTGTGAATGTCCTGTAGTGGTGCTGGCTTTCAAAAGGAGATGGAGGCACTTGGACATGTACTGCTGGATTGCGGGGTGTCTAGAACAGGTGCTGGCAGTTTGAGGATGTCCTGGAGGGATGCATGGTGTCTTTAGGTGCAGGTGTTTGGGCATGTCCTTCTGTTTTGCAGGGTGTTGTAGGATCCGCAGGAGGTTTGATAATGTCCAGCAGGGGTACAGAGTTGATTGAAGGATTTCCAGGATCTTTTAGCATGACCTGACCTTCAGGGTGTCTTTCAAGAGGTGCAGCAGGTTTTGTCATGTCCTGCAGCGGAACAGGGTGTCTAGAGGCGGTGCAGGAGGTTTGCATATGTCCTGCTGGGTGAGAGGGGGTCTAGACGTTGTGCAGGAGTTTGGGCATGTCCTGCTGGGGTACAGGGTGTTGCAGGTGTGCGCGAGGTTTGAAAACGTTCTCGTGGGTAGCAGTGTGTAAAGAGCAGGTGCTGGATGTTCATGCATGTCCTGCAGGGGTGCAAAAATCTCGAAGAAGTTTACAGGGTGCATGGTGTCTTGCAGGAGATGCAGGAGGTTTGCGAATGTCATCCTGGAGTGCATGGTAGCTAGAGGAAGTGCAGGACGTCCGGGAATGTCCTGCAGGGGCGAAGGATATCCTTAAAAGATTCAGGAGATTCAAGCATGACCTGCATGTGTGAAGGGTGTTTAGAAAGAACTGGAGGTTTGGGATGCCTGCAGGGGTGCACGGTGTCTTAGAGGTGGTGCAGAAGGTTATGGCAAGTCTTGTTGGGGTACAGGATTCTAGAGGAGCTGCCGGATGTTTGCGGGTGTACTGCTGGGTGCAGGGTATCTTGAGGAGGTGCAAGAGTTTCTGGCATGTCTTGAGGGGTGCAGGGTGTTGGGGGAGGATTGGGCAGTCCTGGGCATCTGGGGAATTCCTGCCGTTGGTGGAGCTTGTCTTGAAACGGCTGGCGGCTATCCTAGGAGGTCTGGGCTGGAGATGGCAGTGTGCATATGTCTTGGAGGGTGATCCAGCAATTCTGTTTTGAACAGGAGTCGGCAGGGACTACAGAGAAGTCCCCTAGGGCCAGGGATCTGGAAAAAGGTCACAGGACACGTGCAAACCCTGAATCCCTAAGGCCTGGTTTCAGCAGGCCTGTGCCTATGGCAAATGCAGGTGAATCTGCTGTAGGGGACTCACCCATGGTCCCTGCTGGTCCAGCGCAGCGCTTCCTGAACCACTATGCCTCTCCGGGTGTGACTGAGAAATGGTGGAGCGCAGTGGGTGCATAGTCCACCGCCATGAGACCATGGGTTGCTCAGCACTTGCCCCCAGAATAGTTAGAGTGGAGGGAGTGAGGGGGCCTTCAGTTATTCATCTGCCAGGTGGGGTGAATCGGTAGATATCTCCAGCCTGAACCAGCTAAGGGGAGGGAGAGCAGGCCCAAAGGAATGGACCGGAGCTGAAGGATCCAAATGACACAGAAGTCAGGTTGTCTCCACAGGCCTGCCTCACTCTCCTCAAGTGAGAAAAGAGATGCAACGAGGTTCTGGGGGCTGCCTTCCCTGCTCCCACCCTCTGCTCTGTGGGCCCAGGACACTGCCTGCTCATCACTGCAGCCAATCAGAACAGGATAACACAACACAAACCGCCCCTCCCACCAAACTCACCCATGAATTAAAATGTCAGTGCCCAATGTAGCTCTTTCCTTATTAGGGAGAGGGCCGGAGCATTGCCACAGGGCTCCCGCCTCACTGCACCCAGCACCACGCCACCTTCTGTCGCCACAGCGATGGCTGCCTGTCAACAGAGAGAGGGAACCTGTCCAGGAGTGATCAGTCCGTGCCTGGTCCTGATAGGGTGTTCTGGCGTGGAACCCTGGACACCAACTCTTCAAGGCTGGCCCTACTCCCAGAGGCAGCGGGCGGGGCGAGTAACGGGACTTGGGGTGCAAAGCAAACCCAATGGGCACCCTAGGCTGGGCACACGTCCACCTGGCCCACGGGTTCTACACCTCCCACTGTCACCCCTGCTGGCTTCGTGACCCCAATCTTGAGCTGGGAAGTCGCTGCTGCAGTATATCCCGCGGAGGCAGAGCTGTCCAGAAACCCGCAATGTGGATGCTGGACTGACCTGACAGGATGTACCACGCCACAACAACCCGCTGCTCAGGAATGCCACCCCTGAATCAACACCCCACTTGCTTCCCGACCCGGCTTGGTTTTGGGGTCTTGGTTTCCAAGATCGAAAAGGAGGGGAAGAGGATACCACCAACAATTGCTCACCTCCTCCAACAATTGCTCACTTCCTCGTCTCTCCAGCGGGGGTCTGGGAGGAGGGCGTGGAGGTGTTGGAGGAGGGAGGAGGTCTTTCAGCAGGTCTGGAGACGTTTTGGAGAGGTGGCGTGGAGAAATCTTGGAGGTTTGCAGGTTCTGCAGGAGGTCTGGAGAGGTCTGGGACGTAGTGTAGGTGATCTTGGACCAGGTGGAAGAGGTCTTGTCAGGGAGCCAAGGAGGTCTGGGACATCTAGCAGGTACCTGGGGAAAGTCTGTGCATTTTGGAGCTGACTGGGGAGGTCTTGGATGAGGGTGGAGACAGCCAGAGAAAGGCTCAGGGAGGTTGGCCGAAGGCTAGCTGTACGGCAAGTCACCAGACCCCGGGTAGCTGAGGAGTTGAGGCCTTTTTCCAGTTTATCTATTGCTTCAACTAGTAAGTAACCGAATTATCCAGCTACTTTTCCTTTGTTTGGTGTACATAAAAAATTGAAAGACAAAAGTATTGTAATATAGTTATCATTTTTGATGCAAAAATGCAAAGGACATAGAAATCATAGCATTCTCATAAAAATTGCTCATTAGTGATCACCAGTACTCAACTATTATTACTTTGACGTTGGTTCTTGAGGTTTTTATATATATATATATATATATATCCTATGAAAATTAATTCCTTTTAACATACTTGAATAATGGCATTCAGAGTAGTCTATCACATGGTCAGTCTTTGACCACGTGAATTCAAGATCTTCCTGTAGAAGACACATCTAAGTGTACCTCACATTTTAAACTTTTCTCTAAGATTTTAATGCATTTATGTGTCATATTTAAACCATTTTACTTCTCATGTTTTCCTTTTTGCAGTGTGATTAATAAATCACACCTTATTACCTCCTGTTATCTAGTTCTTACTCTTGGAGGACTCGGCAGGCTACCAAGAGTATCCTGCCTGCATGACAGAGTCTGTCAAACTCCCCGTAGTTTATTCAATATAGCAAAACCCTGTAACAATGATGGGTCTCATTCCCCTGACCCTGAAAGAGCCTCGAATGTGGCACTTTCTAAAATCTCAGGGCTAGGACGAAGGAGATGTTACTGGTGCCTGCTCGAGGAAATCGATGAACAATAAGATGACCGTGATACTGTGACACAGTGTTTAATAAAAGTAAAGTAAAGTAAAGGCCCTCCCGTTGATCGTCAATTTGCTCGAGCGGGCCCAGTAACGTCTCCATTGGAGACTTTGGTGTTACTGTGTCTGGCATATCGAATACTCTGGGTAGCTTGCCGGGCTCTCCGGGAGGGGCGGAGGAATCGAACTCGGGTCGGCCATGTTGGCCGCGTGTAAGGTAAACGCCCTACCCACTGTGCTATCACTCCACAAATAAACATCTTTGCATATAAATTCATTAGGAAATCATTGTTTGCTGTTTGCCCAAGAATTGAGGTGTAAAGATGTTTATTTGATTGTTTGATGTGAAAGGGCTCATTGTTCTGTAACCCGACCCGCACGTAAGGACTGAGAGACATTTATGGGACAACTATATTGCCAGGGTATCTTTCAATTGATCTTTCAGTTTATCAGGCCAAACTGTTACTCCATAGGCTGGAGGGATAGTAGGCAAGGGCAGTGCGTGCCTGGCACGTGACTGACCCAGGTTCTGTCCCCAGTACCATATGGTTCCCCGAATACTAACAGAAAGTATCCCTGAGCACAAAGCCAGCAGTAAGCCCTGAACATCGAGTGCCTGTATCCAAATATCCAATCCTCATTTAAGAACCTGAGAACAAGAAACGTAGACCTCAATAACTGAACTGAGAAATGTCCCTGTCGAGGTGGCAGGCTGGGGTGGAGAGGGACCCTGGAGACACTGGAGAGGAGAGGGTGACTGGTCGTGGGGTTGTGGGGTTGCGATCAAGACTGCCAGAGACCCAAAAGCTCCAATTTGGAGGAGTCTGGATTGACACAGAAACACCAGGCTTAGGAAGTGCCTCATCCTCATGCCCAAGCAATTTTGTAGTCATTTTTATAATCTGTTTTAGCCTCCAAACTCACATTTTGGTGCTCCGTAAGCTCATGCAATCACAGCAGCACAAGCATTGTTCTAGAAGCCAGAAAATGCGGTGAAACAGGGATACTTGAAGCAGATCACCAGAGGCCCATAACTCACTTGAGACCCCGGCCCGTGCTTCTGTTTGCAGCCCGTGGTGGGCTGGTGGGCCCTGGCGGGAAGTTCAGGGTACTTGTGGTATGACATATTAAGGCGTCTAAAAACTTCTTGTTCCTCCCCTCCAGGCTCCCCTACAGTGGGATCAGTGCTGGGATACTGTATGTTTAAAACTCAACTACAAAATAACTTCTTAAAAGCTGAGGCTTTAAGGAAATGAAAATAAAATATAAAAAAGAGTTGAAGCAACAGTACAGCACATAAACTGTTTGTCTTCACACATGCTGCACACAATCGAATATGTGTTTCATTCGCGGAACCCCATATGGCCTCTGAGCCACTCCAGGAGAGATCTCTGAGTGCAGAGCCAGGAGTCAGCCCTGCAGGTGTGGCCCCCAGACAGGAACAGTTCCTCCAGAAGTCAAACCTTACACAGTCATCTCCCCTAATACGCAAAGTTGCAGCAACTAAGGTTAACATATGGTCAAGCCCTTCCGTGTAATCGCCAATGAGCACATTTGCCAGATAATACAGGGGATAATTCTCCAAAAGGATGCCAACAGAAGGATAATTCTCGGGGAGGGGGGGAATTTACTAAAAAACATACAGGAACTTTATGAAGAAAACTCATAAAAACTTCATTTCTGTGAGAAATGGTGAAGAACTCCATCCCCCTTCCCCCACACACTGGGAGCTCATCAGTTTTAGGGTTGTTTTCACATGCTCCAAATCCAGACCCATTTACATGTGGGAAAGGCTCCCTCATCACTCCTATACTGTTAAATCCCAAGAGTGTATATCAAACCTGCGGTGAAGAACCAGAGGCTTTGCAGCATCCCTGCCCCCCTTCCCGCTACCCCTCCCACAGTGTGGTGGCAAGGAGGTACAGGCCGAGAATCAGAGGGTGCTTTGGTGCATTGGAGCTTTGCCCCACGCATATGTCATACTTGCTCCTTGTCATATCAAAAATCCTCAGTACTCCCATTGACTGGAACCGCCCCCTTGCTGACCAATCACAACACAGGAGCATGAAATGGGACATGTAGGCAGCTGCAGAGCTCCGGGTAGAGCCCTTGAAAGGCAAAGGCCAGGAGAAAGCTCCAGCTCCAGATAAGCCGGCCCTTTTCCAATGCCCGTGGTGCAGCGCAGAAGAAGGCTTCTGGTTCAAGCGCAATCAAAGACCAGGGGCCCAAGTTGTGACGGGGCTGCCAGAGCAGTTCCTCTGCCCGAGTTTTCTGCCCTGTCCTTGCCCGGCACGCCCCCTCCTTGTCCACCATCCTTTCCATGGAGCCTCTGATCCCCACCTCTCCACACCCTCTTCCCCATTCCAGTGCGTTAGTATCACTCTATTTTCACTCCACGTAGCCAGCCAGAAGAAGCCGAAAAAGCCCTCGAAGTGAAACGAGGGAAACGCCTCTGATGATAGATTCTAACCATCCCCGAGTTCAGTTTTCAATAGGCCGCTGATTTGCTATCACTGCCTCAGGTTCAAGGAGGGAGGTTAAGGCTCCATACTTCAGCTGCTCCCCGCACACTACAAGAACTCCACCACTCCGAGGGGTGCTAAGTGCTCCCAATCAGATGGGTGGTCAGACACCCTGTCTTCAGTGCCATCATCTTCGGATGACACTGAGCAGCAAAGCTCTTCAGAGTGAAAAAAAAATGTTCCAATAAGGTTGCCACTCTGATTTCTACTCTTTCAAAGAAAGCAGTCCTCACACACCAAACTTCCCAGTAATGGGATGCCTGCAGATGGTAAAAATAAAAGTCACTTGTGTGAAAACTTGCTTGTCTCTGTGAGTTTTCTTATAGGATGTATAGAGGGTGGAAGTGAAGGAAAGAAAAGATATGTGTGAGAAGGGCAGATGTATGAGTATGCAAGGAAGTGAGTCCTTGGAGGACGGTTGACGAGGTTTTGGAGGAAATTTGGATAAGTCTTGATGCAGATCTATTGGGTTCATGGGTGGGGGGTATTGTAGGGTTAAAAGGGATTTGTAGAACTTGTACAAGGTCTTTATGAGGGTGGATGGGGTTTCGGGGGTTTGGGGAGTTCTTGGAGGAGGTGGGGAAGTCTTGGATTGGGTCTGGAGAGGTCTTGAAGGAGAATGGTGGAGGTCTTTGCTGAAATCTGGATTGGTCTAGTATGGATGTGTACGAGGTCATGAAGAAGTTTCAGGAGATCTTGGAGGTCTGGGGAGGTCTGGAGGAGGGCAAGGAGATTTGGGAGAAGGAAGCGGGAAATTTGAGAGGTTGGGATGAGATTTGGGAGGAGGGTTGGAGAGGTGTGGGAAGAGGGTGGAGGTCTTTCAGGAGGTCTGGGTACATTTGGGACGGGTGGGGTGGAGAGGTTGTGGCACTTTGGGGGAGCTGAGAGGTTTGGAGAGGTCTGTCACGAAGGTGGAGTTGATTTTGGACCACGTGGAGGTGGTCTTTTAAGGAATTCAAGGAGGTCTGGTTCACCACAGAGGTTCTTGGGGGAGGTTTCGGGGGTCTTGGAGCTGACTGAAGATGTCTTGGATGATGGTGGAACCAGCTAGAGAAAGGCACAAGGAGGTTTGTCCGAGGCCAGCTGTACGACAAGTCACCAGGCCTGGGGTAGCTGAGGAGGAGAGGCCTTTGGTCAGTTTGTCTATTGCTTCAACCAGTAGGTAACCGACTTATCCAGCTACATTTCCGTCGTTTGGGCTATACAAAATTTTGTGTGACAAAGATATCATATTATATTTATAATTTTCTTTCTGTAAAAAGTTTGAAGGACATAGAAATCACAGCATTCTCATTAAAATTCCTCATTAGTGATCACCAGTATTCAACTTTTATTACTTTGACGTTTGTTTTTGAGGTTTTATGGATATCCTATGAAAATTAATTCTTTTTAACATACCTGATTAATGGCATACAGACATGTGTATGAGGAGGAAAGAAGGTGTGTCCTAGGGTGGGGATTAGAGCACAAAGGACTGCAGTTCTCCAAGTAGTGATGATAAGGAACTGGCTAGTTCTGAACACTGAAATCTCCTGAAGTTGTTATTTCCATGTGCCAAATTCCCAATTAGTACAATTTTGGGGTAGGTCTACTGTACTGTAGCACTGCAGCACTGTCCTCCCATTGTTCATTGATTTGCTCGAGTGGGCCCAGTAACGTCTCCATTGTGAGACTCGTTCTTACTATATTTGGCATATCGAATACTTCATGGGGAGCTTGCCAGGCTTTGCAGTGTGGGCTAGATACTCTTGGTAGCTTCCCGGGCACTTGGAGAGGGACAGAGAAATCGAACCAAATTCGGCTGGGCTGGCCGTGCACAAGGCAAATGCCCTACCGCTGTGCTATGGCTCTGGGTCCCAGGTCAACTGCATGATTCCTTATATTAAAAGGTACCAAACCATATTTCAGAGTGATATTATTTTAGATTTATGCTAACAATACAGGATGCAGTTTATCCACATCCTCGCTAACATGTGAAGTATTTTAGCTGCTACTTAGGATATTTAATTTGCATTTCCCTAAGAGCCAGTGAGTTTAAACATCATTTCCCTTTTTTCTTGGGAGACGGTAATTTGGGCCACACGAGAGATGTTCCTGGCAGTATTGAGGCTACTATATTCAGTGCCCGGGATTTGAACCAGGGCTAGCGATATTCAAGGCAAGCGTCTATACCCTGTATCATTTCTCCGACAATATAGAGCACCTGGCAATATAACACTACTGGTCATTTTCTATCTTGCCTGCTTGAAGAGTGGTCAAACATATATATCGTGGAAATGTCTATGAGTGGAGATAGCGGTAGTATATAAAAAGAGGCATGGATTTGTGTGCCTGTGTAAGTTCTTTATAAAAACGATTTAAACATTTTAAATAGATTTTTAATTGAATGACAAATTTGTTCATGATTGGGCTTCAGTCCTACAATGTTCCATCACCCTTCCCTTCACCAGCGCACATTTCTCACCATAAATGCCCCCAGTTTCCCTCCCTACCGCCACCCACCAGCCTGCCTCAATGGCAGACACTTCTCCCCCTCCCCTTCAATTCCTTCTCCTTTCCTCTTCTCGTCTCTCCTCTACTCTCCTCTACTCTCCTCCAGTGCATTATGGTTTACAATACAGGAACTGAAAAGTTTTCATGTATACCCCTTTACCTACTTTCAGCACTCAGTTCTTATCCACAGTGAACATTTCCAACTATCATTGCCAGAGTGATTTCTTCTCTATCCTAACTGCCCCCCACACCACAACTTACGGCAAGATTCCTACAGTGGACCGTCCTCCCAACTCATTTCTACTGTCCTTGAATATTAGTCTCATATTATGTTTTATATCCCACAAATCAGTGTAAACAGTCTATGTCGGTCCCTCTCCTTCAGACTAATTTCACTCAGCATGATACTCTTTTTGTCCATTCACTTATAAAGGAATTTCATCGCTTCATTTTTCCTAAAAGCTGCGTAAATTTTGTAAATTTACCATTCTTTCTCTGACTGGTCATCGGGCACTCAATTTGTTTCCACTTTCTGGCTGCTGTGCATGAACATAGAAATGAACATGGCCTTTCTGCAGCGTGTCTTTGGGCCCCCGTCAAATATTACAAGAATTGGTACTGCTGGGTCCTATGGAAGCTCAACTTCTAGATATTGAGGAATGCCCATATGTTTTCAAAAACTACTGGCCCAGTCGGAATTCTCACCGGCAGTGAAGAAGAGTCCCAATGTCCCTACATCTCACCAGCATTGGTTGCTCTTGTTCTTTTGGATGTGTGCCAGTCTCTGTGCTGTGAGACGATATCTCATTGTTGTTTTGATTTGCATCTCCCTGATGATTCGTGATGTAGAGCATTTTTGCATGTGCCTTTTTCCATTTGTATTTCTTCTTTCAGGAAATCTCTATTGCAAGTGAGTAACAGTCCAAGTCTCTTGCTTCTTTCTCCTTTCCCTCTTCCTTCGCTCTAACATGTTTGGTTCCTAGAAGCATTTCCAATTATTTCTTCATACAAATCATTTTGAGCTTTACCTAAACACAGAAGGAAATTAAAGAGGAAAATGTCACTGTCACTGTCACTGTCCTCCCGTTGTTCATCGATTTGCTCGAGCAGGCCCAGTAACGTCTCCATTGGAGACTTTGTTGCTACTGTGTTTGGCACATCGAATACATCACGGTTAGCTTGCCAGGCTCTGCTGTGAGGCCGAAATACTCTCAGTAGCTTGCCAGGATCTCCGAGAGGAAAATGGAATGGAAGAATTTCATGAAGTCCGGGAAATATTTTCTGTCTTGATTGTGGTGCAGATTCATAAGCATTAGTATTTGTCAAAACTCCTCTAAATATAAACTTTAACACTGACATTAGTTTGAAATTTTACTTTAGTTATTTTAATTTGTTTTTCTTTTAGACACCATGATTTACAATACTGTTAATGCACAGAACATTCCAGCACCTCACCTTGCACTACAGTGTATACTTCCCTTCACATTTGTCCCAGTGTCCTCGTCCACATCATCTTCACCTCCCCATACCCATTTGCTGCCATAGTAAGTTTCCTACTGAAAACCAGTCTTGAGATTCTGAAATTCCTCAGCTCTTCCAGGAAGATTTGACCGGGAGTGGAAAGTTCCATGCTCTCACCTGTGTCGATCTTAATGTTGGTCTTCCTTAGGGATTCTAACTGGTCAAGTAGAAATTTTCTTGGAACTGCTGAAAACAACATCATTGGATGAAACTGCTGTGAAGCTGATGGCAGGAAACAGAGTAGAGGGGGTGAGTTTGGGAAAAGGCAAGTGGGGCTGGTGGGGGGTTAGATCAGTGAAATGCTTCATTTCAGCACAGCATAATTACACTGAAGCCTCTTCAATAGAAGGGGCAGTATCAAAGATCACATTTGGAAGTCGGAGGCCTGACGACTGAAAAGCAGAATCCAAATGACCCTCAAGGGAAAAAAAGTTCAGGTTCCCAATTTTTGACCCCTTCAGAGAAGCCCCTGTTCTCCCTTGAGAATATATCTGTTCTCTCCCCCTCACATCTCTCTAAAATTTTTAAAGCTCTGTAGCACTGTCTTTCGATTGGTCATCGAATTACTCAAGTGCCACCAAAAACGTCTCCATTCTGAGACTTGTTGGTACAGTTTTTGGCACATCGAATAGGCCACAGGAAACTTACCAGGATCTGCCGTGCGGGCGGGGTACTCTCTGTAGCTTGCCGGGCTCTCTGAGAAGGGTGGAGGAATCGAACCCAAGTTGGCCACGTGCAAGGCAAACTCCCATACCACAAGACTATTTTTCTAAAGAAGATATGCACATGACCAAAATGTACGTGCAAATATGGTCTGCATCATTAATCATGAGGGAAATGCAGATAAAAACGACTTTGAAATATCATCTCACAGTGTAGAGAACAAAGCACCACTACTGGTCTGGGTGTGATGGGGAAGGGGAGGGGTGGAGGATTCTCACACACTGCCCCCGGAATGCAGACTGCTTCAGCTTTTCTGGAAAACTATGTGGACATTCCTCAGAAAACTAGGACCTGAGCTTCCATCTGCCTCAGCAACTCCACCTCTTGACCTCTACTCAAAAGGCCCAAGACACAATGGAGAAAAGACATTTCCACCCCTATACTCCTCGCAGCATTATCCACAGTAGCCCTAATCTGGAAACAACCCAAGTGTCCAAGGATAGATGCCTGGATACAGAAACCCAGGACTTGGCTTTCTCCGCGTACATGCCCCAAGGGTACTCTAGGATTCTGGGACACTCACCATGCCTGAGCCTCTTTCTGCTCGTGCCCAATACTGTGCCTGGTCTTCTTCCTCTCCCAGGTTGTACACCCCCCCACACACCAGGTACCCGTAGGGGAGTGGCGTCTTCAGGAGTGGCCGTGGCCTCTGTAGAAGTCGGCATGCCCTCTGACGGTTGGCCTGCCCAAATTTTGGGCTCGTGTGCCTACACGGCCGTAGGTACTTTACTCATACCGGCAATCTCAGGTAACATCTCAGCCTCCATACCTCTACACCAACATAAAGAACCTATGCAAATCCCTACCACAAGGGGAGGACCATGACAAGAGTCCAGAAGACACAGTAGGTGCTACTCACCTAAGGGACCTCTCTGAGAAAGAATTCAGATATGAAGTCATGAAGATGCTCAATGAACTCAATGTAACAGTGAGACAGATATCCAGTAAATTCAAGGAGGACATGAAAGAAAAAATCGAGAAATTACAGGAAGAAATGAGAACAGAAATTGCAAAGATACGCACAGAAATATCACGAATCAAAGACTCTGTAGATGAAATAAAAAACTAAGTGTATGCCCTCAAAAGTAGAATGGCCATAGCTGAAGACAGAACCAGTGCGCTGGAAGATAAGCTGCACCAAGCCTACAGGAAATAGCAAACAATGGCAAGAGATTTCAAAATAGCTCTAGAGCAAATCAGGATCCTAGAAGATGATTCCAAGAGGCACTACATTAGAATCATTAGAGTACCAGAAGGTCAGGGAAACAGTCCCAGTGAAAAAGTGGCAGTTAAACAAATCAATGCTGATAAGTTCCCAGAGCTGGACAATGCAGCCATTTAGATTCAAGGAGCCTGAAGGGTACCAGCTAAAAGACTCCCTAACAAAAAGAATCCAAGACATATCATAGAATGATGGATGCTGCGGATAGAGACACAATACTGCAAGCAGCAAGGTCAAAGAAAGAAATCACATAAAAAGGAGCACCCCTTAGATTCACAGCAGACCTATCAGAGAAAACCCTCCAAGACCGAAAGCAATGGTGTGATGTAGTGAAAAAACTCACTGAAATGAACGCTTCACCAAGAATACTCTATCCGGCTAAACTCTCTCTCAAACTCGAAAGAACTGTACATTATTTTGTGGATAAACAGCAGCTCAAGAACTTCATAGACTCAAAGCAGACCTAAAAGAATGACTAAAGGGTTTACTCTAAGACAAGACAAACCCTACAAGCACAACAGACCCTTATAAAAAGATGAGACAAATCCCCATAACAATAATCTGTCTAATATCAATGATCTAAATTCACCAATTAAGAGACACAGAGTGGAAAACGGATTCAGAGACAGAACCCAACATTCTGCTGCCTACATCAACTTATTGGTCAGAGAAAACACAGACTCAAAGTTAAAGAACGGAAAACAATCCTGGAAGAAAACAGCTCCCTCAAAAAAAAGCTGAGGTAGCCATACTAGTATATGGCAACATAAATTCAGGCTGAAACAGATTAGAACAGACAGTGAAGGCCATTTTCTATTTATCAAGGAATACGTACATCAGAAAGAAATCACACTCTTAAATGTATACACACCGAATGAGGGAACAGCTAAATATTGAAAACAACTGCTAACAGATTTTAAGGAGGACATTGCTAGCAAAACAATAGTAGCCAGAGACTTCAACACCGCTTATCACCTCTGGATAGATCAACAAGAACAAAACTCAGCAAGGAAACATTGGCTTTGAAGGAAGAAATAGACGAGAGAAGGCTTATAGGCCTATACAGGGCTTTACACCCCAATAAGAAAGAATACACATTCTTCTTCAGTGCACACGGAACACTTTTAAAAATAGACCATGTGCTAAGCCACAAAGCATACTTCAATAGAGTCACGAAGACAGAAAAACAATCAATAATCTTTTCAGATCACGATGCACTGAAGATAGAAGTGAATCACACAAAGACACAGAGAACCAATTTAAACACCTGGAAATTAAACAACTCAATGTTGAACAACGAGTGGGCCAGGAAGGAAGTCAAGGATAAAATCAAAAGATACCTGGAAACAAATGAGAATGAAAACGCGAGCTACCAGAACCAATGGGATGCAGCTAAAGCCATGTTAATGTGAAAAGTTATAGCTCTGCACTCCTTCCTCAGGAAGAAAGAAAGGGCCTACCTAAACAACTTGACTTCTCAGCTCAATATCTTAGAAAAGGACCAACAAAAGGCCCAAACCAGGCAGAAGGAAAGAGATCACAAAGTTTAGAGCAGAAATCAACGACATGGAAACCAAAAAAAAAAAAAATAGTAAGACAATCCGAGAGATCAATGAAACTAATAGCTAGTTCTTCGAGAAAATAAACAAGATAGATAAACCACTAGCAAAACTCTAAAAAGAGAGAGAGAACCCTAATAAACTGAATCTGAAATGAGAAGGGGTATATCACAACAGAAACCAAAGAAATTCAAAAGATCACCAGAGACAACAGAAACCGAAGAAATTCAAAAGATCACCAGAGACTACTTTGAAAGTCTGCATGCCACGAAACAAGAGAACCTATAAGAAATGGATAAATTTGTGGATTCGTATAATCTCCCAAGGCTGAATCAAGAAGATCACTGAATCAAGAAATGTCACGGCATTTTCTGTCTTCTGGAACAGTGCTTGCGCTACTGCACTTGCATGAACATACCGATCATCAAGATGTGAGCTGGGCGCTGAAACAGCTGAAAGTAGACTATAGACCAAACATGATTGCCACTCCTTGCCTCTTTTGCAAACCACAATACCCAATAGGAGAGAAAGAACAAAAGGGAATGCCCTGCCACAGAGGCAGGGTGGGATGGAGGGATGGGGGGTGGAAGGGATACTGGGATCCGTGGTGGTGGGAAATGGGCACTGGTGGAGAGATGGGTATTTGATCATTGTATAATTGAAACCCAAGCACAAAAATATGTAAGTCTAAAACTGTACCTCATGGTGTCTCACTAATAAAAATTTAAAAGAAAAAATTCCATGGCTCTCCTATATGCGAATAGTGAGAGAGAAGAAAGTGCTATGATCAAAACAAGCCCATTTACAATTGTGCCCCAGAAGATCAAGTACCTAGGAAACAGCTTATCTAGGAAGTAAAAGACCTGTACAAAGAAAATTACAAAATGCTACTTCAGAAAATGAATGAGGAGTCAAGAAAAAGAAAAGATATCCCCTACTCATGGATTGGGAGAAATTACATTGTCAAAATGGCAATACTCCCCAAAGCATTGTACAAATTCAATGTTATCCCCATAACGATATCCATGACATTCTTCAAAGAAACCGAGCGAACATTCTTGAAATTCACAAGGAACAATAAGACCCCACGAATAGCTAAAGCAATTCTAGGGGAAAAATGGCAAGTATCAACCTCCCTAACTTCAAACTGTAATATAAAGCAGTAATAATTAAAATAGCATAGTACTGAAACAAAGTCTGAGCTGCAGACCGATGGGACATGGTTTAATATACTGACATCTCCCCGCAAACATATGATCAACTAATCTTTGATAAGGGAGCAAGAAATGTGAAGTGGAGAAAGGAAAGCCTCGTTAACAAAGTCTGCTGGCAAAACTGGACAGTTACATGCAAAAAAATGGGCTCAGATCTCTGCCTAACATCATGTATAAAAGTAACATCAAAATGGATTAAAGATCTCAACATCAGACCGGAATCCATAAGGAACATTGAAGACAAAGTTGGCAAAAACCTCCATGACAATGAAGCTAATGGTATCTTCAAAGATGTCATGCCACTGGCTAAGCAAGTGAAAACAGAGATAGACAAATGGGACTATCGTAAACTAAGAAGCTTCTGCACCTCAAAAGGAACAGTGACCAAAATACAAAGATAGTCTACAGAATGGGAAAGGATATTCGCCGAATACACATTCGACAAGGGGTTGATATCATGGATATACAAAGTACTGGTTGAACTCCACAAGAAGAAAACATCCAACCCCATCAAAAAATGGGGCGACGAAATGAACAGAAACTTCCTCAAAGAAGAAATCTGAATGGATAAAAGGCAAATGAGAAAATGCTCTACATCATTAATCATCAGGGAGATGCAGATCAAAACAACAATGATATATCATTTCACTCAGAGACTGGCCCCCATCCAATAGAACAAAAGCAATTGTGCTGGTATAGATGTGGCGAGAAAGGGACCCTCCTTCACTGCTGTTGGGAATGACGACTGGTTCAGCCCTTCTGGAAAACAGTATGGGCGATTCTCAATAAATTAGAAATCAAGCTCCCATTTGACCCAGCAATACCACTCCTGGGAATATATCCCAGAGAAGCAAAAGAGTATAGTCCAAGTGACATCTGCACTCGTTTGTTCATTGCAGCACTCTTTACAATAAGCAGAATCTGGAAAGAAAAACCTGAGTGCCCGAGAACAGAGGACTGGTTAAAGAAACGTTGGTACATCTACACAATGGACTACTATGTAGCTGTTAGAAAAGAAGAAGTCCTGAAATATACATACAAGTGGTACTACATGCAAAGTATCATGTTTAGAGAAATGAGTCAGAAAGAGAGGGATAGACATAGAAAGATTGCATTCATCTGGGGAACATAAAGTATCAAAAGAGGAGACTAACACCCAAGAGTGGCCGAGATTAGTACCAGGAGTTTTGCTCCATGGCTTGGAGGCCAACCACACATTCTAGGGAAAAGGGGAGCTCAGAAATAGAAAGGAGCAACAAATAAAGGGTGTTGGGAGGATCCCCCAGGATGCGGCAAGCATGCTGAAAGTAGACTATAGACCAAATATGATTGCCACTCAATGCCTCTTTTGCAAACCACAACACCCAAAATGAGAGAGAGAGAGAGAGAGAGAGAGAGAGAGAGAGAGAGAAAAGGGAATACCCTGCCACAGAGGCAGGGTGGGATGGTGGGATGGGGGGTGGGAGGGATACTGGGTCCCGTGGTGGTGGAAAATGGGCACTGTTGGAGGGATGGGTGTTTGAACATTTTACAATTGAAACCAAAGCACAAAAATTTGTAAATCTACAATTGTACCTTGTGGTTTTTCATTAACAATTATTTTATTTTCTTTTTTTATATATTTTTTATTTTTATTTTTTTTATTAGTGAAACACCATGAGGTACAGTTCTAGATTTACAATTTTTTGTGCTTTGGTTTGATTATACAATGATCAGATACCCATCCCTCCACCAGTGCCCATTTTCCACCACCATGGATAATATCCCCCCCCCACCCCAACCCTGGAGCGATAGCACAGCGGGTAGGGCGTTCGCCTTACACGCGGCCAACATGGCCGACCCGAGTTCGATTCCTCCGCACCTCTCGGAGAGCCCGGCAAGCTACCGAGAGTATTCGATATGCCAGACACAGTAACAACAAAGTCTCCAATGGAGACGTTACTGGGCCCGCTCGAGCAAATCGACGATCAACGGGAGGGCCTTTACTTTACTTTACTTTACCCCAACCCCCCATCCATCCCTGCCTCTGTGGCAGGGCAATCCCCTGTGTTCTCTCTCTCATTTTGGGTGTTGTGGTCTGCAAAAGAGGCATTGAGTGGCAAACATGTTCAGTCCATAGTCCACTTTCGACATGCATCTCCCCTCCTGGGAGTGTCCTCAAACACCCTTTATTTGGTGTTCCCTTCTCTATCTGAGCTGCCCTTTCCTCTAGAATACCCGACTGGCCACTAAGCTATGGAGTAATCCTCCTGGTGCTGATCTCAGCTATTCTTGGGTATTAATCTCATATTTTTTTACTTTATATCCCCCAGATGAATGCAATCTTTCTATGTCTATCCCTCTATTTCTGACTCATTTTGCTTAGCATGATACTTTCCATGTTGTACCACTTGTATGTAAATTTCATAACTTCATCTTTTCTAAGAGCTACATAGTACTCCATTGTGTAGATGTACCAAAGTTTCTTTAACCAGTCATCTATTCTTGTGCATTCAGGTTTCTTCCAGTTTCTGGCTATTGTAAATAGTGCTGCAATGAACAAACAAGTGCAGATGTCACTTCGACTATACAATTTTGCCTCTCTGGGATATATTCCAAGGAGTGGTATTGCTGGGTCAAATGGGAGCTCAATTTCTAATTTTTTGAAAATCGTCCATACTGTTTTCCAGAAGGGCTGAACCAGTTGACATTCCCACCAACAGTGAAGGAGTGTCCCTTTCTCGCCACATCCGCGCCAGCATCAGTTGCTTTTGTTCTTTTGAATGTGGGCCAGTCTCTGAGGTGTGAGATGGTATCTCATTGTGGTTTTTATCTGCATCTCCCTGATGATTAATGATGTAGAGCATTTTCTCGTGTGCTTTTTTGCCATTCGGATTTCTTCTTTGAGAAAGTTTCTGTTCATTTCATTGCTCCATTTTTGGATGGGGTTGGATGTTTTCTTCTTGTGGAGTTTAACCATTATTTTGTATATCCTGGATATCAACCCCTTGTCAGATGTGTATTCGGCGAATATCCTTTCCCATTCTGTAGACTGTCTTTGTATTTTGGTCACTATTCCTTTTGAGGTGCAGAAGCTTCTTAGTTTAAGATAGTCCCATTTATCTATCTCTGTTTTCACTTGCTCGGCCAGTGGCGTGGCATCTTTGAAGATACCATTAGCTTCAATGCCATGGAGGGTTTTGCCAACTTTGTCTTCAATGTACCTTATGGTTTCTGGTCTGATGTTGAGGTCTTTAATCCATTTTGATCTTACTTTTGTACACGGTGTTAGGCAGAGTTCTGAGCCCATTTTTTTGCATATAGCCGTCCAGTGATGCCAGCACAATTTGTTAAAGAGGCTTTCCTTACTCCACTTCACATTACTTGCACCTTTATCAAAGATTAGATGCTCATATGATTGAGGACAGATGTCAGTGTATTCAACCCTGTTCCATTGGTCTGCAGTTCTGCCTTTGTTCCAGTACCATGCTGTTTAATTATTACTGCTTTGTAGTACAGTCTGAAGTTCAGGACGTTGATTCCTCCCATTTTCTTTTTCCCAAGAATTGCTTTAGCTATTCGTGGGGGCTTATTGTTCCATATAAATTTCAGGAGTGTTTGCTCCATTTCTTTGAAGAATGTCGTGGGTATCTTTATAGGGATTGCATTGAATTTATACAATGCTTTCGGTAGTATTGCCATTTTGACAATGTTAAGTCTCCCGACCCATGAGCAGGGGATATCTTTCCATTTCCTCATGTCCTCTTTTATTTCCTGAAGTAGCGTTTTGTAGTTTTCTTTGTACAGGTCCTATACTTCCTAAGTTAAGCTGATTCCTAAGTACTTGATTTTCTGGGGCACAATTGTGAACGGGATTGTTTTTTTCATGTTGCTTTCTTCTCTCTCACTGTTTGCATATAGGAATGCCATGGACTTTTGGGTATTGATTTTATAGCCTACAACTTTACTATATGAGTCTATTGTTTCTAGGAGTTTTTTGGTGGAGGTTATTGGGTTCTCTAAGTATAGTATCATATCATCTGCGAATAGTGAGAGCTTGATTTCTTCCTTTCCTACCTGAATGCCCTTAATATCTTTTTCTTGCCTAATCGCTATTGCAAGTACTTCCAATACTATATTGAACAGCAGTGGAGAGAGTGGGCATCCTTGTCTCGTCCCCGACCTTAGGGGGAAGGCTCTCAGTTTTTCCCTATTGAGGATGATGCTTGCTGTAGGCTTGTGGTAGATGGCTTTAATTATGTTGAGGAAGGTCCCCTCTATACCCATTTTGGCTAGGGTTTTCATCATAAAGGGGTGCTAGATCTTGTCAAATGCTTTCTCTGCATCTATTGATATAATCATATGCTTTTTATCTTTTCTTTTGTTGATATGATGGATTATGTTGATTGATTTCCGAATGTTGAACCATCCTTGAATCCCTGGGATGAATCCTACTTGGTCATGGTGTATGATCTTTTTGATGAGTAGTTGGATTCTATATGCTAGTAGTTTGTTGAGGATCTTTGCATCTGTGTTCATCAGGGATATCGGTCTGTAATTCTCTTTCTTTGTGGTATCTCTGTCTGCTTTTGATATCAGTGTGATATTTGCTTCGTAGAAACTGTTTGGAAGTGTTTTTGATATTTCAATTTCGTGGAAAAGCTTAAAGAGGATTGGGAGTAAGTCCTCTTTAAAGATTTGGAAGAATTCACTAGTGAGTCCATCCGGACCAGGACTTTTGTGCTTGGGGAGACTTTTTATTACCATTTCAATTTCCTTGATGGTGATAGGTCTGTTCAGGTATTCCAGGTCTTCTTGGTTCAGCCTTGGGAGTCTGTAGGAGTCTAGGAATTTATCCATTTCCTCGAGGTTTTGATGTTGCGTGGCATACAATTTCTCAAAGTACTCCCTAAGGATCCTTTGAATTTCTGTAGTTTCTGTTGTAATGACCCCCTTTTCATTTCTGATTCGGTTTATTAGGGTTTTCTCTCTCCCTTTCTTTGTGAGTTTTGCTAGAGGCTTATCAATCTTGTTAATTTTCTCGAAGAACCAGCTCTTGGTTTCATTGATCTTTCGGATTGTTTTTTGGGTTTCCATCTCTTTAATCTCTGCTCTGAGATTTATTATTTCCTTTCTCTTGTTCGGGTTGTGCTCCTTTTTTTGGTCCTTCTCCAAGCTCTTAAGCTGTGAGGTTAGGTTACTTATGTGTGCTCACTCCTCCTTCCTGAGGAATGCTTGTAGAGCTATAAACTTTCCTCTTAACACAGCTTTTGCTGTGTCCCATAAGTTTTGGTAACTCGTGTCCTCATTTTCATTCGTTTCTAGGAATCTTTTGATTTCCTCTTTGATTTCCTGTCTAAGCCACTTGTTGTTCAGTAGAGCACTGTTTAATTTCCAGGTGTTTGATTTAGTTTTCTGTTTTTGTATGTGATTTACTTCTAATTTCAGCGCATTATGATCTGAGAAGATTGTCGATACAATCTCTATCTTCTTAATTTTTTGGAGGCATGTTTTGTGGCTCAGCATGTGGTCTATCTTGAAGAATGTTCCATGTACGCTTGAGAAGAATCTGTATTCAGCTTTTTGTGGATGAAGTGTCCTGTATATATCTACTAAGTCCTTTCTTCCATTGTTTCCCTCAGATGATGTATGTCCTTGCTAAGGTTGAGTCTGGTTGATCTATCAAGAGGTGACAAAGCAGTGTTGAAGTCTCCCACTAGTATTGTGTTGCTGTTGATGTCTTTTTCCAAATCTATGAGTAGTTGTTTTAAGTACTTTGCTGGTCTCTCATTAGGTGCATATACATTTATTATTGTATGTTCTTCCTGTTGTACAGATCCTTTGATCAATAAGAAATGACCTTCACTGTCTCTTATGACCTTCCTCACTCTGAAATCGATGTGGTCTGATATTAGGATGGCTACGCCAGCTTTTTTATGGGAGCTGTTTGCCTATAGGATTGTTTTCCAGCCTTTGACTCTGAGTCTGTGTTTGCTTTGACTATTGAGATGTATTTCTTGCAGGCAGCAGAATGTTGGGTTCAATTTTCTAATCCATCCTGCCACTCTATGTCTTTTAATTGGTGCGTTTAGCCCATTGACATTGAGAGAGATTATTGTTATGGGATTTTGTCCCATTGTTCTGTTGAAATTTGGTGTATTTGAGGGGCCTTTCTTGCCTTAAAGTAGCCCATTTAGTTGTTCTTGTAACCACGGTTTTGAGTCTATGAAGTTCCTGAGCTGTTGTTTGTCTGTGAAACTCTGTATTGTTCCTTCTATTATGAATGAGAGTCTCGCTGGGTAAAGTATTTTTGGGGAGGCATTTATTTCATTGAGTTTTTTCACTATGTCCCACCACTGTTTTCGGGCCATAAGGGTTTCATCAGAAAAATCAGCTGTGAATTTTAAGGATGCTCCTTTGTAAGAGATTTCTTTCTTCGATCTTGCTGCTTTCCGAATTTTGTCTCTGTCTAAGGTTTTGGTCATTTTGATCAGAATGTGTCTTGGGGTATTTTTATTCGGATTTCTTCTAGCTGGTACCCTTCGGGCCTCCTGAATATGGTCACAAGTTTTCTTCAGGTCTGGAAATGTTGTAGCAATGATGTCTTTGACAGTTTCTTCTTCATCAAGGTTTTCTTCCTGTACCTCTGGGACTCCAATAATTCTTATGTTACCCCTCTTGGCTTCATCACGATCTTCTCTTGCCATCTGTTCCCGAATTGTGAGTCTCTTTTCCATATTCTGCTCTTTTCTGGAGAGTCTCTGACCTTCATCTTCGAGCTCACTGATTCTGTTTTCAGCAGATGTTACTCTGCTGCTGACTCCTTCCACTGAGTTTTTCAATTCGCCTATGAGATTTTTCAGGTCTGACATTTCTGATTGCATTTTCCTCATTTCTGCCTTCAAATCCTCTTGTCTTCTATTGGCGTTGCTTTCCATTGTTTCTTTTAATTCCCTAAGCATCATTAACAATTATTTTAAAAAAACTTAAATGATAGAGAATGGGCACTGGTGGAGGGATGGGTTCTGGATCATTGTATAACTGAAACCCACTTAATCACTTAATCACTTAACTTCCCGTTAGTCGTCGATTTGCTCGAGCGGGCGCCAGTAACGTCTCCATTTGTCTCTGTCGCGTGCTAGTGTAGCCCAATGGCATCTGTTCGCTCTGGGAACATGAAGAGCCTCAAACCGATCGTTCATGATCTTGACGAAGAAGTCTGCCCATCTGGTAGGTGGGAGGTCACGCGGTCTTTTGATGTCCCGTGGAATCCAGTCAGTAACAGCTCTAGTCCAGCGGTCGTCTTTAAAGCTCATTACGTGACCAGCCCATCTGATTTTTGACACCTTGGCAAATGAGACAGAGTCCCTGACTCTTGATCGTCAACGGATGTCGGAACTCCGGATTTTTTCTCTTATTTGAGTGAAACGTGATATTCCAAGCATAGCTCTTTCTATTCTTCTTTGGGAGACCTGAATAGCGTTCTCATACTGTTTGCGTAGGGCCCAGGTCTCTGAGGCATATGTTAATGCAGGAAGAACCGTAAAATCAAAGAGATGTGCCCAGAGCCAGAGGTTCTTGTCCTCTTAACTATTTCTTCGACGTTCTTGAAGGCGTTCCAAGCCGCTCTCTTCCTCCTGTGCAGCTCGGGTGCCAGGTCATTTGACATGTTGACTTCTCGAGAAGTCAACTGAAACCCAAGCACAAAAATTTGAATGTCTACAACTGTACCTTATGGTGTTTCTCTAATAAAAAGTTAAAAAAAATAGCATGCTACTGAAACAAAGGCACAGCTGCAGACCAATAGAACATGCTTGAATATACTGACATCTCCTCACAGACATATGACCATCAAATCTTTGATAAGGGAGCAAGAAATGTGAATTTGGGCACGGAACGCCTTGTTAACAAAGTGTGCTGGCAAAACTGGACAGCTACATGCAAATAAATGGGCTCAGATCTCTGCCTAACATCATGTACAAAAGTAACACGAAAATGGATTAAAGAACTCAACATCATACTGGAATCCATAAGGTACGTTGAAGGCAGGGCTGGCAAAAACCCTCCACGACACTGAAGCTAGTGGTATCTTCAAAGATGACACGCCACTGGCCAAGCAAGTGAAAGCAGAGATAGACACAGGGGAATATCCTAAACTAAGAAGCTTCTGCACCTCAGAAGAAACACTGACCAAACTACAAAGAGAGTCTACAGAAAGGGAAAGGATACTCGCCCAAAACCCATCCAACAAGGGGTTAATATCAAAGATATACAAAGTACTGGTAATACTCCATAAGAAGAAAACCTCCAACCCCATCAAAAATGGGGCGAAAAAATGAACAGAAACTTTCTCAAAGAAGAAATCTGAATGGCAAAAAGGCACATAAGATAATGCTCTACATCACTAATCATCAGGGAGATGCAGACCAAAACAACAATGAGATATCATTTCACATCACAGATACTGGCCAATATCCAATAAAACAAAAGCAACTGATGTTGGCATGGATGTGGCAAGAAATGAACCCAAATAAACTGCTGGTGAGAATGCCGACTGGTTCAGCCCTTTTGGAAAACAGTATGGACAATTCTCAAAAAGATAGAAAATGAGCTCCAACCAAGCAAACCAAGCACAGCAAACCAAGCACAAAAATTTGTAAGTCTACGACTGTACCTTATGGTGTTTCACTAATAAAAATTCAAAAAGAGGTGAAAGATCAATACAAAGTAATCTACTCAAGTACGAACAGAAATAAGAGGATATGATGAAATGGAAATCACTTAAATCTCTTAACTTCCCGTTAGTCGTCGATTTGCTTGAGCGGGTGCCAGTAACGTATCCATTTGTCTCTGTCACGTGCTAGTGTAGCCCAATAGCTTCTGTTCGCTCTGGGAACATGAAGAGCCTCAAACCGATCGTTCATGATCTTGATGAAAAAATTTGACCATCTGGTTGGTGGGCGGCCACGTGGTCTTTTGACATCCCGTGGAATCCATTTGGTAACAGCTCTAGTCCAGCGGTCATCTTTAAATATCATTACATGACCAGCCCATCTGATTTTTGACGCCTTGGCAAATGAGACAGCGTCCCTGTTTCTTGATCGTCGATGGATGTCGGAACTCCGGATTCTTTCTCTCATTTGAGTGAAACGTGATATTCCAAGCATAGCTCTTTCAAATCTTCTTTGGGAGACCTGAATAGAGATCTCATCCGGTTTGCGTAGGGCCCAGGTCTCTGAGGCATATGTTAATGCAGGAAGAACAGTGGAATCAAAGAGATGTGCCAAGAGCCGGAGGTTCTTCGTCCACTTAGCTATTTCTTCGACGTACTTGAAGGCATTCCAAGCCTCTCTCTTCCTCCTGCGCAACTCGGGTGCCAGGTCATTTGTCATGTTGACCTCTCGATCTAGGTACACATAGCTGTTGCATTCGGAGATGGTCGTTCCGTTGCGAGCGAATGGGGCGTCAGGAACAAGGCTGTTTCTCATAAACATTGTCTTCGTAAGATTCACCTGTAGTCCTAACATTCCACACTCACGGTCAAAGTCGGCCAGCATTTGTGCCACTTGGCTGATGTTTGGTGTTATTAACACAATGTCATCAGCAAAGCGGAGGTGGTGTAGTTGCCAAGCATCTCTCTTCACTCCCATTCCTTCCGATTCCAGTCGTTGCATGATGTTCTCGAGGATGGGACTGAAGAGTTTCGGTGAAATGGTATCACCCTGCCGAACCCCTCTCTTGACATCAATGATTACTTCTTTGTAGAATGGTGAGATCCTGGTAGTGAATCCACAATACAGCTCACGGAGGATCTTGATGTATTGGGCTTGAATGCGCTGATTGGCTAGGGCTTCAATGATGGCTTCCGTCTCAACAGAATCAAAGGCCTTCTTTAAATCAATGAACATTAAACAGAGCGGCATCTTGAACTCCCGAGAAACCTCAATGAGCCTGGTTATCATGTGGATATGGTCGATGGTGCTGAATCCTTTGTGGAACCCGGCTTGCTCGCATGGTTGTCTTTCATCTAGTGTTCTGCCAATCCTATTTAGGATGACTCGAGTGAACCACTTGTAGATGACAGACAATAGGCAGATCGGGCGATAATTGCCAATGTCATGGTTGTCTCCCTTCTTGAACAGCAGTACGGTCCTGCTGGTTTTCCATTGGGACGGAACCTTGCTTTCAGACAGGTAGTGTGTGAAAAGACGAGCCAGTGTATTGATGAGTACTGATGGCATGTTCTTCAGGTTTTCAGGTCTGACCTTGTCTAGGCCGGGTGCTGTTCGTTTCTTTACTGACGAAATGGCGTGTCGGATTTCGGAAGGGAGAACATTGGGAACGACATATCCATCCTGTGGAATTTGGTATGTCGGCAAGTGGACATGGTTATCGAAGAGATTTGAGTAGAAGTCATGGATAATCTTCTCCATTGCCATTCTGGAGGATATGATGGATCCATCAGGACGTCTGAGGGCAGTCATCTTGGTCTTGTAGTTGGCGAAGGACAGGCAGCATTACGAATACTTTTCCTGGCTTCTGCCGCATCTACCAGCACTTCTGCTCTTCTCTCTTTGAGGTCTTCCTTGGTCGCATCTCTGCACTGCTTTGCGAGCTTGGATGTTAGCTTGCGGTTGCCTGAGGCATGCGCCAAACAACGCTGGCAAATAATCTCGAGAGTTTTCGAAAACAGGCTTTTTTTTTGGCTATCTCTCTCTTAGGCAGAGTCTCCTACCCTGTGTCTGACTATCCTCGCCAGGGCCCAACAGCTGAAGACCTCCAGGCCCCAACCAAGGCCTTACTGGAGCCACTCTCCACACACTTGGATAAGGCTCAGACATAACAGAACTAGCAGAGGAACCCAGGTGTGTGGGACCCGGGGCTGAGATCTCTAAGCCTGCACGGTTTGGGACTGGACCTGTCAGTAGCTAGACAGTTACACCCTCCAACTGCCGTGTAACCCCAACAAAGGCCAGGATCCAGAGATTATAACAACAAGCTCCCGGGAGAGCACAAGGCAGAGTCTCCTACCCTGTGTCTGACTATCCTCGCCAGGGCCCAACAGCTGAAGACCTCCAGGCCCCAACCAAGGCCTTACTGGAGCCACTCTCCACACACTTGGATAAGCCTCAGACATAACAGAACTAGCAGAGGAACCCAGGTGTGTGGGACCCGGGGCTGAGATCTCTAAGCCTGCACGGTTTGGGACTGGACCTGTCAATAGCTAGACAGTTACACCCTCCAACTGCCGTGTAACCCCAACAAAGGCCAGGATCCAGAGATTATAACAACAAGCTCCCGGGAGAGCACAAGGCAGAGTCTCCTACCCTGTGTCTGACTATCCTCGCCAGGGCCCAACAGCTGAAGACCTCCAGGCCCCAACCAAGGCCTTACTGGAGCCACTCTCCACACACTTGGATAAGCCTCAGACATAACAGAACTAGCAGAGGAACCCAGGTGTGTGGGACCCGGGGCTGAGATCTCTAAGCCTGCACGGTTTGGGACTGGACCTGTCAATAGCTAGACAGTTACACCCTCCAACTGCGTGTAACCCCAACAAAGGCCAGGATCCAGAGATTATAACAACAAGCTCCCGGGAGAGCACAAGGCAGAGTCTCCTACCCTGTGTCTGACTATCCTCGCCAGGGCCCAACAGCTGAAGACCTCCAGGCCCCAACCAAGGCCTTACTGGAGCCACTCTCCACACACTTGGATAAGGCTCAGACATAACAGAACTAGCAGAGGAACCCAGGTGTGTGGGACCCGGGGCTGAGATCTCTAAGCCTGCACGGTTTGGGACTGGACCTGTCAATAGCTAGACAGTTACACCCTCCAACTGCCGTGTAACCCCAACAAAGGCCAGGATCCAGAGATTATAACAACAAGCTCCCGGGAGCGCGCGGCCGCATTCGCGGCCGCGCGACTATTTATTTAATTTTCTCTAAATTTTCAGGATACCTTAAATATCCTTAAATATCCAACCCACACGGCAGAGCCTGGCAAGCTATCCGTGGTCTATGCCAAATAGACCAAATTGATATGCCAAATCCAGTAATAAATGGATCTCATTTCCCTAACCCTGAATATGCAGAGTCGAGAAGGATATGGAAGGAGAAGCTGATAAAACACCAAGGCAGACATAGGCTGCCAAAACGCAGAAAAACAAAAATGATTGTCTGTACTTTTAATGCTCGTACGCTGGCATCTGCTACATCCATTGAAGACCTTATGGTACAAGCACGAAAGATCAAGTACGA
Organism: Sorex fumeus; assembly: GCF_029834395.1. NCBI lineage: Eukaryota > Metazoa > Chordata > Mammalia > Eulipotyphla > Soricidae > Sorex > Sorex fumeus. The sequence continues at coordinate 1,495,175 of NW_026606260.1, forward strand.
CATCATTGGTCTGACCGAAACAAGAAGACATCAATCCCATCATGCTGTTTTCGACACTGGAGAAGAACTGTTCCTTGGAACATGTGATAAAAGAGGCGTCGGTGGTGTCGGTATCCTTGTTAACACAAACTTAGTCACAAGCATTGATTCATTTGAATGCCTAACAACACGAATCGGACGATTACACTTGAATAAATGTGGCTCACTACCGGAAGTTTCTATCTTTGTTGTCTATGCACCAACATCCAGTTATGGTGAAAAAGAAACTGAGAAATTCTACATGGAGCTGGAGAAATTCTATAAAGAAGATCACACCTTCTACAAGATCATTGTCAGTGATTTTAATGCCAAGATACGACCAAGAAGATCAGTCGATGAACTCCACATCGGAACCCATGGCCTGGAATGGAACGAACAGAGTGACAGACTGTCTGAGTTCATCATGTCAACCAAAACCTTCCATGGTAACTCACAATTCCAAAAGGTTGAATCTAGACGTTGGACATGGGAGTCTCCCGATGGACGGTTCCACAATGAAATAGACCACATCATATTCAATCGGCCGTTTTGCCTAACCGATGTTGCTGTTGTCCCAAAATTCCAAACGGGATCAGACCACCGTCTCCTTCGTGCAAAATTCTACCTCACAGAACGAGGAGAAAAGAATGCAAGGTTTAAGAAGAGGACTCCCAGAACAACCACCAACTGGGAGATCTTTGGCTCTATTGCGGCAACATGGGAAGATGCTGTCATTGACAACATTGATGAGGAATACGATCGAATGATTCAGCACCTCCATGATTGTGCAAGGAATGCCAAGAGAGAGATAACCACAAAAAACCGTCTTTCTTCGAACACTCTTGAACTTATTCGCCAACGTGGCTTGGCACATGCCTCAGGCAACCACAAGCGAACATCCGAACTGGCAAAAAAATGAAGAGAAGCCATCAAGGATGACCTCAAAAACAGGAGAGCAGCAGTACTGGTAGATGCAGCAGAAGCTGGGAAAAACATTCGTAATGCCCGCCTGTCCTTCACCAACTACAAAACCAAGATGACTGCCCTCCGACATCATGATGGATCTATCACATCTTCCAGAAGGGCAAAGGAGAAGATTATTCATGACTTCTACTCAGATCTCTTTAATAGCCACATCCACTTGCCCACATACCACATACCACATGATGGATATGTCGTTCCCAATGTTCTCCCTTCCGAAATCCAACATGCCATCTCGTCGGTAAAGAAACAAAAAGCACCTGGCCCAGACAAGATCAGACCTGAACACCTGAAGAACTTACCATCAGTACTCATCAATACATTGGCTCGACTCTTCACACGCTACCTGTCTGAATGCAAGGTTCCATCCCAATGGAAAACCAGCAAGACTGTACTACTATACAAGAAAGGAGACATCCACGACATTGGCAACTATCGCCCAATCTGCCTATTGTCTGTCATCTACAAACTATTCACTCGAGTTATCCTGAATAGGATTAGCAGAACACTAGATGAAGGACAACCATGTGAACAAGCTGGATTCCGAAAAGGATTCAGTACCATTGACCATATCCACACAATAACCAAGCTCATTGAGGTATCTCGGGAGTTCAAGATGCCGCTCTGTCTAACGTTCATTGATTTAAAGAAGGCCTTTGATTCTGTTGAGACGGAAGCGGTCATGGAAGCCCTAGCCAATCAGGGCGTACAAACTCAATACATCAGGATCCTTCGTGAGCTCTACTGCGGATTCACTACCAAGATATCACCATTCTACAAAGATGTAATCATCCATATCAAGAGAGGGGTTCGGCAGGGTGATACCATTTCACCAAAACTCTTCAGTGCCACCCTCGAGAACATCATGCGACGACTAGAATGGGAAAACATGGGAGTGAAGATAGATGGTCGGCAACTACACCAACTCTGCTTTGCTGATGACATCGTTCTAATAACACCAAACATCAGCCAAGCGGCACAAATGCTGGCGGACTTTGACCGTGAGTGTGGAAAGGTAGGACTACAGCTGAATCTTACGAAGACAATGTTTATGAGAAACAGCCTTGTTCCTGACACTCCATTCGCTCTCAACGGAACCACCATCTCCGAATGCAACAGTTATATATACCTAGGTCGAGAAATCAACATGATGAATGACCTGGCACCTGAGTTGCGCAGGAGGAAGAGAGCAGCTTGGAATGCCTTCAAGAGCATTGAAGAAATAACTAAAAGGACAAAGAACCTCCAGCTACGAGCACATCTCTTTGATTCCACTATTCTTCCTGCATTAACATATGCCTCAGAGACCTGGACCCTACGAAAACAGGATGAGAACGCTATTCGGGTCTCTCAAAGAGGAATCGAAAGAGCTATGCTTGGAATATCACAATTCACTCAAATGAGAGATAGAATCCGGAGTTCTGATCTTCGTCAACGCTCAAGAATCAGGGACGCTGTCTCATTTGCCAAGACATCAAAAATCAGATGGGCTGGACACGTAATTAGGTTTACAGACAACCGCTGGACTAGAGCCATTACTGATTGGATTCCCCGAGACATCAAAAGATCACGTGGACGGACACCTATAAGATGGTCAGACTTCTTCGTCAAGACCCTAAATGATCGGTTTGAGGCTCTACATGTTCCTAAAACGAACAGATACCATTGGGCTACGCTAGCACGCAACCGGGATGAATGGAGACGTTACTGGCACCTGCTCAAATAAATCGATGAATAACGGGGATTAAGTGATTAAGTGATCTCTCTCTTGGCGTTCCTCGCATATTCATGGAGGTGCTGAACCAGTCGATCAGACACTACCTCCACTACCCAGCCACCGCCACACTCCAGGACGCTTTCCGGACCCGCTTTCTGGACCCGCATGGTAGCTCCCGCAAAGACTCATACACGACTGAAAACCCACAGAACAAGATAAGCGGAACTCTCTGAGACCTTGGACTCCAGGCTCGGTGGACGCAGCGACAGAGATTCTCTGCTTGCTCCCACCAACCACAGGTGACAAAGGGATTCTAGTCAGGAGCCCCATCCTACCCTGCCCTGTCTGCTTCCACCAACCACCCAGGGATCGGATTGTGCACAGAAGACCCACCCTAACCCTCCCAGGACCAGATAAATACCCCACTGGCAGACCTCCACTACCGACACTACCTCCACTACCCAGGCGCCACCACACTCCAGGCCGCTTTCGCGGCCACACGACACATCATAAGACACTAAGTACCATCTTCCGGAATTGTCGTACCATATTTGATAGGGTTCAAATATGGTAACAACTACGAGGGCGATTAGAAGTCGCCCCAAAAGCCTCTATCCCTCTCGAAAAGACTGGCAAGCTACCGAGAGTATTCTGCCCGCACAGAAGTGCCTGGCAAGCTATCCGTTGTGCATTCGATATGCCAAAACCAGTAACTACAACTGGTCTCATTCACCTGACCCTGAAGACTTCACTGCCATGGCAGCACTGATAAGGATGAGAAAGGAGAGGAAGATAAAATCTCAAGGCCGAACTAGGCTGCCACAACGAAGGAAGACAAAAATGATCGTCTGTACTTTCAATGCACGTACGCTAGCATCAGATGCATGCATCGAGGACCTGATGGTACAAGCGTGAATGATCAAGTACGACATAATTGGTCTGACCGAGACAAGAAGGCACAAATCTTACCATGCCGTTTTTCGACACTGGAGAAGAATTATTCCTCGGAACATGCGATAAAAGAGGTATCGGAGGCGTTGGTGTCCTTGTCAACACAAACTTGGCCATGAGCATTGATTCATTCGAATGCCTAACAACCCGAATCGGACGATTACATTTGAATAGATGTGGCTCACTGCCGGCAGTTTCTATCTTCGTTGTCTACGCACCAACATCTCATTATGATGAAAGAGAAATCGAGAAGTTCTACGTGGAGCTGTAGAAGTTCTATAAAGAAGACCACACTTTCTACAAGATCATTGTGGGTGATTTTAATGCCAAGATAAGACCGAGAAGATCAGCTGAAGAACTTCACATCGGAACCCATGGCCTAGAATGGAACGAACAGGGTGAGAGACTGTCTGAGTTCATCATGTCGACCAAGACCATTCATGGTAACTCACAGTTCCAGAAGGCAGAATCTAAACGATGGACATGGGAGTCTCCCGGTGGACGATTCCACAACGAAATAGACCACATCATATTCAATCGATGGTTTTGCCTGACTGATGTCGCTGTTGTCCCAAAATTTCGAACGGGATCGGACCACCGTCTCCTTCGTGCAAAATTCTAATTCACAGAGCGGGGAGAAAGGGCTGCAAAGTTCAAAAAGAGAACTCCCAGAATGACCACCAACTGGGAACTCTTTGGTACTATTGCGGCAACATGGGAAGATGCCATTGTTGACAACATTGATGAGGAATACGATCGACTGGTTCAGCACCTCCATGAATGTGCGAGGAACGTCAAGAGAGAGATAGCCACAAAAAGTCGCCTATCTTCGCAAACTCTTGAGCTAATTCGCCAGCGTGGTTTGGCGCATGCCTCAGGCAACCGCAAGCTAACGTCCGAGCTTGCAAAGCAGTGCAGAGATGCGATCAAGGAAGACCTCAAAGAGAGAAGAGCAGAAGTACTGGTAGATGCGGCAGAAGCCGGGAAAAGTATTCGTAACGCTCGCCTGTCCTTCGCCAACTATAAGACCAAGATGACTGCCCTCCGACGTCCTGATGGACCCATCACATCCTCCAGAACGGCAATGGAGAAGATTATCCATGACTTCTACTCAAATCTCTTCGATAGCCATGTCCACTTGCCGACATACCAAATTCCACAGGATGGGTATGTCGTTCCCAACGTTCTCCCTTCCGAAATCCGACACGCCATTTCATCAGTAAAGAAGCAAACAGCACCCGGCCCAGACAAGGTCAGACCTGAACACCTGAAGAACCTGCCGTCAGTACTCATCAATACACTGGCTCGGCTCTTCACTCGCTACCTGTCTGAATGCAAGATTCCATCTCAATGGAAAACCAGCAGGACCGTACTACTGTTCAAGAAGGGAGACATCCATGACATTGGCAACTATCGCCCGATCTGCCTATTGTCTGTCATCTACAAGTTGTTCACTCGAGTCATCCTGAATAGGATTGGCAGAACACTAGATGAAGGACAACCATGTGAGCAAGCAGGGTTCCGCAAAGGATTCAGCACCATCGACCATATCCACACGATAACCAAACTCATTGAGGTTTCTCGGGAGTTCAAGATGCCGCTCTGCTTAACGTTCATTGATTTAAAGAAGGCCTTTGATTCTGTTGAGACGGAAGCGGTCATTGAAGCCCTAGCCAATCAGGGCATTCAAGCCCAATACATCAGGATCCTCCGTGAGCTGTATTGCGGATTCACTACCAGGATCTCACCATTCTACAAAGAAGTGATCGTTGATGTCAAGAGAGGGGTGCGGCAGGGTGATACCATTTCACCAAAACTCTTCAGTGCCACCCTCGAGAACATCATGCGACGACTGGAATGGGAAGGAATGGGAGTGAAGATAGATGGTCGGCAACTACACCACCTCCGCTTTGCTGATGACATTGTTTTAATAACACCAAACATCAGCCAAGCGGCACAAATGCTGGCCGACTTTGACCGTGAGTGTGGAAAGGTAGGACTACAGCTGAATCTTACGAAGACAATGTTTATGAGAAACAGCCTTGTTCCTGACGCCCCATTCGCTCTCAATGGAACGACCATCTCCAAATGCAACAGCTATGTGTACCTAGGTCGAGAGGTCAACATGACAAATGACCTGGCACCCGAGCTGCGCAGGAGGAAGAGAGCGGCTTGGAACGCCTTCAAGAACGTCGAACAAATAGCTAAGAGGACGAAGAACCTCCGGCTCCGGGCACATCTCTTTGATTCCACTGTTCTTCTTGCATTAACATATGCCTCAGAGACCTGGGCCCTACGCAAACAAGATGAGAACGCCATTCAGGTCTCCCAAAGAAGAATAGAAAGAGCTATGCTTGGAATATCACGTTTCACTCAAATGAGAGAACGAATCCGGAGTTCTGACATCCGTCGACGATCAAGGATCAGGGACGCTGTCTCATTTGCCAAGGTGTCGAAAATCAGATGGGCTGGTCACGTAATGAGATTTAAAGACGACCGTTGTACTAGAGCTGTTACTGATTGGATTCCACGGGATGTCAAGAGACCGCGTGGCCGCCCACCTACCAGATGGTCAGACTTCTTTGTCAAGGTCATGAACGATCGGTTTGAGGCCCTCCATGTTCCCGGAGCGAAGAGATGCCATTGGGCTACACTAGCAAGCGACAGGGACAAATGGAGACGTTACTGGCGCCCGCTCGAGCAAATCGACGAATAACGGGAAGTTAAGTGATTAAGTGATAAAATAATTTACATGATATAATGTAAAATATGTTTAATTTAATGTGGATTATGTTAATATAAATTAATTCAGGCTGGAGCAATAGCATAGCGGTAAGCCATTTCCCTTGCACACAGCCAACACGGCCAACTCGAGTTTGATTCCTCCGCCCCTCTCGGAGAGCGCCGCAAGCTACCGAGAGTATCTCGCCCGCACAGCAGAGCCTGGCAAGCTACCCGTGACATACTCGATATGCCAAACACAGTAACAAGTCTCATGATGGAAACGTTACTGGGCCCACTTGAGCAAATCGATGAACAACGGGAGGACCATGCATAAATTAATTGAATTTTAAAATTCTAAGTCATTTGTACTCATGTTACAATTACATATTTTACAATGTAACTATACACATTCATATTTATTATTTATCATTATCTTAATTCATTGATAAATTATTGATCCATTTTTAATAAAATTAATTGAATTTCTTTATTTCTTAATATAAATTACTTATCAGTAATTCAATTGATAGATAATTTATTGATAAATGATTTTTATCTCTAAATAAGGATTTTAATTAAATATATCATTAATGAGAAGTAGATATTATTACTTTGTTGTAATACAAGAATCATATTTTAATATAGTAATACACCACCTCAGATATATAAAATTTGTAAATTTATTCATTTATACTTATTGACTATTCCTCAAATATAAATTTAAAGATAATTTATTGACAAATTTTTCTTTATCATTAAGGTATGATTTTTAAAATATATCAATATTAATTAGCATACTTAAATATTATTAGTTTATAGTAATATATTTTTAATTGAATACATTGAATTACATTGAATTTATTTATTTATATATATTGATTATTTATCAATAATTTACTTTGTAGATAATTCATTGGCCAATGTTTTTTATCAGTAACTTAGGCTTTTAATTAAAGATACTATTAATTATTAGTATATTTTATTATTCATTTATTATCACGGTCACGGTCCTCCCAATGTTCATCAATTTGCTCGAGCGGGCCCAGTAACTTCTCCATTTGAGACTTTGTTGTTACTGTGTTTGGCATATCGAATACTTTACGGGTAGCTTGCCAGGCTCTGCCGTGCGAGTGAGATACTCTCGGTAGCTTGCCGGGCTCTCCGAGACGGGCGGAGCAATCGAACTCAGGACGGCCATTAATAATATTAATCATATTATTTTAAAAATAGTAATGTATTATATCAAATTATAAAATGCTTAAATTTAGTCCTTTATATTTATAGTTCATGGATTACATAATTTATAGATTATTTATAGATGAATTATTTCTTTATCTGTAAACTATATTTTTATTTAAATATATAATTAATAATTAGTAGACTTACATGTTATTAGGTCATTTTAATATATTTTTGAATAGAATACGTTGAAGAACATTGAAATTATTTTCTCATAATTATTATAATTAAATTCACAGGTAATTTATCAATAAATCATTTTATCAGTAAATTAGGATATTAATTGAATATATATTTAATGATTAGTAAATTTTATCATTAGTTTATTGGAATATATTAATCATATTATTTTATGATAGTAACTATCTTATCAAATATATAGTACTGTATTAATTTATTTATATTTATTGATCATTAATAGATGTCTTATTTCAAGAAAAATTTATTGATGAAGTATATTTTAATCAGTAAAATATAATTTTATTTAAATAAATCATTAACAATTAGTAGACTTAAATGTTATTAGTTGATTTCATTATATTTTTGAATTGAATACATTGAATAACATTGAATACATTTATATTTATTATTTATCCGTAATTCAATTAAAAGATAATTTATTATTAATTATATATTTATTGGTAAAGTAGGATTTTAATTAAATATATAATTAATGTTCACTACATTTTATAAAGAGTCTCTTGTAATATATTAACCATATTATCTTAATGTAGTAATATATCATATCACATATTTGAAATTTATAAATACATTTATTTCTATTTATTGATTATATATAGGTCTCTTAATTCATCGATAAGTCATTAATAAATTATGTCTTTATTATTAAAGTATTATTCTAATCAAATATATCGTTAATAGGTCGATTCAAACATCATTTTATTATTTTCATAAAAATCACATTGTTACTTTAAGAAAGCAATAATATATATGATATAAGATATATGAATGATTTGCTACATATTTATTTAAAAACACTAATAAATGCGAAATTTAGTTGTAATATATATTCAATTTACTTTGAGAGTAAAAAGAATATAATTAAATGATTTACATTAACTTGAAAGTTACAATTCTTTAATAATTTAATTCCTGTTAATGTAAAGTATGATTAAGATTTTAGAGCATTAATGAACACTTAGAAAATATTAATGCATTATAGGTGATTAAAATTAAATACGTGGATGGTCTCCAAGAAATGGAGCAAAGTTCCTGGTACTAATCTCAGCCATTCTTTGGTATTAGTCTATTTTGTTACTGTGTAAACTCACACAAAATAGGGGGCACGGCACCCACAGCGGCGGTGGCTCTATCTCTCCTGCCGCCCGCATTCGGTAGTCTCACCCTTCTCCCACCCCGGAGAGGTCGATGGCAATGGTCAGGCGGAGGAAGGAACGAGGGCCAGGCCGGTAGGTATTAGTTGTAGTTTATTCTGATTCTCTCCTCATCTGTCTCTGCTCCCTCTCTCCTTCTCTCTCTGCTCCCCATTCTTCCTCCCCCAGCTCCTTCTCCATTCCCGTTCATCCTCCTCTCTCTTCTGATTTTCTCTGAACTCTCTTCTTCATTCTGCCCCCTGCCCACTCCTCCAGTACAGTTAAATCCTCTCTCCATACTGAGTTGGGGGAACAATTACACATAGGTGCGGTCACAATCAATAGGGGTACAAATCTTAGCCTCAGGGAAGGCCGCTCCTAGGACAGATCCTCTCTCAGCATGAGGACCCACCCTAGAGCAAAATCCCAAGGGTGTGTCTGTCCTCTCCTTGTCCGACAAGCATATAAGCATTTCATTTTTTTCATTTCATCATCCTGTTATTCGTCGATTGCCTCGAGCAGGCCCCAGTAACGTCTCTTTCATCCTAGCCATGAGATTATATTCAAGGCTCTTTAGGAGAATGAGACCCATCATTGTTACTGATATTTGGCATATTTGGTACGACACGGGGAGTTTGCCAGAATCTGCCCTGTGGGCAGGCTACATTCGATAGCCTGCAAGTTTGTCCAAAGTAGGAATGAGACAATAAGTTGTCATTAATAAAAGGTCAGTCTCCTGCCCCTGCGCCTGGCTATTCCTCGCTGGGGTCCCTTGGAGGGGAGCGGGTTGGGCTTTCCTCCCCACCCCGACCAGGGCTCCGGCAGCCGAAGACCTCCAGGACCAGCCACCACCATGCTGAGACCACTCTCCGCACACATGAAGGTACTGGCAGAGGGACAAAGCCACGCGGGTTCCGGGGCCGAGATCTCCAAGCCTACTCGAATTGGAGTCGAGCATCCTCCACCCGGATCCTCCAAATTCCAGTAGGCGGGGGTCACACACACCACCTGGCCCCCTGGCGCCGTGTAATCCCATCAGCGGCCAAGACTCAGAGACTACAAAACGCAGCTCCCGGACGAGACCAGTGCAGTCAGTCTCCTGCCCCTGCGCCTGGCTGTTCCTCGCCGGGGTCCCTTGGAGGGGAGCGGGTTGAGCTTTCCTCCCCACCCCGACCAGGGCTCCGGCAGCCGAAGACCTCCAGGACCAGCCACCACCATGCTGAGACCACTCTCCGCACACATGAAGGTACTGGCAGAGGGACAAAGCCACGCGGGTTCCGGGGCCGAGATCTACAAGCCTACTCGAATTGGAGTCGAGCATCCTCCACCCAGATCCTCCAAATTCCAGTAGGCGGGGGTCACACACACCACCTGGCCCCCTGGCGCCGTGTAATCCCATCAGCGGCCAAGACTCAGAGACTACAAAATGCAGCTCCCGGACGAGACCAGTGCAGTCAGTCTCCTGCCCCTGCGCCTAGCTGTTCCTTACCGGGGTCCCTTGGAGGGGAGCGGGTTGAGCTTTCCTCCCCACCCCGACCAGGGCTCCGGCAGCCGAAGACCTCCAGGACCAGCCACCACCATGCTGAGACCACTCTCCGCACACATGAAGGTACTGGCAGAGGGACAAAGCCACGCGGGTTCCGGGGCCGAGATCTCCAAGCCTACTCGAATTGGAGTCGAGCATCCTCCACCCGGATCCTCCAAATTCCAGTAGGCGGGGGTCACACCCACCACCTGGCCCCCTGGCGCCGTGTAATCCCATCAGCGGCCAAGACTCAGAGACTACAAAATGCAGCTCCCGGACGAGACCAGTGCAGTCAGTCTCCTGCCCCTGCGCCTGGCTGTTCCTCGCCGGGGTCCCTTGGAGGGGAGCGGGTTGAGCTTTCCTCCCCACCCCGACCAGGGCTCCGGCAGCCGAAGACCTCCAGGACCAGCCACCACCATGCTGAGACCACTCTCCGCACACATGAAGGTACTGGCAGAGGGACAAAGCCACGCGGGTTCCGGGGCCGAGATCTACAAGCCTACTCCAATTGTAGTCGAGCATCCTCCACCCAGATCCTCCAAATTCCAGTAGGCGGGGGTCACACCCACCACCTGGCCCCCTGGGGCCGTGTAATCCCATCAGCGGCCAAGACTCAGAGACTACAAAATGCAGCTCCTGGAACCGCGCGGCCGCAAATGCGGCCGCGCGACATCTTATCTGAACATCTTTTTATGATATCTCATTATCTCATTCCTACTCTGGACAAACTTGCAGGTTATCAAATATAGCCTGCCCAGAGGGCAGAGTCTGGCAAACTCCCCGTGGCGCACCAAATATGCCAAATACCAGTAACAATGATGGGTCTCATTCTCCTAAAAAGCCTTGAATATAATCTCAGGGCTAGGATGAAAGAGACGTTACTGGGGCCTGCTCGAGGCAATCGACGATTAACAGGATGATGAATGAATGAATAAAAGGTCTGATAAGATGTCGTGCGGTCGCGAATGCGGCCGCGCGGTTCTGGGATCTGAATTTTATAGACTCTGAGTCTTGGCCGCTGATGGGATAACACGGCGCCAGGGGGCCAGGTGGTGGGTGCGACCCCCGCCTACTGGAATTTGAAGGATCTGGGTGGAAGATGCTCGACTCCAATCCGAGTAGGCTTGGAGGTCTCGGCCCCGGAACCCGCGTGGCTTTGTCCTTCTGCCAGTACCTTCATGTGTGCGGAGAGTGGTCTCAGCATGGTGGTGGCTGGTCCTGGAGGTCTTTGGCTGCCGGAGCCCTGGTCGGGGCGGGGAGGAAAGCTCAACCCGCTCCCCTCCAAGGGGCCCCGGGAAGGAACACGCAGGCACGGGGGCAGAAGACTACACTGTTCTCGTCCGGGATCTGGATTTTATAGTCTCTGAGTCTTGGCCGCTGATGGGATTACACGGCGCCAGGGGGCCAGGTGGTGGGTGTGACCCCCGCCTACTGGAATTTGGAGGACCTGGGTGGAAGATGCTCCACTCCAATCCGAGTACGCTTGGAGGTCTCGATCCCGGAACCCGCGTGGCTTTGTCCCTCTGCCCGTACCTTCATGTGTGCGGAGAGTGGTCTCAGCATGGTGGTGGCTGGTCCTGGAGGTCTTCGGCTGCCGGAGCCCTGGTTGGGGCGGGGAGGTAAGCTCAACCCGCTCCCCTCCAAGGGGACCCGGGAAGGAAAACCCAGGCGCTGGGGCAGAAGACTGTACTGTTCTCGTCCGGGATCTGGATTTTATAGTCTCTGAGTCTTGGCCGCTGATGGGATTACACGGCGCCAGGGGGCCAGGTGGTGGGTGTGACCCCCGCCTACTGGAATTTTGAGGATCTGGGTGGAAGATGCTCGACTCCAATCTGAGTAGGCTTGGAGGTCTCGGCCCCGGAACCCGCGTGACTTTGTCCCTCTGCCAGTACCTTCATGTGTGCGGAGAGTGGTCTCAGCATGGTGGTGGGTGGTCCTGGAGTTCTTCGGCTGCTGGAGCCTTGGTCGGGGCAGGGAGGAAAGCTCCACCTGCTCCCCTCCAAGGGATCCCGGCAAGGAATAGCCAGGCACAGGGCCAGGAGACTGCACTGGTCTCTTCCGGGAGCTGGATTTTATAGTCTCTGAGTCTTGGCCGTTGTTATAGTTATATATACTATAATTTGTTATAGTATATGATTTAATTGTAACATGAGTATAATGAAATGATTATGATTAAGTTTGTGAATATAATTGAGTCCATTACTGTATGTTGATTTTAATATAATATTTAATTTTAATATTAATATTATTTCACTTTTGTAGTTATTACATAATAATAATGGGCTACACTAGCACGCGACAGGGACAAATGGAGACGTTACTGGCGCCCGCTCGAGCAAATCGACGACTAACGGGAAGTTAAGTGATTAAGTGATTAGTTATTACAAATATGATGAAAATTATTTTGAGAACTTATTAATTTATCTTTAAAACTGATGAAAATTAAATGTATATTTTGATATATATTTTAATTAAAATAAAGTACAAGTTAGATATGTTTTTGATAATTTCAACATTTTAGTAATTACAATAATAATCAATAAATATTATAGTACATATTAATTTTCTCTATTACATTCATACTTTTTTTCTTAAATTTTTATTATTGGAAACACCATGATGTACAGTTGTAGACTTACAAATTTTTGTGTTTGGGTTTCAGTTATACAATGATCGAATAACCATCCCTCCACCAGCGCCCATTCTCCACCACCACCAGTCCCAGTATGCCTCCCACCCCCACCCCCCCATCCCGCCCTAACTCTGTGGCAGGGCATTCCCTTTTGTTATCGCTCTCCTTTTGAGTGCTGTGGTTTGCAAAAGAGACATTGAGTGGCAATCTTGTTCGGTCTATAGTCTACTCTCATCCCACATTTCCCATCCTGAGAGGAAGCTCCCAACACTCTTTATTTGGTGCTCCCTTCTCTATCTGAGCTGCCATTTACCCTAGCATGTGGGCTGTCCTCAAAGCCATGGAGTAATCCTCCTGGTACTTATCTCGGCTATTCTTGGATGTTAGTCTCCTATTTTGTTACTTTATGTTCCCCAGATGAATGCAATCTTTCTATGTCTGTCCCTCTCTTTCTGACTCATTTTGCTTAGCATGATACTTTCCATGTAGTACTACTTGTATATGAATTTCATGACTTCATCTTTTCTAACAGCTACGTATTACTCCATTGTGTAGATGTAGCGAAGTTTCTTTAACCAGTCATCTGTTCTCAGGCACTCAAGTTTTTTCCAGATTCTAGCTATTTTAAAGAGTGCTGCAATGAACAAACAAGTGTCACTTCAACTATACTTTTTTTGCCTCTCCGGGATATATTCCCAGGAGTGGTATTGCTGGGTCAATACCACTAAATTTCTAATTTCTGGGAGCTCAATTTCTAATTTTTTGAGGATCGTCCATACTGTTTCCAAAAATGGCTGAACCAGTCGTCATTCCCACCAGCAGGGAAGGAGAGTACCTTTCTTGCCACATACGCACCAACACCGGTAGCTATTGGTCTTTGGGACGTAGGCCAGTCTATGCGGTGTGAAATGATATCTCATTGTTGTTTTGATCTGCATCTACGTGATGATTAATGATGTAGAGCATTTTCTCATGTGCCTTTTAGCCATTTGGATTTCTCCTTTGAGAAAGTTTCTATTCATTTCGTCGCTCCATTTTTTGATGGGGTTGGATATTTTCTTCTTGTGGAGTTCAACCAGTATTTTGTATATCCTTGATATCAACCCCTTATCAGATGTGAATTCGGAGAATATCCTTCCCATTCTGTAGACTGTCTTTGTATTTTGGTCACTGTTTCTTTGGAGGTGCAGAAGCTTCTTAGTTTAAGATAGTCCCATTTGTCTATCTCTGTTTTCACTTGCTTGGCCAGTGGCGTGGCATCTTTGAAGATACCATTAGCTTCAATGCCATGGAGGGTTTTGCCAACTTTGTCTTCAATTTACCTTATGGATTCCGGTCTGATGTTGAGGTCTTTAATCCATTTTGATCTTACTTTTGTAGTTGGTGTTAGGGACAATTCTGAGCCCAATTTTTTTGCATGTAGCTGTCCAGTTTTGCCAGCACAATTTGTTAAAGAGGCTTTCCTTGCTCCACTTCACAATTATTGACCCCTTATAGAAGATTAGATGACCATATGCTTTAGGGGAGATATCAGTGTATTCGACCCTGTTCCATTGGTCTGCAGCTATGCCTTTTTTCCAGTACCATGCTATTTTAATTATTACTGCTTTGTAGTAGAGTTTGAAGTTGGGGAGGTTGATTCCTCCAATTTTCCCTTCTTCCAAAATTGCTTTAGTTATTCGTGGGGGCTTATTGTTCCATATAAATTTCAGGAGTGTTTGCTCCATTCCTTTGAAGAATGTCATGGGTATCCTTATAGGGATCACATTGAATTTGTACAGTGCTTTGGGAAGTATTGCCATTTTGACAATTTTAATTCTCCCGATCCATGAACAGGGGATATTTTTCCATTTCCTGGTGTCCTCTTTCATTTCCTGAAGCAGCGTTTTGTAGTTTTCTTTATACAGGTACTTTACTTCTTTAGTTAAGCTGATTCCTAGGTACTTGATTTTCTGTGGCACCACTGTGACCGGGATTGTTTTCTTTATGACACTTTCTTCTCTTTCACTATTTGCGTCGGATAGCCATGGATTTTTGGGTATTGATTTTATAACCTGCAATTTTACTATACAAGTCTATTGTTTCTAGGAGTTTCTTGGTAGAGGTTTTAGGGTTTTCTAAGTATCGTATCATATCATCTGCGAATAATGAGAGCTTGATTTCTTCCTTTCCTACCTGGATGACCTTGATATTTTTTTCTTGCTTAATGGCTATTGCAAGTATTCCAATACTATATTGAACAGTAGTGGAGAGAGTGGGCATCCTTGTCACATCCCTGATCTTAGGGGGAAGGCTCTCACTTTTTTCCCATTGAGGATGATGCTTGCTGTGGGCTGTGGTAGATGGCTTTAAATATATTGAGGAAAGACCCCTCTATCCCCATTTTGGCAAGGGTTTTCATCATAAACGGGTGCTGGATCTTGTCAAATAATTTCTCTGCAGCTATTAATATGATCATATGATTTTTATCTTTTCTTTTGTTGATATGATGGATTATGTTGATTGATTTTCGAGTGTTAAACCATCCTTAAATCCCTGGGATGAATCCCGCTTGGTCATGCTGTATGATCTTTTTGATGAGTAGTTGAATTCTATTTCCTAGTATTTTGTTGAGAATCTTCGTATCCATGTTCATCAGGGATATAGGCCTGTAGATTTCTTTTCTTGTGGTGTCTTTGTTTCCTTTTGGTATTAGAGAGATATGGGCTACATAGAAACTTTTTGGGAGAGTTTCTGCTTTTTCAATTTCCTGGAAAAGCTTGAGAAGGACTGGCAGTAGGTCCTCTTTAAATGTTTGGAAAAATTCGCTAGTGAAGCCATCTGGACCTGGGCTTTTATTTGGGGGGAGACTTTTGATTACAGTTTCAATTTCCTTGATGTAAATAGATTTATTCAGTTACTCCAGATATTCTTGATTCAGCTTTGGGAGATGATAGGAATCCAGGAGTTTATCCATTTCTTCTAGGTTCTCTTCTTTCGTGGCATACAGACTTTCAAAGTATTCTCTGATGATCTTTTGAATTTCTTTGGTTTCTGTTGTGAGATCCCCCTTCTCATTTGTGATTCGATTTATTAGGGTTCCCTCTCTGTTTCTTTTTGAGTGTTGCTAGTGGTTTATCTATCTTGTTTATTTTCTCGAACAACCAGCTCTTGGTTTCATTGATCTTTCAGATTGTTTCTTTGGTTTCCATGTCATTGATTTCTGCTCAAAGTTTTATGATCTCTTTTGTTCTGCCTGATTTGGGCTCTTTCTGTTGATCCTCTTCTAAGGCCTTTTCTAAGCTGTGAAGTCAAGTTATTTATGTGCATCCTTTCTTCCGTCCTGAGAAATGCTTGCAGAGCTATAAATTTTTCCCTTAATACGGCTTTCGCTGCATCCCAGAAGTTCTGATAGCTCGTGTCTTCATTCTCATTTGTTTCCTGGTATCTTTTGATTTCATCCATGACTTCGTTCCTGACCCACTCGTTGTTCAGCATTGAGTTGTTTATTTTCCAGGTGTTTGATTTGGTTCTCATTGTCTGTGTGTGATTCACTTCTATCCTCAGTGAATCGTAGTCTGAAAAGATGGTTGATACTATCTTCCTGATTCTACTGAGGTATGTTTTGTGGCCTAGAACATGGTCTATTTTGGAAAATGTTCCGTGAGCATTGGAGAAGAATGTGTATTCTTTCTTTTGGGGGGTGTAAAGCTCTGTATAGGCCTTTAGGCCCTTTCTGTTCTATTTCTTCTTTCAAGGCCTATGTTTCCTTGTTGAGTTTCGTTCTTGTTGATCTATCCAGAGGTGATAAGGCAATGTTGAAGTCTCTGGCTACTATTGTGTTGGTAGTAATATCCTCCTTAAAATTTGTTAGTAGTTGTTTTAAATACTTAGCTGTTCCCTCATTAGGTGCGTATACATTTAAGAGTGTGATTTCTTTTGTTCTATCCCTTGATGAATAGAAAATAGCCTTTATTGTCCCTTCTAATCTTTCAACCTGAAATTGATGTTGCCAGATACTAGTATGGGCACCTCAGCTTTTGTGAGGGAGCTGTTTGCTTGAAGGATTGTTTTCCATCCTTTGACTCTGAGTCTGTGTTTGCTCTGACTGTTGAGATCAGTTTCTTGTATGCAGAAGAATGTTGGGTTCTGTTTCTGCATCCATTTTGCTACTCTGTGTCTCTTAATTGGTGAATTTAGACCATTGACATTGAGAGATATAATTGTTATGGGGTTATGTGTCATCTTTCTGTAAGGGTCTATTGTGGTTGTAGGGTTTGTGTTTTCTTATAGTAGCCCCTTTAGCCCTTGTTTTAGGTTTGGTTTTGAGTCTATGAAGTTCCTGAGCTGCTGTTTATCTAGAAAATAGTGTACCTTCCTTTGAGTTTGAGCGAGAGTTTAGCTGGATAGAGTACTCTTGGTGAAGCATTCATTTCAGTGCGTTTTTTCACTATATCACACCATTGCTTTCGTGCTTGGAGGGTTTCCTCTGATAGGTCTGCTGTGAATCTAAGGGGTGTTCCTTTGTATGTGATTTCCTTCTTTGACCTTGCTGCTTGCAGTATTGTGTCTCTATCGGCGGCATCCATCATTCTAACTATTATATGTCTTGGAGTGTTTTTGTTTGGGTCTCTTTTAGCTGGCACCCTTCGGGGTCCTTGAATCTGAATGGCTGCAATGTGGAGCTCTGGGAATTTTTCAGCGATGATTAGTTTAACTGTTGCTTTTTCATTGGGATTGTTTTCCTGAGATTCTGGTAGTCCAATGATTCTAATGTTGTTCCTCTTGGAATCATCTCCTAGGACTCTGATTCTCTCTAGAGCTATTTTGAGGTCCCTTGCCATTGTTTGTTTTTGCCGGTTGGCTTGGTGCAGCTGATCTTCCAGCTCACTGATTCTTTCCTCAGCTGTGGTCATTCTACTTTTGAGGGAACAGACTGAATTTTTTATTTCATCTATGGACTCTGATTTGTGATATTTCTGTGCGTAGCTTTCCAATTTCTGCTCTCATTTCTTCCTGTATTTTCTCAATTGTGCAATCCATTGTTTCTCTCATGTCCTCTTTCAATTGACTGGCTATCTGTCTGACTGTTTCATTGAGTTCATTGAACATCTTCATGACTTCATATCTGAATTCTTTCTCAGAGTGGTCCCTTAGTTGAGTAGAACCTACTGAGGCTTCTGGACTCTTTTCATTGTCCTCTGCATGTGGTGGGGATTTGCATTGTTTCTTCATGTTGGTGTGTAGGTATAGGAACTGTAGTGTCACACTAGATGTCTTGGTATAGTAAAATAACTGTGACTGCGTGAGTGGCCGCCCGCCTAAAATTAAGCCACTCCCACTTCTACCAAAGCCAAGAACTTCTGAAAAGGCCACGCTCCCACGTAACCAGGTGTGTGTGAGGGGTGAAGGCTGTGTTGGGGAGGAGATTGGTGGAGCAGTATTGGTGGTGGTCGAGAAGGAAGGGGCTCAGGTCTGCTTTTGTTCCAGGGTCCAAGAGGACGCCTGGGCATTTGCAGGGTGAAAGCCAAGTCCCGGATTCAAATGCTGGCGGGTGGACTGACCTGGATAGGGAGGAGAACGGCGGAGCAGCATTGAGGGCAGGCAAGAAAGAAGGGGCAGAGGTCCGCTTTTGTTCCAGGGTCCGAGAGGACGCCTTGGCCTTTGCAGGGTGGAAGGCAAGTCCCAGATACATTCATACTTTTATTATCTGCAATTTAAATGCTAATCATTAGTTGATTTTATAAATCAACAAATAATAAATCATTTAATTTTATTTGTATGCAGGAAAATGTGATTTCATTGTGTTATTAATTGTATAGTAATACAAATTTATATGAACTGTTTATATCAATATGAATACAACAGCATTCAATTTAGATATTAAAAACCAATAAAATTTCCCCGAATTCCATTGTTGTTAATTGAATGTAATGCACTGAATAGTAAATCACGTGATTGTATTTATATTACAGCTAAGTAAATTTTCAGATGTTGTAAAATATAAACAAATATAATGTAACATAGAATATGAATGAAACAAGCAATTAATGATTTATATTAACACTACCATGAATTAATTTTGTTAAGATATTAATCCTATTGTGTAGTATCTTTATGTAATAAGTAATAATTATGTA
The DNA here is from genome assembly GCF_029834395.1 of Sorex fumeus. NCBI lineage: Eukaryota > Metazoa > Chordata > Mammalia > Eulipotyphla > Soricidae > Sorex > Sorex fumeus. The sequence goes on from NW_026606260.1 coordinate 1,514,415, forward strand.
CATCAATATAAACTAATTTATATTAATGTAACTATTAATTGTTAAATGTATTCATGTTTAATATGTATTTAATACATATTTAATATTATTTCTTATTTATTAAAATGTAAGTATAGCTCAATAATTTTATATTTTTATATAATGTATATACATTTCAATGATATATAATATAATTTATATATTAAAGTAAGATAATTCATGTTTATAAACATATTTAATATCAAGTCTTATTAAATTAATTGTTAAATTAGTTAAATATTTAAATAGTTAAGTACTATTTAACTAAATAATTTATTCAATTAATGTATATTGATTTTAATATATTTAATTTTAATATTTATATTATTCACACTTGTCTTTATTACAAATGTGATGAAAATTATGTTGATGACTTATTAATTAATCTTTACATCAGATCAAAATTAAAATATGTTTTGGTATATATTTGGGATTAAAATAAAATGTATGTTTGATATATTTTGGAAAATTTTAATATTTTAATAAATGCAATTATAAACAATTAATATTATTTATATTATGCATTAATTTATTCTATTACATTCATGCCTCGGGCTGGAGCGATAGCACAGCGGGTAGGGTGTTTGCCTTACAAGTGGCTAACATGGCCGACCCGAGTTCGAATCCTCCGCCCCTCTCGGAGAGCCCGGCAAGCTACTGAGAGTATTCGATATGCCAGACACAGTAACAACAAAGTCTCCAATGGAGACGTTACTGGGCCCGCTCGAGCAAAATCGACGATCAACGGGAGGGCCTTTACCTTTACATTTACCTTACATTCATACTTTTATTATAGTCAATTTAATTGCTAAACAATAGTTGATTTTATAAAACAGCAAATAATGAATAATTCAATATATTTATAAGCATTTAAATGTAATTTAATTGTGTTATTTTTAGTATAGGGCTGGAGTGATAGCACAGCGGTAGGGCGTTTGCCTTACAAGTGGGCAACATGGCCAACGAGTTCGATTCCTCCACCCCTCTCGGAGAGCCTAGCTACCGAGAGTATCTCATACGCATGGCAGACAGAGCCTGGCAAGCTACCCGTGACATATTCAATATGCTAAACACAGTAACAACAAGTCTCACGATGGAGACGTTACTGGGCCCGCTCAAACAAATCAATGAACAACAGGAGGACCATGGACCATGATTTATAGTATAGTAATGTGTAAATCTCACACAAAACGGGGGGCACGCGACACCCACAGGGGTGGTGGCTCTATCTCTCCCACCGCCCGTGTTCGGTAGTCTCAACCTTCTCACACCCCCGATAGGTCAATGGCGACGGTCAGGCGGAGGAAGGAACGAGGGCCAGGCTGGTTGGTATTAGTCGTAGTTTATTCTGATTCTCTCCTCATCTGTCTCTGCTCCTGTCTCTCTCTGTCTCTCCTCATCTCTGCCCTCTGTCCCTCGTCCCTCGTTTACATTACCATAAATTAATTTTGTGAAGATATTAATGCTACTTTTTAGTATTTTAATGTAATAAGTAACAATTATGTACATTATTATAAAGTAATTAATTAATATGAATCTCCATTGTGAGACTTGGGTGTTACTGTGTTTGGCAACTGTGCTTGGCATATGGAATAAGTCAAGGGTAGCTTGCCAGGAATTGCCGCGTGGGCGAGATACTCTCGGTAGCTTGCCAGGCAGTCTGAGAGGGATGGAAGAATCGAACGTGGGTGGACCATGTTGGCTGCATGCAAGGCAAACACCCTACCCGCTGTGCTATCTCTCCGGCCATAAAATTACATTTCATATGATCTCAGCACTGTAGCACTGTCCTCCCATTGTTCATTGATTTGATCAAGCAGGCCCCAGTAACGTCTCCATTTTGAGATTTGTTGTTACTGTGTTTGGCATATTGAATACATCACGGAAAGCTTGCCAGGCTCTGCCCGAGAGTATCTCGGCTGCACGGAAAAGCCTGCCAAGCTCCCCGTGATGTGTTCGATAGGCGAAACACAGTAACAAGTTCACAATGGAGACGTTACTGAGCCCGCTCGAGTAAATCGATGAACAACAGGAGGACAGTGACAGTGATTCAAAAACGATGCATTAACCATTCATGTTCATAATAACTGTGTTTATATTATTTTTAATATAAATTGTCTATAAAAGATATATTAAGAAATTGGCATCGAAAATTGATATTGTCGATTGCATTATAGTGAGGTGATAATGCTATTTGATATTTAAATTTAATTGCTAGTCAATGTTGCAAATACTGTAAATATAGTATGACCCCACAGAGACAGGAGAAAAGGGGCTGTGGATCAGGACTTGGAAGGAATGTGTGTGAAGGGGTCAAGCTGGGCCTTGCACCCTGTTTTGTGTGTGAGCCCATGTCACGTTTCCCCGCAGGCATACCGGAACTACAACTTCCAGCGAGATCAGCCGCAGTTGATGAACAACATCCGTTGCAAGGGCCAAAAGAGGCCCCCGGCCGCCCAGACCAGGAGGAGGAGGATGGAGCCCACGCGCTGCTCCCCGCGGCTTCACCCTGTTGCCAAACCTGACTGGCAGTGCTGCAGTGGCGTAAGGGTCCCCTCTGACCTTTTGGCTGAGAACAAGGGACGTTCCAGAGAGGACGGTGCTTGTGACACCCAGGCCGGGCCTAACGAACTGCTGTTCACCTCCAATGAGGAGGCCGGGCCTCAAGGGCAGGTGCCCCCAGGCACTGTTCTGTTCCCATCAGCTGAGGAAAACGTTGCCTTGACCAGAGAGATTGAGGGTGTCCTTAGCCATGCTGAGGCGATCCCTAGTTTGGAGAGTAAAGAGGTTACTGAGGAGGAGGACGACGACGAGGAGGAGGAGGACGACGACGAGGAGGAGAATGAGGAGAAGGAGGAAGAGGAGGAGGAGGTCCCTGAGGATGAGGGTGTGTCAAATAGCTCTGCCTTCCCAACTGCCTTGCAGAAGATTCAATTTCCTGGGGACTGCAACCCCCCTGAGGAGGGCGTGTCCAGCAGCTTGGCCTTCCTGTCTGCCATGCAGAATGTTCCTTTCACTGAGGACAGCTGTCCTCTTCATTGCGATTCAATTGTTGATATTTTTTCAATTGCTTTGAACAATTTTGGTTCCATGGAGGTAGATGGCCCAGGGGAGGGCATGCCTAGTGCCATGGAAAACTTTACTTTGTCTGAGGAAGGTGGGCCTCAAGTGCCTGGCAATATTCTGGTCCCTTCTGCCGTGGAAAATGGTAATCCCACGGCTGAGGCCGTGCCTAATGGTACTTTCTCATCTGCTTTGTGCAGTGTTAATGCCATCGAGGACTGTGGCCCAGCTGAGGCTGCGCCTAGTAATATTTTGGCAGCCCCGGCCACTGCTGGGCAGAATCCGCTTGTGGAAGCAAGCACAGACCCCCAAGGGTACAACACACTCCGTTCCTTCTTCCTGTCATGGATAACAATGGGTCCCCATCAGAACCCATATACAGAAGAGAATCCAGAGTCCCCATCATTGTAAGGAGAAGCCAGGTCCTGAAAATTAGTCTCCCACAATCAGTACATATATTGAAACTTTGCTTATTTATGTACTTTATTATTAATGTACTTCTGGGCTTTAAAATAAATGGAATATTTCCGGTGGACTAAATAAATTTATGAAAATTGCAAATCGGTGTTGTAAATTTCTAACTCCCCCATAAGTAGGAAGTCCTGGGAAGAAAAACTAGGGCTCCTTCTGCTTTTCCTGGAGGGGAGTGGAAGATGTCTGGAGGTCTGGGAGTGTGATAAGGGGGATGGAGCTGGTCTGGAGGGTCCTGGACAGGGTGTGAGTCTGGGAGGATTCTGGAGGTGGTGCAAGATGTCTCCAAGAGGATTTGGGAGGTGTTGGAGGGGAGGTGAAGCAGGTGGTGGAGGAAGTTTGAGGCTGTCCTGTGCTAGGGTGGTTAGCTCTGGAGGAAATTGTGGGTGGTGTTTATTGGGGGTGAGTAGAGGAGGCTCAAGGAGGTTTGAGGATGTCCAGCAGGGGTGCAGTGTATGTTGGACGAGGTGCAGGATGTTTCCGGATGTTCTGCGGGTGTGAAGGTCTCTAGAGGAGCTACAGGAGGTTGAGAAATGTCCTACAGAGGAAAATGGTGACTTGAAGAAGATGCAGGAGGTTCAGTTATGACCTGGAGGGGTTCAGAGTGTCTTGGAGGAAGTGCATGAGTTTTGGCATGTACTGCAGGTGAGCGCAGGGTTTGAAGGAGGTGCACGAGTTTGGGGCATTTTCTACAGAAGTGCAGAGTTTCTAGAACAGGTGCAGGAGGTTTGCTGATGTCCGGCAGGGGTGCAAAGTGTCTTAGAAATGCAGAAGTTTCAGGCAAGTCCTGCATGTGTGCAGGGTATCTATAGTATGTTCAGGAGTGTGTTTATGTCCTGGGGTGTATCCTGTCTTGTACATTTGCAGGACGTTTGGTCATGTTCTACAGGGGTGCAGTGTCCAGAAGAGGTACAGGAAGTTTAGGCATGTACAGTTAATGGTGCACAGATTCTTGGAGGATATGCAGGATGTTTGGGTATGTCCTGCAGGGGTACAGGGTGTCTAGAGGAGGTGCAGAAGATTTACTGATGTCCTGCCACAGTGCAGGGTGCCTAGATACAGTGCAGAAGGTTTGGACATGTCCTGAAGGGATGTTAGGTATCTTGGTGGAGGTTCTGGAGATTCTGGTATGTTTTTCAGGGGTATATGGATGTCTGGAGTAGGTGCAGGACGTTTGTTTATATCCTTCTGGGTGACAGGGTGTTTAGACGATGTGAAGAAGATTTGTTATTCTCTGCAGGGGTGTCGAGTGTCTATAGTAGGTGTAGAAGGTTCAGGCATGTCCTGCTTGACTGTAGGTTGTCTTCCGGAGGTGCAGTTGTTTCATGCATGTCCATCAGGGGTGCAAGGTCTTCTGAGGAGGTAGAGGAGTATTGGGAATGTCCTACAGGCGTACAGGGTGTCTAGAGGAGGTGCAGGAATTTGGCCGTGTCCTGATGGGTTTTAGGGAGTCTAGAATAGGTAAAGGAAGTTTGAGGTTATTCTGCAGGGGTGCAGGGTGTCTTGGAGGTACAGGAGGTTTGGGCATGTCCTGCATGTGTGGGGGGTATTTACAGTAGGTTCAGGCGTGTGGTTATGTCCTCCTTAGGTGCAGCGTGTCATGCAGGGGGTACACTAGGTTCAGTTGTGTGCTACAGGGGTGAATGTTGTCTTGCAGGAGGTGTAGAAGGTTCAGAATTTCCTACAGGGTGCGGAGTTTCTAGAAGACGTGCAGGAGCTCAGGAATGGGGTGCTGGGTGTCTAGAAGAATTGTAGAAGATTTGCAGATATCTTGCAGTGTGCAATTGTGTCTAGAGGAGGTACAGGAGGTTCGGTATGTCCAGAAGGTTTGTTGGGTGTCTTCGAGGAGGTTCTGGAGATTCCTGTATGCTCTACAGGGATTTAGGGTGTCTGAAGTAGGTGCAGATATTTCACGCATGCCTTATAGGGGTGTAAGGTGTCTTGAAGGAGGTGCAGTAGGTCCATGCATGTCCTGCTAGGATGCATGGTGTCTTGAAGGAGGTGCAGGAAATTAGGGCATGTCCTTCTGGGGTACACAGTACACAGTTTGAGAGGAGCTACAGGAGCTTTGGATAATTCCTACATGTGTGCAGGGTGTCTATAGTAGGTTCAGGAGTGTAACGGTGTCCTCCTGGGTTGCATGGTGTTTTGAAGGAGGTGCACGAGTTTTTGGCATATAGAGTATTGCAGGAGCTGCAGAAGGTTAGGGAAACTTCAACAGGAGTGCAAGGTGTCTTGCAGGAGGTTCAGAAGGTTGAGGCATGTGCTGCAGGTGTACAGGGTGTCTAGAGAAGTTGAAGGAGGTTTGCGTATGTCCTGCTGGGCGAAAGGTTGCTTAGAAAATGTGCAGGAGGATGGAGCATGTCTTGAGGGCTGCAGGGCTCATGCAGGAGGTGCAGAAGATTTGGGCATGTCCATCAGCGGTGTACGGTATTTAGAGGAGGTGCAGGAGATTTCTGGGTGTCCTACAAGGCTGCAGGATGTCTAGAGGAGGTGTAGGTAGTTCGGATATGTTCTGCAGGGGTTCAGGGTGTTTTGGATGAGGTGAACGCGGTTCGAAAATGTCCTTCTGGGGTGCAAGGTTCTAGAATAGAGGCAGGACATTTGCAGATGTCCTGATGGGGTGCATAGCATCAAGAGAAGTTGTAGTAGTTTCCGGCTTGTCCTTCATGGGTGCATGACTTATAGCAGAAGATTAAGAAGGTTGAAAATATCTTGGAGGAGCACAGAATGTCTTGGAGATGGTGTGTGAGAGTCAGGCATGTCCTGCAGGGGTATAGGGTGTTTAGAAGGAGGTGAAATAGATTTGGGCATGCCCTACAGGTTGCAGAATTTCTCAATAGGGTTCAGGAGTTTAGGCATGTCCTGTAATGGTGCACGTTGTTTTTCAGGAGGTTCAGGACGTTTGGGCATGTGCTAAATGGGTTCAGGGTGCCTAGAGTAAATGCAGGAGTTTTCAGCATGTACTGTAACGGGTCAGGGTGCAAATGCTGAAGTGCAGGAGGTTCGGACTTGTCCTGCTGGGGTGCCCGGATCGAGAGGAGCTGCAATAAGTTTGCGGAAGTCCTACTGGGGTGCCTGGTGTCTAGAGGAGTTGCAGAAGGTTCAGGCATGTCTTGGAGGGGTTCATGTTGGCTTGCTGGAGGTGCAGGAGGTTCAGAATATACCAAACCAAAGACCAAGGGCCCAAGGTGAGATGGGGCTGCCTGAGCTGTTGCCTGGCAGGCCACCTCCTTGTTCACCATCCTTTCCATCGAGCCTCTGATTCCCCACCTCTCCACACCCTCTTCCCCAGTCCAGTGCCTTAGCCTCACTCTGTTTTCACTCCAGGTACCCAGCCAGAAGAAGCCGAAAAAGCCCTTGAAGGGAAACGGGGTAAACACCTCTGATGATAGTTTCTACCCACCCCCGAGTTCAATTTTCAGTCTTGATCACGATCAGGATCATCCTGTTGTTCGTTGATTGCCTCGAGCAGGCACCAGTCACGTCTCCTTCTTCTTAGCCCTGAGATTTTAAAAGAGCCATATTCAATGCTCTTTCAGGGCTAGGAGAATGAGACATATCATTCTTACTGGTATTTGGCATATTGAGTATGACACGGGAAGTTGCCAGACTCTACCGTGCGAGCAGTTTACTTTCAGTAGCCTGCCGGGTTCTCTAAAGTAAACATGAGATAATAAGATGTCACATGGCCGTGCGCTACCAGGAACTGGGTTTTATAATCTCTGGGTCTTGGCCGTTGATGGGACCACCTGGCACCGGCAACAGCTGGTGGGTATGACGCCTACCTACTGGAAGATGGGGGATCTTGGTGGAGAAGGCCCAGTCCTATTCTGAGCAGGCTTTGAGATCTAAGCCCCGGGACCCACATGCCTGCATTCCTCTGCCGGTACCTTCATGCATGAGGCTTGTACGGACGTGGAGAGTGATCTCAGTATGGCTGTGGCTAGTTCTGGAGGTCTTCGGCTGCTGGGGCTCTGTTCGGGTCGGGGAGGGAAACTCAACCAGACCCCTCCAAGGGGACCAGGTGAGGATAAACAGGCATGGGGGCAGGAGACTCTAATTTTCAATAGGCAACTGATTTGCTATCACTGCCTCAGGTTGATGCAGGGATGTCAAGTCTCGGTACTTCAGCTGCCCCCCGCAAACGACAAGAACTCCACCATTCCAAGCGGTGCTAAGTGCTCCCATCTGATGGGTGGTCATATACCTTGTCCAGTGCCATCATCTTCAGGTGACACTGAGCAGCAAAGCTCTTCAGAGTGAGAACAAAAATGTTCCAATACGTTTGCCACTCTGATTTCTACTCTTTCAAAGAAGGCAGTCCTCAGACACTAAACCTCCAAGTAATGGGGTGCCTGCAGATGGTAAAAATAAAGCTCCCTTGTGTGTAAACTTGCTTGTCTCTGTGAGTTTTGTTATGGGAGGGAGAGAGTGAGGAAAAGAGAGAGGGCAGAAGGGAAGGAGAGAAAAGACATGTGTGAGAAGGAGGTGTGTATATGGTTTGGGATACAGCAGAGGTGCTCCTGGCAGTATTCAGCCAACTATATTCAATGCCCGGGATTTGAACCAGGGGTGGCGATATGCAACGCCAGCGCCTAGGCCCTGTATCATGTCTCTGGCCCTAACCACCTTTTCATAGTTTACTTGACAACCATAGATTCTTTTTTTAAAAAATTTTATTGAATCACCATGAGATAGTTACAAGCTTTCATGTCTGGGTTACAATCACACAATTTTCAAACATCCATCCTTCCACCAGTGCAAATACCCACCCTTTCCACCCACCCCCTGCCTCCATGGCAGACAATATTCCCCATATTCTCTCTCTACTTTGATATGGCTAGTACTGCTGAGGCGGAAGTATAGGGGAGAAAGAGCAGTGGGTAATCTAACACAACTGGTCATTTTCTAACTTGCCTGCATGAAGAGTAGCCAAAGATATATATATATATATATATATATATATATATATATATATGTCGTAGAAATATCTATGAGTGGAGATAGCGATAGCATACAAAAGGAGGCATGGATTTGTGTGCCTGTATAAATTCTTTTTAAACACAGTCTAAACTTTTTAAATTGGCTTTAAAATTGAATCACAAACTTGTTCATGATTGGGCTTCAGTCATACAATGTTCCACCACCCACCCCTTCATCAGTGAACATTTCCCCCCCATAAATGTCCCCAGTTTCTCTCCCTCCTCCACCCACCAGCCTGCCTCAATGGTAGGCACTTCTCCCCTCACCTTCCCACACCCCGACACTCCTCTCCCCTCACCTTCCCCCTCCCCGCCGCTCCTCTCCTCTCCTCTCCTCTCCTCTCCTCTCCTCTCCTCTCCTCTCCTCTCCTCTCCACTCCTCTCCTCTCCTCTTCGCTTTTTCTCCTCTCCTCCTGTGCATTATGGCTTAAAATACAGGTACTGAAAAGTTATCAAGTATAACCCTTTATCTCCTTTCAGCACTCAGTTCTTATCCAGAATCATCCTTTCCAACTATCATTATCATAGTGATCCTTTCTCTATCCTAACTTCACGCCACACCGACACTTATGGCAGGCTCCTTACACTGGACCGTCCTCCCAACTCATTTCTACTCTCCTTGAGAATTAATCTCAGATTATGTTTTTCATATTCCACAAATGAGTGGAATCATTCTCTGTCTGTCCCTCTCTTTCAGATTAACTTCATTCAGCATGATACTCTTTATGTTCAGCCATTTATAAAGGAATTTCATCACCTCATTTTTCCTAAAAGCTGCGTGGTATTCCATTGTGTAAATGCACCATTGTTTCTTTGACCAGTCCTTGGGCACTCAGTTTGTTTCCAGATTCTGGCTGTTACACATGAACATAGACATGAAGATGGACTTTCTTCAGCGTGTTTTGGGCCCCCGGAATATATTCCAAGAATTGGTGTTGCTGGGTCGTATGGAAGCTCAATTTCTAGTTTTTTGAGGACTGCCCATATTGTTTTCCAAAATGACCGGCCCAGGTGGCGTTCTCATCAACAGTGAAGGAGAGTCCCATTCTCCCTGCATCTGCACCAGCATTGGTTGCTCTTATTCTTTTGCATGTGTGCCAGTCTCTTTGGTGTGAGATGATATCTAATTCTTCTTTTGATATGCATCTCCCTGATGATACATGATGCAGAGCATTTTTGCATGTGCCTTTTGGTCATTTGTATTTCTTCTTTGAGAAAGTTTCTGTTCTTTGAGGAAATCTCTCTTGCAAATGAGTAACGGTCCAAGTCTCCTGCTGTTTTCTCCCTTCCTTCTTTCTTTCACCCTAAGAGATTCGGTTCCTGGAAGCATTTCCAATTATTTCTTCATACAAATCTTTGTGTACTTTACCTAAACACAGTCAATCTTTAAACACACCAATTCTATGTCCCAGAAATACTTCCGGGTAAAAGTAAAAGTAAAGGCCCTCCCGTTGATCTTCGATTTGCTCGAGCAGGCCCAGTAACGTCTCCATTGGAGACTTTGTTGTTACTGTGTTTGGCATATCGAATACATCACGGGTGGCTTGCCAGGCTCTGCCGTGTGGGCGAGATACTCTCGGTAGCTTGCCAGGCTCTCCGAGAGGGGCAGAGGAATCGAACTCGGGTCGGCCACGTTGGCTGCATTCAAGGCAAACGCCTAACTGCTGTGCTATCACTGGGTATTTCCTCAGAAATAAATATGGCCGGGGCTGGAGAGATAGCACAGCGGGAAGGGCATTTGCCTTGCACTCGGCCAACCCGGGTTTAATTCCCAGCATCCCGTATCATACCCTGAGCAGCGCCAGGAGTGACTCCTGAGTGCAGATCCAGGAGTAACCCCTGTGCATTGCCAGGTATGACACAAAAAGCAAATAAACAAATAAATATGGCCATAGATCTAAAAAATATTTGTATAAGCATGTAAAAATGTTCATAACAAGGTTGTAGACAAAAATGGGAATAACTCAAAAATATTTTAACTAGTAAATGTTGAAACACACTGTGATGTCCCTATGCAATGAAATGCATCAATGCTATTACATATGACACAATATTTCATCTCGAAAACTATGAAAGGGGATAAATATTTATGCAAAAGACTGAATAGTAGATAAAATAGTATAGCTTGTGAAACTAGTCTAAAATGATTAAAGTCAGAATAGTAATTGATTTGAAGGAAATTTATTTATTTATCTATTTGCGTTTTGGAGCTGGAGAAGTTCTATAAAGAAGATCACACCTTCTACAAGATCATTGTCGGTGATTTTAATGCCAAGATAGGACCAAGAAGATCAGTCGATCATCGGAACCCATGCATGGCCTGGAATGGAACGAACAGGGTGACAGACTGTCTGAGTTCATCATGTCAACCAAAACCTTCCATGGTAACTCACAATTCCAAAAGGCTGAATCTAAACGTTGGACATGGGAGTCTCCCGATGGACGGTTCCACAATGAAATAGACCACATCATATTCAATCGGCGGTTTTGCCTAACCGATGTTGCTGTTGTCCCAAAATTCCAAACGGGATCAGACCACCGTCTTCTTCGTGCAAAATTCTACCTCACAGAACGAGGAGAAAAGAATGCAAGGTTTAAGAAGAGGACTCCCAGAACAACCACCAACTGGGAGCTCTTTGGCTCTATTGCGGCAACATGGGAAGATGCCGTCATTGACAACATTGATGAGGAATACGATCGAATGATTCAGCACCTCCATGATTGTGCAAGGAATGCCAAGAGAGAGATAACCACAAAAAACCATCTTTCTTCGAACACTCTTGAACTTATTCGCCAACGTGGCTTGGTACATGCCTCAGGCAACCACAAGCGAACATCCGAACTGGCAAAAGAGTGCAGAGAAGCCATCAAGGATGACCTCAAAAACAGGAGAGCAGCAGTACTGGTAGATGCAGCAGAAGCTGGGAAAAACATTCGTAATGCCCGCCTGTCCTTCACCAACTACAAAACCAAGATGACTGCCCTCCGACATCATGATGGATCTATCACATCTTCCAGAAGGGCAATGGAGAAGATTATTCATGACTTCTACTCAGATCTTTTTAATAGCCATGTCCACTTGCCCACATACCACATACCACATGATGGATATGTCGTTCCCATGTTCTCCCTTCCGAAATCCAACATGCCATCTCGTCGATAAAGAAACAAAGAGCACCTGGCCCAGACAAGATCAGACCTGAACACCTGAAGAACTTACCATCAGTACTCATCAATACATTGGCTCGACTCTTCACACGCTACCTGTCTGAATGCAAGGTTCCATCCCAATGGAAAACCAGCAGGACTGTACTACTATACAAGAAAGGAGACATCCACGACATTGGCAACTATCGCCCAATCTGCCTATTGTCTGTCATCTACAAACTATTCACTCGAGTCATCCTGAATAGGATTAGCAGAAAACTAGATGAAGGACAACCATGTGAACAAGCTGGATTCCGAAAAGGATTCAGTACCATCGACCATATCCACACAATAACCAAGCTCATTGAGGTATCTCGGGAGTTCAAGATGCCGCTCTGTCTAACGTTCATTGATTTAAAGAAGGCCTTTGATTCTGTTGAGACGGAAGCGGTCATGGAAGCCCTAGCCAATCAGGGCGTACAAACTCAATACATCAGGATCCTTCGTGAGCTCTATTGCGGATTCACTACCAAGATCTCACCATTCTACAAAGAAGTAATCATCCATATCAAGAGAGGGGTTCGGCAAGGTGATACCATTTCACCAAAACTCTTCAGTGCCACCCTCGAGAACATCATGCGACGACTGGAATAAAATACATGGGAGTGAAGATAGATGTTCGGCAACTACACCACCTATGCTTTGCTGATGACATCGTTCTAATAACACCAAACATCAGCCAAGCGGCACAAATGCTGAACGACTTTGACCGTGAATGTGGAAAGGTCGGACTACAGCTGAATCTTACAAAGACAATGTTTATGAGAAACAGCCTTGTTCCTGACACTCCATTCGCTCAACGGAACGACTATCTCCGAATGCAACAGTTATATATACCTAGGTCGAGAAATCAACATGATGAATGACCTGGCACCTGAGTTGCGCAGGAGGAAGAGAGCGGCTTGGAATGCCTTCAAGAGCATTGAAGAAATAACTAAAAGGACAAAGAACCTCCAGCTACGAGCACATCTCTTTGATTCCACTATTCTTCCTGCATTAACATATGCCTCAGAGACCTGGACCCTACGAAAACAGGATGAGAACGCTATTCGGGTCTCTCAAAGAGGAATCGAAAGAACTATGCTTGGAATATCACGATTCATTCAAATGAGAGATAGAATCCGGAGTTCTGATCTTCGTCAACGCTCAAGAATCAGGGACGCTGTCTCATTTGCCAAGACATCAAAAATCAGATGGGCTGGACACGTAATGAGGTTTACAGACAACCGCTGGACTAGAGCCGTTACTGATTGGATTCCACGGGACATCAAAAGATCACGTGGACGCCCACCTATAAGATGGTCAGACTTCTTCGTCAAGACCCTAAATGATCGTTTTGAGGCTCTGCATGTTCCTAGAACGAACAGATACCATTGGGCTACGCTAGCACGCAACCGGGATGAATGGAGACGTTACTGGCACCCGCTTGAATAAATCGATGATTCACGGGGATTAAGTGATTAAGTGATATAATTCATATATTTCCACAGTATAATTCAAACTTTCAGTCATAGCTTGATATTTCATGACTGTTTTATTCATTCCTTACCTCTCATAAATGTGTGTGTCTCTCTCTCTTCTCCCTACTCTGTATCTTGCTCACTCACCATTTCTCTTTCAATATTTTTGTCACACATACACAAACACACACACACTTTACAAATCAGAATGATACTTGAGGACAGAAACTTTGTTCCCTAGCAGTGTTCTAGTTTCTGAAATGCTGACTCTGAACAATGGGACTTCTGTCTTTGTTAGCTCACTGGGATAAAAATAGTGGAGGTAGGGAGAAATAAATTGATTTGAGGAATTTCTAAGACTTGGAGATGAATGGGGACTGGGAACTGGAGACACATGTACCACGGGTGGCACACAGGTTTCTGGTTGGGCTATCCAGTAGTTAGTTACACTGTGACAGTACCGTGGGATGCTGAAGGAAGAACCAAGGGGTGGAAGGAGAACAGAAACTTATAGTGAGAAGAAACAGACATGGAATCAGCTAAGCTGGGCTGCAGTCCTGACTTTACAAAGCTACGTTGATAGGGTCACAGACTCTTTGGGGAGCTCTTTACTTTTGTGGGGTAATGGATTGGAGCTTGATGATTTCGAACGTGTACTCTGACCACAGAGACATCTGACCAAAGCCGGCCCTACCTGGTAGTAGAAACCTGCAGGAACTTCTAGCATTCACTGGGATTTTGGGGATGTTGTGCCCAGGCACTCATATGCAAGGCTCTGTAACACGATGTTTGTTCTTCTTCCCCTCCCCCCAATGGTGGCCAAGTCAAGACAGTTCTTCCTTACTACCACTGCTAACAGTTAAATACACACCCAACACTTCTTCAATTCCTTTGACAAAAGACAAAAAAGTGGAATTGCTAGTTCAATGTGTAATCTTGAGTTCCCATCAGCAATATATAAGGATTTTTCTCTTTTGGGGTCACACTCGACGATGCTTGGGGGTTCCTCCTGGCTCTGCACCCAGGAATCACGCCTGGCAGTGCTCGCGTGAACATACGAGATGATGGGGATTCACTCGGGTCAGCCAAGTGCAAGGTAAACACCCTTCCGGTTGGACCTTAGCTTGGCCCTCTTGAGATTCTCAACTACACGTCCTCATCAACAGATTTTGTAGTCGTTGCCGTATAAATAAGTATGAAGTGTCTCTGTGGTTTTGGTTTGGATCACTGATACTCATTGCTGTTGGGGATCTTTTCATGAGCTTATTGGCTATATTTTTTAAAAATTATTTATTCAATTGCCGTGAGAAAAATTACAAGGTTTTCTGGTTTAAGTCTCAGTCATACAATGATCAAATGCCCATCTCTTCAACAGCGCATATTTTCCACCACCAAACACCCCAATATACCCCGAGTGCCACCCCTCCCATGACTGTGAGGCAGATGATTTCCACTTAACTCTCTATTTTGATCACATTCATTATTTGGAGAAAAGATGCACCATTATTATTTGGAATTTTCCCCCAACAATCAAACCTACTGAAAAGGCATCATGAAATAATTTCTTTTCTATTGCTGGTTATGAAGACCATATGATGTTCCACGACCATGGTAGCAGATGGACGATTTTGGATTTCTGATATTTTACGAATTAAGTCTGGAGGGATTTCTGCCAGAAGCTGAATAGTTCTGGATTGGTTTGTGTGTCTGGGTCCATGGCCATGCCACAGGGCCACCCGTGGGGGGGCACCTCATGGTGTCGGCAGGAGAAGAAGGACGTGCCAGTTCCACCCCACATGCCCTGAGGCCAGAGTTGCACGTCACCGTCAGCTCATATGTGGCTGTCCCATAAGCCACTATTCTACCGCTGGGGGAAATGGCAGAAGAGAGAGACACCCTTTCCCTCCCAGGTGAGCACGGCACCGTAGCTTAAGGTTTAGTTTATTCACATTTCTGCCAGAAGCTTCTGGGTTTCAGATTAGGTCTGTGTGCCTCTGGGGCCATGGCTGTGCCCAAGAGTCAATCATTGGGGGCAACTCGTGGACTCAGCAGGGCCAAAGAAGTTATTGGCTATTTTACTTACACAAACATCTATTTAAGTCCTTTGCCCATTTTGAAAACTAGGTTGAGCATTTTGCTGTCATTTAATGATAAATGGATGCATCTGATGCTAGCGTACGTGCATTGAAAGTACAGACGATCATTTTTTTCTTCCTTCGTTGTGGCAGCCTAGGTCGGCCTTGAGATTTTGTCGGCCTCTCCTTTCTCATCCTTCTCAGTGATGCCATGTCGGTGAAGACTTCAGGGTCAGGTGAATGAGACCAGTTGTAGTTACTGGTTTTGGCATATCGAATACACAGCGGATAGCTTGCCAGGCTCTTCCGTGCGGGCGGAATACTCTCGGTAGCTTGCCAGTCTTCCGAAAGGGATAGAGGCTTTTGGGGTGACCTCTAATCACCCTTGTAGGGGTTACCATATTTGAACCCTATCAAATATAGTACGACAATTCCACTGTTCTTCCTGCATTAACATATGCCTCAGAGACCTGGGCCCTATGCAAACAAGATGAGAACGCTATTCAGGTCTCCCAAAGAAGAATAGAAAGAGCTATGCTTGGAATATCACGTTTCACTCAAATGAGAGAACGAATCCGGAGTTCTGACATCCGTCGACGATCAAGGATCAGGGACGCTGTCTCATTTGCCAAGGTGTCGAAAATCAGATGGGCTGGTCACGTAATGAGATTTAAAGACGACCATTGTACTAGAGCTGTTACTGATTGGATTCCACGGGATGTCAAGAGACCGCGTGGCCGCCCACCTACCAGATGGTCAGACTTCTTCGTCAAGATCATGAACGATCGGTTTGAGGCCCTTCATGTTCCCGGAGCGAACAGATGCCATTGGGCTACACTAGCACGCGACAGGGACAAATGGAGACGTTACTGGCGCCCGCTCGAGCAAATCGCCGACTAATGGGAAGTTAAGTGATTAAGTGATTAAGTGATTAATGATAAATGTTATTTATATATTCTGAATATCAACCTTCTGGTATGTAGCACTGTAACACTGTCCTCCCGTTGTTCATCTACTTGCTCGAGCAGGCATAGTAACGACTCCATTGTTGTTACTCTGTTAGGCATATCAAATACATCAGAGGTAGCGTGACTGGCTTTGTCATTTGGCTAGGTACTCTGGGTTGCAAGCTGGGCTCTCCAAAAGGGGTGAAGGAGTCCAACACGGGTCAGCGGGGTCAGCCACGTGCAAACGCTCTACCCACTGTGCTATCTCTCTGGTATGTAATTTGCAAATACTTTCTCCCATTCCTATAGGATTCCATTTCACTCTGTGGCGGTTCCTTTTCATGCACTTAATCACTTAATCACTTAACTTCCCGTTAGTCGTCGATTTGCTCGAGCGGGCGCCAGTAACGTCTCCATTTGTCCCTGTCGCGTGCTAGTGTACCCCAATGGCATCTGTTCGCTCCGGGAACATGAAGGGCCTCAAACCGATCGTTCATGATCTTCAGGAAGAAGTCTGACCATCTTGTAGATGGGTGGCTATGCGATATCTTGACGTCCGTGCAATCCAGTCAGTAATAGCTCTAGTCCACCAGTCGTCTCCAAATCTCATTACGTGTCCAGCCCATCTTATTTTCGATGCCTTGGCAAACGCGACAGCATTCCTGAATCTTGCCCATCGATGGAGATCAGAACTCCGGATTCTTTCTCTCATTTGAGTGAAACGTGATACTCCAAGCATAGCTCTTTCGATTGCTCTTTGGGAGACCCGAAGAGCATTCTCATCCTGTTTGCATAGGTACCAGGTCTCTGAGGCGTATGTTAATGCAGGAAGAACAGTGGAATCGAAGAGATGTGCCCAGAGCTGGAGGTTCTTCATCCACTTAGCTATTTCTTCGATGCTCTTGAAGGCATTCCAAGCCACTCTCTTCCTCCTACACAACTCAGGTGCCAGGTCATTTGTCATGTTGACTTCTCGATCTAGGTACACACAACTGTTGCATTCAGAGATGGTCGTTCCATTGAAAGCGAATAGAAAGTCAGGAACGAGACTGTTTACCAAAAACACTGTCTTCATGAGATTCAGCTGGAGGCTGACCTTTCCACATTCACAGTCGAAGTCGACCAGCATTTATGCTGCTTGGTTAATGTTTGGTTTTTTTAGAACGATGTCATCAGCAAAGTGAAGGTGATGTAGTTGCTGACTGTCTATCTACCTCCACTCCCATTTCTTCCCATTCCTGTCATCGCATGACATTCTCGAGGGCGGCACAGAAGAGTTTTGTTGAAATGGCATCACCCTTCCGAACCCCTCTCTTGACCTCGATGATCTCTTCTTTCTAGAATGGTGAGATCCTGGTAGTGAATCCGCAATACAGCTCACGGAGGATCTGTAGGCATCAAAGGCGTCGCTGCCCTTTTCAACACGAACTTGGCCATGAACACTGATTCATTCGAATGCCTTACAACCCACATCGGATGATTACACTTGAATATATGTGGCTCACTGCTGGCAGTTTCTATCTTTGTTGTCTACGCACCAACATCCAATTATGATGAAGGAGAAATTGAGAAGTTCTACATGGAGCTGAAGAAGTTCTATAAAAAAGATCACACCTTATACAAGATCACTGTTGTGATTTTAATGCCAATCTAGGACCGAGAAGATCAAGCAAAGAACTCCACTTTGGGAGCAATGGCCTAGAATGGAACGAACAGGGAGAGAGACTGTCTGAGTTCATCATGTCGACCAAGACCATCCATGGTATCTCACAGTTCCAGAAGGCTGGATGTAAACGTTGGACATGGGAGTCTCCTGGTGGACGGTTCCACAATGAAATTGACCGCATCATATTCAATGGATGGTTTTGCCTAACCAATGTTACTGTTTTCCCAAAATTCCACACAGGATAGGACCACCGTCTCCTTCGTGCAAAATTCTACTTCAGAGTGGGGAGAAAAGGCTGCAAACTTTAAGAAGAGAACCCCCAGAACGACCGCCAACTGGGAACTCTTTGGCACTATTGCTGCAACATGGGAAGATGCTGTCATTGACAACTTTGAGGAAGAATACTATCGACCGGTTCAGCACCTCCATGATTGTGCAAGGAACACCAAAAGAGATATAGCCACAAAAAATGCCTGTCATCGAAAACTCTTGAGCTTATTCACCAACGTGGTTTGTCGCATTTTTCAGGCAACCACAAGCAAATGTCCGAGCTCGCAAAGCAGTGCAGAGATGCGATAAAGGAAGACCTCAAAGAGAGAAGAGCAGCAGTGCTGGTAGATGCAGCAGAAGCTTGGAAAAGCATTTGTAATGGCTGCCTGTCCTTCGCCAACTACAAGACAAAGATGACTGCCATCCGACGTCCTGATGAATCTCTCACATCTTCCAGGAGAGCAATGGAGAAGATTATCCATGACTTCTATTCAGATCTCTTAGAGAGTCACATCCACCTGCCCACATACCAAATTCCGAAGAATGGATATGGCGTTCTCAACATTCTCCCTTTAGAAATGCGACATGCCATTTCGTTGGTAAAGAGATGAAAAGCACCAGGCCCAGACAAGGTCAGACCTGAACACCTGGAGAACCTGCCGTCAGTACTCATCAATACACTGACTCGGATCTTCAAGCGCTACCTGTCTGAATGCAAGGTTCCATCCCAATGGAAAACCAGCAGGACTGTAATACTGTACAAGAAGGGAGACATCCACGACATTGGCAACTATCTCTCAATTTGCCTATTGTCTGTCATCTACAGGTTTTTCACTCGAGTCCTTCTGAATAGGATTGGCAGAACACTAGATGAAGGACAACCATGCAAGCAAGCCAGGTTCCGCAAAGGAACCAAGCTCATTGAGATTTCTCAGGAGTTCAAGATGCTGCTCTGTCTAACGTTCATTGATTTAAAGAAGGCCTTTGATGCTGTTGAGACAGAAGCAGTCATTAAAGCCCTAGCCAATCAGGGCATTCAAACTCAATACATCAGGATCCTCCGTGAGCTGTACTGTGGATTCACATTCAATGTCATAAAGCATTTTTGCCCTTTTCATCAGGAGATGGCAGCTCTAGTGTCCTGTTTTCCATATATACTTAAATACATTTTGTATATAACTATAATCTTTTACAAATAAAAACCAGTTAAATGCCCCGTTGCTAAAACACCCCCTATTGAAATTCCTCAGCTTTTTTCCAGATTAAAAACTTTACTTCTTTTAATTTGTTTTTATTGTAGACACCATGATATATTTTAGGGCTGGAGAAATAGCACGGCTGGTAGGGTGTTTGCCTTGAACGCAGCTGACCCGGCCAACCCGAGTGCGATTCCTCTGCCTTCAATACCTCCGCCCCTCTCGGAGAGACTGACAAGCTACCGAGAGTATCTCAACCTCAAGGCAGAGCCTGGCAAGCTCTGCCCTTGTCTGCGCCAGGTGACATATTCGATATGCCAAACATAGTAACAAGTCCCACAATGTTACTGGGCCCACTTGAGCAAATCGATGAACAACAGGAGGACAGTGACAGTGTTAGTGACAGATTTATTTTAGACACCAAGATAATGTTAATGCACAGAACATTCCAGAACCTCATCTTCCACTACAGTGTCTACTTCCCTCCACCCTTGTCCCAGTGTCCTCCCTCCACATCTTCTTCACCTACCCATACCCACTTCCTGCCATAGTAATATTCCTACTGAAAACCAGTCCTCAGTTTCTGAAATTCATCAACTCTTCCAGGAAGAATTGACCTGGAATGGAAAGTCCCACGGCCTCACCTGTTTTGATTTTCGTGTTGGTTGGTAGGGATTCTAGCTGGTCAAGTAGAAATTTTCTTGGAACTGCTTGAAACAACATCGTTTGATGAAACTGCTGTGAAGCTGATGGCAGGACACAGAGCGGAGGGGGTGAGTTTGGGAAAAGGCAAGTGGGGCTGATGGGGGTTAGGTGAGTGAAATGCTCCATTTCAGCACTGCATAACTACACTGAACCCCCTTCATTAAGGGGCAGTATAAAAGGAGATCACGTTTGCAAGTGGGAGGCCTGACGCCTGAAGAGCAGAATCCAAACCACCCTCAAGAAAAAAAGAGAACAGGTTCCAAATTTTTGACCCCTTCAGAGAAGCCCATGTTCTCCCTTTAGAATGTAACTGTTTCTCTACCCTCACATCTCTCTAAATGCTTTAAAGCACTGTAGCACTGTCTTCCAATTGTTCATTGACTTACTCAAGTGGGCACCAGTAACGTTTCCATTGTGAGGATTGTTGTTACTGTTTTTGGCATATCAAATAGGCCACAGGGAGCTTACCAGGATCTGTTGTAAGGGCCGGATACTCTCTGTAGCTTGCCGGGCTCTCCGAGAAGGGTGGAGGAATCGAACCCAAGTTGGCCACGTGCAAGGTGAACATCCAACCCGCAAGACTATTTTTCCAAAGAAGACATGCACATGACCAAAAGGCACGTGCAGAAATGGTCTGCATCATTAATCATAAGGGAAATGCAAATAAAAACTACTGAAATATCATCTCACACTGCAGAGAATAAAGCACCACTACTGGTCTGGGGTCGATGGGACTGGGGCGGGGTGGAGGACTCTCACACACTGCCGCCAGAATGCAGACTGCTTCAGCCTTTCTGGAAAACAATGTGGACATTCCTCAGAAAACTAGGACCTGAGCTTCCATCTGCTTCAGCAACTCCACCTCTTGGCCTCTACTCCAAAGGCTCAAGAACACGATGGAAAAAAGACACTTGCACTCCTATACTCCTTACAGCATTATCCACAGTAGCCCAAATCTGGAAACAACCCGCGTGTCCAAGGATGGCTGCCTCGACAAAGAAACTGGCATATATGGAATACTACTCAGCCATCAGAAAAGATAAAATTGTGGAATTTGGTGCTACCTGGATAGATGTGGAAAGTATCGTGCTGAGTGAAGTTAGTCAGAGGGAGAGAGAAGCACATGGAATGGTCTCTCATATGCCATAGATAAAGAAACGGAATAAGAAATGCCCAACTGCAATGGGGAAAAAAACACGAGAAATGGATTTCAGCAGAAGTGTGCCACTGGTGGGTGGGGGCGGGGAGGTCTTGGATAGGACACGGAAGGCACTACAACAGTGGTGGAGGGAAGTGTCAACCTTGATGAGCTGGGGCGCTGAAAGGTTCTGAAGGGAACCCAATCAGAAGCATTGCTGTAAACCACACTGCCAAAGCTGTAAAACAGCCCCTCTCCTCAAGGGTGGGTGGGACGCACAGGGGTCATCAGTGGGTGGGACGTAAAGGGATCACTGGTTGATGGAAGTGGACACTGTTGAAACATGGGAGCCCACAAGCATAATCATGAAGAACTTTTCAATTTAAGGCAACGAAAACAAACCAAAGCCAAAAACCCACCCACTAATTTTGCTTCACTAGAGATAGATAGAGAGACAGAGAGAGAGAGAAATCACATTCTATGAAAAGCCTCAAGGGATGTTGAATCCCCTTTATGGAAAGTAATATGGAGAACTAGCCAAAACAACTAAAACTAGAACTTCCATATAATCCATCAATACCACGTCTTGGCATATATTCCCAAAACACAAAACATTAATTTCAAAGGATGTATATAAATGTGTGTATATACTCTCATATACATCCACACCTATATTCATCACCACACCTTAGTACCACAGCCCAAATACGGAAGCAACCAAAATGTCCAACTACAGATTTATGGGTGGAGAAGTTGTGGTTTCTATACACCATGGAGCTAAGAAAGAAGAAAATCATGCAATTTGATGCAATCCTGATTGGAACTAGAGGAGGTCATGCTGAGTGAAGTCAGTGAGGAAGATAGGAACAGACACAAAACTTTCTCTCTTGTATGAGGGACTCATCTCCATACCTCCATAACAACAGGAAGAAACAACGCAAATCCCCACCACAAGGGGAGGACAATGACAAGAGTACAGAAGCCGTAATAGGCGCTACACACCTAAGGGAACTCTCTGAGAAAGAATTCAGAAATGAAGTAATGAAAATGTTCAACAAAATCAATGAAACAAAGAGACATATCCACTAAGTTCAAGGAGGACATAAAGAAACAATCGAGAAATTATGGGAAGAAATAAGAGCAGAAATTGGAAAGTTACACACAGAAATGACATGAATCAAAGATTCTGTAGATGAAATAAAAAAACCCAGTCTGTGCCCTCAACAGTAGAATGGCTACAGCTGAAGACAGAATCAGTGAACAGGAAGATCAGCTGCACGAAGCCTACAGGCAACAAACAACAATGGCAAGAGACCTCAAAATAGCTCTAGAGAGAATCCGGGTCCTAGGAGACGATTCCAAGAGGAACATCATTAGAATAATTGGAGTACCAGAAAGTCAGGGAAACAATCCCAATGAAAAAGCCACAATTAAACAAATCACTGCTGAAAAGTTACCAGAGCTGGACATTGCAGCCATTCAGATTCAAAGAGCCCAAAGGGTACCAGCTAAAAGAGACCCTAACAAAAAGAATCCAAGACATATCGTAGAAGGATGGATGCTGCAGAAAGAGACACAATACTGCAAGCAGCAAAGTCAAAGAAGGAACTCACATACAAAGGAGCACCCCTTACATTCACAGCAGACCTATCAGAGGAAACCCTCCAAGCATGAACGCTGTGGTGGGACATACTTAAAAAAAACTCACTGAAATGAACGCTTCACCAAGAATACTCTATCCGGCTAAACTCTCATTCAAACTCGAAGGAACGGAACACAATTTTGCGCATAAACAGCAGCTCAGGAACTTCATAGACTCAAAAACAAACATAAAAGAATGGTTAAAGGGGCTACTCTAAGACAAGACAAACCCTACAAGCACAACAGACCCTTATACAAAGATGAGACAAAGTCCCATAACAATAATCTCCCCAACATCAATGATCTAAATTTACCAATTAAGAGACACAGAGTGGCAAAATGGATTCAGAGACAGAATCCAACATTCTGCTGCCTACAGCAACTTATCTTGTCAGAGAAAACACAGTTTCAAAGTTAAAGGATGGAAAACAATCCTGCAAGCAAACAGCTCCCTCAAAAAATCTGGTGTAGCCATACGCGTAACTGACAACATAAATTTCAGGTTGAAAAATATTGGAACGGACAGTGAAGGCCATTTTATATTTATCAAGTAATACGTACATCAGGATGAAATCACACTCTTAAATGTATACACACCTAATGAGAGAACAGCTGAATATTTAAAACAACTGCTAACAGATATTAAGGAGGACATTGCTAGCAACACATAATAGCCGGAGACTTCCAACATCGCTTATCACCTCTGGATAGATAGACAAGAACAAAACTCAGCAAGGAAATATTCGCTTTGAAGAAAGAAATAGACGAGAAAAGGCTTATAGACCTATAAAGGGCTTTATACTCCCAAAAAGAAAGAATACACTTTCTCCTCCTGTGCACATGGAACATTTTCCAAAATAGACCATTCTCTAGACCACAAAACATACGTCAATAGAATCAGGAAGAAGGAAAAAGTATCAACAATCTTTTCAAATCACGATGCAGTAAAGATAGAAGTAAATCACACCGGGGGAGGGTGGGGGGAATGGTGTGGCCAGCAGGTCAATCTGTACCTGTGAGGTGAGTGCATCAGCAGCCTGGTGGCACCGTCAGGCTTTCAGATACCCCAAAATTGCTGCTGTGCCTTTGGCCAGACCCCAAATACGTGGGGCAAAGTTTACCAAGAAAGTAAATGGCCAAAAGTTAGGTATGTGGGAGACACACCCACAAAACACCTCCAGATCAGCTATATAATTAGAGGCATGGCCTCGCTGGTTCCTGATTGAACTGCTTAACAGCCATGATCCCAGAGGCTCAGAAACTAATCTCGGAACCCAAAAGCTTTTGGCAGAAATGTGTCCTGTTCCTGCAGCGGGTTAGTGGGGCTGGGCCACTCCAGGTGGGAATAGGTTTCGTGCCTTGGCCTGTTCCTCTTGGCGGTCTGGTGACCGTCATCCTGCAGAGGCCACGGGATAGTCAGGTTGTAGCCTGCAGTGACAAGACACACGGGGCCTAACCAGATGGGGGTGGAACTGGCCCTTTCCTCTCCATCCCAGTGAGACCTCGAGTTGCCCGCCTATGAATGGCCTCTCTGGCTCTTGATCAAGCTGATTAATGGCCATGATCCCAGAGTCTCAGAAACAAATCTCGAAACCCAGCGACTTTTTTGGCAGAAATGCATCTGGACTGCATACACGGCCATGGCTCCAGAGGCAAAAGGACTTAATCCAGAGCCTGGCAGCTTGTGGCAGAAAAATGAATGGACCATGCGTTAAACTATGGTGCCATGCATCCCCGGGAGGGAAAGAGTGTTGCTCCCTTCCACCTTTCTCCCCATCGGCAGCAAGGTGGCCGCCGCCTCAGAGCTTATTGGAAAGCCAGGTATAAGCAGGCGGTGACAGGGCAGCTGAAGTCTCATGGGAAGAGGGACGGTACCGACTCGTCCTTCACGCCCTACCGAGGTCATGAGTTCTCCCCCACTAGTGGCTCTCTGGCACGGCCATGGCTTCAGAGGCAAAAGGACTTGATCCAGAGCCCAGCAGCTTGTGGCAGAAAAGTGAATGGATCATGCATTAAACTATGGCGCCATGCCTCCCCAGGAGGGAAAGGGTGTTGCTCACTTCTGCCTTTCTCCTCCCCGGCAGCAAGGTGGCCGCCTCCTCAGAGCTTATTGGAAAGCCAGGTATGAGCCAGCGGTGACGCGGCAACTGCAGTCTCATGGAAAAGGGGGCGGTACCGGCTCGTCCTTCACGCCCTACCGAGGTCAGGAGTTGCCCCCCACAAGCATCTCTCCAGCACGGCCATGGCTTCTGAGGAAAAAGGACTTAGTCCAGAACCTGGCAGCTTGCGGCAGAAAAGTGAAGGGACCATGCGTTAAACTGTGGCGCCATGCCTCCCCGGGAGGGAAAGGGTGTTGCTCCCTTCCTTCTTTTCTCCCCCGCAGCAGCAAGGTGACCGCCTCCTCAGAACTTATAGGAAAGCCAGGTATGAGCCGGCGGTGATGGGGCAACTGCAGTCTCATGGGAAGGGGGGCGGACCGGCTCGTCCTTCATGCCCTACCAAGGTCCTGAGTTACCTCCCAAGAGCGGCTCTTCAGCACAGCTATAACACCAGATGCACAGAAACCAATCTTGTAATGATCTGGCTCTTTGCAGAAATCCAAAATTGCGTGGCTGCAGTAGCAGCCGCACAACATTATGTGATTCTCATAACCAGCTATAGAAAACAAAGTATTTCACAATGCCTTTTGGGCAATTCTGATTGTTGGGGGGGAATTATAAACAATAATGGTGCATCTTTTGTCGAAATGATGAATGTAATCAGTGTAGAGAAGATTTAAGTAGAAATCATCTGCCTCACAGGCATTGGGTTGGATGGGAGGGGGGGTATATTGGGGTTCTTGTTGGTGAAAAGTGAGTACTATAGAAGGGAAAGGTGTTTGATCATGGTATGACCGAGACATAAAGCTGAAAGCTTAGTAACTTTTCCCACAAAGAAACTGCAAGAAAAGAAAAGCACAGCGGTAGGGAGTTTGCCTTGCATGCAGTCAACATGGCCGACCCGAGTTTGATTCCTCCGCCCCTCTCAGAGAGCCCGGCAAGCTACTGAGAGTATCTCGCCTGCACGGCAGAGCCTGGCAAGCTACCCGTGATGTATTCGATATGCCAGACACAGTAACAACAAAGTCTCCATTGGAGACATTACTGGGCCCGCTCGAGCAAATCAATGAACAATGGGAGGGCCTTTACAGTCCGGTATCCCTGATGAACACGGATGTGAAGATCCTCAAAAAATAGTAGCAAATAGTATTCAACAACTGATCAAAAAGATCATACGTCATGACCAAGAGGGATTCATCCCGGGAAAAAAGGATGGTTTTGACATTCAGAAATCAATCAACAATCCATCCTATGAGCAAAAGAAAAGATAAACACCATATGGTCATATCAACAGATGCAAAGAAAGCATTTGACAAGATCCAGCTTCCGTTTGTGTGGAAAATCCTCGCCAAAATGGGCATATAGGGCACTTTCCTCAATATAATTAAAGCCATATAACACAAGCCTACAGCAAGCATCATCCTCAGTGGGGAAAAACTAAGAGCCTTCCCTCTAAGAACAGGGACGAAACAAGGATGCCCACTCTCTTCAGTGCTGTTCAATATAGTACTGGAAGTACTTGTAATAGCGATTAGGCAAGAAAAAGATATTAAGAGCATTCAGGTAGGAAAAGAAGAAATCAAGCTCTCACTATTTGCAGATGATATGATACTATACTTAGAGAGCCCTAAAACCTTTACCAAGAAACTCCTAAAATCAATTGACTTGCATAGTAAAGTTGCAGGCTATAAAATCAATACCCAAATGTCCATGGCTTTCCTATATGCAAATAGTGAGAGAGAAGAAAGTGACATGAAAAAAAATCCATTCACAATTGTGCCCAGAAAATCAAGTACCTAGGAAACATCTTAACTAAGGAATTGAAAAACCTGTACAAAGAAATCTCAAAACGGTACTTCAGGAAATAAAAGAGAACATGAGAAAAAGGAAAGATATCCCCTGCTCATGTATAGGGATAATTAACATTTTCAAAATGGCAATAATTTCCAAAGCATTGTACAAATTCAGAGTGACCCCCATAACGATACCCATGACATTCTTCAAAGAAATGGAGAAAACAATCCTGAAATTTATATGGAAAAATAAGCCCCCACCAATAGCTAAAGCAATTCTTGGGAAAAAGAAAATTGGAGGAATCAACATCCATAAACTTCAAACTCTTCTACAAAACAGTAATAATTAAAACAGCATGGTACTGGAAAAAAGGCATAGCTGCAGACCAATGGAACAGGGTCGAATAAACTGACATACCCCCTAAAGAATATGATCATCTAATGTTCGATAAGGGGGCAAGATATGTGAAGAGGAGCAAGTGAAGCCTTTTTAACAAATTGGGCTTGCAAAACTGGATAGCTACATGCAAAAAAGTGGGCTCAGATCTGTCCCTAACATCAAGTACAAAAGTAAGATCAAAATGAGTTAAAGACCTCAACATCAGACCGGAATCCATAAGGTACATTGAAGACAAGCTTGGAAAAACCCTTAATGACATTGAAGCTAATGGTAACTTCAAAGTTGACATGCCACTAGCCAAGCAACTGAAAACAGAGATAGACAAATGGGACTATCCTAAACTAAGACGCTTCTGCAACTCAAAAGAAACAGTGACCAAACTACAAAGACAGTGTACAGAATGGGAAACTATATTCTCCCATTACCCATCCGACAAGGGGTTGATATCAACAATATACAAAGTACTGGTTGAACTCCACAAGAAAACATCCAACCCCATCATACAATGGAGCGACAAAATGAACAGAACCTTTCACAAAGAAGAAATCCGAATGGCAAAAAGGCACATGAGAAAATGCTCTACATCACTAATCATCAGGGAGATGCCGATCAAAACAACAATGACATATCATCTCACACCACAGAGACTGGCCAACATCCAAAAGAACAAAAGCAACCGATTGGCCGATTGTTTCAGCCCTATTGGAAAACAGTATGGACGATCCTCAAAAAGTTCGAAATTGAGCTCCCGTTTGACCCAGCAATACCACTCCTGGGAATATAGCCCGGAGAGGCAAAAAAAGTATAGTCGAAATGACATCTGCACTTGTATGTTCATTGCTGCACTGTTCACAATAACCAAAATCTGGAAAAACCCCGAGTGCCCGAGAATAGATGACTAGTTCAAGAAACTTTGGTACATATACACAATGGAGTACTATGTAGCTGTTAGAAAAGATGAAGTAATGAAATTTATATACAAGTGGTACTACATGGAAAGTATCATGCTAATTGAAATGAGTCAGAAAGAGAGGGACAGACATAGAAAGATTTCATACATATGGGGAATATAAAGTAACAAAATAGGAGACTAACATCCAAGATTAGCCAAGATAAGTACGAAGCGGTTCATTCCATGGCTTGGAGGTCAGCCGTAGATGCTAGGGTAAAGGTAGCTCAGATAGAGAAGGGTGTCCCAAGTAAATGGTGTTGGGAGGATCCTCCCAAGATGGGAAATGCATGCTGAAAGTAGATTCAAGACAGAACATAATTGCCACTCAATGCCTCTTTTGCAAACCACAGAACCCAAAAGGAGAGAGAGAACAAAAGGAATGCCCTGACACAGAGCCCTGGTGGAATGGGCGGGATGGGGGGAGGGTGGAAGGGATACTGGGTCAGTGGTGGTGGAGACTGAGCACGGATGAAAGGATGGGTACTCGATCATTGTATAACTGAAACCCAAGCACAAAAATTTGTAAGTCTACAACTGTGTCTCATGGTGTTTCATGAATAAACATTTTTTTAAAAAGATGAAAGATCAATAGAAAGAAAATTACTCAACTACAAACAGAAATAAGAGGACACGATGAAATGGAAACCTATTACTTATTCATGGAACAAGAGGACTACCATCGACAAAACAGCAAATTTCCCCAAAGCATTACAGACATTCAATGCTATTACTAGAAAAATGCCTATGACGTCTTTGAAAGAGATAGATCGAGCACTCTTGAACATTCTATGGAATATTCAACCACCACAAATATCTAAGGCAATCCTAGGAAAAGGGAAGATGGGAGGTATTACTCTCCTCCAAATTTATATTGTACGACAAAGCTGTAGTAATTTCAACAGCATGGCACTGGATTGAGGACAGATTCTCAGAACACTGGGACAGAACAGACAATGCAGACACAGGTAAATGGACTGCTCACTTTCATAAAGGAGAAAAGAATACAAAGTGGTGCAAGGAAGATGTCTTCAACAGACAGTATCGCGAAAACCGGTTGCTCATGTGGAAAATGAGCTCAGACCCCTTTCTAACACCGTACACAAAAGTCAAATAAAAATGTATTAAAGACCTCCCTATCAGGCCTGATTCCATTGAGGAAAACGTAGGCTGTATTCTCCATGACATTGTAGCTAGAGGCCTCTTTAAGGAGTTAATGCCATAAGCCAAGTAAACGAGGATCAGGAAAAGAGGCAGGGAGTGGTAATGCAGCCGAAAAAGTGTTTACTGAGCATGAAGCCGACCCACGTCCCACCCCCAGCATCCCATGTGGTCCTCCCAACACCTCCGGCAGTAATTACTGTGTGCAGACCGGGAGTAACCCTTGAGCATAGCCGGGTGTGGCTCAAAATTAAATCAACCAAAATTTCTTTGAAAAAGAAACAAAGATTAAATAAATTAGAGTACATTAATAGAAGAAGCTTCTGAAACTACTGCCTCAAAAATATTAGTGACCAAAATACAAAGACATCCCATAGACTTGGAGAAATTACTTGCCCATCACTCAATCTCATAAAAGGCTTATACCCAAAGTTTACAAAATACTAAATACTGATGGTACTATACCCCCAAAATGGGAGAAATGCTGAAACCCATCAAGAATGGGGGTGGGGGGAGATGAAAAATCGTTTCTCAAAGAAGACATACAAATGGCTGAAAAGCATATGGGAAAATGGTCTACAGAACTAGTCATCAGGGAAATTCAAATCAAAAGAACAGTCAGATATCACCTTAGAACGCAAAGGCTGTAAACAACAACAACCACAACAACAACCACCCAAAACAAGAGCAAGCGGTGTTGACACCCATGTGGTATAAAAGGGATACCCATACACGGCTGCCAGGAGAGTAGACTGCTCTGACCTTCCATGGACACTCCTCAGGAAAGTAGGAACTGAGCTTCCATCTGACCCAGCAACTCCACTCGTTGGACTCTACTCTTGCCCAAAAATACTATGGAGAAAAGATGGTTGCAGCCCTACATCCCTTGGAGAAACATTCAAAATAGCCCCGAATGTGGAAACAACCCAAGTGTCCTGGAGTAGACTACCGGATAAACAGTGCAGATACATAATGGATCGTTACTCGGTCATCGAAAAGATAAAAGCACACACTCTGCTGCTTCTGGATGGATCTGCAAGGTATCATGCTGAGTGCAGTTAATGAGAGGGCAAGAGCCTGACGCAGAACGATCTCTCATTTGCAGGGTATAACGAACCATGACAGTGAAATAACAAATGCTCACAAGCAACAGAGAGGAAGAACATGAGATCTGCTCTCCAGTAGGAAGCATGACACTTGAGAGGATTGGACAGGGGGGAGAACACTATCACGGCAGTGGGAGGATGGAAGTGTCCAAGTGGGTGATAGAGGTGGGGGTGGCCGCTGGGAGGGAGCAAAGTGTTCTGCACGAAACCCTATTGGCCACAGTACTGAAAAGCAGGGTGCAAAGTTCTTCAAAACAACCTCTGCATGGAGAAGATCAAACACCTTTTGGGACCCCGGGCACAACACGTTCCTCTATATTTAGAAGAGCAACTGGGGCCCCTGCCCTTGCCCACACTTGGCCAGGGCTCTGGGCGCAGGTTCGCTGCGGGCCTCTTAATGACGTCCCGCTGACGAAAAAGAAGGTGGTGACGTGGCGTGCTGGTTGCCCTGACAGCATCGAATCTCGAGAGGACACACACTGGGCCCTCAGGATCAAGGAAGGAGAGGCTGGTGCCACCAGCGAGGCGTGAGATAGGCAATGCCGCTGGTTTAGATTAGCCAGATGGCGAGTCAGGGAGGGGAGGAAGCGCTCGGCGCTGAGCTGGTAACCTGCTGTGACGGGGGGCCAGCCAGCGGCCAGCCAGCCCACCGCATCCTGGCACCTGATGGACCTTTCCAGGAGACCCGGGATGCGAGTGGGTACCGGATCCTGCCGGGCCTGGGAAGCAGTGCGGTTCCACCCGAACAGACGCGGGAGCGTGGCGAAGAGGGCGGCGACGGAGGCGTCCCGAAAGAAGGGGCAGCTGAAGAAGGTCCAGCACCACGCGCCCCCAGCCCAGTCGCGGACCCTCCTGAAGGCCGAGACGACGACATCCGCGCCCTCCCGTTCTCGGTCAGGCTCCGGACGGTCGTGGAGGACCAGTCCTTCGAGTCCATTTACTGGAGCAGAGACGGAGAGAGCATCATCATCGAAGGGAACTTCTTCAAGTCCGAAGTGCTGGGCCACAAGGACAACCAGCGCATCTTCGGAACCGGCAGCCTGAGGACGTTCGTGCGCCTGCTGAACCTGCACGGCTTCCGGAAGCTCCACTTCAAGAGCACCTGTCTCAGCTCGGCCCGGAACAGAGTGATTGTGAGTACTTCCCGGGCCCACGGGCGCGGCGCGGGCGGAAACTGCAGCCCTTGGAGGAGCGAGCCACTAAGGGCCCGGATGCTCGGCTCCAAGAACTGCACGCGCGTCCTCAAATATACCACAGTGCTTCACGGCACACAGGGATGGGAGCTTTGGACACGGGGAATTGTTTTGGCTTCCCAAAACGACTTTGGGAGACAATTTGGCTAGGAAACCATAGAAACCAAGAAACAGAACGTTGTGGTAGTAAGAGAATGTGAAGGATTTTAAGACGCTGCACAATATGATTGATGTGTCAAAGTAAATTCATTCATATGATTATTCGTTATTGACGTCTAGGTCTCTTTGTCTAGTACTGAAATCTAATCACAGGGAACATTGAACGGAATTTAAACGAAATTACATTGTGGATTTTATCGTAATTTAATTGTATTATAGGTATAACTTATGGTTCACTATCAGAAATTCTATTCCTGTAAATGTGAGCAGTCAAAGTAGAGATATGGGAAAATAGAAATAGTACCTTAAAGGTAACTAATTTACAGCGATGTGCATATTGTTTGATTTATAATGGAATTCAATGAGTAAAGTGATATCATTACATTTGTTTCAATTGCAATATAGATGGAAATAATAAATGATTATTTGTTACATTAAATTATGTGAGTTGACTATGAATAATTAAACATAAGATTATATCAATTGTAATTTTATAGTAAGATAAATTAATTTATACTGATGTTCACATCAATTATTTATTTCTACATAATTAAACAGTATACATAATTATCTTTATGCTTATATTAATGTTCAATATTAATTGGTATTTGTATTTAAAACGTAAACGAAAAATAAATTTTGTTTTAACACAAGATTGATTAACCCATTCATAATCTATCAAATTAAATTAATTTCTTTTCACAAATCTATTAATAGGTAAAGGTAGGCCCTCCCGTTGATCGTCGATTTGCTCGAGCGGGCCCAGTAACGTCTCCATCGGAGACTTTGTTGTTACTGTGTCTGGCATATCCAATACTCTCGGTAGCTTGCCGGGCTCTCCGAGAGGGGCGGAGGAATCGAACTCGGGTCGGCCATGTTGGCCGCTTTTAAGGCGAACGCCCTACCCGCTGTGCTATCGCTCCAGCCCCTCTCACAAATCTATTAATTAAAAATTAAAATTACTCCAATGAAATGGAATTAATATGTTATAATGAATTAATTTCTATTAACGTAAATGTTAATTTCTATATGAATATGAAAACGAATTCTATTTAATCTTTAAATACAAATTAATATTTACATTCATAGAAAGTTCTTTTTATATGGTAATCGTATTTCATATTATTTTAAAATTATCAATTAACAGTTTTGATAGCATAATTTAAATTGATAAATTATAAATTGGTTAATTAAACAGGTTAAAAAATGTTCCTTATATTATTGTGTCTAGCAGAAATGCCAATTAATAATGAAGATTAATATTAACATAATTTTGATTATATTTACTTTCAAATACAAATTTAATAGATGTTCATATCACCATACACTAATTTACATCAATATACTAATTATATTTTCTAGTAAATCTAACTTTATTGTTAATAGGAATGGCAACATAAAATTAATGTAATTAAAAATAAATTAATTATACCATATCAAAATTGAATTAATTTCAATACATTCTATTTAATTATGAATATAAATTAATAATGATTATCTCAATACTATTAATTTACTTACGTATTAATCATGTTAGGTATTAAATCAAAGTTAATTACAGTCATATTGATACAAATTGTTTTCTTGTAAAAAATACTCGTTTTATTATGAATGTAGTACAATAAAGTTTAATTCATTGAAATGAATTTAAAATAGTTATTGCACAATCGATTCAAATATAATTAAAGGTGCAAATCGATGAACAATGGGAGGACAGTGACAGTGATAATTACAGGTGATAACTTCAAGTATCAATGAATTCAATGAGTTTTTATTGATCATTTATCAAAAATTGGATTTAAAATTTATTGATGAATCATTTTACTAGTAAATTGCGATATTAATGTAATATATGATGAGTAATTAATAGTTTGAAATAATATTATTTTAAAAAAATTATCAATTTGATAATTTTATTCTAATTAAGAATACTAATTGAGAGATTACATCAAATTTAATTATAATTTCCAATCTTAATAGATATTGATTGAATAAATAGATTCTCCGTTTTATTATGCATCTGTTCTGATTGAGGTTACTTGCAATTAAATTTGATTGAAACTATGAAATTATATGTTAATTCATCAAAATTACATTGAATTATTAATAAATTTATATATACGTGTTGATTATTTTCTAATATTTGAATTTATAGATAATTCATTGATAAACCATTTATTAGTAAATCATAATTTTTTTTCCTTTTCTGGTATCAATTGCAGTTGATTCCAATCTCCTCTTCATTCTCCTCTGATTCCCCTTCTGCTTCTCTCTCCAGATCTCCCTTCGTTCTCCTTCTGGTTCCCCCTCCTTCTCCTTCCGGTTTCCCCCGCCCACTCTTACAGCCTGGTTTATATAGAAATCATGTAGGGTGGGTATACAAAGGTGGAGTTGAACATTAACAAATCAACAAAGAGAGGTAAGGTCACTCCTCCAGGACATTAACTCAAGGACAAAAATCTCATGAAGGAGATTACTCCAGATTACTAGGCGATCTGCTCAAGGGTGGGATTCCATTCAGGGTATGTTGCTTTCTTTCACCAGCTAGTAATCCACCTATATAGTTGTAGTAAATTTACTTCTAATATTTCTAGTAATGTCATTTGAGCACAGTTATAGATATATATGAAGCATAAAGTTTGGCTCTTCCTGGGGACATCTCACTAGATATTCCAGACCACAGCCCTCAGACCAGGTTAGTCATCCTAACTCCAGCAGGGTCCTTATTCAGTTACCTCTTTTGTTTTTTTTTATATTTATTTATTTTTTAATAGTGAGGCACCATGAGGTACACTTGTAGACTTACACATTTCTGTGCTTGGGTTTCGATTATGCAATGATCAAACACCCATAACTCCACCAGTGCGCATTTCCCACCACCTCAGATCCCAGTATCCCCTCCCCCCCCCCCCAGTCCCTATCCCACCCTGCCTCTGTGGCAGGGCATTTCCCTCTCTCTCCTTTTAGGTGCCATGGCCGGCAAAAGAGGCATTGAGTGGCAACCATGCTTGGTCGACAGTCTACCCTCAGCATGCTCTCCCATCATGGGCGGATCCTCCCAACACCCTTCACCTGGTGTTCCCTTCTCTTTCTGAGCTCCCCCTTCCCCTAACATGTGTGGTTGTCCTCCAGGTCATTGAGTAAAATTCCTGGTACTAATCTCTGCCATACTTCTGTGTTAGTTTCCTATTTTGTTACTTTATGTTCCCCAGATGAATGCAAACTTTCTATGTCTATCCCTTTCTTTCTGAGTCATTTCACTTAACATGATACTTTCCATGTAGTACCACTTGTATGTAAACTTCATGACTTCATCTTTTCTAACAGCTACATGGTACTCCATTGTGTAAATGTGCCAGAGTTTCTTCAACCAGTCATCTGTTCTCGGGCACTCAGGTTTTTTCCAGATTCTGGCTATTGTAAAGAGTGCTGCAAAAAACAGACAATTGCAGATGTCACTTCGGCTATACTTTTTTGCCTCTCTGGGATATATTCCCAGGAGTGGTATTGCTGGGTCAAATGGGAGCTCAATTTCTAGTTTTTTGAGAATCATCCATACTGTTTTCCAGAAGGGCTGAACCAGTCGGCATTCCCACCAACAGTGAAGGAGTGTCCCTTTCTCACCACATCCGCGCCAGCACCGGTTGCTTTTGTTCTTGTGGATATGGGCCAGTCTCTGTGGTGTGAGGTGATACCTCATTGTGGTTTTGATCTGCATCTCCCTGATGATTAATGATGTGGAACATTTTCTCATGTGTCTTTTAGCCGTTCGGATTTCTTTGTCAAAGTTTCTATTCATTTCATCTCCCCATATTTTGATGGGGTTGAATGTTTTCTTTTTGTGGAGTTGAACCAGTATTTTGTATATCCTTGAAATTAACCCCTTATCAGATGTGTAGTTGGCGAATATCCTTTCCCATTCAGTTGACTGTCTTTGTATTTTGGTCACTGTTTCTTTTGAGGTGCAGAAGCTTCTTAGTTTAAGATAGTCCCATTTATCTATCTCTGTTTTCACTTGCTTGGCCAGCGGTGTGACATCTTTGAAGACACTATTAGCTTCTATGTCATGAAGGGTTTTGCCAACATTTTCCTCAATGTATCTTATAGATTCCGGTCTGATGTTGAGGTCTTTAATCCACTTAGATCTTACTTTTGTACATGGAATTAGGCAGAGATATGAGCCCATTTTTTTGCATATAGCCGTCCAGTTTTGCCAGCAAAATTTGTTAAAGAGGCTTTCTCTGCTCCACTTCACTTTTCTTGCCCCCTTATCGAAGATTAGATGCTCGTATACTTGGGGGGGGGGGGGAAGTCAGTGTATTCAACCCTGTTCCATTGGTCTACAGCTCTGCCTTTGTTCCAGTACCATGCTGTTTTAATTATTACTGCCTTGTAGTAGAGTTTGAAGTTAGGGAGGTTGATTCCTCCCATTTTCTTTTTCCCAAGAATTACTTTAGCAATTCGTGGGGGCTTATTGTTCCATATGAATTTCAGGAGTGTTTGCTCCAATTCTTTGAAGAATGTCATGGGTATCCTAATAGGGATTGTGTTGAATTTATACAGTGCTTTGGGAAGTATTGCCATTTTGACAATGTTAATTCTCCCGATCCATGAGCAGGGGATATCTTTCCATTTCCTCATATCCTCTTTTATTTCCTGAAGTAGAGTTTTATAGTTTTCTTTGTACAGGTCCTTTACTTCCTTAGTTAAGGTGATTCCTAGGTACTTGATTTTCTGGGGCACAATTGTGAATGGGATTTTTTTCTTCATGTCTTTTTCTTCTCTTTGACTATTTGCATATAGGAAAGCCATGGACTTTTGGGCATTGATTTTATAACCTGCCACTTTACTATACAAGCCTATTGTTTCTAGAAGTTTCTTGATAGAGGTTTTAGGGTTTCCTTAGTATCATATCATCTACGAATAGTGAGAGCTTGCTTTCTTCCTTTCCTACCTGGATGCGCCTAATATCCTTTTCTTGCCTAATCGCTATTGCAAGTACTTCCAATACTATATTGAACAGCAGTGGAGAGAGTGGGCATCCTTGTCTCGTCCCTGATCTTAGAGGGAAGGCTCTCAGCTTTTCGCCATTGAGGACGATGCTTGCTGTAGGCTTGTGGTAGATGGCTTTAACTATATTGAGAAAAGTCCCCTCTATCCCCATCTTGACAAGGGTTTTCATCATAAATGGGTGCTGGATCTTGCCAAATGCTTTCTCTGCATCTATTGATATGATCATATGATTTTTATCTTTTCTTTTGTTGATGTGGTGGATTACGTTGATTGATTTCCTAGTGTTAAACCAGCCTTGCATCCCCGGGATGAATCCTACTTGGTCATGGTGTATGATCTTTTTGATGAGTAGTTGAATTCTATTTGCTAGTATTTTGTTGAGAATCTTCGCATCCGTGTTCATCAGGGATATCGGCCTGCAGTTTTCTTTTCTCGTGGTATCTTTGTTTCCTTTTGGTATTAGAGAGATATGGGTTTCATAGAAACTGTTTGGGAGAGTTTCCGTTTTTTCAATTTCCTGAAAGAGCTTGAGAAGGACTGGCAGCAGGTCCTCTTTAAGTGTTTGGAAAAATTCGCTAGTGAATCCATCTGGGCCCGGGCTTTTGTTTTTGGGAAGGCTTTTGATTGCAGTTTCTATTTCGTTGATGTTAATAGGTCTATTCAGATACTCCAGGTCTTCTTGATTCAGCTTTGGGAGATTATAGGAGTCCAGGAATTTGTCCATTTCTTCTAGGTTCTCTTGTTTCATGGCATACAGACTTTCAAAGTAGTCTCTGATGATCTTTTGGCTTTCTTTGGTTTCTGTTGTGATATCCCCCTTCTCATTTCTGATTCGGTTTATTAGGGTTCTCTCTCTCTGTTTCTTTGTGAGTGTTGCGAGTGGTTTATCTATCTTGTTTATTCTCTCGAAGAACCAGCTCTTGGTTTCATTGATCTTTCGGATTGTTTCTTTGGTTTTAATGCAACATATGATTAACAGTTAATAGATTTAAATAATACTAGATTATTTTAATGAATTGGTTATATAATTTTAATCCAGTAAAATTTGACTTCGTAAATTAGATTAAATTTACTTATAAATAGTTTTGTTAATATAAATAAATTTACACAATAGTTTAATCACTTAATCAAGCATATATTGTAGTTAAGTTTACTCACAATAAATGTACTTTACATTTTAAAGAAATGTAATGATAATAAAGTAAAATTATATTGTAATGAATTATCAATAAATCCATTAATCTATCTTTATTGAATATTTACAAAATTAGAATTTACACATAACTTATTGATAAATCATTTCTTTAATAGTAAATTATGATTTTCATGGACTATATGATTAATGCTTAATAGATTAAAATTATATTATTTATTTTAAATATTGAATAAGTAATTGTAACCTAGTAATAATTTTAGTTTATACATTAGATTATATTTTAATTATATATTGTTATGTTAATATAAATAACTGTGGAATGAATTAATCATTAAATTAAGCATTTGTCTTAATTCAGTTTAGTTTCAATTAAATTTCATTACAATTTCAATTGAATTAAAATCAGTTATGATTTCATGTTGTTACACTGAATATCAGTGCTTTTATTCATTTATTTTTATTCATCAGAGAAAATTTAATTTATAGATAATTTATTGTTAAATCATTTCTTTATCAGTAAATCATGATTTTAATTAAATTCATGGTGAAATCATAAATTTTAATAACATCTGCTTAGTTTAATATAGAGATCATTTTTATTATAATATAGTAACAATACGCGATATCAAATTTATACACAGTTTTGTTTATGTAAGTCAGTTTAATGTAAATTTGGTTAATATGAATTAATTAAATGTAAAATTATAAATCATTGGTACTCATGTTACAACTAAATATTTTAGAATTTTAGTATGCTCATTCATATTTGTTGATTACTAATCATTACCTAAATTCATTGAGAATTTATTTAATTATTTTTTAATTGAATACATTGAATTTATTTGTTACTGTATATTGTTTCTTATCAGTAATTCAATGTATAGATAATTTATTGATAAATGATTTTTATCAGTAAATTAGGATTTTAATTAAATTTAGCAATGATGAATAGAGATTATTGCTTTATTGTAATATATGAATCATATTTTAATATAATAATATACCACAAGAGATATATAAAATTCATAAATTTATTTATTGATTGATGATTCATCAAAAATTAATTTAAATACAAATTATTTCTTTATCAGGAAAGGATAATTGTTAACAGTATATCAATAATATTTATTAGACTTAAATATTATTAGTTTATAATGATATTTCATATTAATGATATTTTATATTTACAACACGGGTAGGGCGTTCGCCTTACAAGCGGCCAACATGGCCGACCCGAGTTCGATTCCTCCGCCCCTCTCGGAGAGCCCGGCAAGCTACCGAGAGTATTCGATATGCCAGACACAGTAACAACAAAGTCTCCAATGGAGATGTTACTGGGCCCGCTCGAGCAAATCGACGATCAACGGGAGGGCCTTTACCTTTACCTTAATTAATTATAAATATTTATATTTTTTAATTGAATACATTGAGTTACATTGAATTTTTATTTATATATTGATTCTTTATCAATAATTCAATTTATAGATAATTTTTTGAACAATCATTTTTATCGGTAACATAGGCTTTTAATTAAATTTATCATAAATGATTAGTAGATTTGATTATTTACTGTGATATATTAATCATATGATTTTAATATAGTAATAAATATTATAAAATGCTTAAATTTAGTCCTTTCTATTTATCGTTTATATATTACATAATTTATAGATACTTTATAGGTAAATTATTTCTTTACCTGTAAACTATGATTTTATTTAAATATATAATTAACAATTAGTAGACTTACATGTTATTAATTTTTTTCAATACATTTTTGAATAGAATATATTAAAGAACATTGAATTTATTTATGGTTATTATTTATCTATAATTTAATTCACAGATAATTTCTTAATAAATCATTTTTCAGTAAATTACGATTTTAATTAAATATATCTTTACTGATTAATAGATTTCATTATTAGTTTGTTGGCATATATTAATTATATTATTTTATTATAGTAATTCTCTTATCAAATATATAAAATGCAACATTTTATTCATTTATATTTCTGATTATTTATAGATAACTTATTTTATCTACGATGTTTTGATAAATTATTTTTATCACTCTCCTCCCGTTGTTCCTCGATTTGCTCGAGCGGGCCCAGTAACGTCTCCATTATGAGACTGGTTGTTACTGTGTTTGGCATATTGAATACATCACGGGTAGCTTGCCAGGCTTTGCCATGCGGGCGAGATACTCTCAGTAGCTTGCCAGACTCTCAGAGAGGGGCAGAGGAAACGAACTCAGGTTGGCCATGTTGGTTGTGTGCAAGGCAAACGCCCTAGCCGCAGTACTATCGTTCCTTATTACTAATTTATATTTAATAATAAAATATAATAAAATGCATGTTAATTATATGGCCAATAAATATTAAAGATATATATTAATTATACCTGATTCAATGATTTTAAAACACAATATATTGAATAAAATTAAATGTTATTACCTTATCACAGTGAATTTAATTTTGATATATTAAATAAATTGATATAAATTAATTTAAGTTAATAAATCATAGAACAGTTATTTAAATTCAATTGTATAATGTTAAATTTAATACATTTTAATAAATAAATATAACCTGATAATCAATACATTTATAAAAATAAATTAGTTTACTCTAATACGGTAACTATATTATATCATTGAAATGTATATACATTATATCAAATAAAATTATTGAGTTATATTCACATTTAAGTAAATATTAAATACAATTGAATATGTATTAAATACCTATTAACCATGAATACATTTAATGATTAATAGTTACAGTAATATAAATTTGTTTATATTAATGTACATAATTATTACTTATTAGAGTAAAATACTACAAAATAAGGTTTAATATCTTTACAAAATTAATTCAAGGTAATGTAAATAATTATTAATAGCTTGTATCATTCATATTCTATATTACATTAAATTCATTTATAGTTTACAATATCGGAAACTTTGCTTAACTGTAATATAAATATAATTCGTTGCACTATATTCAATTAATAATAATGGAATTGGGGAAACTAATTATTAGTTGCTAATATCGAAATTGAATGCTGCTGCATTTATATTGATATAAACAGTTCATTTAAATTTGTATTACTATAAATTGATAACACAATTCAATCACATTTTAATGCATATAAATATAATTGAATGATTTACTATTTATTGATTTATAAGATCAACTATTGATTAGCAATATATTGAAGCTAATGAAAGTATGAATGTAATAGAGTAAATTAATAGGTAATGTAAACAATATTTATTGATTTTAATTGTATTCATTAAAATACTGAAATTATTCAATATATATCAAACATATATTATTTTAATCCAAAATGCTTATCAAAATATATTCTTAATTTTAATCAGAAAAAACGATGAATTAATAAGTGTATCAACATAATTTTCATCATATTTGTAATAAAGACTAATGTGAAATAATATCAATATTGGAAAATTAAATCTTATAATGAAGGCAATATACATTCGTTTACTGTAGTATATTCACAACCTTAATTATAATCCTTTCACTATACACATGTTTCAGTTAAATCATATACTATAACAAATTGCGAAATATAAATATAAGTGCTTAATTTTATTGTTATGAATATAACCACATTCAATTTTAATCACCTATATTGCATTAATATTTTCTAAGTGTTCATTAATGCTCTAACATCTTAATCATACTTTACATGAAAAGGAATTCAATTATTAATGAATTGTAATTTTACAAGTTAATGTAAATCATTTAAGTATATTCTTTTTATTGTCAAATTAAATTGAATATAAATTGTAACTAAATTTTGCATTTATTACTTTCATTCATTCATACATCATCCTGTTATTCGTTGATTGCCTTGAGCAGGCCCCAGTAACGTCTCTTTCATCCTAGCCCTGAGATTATATTCAAGGCTCTTTAGGAGAATGAGACCCATCATTGTTACTGGTATTTGGCATATTTGGTGCGCCACGGGGAGTTTGCCAGACTCTGCCCTGTGGGCAGGCTATATTCGACAGCCTGCAAGTTTGTCCAAAGTAGGAATGAGATAATAAGATATCATAAAAAGATGTCCTGATAAGATGTCATTCGCGGCCGCGTGGTTCCGGGAGCTGGATTTTATAGTCTCTGAGTCTTGGCCGCTGATGGGATTACACGGCGCCAGGGGGCCAGGTGGTGGGTGTGACCCCCGCCTACTGGAATTTGGAGGATCTGGGTGGAGGATGCTCGACTCCAATCCGAGTAGGCTTGGAGGTCTGGGCCCCGGAACCCGCGTGGCTTTGTCCCTCTGCCAGTACCTTCATGTGTGCGGAGAGTGGTCTCAGCATGGTGGTGGCTGGTCCTGGAGGTCTTTGGCTGCCGGAGCCCTGGTCAGAGCGGGGAGGAAAGCTCAACCCGCTCCCCTCCAAGGGACCCCAGCGAGGAACAGCCAGGCGTAGGTGCAGGAGACTGACTGCATTTATTACTATATTAAAATAAATACATAGCAAGTCATTTGTATATTTCATATGATATATAGTATTGCTTTATTAAAATAACAATGTAATATGTATATGAAAAAAATAAAATGATATTTTAATCAACTTATTAGTGATACATTTTATTAGTATAATACTTTAATAATAAAGACATAATTTATCAATAACTTATCTATAAATTAAGAGGTCGATATATAATCAATTATAAATGAATATTTTTATGAATGTTATATATCGGTTATGATATATTACTACATTAATATGATCAATTTATTACAAGAAACTATAAAATATACTACTCATTAATTATGTATTTAATTAATATCTTACTTTACTGATAAATAGCTGGAGCAATGGCACGGCGGTAGGGTGTTTGCCTTGCACGCAGCCAACATGGCCCACCCGAGTTCGATTCCTCCACTCCTCTCGGAGACCCTGGCAAGCTACCGAGAATATCTGGCCCGCATGGCAAAGCCTGGCAAGCTACCCGTGATGTATTCGATATGCCAAACACAGTAACAACAAAGTCTCACCATGGACACATTACTGGGCCCGCTCCAGCAAATCGATGAACATCGGGATGACAGTGACAGTTACTACCATATATTTATAATATCTTAAATGTCACTGTCACTGTCCTCCCGTTGTTTATCGAATTGCTCGAGCGGGCCCAGTAACGTCTCCATAGTGAGACTGTTGTTACTGTTTGGCATATCCAATAAGTCACGGGTAGCTTGCCAGACGATGCCATGCGGGCGAGATACTCTCGGTAGCTTGCCGGGCTCTCCGAGAGGGGCAGAGAAATTGAACTTGGGTGGGCCATGTTGGCTGCGTGCAAGGCAAACGTCCTACCTGCTGCGCTATCGCTCCAGCCCATCTTAAATGTAGTCATTGATATTCGTATTAATACAAAAGTTACTTAAACAATGTAGAATATTCATCATATATTATGTATTCTGTTTATATTTGTAAATTTATATGGTACATAAATATTAGTCACTGCATAAACGATGCATTTGCCATTCATGTTCATAATAACTGTGATTATATTACTTGTTTTAATATAAATTGTCTATAATAGATATCTTAAGAAACCGGTATCGAAAATTGATATTATCAATTATAGTGTAGTCAGGTGATAATCCTATTTGATATTTAAATTTAATTGCTAGTCAATGCCGCAGATATTGTAAACATTTTATGATCCCCAAGAGCCAGTAGAATAGGGGCTGTGAATCGGGACTTGGAAGGAATGTGTGAAGGGGTCAAGCTGGGCCTTGCACCGTGTTGTGTGTGCGAGCCCAAGCCGCATGTCCCCGCAGGCTTACCGGAACCACAACTTCCAGCGAGATCAGCCGCAGTTGATGAACAACATCCATCGCAAGGGCCGCGAGAGGCCCCCAACCGCCCAGACCAGGAAGAGGAGGAGGATGGAGCCCACGCGCTGCTCCCCGCGCCTTCACCCTGTCGCCGAACCTGACTGGGACTGCCTCAGTGGCTTGAGGGTTTCCCCTGGCCTTTTGGCCGAGAACAAGGCCCGATCCAGTGAGGACAGTGCTTGTGACACCCAGGCCGGGACTAGCGATCTGCTGTGCGCCTCCAGCGAGGAGGCCGGGCCTCACGGGCAGGGGCCCCCGGGTACTGTTCTGTTCCCATCAGCTGAGGAAAACGTTGCCTTGACCAGGGAGATTGAGGGTGTCCTCAGCCATGCTGAGGCGATTCCTGGTTTGGAGAGTAGTGAGGTTACTGAGGAGGAGGAGGAAGAGGAGGAGGAGGAAGAGGAGAAGGAGGTAGAGGATGAGGAGGACAAGGAACAGGACGAGGAGGACGAGGAGGAGGAGGTGCCTCAGGATGAGGGTGTTTCAAGCATCTGGGCTTTCCCATCTGCTGTGCAGAATGTTCCTTTTACTGAGGACGGTTGGCCTCTTGATGACGACTTAGTTGGTAATAGTTTTTCAATTGCTTGGAACAATTTTAATTTCATGGAAGTAGATGGCCCAGGTGAGGGTGTGCCTAGTGCCATCGAAAACTTTATTTTCACTGAGGAAGGCGGGCCTCACGTGCCTGGCAATATTCTGGTCCCTTCTGCCGTGGAAAATGCTAATCCCATGGCTGAGGCCGCGCCTAATGGTAGTTGCTCATCTGCTTTGTGCAGTGTTAATCCCATTGAGAACTGTGGCCCGGTTGAGGCTGCGCCTAGCAATATTTTGGCAGCCCCGGCTACTGCTGGCCCGGATCCGCTTGGGAAAGCGAGCACAGACCTGGAATTGTACAACAGACTTCGTTCTGTCTTACTGGCATGGATAACAATGGGTCCCCATGAGAACCCTGGTACGGAAGACAAACCAGAGACCCCCTCAGTGTAAGGAGAAGCCAGGTCCCGGAAGTTAGTCACCCACAAGCAGTACATATATTACAAATTTCCTTATCTATGTACTTTGTTGTTAGTGTACTTCCGGGCCTAAACATAAATGGAATATTTTGGGGGACTAAATAAATTTATGAAAATTGCAAATCTGTGTTGTTACTTTCTAACTCCCCCAGAGGTAGGAAGTC
The DNA here is from genome assembly GCF_029834395.1 of Sorex fumeus. Classification (NCBI taxonomy): domain Eukaryota; kingdom Metazoa; phylum Chordata; class Mammalia; order Eulipotyphla; family Soricidae; genus Sorex; species Sorex fumeus. The sequence goes on from NW_026606260.1 coordinate 1,559,340, forward strand.
CTGGGAAGAAAAACTTGGGCCCCTTGTGCTTTTCCTGGAAGCAACTGGATACCCCAACACGGGTCCTGGAGGGGAGTGGAAGAGGTCTGGAGGTCTGGGAGGGTGATAAGGGGGATGGAGCAGGTCTGGAGGGTCTTGGACAGGGTGTGAGTCTGGGAGGACTCTGGAGGTGGTGCAAGATGTCTGCAAGAGGCTTTGGGAGGTGTTGGAGGGGAGGTGCAGCGGGTGGTGGAGGAAGTTTGAGGCTGTCCTGTGCTAGGATGGTTAGCTCTGGAGGAAATTGTGGGAGGTGTTTATTGGGGGTGAGTAGAGGAGGCTCAAGGAGGTTTGAGGATGTCCAGCAGGGGTGCAGTGTATGTTGGACGAGGTGCAGGATGTTTCCAGATGTTCTGCGGGTGTGAAGGTCTCTAGAGGAGCTACAGGAGGTTGAGAAATGTCCTACAGAGGAAAATGGTGACTTGAAGAAGATGCAGGAGGTTCAGTTATATCCTGGAGGGGTTCAGAGTGTCTTGGAGGAGGTGCATGAGGTTTGGCATGTACTGCAGGTGAGCGCAGGGTTTGAAGGAGGTGCACGAGTTTGGGGCATTTTCTACAGAAGTGCAGAGTTTCTAGAACAGGTGCAGGATGTTTGGTGATGTCCGGCAGGGGTCCAAAGTGTCTTAGAAATGCAGAAGTTTCGGGCAAGTCCTGCATGTGTGCAGGGTATCTATAGTATGTTCAGGAGTGTGTTTATGTCCTGGGGTGTATCCTGTCTTGTACATTTGCAGGAGGTTTGGTCATGTTCAACAGGGGTGCAGTGTCCAGAAGAGGTATAGGAATTTCGGGCATGTACTGCTAATGGTGCACGGTTTCTTGGAGGATATGCAGGATGTTTGGGTATGTCCTGCAGGGGCACAGGGTGTCTAGAGGAAGTGCAGAAGGTTTGCTGTTGTCCTCCCAGGGTGCACGGTGCCGAGAGACAGTGAAGAAGGTTCGGATGTTTCCTGAAGGGGTGTACGGTGACTTCATAGAGGTCCTTGGTATTCTGGTATGTTTTCCAGGGTTCTGGGGTGTCTGGAGTAGGTGAAGGAGGTTTGTTCATGTCCTGCCGTTGTGTATAGGGTCTAGAAGGAGATCCAGGAGGTTCATGCATGTCGTGCTGGTATGCAGGGAGCTTGGAGGTAGTGCAGGAGGTTTGGGCATGTCCTGCAGAGGTTCAGGGTATCTAGAGGAGGTGCAGGAAGTAAGGACATGTCTTTTGGGGGTGTACAGGTCTAGAGAAGGTGAAGGAGGCTTGCAGATGTCCTGCTGGGGTGCATGCCATCTACACAAAGTACAGGAGGTTTGGGCATGTACTGCAGGGGTACAGCGTGTCTTGCAGAAGGTGCAGGACATTCAGAATGTCCTAGAGGGGTGGAGGGTGTCATAGAGGAGGTGCAGGATGTTTGGGCAGATTCTACAGAGGTTTCGAGTTTCTAGAATAGTTGCAGGTGGTTCGGGCATGTCCTGCAGAGGTGCAGGATACCTAGAGGAGGTTCAGGCGTTTGCCATGTCCTGATGGGTTGCAGGGTGTGTACAATAGGTGCAGGACATTTGAGGATGCAGGTGTGTTTTGGAGATTTTTGGAGATTCAGAAGGTTTGGGCAAGTCCTGCCTGTGTGCAGCGTGTATATAGTACGTTCAGTAGTGTGGTTATGTCCTCCTGCGATGCACTGTGTCTGGTAGGATGTGCAGGAGGTTCGGACATGTTGCAGCTGTACAGGGTATCTAGAGGACTTTCAGGAGTTTAAGCATATCCTGCTGGTATGAGGCATGACTTTCAGGGGTACATGGTGCCTCGAGGAGGTGCAGGAGGCTTGTGTATATCCTTCTGGAGGACAGGGTGTTTAGACGATGTGAAGGAGATTTGGTATTCTCTGCAGGGGTGTAGGGTGTCCAGAATAGGTGTAGAAGGTTAGGGCATATCTTGCTTGGGTGTAGGTTGTCTTCCAGAGGTGTAGTTGTTTCAGGCATGTCCAGCAGGGGTTCAGGGTATATTGAGGAGGTAGAGGAGGTTTTGAAATGTCCTGCAGGGTGCACAGTGTCTAGAGGAGGTGCAGGAATGTAGGGCATATCCTTATAGGGGTGCATGGTTCTAGAGGAGCTGCAAGAGGTTTTCAGATGTCCTGCTGGTGTGCCTGGCTTCCAGAGGAGATGCCGAAGGTTCAGCCAAGTTCTTCAGGGATATAGGGTGTCTTGAGGGTGGTAGAGGATGTTTGGGCATGTTCTGCAGTGTTTCAGGATGTCTTGAGAAGGTGCAGGAGGTTCAGGTATGTCCTGAAGGGATATTAGGTGTCTTGGTGGAATTTCTGTAGATTCTGGAATGCTTTGCAGGAGTGTAGGTTGTCTAGAGAAGGTGTAAGAGGTTCATGCATGTCCTTCAGGAGTGTAGGGTGTCATGAAGGAGGTTTCGGTGATTTGGTATGCCCTGTAGGGGTGCAGGGTTTCTATAGGAGGTGCAGAAGTTTCGAACATGTCCCTCTGTGGTGCAGGAGCGGAAGGTTTTCAGATGTCCTGCTGAGGTGCATGGCGTCTGGAAGAGGTACAGGAGGTTCATGCATGTCCTGCAGTGGCGCCGAGTCTCTTATAAGAGTTTCAGGAGGTCCAGAATGTCCTTAAGTGGGGCAGAGTGTCTTGAAGGAGGTGCGGGAGGTTCAGGCATGTCCTGCTGGTATGCATAGTTCGAGAGGAGCTGCTGGAGGTTCAAGCAAGTCCTGCATGTGTGCAGGGTGTCTATAGTAGGTTCACGAGTGCGTTTATGTCCTCCTGGGGTGCACGGTATCTTGCAGGATGTGCAGGAGATTCAGACATGTGCTACAGCGTTGCAGGGTGTGTATGGGAGGAGCAGGAGTTTGAGCATGTCCTGCTGGTTTGCCGAGTTTTCCAGGAGCTGCAGAAGGTTCAGGAATGCCCAGCACTGTACTCGGTGTCTTGCATGAGGAACAGGAGGTTGAGGCATGTCTAGCAGAGGTACAAGGTGTCTAAAGCAGGTGCTGGAGGTTTGTGTTTGTCCCGCTGGGTGACACGGTGTTGAGAGAAATGAAGGTTTGTTATTCTCCTCAGGGGATGTAGGATGTTTAGAGTAGGTGTAGGAGGTTTGGGAATGACCATCAGGGGTGCAGGGACTTTCAAGGAGGTGGAGGGGGTTTGCACATATCTTACAGGTATTATGGGTATCTAGAGAAGGTGCAGGAAGTTAGGACATATCTTGCTGGGGTGCACGGTCCTAAAGGAGTTGCAAGATGCTTGCAGATGTCCTGCTGTTGTGTATCGAGTCTATAGGAGGTGCAATAGATTTAGGCATGTCCTGCATGGGTGCGTGTTATCATGCAGGAGGTGCAGGAGGGTGCAGAGTATATTGGAGGAGATGCGAAAGGTTCAGGCATATCCTGCAGGGGTGTAAAGTGTCTTGAAGGAGGCAGAGGAGGTTTGGGCATGTCCTACAAGGGTTCACTTTCTAGAACAGTTCCAGGATGTTCGGGAATATCCTGTCAGGTTGCAGGGTTACTTGGGGGAAGTGCAGAAGGTTTGGGTATGTCCTGTAGGGGTGCAGGGTATCTTCAGGAGATACAGAAGATTTTCTGATGTCCTGCAGAGGTGCAGGGTGTCTAGAGGAAGTGCAAGAGGTCTTGAAGGAGTGAGGGATGTCTTGGAGGAGGTTCTGGGGATTCTATTATGATCTGCAAGGCTGTAGTGTGTATACAGTTGGTGTAGGAGGTTCAGGCGTGTCCTGCAGAGGTGCAGGGTGCTTTGAGGGTGGTGCAGGAGGATCATGCATGTGCTGTTAGGATGCACAGTTCTAGAGGAGTTGCTGGACATTACTGGAAGTCCTGCATGTGTTGAGGCATATCTTGCAGCAGTACAGCGTGTCTTGAGTAGGTGCAGGAGGTTTGTGTATGTCCTGCTGGTGACAGGGAGATCAGACGATTGCAGGAGTTTTGGTATTCTCTGTAGGGGTGTGAGGTGTCTAGAGTAGGTGTAGGTGATTTGGGCATTTCCTGCAGGGGTGTATGGTGCCTTGCCGGAGGTGCATGATTTTGAGCATGTCCAGCAGTGGTTCAGGGACTTTCGAGGAGGTGGAGAAGGTTTGGTGATGTCCTGCAAAGGGTGCAGGGTCTTTAGAGGAGGTGCAGGGGGTTTATGCATGTCCTGCAGGTGTGCAGGGTGTCTAGAGGAACTGCAAGAGTTTTGGGCATGTAGAGAGTTGCAGGAGCTGTAAGAGGTTAGGAAATTTACAGCAGGTGCGCAAAGTGTCCTGCAGGAGGTGCAGGAGTTGAGGAATGAGCTGCAGGGGTACAGGGTGTCTAGAAGAGTTGAAGGAGGTTTGCGTATGTCCTGCTGGGTGAAAGGTTGTTTAGACAATGTGCAGAAGAATCGGACATGACCTGCAGGGGTGCAGGGCATCATGCAGGTGGTGCAGAAGATTCGGGCATGCTCATCAGCGGTGTATAGTACTTGGAGGAGGTGTAGGAGTTTATGGATGTCCTATAGGGCTGCAGGGTATCTAGAGGAGGTGTAGGATGTTCGGGAATGTTCTGTAGGGGTTCAGGGTGTTTTGGATGAGGTGAAGGCGGTTCCAGTATGTCCTGGGTACACGTTTCTAGAATAGCTGCAGGATGTTTGAGGATGTCCTGGTGGGGTGTATGGCGTCAAGAGGAGTTACAGTAGTGTTGGGATTGTCCTGAAGGGGTGCATGATTTCTAGGTAAGATTCAGAAGGTTCAGAATATCCTGGAGGAGCTCAGAGTGTCTTGGAGTAGGTACTTGAGCATCTGGCATGTACTGCACTGTTACACCATGTCTGGAAGAAGGTTCAGAATAACCTGGAGGAGCAGAGAGTGTCTTGGAGAAGGTGTTTGAGCGTCAGGCATTACTTGCAGTCGTATAGGGTGTGTAGAAGGAGGTGCAGGAGGTTTGGGCATGCCCTACAGGCTTCAAACTTTCTAGATAGGGTTCAGCAGTTTAGGCATGTCTTGTAAGGGTGCAAGGTGTGTGGCAGTTGGTACAGTAAGTTTGGGCATGTGCTGCATGCCTTCAGGCTGCCTAGAAGAGATGCAGGAATTTTCTGCATGTCCTGCAGTGGTGCAAGGTGTTTTGGATGAGGTGCAGGAGATTCTGGCCTGTCCTTGTAGGGTGCTCGGTTCTACAGGAGCTGCAGGAAGTTTGCGGAAGTCCTGAAGAGTACACGGTGTCTACAGGAGGTGCAGGAGGTTCCGGCATGTCTTGCAGGGATGTGTGTTGCCTTGCAGTAGGTGCAGGAGTTTCAGAATGTCCTGAAGGTGTATATGTTGTCTTGAAGTCAGTGAAAGGTGCAGGAGTTTCAGGAATGTCCTGCAAGGGAGCAGGGTGTCCAGAGCTTCTGGGGGTTCGGTCAAGTCCTGCACGTGGACAGAGTGTCTATAGTAAGTTCAGGAGTTTGGGTATGTCCTCCTGGGGTGCCGCTTGTCTGCAGGAGGTACAGGAGGTTCAGAATGTCCTGCAGGTGTGTTTGGTGTCTTAAAGTAGGTGCAGGATATTCATGCATGTTCTGCAGTGGTGCATAGTTTTTATAAGGGTTGCAGGAGGTTTGTGAATGTCCTGTAGTGGTGCTGGCTTTCAAAAGGAGGTGCAGGCACTTGAACATGTCCTGATGGATTGCGGGGTGTCTAGAACAGGTGCTGGCAGTTTGAGGATGTCCTGGAGGGATGCATGGTGTCTTTAGGTGCAGGTGTTTGGGCATGTCCTTCTGTTTTGCAGGGTGTTATAGGATCCGCAGGAGGTTTGATAATGTCCAGCAGGGGTACAGAGTTGATTGAAGGATTTCCAGGATCTTTTAGCATGACCTGACCTTCAGGGTGTCTTTCAAGAGGTGCAGCAGGTTTTGTCATGTCCTGCAGCGGTACAGGGTGTCTAGAGGCGGTGCAGGAGGTTTGCATATGTCCTGCTGGGTGAGAAGGGGTCTAGACGTTGTGCAGGAGTTTGGGCATGTCCTGCTGGGGTACAGGGTGTTGCAGGTGTGCACGAGGTTTGAAAACGTTCTCGTGGGTAGCAGTGTGTAAAGAGCAGGTGCTGGATGTTCATGCATGTCCTGCAGGGGTGCAAAAATCTCGAAGAAGTTTACAGATATTCTGCAGGGGTGCATGGTGTCTTGCAGGAGATGCAGGAGGTTTGCGAATGTCATCCTGGAGTGCATGGTAGCTAGAGGAGGTGCAGGACGTCCGGGAATGTCCTGCAGGGGCGAAGGATATCCTTAAAAGATTCAGGAGATTCAAGCATGACCTGCATGTGTGAAGGGTGTTTAGAAAGAACTGGAGGTTTGGGATGTCCTGCAGGGGTGCACGGTGTCTTAGAGGTGGTGCAGAAGGTTATGGCAAGTCTTGTTGGGGTACAGGATTCTAGAGGAGCTGCCGGATGTTTGCGGGTGTACTGCTGGGTGCAGGGTATCTTGAGGAGGTGCAAGAGTTTCTGGCATGTCTTGAGGGGTGCAGGGTGTTGGGGGAGGATTGGGCAGTCCTGGGCATCTGGGGAATTCCTGCCGTTGGTGGAGCTTGTCTTGAAACGGCTGGCGGCTATCCTAGGAGGTCTGGGCTGGAGTTGGCAGTGTGCATATGTCTTGGAGGGTGATCCAGCAATTCTGTGTTTTGAACAGGAGTCGGCAGGGACTACAGAGAAGTCCCCTAGGGCCAGGGATCTGGAAAAAGGTCACAGGACACGTGCAAACCTTGGATCCCTAAGGACTGGTTTCAGCAGGCCTGTGCCTATGGCAAATGCAGGTGAATCTGCTGTAGGGGACTCACCCATGGTCCCTGCTGGTCCAGCGCAGCGCTTCCTGAACCCCTATGCCTCTCCGGGTGTGACTGAGAAATGGTGGAGCGCAGTGGGTGCATAGCCCACCGCCATGAGACCATGGGTTGCTCAGCACTTGCCTCCAGAATAGTTAGAGTGGAGGGAGTGAGGGGGCCTTCAGTTATTCATCTGCCAGGTGGGGTGAATCGGTAGATATCTCCAGCCTGAACCAGCTAAGTGGAGGGAGAGCAGGCCCAAAGGAATGGACCGGAGCTGAAGGATCCAAATGACACAGAAGTCAGGTCGTCTCCACAGGCCTGCCTCACTCTCCTCAAGTGAGAAAAGAGATGCAACGAGGTTCTGGGGGCTGCCTTCCCTGCTCCCACCCTCTGCTCTGTGGGCCCAGGACACTGCCTGCTCATCACTGCAGCCAATCAGAACAGGATAACACAACACAAACCGCCCCTCCCACCAAACTCACCCATGAATTAAAATGTCAGTGCCCAATGTAGCTCTTTCCTTATTAGGGAGAGGGCCGGAGCATTGCCACAGGGCTCCCGCCACACTGCACCCAGCACCACGCCACCTTCTGTCGCCACAGCGATGTCTGCCTGTCAACAGAGAGAGGGAACCTGTCCAGGAGTGATCAGTCCGTGCCTGGTCCTGATAGGGTGTTCTGGCGTGGAACCCTGGACACCAACTCTTCAAGGCTGGCCCTACTCCCAGAGGCAGCGGGCGGGGCGAGTAACGGGACTTGGGGTGCAAAGTAAACCCAATGGGCACCCTATGCTGGGCACACGTCCACCTGGCCCACGGGTTCTACACCTCCCACTGTCACCCCTGCTGGCTTCGTGACCCCAATCTTGAGCTGGGAAGTCGCTGCTGCAGTATATCCCGCGGAGGCAGAGCTGTCCAGAAACCCGCAATGTGGATGCTGGACTGACCTGGCAGGATGTACCACGCCACAACAACCCGCTGCTCAGGAATGCCACCCCTGAATCAACACCCCACTTGCTTCCCGACCCGGCTTGGTTATGGGGTCTTGGTTTCCAAGATCGAAAAGGAGGGGCAGAGGATACCACCAACAATTGCTCACCTCCTCCAACAATTGCTCACTTCCTCGTCTCTCCAGCGGGGGTCTGGGAGGAGGGCGGTGGAGTTGTTGGAGTAGGGAGGATTTCTTTCAGCAGGTCTGGAGACGTTTTGGAGAGGTGGCGTGGAGAAATCTTGGAGGTTTGTAGGTTCTGGAGGAGGTCTGGAGAGGTCTGGGACGTAGTGTAGTTGATCTTGGACCAGGTGGAAGAGGTCTTGTCAGGGAGTCAAGGAGGTCTGGGACATCTAGCGGGAACCTGGGGAAAGTCTGTGCATTTTGGAGCTGACTGGGGAGGTCTTGGATGAGGGTGGAGACAGCCAGAGAAAGGCTCAGGGAGGTTGGCCCAAGGCTAGCTGTACGACAAGTCACCAGACCCCGGGTAGCTGAGGAGTTGAGGCCTTTTTCCAGTTTATCTATTGTTTCAACTAGTAAGTAACCGAATTATCCAGCTACTTTTCCTTTGTTTGGTGTATATAAAAAATTGAATGACAAAAGTATTGTAATATAGTTATCATTTTTGATGCAAAAATGCAAAGGACATAGAAATCATAGCACTCTCATAAAAATTGCTCATTAGTGATCACCAGTACTCAACTATTATTACTTTGACGTTTGTTCTTGAGGTTTTTATATATATATATATCCTATGAAAATTAATTCCTTTTAACATACTTGAATAATGGCATTCAGAGTAGTCTATCACATGGTCAGTCTTTGACCACGTGAATTCAAGATCTTCCTGTAGAAGACACATCTAAGTGTACCTCACATTTTAAACTTTTCTCTAAGATTTTAATGCATTTATGTGTCATATTTAAACCATTTTACTTCTCATGTTTTCCTTTTTGCAGTGTGATTAATAAATCACACCTTATTACCTCCTGTTATCTAGTTCTTACTCTTGGAGGACTCGGCAGGCTACCAAGAGTATCCTGCCTGCATGACAGAGTCTGTCAAACTCCCCGTAGTTTATTCAATATAGCAAAACCCTGTAACAATGATGGGTCTCATTCCCCTGACCCTGAAAGAGCCTCGAATGTGGCACTTTCTAAAATCTCAGGGCTAGGACGAAGGAGATGTTACTGGTGCCTGCTCGAGGAAATCGATGAACAATAAGATGACCGTGATACTGTGACACAGTGTTTAATAAAAGTAAAGTAAAGTAAAGGCCCTCCCGTTGATCGTCGATTTGCTCGAGCGGGCCCAGTAACGTCTCCATTGGAGACTTTGGTGTTACAGTGTCTGGCATATCGAATACTCTCGGTAGCTTGCCGGGCTCTCCGGGAGGGGCGGAGGAATCGAACTCGGGTCGGCCATGTTGGCCGCGTGTAAGGCAAACGCCCTACCCACTGTGCTATCACTCCAAAAATAAACATCTTTGCATATAAATTCATTAGGAAATCATTGTTTGCTGTTTGCCCAAGAATTGAGGTGTAAAGATGTTTATTTGATTGTTTGATGTGAAAGGGCTCATTGTTCTGTAACCCGACCCGCACGTTAGGACTGAGAGACATTTATGGGACAACTATATTGCCAGTGTATCTTTCAATTGATCTTTCAGTTTATCAGGCCAAACTGTTACTCCATAGGCTGGAGGGATAGTAGGCAAGGGCAGTGCTGGCCTGGCACGTGACTGACCCAGGTTCTGTCCCCAGTACCATATGGTTCCCCGAACACTAACAGAAAGTATCCCTGAGCACAGAGCCAGCAGTAAGCCCTGAACATCGAGTGCCTGTATCCAAATATCCAATCCTCATTTAAGAACCTGAGAACAAGAAACCTAGACCTCAATAACTGAACTGAGAAATGTCATTGTCGAGGTGGCAGGCTGGGGTGGAGAGGGACCCTGGAGACACTGGAGAGGAGAGGGTGACATTGGTCGTGGGGTTGTGGGGTTGCGATCAAGACTGCCAGAGACCCAAAAGCTCCAATTTGGAGGAGTCTGGATTGACACAGAAACACCAGGCTTAGGAAGTGCCTCATCCTCATGCCCAAGCAATTTTGTAGTCATTTTTATAATCTGTTTTAGCCTCCAAACTCACATTTTGGTGCTCCGTATGTTCATGCAATCACAGCAGCACAAGCATTGTTCTAGAAGCCAGAAAATGCGGTGAAACAGGGATACTTGAAGCAGATCACCAGAAGCCCATAACTCCCTTGAGACCCCGGCCCGTGCTTCTGTTTGCAGCCCGTGGTGGGCTGGTGGGCCCTGGCGGGAAGTTCAGGGTACTTGTGGTATGACATATTAAGGCGTCTAAAAACTTCTTGTTCCTACCATCCAGGCTCCCCTCCAGTGGGATCAGTGCTGGGATACTGTATGTTTAAAACTCAACTACAAAATAACTTCTTAAAAGCTGAGGCTTTAAGGAAATGAAAATAAAATATAAAAAAGAGTTGAAGCAACAGTACAGCACATAAACTGTTTGTCTTCACACATGCAGCACACAATCGAACATGTGTTTCATTCGCGGAACCCCATATGGCCTCTGAGCCACTCCAGGAGAGATCTCTGAGTGCAGAGCCAGGAGTCAGCCATGCAGGTGTGGCCCCCAGACAGGAACAGTTCCTCCAGAAGTCAAACCTTACACAGTCATCTCCCCTAATATGCAAAGTTGCAGCAACTAAGGTTAACATATGGTCAAGCCCTTCCGTGTAATCGCCAATGAGCACATTTGCCAGATAATACAGGGGATAATTCTCCAAAAGGATGCAAACAGAAGGATAATTCTCAGAGGGGGGGAATTTACTAAAATACATACAGGAACTTTATGAAGAAAACTCATAAAAACTTCATTTCTGTGAGAAATGGTGAAGAACTCCATCCCCCTTCCCCCACACACTGGGAGCTCATCAGTTTTAGGGTTGTTTTCACATGCTCCAAATCCAGACCCATTTACATGTGGGAAAGGCTCCCTCATCACTCCTATACTGTTAAATCCCAAGAGTGTATATCAACCCTGCGGTGAAGAACCAGAGGCTTTGCAGCATCCCTGCCCCCCTTCCCGCTACCCCTCCCACAGTGTGGTGGCAAGGAGGTACAGGCCGAGAATCAGAGGGTGCTTTGGTGCATTGGAGCTTTGCCCCACGCATATGTCATACTTGCTCCTTGTCATATCAAAAATCCTCAGTACTCCCATTGACTGGAACCGCCCCCTTGCTGACCAATCACAACACAGGAGCATGAAATGGGACATGTAGGCAGCTGCAGAGCTCCGGGTAGAGCCCTTGAAAGGCAAAGGCCAGGAGAAAGCTCCAGCTCCAGATAAGCCGGCCCTTTTCCAATGCCCGTGGTGGAGGGCAGAAGAAGGCTTCTGGTTCAAGCGCAACCAAAGACCAGGGGCCCAAGTTGTGACGGGGCTGCCCGAGCAGTTCCTCTGCCCGAGTTTTCTGCCCTGTCCTTGCCCGGCACGCCCCCTCCTTGTCCACCATCCTTTCCATGGAGCCTCTGATCCCCACCTCTCCACACCCTCTTCCCCATTCCAGTGCCTTAGCATCACTCTATTTTCACTCCACGTAGCCAGCCAGAAGAAGCCGAAAAAGCCCTCGAAGTGAAACGAGGGAAACGCCTCTGATGATAGATTCTAACCATCCCCGAGTTCAGTTTTCAATAGGCCGCTGATTTGCTATCACTGCCTCAGGTTCAAGGAGGGAGGTTAAGGCTCCATACTTCAGCTGCTCCCCGCACACTACAAGAACTCCACCACTCCGAGGGGTGCTAAGTGCTCCCAATCAGATGGGTGGTCAGACACCCTGTCTTCAGTGCCATCATCTTCGGATGACACTGAGCAGCAAAGCTCTTCAGAGTGAAAAAAAAATGTTCCAATATGGTTGCCACTCTGATTTCTACTCTTTCAAAGAAAGCAGTCCTCACACACCAAACTTCCCAGTAATGGGATGCCTGCAGATGGTAAAAATAAAAGTCACTTGTGTGAAAACTTGCTTGTCTCTGTGAGTTTTCTTATAGGATGTATAGAGGGTGGAAGTGAAGGAAAGAAAAGATATGTGTGAGAAGGGCAGATGTATGAGTATGCAAGGAAGTGAGTCCTTGGAGGACGGTTGACGAGGTTTTGGAGGAAGTTTGGATAAGTCTTGATGCAGATCTATTGGGTTCATGGGTGGGGGGTATTGTAGGGTTAAAAGGGATTTGTAGAACTTGTACAAGGTCTTTATGAGGGTGGATGGGGTTTCGGGGGTTTGGGGAGTTCTTGGAGGAGGTGGGGAAGTCTTGGATTGGGTCTGGAGAGGTCTTGAAGGAGAATGGTGGAGGTCTTTGCTGAAATCTGGATTGGTCTAGTATGGATGTGTACGAGGTCATGAAGAAGTTTCAGGAGATCTTGGAGGTCTGGGGAGGTCTGGGAGGAGGGCGAGGAGATTTGGGAGAAGGAAGCGGGAAATTTGATCGGTTGGGATGAGATTTGGGAGGAGGGTTGGAGAGGTGTGGGAAGAGGGTGGAGGTCTTTCAGGAGGTCTGGGTACATTTGGGACGGGTGGGGTGGAGAGGTTGTGGCACTTTGGGGGATCTGAGAGGTTTGGAGAGGTCTGTCACGAAGGTGGAGGTGATTTTGGACCATGTGGAGGTGGTCTTTTAAGGAATTCAAGGAGGTCTGGTTCATCTCAGGGGTTCTTGGGGGAGGTTTCGGGGGTCTTGGAGCTGACTGAAGATGTCTTGGATGATGGTGGAACCAGCTAGAGAAAGGCGCAAGGAGGTTTGTCCGAGGCCAGCTGTACGACAAGTCACCAGGCCTGGGGTAGCTGAGGAGGAGAAGCCTTTGGTCAGTTTGTCTATTGCTTCCACCAGTAGGTAACCGACTTATCCAGCTACATTTCCGTCGTGTGGGCTATACAAAATTTTGTGTGACAAAGATATCGTATTATATTTATAATTTTCTTTCTCTAAAAAGTTTGAAGGACATAAAAATCTCAGCATTCTCATTAAAATTCCTCATTAGTGATCACCAGTATTCAACTTTTATTACTTTGACGTTTGTTTTTGAGGTTTTATGGATAAATCCTATGAAAATTAATTCTTTTTAACATACCTGATTAATGGCATACAGACATGTGTATGAGGAGGAAAGAAGGTGTGTCCTAGGGTGGGGATTAGAGCACGAAGGACTGCAGTTCTCCAAGTAGTGATGATAAGGAACTGGCTAGTTCTGAAGACTGAAATCTCCTGAAGTTGTTATTTCCATGTGCCAAATTCCCAATTAGTACAATTTTGGGGTAGGTCTACTGTACTGTAGCACTGCAGCACTGTCCTCCCATTGTTCATTGATTTGCTCGAGTGGGCCCAGTAACGTCTCCATTGTGAGACTCGTTCTTACTATATTTGGCGTATCGAATACTTCATGGGGAGCTTGCCAGGCTTTGCAGTGTGGGCTAGATACTCTTGGTAGCTTGCCGGGCACTTGGAGAGGGACAGAGAAATCGAACCAAATTCGGCTGGGCTGGCCGTGCACAAGGCAAATGCCCTACCGCTGTGCTATGGCTCTGGGTCCCAGGTCAACTGCATGATTCCTTATATTAAAAGGTACCAAACCATATTTCAGAGTGATATTATTTTAGATTTATGCTAACAATACAGGATGCAGTTTTTCCACATCCTCGCTAACATGTGAAGTATTTTAGCTGCTACGTAGGATATTTAATTTGCATTTCCCAAAGAGCCAGTGAGTTTAAACATCATTTCCCTTTTTTCTTGGGAGACGGTAATTTGGGCCACACGAGAGATGTTCCTGGCAGTATTGAGGCAACTATATTCAGTGCCCGGGATTTGAACCAGGGCTAGCGATATTCAAGGCAAGCGTCTATACCCTGTATCATTTCTCCGACAATATAGAGCACCGGGCAATATAACACTACTGGTCATTTTCTATCTTGCCTGCTTGAAGAGTGGCCAAACATATATATCGTGGAAATGTCTATGAGTGGAGATAGCGGTAGTATATAAAAAGAGGCATGGATTTGTGTGCCTGTGTAAGTTCTTTATAAAAACGATTTAAACATTTTAAATAGATTTTTAATTGAATGACAAATTTGTTCATGATTGGGCTTCAGTCCTACAATGTTCCATCACCCTTCCCTTCACCAGCGCACATTTCTCACCATAAATGCCCCCAGTTTCCCTCCCTACCGCCACCCACCAGCCTGCCTCAATGGCAGACACTTCTCCCCCTCCCCTTCAATTCCTTCTCCTTTCCTCTTCTCGTCTCTCCTCTACTCTCCTCTACTCTCCTCCAGTGCATTATGGTTTACAATACAGGAACTGAAAAGTTTTCATGTATACTCCTTTACCTACTTTCAGCACTCAGTTCTTATCCACAGTGAACATTTCCAACTATCATTGCCAGAGTGATTTCTTCTCTATCCTAACTGCCCCCCACACCACAACTTACGGCAAGCTTCCAACAGTGGACCGTCCTCCCAAGTCATTTCTACTGTCCTTGAATATTAGTCTCATATTATGTTTTATATCCCACAAATCAGTGTAAACAGTCTATGTCGGTCCCTCTCCTTCAGACTAATTTCACTCAGCATGATACTCTTTTTGTCCATTCACTTATAAAGGAATTTCATCGCTTCATTTATCCTAAAAGCTGCGTAAATTTTGTAAATTTACCATTCTTTCTCTGACTAGTCATCGGGCACTCAATTTGTTTCCACTTTCTGGCTGCTGTGCATGAACATAGAAATGAACATGGCCTTTCTGCAGCGTGTCTTTGGGCCCCCGTCAAATATTACAAGAATTGGTACTGCTGGGTCCTATGGAAGCTCAACTTCTAGATATTGAGGAATGCCCATATGTTTTCAAAAACTACTGGCCCAGTCGGAATTCTCACCGGCAGTGAAGAAGAGTCCCAATGTCCCTACATCTGCACCAGCATTGGTTGCTCTTGTTCTTTTGGATGTGTGCCAGTCTCTGTGGTGTGAGACGATATCTCATTGTTGTTTTGATTTGCATCTCCCTGATGATTCGTGATGTAGAGCATTTTTGCATGTGCCTTTTTCCATTTGTATTTCTTCTTTGAGGAAATCTCTATTGCAAGTGAGTAACAGTCCAAGTCTCTTGCTTCTTTCTCCCTTCCCTCTTCCTTCGCTCTAAAATGTTTGGTTCCTAGAAGCATTTCCAATTATTTCTTCCTACAAATCTTTTTGAACTCTACCTAAACACAGAAGGAAATTAAAGAGGAAAATGTCACTGTCACTGTCACTGTCCTCCCGTTGTTCATCGATTTGCTCGAGCAGGCCCAGTAACGTCTCCATTGGAGACTTTGTTGCTACTGTGTTTGGCATATCGAATACATCACGGTTAGCTTGCCAGGCTCTGCTGTGAGGCCGAAATACTCTCAGTAGCTTGCCAGGATCTCTGAGAGGAAAATGGAATGGAAGAATTTCATGAAGTCCGGGAAATATTTTCTGTCTTGATTGTGGTGCAGATTCATAAGCATTAGTATTTGTCAAAACTCCTCTAAATATAAACTTTAAGACTGACATTAGTTTGAAATTTTACTTTAGTTATTTTAATTTGTTTTTCTTTTAGACACCATGATTTACAATACTGTTAATGCACAGAACATTCCAGCACCTCACCTTGCACTACAGTGTATACTTCCCTTCACATTTGTCCCAGTGTCCTCGTCCACATCATCTTCACCTCCCCATACCCATTTGCTGCCATAGTAAGTTTCCTACTGAAAACCAGTCTTGAGATTCTGAAATTCCTTAGCTCTTCCAGGAAGATTTGACCGGGAGTGGAAAGTTCCATGCTCTCACCTGTGTCGATCTTAATGTTGGTCTTCCTTAGGGATTCTAACTGGTCAAGTAGAAATTTTCTTGGAACTGCTGAAAACAACATCATTGGATGAAACTGCTGTGAAGCTGATGGCAGGACACAGAGTAGAGGGGGTGAGTTTGGGAAAAGGCAAGTGGGGCTGGTGGGGGGTTAGATCAGTGAAATGCTTCATTTCAGCACAGCATAATTACACTGAAGCCTCTTCAATAGAAGGGGCAGTATCAAAGAAGATCACATTTGGAAGTCGGAGGCCTGAGGACTGAAAAGCACAATCCAAATGACCCTCAAGGGAAAAAAAGTTCAGGTTCCCAATTTTTGACCCCTTCAGAGAAGCCCATGTTCTCCCTTGAGAATATATCTGTTCTCTCCCCCTCACATCTCTCTAAAATTTTTAAAGCTCTGTAGCACTGTCTTTCGATTGTTCATCGAATTACTCAAGTGCCACCAAAAACGTCTCCATTCTGAGACTTGTTGGTACTGTTTTTGGCACATCGAATAGGCCACAGGGAACTTACCAGGATCTGCCGTGCGGGCGGGGTACTCTCTGTAGCTTGCCGGGCTCTCTGAGAAGGGTGGAGGAATCGAACCCAAGTTGGCCACGTGCAAGGCAAACTCCCATACCACAAGACTATTTTTCTAAAGAAGATATGCCCATGACCAAAATGTACGTGCAAATATGGTCTGCATCATTAATCATGAGGGAAATGCAGATAAAAACGACTTTGAAATATCATCTCACAGTGTAGAGAACAAAGCACCACTACTGGTCTGGGTGTGATGGGAAAGGGGAGGGGTGGAGGATTCTCACACAATACCCCCGGAATGCAGACTGCTTCAGCTTTTCTGGAAAACTATGTGGACATTCCTCAGAAAACTAGGACCTGAGCTTCCATCTGCCTCAGCAACTCCACCTCTTGACCTCTACTCAAAAGGCCCAAGACACAATGGAGAAAAGACATTTCCACCCCTATACTCCTCGCAGCATTATCCAAAGTAGCCCTAATCTGGAAACAACCCGAGTGTCCAAGGATAGATGCCTGGATACAGAAACCCAGGACTTGGCTTTCTCCGCGTACATGCCCCAAGGGTACTCTAGGATTCTGGGACACTCACCATGCCTGAGCCTCTTTCTGCTCATTCCCAATACTGTGCCTGGTCTTCTTCCTCTCCCAGGTTGTACACCCCCACACACACCAGGTACCCGTAGGGGAGTGGCGTCTTCAGGAGTGGCCGTGGCCTCTGTAGAAGTCGGCATGCCCTCTGACGGTTGGCCTGCCCAAACTTTGGGCTCGTGGGCTTACACGGCCGTAGGTACTTTACTCATACCGGCAATCTCAGGTAACATCTCAGCCTCCATACCTCTACACCAACATAAAGAACCTATGCAAATCCCTACCACAAGGGGAGGACCATGACAAGAGTCCAGAAGCCACAGTAGGTGCTACTCACCTAAGGGACCTCTCTGAGAAAGAATTCAAATATGAAGTCATGAAGATGCTCAATGAACTCAATGTAACAGTGAGACAGATATCCAGTAAATTCAAGGAGGACATGAAAGAAAAAATCGAGAAATTACAGGAAGAAATGAGAACAGAAATTGCAAATATACGCACAGAAATATCACGAATCAAAGACTCTGTAGATGAAATAAAAAAACTCAGTGTATGCCCTCAAAAGTAGAATGGCCATAGCTGAAGACAGAACCAGTGCGCTGGAAGATAAGCTGCACCAAGCCTACAGGAAATAGCAAACAATGGCAAGAGATTTCAAAATAGCTCTAGAGCAAATCAGGATCCTAGAAGATGATTCCAAGAGGCACTACATTAGAATCATTAGAGTACCAGAAGGTCAGGGAAACAATCCCAGTGAAAAAGTGGCAGTTAAACAAATCAATGCTGATAAGTTCCCAGAGCTGGACAATGCAGCCATTTAGATTCAAGGAGCCTGAAGGGTACCAGCTAAAAGATTCCCTAACAAAAAGAATCCAAGACATATCATAGAATGATGGATGCTGCGGATAGAGACACAATACTGCAAGCAGCAAGGTCAAAGAAAGAAATCACATAAAAAGGAGCACCCCTTAGATTCACAGCAGACCTATCAGAGAAAACCCTCCAAGACCAAAAGCAATGGTGTGATGTAGTGAAAAAACTCACTGAAATGAACGCTTCACCAAGAATACTCTATCCGGCTAAACTTTCACTCAAACTCGAAAGAACTGTACATTATTTTGTGGATAAACAGCAGCTCAGGAACTTCATAGACTCAAAGCAGACCTAAAAGAATGACTAAAGGGGTTACTCTAAGACAAGACAAACCCTACAAGCACAACAGACCCTTATAAAAAGATGAGACAAATCCCCATAACAATAATCCGTCCAATATCAATGATCTAAATTCACCAATTAAGAGACACAGAGTGGAAAACGGATTCAGAGACAGAACCCAACATTCTGCTGCCTACATCAACTTATTGGTCAGAGAAAACACAGACTCAAAGTTAAAGAACGGAAAACAATCCTGGAAGAAAGCAGCTCCCTCAAAAAAAAGCTGAGGTAGCCATACTAGTATATGGCAACATAAATTCAGGCTGAAACAGATTAGAACAGACAGTGAAGGCCATTTTCTATTTATCAAGGAATACGTACATCAGAAAGAAATCACACTCTTAAATGTATACACACCGAATGAGGGAACAGCTAAATATTGAAAACAACTGCTAACAGATTTTAAGGAGGACATTGCTAGCAAAACAATAGTAGCCAGAGACTTCAACACCGCTTATCACCTCTGGATAGATCAACAAGAACAAAACTCAGCAAGGAAACATTGGCTTTGAAGGAAGAAATAGACGAGAGAAGGCTTATAGGCCTATACAGGGCTTTACAGCCCAATAAGAAAGAATACACATTCTTCTTCAGTGCACACGGAACACTTTTAAAAATAGACCATGTGCTAAGCCACAAAGCATACTTCAATAGAGTCACGAAGATAGAAAAACAATCAATAATCTTTTCAGATCACGATGCACTGAAGATAGAAGTGAATCACACAAAGACACAGAGAACCAATTTAAACACCTGGAAATTAAACAACTCAATGTTGAACAACGAGTGAGTCAGGAAGGAAGTCAAGGATAAAATCAAAAGATACCTGGAAACAAATGAGAATGAAAACGCGAGCTACCAGAACCAATGGGATGCAGCTAAAGCCATGTTAATGTGAAAAGTTATAGCTCTGCACTCATTCCTCAGGAAGAAAGAAAGGGCCTACCTAAACAACTTGACTTCTCAGCTCAATAACTTAGAAAAGGACCAACAAAAGGAGCCCAAACCAGGCAGAAGGAAAGAGATCACAAAGTTTAGAGCAGAAATCAACGGCATGGAAACCAAAAAAAAAATAAATAAATAATAGTAAGACAATCCGAGAGATCAATGAAACTAATAGCTAGTTCTTCGAGAAAATAAACAAGGTAGATAAACCACTAGCAAAACTCTAAAAAGAGAGAGAGAACCCTAATAAACCGAATCTGAAATGAGAAGGGGTATATCACAACAGAAACCAAAGAAATTCAAAAGATCACCAGAGACAACAGAAACCGAAGAAATTCAAAAGATCACCAGAGACTACTTTGAAAGTCTGCATGCCACGAAACAAGAGAACCTATAAGAAATGGATAAATTTGTGGATTCGTATAATCTCCCAAGGCTGAATCAAGAAGATCACTGAATCAAGAAATGTCACGGCATTTTCTGTCTTCTGGAACAGTGCTTGCGCTGCTGCACTTGCATGAACATACCGATCATCAAGATGTGAGCTGGGGGCTGAAACAGCTGAAAGTAGACTATAGACCAAACATGATTGCCACTCCTTGCCTCTTTTGCAATCCACAATACCCAGTAGGAGAGAGAGAACAAAAGGGAATGCCCTGCCACAGAGGCAGGGTGGGATGGAGGGATGGGGGATGGGAGGGATACTGGGATCCGTGGTGGTGGGAAATGGGCACTGGTGGAGAGATGGGTATTTGATCATTGTATAATTGAAACCCAAGCACAAAAATATGTAAGTCTAAAACTGTACCTCATGGTGTCTCACTAATAAAAATTTAAAAGAAAAAATTCCATGGCTCTCCTATATGCGAATAGTGAGAGAGAAGAAAGTGCTATGATCAAAACAAGCCCATTTACAATTGTGCCCCAGAAGATCAAGTACCTAGGAAACAGCTTATCTAGGAAATAAAAGACCTGTACAAAGAAAATTACAAAATGCTACTTCAGGAAATGAATGAGGACACAAGAAAAAGAAAAGATATCCCCTACTCATGGATTGGGAGAAATTACATTGTCAAAATGGCAATACTCCCCAAAGCATTGTACAAATTCAATGTTATCCCCATAACGATACCCATGACATTCTTCAAAGAAATCGAGCGAACATTTTTGAAATTCATAAGGAACAATAAGACCCGACGAATAGCTAAAGCAATTCTAGGAGAAAAATGGCAAGTATCAACCTCCCTAACTTCAAACTCTAATATAAAGCAGTAATAATTAAAATAGCATAGTACTGAAACAAAGTCAGAGTTGCAGACCGATGGAACATGGTTTAATATACTGACATCTCCCCGCAAATATATGTTCAACGAATCTTTGATAAGGGAGCAAGAAATGTGAAGTGGAGAAAGGAAATCCTCGTTAACAAAGTCTGCTGGCAAAACTAGACAGTTACATGCAAAAAAATGGGCTCAGATCTCTGCCTAACACCACGTATAAAAGTAACATCAAAATGGATTAAAGATCTCAACATCATACCGGAATCCATAAGGTACATTGAAGACAAAGTTGGCAAAAACCTCCATGACAATGAAGCTAATGGTATCTTCAAAGATGTCATGCCACTGGCTAAGCAAGTGAAAACAGAGATAGACAAATGGGACTATCGTAAACTAAGAAGCTTCTGCACCTCAAAAGGAACAGTGACCAAAATACAAAGACAGTCTACAGAATGGGAAAGGATATTCGCCGAATATACATCCGACAAGGGGTTGATATCATGGATATACAAAGTACTGGTTAAACTCCACAAGAAGAAAACATCCAACCCCATCAAAAAATGGGGCGACGAAATGAACAGAAACTTCCTCAAAGAAGAAATCTGAATGGATAAAAGGCAAATGAGAAAATGCAATACATCATTAATCATCAGGGAGATGCAGATCAAAACAACAATGATATATCATTTCACTCAGAGACTGGCCCCCATCCAAAAGAACAAAAGCAATTGTGCTGGCACAGATGTGGCGAGAAAGGGACCCTCCTTCACTGCTGGTGGGAATGACGACTGGTTCAGCCCTTCTGGAAAACAGTATGGGCGATTCTCAAATTAGAAATCAAGCTCCCATTTGACCCAGCAATACCACTCCTGGGAATATATCCCAGAGATGCAAAAGAGTATAGTCCAAGTGACATCTGCACTCGTTTGTTCATTGCAGCACTCTTTACAATAGGCAGAATCCCGAAAAAAACTGAGTGCCCAAGAACAGATGACTGGTTAAAGAAACGGGACATCTACACAATGGACTACTATGTAGCTGTTAGAAAAGAAGAAGTCCTGAAATATACATACAAGTGGTACTACATGGAAAGTATCATGTTTAGAGAAATGAGTCAGAAAGAGAGGGATAGACATAGAAAGATTGCATTCATCTGGGGAACATAAAGTATCAAAAGAGGAGACTAACACCCAAGAGTGGCCGAGATTAGTACCAGGAGTTTTGCTCCATGGCTTGGAGGCCAACCACACATTCTAGGGAAAAAGGGAGCTCAGAAATAGAAAGGAGCAACAAATAAAGGGTGTTGGGAGGATCCCCCAGGATGTGCCAAGCATGCTGAAAGTAGACTATAGACCAAATATGATTGCCACTCAATGCCTCTTTTGCAAACCACAACACCCAAAAGGAGAGAGAGAGAGAGAACAAAATGGAATACCCTGCCACAGAGGCAGGGTGGGATGGTGGGATGGGGGGTGGGAGGGATACTGGGTCCCGTGGTGGTGGAAAATGGGCACTGTTGGAGGGATGGGTGTTTGAACATTTTACAATTGAAACCAAAGCACAAAAATTTGTAAATCTACAACTGTACCTTCTGGTTTTTCATTAACAATTATTTTATTTTCTTTTTTATATATATTTTTTATTTTTATTTTTTTTATTAGTGAAACACCATGAGGTACAGTTGTAGATTTACAATTTTTTGTGCTTGGGTTTGATTATACAATGATCAGATACCCATCCCTCCACCAGTGCCCATTTTCCACCACCATGGATAATATCCCCCCCAGCCCCACCCCCAGCTCCCCCCTGCCTCTGTGGCAGGACAATCCCCTGTGTTCCCTCTCTCATTTTGGGTGTTGTGGTCTGCAAAAGAGGCATTGAGTGGCAAACATGTTCAGTCCATAGTCCACTTTCGACATGCATCTCCCCTCCTGGGAGGGTCCTCCAAACACCCTTTATTTGGTGTTCCCTTCTCTATCTGAGCTGCCCTTTCCTCTAGAATGCCCGACTGGCTAATAAGCTATGGAGTAATCCTCCTGGTGCTGATCTCAGCTATTCTTGGGTATTAATCTCATATTTTGTTACTTTATATCCCCCAGATGAATGCAATCTTTCTATGTCTATCCCTCTCTTTCTGACTCATTTCGCTTAGCATGATACTTTCCATGTTGTACCACTTGTATGTAAATTTCATGACTTCATCTTTTCTAACAGCTACATAGTACTCCATTGTGTAGATGTACCAAAGTTTCTTTAACCAGTCATCTGTTCTTGGGCATTCAGGTTTCTTCCAGTTTCTGGCTATTGTAAAGAGTGCTGCAATGAACAAACAAGTGCAGATGTCACTTCGACTATACATTTTTGCCTCTGTGGGATATATTCCCAGGAGTGGTATTGCTGGGTCAAATGGGAGCTCAATTTCTAATTTTTTGAAAATCGTCCATACTGTTTTCCAGAAGGGCTGAACCAGTCGACATTCCCACCAACAGTGAAGGAGTGTCCCTTTCTCGCCACATCCGCACCAGCATCGGTTGCTTTTGTTCTTTTGAATGTGGGCCAGTCTCTGAGGTGTGAGATGGTATCTCATTGTGGTTTTGATCTGCATCTCCCTGATGATTAATGATGTAGAGCATTTTCTCGTGTGCTTTTTTGCCATTCGGATTTCTTCTTTGAGAAAATTTCTGTTCATTTCATTGCCCCATTTTTGGATGGGGTTGGATGTTTTCTTCTTGTGGAGTTTAACCAGTATTTTGTATAACCTGGATATCAACCCCTTGTCAGATGTGTATTCGGCGAATATCCTTTCCCATTCTGTAGACTGTCTTTGTATTTTGGTCACTGTTTCTTTGGAGGTGCAGAAGCTTCTTAGTTTAAGATAGTCCCATTTGTCTATCTCTGTTTTCACTTGCTCGGCCAGTGGCGTGGCATCTTTGAAGATACCATTAGCTTCAATGTCATGGAGGGTTTTGCCAACTTTGTCTTCAATGTACCTCATGGTTTCTGGTCTGATGTTGAGGTCTTTAATCCATTTTGATCTTACTTTTGTACACGGTGTTAGGCAGAGTTCTGAGCCCATTTTTTTGCATGTAGCCGTCCAGTGATGCCAGCACAATTGGTTAAAGAGGCTTTCCTTACTCCACTTCACATTACTTGCACCTTTATCAAAGATTAGATGCTCATATGATTGAGGGCAGATGTCAGTGTATTCGACCCTGTTCCATTGGTCTGTAGTTCTGCCTTTGTTCCAGTACCATGCTGTTTAATTATTACTGCTTCGTAGTACAGTTTGAAGTTAGGGAGGTTGATTCCTCCCATTTTCTTTTTCCCAAGAATTGCTTTAGCTATTCATGGGGGCTTATTGTTCCATATAAATTTCAGGAGTGTTTGCTCCATTTCTTTGAAGAATGTCGTGGGTATCCTTATAGGGATTGCATTGAATTTATACAATGCTTTCGGTAGTATTGCCATTTTGACAATGTTAAGTCTCCCGACCCATGAGCAGGGGATATCTTTCCATTTCCTCATGTCCTCTTTTATTTCCTGAAGTAGCGTTTTGTAGTTTTCTTTGAACAGGTCCTTACTTCCTTAGTTAAGCTGATTCATAAGTACTTGATTTTCTGGGGCACAATTGTGAACGGGATTGTTTTCTTTCATGTTGCTTTCTTCTCTCTCACTGTTTGCATATAGGAATGCCATGGACTTTTGGGTATTGATTTTATAGCCTGCAACTTTACTATACGAGTCTATTGTTTCTAGGAGTTTTTTGGTGGAGGTTATTGGGTTCTCTAAGTATAGTATCATATCATCTGCGAATAGTGAGAGCTTAATTTCTTCCTTTCCTACCTGAATGCCCTTAATATATTTTTCTTGCCTAATCGCTATTGCAAGTACTTCCAATACTATAGTGAACAGCAGTGGAGAGAGTGGGCATCCTTGTCTCGTCCCCGACCTTAGGGGGAAGGCTCTCAGTTTTTCCCCATTGAGGATGATGCTTGCTGTAGGCTTGTGGTAGATGGCTTTAATTATGTTGAGGAAGGTCCCCTCTATACACATTTTGGCTAGGGTTTTCATCATAAAGGGGTGCTGGATCTTGTCAAATGCTTTCTCTGCATCTATTGATATAATCATATGCCTTTTATCTTTTCTTTTGTTGATATGATGGATTATGTTGATTGATTTCCGAATGATGAACCATCCTTGCATCACTGGGATGAATCCTACTTGGTCATGGTGTATGATCTTTTTGATGAGTAGTTGGATTCTATTTGCTAGTAGTTTGTTGAGGATCTTTGCATCTGTGTTCATCAGGGATATCGGTCTGTAATTCTCTTTCTTTGTGGTATCTCTGTCTGCTTTTGGTATCAGTGTGAAATTTGCTTCATAGAAACTGTTTGGAAGTGTTTTTGATATTTCAATTTTGTGGAAAAGCTTAAAGAGGATTGGGAGTAAGTCCTCTTTAAAGATTTGGAAGAATTCACTAGTGAGTCCATCCGGACCAGGACTTTTGTGCTTGGGGAGACTTTTTATTACCATTTCAATTTCCTTGATGGTGATAGGTCTGTTCAGCTATTCCAGGTCTTCGTGGTTCAGCCTTGGGAGTCTGTAGGAGTCTAGGAATTTATCCATTTCCTCAAGGTTTTGATGTTCCGTGGCATACAATTTCTCAAAGTACTCCCTGAGGATCCTTTGAATTTCTGTAGTTTCTGTTGTAATGACCCCCTTTTCATTTCTGATTCGGTTTATTAGGGTTTTCTCTCTCCCTTTCTTTGTGAGTTTTGCTAGAGGCTTATCAATCTTGTTAATTTTCTCAAAGAACCAGCTCTTGGTTTCATTGATCTTTCGGATTGTTTGTTGGGTTTCCATCTCGTTAATCTCTGCTCTGAGTTTTATTATTTCCTTTCTCCTGTTCGGGTTGTGCTCCTTTTTTTGCTCCTTCTCCAAGCTCTTAAGCTGTGAGGTTAGGTTACTTATGTGTGCTCGCTCCTCCTTCCTGAGGAATGCTTGTAGAGCTATAAACTTTCCTCTTAACACAGCTTTTCCTGTGTCCCATAAGTTTTGGTAACTCGTGTCCTCATTTTCATTCGTTTCTAGGAATCTTTTGATTTCCTCTTTGATTTCCTGTCTAAGCCACTCGTTGTTCAGTAGAGCACTGTTTAATTTCCAGGTGTTTGATTTAGTTTTCTGTTTTTGTATGTGATTTACTTCTAATTTCAGTGCATTATGATCTGAGAAGATTGTCGATACAATCTCTATCTTCTTAATTTTTTGGAGGCATGTTTTGTGGCTCAGCATGTGGTCTATCTTGGAGAATGTTCCATGTACGCTTGAGAAGAATCTATATTCAGCTTTTTGTGGATGAAGTGTCCTGTATATATCTACTAAGTCTCTTTCTTCCATTGTTTCCCTCAGATGAAGTATGTCCTTGCTAAGCTTGAGTCTGGTTGATCTATCAAGAGGTGACAAAGCAGTGTTGAAGTCTCCCACTAGTATTGTGTTGCTGTTGATGTCTTTTTCCAAATCTATGAGTAGCTGTTTTAAGTACTTTGCTGGTCTCTCATTAGGTGCATATACATTTATTATTGTAAGTTCTTCCTGTTGTACAGATCCTTTGATCAATAAGAAATGACCTTCACTGTCTCTTATGACCTTCCTCACTCTGAAATCGATGTGCTCTGATATTAGGATGGCTACCCCAGCTTTTTTATGGGAGCTGTTTGCCTGTAGGATTGTTTTCCAGCCTTTGACTCTGAGTCTGTGTTTGCTTTGAATATTGAGATGTGTTTCTTGCAGGCAGCAGAATGTTGGGTTCAATTTTCTAATCCATCCTGCCACTCTATGTCTTTTAATTGGTGCGTTTAGCCCATTGACATTGAGAGAGATTATTGTTATGGGATTTTGTCCCATTGTTCTGTTGAAATTTGGTGTATTTGAGGGGCATTTCTTGCCTTAAAGTAGCCCATTTAGTTGTTCTTGTAACCACGGTTTTGAGTCTATGAAGTTCCTGAGCTGTTGTTTATCTGTGAAATTCTGTGTTGTTCCTTCTATTATGAATGAGAGTCTCGCTGGGTAAAGTATTTTGGGGGAGGCATTTATTTCATTGAGTTTTTTCACTATGTCCCACCACTGTTTTCGGGCCATAAGGGTTTCATCAGAAAAATCAGCTGTGAATTTTAAGGATGCTCCTTTGTAAGAGATTTCTTTCTTCAATCTTGCTGCTTTCAAAATTTTGTCTCTGTCTAAGGTTTTGGTAATTTTGATCAGAATGTGTCTTGGGGTACTTTTATTTGGATTTCTTCTAGCTGGTACCCTTCGGGCCTCCTGAATATGGTCACAAGTTTTCTTCAGCTCTGGAAATGTTGTAGCAATGATGTCTTTGACAGTTTCTTCTTCATCAAGGTTTTCTTCCTGTCCCTCTGGGACTCCAATAATTCTTATGTTACCCCTCTTGGCTTCATCACGATCTTCTCTTGCCATCTGTTCCCGAATTGTGAGTCTCTTTTCCATATTCTGCTCTTTTCTGGAGAGTCTCTGAACTTCATCTTCGAGCTCACTGATTCTGTTCTCAGCAGCTGTTACTCTGCTGCTGAGGCCTTCCACTGAGTTTTTCAATTCGCCTATGAGAGTTTTCAGGTATGACATTTCTGATGGCATTTTCCTCATTTCTGCCTTCAAATCCTCTTGTCTTCTATTGGCATTGCTTTCCATTGTTTCTTTTAGTTCCCTAAGCATCATTAACAATTATATTTAAAAAACTTAATTGATAGAGAGTCGGCACTGGTGGAGGGATGGGTTCTGGATCATTGTATAACTGAAACGCACTTAATCACTTAAACACTTAACTTCCCGATAGTCGTCGATTTGCTCGAGCGGGCGCCAGTAACGTCTCCATTAGTCTCTGTCGCGTGCTAGTGTAGCCCAATGGCATCTGTTCGCTCTGGGAACATGAAGAGCCTCAAACTGATCGTTCATGATCTTGACGAAGAAGTCTGACCATCTGGTAGGTGGGCGATCACGCGGTCTTTTGATGTCCCATGGAATCCAGTCAGTAACAGCTCTAGTCCAGCGGTCGTCTTTAAATCTCATTACGTGACCAGCCCATCTGATTTTTGACACCTTGGCAAATGAGACAGAGTCCCTGACTCTTGATCTTCAACGGATGTCGGAACTCCGGATTTTTTCTCTCATTTGAGTGAAACGTGATATTCCAAGCATAGCTCTTTCTATTCTTCTTTGGGAGACCTGAATAGCGTTCTCATCCTGTTTGCATAGGGCCCAGGTCTCTGAGGCATATGTTAATGCAGGAAGAACAGTGAAATCAAAGAGATGTGCCCAGAGCCAGAGGTTCTTGTCCTCTTAACTATTTCTTCGATGTTCTTGAAGGCGTTCCAAGCCGCTCTCTTCCTCCTGCGCAGCTCGGGTGCCAGGTCATTTGTCATGTTGACTTCTCGAGAAGTCAACTGAAACCCAAGCACAAATATTTGTATGCCTACATCTGTACCTTATGGTGTTTCTCTAATAAAAAGTTAAAAAAAATTGCATTTTACTGAAACAAAGGCACAGCTGCAGACCAATAGAACATGCTTGAATATACTGACATCTCCTCACAGACATATGATCATCAAATCTTTGATAAGGGAGCAAGAAATGTGAATTTGGGCACGGAACACCTTGTTAACAAAGTGTGCTGGCAAAACTCGACAGCTACATGCAAAAAAATGGGCTCAGATCTCTGCCTAACACCATGTACAAAAGTAACACGAAAATGGATTAAAGAACTCAACATCATACTGGAATCCATAAGGTACGTTGAAGGCAGGGCTGGCAAAAAACCTCCACGACACTGAAGCTAGTGGTATCTTCAAAGATGAGACGCCACTGGCCAAGCAAGTGAAAGCAGAGATAGACACAGGGGACTATCCTAAACTAAGAAGCTTCTGCACCTCAGAAGAGACACTGACCAAACTACAAAGAGAGTCTACAGAAAGGGAAAGGATACTCGCCCAAAACCCATCCAACAAGGGGTTAATATCAAAGATATACAAAGTACTGGTAATACTCCATAAGAAGAAAAACTCCAACCCCATCAAAAATGGGACGAAAAAATGAACAGAAACTTTCTCAAAGAAGAAATCTGAATGGCAAAAAGGCACATGAGATAATGCTCTACATCACTAATCATCAGGGAGATGCAGACCAAAACAACAATGAGATATCATTTCACACCACAGAGACTGGCCAACATCCAAAAAACAAAAGCAACTGATGTTGGCATGTATGTGGCAAGAAATGAACCGAAATAAACTGCTGGTGAGAATGCCGACTGGTTCAGCCCTTTTGGAAAACAGTATGGACAATTCTCAAAAAGATAGAAAATGAGCTCCAACCAAGCAAACCAAGCACAGCAAACCAAGCACAAAAATTTGTAAGTCTACGACTGTACCTTATTGTGCTTCACTAATAAAAATTCAAAAAGAGGTGAAAGATCTATACAAAGTAATCTACTCAAGTACAAACAGAAATAAGAGAATACGATGAAATGGAAATGACTTAAATCACTTAACTTCCCGTTAGTCGTCGATTTCCTTGAGCGGGTGCCAGTAACGTATCCATTTGTCCCTGTCGCGTGCTAGTGTAGCCCAATAGCATCTGTTCGCTCTGGGAACATGAAGAGCCTCAAACCGATCGTTCATGATCTTGATGAAGAAATTTGACCATCTGGTAGGTGGGCGGCCACGTGGTCTTTTGACATCCCGAGGAATCCATTTGGTAACAGCTCTAGTCCAGCGGTCGTCCTTAAATCTCATTACGTCACCAGCCCATCTGATTTTCGACACCTTGGCAAATGAGACAGCGTCCCTGATTCTTGATCGTCGATGGATGTCAGAACTCCGGATTCTTTCTCTCATTTGAGTGAAACGTGATATTCCAAGCATAGCTCTTTCAAATCTTCTTTGGGAGACCTGAATAGAGATCTCATCCGGTTTGCGTAGGGCCCAGGTCTCTGAGGCATATGTTAATGCAGGAAGAACAGTGGAATCAAAGAGATGTGCCCAGAGCCGGAGGTTCTTCGTCCACTTAGCTATTTCTTCGACGTACTTGAAGGCATTCCAAGCCGCTCTCTTCCTCCTGCGCAGCTCGGGTGCCAGGTCATTTGTCATGTTGACGTCTCGACCTAGGTACACATAGCTGTTGCATTCGGAGATGGTCGTTCCGTTGAGAGCGAATGGGGCGTCAGGAACAAGGCTGTTTCCCATAAACATTGTCTTCGTAAGATTCAGCTGTAGTCCTAACATTCCACACTCATGGTCAAAGTCGGCCAGCATTTGTGCCTCTTGGCTTATGTTTGGTGTTATTAAAACAATGTCATCAGCAAAGCGGAAGTGGTGTAGTTGCCGAGCATCTCTCTTCACTCCCATTCCTTCCGATTCCAGTCGTTGCATTATGTTCTCGAGGATGGCACTGAAGAGTTTCGGTGAAATGGTATCACCCTGCCAAACCCCTCTCTTGACATCAATGATTACTTCTTTGTAGAATGGTGAGATCCTGGTAGTGAATCCACAATACAGCTCACGGAGGATCTTGATGTATTGGGCTTGAATGCCCTGATTGGCTAGGGCTTCAATGAGTGCTTCCGTCTCAACAGAATCAAAGGCCTTCTTTAAATCAATGAACGTTAAACAGAGCGGCATCTTGAACTCCCGAGAAACCTCAATGAGCTTGGTTATCATGTGGATATGGTCGATGGTGCTGAATCCTTTGTGGAACCCAGCTTGCTCGCATGGTTGTCCTTCATCTAGTGTTCTGCCAATCCTATTTAGGATGACTCAAGTGAACAACTTGTAGATGACAGACAATAGGCAGATCGGGAGATAATTGCCAATGTCATGGTTGTCTCCCTTCTTGAACAGTAGTCCGGTCCTGCTGGTTTTCCATTGGGACGGAATATTGCATTCAGAGAGGTAGTGTGTGAAAATACGAGCCAGTGTATTGATGAGTACTGATGGCATGTTCTTCAGGTTTTCAGGTCTGACCTTGTCTAGGCCGGGTGCTGTTCGTTTCTTTACTGACTAAATGGCGTGTCGGATTTCGGAAGGGAGAACACTGGGAACGACATATCCATCCTGTGGAATTTGGTATGTCGGCAAGTGGACATGGTTATCGAAGAGATTTGAGTAGAAGTCATGGATAATCTTCTCCATTGCCGTTCTGGAGGATGTGATGGATCCATCAGGACGTCGGAGGGCAGTCATCTTGGTCTTGTAGTTGGCGAAGGACAGGCGGCGTTACGAATACTTTTCCCGGCTTCTGCCGCATCTACCAGCACTTCTGCTCTTCTCTGTTTGAGGTCTTCCTTGGTTGCATCTCTGCACTGCTTTGCGAGCTTGGACGGTAGCTTGTGGTTGCCTGAGGCATGCGCCAAACAACGCTGGCAAATAAGCTCAAGAGTTTTCGAAGACAGGCTTTTTTTTTTTTTTTGCTATCTCTCTCTTGGCGTTCCTCGCATATTCATGGAGGTGCTGAACCAGTCGATCAGACACTACCTCCACTACCCAGCCGGCGCCACACTCCAGGACGCTTTCCGGACCCGCTTTCTGGACCGGCATGGCAGCTCCGGCAACGACTCATACACGACTGAAGACCCACAGAACAAGATAAGTGGAACTCTCTGAGACCTTGGACTCCAGGCTTGGTGGACCCAGCGACAGAGATTCTCTGCTTGCTCCCACCAACCACAGGTGACAAAGGGATTCTAGTCAGGAGCCCCACCCTACCCTGCCCTGTCTGCTTCCACCAACCAACCAGGGATCGGATTGCGCACAGAAGACCCACCCTAACCCTCCCAGGACCAGATAAATACCCCACTGGCAGACCTCCACTACCGACACTACCTCCACTACCCAGCTGCCGCCACACTCCAGGATGCTTTCGCGGCCATGCTACACATCATAAGACACTAAGTACCATCTTCCGGAATTGTCGTACCATATTTGATAGGGTTCAAATATGGTAACAACTACGAGGGCGATTAGAAGTCGCCCCAAAAGCCTCTATCCCTCTCGAAAAGACTGGCAAGCTACCGAGAGTATTCTGCCCGCACAGAAGAGCCTGGCAAGCTATCCGTTGTGTATTCGATATGCCAAAACCAGTAACTACAACTGTTCTCATTCACCTGACCCTGAAGGCTTCACTGACATGGCAGCACTGAGAAGGATGAGAAAGGAGAGGAAGATAAAATCTCAAGGCCGAACTAGGCTGCCACAACGAAGGAAGACAAAAATGATCGTCTGTACTTTCAATGCACGTACGCTAGCATCAGATGCATCCATCGAGGACCTGATGGTACAAGCGTGAATGATCAAGTACGACATCACTGGTCTGACCGAGACAAGAAGGCACAAATCTTACCATGCCGTTTTCGACACTGGAGAAGAATTCTTCCTCGGAACATGCGATAAAAGAGGTGTCGGAGGCGTTGGTGTCCTTGTCAACACAAACTTGGCCATGAGCATTGATTCATTCGAATGCCTAACAACCCGAATCGGACGTTTACATTTGAATAGATGTGGCTCACTGCCGGCAGATTCTATCTTCATTGTCTATGCACCAACATCTCATTATGATGAAAGAGAAATCGAGAAGTTCTACGTGGAGCTGTAGAAGTTCTATAAAGAAGACCACACTTTCTACAAGATCATTGTGGGTGATTTTAATGCCAAGATAGGACCGAGAAGATCAGCTGAAGAACTTCACATTGGAACCCATGGCCTAGAATGGAACTAACAGGGTGAGAGACTGTCTGAATTCATCTTGTCGACAAAGACCATCCATGGTAACTCACAGATCCAGAAAGCAGAATCTCAACGTTGGACATGGGAGTCTCCCGGTGGACGATTCCACAACAAAATAGACCACATCATTTTCAATCGACGGTTTTGCCTGACCGATGTCGCTGTTGTCCCAAAATTTCGAACGGCATCGGACCACCGTCTCCTTCGTGCAAAATTCTACTTCACAGAGCGGGGAGAAAGGGCTGCAAAGTTTAAAAAGAGAACTCCCAGAACGACCACCAACTGGGAGTTCTTTGGTTCTATCGCGGCAACTTGGAAAGATGCCATTGTTTACAACATTGACGAGGAACACGATCGATGAAATGGAAACCTATTACTAATTCATGGAACAAGAGGACTATCATCGTTGAGACAGCAAAAACTCCCCAAAGCATTACACACATTCAATGCAATTACTAGAAAAATGCCCGTGACAGCTTTGAAAGAGATGGATCGAGCACTCCTGAAAATTCTATGGAATATCCAACCACCACAAATAGCTAAAGCAATCCTAGGGAAAAAGAAGTTGGGAGGTATTACTCTCCCCGAACTTCAAACTGTACTATAAAGTTGTCGTAATTACAACAGCATGGCACTGGATTGAGGACAGACTCTCAGATCACTGAGAGAGAAAAGAAAATCCAGACACAGGTAAACGGACAGCTAACTCTCATAAGGAAGAAAACAATACAAAGTGGTGCAAGGAAGGTGTCTTCAACAAAGAGTGTTGGGAAAACTGGTTGGTTAAAAGGAAAATGAGCTCAGACCCTTTTCTAACACCATGGACAAGAGTCAAATAAAAATGGATTAAAGACCTCCCTATCAGGCCTGATTCCATTGAGGAAAATGTAGGCTGAATTCTCCACGAAATTGTAGCTACAGGCCTCTTTAAGAAGTTAATGCCATTATCCAAGCAAACAGAAACCAGGGAAAGAGGTAGGGAGTGGTAGTACAGCCGAAAGGGTGTTTACCCAGCATGAGGCCAACCCGGATTCCACGCCCAGCATGCCATACGGTCCTCCAAACACATCCAGGAGTAACAACTGAGTGCAGAAGCCGGGAGTAACCATTGAGCATAGATGTGTGTGGCTCAAAAATAAAGCAACAAAAATTTCTTTGAAAAAGAAACAAAGATTGAACAAATAGGAGTAAATTAATAGAAGGAGCTTCTGAAACTATCACCTCAAAAACAGTAGTGACAAAATACAAAGACATCCCATAGACTGGGAGAAATTACTTGCCCATCACTCAGTCTGATAAAAGGCTTATACCCAAAGTATATAAAATACTGAATACTGATAGCACTAGACCCCCAAAATGGAAGAAGAGCTGAACCTCGTCAAGAATGGGGTTGGGAGATGAACAAAAACTTTCTCAAAAAAGACATACAAATGGCTGAAAAGCATATGGGAAAATGCTCTACAGAACTAGTCATCAGGGAAATTCAAATCAAAAGAACAGTGAGATATCACATTACAACACAAAGACTTTAAACAACAAAAACAACAGCACCTCAAAACAAG
This sequence comes from Sorex fumeus, assembly GCF_029834395.1. Classification (NCBI taxonomy): domain Eukaryota; kingdom Metazoa; phylum Chordata; class Mammalia; order Eulipotyphla; family Soricidae; genus Sorex; species Sorex fumeus. Next base: position 1,592,910 of record NW_026606260.1, read on the forward strand.
AGTAAGCGCTGTTGACATGGATGTGGTATAAAAGGGACCCTCATACATGGCTGCCAGGAGGGTAGAATGCTCTGAATTTCCATGGACACTCCTCAGAAAAGTAGGAACTGAGCTTCCATCTGACCCAGCAACTCCACTTTTTGACCTCTACTTTTGCCCAAAAACACAAAATAGAAACGATGGTTGCACTCCTACGTTCCTTGGAGCAATATTCACAATAGTCCCAAATGTGGAATCGACCCAGTGTCCTAGAATAGACGACCGGATAAACTAGTACCATATACATAATGGATCATTACTCGGTCATCGAAAAGATAAAAGCACACACTTTGCTGCTTCGTGGACGGATCTGCAAAGTATCATGCTGAGTTCAGCTAAAGAGAGGCAAGAGCATGACACAGAACGATCTCTCATGTACAGGGTATAATGAACCATGACAGTGAAATAACAAATGCCCACATGCAACGGAGAGGAAGAATGTGAGATCTGCTCTCCAGCAGGAAGCATGCCACTTGAGAGGACCGGACACGGAGGGGAACACTGTCACGGCAGTGGGTGGATGAAAGTGCCTGCCCAAGTGGGTGAAAGAGGTGGGGGTGGCCGCTGGAAGGGAGCGAAGTGTTCTGCACGAAACCCTATTGGCAACAGTACTGCGAAGCAGGGTGCGGAAGTTCTTCAAATCTACCTCTGCATGGAGAAGATCAAACACCGTCTGGGATCCAGTGCGCACGCTCCTCTATGTCTAGAAAAGCAACTGGGGTCCCTGCCTTTGCCCACAGTTGGTCAAGGCTCTGCCCGCGGGTTGGCTGCGGGCCCCTGATGACGTCCCGCTGACGAAAAAGAAGGTGGTGACGTGGCGTGCTGGTTGCCCTGACAGCATCGAATCTCGAGAGGACACACACTGGGCCCTCGGGATCAAGGAAGGAGAGGCTTGTGTGACTGGCGAGGCGTGAGAGAGGCAATGCCGCTGGTTTAGATTAGCCAGATGGCGAGTCAGGGAGGGGAGGAAGTGCTCGGCGCTGAGCTGGTAACCTGCTGTGACGGGGGGCCAGCCAGCGGCCAGCCAGCCCACCGCATCCTGGCACCTGATGGACCTTTCCGGGAGACCCGGGATGCGAGTGGGTACCGGATCTTGCCGGGCCTGGGAAGCAGTGCGGTTCCACCCGAACAGACGCGGGAGCGTGGCGAAGAGGGCGGCGACGGAGGCGTCCCCAAAGAAGGGGCCGCTGAAGAAGGTCCAGCACCACGCGCCCCCAGCCCAGTCGCGGACCCTCCTGAAGGCCGAGACGACGACATCCGCGCCCTCCCGTTCTCGGTCAGGGTCCGGAAGGTCGTGGAGGACCAGTCCTTCGAGTCCATTTACTGGAGCAGAGACGGAGAGAGCATCATCATCGAAGGGAACTTCTTCAAGTCCGAAGTGCTGGGCCACAAGGACAACCAGCGCATCTTCGGAACCGACAGCCTGAGGACGTTCGTGCGCCTGCTGAACCTGCACGGCTTCCAGAAGCTCCACTTCAAGAGCGCCTGTCTCAGCTCGGCCCGGAACAGAGTCATGGTGAGTAACTGGCTCGAGGGCGCGGCGCGGGCAGGAACTGCAGCCCTTGGAGGAGCGAGCCACTAAGGGCCCGGATGCTCGGCTCCAAGAACTGCACGCGCGTCCTCAAATATATCACAGTGCTTCTCCGTACACAGGGATTGGAGCTTTGGACACGGAGAATTGTTTTAGCTTCCCAAAATGACTATGGGAAAAAATATGGCTAGAAAACCAAAGAAAGCAAGAAACAGAACGTTGTGGTAGTAATAGAATGCGAAGGATTTTAAGACGCTGCGCAATATGATTGATGTGTCAAAGTAAATTTATTCATATGGATATTAATTAGTGAGGTCTAGGTCTCTTTGTCTAATACTGAAATCAAATCACAGGGATCATTGAACGAAATTTAAATGAAATTACATTGTGGATTTTATCATAATTTAATTGTAATATAGGTATAACTTATGGTTCGTTAGGTGAAATAAATTTCTATTCCTCTAACTATGAGTGGTCAAAGTTAGAGATATGAGAAAATAGAAATAGTACCTTAAAGGAAACTGATTTACAGCGATATACGTATTAATGATTGATTTATATTGGAATTCAATGAATAACACGATGTCATTACATTTGTTTCAATTGCAATATAGGTGGAAATAATAATTCATTATGCATTACATTAAGTTATGTGAGTTGACAATGAATAATTAAACATAAGATCATACAAAATTTAATTTTATAGTAAGGTAAATTAATTTATACTGATATACATATCAAATATTTTATTTCTACATAATTACACAGTAAATATAATTAACTTTATGCTTATATGAAAGTTCATAATTAATTCCTATTTGTATTTAAAACTTAAAAGATAAAAAAATTACTTTTAACACAAGATTAATTAAACCATTCATAATCTATCAAATTTAATTAATTTCTTTTAACAAAGCTATTGATTAAAAATTAAAATTATTCCAGTGAAATGGAATTAATATGTTACAGTACATTAATTCATATTAATGTAAATGTTAATTTCTATATGAATATTAAAATAATTCTATTTAAATTATAAATACAAATTAATATTTACAGTCATAGAAATTAATTTATTTTAATATATTAATCATATTTCATATCATTTTAAATGATCAGTTAACAGTTTTTTTTTTTTATTAGTGAAGCACCATGAGGTACAGTTGTAGATTTACAAATCTTTGTGCCTGAGTTTCGGTCATACAATGATCAAATACCCATCCCTCCACCAGTGCCCATTTCCCCCCACCCCCCCTCCACCCTGCTTCTGTGGCAGGGCATTCCCCTTTGTTCTCTCTCTCCTTTTGGGTGTTGTGGTCTGCAAAAGAGGCATTGAGTGGCAATCATGTTCAGTCCATACTCTACTTTCAACATGCATTTCCCCTCCTGGGAGGATCCTCCAAACACCTTTCATTTGGTGTTCCCTTCTCTATCTGAACTGCCCTTTCCCCTAGAATATCTGGCTGGCCTCTAAGTTATGGAGTAATCCTCCTGGTGTTGATCTCAGCTATTCTTAGGTATTGATCTCATATTTTGTTGCTTTATATTCCCCAGCGGGTAGGGCGTCTCACTTGCACACAGCCAACATGGCCGACCCGAGTTCGATTCCTCCGGCCCTCTCGGAGAGCCCGGCAAGCTACCGAGAGTATTCGATATGCCAGACACAGTAACAACAAAGTCTCCAATGGAGACGTTACTGGGCCCGCTCGAGCAAATCGATGATCAACGGGAGGGCCTCTACTATATTCCCCAGATGAATGCAATTTTTCTATGTCTATCCCTCTCTTTCTGACTCATTTCGCTTAGCATGATACTTTCCATATTGTACCACTTGTATGTAAATTTCATGACTTCATCTTTTCTAAGAGCTACGTAGTACTCCATTGTGTAGATGTACCAGAGTTTCTTTAACCAGTCATCTGTTCTTGGGCACTCAGGTTTCTTTCAGTTTCTGGCTATTGTAAACAGTGCTGCAATGAACAAACAAGTGCAGATGTCACTTCGACTACACATTTTTGCCTCTCTGTGGTATATTCCCAGGAGTGGTATCGCTGGGTCAAATGGGAGCTCAATTTCTAATTTTTTGAGAAACGTCCATACTGTTTTCCAAAAGGACTGAACTAGTCGACATTCCCACCAACAGTGAAGGAGTGTCCCTTTCTGGCCACATCCGCACCAGCATCGGTTGCTTTTGTTCTTTTGAATGTGGGCCAGTCTCTGAGGTGTGAGATGGTATCTCATTGTGGTTTTGATCTGCATCTCCCTGATGATTAATGATGTAGAGCATTTTCTCATGTGCTTTTTGCCATTCGGATTTCTTCTTTGAGAAAGTTTCTGTTCATTTCATTGCCCCATATTTTGATGGGGTTGGATGTTTTCTTCTTGTGGAGTTCCACCAGTATTTTGTATATCCTTGTTATCAACCCCTTGTCAGATGTGTATTCAGTGAATATCCTTTCTCATTCTGTAGACTGTCTTTGTATTTTGGTCACTGTTTCTTTGGAGGTGCAGAAGCTTCTTAGTTTAAGATAGTCCCATTTCTCTATCTCTGCTTTTACTTGCTCGGCGAGTGGCGTGGCATCTATGAAAATACCATTAGCCTCAATGTCATGGAGGGTTTTGCCAACTTTGTCTTCAATGTACCTTATGGTTTCTGGTCTGATGTTGAGGTCTTTAATCCATTTTGATCTTATTTTTGTACATGGTGTTATGCAGAGTTCTGAGCCCATTTTTTTTGCATGTAGCCGTCCAGTGATGCCAGCACAATTTGTTAAAGAGGCTTTCCTTACTCCACTTCACATTTCTTGCACCTTTATCAAAGATTAGATGATCATATGATTGAGGGGAGATGTCAGTGTATTCAACCCTGTTCCATTGGTCTGCAGTTCTGCTTTTGTTCCAGTACCACGCTGTTTTAATTATTACTGCTTTGTAGTAGAGTTTGAAGTTAGGGAGGTTGATTCCTCCCATTTTCTTTTTCCCAAGAATTGCTTTAGCTATTCGTGGGGGCTTATTGTTCCATATAAATTTCAGGAGTGTTTGCTCCATTTCTTTGAAGAATGTCATGGGTATCCTTATAGGGATTGCATTGAATTTATACAATGCTTTCGGTAGTATTGCCATTTTGACAATGTTAAGTCTCCCGACCCATGAGCAGGGGATATCTTTCCATTTCCTCATGTCCTCTTTTATTTCCTGAAGTAGCATTTTGTAGTTTTCTTTGTACAGGTCCTTTACTTCCTTAGTTAAGTTGATTTCTAGGTACTTGATTTTCTGGGGCACAATTGTGAACGGGATTGTTTTTTTCATGTTGCTTTCTTCTCTCTCACTGTTTGCGTATAGGAAAGCCATGGACTTTTAGGTATTGATTTTATAGCCTGCAACTTTATATACGAGTCTATTGTTTCTAGGAGTTCTTTGTTGGAGGTTATTGGGTTCTCTAAGTATAGTAACATATCATCTGCGAATAGTGAGAGCTTGATTTCTTCCTTTGCTACCTGAATGCCCTTAATATCTTTTTCTTGCCTAATCGCTATTGCAAGTACTTCCAATACTATATTGAACAGCAGTGGAGAGAGTGGGCATCCTTGTCTCGTCCCTGATCTTAGAGGGAAGGCTCTCAGTTTTTCCCCATTGAGGATGATGCTTGCTGTAGGCTTGTGGTAGATGGCTTTAACTATATTGAGGAAAGTCCCCTCTATACCCATTTTGGCTAGGGTTTTCATCATAAAGAGGTGCTGGACCTTGTCAAATGCTTTCTCTGCATCTATTGATATGATCATATGCTTTTTATCTTTTCTTTTGTTGATATGGTTGATTATGTTGATTGATTTCCGAATGTTGAACCATCCTTGCATCCCTGGGATGAATCCTAATTGGTCATGGTGTATGATCTTTTTGATGAGTAGTTGGATTCTATTTGCTAGTAGTTTGTTGAGGATCTTTGCATCTGTGTTCATCAGGGATATCGGCCTGTAATTCTCTTTCTTTGTGGTATCTCTGTCTGCTTTTGGTATCAGTGTGATATTTGCTTCGTAGAAACTATTCGGAAGTGTTTTTGATATTTCAATTTCGTGGAAAAGCTTAAAGAGGATTGGGAGTAAGTCTTCTTTAAAGATTTGGAAGAATTCACTAGTGAATCCATCCGGGCCAGGGCTTTTGTGCTTGGGGAGACTTTTTATTACCATTTCAATTTCCTTGATGGTGATAGGTCTGTTCAGGTATTCCAGGTCTTCTTGGTTCAGCCTTTGGAGTCTGTAGGAGTCTAGGAATTTATCCATTTCCTCGAGGTTTTGATGTTCCGTGGCATACAATTTCTCAAAGTACTCCCTGAGGATCCTTTGAATTTCTGTAGTTTCTGTTGTGATGACCCCCTTTTCATTTCTGATTCGGTTTATTAGGGTTTTCTCTCTCCCCTTCTTTGTGAGTTTTGCTAGAGGCTTATCGATCTTGTTAATTTTCTCAAAGAACCAGCTCTTGGTTTCATTGATCTTTCGGATTGTTTTTTGGGTTTCCATCTCGTTAATCTCTGCTCTGAGTTTTATTATTTCCTTCCTCCTGTTCGGGTTGTGCTCCTTTTGTTGGTCCTTCTCCAAGCTCTTAAGCTGTGAGGTTAGTTTATTTATGTGGGCTCGCTCCTCCTTTCTGAGGAATGCTTGTAGAGCTATAAACTTTCCTCTTAAGACAGCTTTTGCTGTGTCCCATAAGTTTTGGTAACTCGTGTCCTCATTTTCATTCGTTTCTAGGAATCTTTTGATTTCCTCTTTGATTTCCATTCTAAGCCACTCGTTGTTCAATAGCGCACTGTTTAATTTCCAGGTGTTTGATTTAGTTTTCTGTTTTTGTGTGTGATTTACTTCTAATTTAAGCGCATTGTGGTCTGAGAAGATTGTTGATACAATCTCTATCTTCTTAATTTTATGGAGATATGTTTTGTTGCTCAGCATGTGGTCTATCTTGGAGAATGTTCCATGTATGCTTGAGAAGAATGTGTATTCAGCCTTTTGAGGATGAAGTGTCCTGTATATATCTACTAAGTCCCTTTCTTCCATTGTTTCCCTCAGATTAAGTATGTCCTTGCTAAGTTTGAGTCTGGTTGATCTATCCAGAGGTGACAAAGCAGTGTTGAAGTCTCCCACTAGTATTGTGTTGCTATTGATGTCTTTTTCCAAATCTATGAGTAGTTGTTTTAAGTACTTTGCTGGTCTCTCATTAGGTGCATATACATTTATTATTGTAAGTTCTTCCTGTTGTAAAGATCCTTTGATCACTAAGAAATGGCCTTCACTGTCTCTTATGACCTTCTTCACTCTGAAATCGATGTGGTCTGATATTAAGGTGGCTACCCCAGCTTTTTTATGGGAGCTGTTTGCTGTAGGATTGTTTTCCAGCCTCTGACTCTGAGTCTGTGTTTGCTTTGACTATTAAGGTGTGTTTCTTGCAGGCAGCAGAATGTTGGGTTCAATTTTCTAATCCATCCAGCCACTCTGTGTCTTTTAATTGGTGCGTTTAGCCCATTGACATTGAGAGAGATTACTGTTATGGGATTTTGTCCCATTGTTCTGTTGAAATTAGGTGTATTTGAGGGTCCTGTCCTGTCTTACAGTAGCCCATTTAGTTGTACTTGTAACCATGGTCTTGAGTCTATGAAGTTCCTGAGCTGTTGTTTGTCTGTGAAACTGTGTGTTGTTCCTTCTATTATGAATGAGAGTCTTGCTGGGTAAAGTATTTTTGGAGAGGCATTTATTTCATTGAGTTTTCTCACTATGTCTCACCACTGTTTTCGGGCCCTGAGGGTTTCATCAGAAAAATCAGCTGTGAATTTTAAGGATGCTCCTTTGTAAGAGATTTCTTTTTTCGATCTTGCTGCTTTCAGAATTTTGTCCCTGTCTAACGTTTTCGTCATTTTGATCAGGATGTGTCTTGTGGTATTTTTGTTCGGATTTCTTCTATCTGGTACCCTCCGGGCCTCCTGAATGTGGTCACAAGTTTTCTTCAGCTCTGGAAATGTTGTAGCAATGATGTCTTTGACAGTTTCTTCTTCATCAGGGTTTTCTTCCTGTCCCTCTGGGACTCCAATAATTCTTATGTTACCCCTCTTGGCTTCATCACGATCTTCTCTTGCCATCTGTTCCCGAACTGTGAGTCTCTTTTCCATTTTCTGCTCTTCTCTGGCGAGTCTCTGAACTTCATCTTCAAGCTCACTGATTCTGTTCTCAGCAGCTGTTTCCCTGCTTCTGAGGCCTTCCACTGAGGTTTTCAATTCGCCTACCAGGGTTTTCAGGTCCGACATTTCCGATTGCATTTTTCTCATTTCTGCCTTCAAATCCTCTTGTCTTTTATTGGCATTGGTTTCCATTGTTTCTTTTAGTTCCCTAAGCATCCTAACTAGCTCCCTTCTGAATTCCTTGTCAGAGAGGTTGTCTGATACTACAGTACTGTTGGTGTCTTCTGGGCTTGCCTCTTCAATAAGAAAGTTTGGTGGTCTTTTGCGTTGCTTTACCATTGTGACCAGTGTGCTTTAGTCCTTCACGTTCACTGTTACTATTCTGGTTGAGTGAGGAGAGAGTTCCCGGATCCCTTCAGCTTTGTTGCCGCGGAATCTGATGTTGCCTAGTTCCCGTCCTGCGCAGGCTAAGGGAGAAAACCGGCAATTCTAGGGGATCAAGCTAGCTGCGCATTCCCTGGGGGAGTCTCAAGCCGTGGAGCAGGCTGTACCTGGTTGAATGAGGAGAGACTGCCAGGAGCCGTTCAGTTTTGTTGCCAAACAATGGGCCTCGGTTTGTCCAGCACAGATTATACTATTCTCTCTTATAGTGGGAAGGGATTATGGATAAGTTTTTGTCCATGGTAGGCACCCTTCTACGTTTCTGAGTTTGACGTTCTTCTCAGTTAGGCGTTATTCTTTGTTTTATAACAGACATTGAGTGAAACTTTTGGAGGAGGTGCTGTTTAGAAATGAACTTATACAGCTGTTTTCAAACAGGTCTTTGTTGGAACTTGAGTAGGCAAGTGGGTTGTTGTTGGATTGCAGTAGAAGAGGTGGGAAATGTTTGGTTGGTATTAGGAAGCAAGTTGGGGATGGGAGTCCTGAGTGCTTGATGTGAGTGTTCTAACTGCCAAGGAGAAGGCCACGCCCACTTTTAAGAGGCCACGCCCCTTTCCTGGTGGCCACGCCCCGAGCCTGTCCCAGGCGACACCCACCCAGGATCCTGGAATGGAGGAAGGGTGGTCTACAGTCTCCCCACTGGGCTTCAGGCGGGAATCTGAGCCGCGGCTGGGGGGGGCAGGAGCACTTCCCGGCTGGACGCCGCCGACCCACCTGGAGGGGAGGAGCCGAGGGACTGGTGGTCGGGTCCCTCGGAGATGGACGGGCGCTTTCCCCACTGGGCTTCAGGCAGGAATCCAGTTAACAGTTTTGATGGCATAATTTAAATTGATAAATTATAAATTGGTTAGATAAAATGAGGTTGAAACAAAATTACTTTTATTTGTGTAGGTGTATAATGGAAATGCCAATAAATAATAAAGGCCCTCCCGTTGATCGTCGATTTGCTCGAGCAGACACAGTAACGTCTCCATTGGAGACTTTGTTGTTACTGTGTCTGGCATATCGAATACGTCACGGGGAGCTTGCCAGGCTCTGCCGTGCGGGCAAGATACTCTCGGTAGCTTGCCGGGCTCTCCGAGAGGGGCGGAGGAATCGAACTCGGGTCGGCCATGTTGGCCGCATGTAAGGCGAACGCCCTACCCGCAGTGCTATCGCTCCAGCCCGCTGGAGCAATAGCACAGTGGTAGGGCGTTCGCCTTACAACCGGCCAACATGGCCGACCCGAGTTCGATTCCTCTGCCCCTCTCGGAGAGCCCGGCAAGCTACTGAGAGTATTCGATATGCCAAACACAGTAACAACAAGGTCTCCAATGGAGACGTTACTGGGCCCGCTCGAGCAAATCGACGATCAACGGGAGGGCCTTTACCTTTACCTTTTTTTTTTCATTTATTATCACGGTCACGGTCCTCCCAATGTTCATCAATTTGCTCGAGCGGGCCCAGTAACGTCTCCATTTGAGACTTTGTTGTTACTGTGTTTGGCATATCGAATACATCAATGTAGCTTGCCAGGCTCTGCCGTGCGAGTGAGATACTCTCGGTAGCTTGCCGGGCTCTCCAAGAGGGGCGGAGGAATCGAACTCAGGCCGGCCATTAATAATATTAATAATATTATTTTAAAAATAGTAATGTATTATATCAAATTATAAAATGCTTAAATTTAGTCCTTTATACTTATAGTTCATGGATTACGTAATTTATAGATAATTTATAGATAAATTATTTCTTTATCTGTAAACTATGTTATTATTTAAATATATAATTAATAATTAGTAGACTTACATGTTATTAGGTCATTTTAATATGTTTTTGAATAGAATACGTTGAAGCACATTGAATTTATTTACTCATACTTATTATAATTAAATTCACAGGTAATTTATCAATAAATCATTTTACAGTAAAATAGGATATTAATTGAATATATATTTAATGATTAGTAGATTTTATCATTAGTTTATTGGAATATATTACTCATATTATTTTATGATAGTAATTATCTTACCAAATATATAGTACTGTATTAATTTATTTATATTTATTGATCATTAATAGATGTCTTATTTCAAGAAAAATTTATTGATGAAGTATATTTTAATCAGTAAAATATAATTTTATTTAAATAAATCATTAACAATTAGTAGACTTAAATGTTATTAGTTTATTTCATTATATTTTTGAATTGAATACACTGAATAACATTGAATTCATGTATATTTATTATTTATCCGTAATTCAATTTAAAGATAATTTATTATAAATTATATATTTATTGGTAAAGTAGGATTTTAATTAAATATATAATTAATGATCAGTACATTTTATAATTAGTCTCTTGTAATATATTAACCATATTATCTTAATGTAGTAATATATCATATCACATATTTGAAATTTATAAATACATTTATTTCTATTTATTAATTATATATAGGTCTCTTAATTTATAGATAAGTCATTGATAAATTATGTCTTTATTTTTAAAGTATTATTCTAATCAAATATATCGTTAATAGGTCGATTCAAACATCATTTTATTATTTTCATACAAATCACATTGTTATTTTAAGAAAGCAATAATATATATGATATAAGATATATAAATGATTTGCTACATATTTATTTAAAAATACTAATAAATGCAAAATTTAGTTGTAATATATATTCAATTTACTTTGACAGTAAAAAGAATATAATTAAATGATTTACATTAACTTGTAAACTTACAATTCTTTAATAATTTAATTCCTGTTAATGTAAAGTATGATTAAGATTTTAGAGCATTAATGAACACTTAGAAAATATTAATGCATTATAGGTGATTAAAATTAAATACGTGGATGGTCTCCAAGCAATGGAACAAAGTTCCTGGTACTAATCTCAGCCATTCTTTGGTATTAGTCTATTTTGTTACTGTGTAAACTCACACAAAATAGGGGGCACTGCACCCACAGTGGCGGTGGCTCTATCTCTCCTGCCGCCCGCATTCGGTAGTCTCACCCTTCTCCCACCCCGGAGAGGTCGATGGCAATGGTCAGGCGGAGGAAGGAACGAGGGCCAGGCCGGTAGGTATTAGTCGTAGTTTATTCTGATTCTCTCCTCATCTGTCTCTGCTCCCTCTCTCCTTCTCTCTCTGCTCCCCATTCTTCCTCCCCCAGCTCCTTCTCCATTCCCCTTCATCCTCCTCTCTCTTCTGATTTTCTCTGAACTCTCTTCTTCCTTCTGCCACCTGCCCACTCCTCCAGTACAGTTAAATCCTCTCTCCATGAGGAGTTGGGGGAACAATTACACATAGGTGCGGTCACAATCAATAGGGGTAGAAATCTTAGCCTCAGGGAAGGCCGCTCCTAGGACAGATCCTCTCTCAGCATGAGGACCCATCCTAGAGTAGAATCCCAAGGGTGTGTCTGTCCTCTCCTTGTCCGACAAGCACATAAGCATATATAATATAAATCATTTTGTATGGATACAGTAAGAAATATCTTAAACTTATAGAATTGCTCTCCTAGGGCCATCTTGATCTCAGACTTCGGTGCTCATGCCAGATAGTCTTTCCCACCCCTAGCAGGATCCTAGTCTTGTCGTTACCTTTGGATCATGACAGCATTTGTCTATGATCAAACTCTTAACTTATAGTTAAGAATCGTGGCCCTTTGGACTGGCCCATTTCGCTGCCAGGGTAGCTCACCGCTTGCCCTGGGTCCGTTCAGTCCCTCGTTGGGACCCTGCTTTTGGGGTGTTAGGAACTAAGGGCAACTGAGGTTTAAGTCGAGAAAGATTCCCGGGAGTGAATAATATTCAAGGCCAATCAAATCCTTTATAGTCTCTGAGTCTTGGCCGCTGATGGGATTACACGGCGCCAGGGGGCCAGGTGGTGGGTGTGACCCCCGCCTGCTGGAATTTGGAGGATCTGGATGGAAGATGCTCGACTCCAATCCGAGTAGGCTTGGAGGTCTCGGCCCCGGAACCCGCGTGGCTTTGTCCCTCTGCCAGTACCTTCATGTGTGCAGAGAGTGGTCTCAGCATGGTGGTGGCTGATCCTGGAGGTCTTCGGCCAAGACTCAGAGACTATAAAATCCAGATCCCGGACGAGAACACTGCAGTCTTTTGCCCCCGCGCCTGGGTGTCCCTCGCTGGGACCCCTTGGAGGGGAGTGGGTTGAGCTTTCCTCCCCGCCCCGACCGGGGCTCCAGCAGCCGAAGACCTCCAGGACCAGCCACCACCATGCTGAGACCACTCTCCGCACACATGAAGGTACTGGCAGAGGGCCAAGACTCAGAGACTATAAAATCCAGATCCCGGAACCGTGCGGCCGCATTCGCGGCCCCGCGACATCTTATCAGAACTTTTTTTATGACATCTTATTATGTCATTCCTACTTTAGACAAACTTGCAGGCTATCGAATGTAGCCTGCCCACAGGGCAGAGTCTGGCAAACTCCCCGTGGCGTACTAAATATGCCAAATACCAGTAACAATGATGGGTCTCATTCTCCTAAAGAGCCGTGAATATAATCTCAGGGCTAGGATGAAAGAGACGTTACTGGTGCCTCCTCGAGGCAATCGACGATTAACAGGATGATGAAAAAAATGAAAAAATCAAATCCTAAGTTACAAAGCATAATGTTAACGGTCTTCCTGTATCTATACAAAAAGGATATTACTTTAAAGTAAACTGTTCATAAGGCATCACGATCACGATCACGATCACGACCACCCTGTTGTTCGTCGATTGCCTCGAGCAGGTGCCAGTAACGTCTTCTTCGTCCTAGCCCTGAGATTTTTTTTAAAGTGCCATATTCAAGGCTTTTTCAGGGTTCGGAGAATGAGACCCATCATTGTTACTGGTATTTGGCATATTGGGTATACCACGGGGAGTTTGCCAGACTCTGCCGTGTGGGCATGTTACATTTGGTAGCCTGCCAGTTTGACCGAATTAGGAATGAGATGATAAGATGTCGCGAGGCCGCGAATGCGGCCGCGCGCTTCCGGGAGCTGAGTGTGATAATCTCTGGATCCTGGCCATTGTTGGAGTTACACGGCAGTTGGTGGGTGTAACTGTCTAGTTACTGGCAGGTCCAGTCCCAAACTATACAGGCTTGGAGATCTCAGCCCCGGGTCCCACACACCTGGGTTCCTCTGTCAGTTCTTTTATGCGTGAGGCTCATCCAAGTGTGTGGAGAGTGCTCCCAGCATGGCTGGGCCTCGGTGGTCTTCAGCTGTTGGGCCCTGGTGGAGACAGTCAGGCATAGGGTAGGAGACTCTGTCTTGTTCTCTCCCAGGAGCTGAGTGTGATGATCTCTGGATCCTGGCCGTTGTTGGAGTTACACGGCAGTTGGTGGGTGTAACTGTCTAGTTACTGGCAGGTCCAGTCCCAAACTGTATAGGCTTGGAGATCTCAGCCCCGGGTCCCACACACCTGGGTTCCTCTGTCAGTTCTTTTATGTGTGAGGCTCATCCAAGTGTGTGGAGAGTGCTCCCAGCATGGCCTTGGCTGGGCCTCGGTGGTCTTCAGCTGTTGGGCCCTGGTGGAGACAGTCAGGCATAGGGTAGGAGACTCTGTCTTGTTCTCTCCCAGGAGCTGAGTGTGATGATCTCTGGATCCTGGCCGTTGTTGGAGTTACACGGCAGTTGGTGGGTGTAACTGTCTAGTTACTGGCAGGTCCAGTCCCAAACTGTGCAGGCTTGGAGATCTCAGCCCCGGGTCCCACACACCTGGGTTCCTCTGTCAGTTCTTTTATGCGTGAGGCTCATCCAAGTGTGTGGAGAGTGCTCCCAGCATGGCCTTGGCTGGGCCTCGGTGGTCTTCAGCTGTTGGGCCCTGGTGGAGACAGTCAGGCATAGGGTAGGAGACTCTGTCTTGTTCTCTCCCAGGAGCTGAGTGTGATGATCTCTGGATCCTGGCCATTGTTGGAGTTACACGGCAGTTGGTGGGTGTAACTGTCTAGTTACTGGCAGGTCCAGTCCCAAACTGTACAGGCTTGGAGATCTCAGCCCCGGGTCCCACACACCTGGGTTCCTCTGTCAGTTCTTTTATGCGTGAGGCTCATCCAAGTGTGTGAGATGGAATAAGGAGAGGAAAAAGGCAATATTTCACTTATACATATAAAATCATAGATTTCTGGGAAACTGATCTTACAAATTAACAAAGTCTGATTAAGGGGAAAGCTGATTAACTGGGTGGGAAGGAGAGCATAGGGAAGACTGCTTACAGATAAACACAATTGAAGTGGAAGTGCTTCAGGAGCACTGTGATGGGTGTAACCAGATTGATGGGTGTAACCAGATAAACCTAAGCTTCTTGTTGAAGGACAAAGCAATGTTACCCAACAGTTACTTTATGTTCCACAGATGAATGCAATCATTCTATGTCTATCCCTCTCTTTCTGACTCATTTCGCTTAACATGATACTTTCCATGTTGTACCACTTGTATATAAATTTCATGACCTCATCTTTTCTAACAGCTACATAGGACTCCATTGTGTAAATGTAACAAAGTTTCTTTAACCAGTTATCTGTTCTCGGGCACTTAGGTTTTTTCCAGATTCTGGGTATTGTAAAGAGTGCTGAAAGTAGACTATAGACCAAACATGATTGCCTCTCATTGCCTCTTTTGCAAACCACAACACCCAAAAGAAGAGAACAGAAGTGCATGCCCTGCCACAGAGGCAGGGTGGGATGTGGGGGACGGGGGTTGGGAGGTTTACTGGGATCCGTGGTGGTGGGAAATGGGCACTGGTGGAGGGATGGGTATTTGATCATTGTATAATTGAAACCCAAGCACAAAAATTTGTAAGTCTACAACTGTACCTCATGGTATCTCACTAATAAAAAAGAAAAAAGAAAAAAAAGAAAAAAGTGAGCTAGTATATTTAAAAGGGTGATAAAAATGAAGGTTTGAAGCTCTGCTTAAAAAACAAAACAAAAAAATAAATACGATTATATTGTTAACAATAAAATTAATAATTTACATTCATATTTAATTTGTTGGGCTAGAGTGATAGCACAGCAGTAGGGCATTTGCTTTGCACGCAGCCAACATAGCCGACCCAAGTTCGATTCTTCCGCCCCTCTCGGAGAGTCCGTCAAGCTACAGAGAGTATCTAGCCCACACAGCAGAGCCTGGCAAGCACCCCATGACGTACTGTATATGCCAAACACATTAACAACAAGTCTCATGATGGAGATGATACTGGACCGGCTTGAGCAAATCGATGAACAACGGGAGGACTATGACTGTGACTGTGATTTAATTTGTTATTCATTCATTCATTCATCATCCTGTTATTCGTCGATTGCCTCGAGCAGGCCCCAATAACGTCTCTGTCATCCTAGCCCTGAGATTATAATCAAGGCTCTTTAGGAGAATGAGACCCATCATTGTTACTGGTATTTGGCATATTTGGTACACCACAGGGAGTTTGCCAGACTCTGCCCTGTGGGCAGGCTACATTTGATAGCCTGCAAGTTTGTCCAAAGTAGGAATGAGATAATAAGATGTCATAAAAAGATGTCCGGATAAGATGTCGCGTGGCCGCAAATGTGGACACGCGGTTCCCGGAGCTGGATTTTATAGTCTCTGAGTCTTGGCCGTTCATGGGATTACTCGGCGCCAGGGGGCCAGGTGGTGGGTGTGACCCCCGCCTACTGGAATTTGGAGGATCTGGGTGGAGGATGCTTGACTCCAATCCGAGTAGGCTTGGAGATCTCGGCCCTGGAACCCGCGTGGCTTTGTCCCTCTGCCAGTACCTTCATGTGTGCGGAGAGTGCTCTCAGCATGGTGGTGGCTGGTCCTGGAGGTCTTCGGCTGCTGGAGCCCTGGTCGGGGCAGGGAGGAAAGCTCCACCTGCTCCCCTCCAAGGGACCCCGGCGAGGAACAGCCAAGCGCAGGGGCAGGAGACTGCACTGGTCTCGTCCGGGAGCTGGATTTTATAGTCTCTGAGTCTTGGCCGTTGTTATAGTTATATATACTATAATTTGTTATAGTATACGATTTAATTGTAACATGAGTATAATGAAATGATTATAATTAAGTTTGTGAATATAATTGAGTCCATTACTGTATGTTGATTTTAATTTAATATTTAATTTTAATATTAATATTATTTCACTTTTGTAGTTATTACAAATATGATGAAAATTATTTTGAGAACTTATTAATTTATCTTTAAAACTGATGAAAATTAAATGTATATTTTGATATATATTTTAATTAAAATAAAGTACAAGTTAGATATGTTTTTGATAATTTCAACATTTTAGTAATTACAATAATAATCAATAAATATTATAGTACATATTAATTTTCTCTATTACATTCATACTTTTTTTCTTAAATTTTTATTATTGGAAACACCATGAGGTACAGTTGTAGACTTACAAATTTTTGTGTTTGGGTTTCAGTTATACAATGATCGAATAACCATCCCTCCACCAGCGCCCATTCTCCACCACCACCAGTCCCAGTATGCCTCCCACCCCCACCCACCCATCCCGCCCTAACTCTGTGGCAGGGCATTCCCTTTTGTTATCGCTCTCCTTTTGAGTGCTGTGGTTTGCAAAAGAGACATTGAGTGGCAATCTTGTTCGGTCTATAGTCTACTCTCATCCCACATTTCCCATCCTGAGAGGAAGCTCACAACACCCTTTATTTGGTGCTCCCTTCTCTATCTGAGCTGCCATTTACCCTAGCATGTGGGCTGTCCTCAAAGCCATGGAGTAATCCTCCTGGTACTTATCTCGGCTATTCTTGGATGTTAGTCTCCTATTTTGTTACTTTATGTTCCCCAGATGAATGCAATCTTTCTATGTCTGTCCCTCTCTTTCTGACTCATTTTGCTTAGCATGATACTTTTCATGTAGTACTACTTGTATATGAATTTCATGACTTCACCTTTTCTAACAGCTACATAGTACTCCATTGTGTAGATGTAGCGAAGTTTCTTTAACCAGTCATCTGTTCTCAGGCACTCAAGTTTTTTCCAGATTCTAGCTATTGTAAAGAGTGCTGCAATGAACAAACAAGTGTCACTTCGACTACTTTTTTTGCCTCTCCGGGATATATTCCCAGGAGTGGTATTACTGGGTCAATACCACTAAATTTCTAATTTCTGGGAGCTCAATTTCTAATTTTTTGAGGATCGTCCATACTGTTTCCAAAAATGGCTGAACCAGTCGGCATTCCCACCAGCAGGGAAGGAGAGTACCTTTCTTGCCACATCTGCACCAACACCGGTAGCTATTGGTCTTTGGGATGTGGGCCAGTCTATGTGGTGTGAAATGATATCTCATTGTTGTTTTGATCTGCATCTCCCTGATGATTAATGATGTAGAGCATTTTCTCATGTGCCTTTTAGCCATTTGGATTTCTCCTTTGAGAAAGTTTCTATTCATTTCGTCGCTCCATTTTTTGATGGGGTTGGATATTTTCTTCTTGTGGAGTTCAACCAGTATTTTGTATATCCTTGATATCAACCCCTTATCAAATGTGAATTCGGAGAATATCCTTCCCATTCTGTAGACTGTCTTTGTATTTTGGTCACTGTTTCTTTGGAGGTGCAGAAGCTTCTTAGTTTAAGATAGTCCCATTTGTCTATCTCTGTTTTCACTTGCTTGGCCAGTGGCGTGGCATCTTTGAAGATACCATTAGCTTCAATGCCATGGAGGGTTTTGCCAACTTTGTCTTCAATTTACCTTATGGATTCCGGTCTGATGTTGAGGTCTTTAATCCATTTTGATCTTACTTTTGTAGTTGTTGTTAGGGACAATTCTGAGCCCACTTTTTTGCATGTAGCTGTCCAGTTTTGCCAGCACAATTTGTTAAAGAGGCTTTCCTTGCTCCACTTCACAATTATTGACCCCTTATAGAAGATTAGATGACCATATGCTTTAGGGGAGATGTCAGTGTATTCGACCCTGTTCCATTGGTCTGCAGCTATGCCTTTGTTCCAGTACCATGCTGTTTTAATTATTACTGCTTTGTAGTAGAGTTTGAAGTTAGGGAGGTTGATTCCTCCCATTTTCCCTTTCTCCAAAATTGCTTTAGCTATTCGTGGGGGCTTATTGTTCCATATAAATTTCAGGAGTGTTTGCTACATTCCTTTGAAGAATGTCATGGGTATCCTTATAGGGATCACATTGAATTTGTACAGTGCTTTGGGAAGTATTGCCATTTTGACTATTTTAATTCTCCCGATCCATGAACAGGGGATATTTTTCCATTTCCTGGTGTCCTCTTTCATTTCCTGAAGCAGCGTTTTGTAGTTTTCTTTATACAGGTACTTTACTTCTTTAGTTAAGCTGATTCCTAGGTACTTGATTTTCTGTGGCACAACTGTGACCGGGATTGTTTTCTTTATGACACTTTCTTCTCTTTCACTATTTGCGTCGGATAGCCATGGACTTTTGGGTATTGATTTTATAACCTGCAATTTTACTATACAAGTCTATTGTTTCTAGGAGTTTCTTGGTAGAGGTTTTAGGGTTTTCTAAGTATCGTATCATATCATCTGCGAATAAAGAGAGCTTGATTTCTTCCTTTCCTACCTGGATGACCTTGATATTTTTTTCTTGCTTAATGGCTATTGCAAGTATTCCAATACTATATTGAACAGTAGTGGAGAGAGTGGGCATCTTTGTCACATCCCTGATCTTAGGGGGAAGGCTCTCAGTTTTTTCCCATTGAGGATGATGCTTGCTGTGGGCTGTGGTAGATGGCTTTAAATATATTGAGGAAAGACCCCTCTATCCCCATTTTGGCAAGGGTTTTCATCATAAACGGGTGCTGGATCTTGTCAAATAATTTCTCTGCATCTATTAATATGATCATATGATTTTTATCTTTTCTTTTGTTGATATGATGGATTATGTTGATTGATTTTCGAGTGTTAAACCATCCTTACATCCCTGGGATGAATCCCGCTTGGTCATGGTGTATGATCTTTTTGATGAGTAGTTGAATTCTATTTCCTAGTATTTTGTTGAGAATCTTCGTATCCATGTTCATCAGGGATATAGGCCTGTAGATTTCTTTTCTTGTGGTGTCGTTGTTTCCTTTTGGTATTAGAGAGATATGGGCTACATAGAAACTTTTTGGGAGAGTTTCTGCTTTTTCAATTTCCTGGAAAAGCTTGAGAAGGACTGGCAGTAGGTCCTCTTTAAATGTTTGGAAAAATTCGCTAGTGAAGCCATCTGGACCTGGGCTTTTATTTTGGGGGAGACTTTTGATTACAGTTTCAATTTCCTTGATGTAAATAGATTTATTCAGTTACTCCAGATATTCTTGATTCAGCTTTGGGAGATGATAGGAATCCAGGAGTTTATCCATTTCTTCTAGGTTCTCTTCTTTCGTGGCATACAGACTTTCAAACTATTCTCTGATGATCTTTTGAATTTCTTTGGTTTCTGTTGTGAGATCCCCCTTCTCATTTGTGATTCGATTTATTAGGGTTCCCTCTCTGTTTCTTTTTGAGTGTTGCTAGTGGTTTATCTATCTTGTTTATTTTCTCGAACAACCAGCTCTTGGTTTCATTGATCTTTCAGATTGTTTCTTTGGTTTCCATGTCATTGATTTCTGCTCAAAGTTTTATGATCTCTTTTGTTCTGCCTGATTTGGGCTCTTTCTGTTGATCCTCTTCTAAGGCCTTTTCTAAGCTGTGAAGTCAAGTTATTTATGTGCATCCTTTCTTCCGTCCTGAGAAATGCTTGCAGAGCTATAAATTTTTCCCTTAATACGGCTTTCGCTGCATCCCAGAAGTTCTGGTAGCTCGTGTCTTCATTCTCATTTGTTTCCTGGTATCTTTTGATTTTATCCTTGACTTCGTTCCTGACCCACTCGATGTTCAACATTGAGTTGTTTATTTTCCAGGTGTTTGATTTGGTTCTCATTGTCTGTGTGTGATTCACTTCTATCCTCAGTGAATCATAGTCTGAAAAGATGGTTGATACTATCTTCCTGATTCTACTGAGGTATGTTTTGTGGCCTAGAACATGGTGTATTTTGGAAAATGTTCCGTGAGCACTGGAGAAGAATGTGTATTCTTTCTTTTGGGGGATGTAAAGCTCTGTATAGGCCTATAAGTACTTTCTCTTCTATTTCTTCTTTCAAGGCCAATGTTTCCTTGTTGAGGTTCGTTCTTGTTGATCTATCCAGAGGTGATAAGGCAATGTTGAAGTCTCCGCCTACTATTGTGTTGGTAGCAATGTCCTCCTTAAAATTTGTTTGTAGTTGTTTTAAATACTTAGCTGTTCCCTCATTAGGTGCGTATACATTTAAGAGTGTGATTTCTTTCGTTCTGTCCCTTGATGAATAGAAAATAGCCTTTATTGTCCCTTCTAATCTTTTTCAACCTGAAATTGATGTTGTCAGATACTAGTATGGGCACCTCAGCTTTTGTGAGGGAGCTGTTTGCTTGAAGGATTGTTTTCCATCCTTTGACTCTGAGTCTGTGATTGCTCTGACTGTTGAGATCAGTTTCTTGTATGCAGCAGAATGTTGGGTTCTGTTTCTGCATCCATTTTGCTACTCTGTGTCTCTTAATTGTTGAACTTAGACCATTGACATTGAGAGATATAATTGTTACGGGGTTTTGTGTCATCTTTCTGTAAGGGTCTATTGTGGTTGTAGGGTTTGTCTTTTATAAAACAGTAAATAATGAATAATTAAATATATTTATAAGCATTTAAATGTAATTTAATTGTGTTATTTATAGTATAGGGCTGGAGTGATAGCACAGCGGTAGGGCGTTTGCCGTACAAGTGGCCAACATGGTCAACAGTTCGATTCCTCCACCCCTCTCGGAGAGCCTAGCTACCGAGAGTATCTCATCCACACGGCAGACAGAGTCTGGCAAGCTACCCGTGACGTATTCAATATGCTAAACACAGAAACAAGTCTCACGATGGAGATGTTACTGGGCCCGCTCAAACAAATCAATGAACAACAGGAGGACCATGGACCATGATTTATAGTATAGTAATGTGTAAATCTCACACAAAACGGGGTGCACGCGACACCCACAGCGGTGGTGGCTCTATCTCTCCCACCGCCCGCGTTCGGTAGTCTCACCCTTCTCCCACCCCAGAGAGGTCGATGGCGATGGTCAGGCGGAGGAAGGAACGAGGGCCAGGCTGGTTGGTATTAGTCGTAGTTTATTCTGATTCTCTCCTCATCTGTCTCTGCTCCTGTCTCTCTCTGTCTCTCCTCATCTCTGCCCCTCTGTCCCTCGTCCCTCGTTTACATTACCATAAATTAATTTTGTGAAGATATTAATGCTATTTTTTAGTATTTTAATGTAATAAGTAACAATTATGTACATTATTATAAAGTAATTAATTAATATGAATCTCCATTGTGAGACTTGGGTGTTACTGTGTTTGGCAAGTGTGCTTGGCATATGGAATAAGTCAAGGGTAGCTTGCCAGGAATTGCCACGTGGGCGAGATACTCTCGGTAGCTTGCCGGGCAGTCTGAGAGGGATGGAAGAATCGAACTTGGGTGGGCCATGTTGGCTGCGTGCAAGGCAAACACCCTACCCGCTGTGCTATCTCTCCGGCCATAAAATTACATTTCATATGATCTCAGCACTGTAGCACTGTCCTCCCATTGTTCATTGATTTGATCAAGCAGGCCCCAGTAACGTCTCCATTTTGAGATTTGTTGTTACTGTGTTTGGCATATTGAATACATCACGGAAAGCTTGCCAGGCTCTGCCCGAGAGTATCTCGCCTGCACGGAAAATCCTGCCAAGCTCCCCGTGATGTGTTCGATAGACGAAACACAGTAACAAGTTCACAATGCAGACGTTACTGAGCCCACTCGAGTAAATCGATGAACAACAGGAGGACAGTGACAGTGATTCAAAAACGAAGCATTAACCATTCATGTTCATAATAACTGTGTTTATATTATTTTTAATATAAATTGTCTATAAAAGATATATTAAGAAATTGGCATCGAAAATTGATATTGTCGATTGCATTATAGTGAGGTGATAATGCTATTTGATATTTAAATTTAATTGCTAGTCAATGTTGCAAATACTGTAAATATAGTATGACCCCACAGAGACAGGAGAAAAGGGGCTGTGGATCAGGACTTGGAAGGAATGTGTGTGAAGGGGTCAAGCTGGACCTTGCACCCTGTTTTGTGTGCGAGCCCATGTCACGTTTCCCCGCAGGCGTACGGGAAATACAACTTCCAGCGAGATCAGCCGCAGTTGATGAACAACATCCGTTGCAAGGGCCAAAAGAGGCCCCCGGCCGCCCAGACCAGGAGGAGGATGGATGGAGCCCACGCGCTGCTCCCCGCGGCTTCACCCTGTTGCCAAACCTGACTGGCAGTGCTGCAGTGGCGTGAGGGTCCCCTCTGACCTTTTGGCCGAGAACAAGGGACGTTCCAGAGAGGACGGTGCTTGTGACACCCAGGCCGGGCCTAACGAACTGCTGTTCACCTCCAATGAGGAGGCCGGGCCTCAAGGGCAGGTGCCCCCGGGCACTGTTCTGTTCCCATCAGCTGAGGAAAACGTTGCCTTGACCAGAGAGATTGAGGGTGTCCTTAGCCATGCTGAGGCGATCCCTAGTTTGGAGAGTAAAGAGGTTACTGAGGAGGAGGACGAGGAGGAGGAGGAGGACGACGACGAGGAGGAGAATGAGGAGAAAGAGGAAGAGGAGGAGGAGGTCCCTGAGGATGAGGGTGTGTCAAATAGCTCTGCCTTCCCATCTGCCTTGCAGAAGGTTCAATTTCCTGGGGACTGCAACCCCCCTGAGGAGGGCGTGTCCAGCAGCTTGGCCTTCCTGTCTGCCATGCAGAATGTTCCTTTCACTGAGGACAGCTGTCCCCTTCATTGCGATTCAATTGTTGATATTTTTTCAATTGCTTTGAACAATTTTGGTTCCATGGAGGTAGATGGCCCAGGGGAGGGCATGCCTAGTGCCATGGAAAACTTTACTTTGTCTGAGGAAGGTGGGCCTCAAGTGCCTGGCAATATTCTGGTCCCTTCTGCCGTGGAAAATGGTAATCCCACGGATGAGGCCGTGCCTAATGGTACTTTCTCATCTGTTTTGTGCAGTGTTAATGCCATTGAGGACTGTGGCCCAGCTGAGGCTGCGCCTAGTAATATTTTGGCAGCCCCGGCCACTGCTGGGCAGAATCCGCTTGTGGAAGCAAGCACAGACCCCCAAGGGTACAACACACTCCGTTCCATCTTCCTGTCATGGATAACAATGGGTCCCCATCAGAACCCATATACAGAAGAGAATCCAGAGTCCCCCTCATTGTAAGGAGAAGCCAGGTCCTGAAAATGAGTCACCCAAAATCAGTACACATATTGAAACTTTGCGTATTTATGTACTTTATTATTAATGTACTTCTGGGCTTTAAAATAAATGGAATATTTCCGGTGGACTAAATAAATTTATGAAAATTGCAAATCGGTGCTGTAAATTTCTAACTCCCCCATAAGTAGGAAGTCCTGGGAAGAAAAACTAGGGCTCCTTCTGCTTTTCCAGGCGGGGAGTGGAAGATGTCTGGAGGTCTGGGAGGGTGATAAGGGGGATGAAGCAGGTCTGGAGGGTCCTGGACAGGGTGTGAGTCTGGGAGGACTCTGGAGGTGGTGCAAGATGTCTGCAAGAGGCTTTGGGAGGTGTTGGAGGGGAGGTGAAGCAGGTGGTGGAGGAAGTTTGAGGCTGTCCTGTGCTAGGGTTGTTAGCTCTGGAGGAAATTGTGGGTGGTGTTTATTGGGGGTGAGTAGAGGAGGCTCAGGAGGTTTGAGGATGTCCAGCAGGGGTGCAGTGTATGTTGGACGAGGTGCAGGATGTTTCCGGATGTTCTACGGGTGTGAAGGTCTCTAGAGGAGCTACAGGAGGTTGAGAAATGTCCTATAGAGGAAAATGGTGACTTGAAGAAGATGCAGGAGGTTCAGTTATGACCTGGAGGGGTTCAGAGTGTCTTGGAGGAAGTGCATGAGGTTTGGCATGTACTGCAGGTGAGCGCAGGGTTTGAAGGAGGTGCACGAGTTTGGGGCATTTTCTACAGGAGTGCAGAGTTTCTAGAACAGGTGCAGGAGGTTTGATGATGTCCGGAAGGGGTCCAAAGTGTCTTAGAAATGTATAAGTTTCGGGCAAGTCCTGCATGTGTGCAGGGTATCTATAGTATGTTCAGGAGTGTGTTTATGTCCTGGGGTGTAGCCTGTCTTGTACATTTGCAGGACGTTTGGTCATGTTCTACAGGGGTGCAGTGTCCAGAAGAGGTACAGGAAGTTCAGGCATGTACTGTTAATGGTGCACAGATTCTTGGAGGATATGCAGGATGTTCGGGTATGTCCTGAAGGGGTACAGGGTGTCTAGAGGAGGTGCAGAAGATTTACTGATGTCTTGCCACAGTGCAGGGTGCCTAGATATAATCCAGAAGGTTTGGGCATGTCCTGAAGGGATGTTAGGTATCTTGGTGGAGGTTCTGGAGATTCTGGTATGTTTTTCAGGGGTGTATGGATGTCTGGAGTAGGTGCAGGACGTTTGTTTATATCCTTCTGGGTGACAGGGTGTTTAGACGATGTGAAGAAGATTTGTTATTCTCTGCAGGGGTGTCGAGTGTCTATAGTAGGTGTAGAAGGTTCAGGTATGTCCTGCTTGACTGTAGGTTGTCTTCCGGAAGTGCAGTTGTTTCATGCATGTCCATCAGGGGTGCAAGGTCTTCTGAGGAGGTAGAGGAGTTTGGGGAATGTCCTAGAGGCGTACAGGGTGTCTAGAGGAGGTGCAGGAGTTTGGCCGTGTCCTGATGGGTTTTAGGGAGTCTAGAATAGGTAAAGGAGGTTTGAGGTTATTCTGCAGGGGTGCAGGGTGTCTTGGAGGTACAGGAGGTTTGGGCATGTCCTGCATGTGTGGGGGGTATTTACAGTAGGTTCAGGAGTGTGGTTATGTCCTCCTTAGGTGCAGCGTGTCATGCAGGTGGTACACTAGGTTCAGCTGTGTGCTACAGGGGTGAATGTTGTCTTGCAGGCGGTGTAGAAGGTTCAGAATTTCCTACAGGGTGCGGCGTTTCTAGAAGACGTGCAGGAGCTCAGGCATGGGGTGCTGGGTGTCTAGAAGAATTGTAGAAAGTTTGCAGATATCTTGCAGGGTGCAATTGTGTCTAGAGGAGGTATAGGAGGTTCGGTATGTCCAGAAGGTTTGTTGGGTGTCTTGGAGGAGGTTCTGGAGATTCCTGTATGCTCTGCAGGGATTTAGGGTGTCTGAAGTAGGTGCAGATATTTCACGCATGCCTTACAGGGGTGTAGGGTGTCTTGAAGGAGGTGCAGTAGGTCCATGCATGTCCTGCTAGGACTCATGGTGTCTTGAAGGAGGTGCAGGCAATTAGGGCATGTCCTTCTGGGGTACACAGTACACAGTTTGAGAGGAGCTGCAGGAGCTTTGGGTAATTCTTACATGTGTGCAGGGTGTCTATAGTAGGTTCAGGAGTGTAACGATGTCCTCCTGGTGTGCATGGTGTTTTGAAGGAGGTGCACGAGTTTTTGGCATATAGAGTATTGCAAGAGCTGCAGAAGGTTAGGGAAACTTCAACAGGAGTGCAAGGTGTCTTGCAGGAGGTTCAGAAGGTTTAGGCATGTGCTGCAGGTGTACAGGGTGTCTAGAGTAGTTGAAGGAGGTTTGCGTATGTCCTGCTGGGCGAAAGGTTGCTTAGAAAATGTGCAGGAGGATGGAGCATGTCTTGAGGGCTGCAGGGCTCATGCAGGAGGTGCAGAAGATTTGGGCATGTCCATCAGCGGTGTACGGTATTTAGAGGAGGTGCAGGAGATTTCTGGGTGTCCTACAAGGCTGCAGGATGTCTAGAGGAGGTGTAGGTAGTTCGGATATGTTCTGCAGGGGTTCAGGGTGCTTTGGATGAGGTGAACGCGGTTCGAAAATGTCCTTCTGGGGTGCAAGGTTCTAGAATAGCGGCAGGACATTTGCAGATGTCCTGATGGGGTGCATAGCATCAAGAGAAGTTGTAGTAGTTTCCGGCATGTCCTTCATGGGTGCATGATTTATAGCAGAAGATTCAGAAGGTTGATAATATCCTGGAGGAGCACAGAATGTCTTGGAGATGGTGTGTGAGAGTCAGGCATGTCCTGCAGGGGTATAGGGTGTTTAGAAGGAGGTGCAATAGATTTGGGCATGCCCTACAGGTTGCAGACTTTCTCAATAGGGTTCAGAAGTTTAGGCATGTCCTGTAATGGTGCACGTTGTTTTGCAGGAGGTTCAGGAAGTTTGGGCATGTGCTGCATGGGTTCAGGGTGCCTAGAGTAAATGCAGGAGTTTCCATCATGTACTGTAACGGGTCAGGGTGCATCTGCTGAAGTGCAGGAGGTTCGGACATGTCCTGCTGGGGTGCCCGGATCTAGAGGAGCTGCAAGAAATTTGCGGAAGTCCTACTGGGGTGCCTGGTGTTTAGAGGAGTTGCAGCAGGTTCAGGCATGTCTTGGAGGGGTTCATGTTGGCTTGCTGGAGGTGCAGGAGGTTCAGAATATACCAAACCAAAGACCAAGGGCCCAAGGTGAGATGGGGCTGCCTGAGCTGTTGCCTGGCAGGCCCCCTCCTTGTCCACCATCCTTTCCATCGAGCCTCTGATTCCCCACCTCTCCACACCCTCTTCCCCAGTCCAGTGCCTTAGCCTCACTCTGTTTTCACTCCAGGTACCCAGCCAGAAGAAGCCGAAAAAGCCCTCGAAGGGAAACGGGGGAAACGCCTCTGATGATAGTTTCTACCCACCCCCGAGTTCAATTTTCAGTCTTGATCACGATCAGGATCATCCTGTTGTTCGTTGATTGCCTCCAGCAGGCACCAGTAACGTCTCCTTCTTCCTAGCCCTGAGATTTTAAAAGAGCTATATTCGATGCTCTTTCAGGGCTAGGAGAATGACACCTATCATTCTTACTGGTATTTGGCATATTGAGTATGACAAGGGAAGTTTGCCAGACTCTACCGTGCGAGCAGTTTACTTTCAGTAGCCTGCCAGGTTCTCTAAAGTAAACATGAGATAATAAGATGTCACATGGCCTTGCGCTACCAGGAGCTGGGTTTTATAATCTCTGGGTTTTGGCCATTGATGGGACCACCTGGCGCCGGCAGCAGCTGGTGGGTATGACGCCTACCTACCGGAAGATGGGGGATCTTGTTGGAGAAGGCCCAGTCCTGATCCGAGCAGGCTTTGAGATCTAAGCCCCGGGACCCGCATGCCTGCGTTCCTCTGCCTGTACCTTCATGCATGAGGCTTGTACGGACTGTGGAGAGTGATCTCAACATGGCTGTGGCTGGTTCTGGAGGTCTTCGGCTGCTGGGGCTCTGTTCGGGTCGGGGAGGGAAACTCAACCAGACCCCTCCAAGGGGACCAGGTGAGGATAACCAGGCACGG
The DNA here is from genome assembly GCF_029834395.1 of Sorex fumeus. NCBI lineage: Eukaryota > Metazoa > Chordata > Mammalia > Eulipotyphla > Soricidae > Sorex > Sorex fumeus. The sequence continues at coordinate 1,620,478 of NW_026606260.1, forward strand.
GGGCAGGAGACTCTAATTTTCAATAGGCAACTGATTTTCTATCACTGCCTCAGGTTGATGGAGGGATGTCAAGGCTCGGTACTTCAGCTGTCCCCCGCAAACTACAAGAACTCCACCATTCCAAGCGGTGCTAAGTGCTCCCATCTGATGGGTGGTCAGATACCTTGTCCAGTGCCATCATCTTCAGGTGACACTGAGCAGCAAAGCTCTTCAGAGTGAGAACAAAAATGTTCCAATACGTTTGCCACTCTGATTTCTACCCTTTCAAAGAAGGCAGTCCTCAGACACTAAACCTCCAAGTAATGGGGTGCCTGCAGATGGTAAAAATAAAGCTCCCTTGTGTGTAAACTTGCTTGTCTCTGTGAGTTTTGTTATGGGAGGGAGAGAGTGAGGAAAAGAGAGAGGGCAGAAGGGAAGGAGAGAAAAGACATGTGTGAGAAGGACGTGTGTATGTGGTTTGGGACACAGCAAAGGTGCTCCTGGCAGTATTCAGCCAACTATATTCAATGCCCGGGATTTGAACCAGGGCTGGCGATATGCAACGCAAGCGCCTAGGCCCTGTATCATGTCTCTGGCCCTAACCACCTTTTTATAGTTTACTTGACAACCATAGATTCTTTTTTAAAAAAATTTTATTGAATCACCATGAGATAGTTACAAGCTTTCATGTCTGGGTTACAATCACACAATGTTCAAACATCCAATCTTCCACCAGTGCAAATACCCACCCTTTCCACCCTCCCCCTGCCTCCATGGCAGACAATATTCCCCATACTCTCTCTCTACTTTGATATGGCTAGTACTGTTGAGGCGGAAGTATAGTGGAGAAAGAGCAGTGGGTAATCTAACACAACTGGTCATTTTCTAACTTGCCTGCATGAAAAGTAGCCAAAGATACATACATATATATATATATATATCATAGAAATATCTATGAGTGGAGATAGCGATAGCATACAAAAAGAGGCATGGACTTTTGTGCCTGTATAAATTCTTTTTAAACACAGTCTAAACTTTTTAAATTGGCTTTAAAATTGAATCACAAACTTGTTCATGATTGGGCTTCAGTCATACAATGTTCCACCATCCACCCCTTCACCAATGAACATTTCCCACCATAAATGTCCCCAGTTTCCCTCCCTCCTGCACCCACCAGCCTGCCTCAATGGTAGACACTTCTCCCCTCACCTTCCCAAACCCCGACACTCCTCTCCCCTCACGTTCCCCCTCCCTGCCGCTCCTCTCCTCTCCTCTCCTCTCCTCTCCTCTCCTCTCCTCTCCTCTCCTCTCCTCTCTTCTCCTCTCCTCTCCTCTCCTCTCCTCTCCGCTTTTCTCCTCTCCTCCTGTGCATTATGGCTTACAATACAGGTACTGAAAAGTTATCAAGTATAACCCTTTATCTCCTTTCAGCACTCATTCTTATCCAGAATCATCATTACCAACTATCATTATCATAGTGATCCTTTCTCTATCCTAACTGCACGCCACACCGACACTTATGGCAGGCTTCTTACACTGGACCGTCCTCCCAACTCATTTCTACTCTCCTTGAGAATTAATCTCAGATTATGTTTTTCATATCCCACAAATGAGTGGAATCATTCTCTGTCTGTCCCTCTCTCTCAGATTAACTTCATTCAGCATGATACTCTTTATGTTCAGCCATTTATAAAGGAATTTCATCACCTCATTTTTCCTAAAAGCTGCGTGGTATTCCATTGTGTAAATGCACCATTGTTTCTTTGACCAGTCCTTGGGCACTCAGTTTGTTTCCAGATTCTGGCTGTTACGCATGAACATAGACATGAAGATGGACTTTCTGCAGCGTGTTTTTGGGCCCCCGGAATATCTTCCAAGAATTGGTGTTGCTGGGTCGTATGGAAGCTCAATTTGTAGTTTTTTGAGGACTCCCCATATTGTTTTCCAAAATGACCGGCCCAGGTGGCGTTCTCATCAACAGTGAAGGAGAGTCCCATTCTCCCTGCATCTGCACCAGCATTGGTTGCTCTTATTCTTTTGCATGTGTGCGAGTCTCTTTGGTGTGAAATGATATCTAATTCTTCTTTTGATATGCATCTCCCTGATGATACATGATGCAGAGCATTTTTGCATGTGCCTTTTGGTCATTTGTATTTCTTCTTTGAGAAAGTTTCTGTTCTTTGAGGAAATCTCTCTTGCAAATGAGTAACGGTCCAAGTCTCCTGCTGTTTTCTTCCTTCTTTCTTTCACCCTAAGAGATTCGGTTCCTGGAAGCATTTCCAATTATTTCTTCATACAAATCTTTGTGTACTTTACCTAAACACAGTCAATCTTTAAACACACCAATTCTATATCCCAGAAATACTTCCGGGTAAAAGTAAAAGTAAAGGCCCTCCCGTTGATCTTCGATTTGCTCGAGCAGGCCCAGTAACGTCTCCATTGGAGACTTTGTTGTTACTGTGTTTGGCATATCGAATACATCACGGGTGGCTTGCCAGGCTCTGCCGTGTGGGCGAGATACACTCGGTAGCTTGCCAGGCTCTCCGAGAGGGGCAGAGGAATCGAACTCGGGTCGGCCACGTTGGCTGCATTCAAGGCAAACGCCTAGCTGCTGTGCTATCACTGGGTATTTCCTCAGAAATAAATATGGCCGGGGCTGGAGAGATAGCACAGTGGGAAGGGCATTTGCCTTGCACTCGGCCAACCCGGGTTCAATTCCCAGCATCCCGTATCATACTCTGAGCAGCGCCAGGAGTGACTCCTGAGTGCAGATCCAGGAGTAACCCCTGTGCATTGCCAGGTGTGACACAAAAAGCAAATAAACAAATAAATATGGCCATAGATCTAAAAAATATTTGTATAAGCATGTAAAAATGTTCATAACAAGGTTGTAGACAAAAATGGGAATAACTCAAAAATATTTTAACTAGTAAATGTTGAAACACACTGTGATGTCCCTATGCAATGAAATGCATCAATGCTATTATATATGACACAATATTTCATCTCGAAAACTATGAAAGGGGATAAATATTTATGCAAAAGACTGAATAGTAGATAAAATAGTATAGCTTGTGAAACTAGTGTAAAATGATTAAAGTCAGAATAGTAATTGATTTGAAGGAAATTTATCTATTTATCTATTTGCGTTTTGGAGCTGGAGAAGTTCTATAAAGAAGATCACACCTTCTACAAGATCATTGTCGGTGATTTTAATGCCAAGATAGGACCAAGAAGATCAGTCGATCATCGGAACCCATGCATGGCCTGGAATGGAACGTACAGGGTGACAGACTGTCTGAGTTCATCATGTCAACCAAAACCTTCCATGGTAACTCACAATTCCAAAAGGCTGAATCTAAACGTTGGACATGGGAGTCTCCCGATGGACGGTTCCACAATGAAATAGACCACATCATATTCAATCGGCGGTTTTGCCTAACCGATGTTGCTGTTGTCCCAAAATTCCAAACGGGATCAGACCACCGTCTTCTTCGTGCAAAATTCTACCTCACAGAACGAGGAGAAAAGAATGCAAGGTTTAAGAAGAGGACTCCCAGAACAACCACCAACTGGGAGCTCTTTGGCTCTATTGCGGCAACATGGGAAGATGCCATCATTGACAACATTGATGAGGAATACGATCAAATGATTCAGCACCTCCATGATTGTGCAAGGAATGCCAAGAGAGAGATAACCACAAAAAACCGTCTTTCTTCGAACACTCTTGAACTTATTCGCCAACGTGGCTTGGCACATGCCTCAGGCAACCACAAGCGAACATCCGAACTGGCAAAAGAGTGCAGAGAAGCCATCAAGGATGACCTCAAAAACAGGAGAGCAGCAGTACTGGTAGATGCAGCAGAAGCTGGGAAAAACATTCGTAATGCCCGCCTGTCCTTCACCAACTACACAACCAAGATGACTGCCCTCCGACATCATGATGGATCTATCACATCTTCCAGAAGGGCAATGGAGAAGATTATTCATGACTTCTACTCAGATCTCTTTAATAGCCACATCCACTTGCCCACATACCACATACCACATGATGGATATGTCGTTCCCAATGTTCTCCCTTCCGAAATCCAACATGCCATCTCGTCGGTAAAGAAACAAAGAGCACCTGGCCCAGACAAGATCAGACCTGAACACCTGAAGAAATTACCATCAGTACTCATCATTACATTGGCTCGACACTTCACACGCTACCTGTCTGAATGCAAGGTTCCATCCCAATGGAAAACCAGCAGGACTGTACTACTATACAAGAAAGGAGACATCCACGACATTGGCAACTATCGCCCAATCTGCCTATTGTCTGTCATCTACAAACTATTCACTCGAGTCATCCTGAATAGGATTATCAGAACACTAGATGAAGGACAACCATGTGAACAAGCTGGATTCCAAAAAGGATTCAGTACCATCGACCATATCCACACAATAACCAAGCTCATTGAGGTATCTCGGGAGTTCAAGATGCCGCTCTGTCTAACGTTCATTGATTTAAAGAAGGCCTTTGATTCTGTTGAGACGGAAGCGGTCATGGAAGCCCTAGCCAATCAGGGCGTACAAACTCAATACATCAGGATCCTTCGTGAGCTCTATTGCGGATTCACTACCAAGATCTCACCATTCTACAAAGAAGTAATCATCCATATCAAGAGAGGGGTTCGGCAGGGTGATACCATTTCACCAAAACTCTTCAGTGCCACGCTCGAGAACATCATGCGACGACTGGAATGGGAAAACATGGGAGTGAAGATAGATGGTCAGCAACTACACCACCTTTGCTTTGCTGATGACATCGTTCTAATAACACCAAACATCAGCCAAGTGGCACAAATGCTGAATGACTTTGACCGTGAATGTGGAAAGGTCGGACTACAGCTGAATCTTACAAAGACAATGTTTATGAGAAACAGTCTTATTCCTGACGCTCCATTCGTTCTCAACGGAACCACTATCTCCGAATGCAACAGTTATATATACCTAGGTCGAGAAATCAACATGATGAATGACCTGGCACCTGAGTTGCGCAGGAGGAAGAGAGCGGCTTGGAATGCCTTCAAGAGCATTGAAGAAATAACTAAAAGGACAAAGAACCTCCAGCTACGAGCATATCTCTTTGATTCCACTATTCTTCCTGCATTAACATATGCCTCAGAGACCTGGACCCTACGAAAACAGGATGAGAACGCTATTCGGGTCTCTCAAAGAGGAATCGAAAGAACTATGCTTGGAATATCACGATTCACTCAAATGAGAGATAGAATCCGGAGTTCTGATCTTCGTCAACGCTCTAGAATCAGGGACGCTGTCTCATTTGCCAAGACATCAAAAATCAGATGGGCTGGACACGTAATGAGGTTTACAGACAACCGCTGGACTAGAGCCATTACTGATTGGATTCCACGGGACATCAAAAGATCACGTGGACGCCCACCTATAAGATGGTCAGACTTCTTCATCAAGACCCTAAATGATCGGTTTGAGGCTCTGCATGTTCCTAGAACGAACAGATACCATTGGGCTACGCTAGCACGCAACCGGGATGAATGGAGACGTTACT